>NC_041012.1:33033461-35449276 GCF_004193775.1 Glycine soja | reverse complement strand
CTTGAATCTCTTGAATGGAAGATTCCAGTAAAGGTATGTTGCTTCACTTTCCTTAAACCTGTGATATATATCTAAGTGAATAATACTGCAGTGAGAATAATGGAATAATGCCCCATCCAATGAAACTTTGTTTCTTGGTTTGTGCAGGTTAGAGGATTTGAGACCCAGATGGCCAAATGGATGGGAGCTTGTGACTGCATCATAACAAAAGTAAGTTATAGCAATTTGCTCTTTATGTCCTCTTTCATATGTTAGCATATAGGCTCATTGGTTCTATTGAAAAATTTCAGGCTGGACCAGGTACAATTGCAGAAGCATTGATCAGAGGGCTTCCCATAATCCTCAATGACTACATCCCCGGACAAGTGAGTGATTAACTTGTTAATTGTTCTCCTCATTGCCATTCAGTCTCTTCTTTTATATTTTGATACAGTATTGATTCTTAGCTGGAATGATGGTAACTACAGGAGAAGGGTAATGTGCCTTATGTGGTAAACAATGGAGCTGGCGTCTTCACTCGTAGTCCTAAGGAAACAGCAAGAATTGTGGCCGAATGGTTCACCACAAAATCAGATGAGAGGAAAACAATGTCAGAGAATGCACTTAAACTGGCACAGCCAGAGGCCGTGTTTGACATCGTGAGGGACATTCATGAGCTTGCTGAGCAACGAGAGCCAGCAAACTTTCCATACTTGTTGACCTCATCATTTACTAGCCTAATCTGATTGATTATTTGTGCTTCTTTCACGTTAGCTTTCTTCCATTAAAATTGACATGTAGAGTTAGCTTTATTGATTATATCATTCTTTATCCTAGTGATTTGGTTTAACTGTGAGCTACAAAATTGTGGTAAAACCAAGCTCAGGTTTTATAATAATTAAAGATGCTTGCCAGGTGATGGGTTGTCTGTAATTGCAAGAAGGGTTAACATTCTACTAAAAACTGTCTAATGATTTTTTTTTCCTATTTTTTTCTCTGGAATTGTATTTAGCACTAAAAACTGGCTTTGTAATTGGCTTCTTTATCAGGCAATGTAAATTGTCAATGGTCATCCTTTGGAAGAACGCCATATAAATTCTTGCCTTGGAAAATTGAGTTGCTTGCTGTTACAACATAGCTTAAAAACGAGAATCAAAGTAAAATATCGTTGAAAACATGCTTAAATATCTTCGGTTTGAAAATGAATATTTTTTTTTAAATAAAGATCATAGAAAGAGATAATTCAGGAAGAAAAGATAATAAAACAAATGTTTGCTTTCTAAATTTAAAAAGATCAAATTAGTTTTCTAAGGTTAAGAAAAAACTATAAAATTTCTATATCATCGTGTTTAAAAAACTCTTAAAATGTACAATAGCTAAACCCTAATATTGTGTTTAATTGTGTGAAAACAAAAGGAAAATGTGAACAAAGAAAAGAAGTGAAATAAAGTAGAAAAAGGGTGAAAATTAATGTTGTTTAGTTGAAGTGAAAGAGAATAGAAAAGAAAAAAAAATTGAATCAAAGTGGTTAGGAAGGTGAAAAGGGATTTTTTTTACTACTATGATAATTCCCATTTTACCACTGATCAAAACAAATTTGTCTAATTTTTCCCATACAGAAACATTTTTTTTGTAAAAGGCATATAACCGATTGTAAGAAGGAAACAACAACAAGGAGAGAAAGCTTTGTAAATTCATCTAGATAAAAAAAGAAGAAGAAGAAACTCACGGGGCTTGATCTTCAAGAGTAGCACGAGATAGGGTTGTTTTTGTAAAAGTGAAATCTAAGGCCACATTCTTCCTATGCATTGTAGCTTTCTACAAGTTTTCCGCTTAGATATGATTTGATTGAATGGAAGAGAAAAAAATATAATAGAATTGAGAAGAAAAATTTGAACTAAAATAGAGAAAAAATGTTATAGAACCTATGTTATTTAGTGAAATTTTCCCTTTTTTTAGCAACTAAACCATATGTTAATTATGCATGAAAAATAAGCTAAAATTGTGTGGGACATTATTTTTTTGAAACTTTCCCTTATAAATCAACTTAACGAAACACCCATGTTTTCTATCTTTTCACTTTTTTCCTTGGCATTTTCTTTCTTTCAGTTACAAATTAGAGCAACCAAACACACCTTAAAAGATTATAATGTTTTGAGACACAAATAGTATTAAAAATATAATTAAATTCCATAAAAAACAGTTAAGAAAAACTGATAATTCATAGTCGAACATGTTGAGAAGTTGTTGTATAGCATATCACACTGTCATGGGACTGGTAGTTGTTGACACAATCAAAATACTAACAAATAGAGAATGATGACAAGTAGAGAGAAAGGACTACGACAGAGTATATGACCCTAGGGAAACCGCTAATATATGGTAGGATCCTTGCCCATTAAGTTTTCGTATTCAATGAAAGGAGGACTTGGGGGGGTGCATTGTAATAAATAACAAATAAATTAGTATATAGAAAGGTATTAAGTGTTTATTGTCAGCACTTGGCGACAGAATATTATCATCCCAAAACACATTATGCACTATATGCAATAACCAAGAGAAGAATCACATGCGCTATAAATAAGACAAAATAGCATAGCACTGTTGTTTCCAGCACTTGTTAGGTTAGCATCCTGCTGTCTTCATTGAGGATCATAATAGCGAAAGGGGATGCCTAATGCCTTTCTCCTCATAAATCTCAACAAGTGGCAAATGACAATATGGATGCGTAAGTTTAAAGGAACATATAAAAACCAACAAAGAACAAAAATCTAAATGTAATTATCATCTTTTTATTTTGTTACATTTGTAATTTTCATCTTTTTATTTTAAAATTGAGATATTTGATTATTTTATTTTATAAAATCCATTATTTTAGTTCTCTCATTTTAAAATTGAGACATTTGATCATCTTATTTTAAAACATTTATAATTTTAGACCTCTCATTTTAAAATAAAGACATTTAGTTCTCATATTTTAGAAAACTTGTAATTTTGGTCAAATTATCATTGTTGTCTCAATTATTATAAACTTATAATTATATTGGGTCCAATTGAACTCTAAACCTAACATATTCATTTAAGGTATCATAAAAAATGATTTAATTAATTAGAAAGTAAGAAATAAAATAAATAAAACATAAACAAAATTAAAAATTAAATCAAATTTATGAATTTTCTAAAATATGAAAATTAAAATTATGAATTTTATAAAATATAAGAACCAAATGTTTGTATTTTGAAATAAAGAAATCAAAATTATGGGTTTTTTAAAATAAAAAAATTAAATATCTTAATTTTAAAATAAAAGGATCAAAATTGTGGATTGAATAAAATAAAAGGGCTAAAATTGTATTTTGGCCAAGAAAAAAAAATGTTATTATTGTCTATTGAAAGCACCCACTGGGCCTTGCTACAAAAATATTTTTTCTGGGCTGAACGCATTTGGGATTAACCCAATTCTGGCCCACATAAAATTACCAAGTTTCTTTGTCTTTACTTGTCTGTTAAGTGTTGTTGACAATGCAATAAACCACTACTATCATTGTTCTCAGATCCCATTGCCATAAATTACTTTGTCCACAATCTTGATTTCACGCTCAGCCTCGCGTCACCTAACAATTTTGGTATCTTAAATCAATTTACTTCGACTTTCACAATTTTGGTATACAATTACATATTGACATGTCTGAATTGTTTTTTTTTTTTTTTATTCCCTTCATTTCCAGAAGCATTTGGGGTTGCAATTGAATTCTTCTGAGCAAACCTTGTTCTTATCGTCTCCACAATAGACATGGTACGGGGATTCAATTCAATTCAATTCATACTTATTCAAAATTCATAATTTGGCGGTGTTGTCAACTTATTGATTCCCAATTGAAAATGATTATTGTTGTTGTTGTTGTTGTTGTTATGCATGGGAAGGTTTATCATTCTAGTTTTGTGAATGAAGATGGAGTGAGTAGAGCTTGTGGGTGCTCTCTTCTTCCTCTCAAGAGCCACATTAAGGGACCTGCTCCTGTTTCAGATCAAGGTTTCCTTTTGTTCTGTTTTGTTCTATTTTTTTGCGTTTTTAAAATGTGGGATATGCTGTGACTGTGATGCGTGGTGCAGACAGAACTGATATTGTGGATGAAGCCATAACCTTCTTCCGAGCCAATGTGTTCTTCAGAAACTTTGACATCAAGAGCCCTGCTGATAAGCTTCTCATATACCTGACCTTTTACATTAATGTTGCTCTCAAGAGGCTTGAAGGTTGCAGAACCTTGGCTGAAGGAACCAAGGCAATCATCAACTTGGGTCTCGAAAAGGTTCCTGTCCCTGGAGAGTCTGGCTTTCCATTTCCGGGCCTTTTCCCCCTTCCTCAATCACATAAGGAAGCAGGTGAATCCTGTCATCACTATTCTTTCATCTTGATTTTCTTATCAGCAGATGCATAACATATAATATATATTGTCAATATGTTGGTAGTTAGTGTTAGGTTTAGTTACTCATTTAGTTCTTATAGTTACACAAATTTTACCTTTTAGTTTCTATACTTTCATCCATTTTGGTCCATACACATACAATTTTTAATCCCTTACATATCATTTTTATCCCTTTAGTCCTTACCATCTAAATTTATAGGGACTAAATGAAATGATTTTTATAGGGACTAAAAGTTAAAGTTTGTACAATATAAGGACCAAATAAGTAATTAAACCTTAGTTTTATTTAATTGTATAACAAGTTATTTAATAGGTTCCCACCTTCCAAGAACTCTGATATATATTATATTTGAATCAGTTTTACTATCCATTGCCCTTAGGTAATAGTTAAGGATTCCAAAGTGGAATACTTCTATTGAGAAGTATGACGTTGGTTAATGTTACTAACACATCTCCACTGTGATTTGCAATAATTATTTTATTTTATTTTTATTGATTCCTTGACCATTGCACTTAGTATAATAGTAAAACAATATGACAGTCGCATTTGCTGGCTCAGTTCACTTTAAACTCACATGACCAACTGAGTGTGTCTATATGCCTCAATGTGTGGGTGGCATAGTTTGAAAGACAAGAAATTGTATCACTGCTTGATCGTTTTCAATTTTGAGTACACACCCAACAAAGAATGCTATTCTTTGGCAAAAACTGAACCATTCCTAGTAACTTCCTTGCATTATCAGTTTTCTGAAAGTAAGGATGCGGGTAACTCTAGGCATGAAGCTAGATAGGTATACATCGTAAGATAACTCCAGAATACAAACATGGGATGGAGTGATATCAAATGCCAGTGCATTGGTTATCATAGACCTGAAGAGATAATTCAAGTCTGGAAAACTGTCATTCAGGGAGGTTCATTTTAAACAACTAACTTTTACCAACTACTTAGTGACTTTATGTGGCTGTTGTAAGCCAAATTTTGCAATATTGCTCTGGTGCGTTGGTGCTTGAATTTCGACAGAAAGAAATAGAAAGAATACTTTAAAAACTAGAGTATAATATTTACTTCCTTGATGATTAAAAAAATCCTTAGAATGAAAACTTCAGTTCTATTACTTTCTGCATCTATGAAGTATTTTCAGCCTTTATTTACACCAGTACATGTAGTTTTTTTTATTTCCTTGTGTATATTTCTCATTGACCCTTTTTAAGGAGTCAACTCAAGCGGCTTCTTGGGGCAGTTGCCATTGCTTTACATAATTGATGATTAACATTGCTAACAAATTTAGAACTTGAGATTGCTCACAGATCATACTAGCTTACATTGAACCTTTATATATTGTGGTGTTTACTCAGTCTGATGCAGTTGCAATTTAGTCAACCTTTTTTAGCTACCAATATATATTTTTATACTTCAAGCTTTGTGATTTCTACGATGCAGAATTATTCAGAAATTATTTGAAGCAGATAAGGGAAGAAACAAGTGGGAGGTTATTGAGCGTTGCATACAGACCTAATGGCACTCCAAATAAATGGTGGTTGGCATTTGCAAAGAGGAAATTTATGAATATAATCATCCCTTGAACTGTTGTGGCGAACATGCAATTCTTAAACCATGGATTGTGTTGTGAAAAGTACACTTAAACACTGTTGATCTGCCAATTAAAAATATATATATAGTGATTATTGAAAGGCATATTGTTGGTGGTCTGTTTTGAATCCTTGTCTTTGATTTTGAATATACTGAACTACTCTTTGCTAGGAAGTGGTCACGTCGTCCACTTTGCCCATCATAAATAATGAAGTCAGTAATCATAATCGGGTTATGACCCCAACCTTGCTTGTGCTAATGGTTTTGATTATGTTTAGTTGTTGCATTGTCAATTAAGTATTGCAAACCTTGCTTGTACACGTCAGCTTTACATGATCCGTATTATGAGTGATCGAGTGTGCATTATCATAGCTGCAACAACTGCAAGTTTTTATTTCAGGTATTTCCCTTTTTTCAGATATCTAATAATACATTCAATTGCTATATTATACTTATATATTATTTCTGTCCATCAAAAAATTTCTAGTGAATTTCTTTGAAAAAATTTATCTTTTAAGATTATTATATATATATAATAAGGATAAAAATTAAATTTTTTATTTCATATTCTTGTCAACAAGTTTTAAATTGAATAATTTCCATTTTTTAACTTCTGGAACATATTCTTAATAGAAGGCTGTCTAATATCGAAATATTTATACATTTAATGTCAAATTTTAATTTAATGATTATATGACTAGGATTTGTTTTAAGTTTTATTACATAAAATCAATGTAAATGGAAATCTAAAATTATTCCATTTCTATTAAATGTCAGTTAAAAAGTAGTTTAAGTTTTTTCGAAAATCAGATTTGTTTTATACTTGCCTAGTTGACTCCGGAACCGGGTTGTTTCAGAGTTAAAAATGATCAAGATAATAGTTTTAAACTAATTTTATGTATCAAATTATAAAATTACATTGTAACTTTTAAGATAATTATTATAAAAATTAATAAATTTATCATATATATTATAAATTATGATTGAATAATAACGTAAAATCATTTTATATTATCAATATATAATTTTTTTCTCAAATTTTTACTTGATAATTATGATAAAGATAGTTTTATATTTTCCTTTAAATCTTTAACAATTTTTTGTTGTTGATAATTATGATAAAATTAGTTTTATATTTTCTTTTAAATCTTTAACAATCTTTGTTGGTTGATAAAATAATAAAATAGTTTCATATTTTCCTTCAAATCTTTAACTGATTTATAAAAATATTAAATTTGAAAGTAAATTTATTTAATGTTTTTTAAATATAATACATTTAACAGTTACCATAAAGAAATAAGATGACCAGGAGAATGTTTATGAAGATTTAGAATTAGAATTTAATTTTTATACATTGTGGGTATAAAAGTTTTGCAAAATTAATTAATCAAAAACCATAAAGTTGTACATTAATAATTAATCAAAAACTATCCTAAATACTATAAATTTTAATAAAATTACTATAAAAATTAATAAATTTATTGTATAGGATAATGATAATTTAGAATTAGTAGGCGTACACTATATACTCTTAAGAATCTTTTATTCTCACATTGAACTGGGCCGAAGCCCAAAGGGGTACAAGATCCAAAGCTCTACTTGAATGATAGGAAATTGTTATAGCCACTTCCATAAAAAAAAAAAAAAGAATCTGGCGTGGACGTAACGTGGCAATTGGAACGGCAATAGCAATTTGGTTCACAAAAACCCTAAACGGTGGAGAACGTGGGGTTTACTCGGTAATCAGATCCGGCCCAAACCCTTTGACTTGTCTTCTCTCTTTCACTCTGTTGTTCTTCTCGCAATGGAGGTTCAGATTCCAATCCACACCGTTTTTGACGTACCCTCTCTTCTCCAAGCTGTGGCCGCCGACACTGTTCTCGCCGCTGCGCAATCTATCGCTTTGGTATCAAAACCCTCTCTTTCCCTTCTTCTCTCTTCTTCCCACCTCATTTTCCCCTTCAATTTCAAGTTTTTACTGTGTTTTAGTAAAGTTAGTAAGCGTTTGTAGAAATAGGGTTTAATTGTTTCACTCATTTGCTTGCTTAGTTAGGCCATGGCAGGGATTTGTTCTATATATATATATATATATATATATATATATATATATATATATATATATATCTTTTTTTCGCCTGTAAGTTTTTTAGCATTAACTATAAGGATTGTCTACAATTGTGTTTCATGTAACTGTATTGAATTGAATGCAAATAATTTGTTTGTTCTCCATCTGTGTCCTAGCTCCTGTTTTCAATTTGGTGCTGTTTGCACTTGATTCATGATTTATGTACTGGCTGTGTGCTACATGTTGTGTTTTGGTGCTTGGTGTTTGGCATGAGTAAATGTGCTATATATGCTTTGTTTTTGTTTGTAAAAAGTATACTTATTGCCTTGACAAAAAAGTATAGAGGGATTCCAGCAAAGATTTAGGAGTTGGGACAGTGCTGCTGTGGGATGGAATCTTACATGGCTGGTGTCTGCCTTGTCCGTGTCCTTGGATATTGTCTGCAACTTCGCATTCTATGACTAGTGAAGGCCAATGGGGCATTCTTTATGATTCCTTCTTGTCAGTGTTTTAGATGAAATTAGTTTTACATTAAAAAAGGAAATGTACTGAACAAGAGGATTGGGGATTCTTCTAATGCTACAAAACAAACAACACAGTCAAGAAAGAAAAACATATTACATCAGTTCAAAAGAACAACAGTCCACTTATATTCCCCTTTATTTTTGGGGAAAGGAAGGGGGGAGTGGGTAGAAGATCAATTATTGTATTTGAAGGATGCAATGTTACACTGTTGTTTCTTGAATATGTACACAACTTAAAACTGGCATAAGGTCCTCGGGTTTAGTTGGTTTAAGAATTTTTAATTTACTTCTTTTGTTTTCCCCCAGATTGGATATCTGCTGACTAATGGCACTAATTCAGTGTCACCAAAATTGACAGCAGCGAATGGAAGGTAAGAATAAACTGAAGTACCTCAATGATAGATATAGCTTTATGGAAGGTAAGAATAAACTGAAGTACCTCAATGATAGATATAGCTTTACTTTCTAACTGTACATGTCTCCTAACTTTAGGGAAGTCAGATGTACCTCATCTCGAGATAATGATACAATTACTGTTGTTATGTTTGTGTTAAATCCTGGTCAGGTTTCCTTTAGAAGACCTTTTTGGGAGGAAACATGCTTATCTAGAAAACAAGAATAGTGAAACAGAGGACGACGACGAGGATGGAGATGGGGATGATGAAGACGGACATGATCAGGATGATGATGGAGAGGACGAAGAATTCTCAGGTGAAGAAGGCGATGAAGAAGGGGATCCTGAAGATGATCCTGAGGCTAATGGTGGAGGAAGTGATGATGATGACGACGACGACAACGACAACGAAGAAGATGACGACGACGGGGAAGATGAGGAGGAGGAGGAGGATGAGGAGGAGGACGAGGAGGAGACTTCACAGCCACCTACTAAGAAGAGAAAGTGAGAATATTCGTAGGAGATTGTTTCCAGGCATTTGAGTCGAGCTTAGTTATTAGGACAGATAAAATAGCAACCTCTTTCAGTAGACCTATCTTGCTTTATTTATATGTCAACGATGATAATTATTATATTATTTCTCATTGTTTCTACGACGTTACCTTCTTTCAGCCAGTTATTATCGTGTCACTTAAAAAAGTCTTAATTGCAATTCTATTTTTAGAGTTTGGATAATTTGTTTGGGGGGTTTCCATTTGATATGATCTCATGTGATTGCAAACCTGTAAATCCAGCCAAAGCGCTTCACTTGCATGATCTCTTTTTAACATAACGTACCTACTTCAGACTATGTATTCATAGTAAATTTCAAGATGTCTAAGATGCTCAGTCGATATCAGTTGCTTTTTTCTAATGTAATTTTTTCTAGACAAGGAAAAAACTAGACAGTTATTTGAGCTTACGGTTACTACAGAATAGGATCCAAACTAATTTGGCCGAAGTGATGACAGCTACTTTTCATTTTTCTAAATTAGGCCATTTGCTTTAGTCACGTAATTGTTAGTATTTATCATTTGATGCTTTTACTTATAATTAATCGGATTACTCTGTTCATGATTCTGCCCATATATCCCGTGTTTGACTCGAAATGCATAGAATTTATATTTTGTAACCACCTACCTGCAACTGGCAAGCTTAATTGGTTAGAATGAGAAAAGCTGGTAGCTTTGTTCACTGTGTTCATTGCTACAATACTTCTACATGTGGGATCTTATTTGTCATTTAATGGAATTTATTTTTAAACTAGTAAAATTCCCATAATTTCAAGTTTTCTAACTAATAAAAGAGTGTTGAAAAAGAAATGTTAAAAAGTTACTAGTTATATTAAGCATGTGAGTTAGATATATCTTTTTATGATTGACTGAGATGTTAACAAGCATACACTTTTTTCATTAGTTGTTATGTTATCCAGTCCATTCAATAATTTTTCTTTTACCGTGGTTTTCACTTCTCTCCTCTGTGAAGTGTTTTCATAATTACCTTTCTATCCCTCCGCAATGCACATGCCCTTCGCTTTGCATGAACTCAGCCTTGGCTTTCATTTGTGACAAGTTTGGACATTGATGATGTATTTTTATTTTACTCTGGAAAGTACGAAGGAGTTGTTGGTGTTTTTGGCGTTACTGAAAGTCACGTCTTCAAAAGGTTTTAGTTGATCCTATTATTGCTCATGTAGTACTTCATGGAATATTTAGAATACAAAAATTGACAATTACTACTTATATCTTCTCATAATTATTTTTTAATACAAGTGCAAAAGGTCTTATGTATTTTTTGTTTTTATTTGGTCTCTTAAATTTCAAAAGATTGACTTTGATTTCATAAAATGTCTCTATTAAATTAAGCTGATCATTTTTTTTATCACACTAATGTAGTCAATTTGATGACACGTGACAAATTATAAGAGATCTATGGATCACATAAGCCAAAAAAATTAATACAAGTGCAAAAACTAATAAAAGAACTGTTTTGATTGAACTATTAAAAAAAAATCAAACGAAGGCTAAATTATATTTTAGTCTTAATATAATTTTTTTAAGTTTTTGAAAATTTGCAGAGTTCAGTTTTATAAAATTTTGGTAGCATGTTTTATTTCATTCCTGGAAAGGAGGACTGCAATGAAATTTTATAAAACTGAACTCCTTGCATGTAAATTTTCAAAAACTTAAAAAAAAAATTAAGACTAAAATATAATTTTAACTCTTGGTTTGATTTTTTTTATATATAGTTAAACCAAGACAGTTCTTTTATTAGTTTTTGCACTTGTATTAATTTTTTTTGGCTTATGTGATCCATCTATTGTGAGATCTCTTATAATTTGTCATGTATTATCAAATTGACTAAATTAGTGAGATAAAAAATATATATCAGCTTATCACATAGAGACATTTTATGAAATCAAAGTCAATCTTTTAAAATTTAAGAGATGAAATAAAAACAAAAAAAACATAAGACCTTTTAATCTTTAAAATATTAATTTCATATTAAAGGTCCAAAGTATTAAAAATTACCCCTCTAATAATCCTGTAATTTATAACTTTACAATTAAGAAGACTCTAATTTACTATAAGATACAACATCAACATTCATAATATCTTGGTTGGGACGAGTTTATATTTTGAGTTTAATATGTATTTTTTAAGACAATCTTATTCAAATTAAATAAGATCAATATGGATGATTTTTTTTCTTTAAATATTTAATACAACTAGTTTAGTAAACATTTTTTGTTATTACTTTTACACCATTGCATCTTCTTTCTTTCTTCTATTTAGATTTTTCCTTTTTAAATTTTGAATTCAGACATTGACTAATTAAATTTTAATTTAGATTTAGATTATACTCCTTATCTTCTCTCATTCTCTTGTTTTCTCTTCTTCACACACATTTTTTAATTAATTGGAATATACTCGTGTTTTCATTCAAGCAATGTCCTACAAAGATTTCGGCTATTGATTGGTCATTGCACAAAACAATTAGGAGGAGAAAGAATATGATGTACAATTATGGGTTATAAAACATTTAATTGGAGATTCTGAATCAAAACTTCCGTCATCTGTTTCACCACTGTGGTTGCATCTTTTCCAATAGTGTCATCCTTATTTGGATAGATTCTAACTAGTGGTTTGAGCTTTAATCAACGATAACTTAAGGTATTTTAGATAATTTTTGGCTAGATGACCATAACAACTACACAAGACACAAATAATATGAAATCTTTATATTTAATTTCATATTAGTGATCACGCGACCCATGTTTCTCGGGTTGCAGGAGATAAATTTTTACATAAACTCTCGCAAATCACCCTCGTGCAACTTTCAATGCATTCCTTTAAACTTTGATAGCTCATCCCATTCCCACCATTGAAGTAATAATTAGAAGGAAACTTTTATCACAGTAGACAAGGTTTCTTTGGAAAACAGCCCTACACTTTTATCATAGTACATTTCAGGATTTCATTTTCACCTTTACCCTCATAAATTTTAAATAGAAATACAAATAAAAATAATTAAATAAACTTGGAATATATAAAACATAAATAATTTTAAAATAGAAAAACTTAATTATTAGTAATGATTTTAATATATTTTTATTGTTTTCTACAAATATAGAAAACAGAGTATAAAATAAAGCAGTGAAGCAATGAGAATGAGAGAAGGAGGCAGAAAGGAGTGAGCAGAAGCTGAACACTTATTAACCGTTGATTCTCCGATCCCCACAACCCAAAGAAAACGAATCCTCATCAATCTCAATGCTCTCTCACTCTCATTCCTCCAATCTCAGCCGTTGATTTTCCGATCCATGCTAGGGTTACCGCATTATCACCGCCATGTCCTCCAAGATCAACGGTCAGATTTCTCCCCTGCCCTGTCCCCACTTGGCCGAGTTCCACCGCACCTCCGCCAAGCCATTCCTAGCCCTCCACAACTGCCTCCGGATCAAGCCTCCCGGCGGCCGCGCCTCCCTCCGCCGCAATCCCGACGAGGTTCCTCGCTGCTGCGCCTGCGGCCTCTCCGCACCTTCCCGCCTCTACGCATGCGTCACCTGCGCCGCCGTCTCCTGCCACTCCTCCGCCGCCGGAGTCCTCTCCCACGCCGCCGCTCACGCCGCCTCAATGCCGCCCGGCCACCAGATCGCCGTCGACGTCGACCGTGCCGAACTCTTCTGCTGCGCGTGCCGCGACCAGGTCTACGATCGCGACTTCGACGCCGCCGTCGTGATCGCTCAGACTGCTGCGTCAACTCTCGGCGGCGATCCTCCGCCGCCGATCCCGTCGCCGCAACCAGAGAATCTTCGAAAGAAGCGCCGTGTGGATTACTGGCCTTGGGCGCCGGATCTGCGCGAACGCGCTCTGATCGGAAGCTTCTCTGGCCCGATTGCCGGGGCTGAAACCGTAGTCGATCATTCGCCGGGTTTGCCGCGCGGATTACGCGGATTGAACAATTTGGGAAACACGTGCTTCATGAACTCGGTGTTGCAAGCGCTGCTTCACACGCCGCCGTTGCGGAATTACTTCTTGAGCGATAGGCATAATCGGTTTTTCTGCCAGAAGAAAAACAACGGTGACGTTGACGTTGACGCTGCTGTGAAGAGAAGTGGCGGCAACAATGGGAACAAGAATGCGCGAATATGCTTAGCTTGCGATATGGATGCTACGTTCTCTGCTGTGTTTTCTGGTGATCGTGCTCCTTATAGCCCCGCTAAGTTTTTATACAGGTGTGTATGGTGATGGCGTGTAAGTTGTGCTTAAATAAATGTAGTTATAGTTTTTTAAATCCTGATTTAGGGTTTAAGTTTCATTAATTACAACTTGTTTTGGAAAGTTTATCTGTTTGATTAGTTGTTGTTGGTGATTTGTTTCAGTTGGTGGCAGCACGCAGCAAACCTTGCCACTTATGAACAACAGGATGCGCATGAGTTTTTCATTTCCATGCTTGATGGAATCCATGAGAAGGTGGAGAAGGGTAGGCGTAAGCCACATACTGAAGGTAATATGTTCTGACAGTGACACCGATTTATTCTCTTCACCTTCTTTGAAGTGCTTGTTACTGTTATAATCTTTTTTGGTTGGGATTTGGTTTAAATTTTGTGGCATGAAGGGGATATTTTGTATAAAATTACTTAATCTAATGTCTTCTTAATATTCAATTTAAACGGAATATCAAAATAAACTTAGAAGCTAGAACTTGCGAGGAATGTTGAAATTTGTGTACTTGTGCTAATAGAATCTTTAAGCTGGCTTGTTTTGGTTTATACCATAAAATATTTTCTGGGTAAATTCAAGTCTGCCAGTCCTGCCTTGCTTAACATTGATTTGTATTTTTTGTCTAACTTTTGTGGAAGCTGTTGTTTTCACTTGAATTTTCAACACATGTTTATTTCTGTGTATTTTAGTCGTAGTTCATAGGGTTAGGGAACCATTTTAAAAAATAAATAGGGAATATAGCATTGCGAGTCTTGTATGTCCTCTTATTGCCATCAAAGGGACTTCTTTAATGACCAAAATCTATGTTTTTCCTACCTTCTTTCCGTTTAATAGGCAAAAATTTGCTGTATGGTATAGTAGTTTAGTAGTTGTGAGAGAAAATGCTGATCTCTATGGTATTAAGCAGTAGCATTAGATTGTTAAGAACACAGAACCTTTAGATGGTGTAAGCACTAAGAAGTTATTCTGCTACCTTTTTGAACAGTTAACAAGTTGGTTATTAGCTTGGATTAATCATAGTTGCAACAAACTGATTATAGAAGACGATCCATAGAGTGCCAGTGTCTTGCTATCTTCAATGTCTGACTTTTTTTTTTTTTACTTTAAAAATGATTCAAAATACTATTTAAGATAACAGAGTTATCATAATATTTAACTGCAGGATGAGGGTTTAGGTCTCTTGCTTGTTGCCCTAGAAGTTGACAATTGCTCAAACAATTAGGGCTAATTTCCAACCACAACCTGCTGTCATGATGGTGTTAGCTGCTACATTCCTGTGAGTCCCTGTAAGTAAATTCTGCTTAGCCTATTCATTTCATCATACATTGTAGACCAAAATGATGCTAATGTTAACTCCACCTTTTACCTTGTTTAGGCTGTAGTTAACCAAAGCTTGTCCAAGCCTGGAGAGGAGGGTGCATTAGTTTTCCAGCCACCATGAATGTGTCCGAACTGAGTTCTTTAAAGGTTGGGCTAAGATTTTAGCCTTGAAAGATGTAGTTCTTTCTACTTTGGTATGTGTTATGCTCCACATAGAAACGCCCATTTTCTTTCCTCTGTCTTTTGTACTGGCATTGCTTGGTTTCAATGCAAGTTTTATTTCCTCATTCTCTCAATGAGAGGTTGTCAAATTTAGTGGGTCGGCTGATCTAGAATCAGTTCTGTATTTAAGATTATGCTGGACTCCTGCTCTTTCTAGAGGACCTAGCTATAATAGTAGAAGATTGTTCTGGTTTTAACTGTGAGGATCAAAGTTCTCCCATACATAATATTTAGAGGTTAAGAGATGTTAATTTTTGTTGGACCAATAGATAAATTCTTGGCATGCTTGGCTTCTGACGAATAACAAAATCAAGACAAATTCTGATGGCAGTGAAATTTTAGTTCCAATACATTGAGATTGTCAAGCTAGACAGTTGATTGTGTATTGTCTCAACTATTCTACCTTTTATTTTCTGCATTTCTAAATGATAAGAAAATAATACCCATCTAATTCTGTATACTTTTCTGTGTACAAAATTTCTCAGTAATTTAAATTGCAACAAAATGAGTTGTCTCTCTTATTGCATTGCCAGAACTTTATTTTTACACCAGGATAATAGTTGACCCATTAGGAATCCTTTTGGCACTTACTTTCTGCACTTTGTACACCTCAGTTCTAACATCAGGGCCCACCATGTTTTATAATTTTACGAGGAATTATTTTGCTACCTTCTTTGTTTGCTCAAAACTTTTTGTTGAAATGTAAAAGATCTTCAACTTAAGGTCTGCTCTTGAACTGATGTCATTTTATCAAGTTAACATCTTTGTATGACCACGTTTTCACTGATGGTGCAGGCAATGGTGACTGTTGTATTGCTCATAAAGTATTCTCTGGTATTTTGCGATCAGATGTTACATGTATGGCCTGTGGTTTCACATCAACTACTTATGACCCATGCATAGACATCTCACTGGACTTAGAACCAAATCAATGGGGTTCCACCAAAATGGCTACTGCAACGTCCAATCATTCTTGCAATGGTGAGGCTGATTGTATGAATTCGAGCCAAATCTGTGGAACATCTACCCTGATGGGATGCTTGAAGAGATTTACAAGAGCAGAAAGATTGGGGTCAGACCAAAAAATTTTCTGTCGGCAGTGTCAGGTGAGGCAAGAAACTCTCAAACAGATGTCCATAAGGAAGCTTCCCCTTGTTTCTTGCTTCCATATAAAAAGATTTGAGCATTCTTCAACAAGAAAGATGCCAAGGAAAGTGGATCGCTACCTGCAGTTCCCATTTTCACTGGACATGTCACCTTATCTCTCATCAACAATTTTAAGGAATCGATTTGGGAACAGGATCTTTCCTTTTGATGGGGATGAGCTGGATGCTTCAGATGAATTGTGTTCAGAGTTTGAGTTGTTTGCCGTTGTCACGCACAGTGGTAAGCTAGACGCTGGCCATTATGTCACTTATCTGCGATTAAGTAATCGGTGGTACAAGTGTGATAATGCCTGGGTTACTCAAGTTGATGAGAATATTGTGAGGGCTGCACAGTGTTACATGATGTTCTATGTACAGAAGATGCTTTACTATAAAGCAACTGATAAACATGTCGCTTCATGATTGGGATAAGAGATGGTCCATAGCATTGATATGCCATGGTCATTATCGATTTTCATTCCAATGATATTTCATGGCTTTTACATTCATACATAGGAAACAAAAGCAAAGGAAAATATAATGTATTCTCATCACAACTAGCGAATCTATCATTTTCAGAGATGAATCTATACTTTCAAGTTGGAGCTAGAAACCAGACAGAATTTTTTAGGCATTCCAACTTTTTGGAAACTTAAGGGCATGGATTTCTTAAAAAGTTGTTTATGCTCCCCCCCTCCCCTGCCCTTTCTCTTTTCCCGTGCTCTGAAAATCAGTGCTTGGAGGGCTTTGCAGATGTTGCTTCATATAAGGAGAAATTAGATGCCAGAAATATTATAAAACTGGACCCAAACCTTTATGAATTGTGATAATTTATTCAGACATGGATATAAGAACTACAATTGCCTGTATAAAAAAAAAACTACAATTACAAAATCTTCAAATGCCAGTTGGCTGCTGAAGTTATGGTCATGGGTGTTCATATTAATCTACAATAAAATTTCTTCTGTTTAGTTTGGATTTTATCAATATTTGAATCAAATTAATCTTAGAGTGTGTTTGGATGGAGAAATTTAAAATTTCTCAGAATTTTAAATTTTAAGAATTTTAAATACTTCAATTGAAATTCTTTTATTTTCAAAATTTTGTGTTTGGATAAAAAAAATTAAAATTCTAGATTTTTAGTTGTTTAAAATTCTGTTTTAAAATTCCAAAATTTTAAATTCTTCATAAAAAAACATCCAAACAATGAAGTCTAAAATACAGAAATTCAAATTTTTTAATAAATTACTTTTCTGAGTTAAAATTTTCTATCTGTGCAGCTACAGCTAGCATCTTTCCAAAATTACTTCGGCTCAATTCAATTGGGTCACACATAAATGCAAAACTAGTACTTTTTTTCCCCTATTGTTACAAAAGGTAAAAAGCAACAAAACGTGGTAATGAAAAAAAAAAAAAACACCAAACTACTCCCTCGGGAAATAACAAGTCCCAACTCATCAGATAGCAACATAGGCCTGAAGTCTGTAGACGATTCCTAATTTATCAAATTTGTGAGCATCTTTTGTTTTCCTAATTCACATGAGCTACATTTGTGATTACTATAAAAGATTTTTAATAATTAGTCAATAAATTTATTATATATATATATATATATATATATATATATATTTGTGATTAAATAAAAGTATAAAAATCTTTAAGTACATTTCAATTAAATTCCAATACCGGTTGTCTTAATAAAACTTAAACTTTTCATTAGTATTAATAAAAACTCAAAAATTTAAACTACTGGCTTAAATAAAAATCACTAGAGATCTTAGTTCACGCTCAACAACCAAAATGTAGAGTTATTAAAATTAACTTTTCCACACTTATATACATTAAACTTGAGATCTCATTCTTCATTTTTATGAAGTCACGTAATACTCTTCCTTATCATAAAATTAGGTGTCTCTTTTATGTTCTAACACGTGTAATAAATTTCTAAAATAAATCGAGATTTATTTATTTTAATTATTTATTTAAATGAAGTAAATTTTTTTTCTTCATAATATTATTAATCAACCCGTGGGAAACTAATTTTTCATTAATCAATTCTTAAACATTTTTAATTAATATTAAATATTTGAGATTTTAATTTTAAATATCTATATCTATATATATATATATATTTATATCTATATTCATTAAAGTAATTATTAATTAATTTCATTTTTATAATATCTTTTAATTTATTTATTTTTATATCTTTATAATATACCGATACACTGTCTGTGCATAATATTTACTAGTCTATTGTTACAAATAGACATGTGTTACATGTCAAATGTGATTAGAATGAAGAAATCAAGAGTGCATGTGGTGAACTGATTGGTGGCGGTGGAATGACAATTTGTATTTTACAATCAGCGTGGAGAGTAGCACCACTTTTTGTTGTCATCTTTGATCTTCCACTTCAAAATAATTGTCTTATCTCGTAATCTCCATTTGAACATTTCTCTTCTTATTCTCTCGTGCACTCACACACCCCTTTCCAATTTCGTGAAATTAGGGTTTTCTCACTCCCTTTCTTCCTTCACTGATTCTCGAGGTGAGAGAATCCGGTTTCCTTAATGATTTCGCCCTGTCGGTTGGACTCGCTATTGGACCGTTAAATGATTCTTGGGATTTGAGTATATCCCAACAACTCTGCTGCCTTTCGCTTTTCGTGTTGTGGTTCTTTGTGTTTGATGCCCAAATACCAAAGTGAGAAACTTCTTTTGGTGTTTTTATTGCATTTTTTTTATTTATTGTTGTTTTCTTTTTCTCCGTTGGATTTGAATGATTGCTGCAATTCGTTTGGCGATCTCTGTTTCATAGGTTTACACGTCATTCTTCCTCTGCCCATATCTCGATTTGCTCATGTATGCTGATTTTGTATATGGCGCATCGGAATCTAGCGTTTTCTTATCATGTTCCTTCGTTGTACCAACACTTATTGACTGAATTTTTTAATAGAAAGTTGTTTGGAAAGGGTTTATGTTTTCAAAATTGGCTATTAATTCGCGTTGTGCTGATTGAATTGAGGTTCCCAAGTGAAGAATTATTATGCTTTGTTGATTGCATGTGATGAATATTTTAACTGATGTTTATGATGTGTTTGGGGTATTATTTTCACTTTAAGAAGAACCAAAATATCTCTTTGGCTCACCGTTGTAAATAGTTACTACCTGGAGTTATGGAGTTCTCTTTTCGTATATTGCTGTAGGATGAAAGGTGTTAGAGATTGGGTCTTCTCTCAAATACTATCCAAATCGCTGGTCTCGCCTTCACCATTATCTGGCAGTAATAGTCTCTATGCTGGAGAGCATCGGAATGAAAATTTTAATGAGCAAGGTACCACCCTGACTTTACTGTTTGATTTTGAGTGGAACCACTGAAAATGCGCCGAGATAACTTCTCACAAGAGAAGGTCTTAACGGAATTCTCCTCCTCCCCAAAATGGTGGTTGGTGAAATAAGATGATACTAGTTGGGGATCTTATTTTGCTCTGTTATTACTTGCATGTTAAGCTCAACAGATAAATAGTTATAATTTAGTAAAAAGTAACATCTAATTATATAGTGCAGTATGTACGTCTTCCTAGGCCACCATTTGAGACTAGTAGTTGGTCTCACAATTCTTAGATCCTGTAGGGAACATTGTGACATGATTCACCACCTTGCATATGGAGGAACTGGAACTGTGGAGGTTATGCTTGGATTGTTAATAGAGTGAGCCTTTACAGTATGGTAATTTAGAGACATAGATATATACGACTATGCCAGAAGGCTACGGTTGGGATTCAAATCCAAGATTTGAGCTAGGTAAACAACCCTTCTATCATTGAACATTTTTTTTTTCTTTTCAGGATGTAAAAGAAATTTGTTTATCTTTTCTTAATAATAACATTAAATTATCATTAACTTATATACTAAGGTGGCAGGAACTGCAGGCCTCCCTGTTGTACAGAACACTGACACAGTCCTCTTCCCTAACAAGGAATATCCTCCTTCAAATCAACACCAACAATTTAACATGCAGTTACACAATCCCTCAGAAATCTGCCACACATATTATTCAAGAAATATACACATAACTGTCATATAGTTACTAAACACACAATAATATCAAATTTCTGTTGCGGTGAATTTATTGGGTCTTTGTTGTTTGTTAGTTAATAGAAGGTTTCTTCTTCACATCTAGTCCAGGGAACAAGTAAATTTAGACATTACTTCTGTGATTGAGGATGATTAAAGTGAGCGGTGCTAAATTCCATGCATAATATCATTTCTAATCCAATGTTTGTGCCAAATCTGATTTTTTTGTGAATGTAATGTCTATTGTCAGTACACTTTAGATAGAACTAATACATATGTTTTTTGTTAGGTTCAGATCACTCAGCTAATTCAGTATCATCACCCATCCCTTCCAACTCATCAAACTCTTCATATGGTGATCAGAGTAATCAGCATAGTTCCTCCTTGCAGCTAGTTTCAGATACAGAAATCTATCAGTATCAACATAACACTAATGGAAGACGGAAGGATACTTTGGCCAAGGTTGAGGAACTCCAAGTTAAATTCTTCCGATTGCTCCAACGCCTTGGCCAATCACAAGAAAATCTTTTGGTTGCTAAGGTTCTTTATCGGATGCACCTGGCAACTTTGATTCGTGCCAAGGAATTAGATCTGAAAAGAGTTAACCACATTAGCAGTAGCGCCCGAGCAATAGCAAGCGAACAGGAGGCTACTGGTATGCCTCAATTGGATTTCTCCTGCAGAATACTTGTTCTTGGTAAAACAGGAGTTGGTAAAAGTGCTACCATAAATTCTATATTTGGTCAAGCAAAAACCACCACCGGTGCTTTTCAACCTGCTACTAATTGCATCCAAGAAGTTGTGGGAAATGTCAATGGGCTTAACATAGCATTTATTGATACCCCTGGTTTCCTGCCTTCCTCCACCAACAATATGAAAAGAAATAAGAGGATCATGCTTTCTATAAAGAGATTCATTAGAAAGTCCCCTCCAGATATTGTTTTGTACTTTGAACGGCTTGATTTTATCAATGCTGGTTATGTTGACTTCCCACTTTTGAAACTTGTAACTGAAGTGTTTGGCTCGGCAATTTGGTTCAACACCATCATAGTCATGACTCATTCTTCCTCTGCCATTCCAGAAGGACCTGATGGGTATACTTTTAATTATGAGTCATATGTTTCTTATTGTACTAATATGATACAGCTGCATATACAACAGGTGGTGTTTGATTCCAAGGTTGAAAGCCCTGTACTTTTGGTTGAGAACCATTCTCAATGCCCACAAAATATTATGGGAGAGAAAATTCTCCCAAATGGACAAGTTTGGAGATCTCAACTCTTGTTATTTTGCATTTGTACCAAAGTTCTGGGTGATGTAAACTCTCTTCTCAAGTTTCAGAACAGTGTAGAGCTGGGACCATCAAACAGTGCCCGCATTCCTTCTATGCCCCATCTCCTTTCGTCTCTCTTACGCCATCGACCTGTATCCAATGTAAGTGGGATTGATGATGAAATCGAGGAAATATTACTCTCTGATAAGGAAGAAGATGAATATGATCAACTTCCATCCATACGAGTGTTGACAAAATCTCAGTTCAAAAAGTTGCCCGAGCCTCTAAAAAAAGATTATCTGGATGAAATGGATTACAGGGAGACTCTTTACTTAAAGAAACAGTTGAAGGAAGACTGTCGGAGGCGCAAAGAGAAACTACTCTTAACAGATAAAAAGTTTTTGAACAGTGATAACCCTGATGATCAACAGGCACCTCCTGAACCTGTTTTGTTACCAGATATGGCCGTTCCTCCAAGTTTTGACTTAGATTGCCATAGCCATAGATATCGTTGCCTTGTTTCTGATGACCGATTGCTTGTGAGACCTGTTCTTGATCCCCAAGGATGGGATCATGATGTGGGCTTTGATGGTATAAACTTGGAGACTACTACAGAAATAAAGAAGAATGTATATGCCTCAGTTGTGGGACAGATGAATAAGAACAAACAGGATTTCAGTATTCAATCTGAGTGTGTGGCAGCTTATGTTGATCCATCGGGCCCTACTTATTCTATGGGTGTTGATGTTCAATCCTCTGGTAAAGATTTCATTTGTACCGTTCATAGCAACACAAAGTTGAAAAACATAAAGCACAATATTGCTGACTGTGGTGTTTCCTTAACATCTTTTGCTAAAAAGTACTACGTGGGTGCAAAACTTGAGGATACTGTGTTTGTTGGGAAGAGATTAAAATTTGTTTTGAATGCTGGCCGCATGGAGGGTGCAGGACAAATGGCATATGGCGGGAGTTTTGAAGCTAATTTACGAGGGGAAGATTATCCTGTAAGAAATGATAATGTAAGCTTGACGATGACAGTTCTCTCTTTCAATAAAGAAATGGTATTGAGTGGAAGTTTACAATCGGAGTTCAGGTTATCTAGAAGCTCGAAAGCATCTGTAAGTGCTAATCTAAATAGTCGTAAAATGGGGCAAATATGTATAAAGATAAGTAGCTCTGAGCATTTACAAATTGCCTCGGTTGCAGTTTTCTCGATTTTGAAATTCCTATCACGTAGAAAGGAAACTAAGAACGTGGTGAGGGATGTAATGGACTGAAGTCTGCTCTCGTTGTTTACTTATTGGTACTGTTATTTTTTGTTCAAGGAAGATGTGAAAACAGTGAAGCATTCTGCATGCCCTACGTAGATATGGACCTTTTTCCCCTGTAAAAGGAAGACAGAAAGTACGAATTGGATTTTATTTTTTGAAGAGGCTAGCTGGAATTTTCTTTTCCGTGATACTTCAGATGCAGTTTTTGAAAGTCTTTTAGGTAAGGCTGGCTGGCATCTTGAACTTATTTCTATCTGTAGATTATGGATTAATAATCAGTATGAGAGAATTGATATTCATTTCTAGTAAAATGAAGTCATAACTGTACAGTAAAGCACAGAAAATGTCAGGATTTTTTTTTCCTGTGATTTGTTCAAGTATTAGCAAGTTTGAATGATAGAGGATTGTTGTTCAACAGGAATTTTTGCAATGTGGAAAATGTTAATGAAGCTCTGGGTATATGTTAGTGATAATGCAAGTAGCCACAAGTCATCTCGTTTTAGTTTGAGGCTTGCATTGATGTTCAAACTCTGGCTTTGCATTTATATTGTGCGGTGCCTATCATCAAATGGGAATTTCTATGGTTTTTTTGGTTCAGGTGACACGACTATGGGCAACATGTCGGTTGGTGAAGAAGAATAGGTTGTATTTTCTGCCCAAACTTATCTTTTCAGCAAGGAACATGTTGCACGTTCTATAGTATGTTTGTTAATCGTTGTATAAGAGGAAATCGTTTTTTTTATTATTATTTTGCACATTGCAAAAATCTATAACATTTAATTATATATAGTATAAATTAAAATGTATAATTTAGAGAGTAAACCTCTCACTCTTCACTGTCTTAATTAAGAAAAAACAATTTTTTTTCTCTTCTTCTTTGGGCATGTACTTCACAAATTATCCGTATGACTACTAAAAATATTTTCCTTTTTCTTCTTTAAATATGCATTTCACAACTACCTGCACTCTAAAATTGTCCTCGATGTGATTATAATGTGGATTTCCTCACGTGAAAAATACCCAGATGCACCTAAATAATAGGTGGGGGGATTTGTAATGCATGATTGGCCTCTTGTGTTTGTGAATTTAGGATTATGATTTTGTTCTGCTCGTCTTGTTAAGTCATCAATGACGTAACCCTATGTGCCAATACCATTTGTGGTGTGGGGCTTCCTGAATTTCCTATTCATGAATCATATGTACATGTTGGACCCCACTACCCCAGATACAGAATGGACAATTAAGGACAGGCAGCATTTTACCATTCGATTAGACATACATAATGACGTATACGCGAACCCGGTTCGGACATTTTGCGTCAAAAAGAACTGATTCCAGCGAGGAGAAGAGCTTTAACTTGAGAACCAGGTCCTGCAACTCGCGATTGAAGCCCTGCGAGACTCGGTCACGGAACTGAGTCAGCAGCGCGACCAAATCATTGTTATTGATGTTAGGGTTTCGTAGCGAGGCGGAGAGGCGGTGGAGAGTTTCGCGGTCGATCCAGGCTTGGATTTCGGACTCGATTTCGGCGGCGACGCGTGAGAGGGAGTGCGTGGAGAGGGGGGCGCGTGAAGAAGGATCGGAGGCCCTTAGAGTTGTTGAGGGAGTCGACGAGGGTTTTGAGGCGGTTGAGGTGGTCGGAGAGAGCGGAGAGGTTGGGGTCGGAGGAGGAGAGGATGGTGTGGAGTTGGAGGAGTGCCTTTATCGGTGGGGAATCCGAGGAGTGGTGTCGTTGTATGTCGTGGGTGGCTTCTTTCAGAGCTTCAAGGACTTGCACCAACTGTGGGGCTTTCTCACTCTCTTCCATCCAAGCCAAGGCAAAACCAAAAACACTTTCTTCCACGGGCCATTTTATACTCTCTTTTTTTTTCTGACAAAAAATCTTTTACAATTTTTTTTTAAATTAGTTATCTAAATTCGTAAAAGATTTTAAGACTTTAAAGTTATTTTTTAAATAAATTTTAATGAAATAATTAATATCAGATATAATTGTAGAAATATCTTGATAAAAAAATAAAAAGTAAAAATAACAAACAAGATTTATGAAATGACAACTTTGAAAATGAAAAAAATGTATTTAGATTTATAAGAAAAATTATTAATATTAAATTTTAGATTTACAACAAAATTTATGAAATGAAAAATTTATATATAATAGCATTATAATTAAAATTAACAATGAATAAATATCTTTAAATAAATTATATTTTAGATTTATAATAAATAATTTAAATTGTGACCTAAAGTTATTCTTAATCATTGATAGATTCTTTTAAAAAAATTAATAAAATTTATTTTTTTCCTAAATCAAAGACCTTAGTTGTCTTTCAACTTCGTTTGCAATGCATAATTACCACTGGCGAAGGAAGTTTACACATAATAAGAAATTAAATATGAGTTATCCCATTAATTAGATAGTTAATAATGAAAGATAAAAAGAAGAGGATAAGTTGAAAAGATAAATTACTATAAGAAGATTAAATATAAAATAAAATAAAAGAGTAACAAAAATTTCTAGATATATCTCACTATATTTTGGTAAAATTAATTTAAGATTAAAAAAATAAGTACAAATTCAAATAAATAATAATTAAAAATGACTGTAAAGTCTTAAAAAAATTATAATTTAATATAATTTTTTTTATATATATATATATATAAAGCAAAGTTGTGAATTTTTTACGACCTTATTAGCAAGCTATAAAAATCCTTTCATTTGGTAAATTCCAAAAGAAATTATTCCTTTTGATTATTCGGGCTTCTATTAGCACAAGTTTTTGTTTTAATCTAGTGTTTTGATCCTGAAGGCCTTTCTTGTGTGCTTTGTGTATTAAAATTTAGCTGTAATAATAGGTTAGTAAAAGTCAAGGTCTTTTCTTCCTAATCTTCCGCATCCCTCTTTCACGGTTTTCAACTTGACCTTAGCCACCATCTGTTCATGCCGAGGCTTACTCCTCAAACTCACTTCTGGCCACTTCGAGCATGCCTGCTCCGTCATGACACTAAGATCTGAAATTCCAGATCTAAAAAACTCGGGATGAAGATTATGACATCAACTTTTTCTTCTTCTCCGGCGACTCGCCTCACTTCGATTTCTCCTCTCCAACCTTCATCAACTGTAGTGAGCGATTAATGCTTCGTTTCTTTCTCTCTTTCTTCTTTAAATTACTATAACTATAGTTTGATAATTCATACTTTTTTTTAGTCTTTTATAGCAGTGGTTTTTTTACTCTCAATTTTCTCTTAGTCTTTATCGTTTAAAAAGTTTTTTTTTAATTTTTATTATTTATATTTTAATTTTCTTTTAGTTTTTATATTTAAAAGTAAAATTTTTAATTTTTATAATTTTTATTTTAATTATATTTTAGTTTTTATTAAAAAAATTAATTATAAATTAGTTGTAAATCATTAACTATTTTTTATTACAAATTATATTGTGATAAATTAATTATAAATTATTTATTAATATTTTTATAATTAACTGTAATTGGTAATATTATTCATGGTTTGATGATAAGAATTAAAATGAGATTAAAACATAAAGTATAATAACTAAAAAAATCACTTTCAAATTATAAGGATTAAAAAAAATTAAAATATAAATTATAAAAATTATAAAAATTATTTTTAAATATAAATTATAAGGACTAAAATAATCATTTTTAAACTAAAGAAACGAAGAAGATATGAATCGTGAAATTATAAAAATCAAATGAGTAATTAATTTTTTTTTTAAAATAGTTTTAATTTATGTTTTTATTTTATTTCACTTCTTAAGTAAAAAATGTTGTTTTAATTTTTTATTATTTATTTTGGGTAAGTGACCTGATATTACAGGTAAATTTAAATGTTCGAATGTTCCATGGGTGGTCCACGGTAGCCAGCACCTCTTGTTCTAAAAATCACGTATGAGTATGATTGCTAGCATAGTACCATCTATATCTAAAGGGGAACCTTGAATTAACAGGCTAATTACCGTTTGTGGGCTTTTTTGTTCCACTATAAACAAATGGAAACTGCTAGGGGCACCTAGAATTTTTTCTAGTACACCCAATATAATGTGTGAAATTTCAATTTTACCCTTTCATAAGCCCAATACGGATTGGCATAGGCCCAATATGAATTATTAATCCGTAAGCCTCATACATAAAGTTCTAAAGGGATTATTGTGATATCCTCTCCAATTTTTGCTAAGTACACTCTCCTTCTCTTTTTCTAAAATCAAATCACTTAAATAACAAATTCCCTTCAAACTTTCCTTTCTCCACTGTATACTCCTCTTTTCAGTGCAACAACAGATTCCCTTTTATTTCATCATGCTGATTCCTCTTTTTACTCTCTTCACCTCACCCCCTTTGATCTCTTGCTCTAGTCTTTATTTGTTCCTCCATCGCTCAGTTTCTTACTCTAGTGTTAGGGTTTTTTCATCCTCTAAACTTCAAGTTGCTGCAATGGAGGGCCTCTTTGAGTTGTCTAGATTGAAATACCAATATCAATTATTGCTTTCTCAACTTCATTTGCTTTGTTATTGTACACTTTTTTCCCTTTATATGAGAATTTTAATGGTCCTAGTGTTCTTTTTGAGTTTTTTTAGATATTTTTTCAGTATTCCAAAAAGTATCTTTTGGAACACAAAACATATTTTCCAAAACATTTAAAAAAAATACAAAAAAGCATTCTAGAAAACACTTTCCAAAATGTTGAAAACAGCATTGTTCTAAAAGGTACATTCAAGAATAATGATTTTGTATCAATGTTATGAGTATAAAGGGTATATATGATAATAAAAAAAACAAGTGTATTTAACAAAAAAGGAGAGTGAATATAACTAAAGCCTTCTTAATCTTAAGGCTGTTAGCAGCCCAAAGATACACAGAAAACTCCGGACATTGGATCAGATTATGGCGTGATGACATCGT
Source organism: Glycine soja (assembly GCF_004193775.1). Lineage (NCBI taxonomy): Eukaryota > Viridiplantae > Streptophyta > Magnoliopsida > Fabales > Fabaceae > Glycine > Glycine soja. The sequence continues at coordinate 35,421,301 of NC_041012.1, read as the reverse complement.
AGAGGCAGGTTATGACAATGGATCAAATTCTCTAATATTTATTGTATGTTGTTTTAGTAAATACATTGATAATTTGTTGAGTTGTAGCCTGTAGGTACGTATTGAAGACTCGAAGTTGGATGTCACAGGCAATTACTTTTTCCCGAATGAAATGGTACCCAATTTCCATGTGCTTAGTTTGAGCATGTAGCACAGGTTAAGGAAAACTGGACGTTGCTTAAAAGTGATGCCGAGGTTAAGGAATTTTTTTTGAAGACTTGCATCAAGCTTTAGTAAATAAAATGCAATGCCTATTGGGCAATTGCTTCCAGCACCCATAAAAATACTTCCTGCATCTTCTTTTAATTTTGCAAATTTCAAAATTCCATAATTATTCTTTGCCTTTCCCGATATGCTAATCTTACAGTCGGAATGATGAATTTCTTATTCCGGACTAAGTAATCCGCAAATTCATATCTATTTTGATACATTTCGAATTAATTATTTTGATATTTGTATTATATTCCATAATACTAATTCTAAAATTGATTTTAATACATTTCGTAATGGTTATTATAAAAAATCAATTGTTTTGTGTGTGACCAACGGAATTAAATAGATGCTAGTAAATGAATGAGATAAATTAAAATAAAAAATCAAACATGCAAGACAGGTGACTACACTTAACAATAGAAAGCTAGGGTTTTTTTTACTCTACACACACCCTCTTTCCAATTTTTGCTCAGACTACATCTATTTACATAATAATATCCAAACTACAACCCCTTTTCATTCCCTTTGAGAAGTCAGGAATTTCCGTATAGTGCTTTTTTTTAATTATTTTTTATTTGTAAATTTTTATTTTTATTTAAATTATTAAAATAATACAAATATTATATTATATAAGTATTTTTTAATTTATTTTAAAAATAATTTTTATTAAAATTTTTTAATAAGAAAATGATATTATTAAATATAATTATTTTTCTTATATTATTTAATCTATACAAGATTTTTTTTAAGTTAACATTTTATTTTAAAAAAAAATCTAAATTTTGTCTAATAATATTTTTGCTTTAATAAAAAAATTAAAACTTTTAATATTATTATTTTACTAAATGTAATTTGTTTGCTTATGTCATTAGATTTTTTTAAATAATAATATTTTTTGTTTAATAATTTATTTATTGAAGAACATTATATTACATTATAAATAAAATACTTAAACAATCACATTTGTCTAAGGAATGAAGATATGTTGGGACAATTGAAGTGAAAACTTCACTCAAGATGATCCTACCGAAGAAATGAGGTGTGTCATAAACCCATAAGTTACTTGGGTTGTTGTAGGCACTTATAATCGAGTGATGCCTACGAGAAAAATGTTAATTTGCGGAGTAACATGCCTTCTCAAATTCTTTAGGAAAAACCCGAATGCTGAAGTTCTCTCCCTTTCTATAATGGTAGCGTAATCAAGAAGATATGGTTAGCTCCATTTTGTATTGTAGCCATCAATCAATAATATACTTCCCGTAAAGTCATGTACCATTTACTTGTACGATGGGTTTACAATATGCAAACTCATTAATGCATGGACCAAATGATTAAAAGACTTGCCCAGTACGATTTCTCCCACTTTAAACACGGATTCCGTTGGAAGCAATGACCACAGTCCCAGGAACACAAGATTGCAAAGCTCCCAAAAGTTTTGACAAGTTGACATATGATTCTACCCGGTTTCCATGAATCATCTCCAACGCTCTTTGCTTTGCTAACCATGTCTTTTTGTAAGATGGAATATAATTCATGAACGTTTTGATCTCTCCAACCAACATCTTGATGGAGACTGTTGGGTTTGTTTTTCCAATTGGTTGGATGATTTATGCTATGATGTGTTTGTCAAGTTGCCGAAATCTTGTCCGAGCATTAGCGCGAGACAAGTGTGATGATCTCTTATACTCTTGATAATCCATTTTTTATGCATCTTTGAATTGCATGCGCCTAAGCTCCATGTATAACCATTTTCATGTGATTTTCACATGAAGTTTAGCCTTCTCTGGTCAGAATATATTGTTTTGGAATCAAAATGATTTCTAATGTTATATTCTTTGAATACTTAAATACATTGTGTTTTTTCATCGAAGGTCATGCCAATCTCGAGTGCACCAGTTGGTGGTTGTATGTTATCTTTTTTATGAACGAAATGGTGTCGATCAATGTAGTGTGATAGGTGGTCAAGGTTCATGTCCATTGGACACCTAGGTTGGTGATAGTACAATGGAGGTGATAGAGGCGACGTTGGTCCGCCAACGCCCTCGTCATCGCTTTGCTGATTAATGTGATCGAAAAACTGTTTATCCTCATCCTCACTAAAATCATCCATATTTTCCTCATGAAATCGTATAATGAGATCTTCATTAACCATGAAATGTTCATTTCGATTTGATGTTTGTGTTTATGGTTGTTGTGAGGGTGACATAAATGGGGATGAAGGATGATTTTGTTGGTCAAAGGAGGTTTGTTGGATATAAAAAAAAGAATCATTTTCAGATAATAGTTGTGTGTATGAAGTATAAATGTCAAAGGCGTCTTATGTTTCAAGATTTTTATATGAAGAAACTGGATCATTGAAGTCGAAGTTGTTGTACGGTAATTGTTGTGGAGGCGGTAGTTGTAGTTGTGGACATGACAATTGTGGAGATGGTGGTTGTGGTTGAGGAATAAGGTCAGTAACAACATAGAATTCAACAGAATTCAATTGTGGATTCTGGAGAATTGTTTCCACTGCGCCTCTGAGATCGTCATTGTCTAATAGTTGTGCTGAAATATAATGTGTTTGACCTTGATGAAATGGAATAAGGACATGATATAACAATTGATCAATTTTTTTAGTTGGTCGAGTAGGGAGACGGTTGTAAATTTTTCAAATCAATTGTGTTAACGTAATAGAACGACTTACGTAAATAAATATTGGGTTCGCACATGTGTTCACCGATCCATGAACCGGGTAATTTGTAATGTGACCATTGTGGTAAATGATGGTCGTAATTTCTTTAGGTGGAGCCATGGGTGGTGCTTGTGGAATATGAGTGGAAAGAATGTGAAAGTTACAAATAGAGGTTTATTTTGTGAGAATGTTATTGTGTGTGATATGTTGTCAAATAGTGAGATTATATACAGGGTGAGAAAGTTTAGTACGAGAGTTAGGTGACAAAGTTAGGTCGGAGAGTTGGATAGGAAGCTTAGGTGAGAGGGTTAGGTGGCAAAGTTAGTTACAAGGCTTAGGTGGCAAAGTTAGGTAGGGGAGATAGGTGAGAGATATGGGTAGGATATTCAATGCATGTGAGTGAATACTATGCAGCTACAAAAATTTCTAAAGACGACAATTTGTATTTTGCATCATGAGTGTTGACCGCAGTGTTCCGCATCGAGCGCCGAACCCACACAGATTGTTGAGAACCAAGTTAATGGGGTAAACATATGCATGTGAGTAAAGAATGTGCAACACCACACATTAATGTACATGGCAAATTGTCCGTTGCATCACTAGTGTTGAGTGTAGTGCTCTGCATCGCGCACCGAGCCCAGGTAGATTGTTGAGAAACATATTAATAGGATAAACGTACGCATGTGAGTGAACAATGTGCAACACCACACATTAATGTACATGACAAACTGTTCATTGCATCATGAGTGCTGACCGCAGTGTTTCGCATTGCATGCTAAACCTACGCGGATTGTTGAGCACCACATTAATGGGATAAACGTACGCATATGAGTGAACAGTATGCAACACTGCACATTAATGTATATGACAAACTGTTCGTTGCATCATGAGTGTTGACCACAGTGTTCTGCATCGCGCGTTAAACTCACGCAGATTGTTGAGAACCACGTTAATGGGGTAAATGTACACATGTGAGTAAATAGTGTGCAACACCACACACTAATGGGGTTGTCGGTGCATGTGAGGGTTAAGTACGACATTGTTCCCCATCTTTGAAATCATGCATGTGTAGGCTATTATTATTGAAGTAAATTTAAAATAACAACTTCAAAGCATGCAATAATTACAACTACACAATAAAGATTGAGAAAAACTTAAATGCAATACAACAACAAAATATGTTAAATTATTCATTCTAATTTCAGGGAATTGTCCAGCTTCTGCTCCATCTCGGCCCAACTTAGGTCATTAACTTGAATAGGTGATAATCAATTGTGAACATCAACTTTAAGTTTCATACATATTACACTTGCCATATTCACAAATTTATGAAACATGCACAAAACACCTTCTTCGTCAATAATTTGAATTGTCCTATATTGAACTTGACCATTGAATTCATATACATGACAATAATACCAAAGTGCAGTAATTATAGGCATAACATCATTATCTGTAATTGATGACTATATTGCGGTGATTATGTTTGGCAGCGTCATTGTTGGAATCAGCAGTAATGATTTTGTCTTGTCACCTCTAAAAATTGCATTTGTACTTGAACTTTGAATGATTTCACCATTGATATAAATGTATGCACAAATTGGATCTGGCCTCATTTTGCTTGCTCTCTTTGTTTTCTCTCACAATTTGATTTGATGCAACTAGGCAAAGTCTTTGGTGATATGGTGCATTTATCTATACAATCAATGGAGGGTCCATGATTCACGTGAATTAAAATCTCGGTGCGTGACACTGGCACATTTGAGTTAACGTGTTGTCGAATCTCGAGGCATTAGAATGAGACAAATTAAAAATGTGTTTTGGAATCTTGAGGTCTTACAATGAGATAAAGTGTAATGTGCTTTGGAATCTCAACACAATTTATATGATGAATAGATGGGAGGTGAGTGCACTGGGGTGAGTGCACCATCACACTCGAAGATGTTGCATTGCATCTAAGCATTAGACTCGATGGTCGTGTTGTGACTGGACCTATCTTCTTACATTGGGATGAGTTATGCGACGAGTTACTAGGGGAGGTCCCTCCAGAAAATGCACGTAAGGGAGTTGCACTGAAGCTGACATGGTTCCTGAGCATTTTGCGCGCACCATTGCCTGAAGAACCAACAATACACCAACTACAATGCAAGTGTAGAGCTTACATAATGTACATGATTGGAGGTGTTTTAATTCCTGATAAATCTGGAAATAGAGTTCATCTAGTGTATTTGAACCTATTACGTGATTTGAACAACATAAAAAAATATAGTTGGGGTTCGACTTGTTTAGCAAACCTGTACACAGAACTATGTTGGGCATTATCGAAGGTTGATAGAGTTATGAGTGGTTGTGTCATACTATTGCAGCCATGGACTTGGTATCGCATGTCTTTTATTGCACTAAGAGTCCTACGATCTGAAACAACTTATCCACTCACTATTAAATTATATATTTAATAGTTTTATTTTTATATATATATATATATATATATATATATACATACATACACGATTAATTATTGTGGTGAATTTTATTGGGTTGTTATTGTGTTTATGAGACTGCAAGATTTAGAACAAAAGCAGTTGTATTAATCAATGGGTGAGTTTGGTTAAATTTAAAAAATAATAACTTTAAAATAAATATTTTTAAAAAATAATAACTTTAAAATTTGTTTTTTAAACTAAATAGAAAATTACTTTTTAAACATAAATAATTTAGATAAACATATTAGAAGATAAACAACTATTTAATTCATTAAAATAAGCGCTTCAACAAATAAATTTAAATAAGCTCACTCAATATGTGCCATCTTAATAATAATGCTTTAAAGACAAGTTAATTTTGTGTCAACAAGGCAATGATAAAAGAGAAACAAATAAAATATACTGGCCTATAACTCATGATAATACTTAATATTTTTTTATATGGCGTTTTAGATATATTGCCTTCCTCTTTTGTTTTAATTTAGGTTTAATTATCTATTTAATTTCTATAATTTTTAAATTTATTATTTTTAGTTTTTATAATTAATAAGTGATTTTTTTAGTCCCTAAAATCTAATAAGTAAATTTTTTTAGTAAGTTTACATTTTAATTCTCAGAACGTATCAAACGTAAATTTTTTTTATTTCCGTCAATTAAATTTTTTTAATGATAAAACATTTTGGGAATTAAAATATAAATTTTAAGAATTAAAAAATCTATTTATTAATTATAAGGACTAAAAGAGATAAATTTAAAAAGTATAAAAACTAAATGAATAATTAAATCTTTAATTTATCAATGTGCACATTGAAAAATAACAAGTAGATAAAATTCACACGTGTTAGTCATCATTTACGACTAACTTTTGTATTAAAAATCATTATAAAATTTATGTATTTTCCTTAATTTATAGTTCTTTTTGTAGGTTTGTACATATTTTTATGTTTAGTTTAATTTGCCATGGAAGACTAAAGCTTCTATTGAGAATTTCTAATGAGCCTTGATGTAAAAACTCTTTACTATCTATTTAATGTTATTTTGATGTGTTCATTGCTTCTATTTTCATTTAATTATTGCATGCTTGTGGACTGATCACCCATTTGTGTGTAAAGTTAGGATTTTTAGCATTGTAAAATGTTTTAAATCCTTAGAACTTGATAGGGTAGGCTAGAGAATTGTATGTCTGGACACAGAGTGCAGAGATTTAGTTTTTAATATGTTGTAATCTTAATGTAATACGTTTAGGCTAAGTTCGACGAGGGATCCGGGAACGAGGTTTAAATAGAATCAGCCCATTCATGCGAGGAATCGTGGTTTGGGGTATTTGCTCTCAGCATAGAACACAGAAACAACCTTAAATATAGAAATATACCTAATTACATTAAGTTACTTAGTAGAAGGATCCAACGTTTTAATCATCTGTTTATCTCTCGCATTTACATAGTTAATTTTGCAGTTATCTTTAGAATTGCAACTATATCCTGTGTTTATTTTCATTTCATGAATTTATACAAATATCTACTTATTGAATGAACATTTTTTCGAATGAAACAAACTCCCTATGATTCGATACTCGATTCTTACCGTTTTATATTAGTTGTGTCTCAGTACACTTGCTGATAGATTAGATTTTGCAGTAGTGCAGAAAACTGAACAACAGGTAAACAAAACATTCTTACATATTACTCAACAAGTCATTAAATTTATATTGGGCATTTATCACACTACTTTACACAATTTTTGATAAATAATAAATATATTCTCTTAATCTTTTTAAATAATTGATATCTTATTTTTATAATTTGAAATACAATTATTTTCATTAATGTTATATTTTTTATCTTTATCATTTAAAATAAAAATTAATTTAGATTTTATTTTTCAAATTGGTAAATATTTTCTTACAAATTATTTATTAATAAATAGATATTTAAATAATTATTAAAAAAATTCAACCCTCTTTAATATATTTCTGGTGTGGATAAGGTGACAGACCAAGTGAGATTCTTGACCAATGGAATAGAGTCACATTAACTCGTGAATCATTGGCTCTATACACCATCGTACGTTTTCCCTTCCTTTTTTTTCTCTCGATACTTTGCTATCTTCATTCTTCTGTGCAAATGCAGCGTTACAAGGTAAGCTAACCTTTTATAATTGTTTAAATTTAAAGTGAACATATAAAAATAAAAAATATTTTAATTTAATTAAAATACATTGTAACCTACCAAAATATTTTATGCCACACACCGTCATCTCTCATACCATATAGTATTTTTTTAAAAAAAAAATGTTGTCCATACGGATTTGATATTTATTGTGATTATGTTTGGACGTGGAAATGGTTCAAATGTGGATCAGTCATGGACGTACTCACGCACTGATAGCATCAGTAGCAGGAAGAAGGAGGAAGACTCTTCGGATGCATGCATGGATACCAGTTAGTTAGGGATACCATTAGTTAGTTACAATAGGGCCGTTATTCTGTTATCGCAAGATAGTTGTTGCCATTGCAGGCCTTAGCAATGTAAGACCCATGTATAAAAGGAAAACTCATTCATGAATAAAACGCAGAGAAATCATTTCCCAGTATTAGCTTAGTGTAGTTATCTCTTTCTCTCCTCTGCTCATAACAATTGGTCCGACCTGCCGCCCATGGCTGCCATACCACCCTCTACTACCTTAACCCATACCACTCACCATACGAAGCTCCCATGGTTGTCTACCACCATCCACACTACCAGTCGTACGGAGCCTCCATGGCTGCCCTCCACAACTGCAAGACCACCCTCCACTACCACCCACAACACCACCTTGAATTTTCGTCCACCACCGAGGACCGCCTTGAGGCTGCCTTAGCCAAACTTACCCTCAGCCAACACAACCTCGTTGCTTCCATCGACACCTTGGCCACCACCATCGACAACCTTCTTCAGAGACTGCCTTGCAATCCCACTCCACATTTTTCATCTTCCTTTCCGCCGCCGCCTCCGCCGCAGACTCCGCTACTCAAGCCAACTCCATCACCCACGTACACCGCATTCACGATCGTACCACCTCCGCCCGCCACGACGCCTCCGCCGCCACCTCCACTTTTTGCACCCATACAGTCGCCCCCTACAACCTTGTCGGGTCCGCTTCCCATTGTGGTTGTTTCCCTCCTTGTTAACAACAACTCCCACATGTCCTCCGACCGCCGTAGGATTACCATTCATCGAGCCCGCAAGGAGCACTCCAGCTGCTACAGAGAGCTCGACCACCCCTTCCTCCTCATCGTCTTCGTCATTCTCGTCACTGCCAAATGGCTCTGTCTCCGCAACAATTTTCAGCCGCTCATTCCTTCACCCACTTTCATTTGGGATCCAGGTTCTATTTTCTGCATCCCATCATCTTGAGGACAAGGTGATTTTCCCAAGGTGGGATAATGATAACATCAGCCGTAGGAAGAAGGAGGAAGACTCTTCGGATGCATGCACAGATACCAGTTAGTTAGGGATACCGTTAGTTAGTTACAATAGGGCCGTTATTCTATTATCGCAAGATAGTTACTGCCATTGCAGGCCTTTGCAATGTAAGACCCGTGTATAAAAGAAAAGTTCATTCATGAATAAAACGCAGAGAAATCATTTCCCAGGATTAGCTTAGTGTAGTTATCTCTCTCTCCTCTGCTCATAACACGCAGGGTCCGCAATATTCCACCTTATGGTTCATACTATCAAATCAGAACAATGCACTCATATATTAGCCATTAATTAAAGTCTCACTTATGCCACACTCTCATCGTATTTAATTTTTAAATGTATATTTAAGTTTGACTTATGTTACACTCTCATCTCAGAAACCCATACGATGCACACGTTCTATATTTAAAAATACTACTTAAAGAAAGATTGATGTCCATAAAATGAAGAATTTGTTTTTATTATAATCTTGTTTGCACATTGGTCTTATGGTCCAAATGTGGATCAGTTACGGACAGACTCAGGGTCCTTAATAGTCCACTTCATGGACCATATTAAATATCAATATATAAATACAATTTTTTAAAATATTTTCTTAATTTTTTAAAAGTATTCAATATTAATATATTAAAATTAAGAAACGAAGATTTTATTGTAATTTTAGTTTTAAAAAAATGTTCCACTAAAGTATTGGAATTCACACTATGGTAAGTAATATATGTATTTGGAAAAGAATTAATGACAAAGAACAGAAAAATAAAAAAAATGAAATAATGTACAGAAAAGATGCATTTCCTTGTGAAAAGAGAGTTAAAAATCGAAGAGATTGTTTCTGAAAAAAAATTAAGATAAATTAATGTCAAAAAAGAAATAGTTAAATCATTCTTAAAAAAAACAAGAGTAAATTACATTCTTTTCTTCTAGAAAATGTGAATATTACACCATTAATATTCTCTTATAGTAAGTTAAAATATATATTTTCCTCGCTTGATATATTTAAATATGTGATACTTCACTTAACTTTTTAGTTTTTCTTTAGATCTGAGTTTTATAAACTTCTGCTAAAAATATAGCTATTAAAAAAAATTTATTTACTCTATCATCTCCTGTTATGTAAGTATTTTACTAGTCTCCCTCTTGTATTAAAATATACATTTCCCTCCTTTGATATATGCAAATATATCACACTTAGATATCAATGTTTTCGATGAAAGTAATTTTATGACTAAAATATTCTCTATACTTTGGTATAACAAAAGATCTAAATATTATACTCTACATAATCATTCATAAATAAGTAAAACCTCTTTATGTGTATAACTAACAAGTAGTTGATCGGAGTGTTTATGAATCTAATTTTTTTAATCAAAGTCTCATATGTTCAAATTGATATGAGAGAAAAGATTTGTGTGACAGAAATTAATCATTAATTAATATTATATACCAATATGATAATAATAAAAAAAATCTATATACATAATCACTCATAATAATTCTAATCAATTTGAATAAAATTGTCAATCATAGGATCTGTGCGATCTATGCCAAAAAAATAGTTTACTCTAAAATCAATATCACATATATGATATAGAGAGAGAAATGATTTGGAACCATACAGTCAATTTGATCACGAGGGAAATTAAAAAGGTAGTTGAGGACAGGGAGGACTGGACAACAAAACAAATAATAATAGAAGCAAGTGGGGACAGTGTGGAGTGTGGCACGTGAATCATTGCACCATTCGCTTTATAAATCAATCAATTGGCTTCTTCTTTTTCTCATCACTCGGGTGGCGTGCTTTGGCTTCCCTTCCCCCTCTTCTTAGCAAATGTTTCAATATTCCAAGGTATGCTAACCTTCTCTCTCATTCATTACTATATGCTCTAATTCAAGAAGATACAGCTAGCTAACCAATTAATATTCGTTCCTTTATTACAATTTTTGTGAATGGCAATGTTGTTGCCTAGTTCAGATTATCTTATTTTATTGTTAAAACATTCAATAAAGAATATGCATGAAAATACCTCAAAGTATTAGGATTTTTTTGATAAGTTTCTCTATAAATATTTTTAGAAAAAGAAAAAAAAACTTTTCGTAAGCTAAAATAATTTTTTTATTAGTTAATCCATAGATTTTTTCTTATTTTTTAGAATAGTTATATGAGAGAACTTTTATAAATTAATTAATGAAAAACTTATTTTATTATTTTATTTTTAAAAAATACTTCTAAAAGGACTTAGCCAAACAGTTTAAGTAGGTAGTTTCAGTTTTAAAAGCTTGTCAATTTTATAATTTTTCCTTAAAAAATTAACTACAAACATGCATGTAATGCTTTGTGGAGTGAGAGAGAGTAGAGAGCAAAAAATAAAAGGATATTCCATTTGCATCCGAAATGGTACCTCATTGGTGGAGAGACTAAGAGTGCAGGGACATATTATCTTGAGCTTGGCACGAGCCAGAGCTAAAGATAGTAAGTGTGGGTGGGACTATCACGGGAAAGGAGCTCACTAGTTGTGTGAGGTGGTCAATAGAGGAGACGAAGACTAAAAGGTCATCAAATAAGCTACTTAACCTAATACAAGTTGCTTGGATGTAAGTCAGACTAAAAGTCCTGATTCAATTTTAAGTTTGAGGAAATAGTTTATTTAAACTGATTGCCCATTGAACTAGACCTGATTTTGAGTGGATTCAAGTTGTTGCTGACAGCTGACTCATGTTGAGACCAGGGTGAGAGAACATTAATGGGATAGAAGCTAACTATAGAACAATATTTGCCTCAAAACAAGTCATTTGGATGAGAATTACTTCAACATATATGGCATACTGTATAGTATATGATGGCATTCATTGGAATTATTGAATGCAAATAGTTAGGACTCTGTAATTAAGTTAATAAAGGCAACACTACTGACGTCTCTGGATACAATGATGCAGGCCATGTTGCTTAATTTAGTTCTTGTTTCCTTTGTCCTCTTGAGTTCTATCAGAGATGGGAGTGCAGGGATCACCAGCTCTTTCGTTCGGCCACAGTGGCCAGGAGTTGACATTCCCGTGGATCATGAAGTATTTGCAGTTCCAAAGGGTTATAATGCACCTCAACAAGTAACTCTTTCAAATATAACAAGCCTTATTTTATTAGTATTATTATCTATAATAAACTGATATTACTTTATGAATCTCTGATGAGGATCCTAAATTGCACGTATCATGTGATGCAGTTCCAAATTCTAAAGCTATTCCTTTTATTCAATGATTAACTTCACTGCAGGTGCACATCACGCAAGGTGACTATGATGGAAAAGCAGTAATAGTCTCATGGGTGACCCCAGATGAACCAGGGACTCGCCATGTGCAATATGGCACATCAAAGGATAAGTTTAAAACTAGTGCAGAAGGCACAGTTGCAAACTACACTTTCTATAACTACAAGTCTGGCTACATTCATCATTGTCTTATTGAAGGCCTTGAGGTATATTAATTGTCGATCAAATTTGGAGAGTACGTAGAATTATCATCACTGGCATTATATTTGCAAATTGCAACGTGAAAAATAAAATAAATTCAGAAGTGAAGTCTAACATTGCTGTCTGTAGAATTTGTTCATTTAGTTTATTCAATGATGATTTCCCTATTTCAGTATAAGACAAAATACTACTATAGAATTGGAAGTGGTGATTCTGCTCGAGACTTTTGGTTCGAAACACCTCCTAAAGTTGGGCCAGATACTCCCTACAAATTTGGGATCATTGGTAAGTTGTCTGTTTTCCCCACATGTACTACAAGAAAATAATTTTTTTGTATGCTTAATTGTTTTATTTCCCATATTTTTTTTTTCTTTTAAACTTGTGTGGCTCTTATAATAAATGAATAATTGCATATGTACACAATATTGCAGGTGATTTGGGGCAAACGTTTAATTCTCTTTCGACCCTTGAGCATTATTTGGAGAGTGGAGGAGAGGCTGTGTTATATGTTGGAGATCTTTCTTATTCTGATGAACATGACTACAAAGATATGGGTTTACGGTGGGATACATGGGGCCGATTTGCTGAAAGGAGTGCAGCATATCAGCCATGGATGTGGAATGTGGGAAACCACGAAGTAGAGTTTTTGCCTGAAGTGGTACACTACTTAATTATAACATCAGTCAAGTCATTTCATTATTTTCTTAAAAAATTATTGAATCTTATGTTACTTAGGTTATGTTGAAAACTTCACGTAGGCTCTTTTGATTTAAAGTTAAATTGGGTCCAATATTCTCATACAAATTAATATGGTTGGTCAGGGAGAAGTTGAACCTTTCAAAAACTATCTTTACCGATATACTACTCCCTATTCGGCTTCCAAAAGCACCAGCCCCCTCTGGTATGCAGTCAGGCGTGCCTCTGCTCATATCATTGTGCTATCAAGCTATTCTCCATTTGGTAATTAATATTAATTCCTAATACTTGTATGCTTTGTTTTATGGTATTAACATTAATTGATATGATATATACATGTTTGTTAACAGTGAAGTACACGCCTCAATACATATGGCTTAAAGAAGAGCTGGCGCGGGTTGATAGAAAGAAGACACCTTGGCTCATTGTGCTCGTGCACAAGCCACTCTACAGCAGCAACGTAGCTCACTACATGGAGGGTGAAGCCATGCGATCAGTTTTTGAGACATGGTTCGTCCAATACAAAGTTGATGTCATCTTTGCCGGCCATGTCCATGCTTATGAAAGATCAGTATGTTTTTATAGCTCATCTTTAATTTAATTACAACACAGCACACTTGGTATCAATAACTCATTAATTTGATGTCACAGTGGATTCATTTTTAATTAATACGTATTCATATGTGTTGAATTTTTGTGTCCTGCTTTATGCAGTATCGATACTCCAATATAGACTACAACATAACTGGCGGTAGAAGGTATCCCATACCTGACAAATCAGCACCTATTTACATAACAATCGGAGATGGAGGAAATCTAGAAGGTCTTGCCTCAAGGTAAATAAATTAGAAGGTTTAATTACACTTTTTATCTCCAACTTTTCAAATTTTGACAAATTTTATTCTAGATAAATAAATTTGACGCTTTTTATCTTCTGACTTTTAAAAAATTTGCGGATTTTACCCTGGGGTATCCTGACAAACTCGTCTTTTTGTCATGCATATGCAGTTTAGAAAGATTATCTTGGGTTTCTATGTAACCCTTTATGTATATGATTCAATTCTCTTAGGAGGTATATATATAGGTTTGAATTAATTGTATATGTCGTTGGTGGTGCAGTTATTTGGATCCACAGCCAGAATATTCTGCATTCAGAGAAGCGAGCTATGGACACGCCACACTGGAGATAAAAAACAGGACCCATGCTATCTACCACTGGTATCGCAATGATGACGGAAAGAAAGTCCCAGCTGACTCTCTCGTATTGCATAACCAGTATTGGTAGGTTCTTCATTCCACCTTTTCTTTGGCAGTGGCAAGGAAAAATATGAATGTCATTATCTCGTTGTTACGATGAATCATGAATTATAAGACCGACAGAAAGTAAGATGTCACGAATGATGTCATCGACATATTCTCCGCTACATGCATTTCCTCATCAATTTTGGTTTTGTGTTATATTTTCTTCTTTGTATCATGTTGGGAACCTCCTTAAGTTAATTAATCTCTCTCGTGGAGACTCAGAACTGCTATACATTATATCATAAACCGCCGGAAATTTCTTGCATGAAAAATAAAAGGAAGCCATACTTGATACTCCATTACTACTATGTATATATATATATATGTTCATTCAAAGGATAATTGAAAAACGGTTGAATTAATCTGGTACATGCAGGGGAAGCAATGGAAGAAAACAGAATGAGGTTATTGATGAAGTTGTCAATGTTAAATGAAGTTGGAGCACTCTAAATCGTAAATATGGTGTTTTGAAAAGAATAAAAATGTGCCTATATATTGTAATGTATGTAGTTCAATAGTCTCCGAGCGTGCGAAAAGGTTCCATTCCATGTACTTGGCTTGTATTATACAGCTAGCGCTAAGAAATATTAAATAAACGCGCTTTTAGCAAGGAGAAAACAATCGAGACCAAGATATTATCTGTTCACATCTGTGTATAATTTTTGAAGCGTGGATTATTTTGCTGCTATTTGAGTGGTTTAGTGGGTATTATTATATCATGTCAACCTTCAGCAAAAATAATAATAATAAATTATATATATCATGTCAACATTTATGTGTCATCTTCCTTTTTTATTATTATTGTCATCTTCCTTATTTAATTTAATTATTTTAAAAATAATATGTCTTTCCAACTCGAAGAGACTTAGTTACATTGTTATACTTTTATATTCATTGAATACTTTTAATTATATTTTTCGCTCTATCTTTAGTTTTATATTCTCAATGCCTTTTCAATTATTCAGTTGGTTGTTTTACCTTATTCATGTTTTTTATTAATGATTTTCCTTTTTTACTAATAGTATTTTCCATTTTAATATATTGAGATTTAAATTTTGAAATTTGCTACAGGATTAATTAGTTTCAAAAGCAATAAATTCATGGAATCAAATAATTCAATTTATAAAAGAAATGCATATTAAATTTACACAATCCAATTAATAACCTATGAGAACAATAATATAGTTAGTACTTGGAAAATAACACTGTATTAAACTTTTTTTAGATTGTATATTTGACATAGTAAGTTTATAAGTATTTAATGTGTGAACTTCTTAATCAAAGAATTTAATTTATATGCACTACCAGTGTAACATCTTTTATATTGGTATCAAATTATAAATTGTCATGATTATGCGAAGAAGCTCAACAGTAAGTCATATCTTGCTGTTGTGACGAACTATAAGATTGAAAGTTGTCATTGCATTTGCACAAATGGCAAGACACAATATAGACATTATCTGCCACATGTGTTTTTACTTTTTACTGAAGATAATAATGATGGAATAAGTTTAAAATCGTTATGGTTGACAAAAATAACCTGATTACTTAATAACCTGCAGACAGTTGATTTTGGTTGACAAGAATCGCAAGTTATGTACTACATACAGCTTAGCATATATGTACTATATAGTATATACCTTGTGCTAAAAATACATTCACATCTACCAGTCAAGTAGTTATACTGGTTTTCTAGACTATACATTATTTTCAGAGATTTTATTTTAAAGCTCAGTCAAGAATCTGACTAAGAAGATTGTTCTCTAAATGAACTAAATTAAACATACTGATTTTTAATGCTTTTCTAGTCTCTTTTGAGAGATAAAACGGTCAGAGGCATGTAGCCTGGTTAAGAGTAGCCTGCCACTCTATTTTTTAAGGGATATATAAATCAGTGATGCAATTTCTTGTTATGATGCTTTATATATATATATATGCACACACACACATTTAAAGAATAATTGCAATCTGGTTGAGTTCTGGTAATGCATGCAGGGGAAGCAATCACAGAAGAAAACTGAAGCATTTTCTATTGAGAGTTATTGATGAAGTTGCCCACATGTAATTTGTAGTTGAAGCACTAGCATATTTAGCGTTTTGAAAAGGATAAAAATGTGCCCCCTGATTAATATATGCAGTTCAATAGTGTCTCCGAGAGTGAGTGAAATGCAGCACGTTGGAAATGGTTCTATATACTATTTGGCTTGTATGCTTGTATTACAACGCTAATACGAGTATTAAACGAGCTTGCTTTTAGCTGGAGAAAAAAATTTGAGAAGAGTTTGTCTATGGATAATTTTTTAAACGCAAATTATTATGCTTCCATTTCAGTGATTTGTTTGGCGTTGTTATATTAGTAGGAGTGCAAATTAATCCATTTATCCAATCCATCCACAAGCAAATCTATCTAATCCGTCCATTACAAGAAAAAAAATTAAATAGATTGGATTCAATCCATCCATTATTTTTTTAAAAATTCAACAGATTCTCCACTGAATATTTAATGAATTAAAATTGATTCATCTTCGGTCATTTTATTTTGTATAATAAAGGAAAGATAATATAGAGAATAATCATATTAAATATTAAACAGAAAAAATGGCCCGATAATATTGTAATTAGTAAAAATTATATAATTAGTAAAAATTGTGGTGTACTCTGGTATCCACGTGTAATGTTTGACATATTGTAATTGTCACTAAAGAATTTAAGGGTAACTTTTTACTAATGTTGATCGGGTCTATTCCTCGTTTAATCTAACTACATCAACTTTTTATGCTTATGTTCCTTGTCTAATCTGATTATCTTAAAAACAATGTCTTCTAATTTCAAGAGACGTTTTTTTTTTTCAAGAGACATATTTACATTGTGATACACAATTTTATTTCTCACTCAAACCTTTGGTCTTATATTCTCAATGTCTCTTCAATATGGTTGATCTTATTTTTACTCTGTTCTTATTTTTTAATAAAATATTATTTAATTAAAAATTATAAATAATACAATAATTGTCGAATTACACCGTTATAATTTGAGTTATTTTTTCTCTCTATATTTTTAAAGATAAAATTGCCTTTTATTAGAAAGAGAATGCGCCAAAGAAGGTAATTACATCATATTATAAAAATGAAAGAATCTGGTGAGCAACATCCTCTACCCAGTAAGTATCATGACAACATGAATCCCACGTGTTGGGTGTGTTTGAGAGAATCATTTAATGCCTCTGTCTTAGGGATTGTTTTGCTTGGTAATTTGCAAGGTGGTGCTGATTGCTCATGGTTATCCTATATTTAAATATACCTAATGTTAATATTGGGTAACCGTGTGTTACATCAAACTTGTAGGGATTTCAATCTGATCATGTAATTTGTTCTGGGCTCATTTGTTTCCCTTCTTATATATAAAATACACCTGTTTGCTGAAAAGAAAAACTATCATGACAAAAAAAAAAGAAGCAATCTTAGCTAATTGATCACCCACCTAGTTTTCAGCTCTCTTTAGTCCTCTACGGCGTCATAAATGCATCCAAGTCCAATTTCTTTTGTGTGGTCCTTCTCCCACTCTAATGTTGTAGTAGAAAACACGACTAGTGCATTGACTGCATTTGACTTGCTTCACATGGAATGAAATAGAAAGAATTTGAATTGAGATAGAAAATAAAATATAAAAGTTTAATTCCACATCATCTTATTGTTATTTTTTTTTTCTTTTTCACTATTTTTCTCCGCAAAATGTGGGTTAGTTTTGTTCAGGTCCCTTGATAATTGTTTTATTCTTAAAAAATATGTTGAATGTGGACCGTTAATCTTTGCAGCATCAATCACTGTAGATAGCTGAAACCTTAATCAACCTAGCAAGGTTCAATTATTGGTTATATATTGAAAAAAGAAAAAACTCTGTGACGCCTGTCATTGTCTAATAGAAGATATTTTAGTGCAAACCAAAAAAAGTCAAGCACTTCTTAATTAAATCAGGGATGTTAAGGTTTGTAATAGAGTGGAAAAGTAAAATGAAAATTATGAAATGCAATAGAACTCAACAAAATGACATAAAGTAATTTTTTTCTTATTTAAATATATTTTAAAAATGAAATAGATAAAAAAAATTATTCCATCACATTCGACCAAAAACTAGAAAAGAAAAAAAAAGGTGAAATATTAAATTAAATAAACTATTTTTTTATATAAAAAAACTCCCTTCTTGTTTTCCTAAACCAAGCAATGGATAACGTCTCATCATCTCCACATAAATGAAAATAATATATTTAATAATAAAACTCTTTAATTTCCATATTTACAAAATGTCCTTGAGTCAGCAATAATCACACATCACAACCAAGCTTAGTATCTGACTCAATGGATTAGGTGACATATGTGATCTTTGACTTAGACAAAAAAAGTATAATTACTTTTAAATCAAATGATTGAACACAAATGATTAATTTATTAAAGTTAAGATTGAATCATTTCAAATTCAATTATTAACAAAAATAATTTTAAATTAAATTTTACTTATCTTCTTATCCATCTTTAAATTAATGAAGATTTCTTTCCCTAAGATAATGTTGAAAAAGAAAAGGATTGAATAAAGGTTACATAACTAACATATAACATACATTAGCCGTACTCTGCATGAATTCGTTTTATTTGTTAACATCTTGATTTTTTTTTTTTTAACAATCATTCCTCCTATAAGGTAATTTCCACACAAGCTTTTCAGTTCCGCCAGCAATTCAAAACAGGTCATTAAAATTAGAATTGGTTAAAATTGTAATAATGTAAACTTTATTCCTTTCACATTATTGTACATAGAAAAAGTGTTTTCGTTCCCCACAAACGTCTTATTCATTCCATTCCCTTATTGTTAACTTACTTGTTTCGGACCATTAAAATTAAAAAAATTTAGTATCTGTCTTGGATTTCAAAGATTTTTTTTTACTTGTTTCGAAGTCATTTTTTAAGGATACGAATTTAAAAAATTAAACCCAAGTATTTTAAAGATATTTTTAATTTGTACTTTGAGTTGTCTCAACTTTCTTTTTCTTTTTTCTTTTCAGAGCCGAGTCATCTCAACTTAATGTTCTATACTTTTTAAAATGTATTTTACTATATATATATATATATATATATATATATATATATATATATATTAATAACACAGTTTTTTTTTATTTTAAGTTATGTATCAATGAATAATATTTTGTATAACATAATATGTTTGTATTAATGTTATTTATTTTGAAATATATATTATAAATATACTTTAATTATAAGTACATACTTCTTTATTTTAGATTTAACTGCAATGCTAATACTAAAATATCATAATAACAAATTGAATTAATCTAATTTTTTTATTTGTAAAAATTGAACTCGTGTGTAAAAAAATTAGAATAATTTACACACGTTTCAATTAATTAACCAAGTTAGATTCTCTTAATTGAATTGACCTAGTCTTATCTTATATATTACTAAGTTTATTAGCATGAGTTGATATTAGTGGAACAATTAATCATTGTAATATGACAAGTTAAAGATTGAATTGTTGTTTAGAGAGGTGTTTATGTTTAATATTTAATTATATTTTAAATAAAATTATCTGTTTTTCTCCCTTTAACCGACCCTAGGCATTTGCAGCCCATGAATCCGTTAATCCTTTCCCACTAACAACAATGAGAAGCTCCTCCTCAACTCACTCCATGCCATGGCTAACGTTGTCATAGGAAATTTCCTTATCTGTCCTTTAATTCACGAGGAGAAATAAGAAATTTCCTTATTTGACCTTTACTGTCCAAGGAAATAGTAATTAAGCACCACATTCCACTCTACTCTTTTCACCCTAACCATTCTCTCTCTCCTATGTTCTCCTCTCACTGACTGGTAGGTTGGTCTCTACTATCTGCCATTTGTTTTCACTTGTTCCGGTCAAACTCTCATGCTTTCAAACTTAATAACTTTCTTGCACCCTAACTTCTCACTAAGTCCCTGCCATGTCCACGAACTACTCAACCAATGGAGACTCCGAAACTCTCCTTCGTCGTCCTTTGTTGTCCTCCCAAAGATCCATTGTCAACTCCACGTCCCAGGTTGCTATTGTCGGCTCCAATGTCAGCCCAATTGAGAGCCTCGACTACGAGTCAGTTTTTTCCCACTTTTTTTCATCTGGGTCTTTTTCTTCGGTCCAAAGTCGTAATCTTTTCCCTAACCCGGTTCCCGGGTCTCGTGTTTTTTCTTATGGGTTTGCAGGATTTTCGAGAACGAGTTCTTCAAGCATGATTGGAGGAGCAGAGGGAAGGCTCAGATATTTCAGTTCATGATTATGAAGTGGCTCTTGTGCCTTCTAATTGGCATGATTGTTTGCCTTGTTGGCTTCTGCAACAATCTCGCGGTTGAGAATCTCGCTGGCATCAAGTTTGTGGTCACGTCCAACATGATGTTGGAGAGAAGGTACCCAAATTTAAAGTTTGACTCTTTTTTTTTTTTTGTTGATTTTGATGGATCGAATGGATTTTTAGAAACTTGTAATTTCTGCAGGTTTCTGATGGCCTTTTTAGTATTTTTTGTTTCAAATTTGGTTCTCACGGTTTTTGCGTGCACAATCACGGCTTTGATAGCACCTACTGCCACCGGTTCAGGTATACCCGAGGTGAAAGCTTACCTGAATGGTGTGGATGCACCTGGAATATTTACTGTACGAACTCTTCTTGTTAAGGTATACAATCCGATACGTACAGTACATTAATACAATACTCATTTAGTGTTAGACTGTTGGGGTTTTACCGGTTTGTCTTCATACTGCCACAATTTTCCACGAACAATCATATGATGCTGTTCATTAAGATGGAAATGTTTCATGTGATGTTGATGTATTCTAAAGTTAGATGTAATACATTGACTCATGTTTGCATAGCATTTTTGTTGTTCTTAAGCTACCTAAGCAACTATAATATAGAGAAATGCTAGCAACACATTTCCCGATACACTTTTTATTATTGGTTGAAATTAACATAGGACCCGTTAACTCATGTAGATCTCACTCCCTATTTAATAAGTTTCACTCATGTTTTGTAGGTTCTAATAATTTCCAATCAATAACAGGAAGTGTAGTGAGAAGCATGTTGCTAGCATTTTTCTTGAAATATGTGATTAAAATTTTTAGGTACCAGGTGGAACAGGCAATATAGCATTGACAATATTGTCTCTTAATTAGTACTCTGGATTCCCTTATTAGATTTAGTGATTCAGCCAGGAATTATTGTGTTCTCTGAAGAAGAAATTTACTTTCACATTGGTTCTATCTACAGATTATTGGAAGTATTACAGCAGTGTCATCATCGCTTCTTATTGGGAAGGCGGGGCCTATGGTGCATACAGGTGCATGTGTGGCTGCATTGTTAGGTCAGGGTGGGTCGAAGAGATATGGGTTAACATGGAAATGGTTAAAGTTTTTTAAGAATGACCGAGATCGGAGAGATTTAATAATATGTGGATCAGCAGCTGGAATTGCTGCTGCCTTCCGTGCCCCTGTTGGTGGCGTGTTGTTTGCTCTTGAAGGGATGTCATCTTGGTTGGTTTGCCATCTTCTAAACATTACAAATTTTCTCTTGTAAACTCTGTAAATTTTTCATGATTCCTTGCTTGAGAATTGGAATCATATTTTTGTGATGTGAAATTGTGAATGCCTTCTGTCAATGATGTTGTGAAGGTGTTTAATTCCTCCTCCCCTTTATTTTTTAATAAAAAAATATGATCATGCCGTCACCCAATATATTTTTATTCTGGACCTCTTTGTTTGATAGCAGTAATTTCTCAATGGCCATTGCTTCTTATTCTACTATACTATGGATGGCAAACATGTTAAACCAAACACCTCTGAAACCATGGTAGCTCCTTTTTCTTATGCATCATTTTCAGAAATCAGCCAAAAATAAACATGGCTATTTTCTTATTCCTGTGTGGTTTTCTTTTTCTTTTTTTTTTTTTTTTTGGTGGGGGTGGTTTGTTAGGCTTATATCAAACTAATGAGGCCTTCAACCACTTATATGGCCTCTGTTGCCCACACTGCAGGGCTTTCATTCTACATGTCTCTTCTTTCCAGTAAACCAACCGGTAATATGTAATAAACAATAGACATACTGAATGCTGAATGCCACTGTTTAATTGTCCTACAGACTTGTTTCTATGTGTTTATGTACAAGGGTTGGTTGAGATCCTTCAGCCTTCAGAGTTCAGATAACAATTGCACTGGCATAATCTTTTGTTTCTCTTCCCAATTTCCCCATAGTTGGCTTCTGTTATTATTTGTTAGAATTGGTTTTCCTTTAATTACAGTTAATGAACTGTTATTGTTTTATCTTCTCAATCTAAAAATCCAGAAGTCAATCTGTTCCCCTACAAAAAATACATTAGTAAATATTTAATTTCTGTCCTACAGGTGGAGAAGTGCCCTTTTGTGGAGAGCTTTCTTCACAGCAGCAATAGTTGCAATTTTGCTTCGTGCCCTGATTGATTTATGTTTAAGTGGTAAATGTGGGTTATTTGGTAAAGGGGGACTGATAATGTTCGATGCTTATTCAGCAAGTATTTCATATCATTTGGTGGATGTTCCTCCTGTGTTTGTTCTTGGTGTTATAGGGGGAATACTTGGCAGCTTATTTAATTTGATTTTGAGTAAAGTTCTTCGCATATACAATTTTATCAATGAGTAAGTGGATGCAACAAAATTAAGCTTTTCCTATCATTGTATGATACATTCTACCATGCTCATTCTCCCCATCTTTTACTCTTGCAGGAAAGGCACCATTTTCAAAATTTTGCTTGCCTGTGTAATCTCCATTTTTACATCCTGTCTTCTTTTTGGATTGCCATGGTTAACATCTTGCCGACCTTGTCCGCCTGATCCATCTGAGCCTTGTCCTACAATAGGTCGGTCTGGTATCTACAAGAAATTCCAGTGCCCACCTAATCACTACAATGATCTTGCCAGCCTCATTTTCAACACAAATGATGACGCTATTAGAAATCTATTTAGCAAGAATACCGACGATGAGTTTGAGTTTAAATCAGTGTTCATCTTTTTCATCACTTGCTTTTCTTTAAGTATCTTTAGCTATGGAGTTGTTGCTCCAGCTGGTCTATTTGTGCCAGTTATTGTGACTGGTGCATCTTATGGGCGTATTGTTGGAATGTTGCTTGGCAAAAAGGACAGTCTTAGCCATGGTCTTTATGCTGTACTTGGTGCTGCTTCCTTTCTCGGTGGCTCCATGAGGACAACAGTTTCTTTGTGTGTAATTATTCTAGAACTGACCAATAACCTGTTATTGCTACCCCTAATCATGATGGTGCTGTTCATTTCTAAGACTGTAGCAGATGCTTTCAATGCAAATATATATGACATTATAATGAAAGCCAAGGGTTTGCCTTATTTAGAAACTCATGCTGAACCATATATGAGGCAGCTATCAGTAGGCGATGTAGTCACAGGCCCACTTCAGACATTTAATGGGGTTGAGAAGGTTTGCAACATAGTGTTTATTCTCAGAACTACGGGACATAATGGGTTTCCCGTTATAGACGAGCCTCCTATTTCGCAAGCTCCAGTTTTATTTGGCATAATCCTCCGTGACCATCTTCTCACATTGTTGAAGAAGAAAGCTTTTATGTCCTCACCTATGGCAACAAGTGGTGATGTCATCAATGAGTTTTCAGCAGATGATTTTGCAAAGAAGGGTTCAAGCAAAGGTCGTCTAAAGATAGAGGATATACAGTTATCAGAGGAAGAGATGGACATGTTCATAGATCTACATCCATTTACTAATGCTTCTCCTTATACTGTTGTGGAGACAATGTCACTGGGAAAGGCCCTTACACTTTTCCGAGAGCTAGGTTTAAGGCATCTGCTAGTGGTACCCAAGTTCTCCGGTGTAAGTAGTTTTCTCATCCCTTGTTGCAATTTTGATCCAGAAAGCTAACTGCTCTATTGTAAATTAAATAGGTGCTAACTTTAGTAGTTTCAGCAGGCTGTCAGCCCGGTTCTGTTAGTATTCATTATTATTAATTATTATGTGATGAATTTAAAGTCTTGTGTCTTGATAGGATAGGAAATTTTTGAGAGAAGAAAAAGATTTTTGATAGTTTTGTGTTTTAATGCACCAAAAAAATGAAGGACAACTTAGACACAGATGTGTTTAGATACTTTTGGTATGTTCTCCTATCAGAAAATGGTGTTTTACCTCAGTAATCTGCATAATGAAGGTTCTTATTAAGTTTCAACATTGATTACTGAGGTGAAACTGAAATTCAGTACCAGAAGGTCCAAGGAACTGCATCCAAGTTTTGTCAAAAAAATGAATTTGATTATAATATCCAACTTATATTCACAAACTTTTTCCATTTAACATCTGGTAGTCACTGACTGGGTTGGCTATTTTGTTTTCTCTGTAGTAAATTAACATATGGTTTGATGGATTTAATTGGTGACTTATTTATGCCTTGTGTTAGTTGTGTTATCTCCCTTGCATGCTACTTTTAGTTGATGTACACTCATCTATGTTTTGTGCATGCTAACTGCAGAGATCACCTGTGGTGGGTATACTCACACGACACGATTTCATGTCAGAACATATATTGGGTTTGCATCCCTTTCTGGTAAGAAACACAGGGAAAAGTTTAAGATTTTAACACCCTTGGCTAGGGAAAAATAAATTTGGGCATTTGAGCAACGCTTACATATTCTTGCGTTGCAGAAGGATTTCTTATTCATGAGACCAGATTACCAGTGATAGTTTTTTTTTTTTTGTACACTTCATGGAAGCCAGAGCTCTAAGTCATATTACAAAAATCAAAGAATGATTCAATGAGCCCTTTATCAATTATTGGTCTTTGTTGCACTTTGACGAAAGTATGGTACTTGATAGAACATTATGGCGGAAGTTGATCCATGTAGCCGACCCCACCTAGTGGGATAAGGCGTTGTTGTTGTTGTTGTTGTTGTTGCACTTTGACGAAAGCATGAGGCTGCATGAAAGGATGATGGCCTCTAATCATGGGGATTTCGTTTTACTTTAATTGATTGCATTATACTTTCTGTCATAAATCATAATGATTGATCAATGGTTGGTTGAAGCAGGTTGAAGGTGCTTCGCTTCTCGTTTGTAGAAATAGGGTAAAGTTTCTGTATATTCAGTTTTTCATGGATATGTTCAGGAGTAAAATTTTAGCCGGAAAAATAAGAAAAGGTACATTTTATTTTGAAATTAGGAGTCATATAATATGTAAAAAAATAATAATAATAAAGGATTGGGACATTATGCTCATCTATATTTTATTTTGAAAAAACGATTAGAGGATATTTATTTGAAACGGAAAATTTATCCTTTTTTCCCCAAATCTCGGATCCTAAATAAGTATCTAATAAATGTCTAGTGGGATTGGTTTCTCAAGGGTTTCTTAAGCTGAAAACATCTTGACTGAATTTAGACAAGCGTGTGTTTCCTAATATTGTTGAATATTGAATCATTAAAATTTGAATTAGAAATCTAAAACCTGAATATTGATGAACTAGCCAACTAGGCGCATTGTTAGTTGTTTGACCATTCGTATACACTTGAAAAGAAATGGAGAAGGATCATTTACCATTGTGACAAATTGCAACCGATCCATTTAGCAATTAAGTTCTGGAATTCACGCATTTTTGTAGTAGCCATTTTTCACTAGTGAATTCCTATAACATGAAAACTGGCACAACCATAGATAATGAATTCACCCAAATTAGCTATTGCTCTTCATCCTAAAGAACAAATTCATATATTACAAAATCCAGTGCCAACTCTACACAGAAAAAAGTACTCCAGTGGCAAGATAAGGAAGTTCCTCGGTGTACATTTTTTTTTTTTGTCTAAGTTTGTTACTTTTATTCAGGTCTTGTATTCTGAGACAGCTTCAATTGGTTGCCACCTGCTAAGTAATGTTCAAACTTTAGAATAATGACTAATGAGGCAGTTTGCTGTATAGAATAAATAAAGTCACTTAGAAAAAGACCCAAATGATATGACTTCATTTCACAATGGCTGTCGGTTGGGACACCTTAAGGTAAGATAGACAAAGAAAGAAATATCTTAAAAAGAAAAAGGAAAAGACTAACCTCACAATATCATCACCAAATACCACCACTTATTATCTCCTTGCACTCTTGAGGTAATCTGCCCTTATTGCCCACAATTGCTCGCCCACTGATTTCATGTCAGGTCTATCTGTTCGAATGGGGGCTGCACATTGAAACGCCAAATCAAGCATTTTCATCAGAACATCTCCGTTTACAGCTTCTTCCATTAAAGGATCCACAAGTTCCACCACACTTCCTTCATTATACTTCCTGAAGGCCTGCATAAAGATCAAACACATAGGCATAGGTTGAGTGCTTCAAAATGAAAAGAGAAAGTAAAGCTTTTGTTCTAGTATTGAATTAAGAGTAAATGGTATATGTGCTAACCATGTGAAGTTTTTTCTTTTTTATACTGTCATCTAATTACAAATTGACATGAATGATAAGTTTATTGGCTTTCAATAACTATTTTTAAAAGTCATACCTATCATAATTTCTAATTGATTAATAATGTAAACTTTTAACACAGTGCATAAAAATTAAACTCTTACTGAGAGCAACTATAAACTCACTTTTGGCTAAGCCAAAAAAAAAAAAAGTTGGGACCGCATGATTTCTGGTTCGCTAGACAATCTTGCATTCACAATAAGAATAAACCAAATAACTCATCTTAATAAAAGCAAATTATGAGCTTACCCATCTGAGTGTAACCCGCTCTGCAACAGTTTTCTTCAACTCAACAGGACGGCGGGCTGTCACAATTTCTAAAAGCAAAATTCCAAATGAATAAACGTCACTCTTGGGAGTGAGTTGGTATGTTTTCATATACTCGGGGTCCAAATAACCAACTGTTCCCTTCACTTTGGTTGAAATGTGTGTCTGATCAGTGTTCACTGGTCCTAGCCTTGCAAATCCAAAATCAGCAACTTTAGCTCGCATGCTTTCTGTCAGAAGAATGTTGGATGATTTCACATCTCGATGGATAATTTGCTTTTCTGTTCCAGGTCAGGCATCAAGATTCAATTGGCAGATCTATAAATATTATTAGGCTATAGGGAAATCATGCTGCATGTATATACTGGAATTAAAATAAGTTAAAAACTGAAAATCTAATAATTGACACATTGTCAAGCCAATAAAATATGTATCTATCCTTACCAAGCAATATATATATAAGAAGCATATCAAGTGAGAGCACGAGAGGTGAGAGGAACAAGTCTCAATCAAATAATTCAAATGGTTAAGATAAAAGCAATATTGACCATCTATATGTATTAACTTCTTTCACCTCTCACTCTCTCACTAGATAAGCCCCTTACATAAGGTTGATTGCATTGACAAATGTAGATCACTACATGAGCATAATGTCGAGTCAATAGACTGTTTTAGTAAACAACACATAAACCCTAATTAAGGCAGTTTTCAATAAACTCAAGATTTCAAAGCATTTATTTGTACTCTAATTATGTAAGATGTAGTGTAGAACAATCTTACTGTTGGTTTGTATGCAAAAAAAAATGTAGAAGGTGAACAGAATAGAGTAATCACTGACCTGCATACAGATGCAGATAGGTCAAGCCATGAGCAACATCAATTGCAATTTCGAGGCGTTGATTGAAGTCTAGGATTTTTCCACGCATACCTGCCAATAATATCAACATGACATTCTGCATTAGATTCAATATTCAAAGACAGATGTTGGCAGATAACAGTGCATAGTCTTACCATCCAAATGTTCTCTAAGGGTACCATTTGGCACAAACTCTGTAATAAGAAGGCGTTCATTTCCTTTGTCAATATAACCTAGTAGCTTCACCAGGTTTCGATGATCAATTTTGGCCAAAAGTTCAATTTCACTGCTGAATTCTGTTCTCAAACTATCAAAATGTTCCTATACGATTTAGCCACATCAGCACAGAGAAAATAAGTACTTCTACCACTTTTAGTGATACAGAACAGTCAAAGCATTTCATATTACAATTTTGATACATAATTTTCCTAACAAAACAGAATCCAGAACTTGAGCATTCTAAGGTTAGCTGCAGACTTTTAAACTACATATTAAGAGTTACTTCTTACCTTCTTTGCACGTTTTACAGCCACAACCAGGCCATCTTCCAACTTGGCCTTGTAGACAGTTCCAAAACCTCCTTCTCCTATTTGTAATGTTTCTGAGAAGTTTTGGGTAGCTCTTGTAACTTGGTTCAGATTGAGATGCAATGATTGAAGTCTAGTGAGTTTTGGAGACATTGAGAATCTTGACGGACTAGGCGGCACCCGAAGTGGACTGGCAGGAATCTTATCATTAACGGAGGCTTCGGAGGAAACCGAATCCACTACAAGATCAAAATTGTTCATTACTTGTTCAAGTGTAACCAGAAGCATAATCATGAAAAAATAGAAAGAAAGAGAGAAAAAAAGATAGCATATAATAACAATGGAATTTAAGGGAGTATAGGAACGGATTATTTATCAAACTTCATGTCAGAAAACCCTTCTTCAAATCAATAACATGAATACGCATATCTAGCATGGAACTTATCCAGACAAAGTCCAAAATAAGGTGGTAAACATCAACTCACTTGAATTTGGGTCCTTGGACAGAACAGCATGAGAAGTTGCTTTACGTCTCTTGGCATAGAAACAAGGACAAAGAACAGCACAACACACCAACAAAGCTCCCCCTGCACCAATAACAACTACGTTGGATGACATAGGCTTAGAATCTCTCTGTGGTGTGGATTCACTGCTCAAATCCTTCAAAAGTTTCCTCCCTGCCTTTAAAGGTAAAGTCACTGCAAACAATAAGAGCCGATACAAAGGTTAAAAGAAATGCTATTCTCAAAGATAGTAATAGTAAAAGTGGAAATCTACAAAAAAAATTGTGCATAAACTATCTTTTGCAAATAACCATACTCAAATTAATATCATAAGGTGCCATACCAAAAGAGTCATCCATCACACATTTGACACTTCCAAAGTAGTCCTTCACATCACACCCCTTTGCAATATACAATTTGAGAGCCTCACAGAAAGCAACTTTGTTTACTACATTGCCGTTTATGTAGAACAGATCCTGACCATGACTAGAATATGAATGCGCCACCCAATCAGAGCCACAATCCTTTGACTGTAAGACAACCTCGGAGCCAAA
This sequence comes from Glycine soja, assembly GCF_004193775.1. Classification (NCBI taxonomy): domain Eukaryota; kingdom Viridiplantae; phylum Streptophyta; class Magnoliopsida; order Fabales; family Fabaceae; genus Glycine; species Glycine soja. Next base: position 35,391,713 of record NC_041012.1, on the reverse strand, counting down.
AATTGTTGACAGTTGCAGCAACAGCACCAAGGATAATGCAGTGAAAGCCATGCCTAACTAAACAGTGCAATCCAATAGGAAAGCATTTCCTTGTAGGAACACAGAAGCACCCTAGTGCATAAAACTACTAAATAAAACCAGCACAGTCCTGCTCAAGCATCATATTTAGCCTAAAACACAAATCTTCACAGTTCCAAAATATTGACCAAAAGATCCCACAGCGATGAATCAAAGGTGTTAGCCCAATTCAGCAAAATTGAGCCACCATGAATTGAATTGAGATTCTGAATAAAAAAGGCAAGTTCAAATTCTGACAGTGAGAGCAAAAGATCGACGTGAAAGAGAAGTTATTGCCTTGGATGAAGTTACAGTTGTGTTGTGTGCAGTGTTTCCTTAATTTCTCCAAAACCTCGAACACCACCCAATCGGACAAAACACCTCAAGGAGCCAGCAGGCAAGGAATCCAAGACTGAACCATGGAACTTAATAATTGTTTGTTGTTGAAAATTCAGATTACCCAATTCACCCAAACAGAAGAAAAGACAAAAGAACAAAACCTTCCACTGAGAACCAAGGAAAGGTGGGTTTCGCGGAATCTGGGGTGTGCAAAAGAAGAAGAAGCTATGGGGAGCTGAATAAAAGAAAGAACGCGAGAATCACATAAGGCGGCTATGGAAAAATGAAATTAATAATAATAAAAATAATAATTAATAGAAGCAAACCCAGTTTTACACTTCAAAATTGTCCTAAGTAGTAGCAGACTGGCAGATAAGAATCAACATTATTCATTAATATCAAGCATAGTTCTTTTTTGCACACAAAGAGAGAGAGAGAGAGAAAGATAAGAAAAGAAGCAATGGTGGACTCTGACGTAAAGCCAATTGCCGTCTCTACATAATATAACCGTATATAATAAATATTTTTTGTTTATTTATTATATCTATTGTTATTCTATTAATGTATTGTGTTGTATTTAACACCCAAATATTTGGTTTGTATTATTGTAATTGTTATTCGTATTTTTTAAAAACTTTGTGGGATAAAGTGTGAAGATGCCGTGGTTGACCATGGAGGCTCGAAGTTGGGCGTGGAAAGCTACATTGAATTGCTAGGAAAGTATCTGGAGGGCATTTTCGGGATTCTGAAAATTTACCAGTGATGTATGTGGTACCATGGGTTTGAACTTTTAACATTTTTTGAGTCTGAAAAGGGTTTTCACGTGTGATTTGAAAATGGAAATTCAGTTGAATAACCTTGGAGTGAAGCTGATGTTGTTGCTCTCAAGTTAGTATTAACTTGTAATTATTACAAGTTGAATTGGGGGAAATGAAATTGAGTTGGAGCAAGTTTTGGTTGATTTGTTAGTCTATTTTAGAGACTCAAACTAAAAGGAAGATTTTCTAAACAAAAAAAGAAAAAATATGTAGCTGAATTTCACATGATGGTTGAACTCCAATTGAAATAATATAAATGAAGAGCATCATTTTGCTTTAAACAATGCAACAAGTTGAGAAGAGAGGAAAAAAGAAAAAAGAGTCAACGAGAGAAAACTGGTGTTGATTGTTGAATGCTTTTACTGGGCTTAGTTTCTGGGCTTGGAAGATATATGATGTGCAGTTCCAAGTATCGGGCTTACAGTCCATACTTGAGGGCAATTCCACCTTGCAGGCAAAAAATAAATAAATAAATAAATAAATAATATATATATATATATAACTCCTTTTTGCATTGTTTGAATTACATCTCCTAAATCCCTAATTATTATTTGAGTAGAAAAAAAATTAGAGGCCTTCGAATTTAGATAAAGATAAATTGATAAAAAATACTTGACCCTAATAATTTAAAGAATGAATAATTAAATTTAGAAAAATATTAAGAAGCCGAAATTATATACTAGTATGAATAATTGTAGAAGAATTGAAAGTATAATCATTTCTTTTGTTTTTTTTTTATTTATATAGAAGACTTCAATAAATAGGTGTCCTTAAGATACAAGTTATGAAATATTTATCATAATTTATTAAGTCATCTTAATTACCTAAAAAAATTATATTTGAGTTTCAAAGATATTGAATATTTTTATTTAATTTTTTATTTTAATTTCTTAACTTGTGTCTCTCAAAAAGAAATTCTTATGCATTTTAAAAATAATATCCACAATGCTTGAGATTTGTTTTAACTTTTATTAAAAAATATTTCAAATTGTCTTTTTTATGAATATATTTGAAACTAATCTAGCGACATACATAGTTATTCAAAGCATTTATCATAAATAGCGATATGCATAGTTTTTCAATGCATTTGTTATGGTATTTTTTTTCATAGACAAAATGTAGTGCTATCAGGTGCATGAAAATTGAAAAACTTCCCAAATCATTCAACGCTATTAATTTCCTACCATTTCCCTGATTCAGTGCTATCAAATCTCAATCATTTCTCTCATTTTCAATCAATTCACGGTACTATGCTCTCCAAAAAACCAAAAAAAAAAATGTGTATAGATTTTTATTACGGATCAATGTTTTTCAAAATCATGTATAGCACCAGTTATATTTTTTCAACTCATAATGTTCACTCTTGAATTTTTCTTTATTCATTTGTTTCCAACTTTTCTTTTTATTTCAAATAAGTGTGTATTTAAATCAGTCGTGAAAAAATAAATTAATTTAACAACCAATTATGTCTATCATTAATTAATGTTATAATTAATCATATAAAATAAATTTATAAATAATTATCAAATTAAAAATCAGATCAATTATTTTATTTATATTATATAAAAGAAATGATTATAAAAATGATCTAATTACTTTTAAGTGATTTTGATTTGTTTTTTTTATATGACATCGATGCCAAGTTGACTAATAATTATTGGGAGATTGATTGATTATCTTTAATAATATTTTTTTTAGTTATTTTTTTATCAACAATACTTAAACACAAAATTTTATTTGAGGAGATCAACTCTAATTTCACTCAATCTATTAACATAACAGTGTTTTGGAATTCTCACAACAAGTGTTTTTTTTGTAAAGTTTATTCTAATATACTATTTTATTTTATGTTATAGTTGAATTTTCATAAATGAATCTTTTTAAAGTACTTTTTGGTGGGCCAATTTACAAAATTATTAATTTTGATAAATTAACAAGTTAATATACTTTTAAAAAAAATTGTAAATTCATAACACCATCAATATTATAAATTAGTATTTCTTTAAAATTATAAACATAACTACGACAATGAAAGTACAAATGAATTTTTATTTTTCTGTTAGAAATTAAATTTTGGTGGATTTTGTCTCTTAATTTTTTATTGCATTAGAAAGTTTTACATCACATTCTTGAAAATATAACAAGAAATTGTTAAATAGCCTAAAAAAATTAAGAAATTGTTAAATGTGTTATTGCTAGGAGTATTTTCTTTCACGTGATTGGATTGAAAAGTACACTGAATTTATCTCCATGCCATGTTTAATGGGATTTCTAATGATAATAGGAACATTTTTCCCTAAACTATATATTGACGTTTAAACATTGATCATTTTCACTTATAAGTTATTGACATACATTTTATTACGATAAGCAATATCACTAATCATTTTTTGAAACTCATTAATGTCTTCTCCAAAAAAAAAAATCCTTTAAGTTCTTTGAGGTCACTTCATCCCGAACAAATTATACAATATCGAAAACAGTTTTGTTATTACTATCTCTTATATATTGAACATTTATCATTCATATTAAGACTGGAAAGTTAGTGACATTTAAAATATTAATATTTTATGGATCAGTATCAACTTATTACGCCTCTACATCCTATGATAAATGTATATCTGCCCAAATAAAAAAATATTTAAATTGATAATTTTTTGACTTATTGATTAATTGATATATCTTTAAAATAGTAAAAATTCACTAATAAGAATTTGTTGAATATGTATTTTTTTTTTTTCTAAAACGGTTATCCAACCCAAATTGAATTTCTACAAAAATGACAGGCATATATGAATAGTGATATAACAACTAATTTTTTGAAATGGTTTTTTCTCAAAAAATTCAAGTACGTGCCCCCGTATATACTTTAAATCTATAGAAAAAATTGCTTGTCTTGACAATGAAAAAAAATTAGAAAAATATTATAAAAGTCTACGTTATATATAGTTTTTAAAATAATTATTAAAAAAATTAATAACATTATCATTCATAAAATTTTATGATTAAAAAATAGTATAAGGTGTTAATCTAATCTTTTTTTGGTGAGTGTGCTAGTCTATTCTCTTTTTTTTGGTGTTTGACGAAAGAAAACATAAATAGTAATGCTACTCTATTCTAAAGTTAAAGTTCTAATTAAATTTTTACATGACAAAGAAAAATTAAGGAAAGGGAATTCGAATAAAAATATTTTTCATCAATTTTAGTTTAGTTTTTCATCGTCAATTTTAGTGAAGAATTTAATTTTTATTTATTTTTCGGCTTTCATAATAATGAGCCGCGTGAGAATGGATTCGCTGCTCGTTGAGCTTAACTAATCACAGGTTTTGCATTAATATTGGGCTTAAATTGTTTGGTTTTTTATCTACAGATATTAGGTTTCAGAAGAAAAATAAAACCAAGTTCCTATGGAAATATCAAATACAATTACAGGGCACATTAGGCTGCTTATCTTATCATTTTCTTTAATTACAAAATTTATGTAATGATTTTATTTTTTATAAATAATATACATTTCTCTTCAATGAAAAATAAAATTTTAACTTTCAATGGTTTCTTCAAAATCACGCTCCTAAACATACTTTAAAATGACAGATAATTTTAATTATCCTCTCATGTGGATGATAGTAGGTGTACGTTATTGTGCATTGTAGCGATTTTGCAGTATCAAATATCAATTTTATTGTGGATTACTTATTGTAAATTTATAAAATGCCTTAATTGTCTCAGAATAATAAAAAAAAGTTAAATAATTGTCTGTTATTAGTTTATTCTCAAGGTTTTTTTTGTGTGTGTGTGAGTGAGAGAGCACTTTTTATTCTTTAAGTAATAAAGGAAATTTGGAAAGGAAAATGAAAAAACAATAAAACGCGAGCTCTTAATATGTGAGTTATTATCATCACTGTATCTCGCTCTAATCTCATATGAGTATCCGAATTCTTAAGTAAGGTCTAAATATCTCTTAAGTAAGGTGTAATTTTACTTAAAACTCGATCTTAATTAAATACACAAACGTCATTAGATTTTTTGAATTGAATAATAAGATTTTAGTTAAAATTTAGACCCGGACAAGGCCATCTTAATTTCTGCACAAAAAACCCTTAATCCTAGGGCTACGATTACGAATACCCCGAATGTTATTATTAACAGATTCTCTAAGTTATACCATTTATACATATAAAAAAAACATGCATATATTTTAGATTTCTTTTAGAACAATGTTACATGAATTATTTTGGTGTAAGTTCAGTTATGTCTCATGTCATGTGCCTAACAAATATCAGGAGGATGTTGGAGCAAATTTGATCTAACTGATCACATCACATGCTTTCTTGGCTACAAAAAAGGCTTTCACATGCAGCAGTAAGACAACCCTACACGCGTCGTTTGTAAATTATGACTTATGAGTAACCCTTTTGTTGATTGAAAACCTCACAAAAATCAATGCCTCTATATTTATAGGACTAATTTCATATCCCCTCTTTTCTTGAAGATTGGAAGTGAATAAAACTTATTACAAGTGGGTGTTTTTTTTTATTGTTTTGAAATACGATCATTGAGCGAAATGAAATGAAATAAATTTATTTTAGAATAAATAGGTAAATTCACCTCTTAAGGTGGAATGTGATGATAAATTGATTTAAAATATAAATTTTGTTTTTGAATGTGAAAAATATATATGATAAGTTAGTTTTATATTTAAATTTGTGAGATTAGATATAATATTTAAAGATCAATGATTAATTATATTTTTTATTATCAATTTAACATTAAATTAAAAAATTTAAGAACTAATTTATCATTAAATTAATAATAAGATTAATTAATTTATCACACTTTTTACATATAAAAACTATATAATATTCATCTTGATGATAAATAAAGCATACAAATTCTTTTTTATCTCTTAGAGATTTTACAAAATGACTTTTATTTAAAAATTTTGATCTTTCAAAATTTCCCAAAATAAATTTGATTTATCTTTTATTTTATTGCTTTCATATTTCAAAATAAAACTAAACTTCGTTTTACTTTTAAAATTAAAAATATTGGATAAAGTAAAAAAATGTTTTATAAAATTATATATCACTTATTTTTTAAAACAATTTAATTAATAAAATTTAATAGTATTTTGTTACTTTATTCCACTTTTTTTTTTCTTATCCACCAAATCATAGTCTACAAGAATTTGCCTTTGTTTTTGTACCTGGAACACTGACCGGGGGGTACAGATTCGAATTCCGTTTTCCCTATCTAATATCTACTTTATTCTTCTGGTTCTGGACACTCAAAACAGAGGACATTGTAATATTAGGTTTTGGTCAAAGAAAAATAAAATTTGCATTTAAGAGAAACAAAAGTTATGAAATGACCTATGACTTTTTTTATATAGTTAACAAAATTTAATTACTATACGTTTGGATCTGCATCGTCGGCATTAAACTTTTGCATGCGTTTTATGTTAAAGAATTAATTTCAAGTCTATAATTGATATTATATGTTTTTTATATATTTAATTTCATTTTAAAGAAGATTTGAGAATTAGTTTTATATTTGTGATTTTAAGTTAGAAATAATTTTAAATAACTTTTATATTAGATAAAAAAAATTATATTAAATTTTACTTAAAACTTAATTTTATAACAAAAGCATCTAATTAGAAATCATATTACTTTAAAATTAATATTATTCAAAATCAATTACATCAATCCTCATCCCTTAATTTCATGTTACTTAATTTCATTACTACTATTTTTTTTTTAAAAAAAACATAAGGATGTGTAGCAATAAGAAACTTCTTCTTTTTTTTTCTTCATCTTCTTTGGTGCTACTATAATACACTTTGTGGACATCTATTGTTGATTATTGTCATTGGTGATTTCCAATTTTTCTTAGTAGCAAGTAGGCCATTTTGTAGTATTCTTGTTGATTGGAGAATCTTTTTGTACTCATTATCAAGGTTATCAAACTTGAAAATTTACATAAACTTGTGAGAGTTTTATAAATTCGACTCGTGAACTCAACTCATAGACTTGTAAGAATTCACTTCATATCAAAATAATATATATATATATATATATATATATATATATAAATAACATACCAATTAAACATTTCAACAATATAATAAAGCAAAATAGTAAATCATAAATTTCATAATACTTAAATAATAAAGTCTAATAATGCATTATTACTAGATAATAATTTGTAGATATTATAGTAGTGGTAGATCATTTGCATTGAGGCTTTGATGTTATTAAAGGTGAGAACTTTTGTATTTGAGAATAACACACTAAACGAGGTATGTTGAACACTAAACAGATAGAAAATAACCCAAAATAATTTATATTTTGGTTTGATTTTTTTAACTTGATGACTCGTTGACTTGGTAGTAATCTCGAAAGAGTCTACCGATTTATTTAGCGTTTATAGAGTCTACTAAAAAAAAGAATTTACTTAAGAGTTTAAGAGTCAACTCACAAAATTGACTCACAAACTCGTAAAAATTATCGAGTTAACTCGAGAGTTTGATAATCATGCTCATTATTAACATGGTGGTTATAATTTTTGTTCTCAATCGCATATTTTATCAAGTATTATTATTTTACTATCCAAGTTTTTCTTTGTATCTTATAATTATTTTTAATTTTTATGGATTTTATCATTATGTTAGTAGCAAAATGACCTTTTCATAAAAAATTGTGACAAAACAACATCATTTTTTATTAACACATCAACACTTTGTGACACATTTAACATATTTGTAAATTGCACAATTTTTTTAAAAAAGATGATGATAAAATGCATAGAAAAAAGATAATAATATTTACAAAATAATAATAATTAAATAGTAAAATATGCAATTAAGTTTTTTTTATAATTTTGGTATTGTGGTTTTTACCTCTTATATCAAGAGAGTTTTCACATTAAAAATTTAGCACCCTTTTAACAATTACTTATCTATTTATTTAGTTGAATTGTTTAAATATTTTTATTTATTGTAAAATAAGGCAATAATATATCATTATATGATATTTCAAGTTTTTCTTTATACACATTTATGATCATTTTAATTTTTTAAAAACTATTTAGTTATATGGAAAAGACATATTTCATTTTAAAAAAATAATATCTTCTAAACATACCTAGAGAAAGAATCTGCAAACCTAACATACAAAAAAAAAGAACATTTGCTAATAGACAATCAAATATCAAATGTTAAGCATATTGGTTAGATAAGTTGATCAATTAGGTTTGTTTAACAAAGTTGTATTCTAATAATTGAGATCCTATATTCTAAAACTCGTCAAGTGTACGTCCAAAAACGATTTAAGCCGTTCAATGCAGGGGTGTTAAAGTATTTTCAGAACGGCCTGGCCAAAAAAATAGAGTATTTTCAATGATTGCAGGATATCATTTTAGACTTAGTGACGAAAGCGACACGTACCCACAAACCATAATAATTGTTGTTATTGTTATTATTATTATTATTTAATCAATATTTATAAGATATTAAGTAAATTATATTTAGTATTTTTATTTTAAAATTATAATTTTTTACTGCATATTAAAAATATCTCACTCTTATAATAAATGATTAATTTCTTTCGAAATAAGAATATCGTTAAAGTAGCTATAGTTTTTATTTTTTTGCCTTTCATACAACATTTTTTTAATTAGTTAAAAAAAATTTAAAACTTAAACATATTAAATTTCACATTTTTATTCAACATTCAAATTTTAATTATTTAATTAGAAACTTTAAATATTTATTAGCAGATTGTTTATTATTAATTATTATCAGTTTAACATTGCAAAGAGTATTTGCACGAAAAGTCTTCTATTCTTCCAGATTTTTGTTTGTATTTTAAATTATTTATTTATTTAATCTATTATATTTGTTAAGTTACACTTACACTCACTTATTTTTTAGAACAAATAAGTCAGTAAATTATAACTACAAATTTCTTAAAATACACACATGTTTAACAAATACATATATAGTTTGCTAATGACACTCGCTGATTTTTTTTAAAAAAAGAATAAGTTAGAAAATTATAATTATAAATTTTATAAACACATTTAAAATATAACTTGTTAAATTATTCTTTCTAAAAATGAGTAGTGTAAGTTAAATTAATATAGTATATATTTGGATTGAAATTAAAAACACTGTGTATATGTTTCAATGTAATTTTAATGGATCAAAATAAAATAAAAGTAAATATTATTAGAATTTTAATTCTTTAACAAAATTATTTTTAGTTCAAAAGTACATTTTAACTTGAGAACCAAACATACACCTAAGTAACTTTACATGTTTGTTGTTATTTTAACATTACAGAAAGCATTCACACTACAAGTATGCCATGTGTCCGCTACTCTACCAAGTTTTTGTTTATATATTATAATTATAATATTATATATTATATAAATGTGTAATAATCACCGAAACATTTACTTGACTCCTCAGATAAGCGGGGAATTAACGTGAAAACGACAATCCGAATGGAAAAAAATAAAAAAAATAAAGTGTTTGAATTAAACTTTATTGTTTTTAAACTTGTAATTCCCGTATACAAATTATGTAAACCTTATATGAAATGTACTCATTTTAATATTTTAGGCGAATTTTGTTCATATGTAAAATTGAATTCAGAACCGTATTTAAGGAAACTAACTACTCTTTAATAGACTCATTTTGACATAAAAATATAAATTGATGTGTTTCTAATTGATGAAAAGCATGAGAATAACGAATTCTAACTGTATAGTTTAAATCGATAGTGAATGTTTTATCTTTTAGAAAAATCGATGGTTAATGTTTGTTTTTTTTTTTTTGGTTTAAAACTAATTAAAATAATATTGATTGTCCATATTAAGAATGAATATAGGTTGAGTTGAATTTGTTAAATTTATGTAAAACAACCTTACTCAACCTGATACGATCACAATTGAGTTAAGTCGGGTCATGTTATCTGGTTGAATAATTAAAGAAATATAAAATAGGGATTTTGAAAAAGAAAAACACACAAAAATATAAAAAAATTAAAATAAATACAAAAATAAAAAATAGGTATTCAGTCCCAAACGTTGCATATGGAAAAAAAAAACAAGGCTAATAATATTTGTATATTTTAATATAGTTAAAAAAAATTGGGATCTAGTATCCACCTAAAAATACTCCAGTCTATGAATTTTCAAATCAACAGGACCCATCAGTCTATTCAAACTCTGTGTTATTGGACCTGTTTGATGGCTATATATATATATATATATATATATATATATAGAATAATTATTCTATTTTCATTGTAGTAAATTGTTTAAAACACTAATAAAACATAAGTTCCTTTATCCTATTGCTTATCCTATCTTTTTGTATAATGTACTTTTTATTAGGAGAGTAAAATAGGGTTAGAGCTGCATGATATATGATATTTTTAACGTATATCTCATTCTATTAAATAAACAATATTAATATTATATATACTAGTAATATTAAAATTAATATTACAATTAATAAAAAAATAGTATATATATTGGATATTAATAATATTTAACATGCTTATTAGATATCAAAAATATCAATTAATAAATATAATTCGGTTTAATGCCTTTTGTACTAATATTAATTTATGAAAATATTTATTAATATCAACTTTGTCATTATTATTATTAATATTATTAAAAAGTTCACAACTGCAATACTTAAATATCTAATTTGTGTTATTACAACTTAGGATCAAAATTATACAATTATAATACTCTGAGCATCAAAAGTATAATTTGAAATAAACAAGTTACATGAGAAAGGAATTGAATTAATTGTTAGTACTTCAAACTTTTTTTGCAAACATATATCAGAGTGTTTATTCGGTGATATAAAATTACATTTTCAGGAATCATGTCCCTATTAATATAATTCTCAATTTTTTATACGTTTTGTTTATTTATTTATTTTATTTTGATCCAATTAAACTTTAGACTTAATATATTTATTTAAGGTATTATTGGAAAATAATTTAATTAATTAAAATAAAAAATATAAAAAAGTTAATATTGAACCAAAATGGTAGATATTTTCTAAAACGTAGAGATAAAAATTGTAAAAAAACTAAAAAGAAACAAAAAAATTGAATTAAAAATAAAAGAAAACTAAAATTACAATTTAACTAATAGGAAGAAAGATATAAGATTTGGAATTTAATAGTAAGAGATTCACTAAGCAGGACAAATAATAAAGGAAGTATTTAAATTTTGATTTCTTTTATGTTTCTATATTCAAAGACAATATAAAGATTTTGGTTAATAAAATGTAAAGTTTGAATGATTACGTGATAAGAGATTAATATCCTCCGTGATGGGATGGCAATCTAGGTCGGTGTAAGAAAGTATTTCCGATGACATAAACTTGTTTGAATTCTCCTTGGCAGCAGCAAGAAGCAGAGTATAAATGGCAGGAAACGATTGGCTGAACAGCTACCTTGAAGCTATACTTGACGTGGGTCCTGGCCTGGACGATGCCAAGTCCTCTCTTCTTCTCCGAGAGAGAGGCAGGTTCAGCCCTACTCGCTACTTCGTCCAAGAGGTTATTGGCTTCGATGAGACCGATCTCTATCGCTCTTGGGTTCGGGTACCCTCCCATACTACTCTCTCCTTTCTTCTTTCTTCTTTTATTCCATCCCTTCCTCTGATTTCCTTCCTCCAGGCTTCCTCCACCAGGAGTCCTCAGGAGAGGAACACCAGGCTCGAGAACATGTGCTGGCGGATTTGGAACCTCGCTCGCCAAAAGAAGCAGGTTCTGTTTCTCTTAATTCTCTCTATTTTGTATTATGCTTCTTCTTTTTCACTGCTGATTAGTCATCATGGAGTAGCTGGAGAGTGAGACTGCGCTGAGAGTCAACAAGCGTCGTTTGGAGCGCGAGCGGGGTCGCAGGGAAGCCACCGCTGATATGTCGGAGGACTTGTCGGAAGGAGAGAAGGGCGATCCCTTGAGTGACTTGTCCGCTCACGGCGGCGTCGGCGACTTCAACCGATCCAGGTTGCCCAGAATCAGTTCCGCTGATGCCATGGAGACTTGGGCCAACAGTCAGAAAGGGAAGAAGCTCTACATTGTGCTCATCAGGTACGTCTATCCTTCACCTCATTCGTAGTTCAATCAATCCCTTATTATGATTAGATTAATAATTTAATGTCGTAGATTTGTAGTTAGTCTGCTTGTTTCTTGATTTTAACAAAGAGTGTGTATGTATCTGCAGCATTCATGGCCTAATACGAGGCGAGAATATGGAGCTGGGACGTGATTCTGACACGGGTGGTCAGGTAATACTTTTCATCTTATCTTGTTTGCTGTTAAGATTGATTCTCTTAGGTCCCGTTTACTTTCAGAATTCATTCTCTGTTTTCACCTCTAATTACAAAATTGACACATTGTTTTCAAAGAATTGTACAGAAATAAATTGAAAACAATGTAACAATTTTGTAATTAAAAGTAAAAAATAGAAAATGAAAAATAGGAAATGAAGATAGAAGCAAACATACCCCTTGGCTTTTTACTTATGCCAATATGTTGGAAACTAATCTTTCTGTCTGTCTGTATGTGTATTTCTGCTGAACAGGTTAAGTACGTTGTGGAACTTGCAAGGGCATTGGGATCAATGCCAGGAGTTTATCGGGTTGATTTGCTAACTAGACAAGTGTCGGCGCCAGATGTAGATTGGAGTTATGGGGAGCCGACGGAAATGTTGTCTCCAAGAGACACAGATGATTTTGGAGATGACACTGGAGAAAGCAGTGGTTCTTATATCGTTCGTATTCCCTTTGGTCCAAGAGATAAATATATTCCAAAAGAACTTCTCTGGCCTTACATTCCTGAATTTGTTGATGGAGCGCTTAACCACATTATACAGATGTCCAAGTCTCTTGGGGAACAGATTGGCAGTGGGCATGCTGTCTGGCCTGTTGCCATCCACGGACATTATGCAGATGCAGGTGACTCTGCTGCTCTTCTGTCTGGCGCATTAAATGTTCCAATGCTTTTTACTGGCCACTCACTTGGCCGAGATAAGTTGGAACAACTTTTAAAGCAAGGTAGACTATCAAAGGATGAAATAAACACAACTTACAAGATTATGCGTAGGATTGAAGCTGAGGAATTGGCCCTTGATGGTTCTGAAATAGTCATCACAAGCACTAGACAGGAAATAGAAGAACAATGGCGCTTGTATGATGGTTTTGATCCTGTATTGGAGCGTAAACTACGAGCAAGGATCAGGCGTAATGTGAGCTGCTATGGGAGATTCATGCCTCGCATGGCGGTAAGTACTGGATCAAAATTAAACTTTCAAGCTACATCTTAATGACCTTTCTTGTGGACCATGATTTTGAATTATAGATTTCAGGTGGCTAGAGTTAAAATTTCAAGTTTATATACCTTTGCATTGAGATATAGTAAGTTCATTTTTCTATCTTGGTGACTGATTTGAGCCTTTTTGTATAACCTGACTCTTAAAGCAAAATGTCTTGCTACTTGCTTAATTTGTATTAGATAGGGTCATATATGAGCACTTTTTCTGTTTTTCTTGTTATTGGATTTCTTATTTAAGCTTGGGATGGGGGATGAAGTATTGTTTTCCATCTTTCTACTAGTATGGCTTATTAGTCTGTCCAGGAAAAAAAATACTTTTGTTTTGTGTGTATGGAAGCAAACTCGGATATTGAGTATCTTGCCTTCTTGTGAATGCATTGTTTTAGAAGACTATAGGCATAGCTTTTAGTTGCATAGTACCCTCACTACCTCTTGATATTTGATAACAGCAGTTATTGTGGAGTCCTGCTCCTGATGCTAGATTTTAGTTTTTAAGTAATATTTCATTGCAAGTGGTATGTCATGTAAAATTAGATGTTATAATCTCATCGCATCTTGCAGACAATTCCACCTGGTATGGAGTTCCATCATATTGTTCCACACGATGGTGATATAGAAGGTGAACCAGAAGGAAATTTGGATCATCCTGCCCCCCAAGATCCACCTATTTGGTCTGAGGTTATAAATATGCCTTCTGCATTTCGTTTAATGTTTCCTGAATAATTATACAGTTCAATGCTTTTGAATTATAATCGATTAGGTTTGATGTCTATTGACTAGCAAGTTCTTCCTGTAATTTTATACAAAATGAAATTTAATGCCAATTTAAACTTTGTGATTGCTAGATAATGCGCTTCTTTACCAACCCTCGCAAGCCTATGATACTTGCTCTCGCTAGACCAGACCCTAAAAAGAACATCACAACTTTGGTAAAAGCATTTGGAGAATGCCGTCCTCTTCAAGAGCTTGCCAACCTTGTATGAAACTATGAGTGATCAGTCTGCACTTTTTGAGTATCATTTGTTCCTGATTTTCAGGCCATCTGAATTGATTTACCTGACTGATCAATTATTTGTCCCTCCTTTGGCTTTTCAGACATTAATTATGGGTAACCGAGATGGAATTGATGAGATGTCAAGCACAAATGCTTCTGTTCTTCTCTCGGTACTTAAGTTGATTGACAAGTATGATCTGTATGGGCAAGTGGCATATCCTAAACATCACAAACAATATGATGTTCCTGACATATATCGCCTAGCAGCAAAGACAAAGGTTAACTTTATCTATTTGATTATAATACATGATCTGTCAATTTAAACTTAAAATGGATTAGAAGAAAATCGCTAACTTTGTACTTCTCTTAAGCATAGTTGTTGAATTGTGATTTTCTTTTAGAATTGTTTGTTAAATTTTTTAAATGTGAATTGTAACATCTCATACCATTCGAAACACGTTAATGAAGAACTTCAACATACACGGTTCAACACCTAAAACAAGTTAATATTCAATGTTCTCAAATAATACTTAAATTTCATTTATAACTAAGGAAAAGTATACTTCAATAATACCATAATGCCATCAATCATAAGCCAAAGCTCTTAAGTGAGCCAATATATCTTCATCGTATCTTGTTTAATTCTTTGCTCTGCAAACTTTGTTGTCATTTTACATTTCATTCAGATCCAATATTTATGCAGGGTGTTTTCATTAATCCAGCTTTCATTGAGCCATTTGGTCTTACCTTAATTGAGGTGATCTTCTCAATCTTGAATTATTTATTATTGGTTTCTTTTTGGAGATGTAAACTTTAACTTGTGTATTTGTTGAACAGGCAGCTGCTCATGGTTTGCCAATTGTTGCTACTAAAAATGGAGGTCCTGTTGATATTCATAGGGTATGCTTACTGATTAGTGGTTATGTATTGATTTGAAAAGGTTCCCTTGGAAATTTCCATGCCTGATTGGTTGTTAATACAGGTACTTGACAATGGTCTGCTCGTAGATCCCCATGATCAGCAGTCTATTGCTGATGCTCTTTTGAAGCTTGTTAGCAACAAACAACTTTGGGCAAAATGTAGACAGAATGGGTTAAAGAATATTCATTTATTTTCATGGCCCGAGCACTGTAAGACTTACCTTTCTAAAATAGCCACTTGCAAGCCAAGGCATCCACAATGGCAGCGAAGTGAGGATGGAGGTGAAAGTTCAGAATCAGATTCACCAGGTGATTCCTTGAGAGATTTACAGGACTTGTCTCTAAATCTGAAGTTTTCATTAGATGGAGAGAAGAGTGAGGGTAGTGGAAATGACAATTCTTTGAATTCTGATGGAAATGCTGCTGATAGAGGGGCAAAATTAGAGAATGCTGTTTTGTCATGGTCAAAGGGCATCTCTAAGGACACACGCAGGGGTGGGGCTACAGAAAAATCCGATCAGAATCCAAATGCTGGTAAATTTCCTCCATTAAGGAGAAGAAAACATCTGTTTGTCATTGCTGTGGATTGTGATACCACTTCAAGCCTTCTTGAAACTATTAAAGCCATCTTTGAGTCTGCTGGAAAGGATAGGGCAGAGAGCACTGTAGGTTTCATATTGTCAACATCATTAACAATATCAGAGATACAGTCATTTCTAATCTCAGGTGGCTTGAGTCCCATTGATTTTGATGCTTATATTTGCAATAGTGGCAGTGATCTATACTATCCATCCCTCAATCCCGGAGATCGCCCATTTGTGGTTGACTTGTATTACCACTCACACATTGAATACCGTTGGGGTGGAGAAGGGTTGAGGAAGACTTTAGTGCGATGGGCTGATTCAATCACTGATAAGAAGGGTGATAATGACGAACAAATTGTGAGTCCTGCTGAACAGCTTTCTACTGACTACTGTTATGCTTTCAAAGTGCGAAAGCCAGGAATGGTAATTTTTCATTCTATTTCTAGTTCATGAATTTGTATTTAAAACCATTTTTAGTCATTAAGATTCAGTGTAGAATTTTTTGTGCAGATTCACTTGAGCTTTATTGTTTTATGCAGGCTCCCCCTGTGAAGGAGCTTCGCAAGTTATTACGGATCCAAGCTCTGCGTTGCCATCCGATATATTGTCAAAATGGGACAAGACTGAATGTCATTCCAGTGCTGGCATCTCGTTCCCAAGCCCTCAGGTATTGTTGAATCATAAGTCCAAAAATCCCATCTTGCCAAAAGTTAGAATTGCTGTATATTTGTATACATCGGCGTCTGCTTTTCTCTCCTTTGGGATGGAGGGGTGAGGAGGCAGACAGTTACTGCATTTCTTTCTGACATTTTTTCATGAAATTATGCGATGTCTGTGCAAATGTGCTGGGACAGAAGCAAGTTATCACTATCAGCCATGATCTTTTACATCTAAGGAACTATTTTTCTTTTCTCTTACGGGAGTTCCTCTATTGTGTCATCTGATGACTTAATGTGCTTTTACTTCAGATACCTATATGTTCGATGGGGTTTTGAACTGTCAAAGATGGTGGTGTTCGTTGGAGAATGCGGTGACACAGATTACGAAGGACTTCTTGGTGGCCTACACAAAAGTGTCATACTGAAGGGAGTGGGAAGCAGTGCAATCAGTCAACTCCATAATAACAGAAGCTACCCTCTTTCAGATGTCACGCCATTGGACAGCCCCAACATCGTCGAGGCAACTGAGGGGAGTAGCGGTGCTGATATCCAGGCTTTGATCGAAAAAGTGGGATATCTCAATGGATGAAAAAATTTGAAAGTCATTTCTAGTTATATGCCTCTTAGTGTGTGTCTGCTATGAAACCTACTTCTGAGCAAGCAGATATCTGAATTTTATCCACAATGTTCATAAAGCTTTTTTCCTCCTCTCTTCTCTGTAACTTCTATATCATTCTCTTCCTCACAAACTTCCCCATGAAACATATTTCCTCTTGTTTCCCCACTTATCTCCTTGTTGGTTCTGTATCTACATATTACATTTTTAATGAAGGCCACTTCTCATTTCTCGTGCCTCGTTTCTTTTGTCGATTTTATACCGGCTTATATCTCGTGACTGGTGATCACAATCTCGCTGGATGGCAAATATCCAAATTCCTCTTATACTCAACATACTCTTTCTTCTTTTCCTTTTCTTCTTCCTCGTTCAGTATACACAAATCTATAAAAAAAGATTACGAAGTAAAAAATCAAGATTCAAGAACCAAGAATATAGGAGATTCAATTCAGGTCAGTAAAGATCATTGTCCAGACCTTTTGTGAATCATAAAGAAACTTGATGGTTTCTACTCGAATAGGGTATTTTATGCCTTGAGTGTCAAGTACATCTTTATTTTGTCTTGTGGCACACTTTATTTTATCATATAATATTTTTTTAACTTTTTATTTTTTCACTTCGCTAACAAATGCGTCTAGAAATATGAAAATGCAAAATTTAGTCCCTTAAAAAGTGTGACATATATTTGGACGTTAATAATATATTGTGATTAATTATTATATTTTTGAAAAAAGTTATAATTATTGTGACAAAATTTTGGGAGAGCTATACCACACCGGTAAATGTCTATTTTCGTTATATAATTTTCAAACTTCATTAAAGTTTTAGACATGCATAAAATATTACCAATGAAAGTGAATTTTTATTGTTTTGACGAATTCTTCTTACTTTTTTTCAACTACAAAAAAAATCAATCATTTGATTGTTAACTCTTGAATAAATGCTATCAATATAGAAAAAAAAAAGAAATTTTAATGTAAAATGATAAGAAAATCATTGTTTATATTTAATCAAATACTATTTATTTAATTGTTTTTTTTATAAATTTTTATAATAAAATATGAATGTCTATTAGTATATGCAATATCATCAAATTATAAATTATAATAAAACTTTGTTGATTTTTAATTTTTTTAAAATCATATACAATTATCTTTTATTGCCTGGTCATTTAAAAAAATCATAACCTTAAAAAAATCATTCCAAAGAAGGTGAGTATTTTTTATAAATTAAAAGTGTAATTGTAATTACAATTTTCCCTAAAAATTATTCATGGATCTAATTTAACTATAATGCTTTATAATAAACATTTTTTTACTTGAACCTTTCATCAAGCATTAGAGTGTAAAAGAATTATTTATAGTTTATAAAACAAGTATTCTTTTTTCTTTTAGACTCAATTTAATTTATAAGTTTGTTAAAAAAATTTGTCACAATCATTATAATTATTTTTCAAATTATAATAATTAGTCGCAATCTACTATTAACATTTGAATATATTTGTCGTATTTTTTACACTTTCGGGGACTAAATTTTATATTTTCATATTTTAGGAACATATTAGTGGGAAGATAAAATGTCAAAAAAAATATTATATGACAAATATGCTCTTATGTTGTCAATTAGAGATGACCACGCTCAGTGACAAATTTGTTCCTATGTGTCACGTAGACTATTTTATTAATGATGATAAACAAAAGTTAACAGACGAATATATTTGTCGCACTTTTTATACTTCCAGGGACTAAATTTTGTATTTTCATCCTTAAAAAATATATTTGTTAGCAAAATACACATTCAGGGACAAAAGTAGCTATTTACCCCTAATTTAATCTTGATCAAAATCATTAATAATTTAATTTTCTTTTGAAAGTGTTAATTCAAATATGAAAGTAAAATGTTTCACATTTGTAATTTTAGAAGTATTATTTAGTAGCCTTTTTATAAGAATAAAATGAATTAGGTATTTTTAAAAAAACAAAATGTCCAAGAAACAATGTTTCTTGAAAATTTTGTTTTTACTAATTTTTCCACAAAAATATTTTCATGGGAGAAGTGAGATAATTTAGCTTTTTTGAGTTGAAAAAATAAGTTTTATTGCAATAAAAAATTAAAGTCTGTGGTAAATGTACGAAATTATTCTTTTATTTCTAAGAAACTTACGTGAGAATATTTATAACAAATTTAATTATTTTTAGAAATTACGATGATACGGTCATGAAAAAATGTTGATAAAATATAGTTATTTATGACACATATTTAATAAAAGAAATTAAAGTTAGTTTGGCGTATCTGTTCATACAGCGACATTTTAGTTTTTAGGAGTGGCAATGTGGTGGTGCGCCATATTGGACCGCAAAAACATCTACGTATACCGTCCAGGTGCAGTTCTTGACATGGATGACTCTTCTTCAGTTGTCGGCCTCATTTCTATTTCTACCTATTAATAAATAAAAGGAAAAAATCAAAACTCAAAAGTTATCATCTCTTACGTTATTAGAATATGAGTTTAAACATATCTTTTGAGTTGGTGCCAACAGTCTTAAAAATTAATTTAAGGATAAAATTGTTATTTACTTATATATTTCTAGAAAGGGATGTCTATGTCCATGTCCCCATATTGAACAGCTCCAAATATTGTTGAGGAGGGAGGGTTGCAATTAATTTAACATCAGTCTTTTGGCTAAAACGCAGGGCAAATGTAATTTATGGTCGCCTGCACATTTTGTAAAGCCTAAAGGGTCTTAGAGTCAGAGTCAGCCACCTGTCGTCGCCTAATTATTCTGTTAACCCACTTATCACTCAATTAATGCCACAACAGCTGAGCCTCCACCAACTAACGTCAATCTACTTCTTTTAATAAATCAATTTTACCTAAACTATACCATACTTATACTCGGATATATTCTTTTCCTTGATGTATATAACTTTATTAATTTATTTCCATCATTAACTTTACCTAAACTATCTCTCTATAATATGTAAAAATTAAAAAACTTATATCTCTCATACATTTCTATTAATATATTCTTTATTATTTTAATTAAAATTTATTCAAAATCATGCAATCACATGTGAGGCTTGTCAAATAAAGAGTAAGACTCATAATTTTTTTGCAATTTATATATGTTTTGGACTGCTCTAACATATGATTCTTTATCATTCATTGATATGATTAATGGTATTATTCTAAATTTATTTTGGATTTGGACATACAACCTGTGACATGATATTTACTTAATAATTTTATCTTGTCATATATAAGATGTCTCGTATGTCTTTATATAATTTTTAGACTTTATTTTTCACTTCTTACATGGACATTAAGTTAAGTGTCAAAGTATTTTCACAGGTGATAGATTTTATTTGACCTTTATAATGAATTTTAACCAATAGTAAAAAATTGTATTTTAAAAAGTGTTTAAGAGTATATTATTAATATTTCACACCTTTCTTAATTAGTAGCATATATAAATGTTTACTTCTTTCAAGCAATTGAATTGGTAGAATTTGGGGCATTGAAAACCACTAGTTTAAAAGTTTTGTTTAATGAATTCCATTTCCCTCTTTACAACCACATTTTTTCCCCTACCCATGAAGAGTCCCATGACCACCTCTAAATTGAGAAGTTTCTGCTTCGTCCCATTCTTTATAACTCAAGTATGGTTGAACTACGACGAATCCAACCAAATCGACAAACTTCTTTCCAGTTAGCAACTACGTACATATTACTTTATTTCCCAGTGGCTGAATAATTCTTAACTGTCCTTATCGGAACTCGCATATGCATGTGTTCTTTGGACAATGGTTGTTACGACACGAAGCTTGCTTGCGTTATAATTCAATGCTTAGCAACGTAATGAAGGGATTAGGATGTATATAATATTTGATTTAACTTATTTCCAACAATTCTTTTTAAAATATAATAGAGAAATAAATACATTTTAGGAAACAATCTTAACCCAACATTCATTATTCGTATGTCCATGGCATTATCATAATTGACATCGATAATGACTTGGAGACCGTAATTAGTAGGTGGAGCAACCACCTTTCTTCTCTCCACTTATACTTGAGAAAAGAATATACGGATATATTCTTCTAGATGAAAAAGAAAAGAAAATTCTCAAGGGAGAATTTATCTAAACTGTTAATTTTTAAAGGAACTAATAAATAGAACATGAATTAACTAAATTATGACTCGATTGTGTTACTAATGAGTTATTCATTACTATTGAGTCTTGACTTCTTTTTTAAATAAAATACTCTATTGAATTTTATTATAAAAAAATCTGTCCCCCCCTACTTTATTTAGTTATAAACATCAAAGCAACTTGCAAAATAATTAATAGCTTAAATTTCCATAAATTGTGAGTAGTATCATGACCAAATTAAAATATTGTGGTAATTTTTTTGGTCAAATGGGTATTTCCAAAACCAAATTAGATTGGGGTTTTTGAAGTTCGGGTCAAATTAGTTTTCAATCAAAAACTATTTAATTTAATTTAATTATTTATATATTATAAATTAGAATTTACATTTTGGAAAGTAGAATTATCACTCTTTCAATAAAATGTTTTCAATATTCTTTCACTTCTCTTGTTTAGATGCACATTTAGGCATTATTCTCACCACTATCTCAAACCACTTTCTTTTCGTTTTTATATCATGGTAATTGATTTCCAGAATTTTTTAAAAAATTGTAGTATGTGTGAAGAAAAAAAAACTGGGTGAAATTTTTTTTCCCATCCAGCTATATATCCTATCATTTAATTTAAAACTAGCTATCCAGCAAAAAAATAGATGTGGACTTATTTTTCCTACATAACAGCAACAAAAATCTTTATCTTTTTAACTAATTTACTTTTTTAGAATGATTTTAATTTTACTCAAAATAATATCCTCAACGTCTCAAAGTATTTGCAGTCAATTATGATAGAGAAGCTTAATAACTTTATAGTCAAGTATTGCAAGAAAGTTTTACTTTATGAAGATGAAAAGAAATATTTTTATTAATTACTAAATAAATATTTTTATTTTCTTCTATTAAATATTTTTTTAAATATTAAAATCAAAATATATTTTTTATATATATATTAATGCCCGTCTAAATCCTTTCATCAGAAAGAAAAAGGAGCACGAGTACAGTATGCCCCCTACCTAATTTAATCCCAGATTCAAAGGTTGATGGGTGATTCTTTAGAAGTATAACATGATCATCACTTTTCGCTGTTGGTTACAAAACTAGACTAAGCTATGCCTGCTATGGTATGATTCATAACTCTAGAATTCTCAGATCTGGTATGAACCCTAAGGGGGGTGAAATTTTTATTACTCATTATCTCGGAATTATAATTCGACATTACCTACCCAAAAAATAATAAACCTTTTACTATGAACAAAACATATTCTTCAACTATAATGATTTTTTTTATGTTTGATTTTATAAAATTTTACATTAACAATATATTAATTTTTGGTTAAAATAATGTTTTGGTTCCTCTAAAATTGTTGGTCCTACTTTCATCCCTTTAATTTTGAAATGTATTATTTTAAGTCCTTAAAGTCATTTAGATAATACTTTATAAATGATATTACATGTTACCTTGAGGTTCTAAAAATTGAAAAAATGTGTTGATATAAAACTAAAAAAAAAAAACACAATTTAGTTCATTAAAAATAAAAAGGTATTCTTAAGTAATAAATAAGTTTTATTTAATGATGGACATTTTTTAGTTATGTTAAGTTATAAATTTATGATTTTCATACATTTTTTTTTATAAATTTATGATATTAATAATGCATGACTAATTAACTACCAATAGTTTGTAATTTACTTCCTTTTATAATAGGTTTGCTACGCTGTTACTATCATGTGTGATTTTTTATTGTCTATTGCTTTTTGTTATATAAACATCATTTTCAAATGTTGATTATGATTTAATTAGTTATTAAATTTTACATTATATCAATTTATTGTTATATCTCAAATTAAAAATAATTTTAAATTCCATTTAAAAAGTTAATTAAAAAATATTAACAAACCACCAAACCAGTAAAATATTTACCGTAAAAAATTAGTTTAATTTAATTTGAAGTTTTAACTTTGACATTATATTTAAATCAAAGTAAATTGAACCACATATTATTTATGTTTGGTTTGGATAATTTTTTATCCAAAAAACATACCAAATCACATGCGAATATATCCTGAAAAAAAAAAGAACTTACTATTATTTATTTTTATGAACTAATTAATAAATGGTACTAATTAACCCCTATTTACTTCTATTTTATCGTTTTATTGATTAATATTCTACATCTTCTAGACTCTTGTTAGGCTCTTCTCGACCTATTGAATTAAATAAACCAAACATGGTAGTCCATGTTATCCGACTTACTTATCCAACCACAACTTAATACCCTTTAAATCTCAAGAACCTTCCTGCTGATCATGTACCAAAGTTTGTATAAACGCCAAACATTAGATCATATGGCAACAATCCGTTAATAAAAGACACCACAAATCAAGAGATTTTGTTCAGAGGCACCATACACACACCATCAAGGAACACAATCTTAGCTCATGAAGATCTCTATAAATAAGCCTAAACAAACCCTAAGTATGGATATTTTGACAGCTTAGACATCACCATCTCTTCTATAAATAAGCCTAATTAAACACACACAAAATTTTCTCTCAGTAGTTGTATTTTTTTAATAAAATATTAATCAATAAAAGACGAAAAACTAGAAAGAATATATTAGCATTTCTATTATTCTCCTCGTACGAATCATACGGACATATATATTGTAAACCTTACTTAGAAGTTTAATGATTGCTCGTTTTTTTTTTCTGTGAAAGTTTCATTTCAAAGTTAAAAGAATTTCTTAGAAATAAATTTATTTAAACATTCAAGAATCAAATAATATTTAATTGATAAAACAATTTTATTTTCTTAATTTGACACTTATTGCATATTTTGATTAATTTAAAAGTAATATTTTTTCATCTTTTTATTTAAAAATATTATTCCTTTTATTTTAAACTATACTTAATGCATTTAATATTAAACAATAAGTTAAACTGAATCATGGTTATATATAAAATAAATAATTGAAACCTATTTTAATATCTAAAATTAAAATAGAATTAAAATTGCATAAGTTAGTTGTAATTTTGTTTAATATTAATTATAAAATCTTTTACTTAGAGACTTTGGATATAAGACTGGCAAAATGCTATCAATATAACACAATTATTCAATTAAATATAGTTTAAAAGGATAAAAAATAAAAAAATAACAATAAATAATAAGAAATGACAATAAAAACTCTTATACGAAAATGTTCTCTCTATATATCTGTCTATCTATCTATGTCTTAATTTTCCATTAACAACCATAATTTTTCATATTATATTTTTTGTATACTGCATCTTATCTTCTTTTTTTATCACAATATTACTCACTGTATTTATTACAGTATTTTTTTTTTCCTTTTACACGCCTCTACTTTGGAGTGTATACACCAAACCCGTGAAACCAACATTAGTTCTCTTCCCTTTATGATTTGTTCTGATAATAATTAAATTAAAAGAAACGATAGCTGTAGTCCACACTCCACACGATAAAAGTTGCTAGATGATTTATAAGTTATCAAATATTTGTTTGGTATGGTTGATTTCTATTTTCATTTTTACTGGAAATAGAAAATGATGATAAAAATGTGTTTGATTTTATTTTTTCAAACGAACCAAAAACTGGAAATAATAAAATCTCATTTTCAGTGTTTTAAGTTAAAATCAGGAACCTTATTTTGGGTAAAATGAAAACGCAATGACAAGAAATATAATTTTAAGCAAATCTAAAAATATATTTTCTTTTGAAAACACATTTTCAGTGTTTTTATTTGAGTTAATAGACAATTTAGTCCTTCTGATTGTATCCATTTTACATATTAGTCCCTAACTTAATGTTAAATCCAAAATAGTCCTTATCTTTGCATAAGTATTGCAAAATAGTCCTTCCGTTAAATTTTAAAGTAACGTTGTTAGTGAGATCAATTTTAGTGTCATGTGGACTATCCAACATGGCACTAAAGGATAATATGACATGACACGTACCTCTTAAAAGATGTCACATTATTTGATGATAACAAAACGAGTAAATAGGTAATTTAGTCCCTGACTTTGTACCCCTGTTGCATATTAGTCCCTAACTAAATGAAAAATTCAAAATAGTCTCTATCTTTGCACAAGTGTGGCAAAATAATCCCTAACTTAAAAGATGCAAGAAATCGTGCTTAAAGTGTTCATGCATTGCGGAGGTTGTGCCTTGCACGATTTCTGGTGGCGTAGATTCCTCCTTGGATTCCTTGTCATCTTTTGATTTCTCTGGTTTTTTCTCTTCTTCTTCTTCTCTTCTTTCTCTACTTTTTTCTCCTCCACTTTGTTTTCCTCTGGTTTTTTCTCTTCCTATTCAGAACAAAAAAAAACCAGAACTCGGAATAATACATTGATGATAATTGAAGAAAAAAAAAGAGAAAAAGAGAATGGTTATGCAGAACTATCAGATTTGAAGAAGCCACTCATTCTATCATCATCAAATGATGTGACACTAAAATTGACCTCATTAACAACGTTACTTTAAAATTAACGGAATGACTTTTTTGCAACACTTATGCAAATATAGGGACTATTTTGAATTTTTCATTAAGTTAGAGACTAATATGCAACAGGGGTACCAAGTCAGGGACTAAATTGCTTATTTACTCGTTTTGTTATCATCAAATGACGTGACATCTCTTAAGATGCACATCCACGTGTCATGCCACGTCATCCTTTAGTGTCACGTTGAATAGTCCACGTGGCACTAAAATTGATCTCACTAACAGTGTTACTTTAAAATTTAACGGAATGATTATTTTGCAATACTTATGCAAAAATAAGGACTATTTTGGATTTAATATTAAGTTAAAGACTAATATGCAAAATGGGTACAATCTCAGGGACTAAATTGCTTATTCACTCGTTTTTATTTTTTGAAAGCAGTAAACAAAAAATCAAACCAAACATATTTTCAAAATTCTAATTTTTTTAAATAAAAATAATTTTCAGAAAATAAAAACAAGAAATGAAAAAAAAATATAAACCAAACACACCTAAGTTTCCAATTTTAGATATTGACTTGAGATTTGACAAATGAAATTGATACTATAAAATAAGATATAATAACAAAGCAAGGTGCAACAAGGGCAGCAGCGAAACCGGTTGTTCCAGCTATATATGAGGATTGAATCATAAATCATTGAATTGATTAATAAGTGTGCGCTAGCTATCTAGCTTTAAAGTTTTTAACAAACCCCACATAATAGTGCCAAACCGGGGTCCTTAAATGCTGCAGTTGGTGCAGTTGTGCAGCGCCCATTACTGCATCAACAATTAGCCACGCAACTGCATAAGAGAGAAAAGTCAGAGATAAATGTTCTCTATAGATCTAGCATTTTACATTCTGATTCATTCATAATTACTACTACTACATCCACAATTTCATTTTCATTACAACTCTCTCTCTCTCTCTCAGCAGCAGAAACACAATACCTTGTGCAATTGTGCCAAAGGGCAATGAACTATATTCAGACCAAATGCGTGGTCAAGCGCAAAGGCAAAGAAACCGGTGAAAGTGAAACCTTGTGTTTTACAAAGTCCAAGGATAACAACAATAACAACATGTGCGACCGCCACTGCGGAAAACGCTACCCTCTGTTGTCGTTTTGGGAGCTGCCGGAATTCATGAAGGACAACGAATACATTCTTCGTTATTACAGAGCCAATTGGCCTTTCAAGCAAGCTCTCTTTAGCCTCTTTCGTTGGCATAACGAAACCTTAAATGTTTGGACGTACGTAAGCTTCCTCAATCTATCTTTCTTTCTATTTCTTTTCTTTCATTTTGCATGGCTAACGTTGTTTAGTTGTGTGTTTCAGGCATTTAATTGGGTTTTTACTCTTTCTCGGATTGACCCTCGCGAATTTGATGAAGCCTAAAGTGGTGAATCTCTTGGAACTCTTTACCAGGTTTTTCTACAGCTTTTTTTCTTTTCTTCCTTCATTTGTGCTTTTTTTTTAATGGACAAATATTAATTATTACTAGTGTGTTAGTTTTTGTTAACAAGATGAATGGCATTTCCTTCCTAGTGTGTGTGAGCCTGTGATGACAAACAAACTCAGCTACTTGCTGTCAGAGACTGAGATTTGCAAAATCTCTGTTTCTCGTCATGTAACAGAAAACACATGTCAGCATGTTGCCAGCACCTGGTGGCTATGTTGAAATTTTAGAATAAACAAACAGAAAATTGGAATCAGCTTGCTTTATCTAATGAAACGCTGACGCATGATTTATAAATTAAAAGAAACTCTGAGAATTACAACTATAAATGTTGGAGTTTGGAACAGAGCTCATATTATCACTTGTTTCACACTCAAAGAAGGCACGATGATGGAAATTATTTCTTTAGCACACTTTTGATTTAACAAATAACAAATAAATAATTAACAATCAGAATTTGGTAACTTTAAGATTTTATTATGAAAGAAAGTGCCTATTATACTTTTATATTTTTTTATGATATAAATAGTTATTTCTTATTAAAATTTTATCAGTTTTTATACTTCAAGAATCAATCCTGTGATGTTAATCAGTTTTCTTATATTTAAGCCCAGCAAATCTGCAGTTGGTGTACCAAAATTATTATACAATTTGCGTTAGACAGATAGTTTAACTAGAAGGGTACTCGGGAAAATAAACTTCTACTTTTTTTTTTTGTCATTTTATGTAAGTCATTGTGGTTAGGAATTTATATTAGGTGAACTTCCTAGCTAATGGTATGGTACATTTTACCAGAAGTCAACTAAATTTGCATATCATCTTTTTCAGGTCTTTTTCTTCAAGTGCGGAAAAAAATGTTTCTCATAACATCAAAGATTTGTTTCTGGTAAGTGAGCTCATGATCACAGTAAAAACAGATAAACTCACCCTACCAGTTTGTCACCACATTTGAACCAATGTTAACAAAATTTATTTTTAAAGTGATGTAACTCTTGTTTGAATGTTTTTATTTAAAAATAAGTTAGTAATAAAGTTTAATATAAATTTTTTATTCAATGTAAAAGTTACTTAAAATTCTTTCAATTCAAATCAATTTCAGACTCAATCAATTTCTCAACATAAAACAAAACTTCTCATGTTACCTTGTATTCCAATTTGATTCTGGATAATTTCATCATGTTACCTTGTATTCCAATGTGATTCTGGATAATTTAACGTGAAACCAAACAAGTACCGTATAATTACCTTACAAAATATATATTTAGTTTACATTTTAGAGACTGACATTGTAAGAACTTGCAGGGAACAACATTACTCTTTGATTTAAATCATCAAATACCTTTGACAATCGAACTTGAATCCACAGCACTGGTTATAGCAAGATGGCCATTCTTTGTTTTCCTAGGAGGCTCTATGTTCTGCCTCCTCTCTAGCAGCATGTGTCACCTCTTTTGTTGTCACTCCCGCGACTTGAACCTGTTCCTGTGGCGAATGGACTATGTAGGAATAGTTGTCATGATCATCACCTCCTTTTTCCCTCAAATCTACTATGTCTTCCTATGTGAACCTCACTGGCAAATCATCTACCTTGCTGGGATTACAGCCATGGGACTATTCACCATCGCAACGATGCTCTCTCCAACACTTTCCACTAGCAAATACCGCACATTTCGGGCCATGTTGTTCTGTTCAATGGGACTTTTCGGCATTGTGCCTGCAATCCATGCATGCTTTGTGAATTGGAGCAATCCTAGACGCAACATTACCTTAGCATATGAAATTGGCATGGCCTTATCATACTTGACAGGGACCTTTTTCTATGTGACAAGGATACCCGAAAGGTGGAAGCCAGGGTGGTTCGATTTGGCAGGTCATAGCCATCAAATATTTCATGCTCTTGTTGTTGTTGGGGCATTGGCACATTATGCAGCCACTCTTCAAATGCTAGAGTGGCGTGACTCTTTTGGCTGTGACACGGTTCCATAATTCATGTATCTTTCACAACATGAATTATATGCAATATAAGATGTATCTTTCACATATTAATTGTAGTGGCGCAAGCTTTTCTGTAGTGATAAGGAGCATTGTTTCATTGTTGTTGGGTTTCAAGAATGTGATAACTACTAAAGTCCAAATAGGCTGTGATTCTTCTGAATATAATTATTTATTTCTCCTCTTCCTCTTCTTTCTCTAGTGCCTTGATTTTGTTCCCTTTTGAATTTGTTAGTCAATATAATAGGATCGTATCTAGAATTTATTTAGCAGGTTTTTTTCTTTTTTTTTTCTCGGTTGTTTGATTGTTTAATATGTGACTGTTAAGATGAATATTGCATTTTTCTTTGAAATTAAGATGTTAAATTTATCGATGACAGTATTCAAAAGTGCTGTATATTTGAAAAATGTTTAATAGAGGTGGTTGGCTTAACAGGTATTGCTCAAAAAGTAAGTAAACCGAATCTGATCTACTTTATTTTTTAAAATAGAATGTAAATTTAATTTTGGACGAAAATATTAGGGTACTGAAGTATAACATGTATATTCATCTATCAACAACAGTTAGAAAGATACCTGTGACATTACATCAAATATTAATATTAATTCCTCCTAAACAGAATGCCTAAGGCAGCTTAATAATTTTTAATTATTTCCCTGGTCATAGAGCTACCTCTTTTCCAATTTAGAACTTAGAAGGTTGGACTTTCTTCAACCGCAAAGCTTGCATTTCAATCCACATGCTCCCATACCAATAAGTTTGTGATCCTATGGAGATTTGAACTCATGTGTTATCACGCTTCTTAACAATCCTAGGTATCCGCGTATTAATAATAATCACGTACTTATTAACTAAGTAGTTAGTTATACTTTTACTCTCCTTTCTATTTTAAAAAAACTTAAAAATAAATAATTTCCAAACTTCTTATATAATCATTTTTTTTACAATGTTTAACAAGAAATTAAATAAAAATAATAACCATTTCTTTAAAATATGCTTAATCAAATACACAAATCAATATACTTTATCATAAATTAATTTATAATACGTAATAACCCTTTTTGTCTCTACATCTAATAACTTTTTATTTTACTTTTCATATTGTTTATTTTTTAAATATATTTCCATATATATATATATATATATATATATATATATATATATATAATTCTTAGTTATATTTTTTATTTTCCATCCTCTCCCATTTATATAGTTTAAAATTTTAACCTTAGTTTTTTTCTGATTTTAATTTTTTCTAAATTTTTCAAATTTTCAATTTAAGTATAAATCAAAGTGTCTTTATTTTCAATAAATTAAAAGGTGTATATATATATATGTGTGTGTATATGTATAAACGTTTTACCATTAATTTTGATTAAAGAAAAAATTATACAATGGTAGTTATAAAAATGTATAATCAGTTACTCTTTTGAATACTCTTTTTTCTATTTTTATTAATTTTATTGACATTTAATCATAATTGTACAAATTCTAATAACAAGAATATTTGAAAATGTATATATTGAATTTTATTAACAGACTTAATTTTAAAAATTAAAACTAGACTTTTGAAAACGCCTATGTGATCAATTAAAGATCCCAACTTCTATAAAATAAATGATAGAATATATTCTAAAAGATAAAGTAGAATTATAATTATTGATTAGAAATCAATTATTAAACTTTTAACAATTTCATAACATTAAACATATGCATATATTTTATCATAATTTCAATTTGTAATTTTCTAATCAACACTTGTGAATTCACGGTCCATTAAAGTGTATTTCTTTATTTTAAAAGAGTTAAATCCTTTTAAATAAATAAGTCATCGTCAAATTTTGTGATTAAGAATCACGTATGGCAACACGATATTTGTTAGTCTTTGACCAGATACTCTCCACTGTAAAGTTGGTCGAATAACTTTCAAATCAAGCGATTTTTTTTTGTTGGTATTTTAAATCAAGCTTTAGTTATTAGTAGATAAAATTCTCTCTACAGTAACAACTTCAAAGTTGAGGTTTTAACTAACCACTAAAATCGGCTAGTAGTAGAAATTTAGATAGTGATAAGTTCAAACTTAATAATGGTTAGTGAAAAAAAAAAAAACCCTATCATTTTCTTTTTCTCCATTAATTATCCGTGTCTCCTTTGTGTTCACTTCTTTTAGCGAGTGAAAACTGATGTATTACTACTTGGCATTTACATGCTTCAGCTCAAAATTTTCTCATCTCAGGCAAGTAAAATGCCGTTTCCTTTTGAACAAGCTTGCACTGAAAAAAATGTTATGGTGATAGACGTGCAAGGTTCTGAATACGATGCCCTACTTTTAAGGTTTACGCCACATGCCTTCAACTAGAAATTAAACACCTGATGCTAAAAACTTTGTGAAAAGTTCTTTAGAGTAACGTAGGTCTTCAACTTCTTAGACATATTCACATGCCTTGAGATTACTCAGTTAAATATTATAGGTTATATATCTATCATGGCTTTTGATGAAGGAAAATCTTCATTCAATCTATGAACTACCATGCTGTCCTCTCGATGCTCCACAGCCTCTATGTTACTCCCATTACTTTTCCCCATTTTTCTTTTCCTTTTCATCATTCACCTCGAGGGAAATCATCTTTCCTTCGAGTTTCCTAATTTCTCCCTTTCCAGCATAAAGGGCATCACAACACAACTACAACCCCATGGTCAGTATCTGGCTAACTCTGCATATAGAAGCCTTGAGCATAGAATTAAGGTGTGCACAAATTAAGCACAAAGTTTTGGAGTCAAACTTCCTATAACGCATATATGTAATACATATATATGACATTATTATCAGTATCCACTTTTCTAAGGAAAATATTTCTTTCTAAATTTGTTGCATGCAGAAAAGGACTAGCTTTGATGTAGTTGAAGAAGGTTTGGCAAAGGCTCGAGCCTCGATCCGGGAAGCAATTCTGTCTAGGAACCACAGCAATTCAGGGAAGCAAGAAGACTTTATCCCAAAAGGATCCATTTATAGAAACCCTCATGCTTTTCACCAGTTAAGTTCGAAAGATTTTGACATATTCATCTTCATTACTTATAATCAAGGTTTTAAACTGTGGTCGTGGTCAGGTTGTTGACGCGCATACCCTACTTTGACATTGCGGCCTAGATTGTGATCACGGACCATTTTTTAAAACCTTGCTTATAATTACACACTTGATCTAAGTTACACGCATGCACACAAAAAATAGTTAAATTATTATTACTAACAAGTGGTGATTTTGAAATAAAATGAAAAGCAGGAGCCACATAGAGATGGTGAAGAGATTCAAGGTGTGGGTGTACGAGGAAGGAGACCAACCATTAGTGCATTATGGGCCAGTAAATGATATATACGCCATTGAGGGTCAATTCATTGATGAAATGGACAATAGCAAGAGGAGCCCCTTCAAGGCCAAGAACCCTGATGAGGCACACGCTTTTTTCCTTCCCTTTAGCGTGGTTAATGTAGTTCATTATGTTTACAAACCTTACATGTCCCAAAATGATTATCGCCGTGACCGTCTGCAACGGTTGGTGGAGGATTATATTGTAGTGGTGGCTGATAAGTATCCTTATTGGAACAGAAGCAATGGTGCAGATCATTTTCTCCTTTCCTGTCACGATTGGGTACCCTTCTTAAAACTGTTCCTCACACGCTCATGTTTGTAGGATGAGTTAGACCAAAAAAACTACGAATGTTGACTTTAATAACTTTTCATAACCATGCATGCATGTAAAGTGTACATGAAAAATTAATGTAATTAAATCTAATCTAACTCTCAGATATGAAAGTTTAAAAATACCATTGTTTAAATTACCGCATTAAAAAGTATTGTTTGTTTTGATGTTCAATAATTCTATCGCAGTTTTATCTTCATTAAAATACTATTAAGTGGATTGAAGGATGTGTCTTTTAATAAAGATAAAATTGTAAGAGACACTAAACATCAGTAAAGTGAACAATACTTCAAAATCCAGTACTAACAAACTTGAGTTCAGAACAACTACAATATGATATATTTGTTCAATTAAAATAAGCACCCTGCATTCATTATTTTGATTCTTAGTGTTTTTCTATTCGAGTAT
Source organism: Glycine soja (assembly GCF_004193775.1). NCBI lineage: Eukaryota > Viridiplantae > Streptophyta > Magnoliopsida > Fabales > Fabaceae > Glycine > Glycine soja. The sequence goes on along the minus strand of NC_041012.1, from coordinate 35,358,150 downwards.
TGAACAAATTCTAAAACAACCTGATGACCCTGGTGTCAGAGAAGAATTATCATGTTGCTGTAATTGAATTGAAACCTATAGAATAAGTGCCTTAGTTGGGGCTTCATATTTCACGTGTATTACTTGGGAGTTTTTTAATATCTCTTCATAGTCTTTGGGTGCTTTAAACAAAAAAAAAAGTATTTTATAATCATACCAAGCGGTGCTTTTGCTGAATATATATATATAACCCGAGTTAATATAAATTCCTTTTACTTTACTTGATGATTCAGGCACCAGAAATCTCACATGCTAATCCAGACCTCTTCAAGAACTTCATAAGAGTTTTATGCAATGCCAACAATTCAGAAGGATTCCAGCCCAAGAGGGACGTGTCTATCCCTGAAGTGTACTTGTCCGTTGGAAAGCTAGGCCCACCAAATCTGGGCCAACACCCAATGAACCGCACCATATTAGCATTTTTCTCTGGTGGGGCCCATGGTGACATTAGGAAGTTGCTTCTTAAGCACTGGAAGGACAAAGATAACCAAGTTCAAGTTCATGAGTACCTTCCAAAGGGCCAAAACTATACTGAATTAATGGGCCTAAGCAAGTTCTGCTTGTGCCCTAGTGGGTATGAAGTGGCTAGTCCTAGAGTTGTGGAAGCAATTAATGCTGTGTGTGTTCCTGTGATCATTTCTGAGAACTATTCTTTGCCCTTCAGTGATGTGCTTAATTGGAGCCAATTCTCCATACAAATTTCAGTGGAGAATATTCCAGACATCAAGACTATATTACAAAATGTTACACAAAAAAAGTACAAGAAATTGTATAGGAATGTGAGGAGAGTTCGGAGGCATTTTGTGATGCACAGACCGGCTAAGCCATTTGATTTGATGCACATGATAATTCACTCAATTTGGCTCAGAAGACTCAACTTCAGGCTCATGGCTTCACATTAAAGGATTGTTTCTGCATACAAAGGTCCTACTTGATTTTCCACCTTTAGGCCCGTTTGGATACAACTCTTAAGAGGTTATATAGACTATTTTTGTTCAAGTAACTTGAGTAACTATTTTTGGTTGATCTGGGCTATGTTCTCAGCTAAAACGAGACGTAGTTGTTCAAGATTTTCCATGTAACTGTCCTGTAAACATTATAGATTCAGTTGGAATTAGCATTTTAGATAGACAAAGCAATGATGATTAAGTTTATGATTGTATGTTAATCATGGGCCCAAAGTTCCAATGTAAGGAATAGTAAGGATTATGATCATACCTCAATATTTGATTAATTCAGTTGATTTATCTTTCTCATTGTTATCTAAATAGCATGAGGTCCCCATTGGTATAGTGACTTCTTTTTGCATTGTTCTTAGTAACTCTGTACAACTTATGAATATACCACCACTGTTCTCTGCTTCACCAGTTTGGTAGTGCGTAGCTATCACTAATTCAAGTATGAATTTAATAATTATAAATTATTCTATAATTTTTTTCATTAATTCACTTACTTTGTTAAATATATAAAAAAAATATTTAATGTTTTTTATTTTGTGTTTGTAAGACTATTTATTTTTTTCATTTTATATTATTTTATGAGGTATTAAAAAAATTGTCAGAAGATATAAGATTTCTCTACGCATTTAACACTTCTGATTTTGGCTAATGCTTCTTATATTATTGCTTAATGAATGTCTTAACCAAAATTGAGTAAATTCTTAATTCCAAAAGAAACGTAGGAATTCGACTCTACACGCCTTCACGTGAGCATCAATGTAGGTGGGTTATAGCTGATGGCAGCATTTATTTGTTAAATTGTTTGCTAGTTACATATATACTACTCCAATAAAGTTAAAAGATTAGAGCATCTCTAGGAGGGCGAAGTTATTTAAAAATAATTAACTGTTATAGAGTGAGTGAGTTATGAGGTTAAAATTGTTAATTAATATGTGAAAAAGAGAGAGAGTTGCATCAAGAAAAAGAATTATACTAGTTATTCAAGCAATTATTCTCTCTCAAAAAATATAAAGTGAAAGAAGCAAGTCCTCTTTACATATATGGTGAAATAAAGATCCTCTTAGAAAAGTCAATAAAAAATAGAGTGGAAGAGTACTGGGTTGCTTTGGAATAAGAATAGATTGTTTATTTGGTGGGACGTTGAATCATCAATTATTAAGACTTAATCTTATTTTATACTGCATGGTGCTGAGACTGAGGCATCTAGTCTTTCTACTAGTGTTCTTCCTTAATTTTTTCCTCGTTTTTTTCACTCCCTAATATGATTATCATATGATTCATCTCCGCTCAGATTCTGCTTTCACACTTTCTAGTAGAATCAAAGCCAATCATGTAAGTATGATTCCCCCTCAAGGGAAACTATACCTCATGAACTTCTCTCCACCTCTGCAAATGACAGCTACAACAATAAAATTCATGAATTGATTAAGGTAATAATGTTTTGTAAGGTTGTTCTCAATGTTCTTGGATCAATTAATAATTCCTTTTGTCTTTAATTTATCAGTTTGGCCATGGCATGAAGAATGTGGCTAGTTTGAAGAGGATTGAAGAAGGTTTAGCACGAGCACGATCATTTATCCAGGATGCAATTCGATCCAAGAACTACACAACCCCATAAAACACGGTTTTGGGAAACTTGAATCCACATGCTTTTCACCGGTTAAGCTTTGAACTCTGGTTTATTTTATTTTTTCTGTTTGGTTTGATTTCACAAGTTTTTTTTTTTTTTTTCACAACTGTTGTACTGTTTTTGACTTTTTTTGTAACGTAGTTTGTGCTTTCCATAAATGTCTTTTAACGCAAATTAGATCCTTTATTCCCTCTTTTGTGTTTGTAGCCCAAAAAATAAAAAAAAGAAGCACATAAAGAATAGAGAAAGAAAAATAAATGATGAAAAAATGAAGAGTGTTTTGGGGGAGAAGATCCAGATCCTTTTTAAGGTAAATTTTTTATATAAAAAATAATAAAACAAAAAGTAATGTAGGAAAAGTACAGTATGTGAGACAAATTAATTGATGTAACGAAGAAAGATGGAAAAATAATACTACTCTATTATAAAAGATATTCTCTGATTTGTTATATAATAATGCATAATTATAGGCAGTCACGTCAAATTATTAACACTTATAATACTTTTTGTAAAAGAATGTAATACACTCCATATAGGTTTTTCTTCCTTCTCAACCTATAAAGCTCTCATTACTTCTTAAAGAAAAAGGATCAAACAGTAATATTTTCAATTTTGGCCTAAATAAATGAACCACGGATAATCCGTATGTATTATGCGGATTTCAATCAGTATTTATAATTATTTTTTTGTTTTTTTTATTTAAAAAATTATTAATTTAATAAATGTTTTTATTTAATTATTTTATAAATAACTATTGTTCTTTATTTTAAAAATGTATTTTTTTATTTTAATTTATTTTTAATAATTATTTTATTTAATAAATAATTTATTTACAGAATTTTTTTATTTAAAAATGAATATATAAATTTTTTTGTTATTTAATAATTTTAAAATAACTATTTTAATTAATTTTTATATTTAAAATAGTTATTTATAATATTTCTAAATAACAAAATTTTCAATTTTTTAAAAGTATATATTGTAGAATTTAGTTTAACACTCTTTGCTAACAAGAGTGTCACACACATTAGTATGGTATTTTTGGACGCATTTTGTGACCTCAGTCAATCTTGAAGTTATTTATGGGGACACTGGTCCATATGTATGACAATTTGAATGTCATTGAAACCGTTCCAGAGCCCAAATAACATTGTTTATATGTTCTCCCTCCAAATAGACAAATGCATCTGAAAATGTCATTTCAGTTAGTGTCACACCAACAATGTCAAGCAAAGACAGTCTGTATTTGTTTGTTTTGTAGGTACTATCTATGAAAAATACCAAATTACAGACATTGGTTAATTTCACTGCATCAGAATGACTCCAAAATATATCGCGTACAACATCTTCATCCTTTAATCTATGTTAATGAATATACTGATCTTGTTCAAGAAGTTTCATTAATTGTTGTATTTCAGTATTATTGTCTCTTATAGAAGAACGATATGCATATCTTGCATTGTATACTTACTTCATTGTTGAAGAACTGTTGGCATTAATTGTGCTCTTTCAATGTTAGAAGAATATTTTTTAGTTTGATCATTGACTTTGTCATTTCACCAATAATAATTTTCTTATCCTTAGTCAGTCGACTAGCATATGAATGTCTCACTAATGACTTAGCTAATGCATGATTATGACTCCTACATATTAACTTCACCATCCATCCTTCACCTCCCAACATTGGTTTCGCTTGCAGCTTAAAGGGACATCCACATTTTCTACTAGTAAGTGTTTGTATTAAATCTTTCTTGTATGTCTTATATTTTTCACTCCTTTTTCACAACCGATTAAAACATATGAGGTCCTTCCACTATTTCCAATATCTATGTTTGACCTCATAATTATCGTTGTAAAACCAATATCATACACAACAAAGTGAGTCCAATGCAAAACATCATCACGGGTAGTAAATACCTACAAAAGGGATAATACATGTTAAGTCTTCAAGGGACATTCATTTACTTACTTTAAAAAAATACAAAATTATATCAATACCTGAGAAGTATTGAAGGTATCAGAATAATCAATATTTTTAAACACACCAAGTTCCTCTCAATTTTCTTAATTCATATTAACTTCTTCAAACATTATGTTGTCATATTTTCACTGATCTTCATTCATCTTAACAAAATATTCAAAAAAAATCAATGACAAACTCACGACCCCTAACGATACCATACATAATTCTACACTACATAAGTATGTCAATATATCAATAAATATGTTTTTAAACATGTACTATCACACAATTTTATTATTATTTTTTACTTGCATAAAGTAGTTAATGTAATAATATTTACACAAATGTTATAAAGGTTTAATTATTCATCCGGTCCTTGGTAAAAAAAATATCAACTTTTTTTTATTACCTACAAATTAGTTATAAATTATCAACTTTTTTTTTATTACAAATTATCTTGCGTTATTTGCTAATATTTTTGTAGTTAATTGTAATTCATAATATTAATCATATTTTGATGATAAGGACTAAAGAAAAATTAAAATATAAAGTATAGGATTAAAAAAACCACTTTCAAACTATAAATACTAAAAGATAATTAAAATGCAAATTATAAAGATTAAAAAACCACTTTTAAACTCTAAAGGACTAAAAGAGAATTAAAATATAAATTATAGGGACTACAAATACCACTTTCAAACTATAACGACTAAAAGGTAAAAATTATGAAATTATAGGGAGCAAATGAGTGATTAAACATATTATAAATAATATAACTAAATTTTTAAAAACAATTTTTCAAAATATTTTTACGTTATACAAATTGACAATTCGTATAAGTTATACAGATTGATCATTCGTATAAAATTACTGATTGACAATTCGTATGAATCATACGAATTAACAATTCATATAATTCATACAGATTGACAATTCATATGTTTATTAATAGAGACAGATCAAATATGTAGAAAAAAATGTACCTTCGTCGTTACACCGCAACACCAACCACCATAGCAACCATCAACTGCCAATCAAACCACTATAACAATGCACCTCGACCAAACCAGACACAATAACGAAAGAGGAGCTCAGCCACGACTCACGAAAATGAATGGTGTATGAAGAAGAAACATGAAGAAGAAGAAGAAGAAGTTAGCAGGGATAGTTTTGGAATTTGGATAAAAGCATTGGGTGTAGAAGAAAGTTTTTAGTGCAGAAAGAAAATCCCTTGATCGACGAAATGGACATGGCTAACAAGAGCCCATTCAAGGCTACCCATCCTGAACAGGCCCATCTATTCTTACTACCCTTCAGTGTATCTAAGGTCATTCGCTATGTATACAAGCCCAGAAGGTCCAGATCCGATTATGATCCTGATCGCTTACAACGCTTGGTGCTGGATTATATCAACATTGTTGCAAATAGATATCCTAATTGGAACAGAAGCAGAGGTGCTGACCATTTTCTTGTTTCATTCCATGATTGGCTAGGTCCACATAGCCTGCTCTTTGGGTTTTGCTAGGTACAAAAACTTTGATGCAGTTTTTTTTTAATCAGAATTGAAATTTCACCTTTAGTTATTATACAAATTAACAAGGTAAATCTTCAATTTCGATTGAAAAATACTATTGATCAGTTGCTACACATAACCTGCATTGGTTTTCGCTAAATGCAATTAGTTTCGTTACAAATGCCAATTGAAAAATTCTAATCCATAGGTCTCTCCTCACTCCCTTCTCCCTTCACTCTTCTCTAATCACGGGTCAAACCTTATATCTCCCTAGATACAAAACTTTAATATAGTTTCTTACGTTTTTTTTAATTAGAATTAAAATTTTACCTTAATATTTTATGTTGATCTTTTATCCAAATCTTCATGATACAGCTTAATAAGCTGCCCTGCTGCTTGTGATTTTTGTAAATTCAAATAAAAAGGACACGGGCTTTACTTGATGATTCGGGGTCCATGAATATCAGATGCTAATCCTGAAGTCTTCAAGTACTTCATCAGGGCACTTTGCAATGCCAACACTTCAGAAGGATTCCAGCCCAGCAGAGGCGTGTCCATTACTGAAGTGTATTTGCCTTCTAGAAAGCTTGGCCCACCGAATACGGCCCAACACCCTAATAACCGCACAATATTATTAGTCTTTTTTGCTGGAAAAACAAAGATAAAGAAGTGCAAGTTCACAAGCACCTTCCAAAGGGTCTAGAGTATACAAAGTTGATGGGCCAAAGAAAGTTCTGCTCGTGTCCCAGTGCAAGTGGCAAGTCCTAGGGTGGTGGAAGCAATCTATGTGGGGTGTGTCCCAGTAATAATTTGTGACAATTACTCTTTGCCTTTCAGTGATGTGGTTAAAAGGAGTAAATTCATTGCAGTTGAAAGAATACCCGAAACTAAGACTATTTTACAAAATGTTTCAAAAGATAAGTACATGGAGTTGTATTCAAATGTAAAGAGGGTTCGAAGGCATTTTGTGATCAATAGGCCAGCAAAGCCATTTGATTTGATACATATGATTCTTCACTCACTTCGCAATAAGAGGATTGTTTGCGCATAAGCTCCTTTTTCATTTTGCATTTGAAGATGATAATATTACGCTAGAGTTTAGTGACCTTCAGATGAAAATAAATAGTGTAAATACAATTTTAAACCTTGTACTCTACGATTATTTCGATTTTATTTCACATTCGCCTCAATTATAATAGCGTCAGTTTTCTACTAGTTAATGTGGCTAATAATGTGCTGGTGTGGGTAATTTTTTTACGAAGTCGTTTTAATGAGACACCGAAGGTGACATAACCTAATGTCATCTTACATGTGACAGTCGGTGTCATAGCCTACAATGTCAACTTACATGTGACACCGAAGGTTACCACTTACTACACACTGCAATCTTACACGTGACACCTAAGGTGGCAAATTTTATGTTATGCCAACTTACCATTTATCTAATCTAAAAAAAATAAAAATAAATGAAAACAGGTTTTGTGGTCTACGTTCGAAGAAAAGGATCATTGAGTTATTGTTAGGAGACAGGAGGTGTGAAGACACGGAGGTATGCATGGTATGAGAGGTGCCAGTCTCCCACATTTTAAGTAATATTAAAGTTACAACTTGACTCAAATTGCAATTTACACCGAACATTCTGATGGCGTATTGTTGAATTGTTTCATAGATCAATCCTTCAAATCTCAATTGCTCCAAAGTCAAACTGAATTATTACCCATGAGATAAAAAAAAATATAAAAATTTACTTCAATTCAAATAATTTGAATCAGTTCATTGTAGTTGTTGGATTTGATTTAATTCATCCCAACTGTTACACAGTTCAGTTCGTTCTAAATTTAATTATACTGTTTAGTCTTTTTTTTTTATAATTCAGCTCACTTGATCTATATTTTGTCTCCCTAATCCTGGATTTAGTGATGGTCCTAGGTAGGTCATCTCGATCACTTTCACTTTGGAAGCATCTCATGCTACTGGTTCAGTCACTACTTCCGTAGCAAATCCAGTTCTTTGGAGCCAGCTTGGCTCTTCATTCGGACCACTTTGTTATTTTCTCAAATTCTCATACCTCACTTGGATAGGCATAGCAATTAGCAAGTAGTAGCATGTAATGCATCTGACCCATCCATTATTAAACAATTATTATATCTGACGGCAAATGACGGTCCACGGTCCGCCTTATACGCCTCACCAATTTATTCCCTTCATTTGCTGACATTTTATAGCAGCCAAATTAGCCATTGTTTTCAGCAAATCAAACCATTTTTATAATATTTTTACTATTAGTATTAATCACTTTCTCTTTGTCCCTCTTTCTTTCTTATATATTACTAGTTTTTATAACATTGATAGAATTTCTCAGACTGATTCTTCTTTCTTTCCAAATTCAAATAATGCACTCCGAAAGCTTATTTAGATAATTAAATGATCAGACATAAATGATTAATATATTAAAATTAAGATTGAACATTAATTAATATATTAAAATTAAGATTGAATCATTTGAATAATATTTAAATTTAATTTTTAACTGAAATAATTTTTTGTCTAACTTTATTTACTTTTCAATTAATCTTCGGATTGATCAAATTTTTTTTCCTATTGAACTAAAATATTAACAAAAAAAAATAGTTTTGAATAAAGATAAATGAATCCATACTCTTTTTGACACTTTAAAAGAAGAAAAAAAAAGTAATATATTAAAGAGTATTTATATTTATAGCATATGAATATCCATACATTATTCAATAATTTTTTTAGTTTGAGACTGTTTTGGGAAAGTTTTCCTTACCGTTCTACTTCCATCTCAAGTATCACGTGTCTATGCACTGCAGCACGTCTCAGCTATATAACTAGAGCATTGAAAGTGGAAGTGTAAAGTTAATTCACGCTGTCAAGTTTAGATAGAGGCCATGGAATGCTCCAGATGCTCCATTTCTGCACTATTATTCCCCCTATTTTTCGTTGTCCTTTCCTTCATCTTTTTCTCTCCCTTCAAGGAACAAAACCATCTTACCCAGTTTGCTTTGGCTCCTCCTTTGGTCCTTTCCAATATCAAAAACCTAAACAACCACACAAATATAACCTCTCCTTCTCCCTCACCACAACCACCACCACTTGAGCTTCTTTCCAACTTTACTCCTGCAAACGACACTTACATGTACACTGGCACCGTTCAAATTCAGGTACACAACCTTAAATTGTCTGAGAGCATGTTATCTTATCATTGTATGTTATTCCTAATGTTTTAATTTCTAACTTGTGTTTCTTCGGTTTTGGTTATGTATGGAAGGACTTGACTAGTTTGGAGAAAATAGAAGAAAGTTTAGCACAAGCACGGGCCTCAATTCAGGAATCTATCCTATCAAGGAACTACACTTCACAAAGGAGAGAAATTTTTGTCCCCAAAGGATCCATTTACCGGAATCCCCATGCTTTTCTCCAGTTAAGTAAACTTAATTCAAAATTTCTGAGCCACCTTCAATTGATTCATCTTTTTAACAATTACTGTAACTAGAGTACTTAACCGTAGAACTATAGCAATTAATGTCACCATGTGTTGTCCTTCATTTAACAGTTACTCCGTACTCAATTATTCCCTTCGTTTTTAATTATAATTTCTTTAAATTAATTCATGTTTTTTAAAAAAATAATAATTTAATTAATCACATTAAATTAATTAATTATATTATTATATTAAAATGATCATTTTTTGTCTTTTTATTCATTTAATTATTAATTATTAATATTTTGAGAGAAAATAATTAAGTAAAGATATGTAGGGAAAAAAATAATTAATATATCTAAAAATTTAAAAATAATTTTATAAAAATGATCAAATAAATTTTTGAAAAGAATCTTGTAATTAGGAATGGAGGAAGTAATATATTATTTATATCTCATTTATTTACAACATTTGTTATACTATTTTTAGAAAACTTAAATACAGTTTCTTAGTGTTGTTGTGTTGTTTTTCAATTAAAATTAGAGCACTCCAAAAATCTACATAATAAAAATCTACATTAAATTAAGGATTAAGTAGATTATAGAATTGAAACTCCAACTATAATTAAAGAACAATGTAAACAACACTTAACTAAACTATACCTAAGTTTGGTAAGAAAAAAAACATGTTAATAAAGAATAAGTGCCCTTAAGATGCTAGGGAAGAAATTAAAAGTGATTTTGTAATTAACTGTACACTTTTCCATACTTTTTAATGAATCTTTAACAATTAAAACTGAGCGAGTAGACACTGGAAAAAATTTCATCAATTAATCACTGGTCAAATAACATAAGATATGTGAACTTGAAATTACACTTTAAATCAAAATTTTAATACTCGGGTTTAAATGTTTTTTCTTGTTCAATTTTTTTTCATTTTTATTAAATATAAGACTTTATTTTACATTTGTATTCAACACTACTATTTATTGAAGTTAGTGACAGCAAGAATAAAACGTACTAAATGGCCGGGTTGACAAAATTCTACTGTAAAATGTTGGGCAGCAGGAGCCACATAGAGATGGTGAAAAGATTCAAGGTGTGGGTTTACCAAGAAGGGGAGCAACCATTAGTGCATGATGGCCCAGTAAACAACATATATGCGATTGAAGGTCAATTTATGGACGAAATGGACAATAATGGTAAGTGGAGCCAATTCAGGGCAAGACATCCTGAGGAGGCACACGTGTTTTTCCTTCCCATCAGCATTGCCAATGTTGTTCACTATGTCTACAAGCCTATCCTAAAGCAATCTGACTACGAACCTGTCCGGTTGCAGCACTTAGTTGAAGACTATATTGGTGTTATTCAAGATAAATATCCTTACTGGAATAGAAGCATAGGTGCAGACCATTTTTTGCTTTCTTGTCATGATTGGGTAAGTCCATTTATTATATAGTATATAGTATAGCAGTATTTAATTTTCAGTAGCTAAATTCTACTGATAGGCCCACTATTAATTGTTTAATTTTCCACTTATTATCAAACACAATAATGTTGTTGTACTCACTATTGAAAGTGATAGATAAAAATGTAGGAAGGTTAATAAGAAGAGATTAGGTAAAAGCTGTTTTTTGTATTGTCTTAATTAGAATTTGGAAATGTACGTTTATTGTTGCAATAAAAAAAAGAATAATAAGTTTTTAGAGTCTACAATTTAATTTTTTAATAATAAAAATATATATTTCAATTAAAATTAGTAATATTAAAAATAAACTAAAGGAATAAATAAAATAGTCATTAATAGATAGATGAGATGATAAAATATGAGGAATATTTTTAAAGAAAAATTCTTCATTTTTTATAATATATATTAACTAATCAATAACTTGCATTTATTTTATTGAGAAAAATAATAATAAATAATAATAAATGTAGCCTTATTTATTTAAGGGGCCTAACTCCTAAGGATATGATGCATCATACTTATATAATGTATAGATGGTATATATCAATCTTTTAAATCAACATATATTGTCTGGTAGTATCATACATTATATTATTAACATTTAGGTAAAATGTCTACATTAATACTTTAAATTTTATCATATAAAAATAATTTAAATAAAGACAACACATGTCTAATGATTAAGACTTTTTGATGATGACAACTTTTTTTGTAATATTTGCTAACTACTTCTATTTTTATTTCCACATTTATTCTTCTTTGGTGTTAGTTACTAAAGGAAAAATTTTCAGTATGGTTATGATTAGCAATTTTGTTTTAGTAAATCAAAAACCCAAGTAACACGTGCTTTACTTGATGAAAACAGGGTCCAAAAGTTTCCTATGGCAATCCTGAACTTTTCCAAACTTTCATTAGGGCACTTTGCAATGCTAACACTTCAGAAGGATTCCATCCAAATAGAGATGTGTCCATCCCTGAAGTGTACTTGCCTGTTGGAAAGCTAGGTCCAGCAAGCCTTGGTCAGCACCCAAACAGCCGCACTACATTGGCTTTTTTCGCAGGAGGGGTCCATGGTGAAATTAGAAAAATACTTTTAAAACATTGGAAGGACAAAGATAATGAGGTTCTAGTTCATGAATATCTTCCAAAGGGTCAAGACTACACAAAATTGATGGGACAAAGCAAGTTTTGCTTGTGCCCCAGTGGGCATGAAGTTGCAAGTCCTAGAGTGGTGGAAGCAATTCACGCAGGGTGTGTGCCCGTAATAATTTGTGATAATTATTCTCTACCTTTTAGTGATGTGCTAAATTGGAGCCAATTTTCAGTGGAGATTCCGGTGGAGAAAATACCAGAAATCAAAAGTATATTACAAAGTATTTCAAGGAATAAGTACTTGAGACTGCACATGAATGTGTTGAGAGTCAGGAGGCATTTTATGATTAATCGGCCAACAAAGCCATTTGATATGATGCATATGATTCTTCACTCAATTTGGCTGAGAAGGCTAAACATAAAGTTGATTGCTTCTTGAGTAATCACAAGCCATTTCCCATATCTTTCTATTACCCTCTCAAATATTAATTTCCCCAACTGACTGAGTTACTTACCTTGATTTTTTTTACTTACTTTGATTTCTTTGTAATTAGTAATTATCTAACCAAAACAGAAATATATTATATCACAGTTGTCTTATATACATACAATGAAGGTTCAATGCATTCCATATTTTAAAAAATGATTGTTTTAAAATTATGAATTTATTGATTCTCGATACAATTTAGAATATTGTAGATGTAAGTTTGTATAAAATAATTAGTAATTTTTTATGTATCATACTAGTGCTTTATCTACACATTTATATAGAAAAAATATAAAATAAAAATATCACCATTTTTTTATCAAGGCAAAAATATCTCTAATGTTAAGTAACGATGAAATAAATATTATAAAAACAAATATCTGAGATTATTTGAAAAGAAAATCTGAGATAATTTTTAATTAGTTCATCATATAAAAAAAATTACACTAGCAATACATGGAAATGAATCTCTTTCTTTTATGATGAATGTAAGTAAATATGTGGAGCATAATTAATGTCACGATTCGAAAAAATGCAAAAAGCAAAATCAAACAATTAATACCTAGTGTGAGCACTACATCTCCACTTTATATAGTTACCTCAGGATTTCTAACAAATATTAATAGTCAAGGAATAAGCTCTTAAAAAAGAAAAAAAAAAGTTAAGGAATAAGCAATAAATACACAATTTTAATATATATATATATATATGTATAATCAAATTAAAGAAATTAAAAATTTATCAACAAGAATCGTCTGAACTTCAAAGAAATGCAAAAGAAAGAATAAAGGAGACAATGACAGAAATTGAGGAGAATATTTCTCTGTGTATATATTTAATATGAATGTCAGAATATATACAGAAATATCCATTTGAGGATAAGAACACCAAATGTACTATATTCCTAAATTATAATTTTCCTAAAAGGAAATAATATCCTATTTACAGCTCACAGAAGTTCTAGAATGATCTGTACAAATAAAATGCTAAAAGATATTTACATATGGGCCAAATATTCATGTGCTTCATCATCAATAGAATTGGACTGTTTTTGGTTTTCTGTTAGCCCCTCACAAACTGGAGGTGTTTAGATGTCTACCAACTCAAGTTTGGATAAGTTTGAGTGGAGTAAACATGGTGGCAAAACTATGGAGAATATATCTGCAAGCTGATGGGATGAAGGGACAAGCAAAAGACACATTAAACATGCTTGAGTTTTTTCATGAACTAGATGACAATCAATCTCCAAATGCTTTGTCCGCTCGTGAAATACAGGGTTGGCTGCAATATGAAGAGCACTCTGATTATCGCAGGCATCTCGTCAATGGTACCACAAATTTCATCAAGTAATTCTCTCATGTGGTTTCGTGATGAATCTTGTTGATGATTGTGTGTATCACAAATTCAGTGGGAGCAAGTAAATTTTCCTGGTCTTATATGACATACTGCTTGCCACTAATGATAAAGGCATGTTGCACAAAATCAAGAGATTTCTATCAAGAAACTTCGAAATGAAAGATCTTGGTGATGCCTCCTTTGTATTAGGAATTCAAATACACCGAGATCGATCTCAGGGTATTCTAGGATTATCACAAAGGAGCTATATCGAAAAGGTACTTAAAAGGTTTGGCATGCAGGAATGTAAATCCTGGGATACTCCAATTGCTAAGGGAGGCAAGTTTAGTCTCAAACAATGCCCAAAAGGAAATTTGGAATTTCAAGAAATGCAGAAGATTTCCTATGCATCAACTGTAGGGAGTTTGATGTATGCCTAAGTATGTACACGTCCTAATATAGCATACATAGTTGGGGTATTAGGCAGATATTTAAGCAATCCAAGAATGGATCATTGGAAAGCAGCCAAAAGAGTTATGAGGTATTTGAAGAGAACAAAGTATTATATGCTCACATACAAGAGGTAAGATCAGTTGGAGATCACTGGGTATTCTGATTCAGATTTTGTAGGATGCCTAGATAGTTTGAGATCCACTTCAGGTTACATTTTCATGTTAGCTGGTGGTGTGGTTTATTGGCATAGTGCCAAGCAAACTTACTACTTCATCCACTATGATGACATAATTTGTGGCAAGCTATGAGGCATCAAATCATGAAATATGACTGAGAAATTTTGTCACAGGGCTACAAATTATGGAAGGAATTGAAAGACTAATTAAGTTAAATTGTGACAATAAATCAGTTGTATTGTATTCTAACAATAATAGGAGCTCGATCAAGTCGAAACATATTGACATCAAGTTCCTAGTTGTTAAGGAAAGGGTACAAAGTGGACAAATTTCCATAAAATACTTAGGGACAAACTCCATGATAGCAGATCCTCTTACTTAGGAACTTCCACCCAAGGTCTTTCATGAGCATGTTGCTCATATGGGTGTTTTACAGTTCAAGGAATCTTTGGTTTAGTGGGAGTTAGTCACTTTCATATATTTTATGTTATATGTTAGATTTTATGTATGCATACAGTGACTTTTGGATATATTTAGTTATATATATGTTTTATTATTCAATTATTACACTTTGTACATTAAGGTTATTAAATGATCTCATTAAGGTAAAGTAGGACCAGTTGAAAATAGACGTGTATAGGCTACCTTCACGTAATTTTCATACTACACATTTCATGATGATTCTATGTCATTTGATTCTGTTAGCATTAGTGGTCATTGATGGGTTTAGTTGTGATTGATATAATGAAAATTGATTTGGTTTTATGTGCAGATGTAACCAATGGACAAGATTTTTGGAATATGCTCAAGGCATGTAATGACAAATTTTGAGCTCATAAAGTCTAACACATTCGTAAGGATTGTAAGGATATATATATTTGTGACCAGTGGGAGATTGTTAGCAATTTTGGGTCATACATACATACATACATACATATATATATATATATATATATATATATATATATATATATATATATATATATATATCACATAATTGAATGAATTAGAGCTATTATTTTATTAGCCAAAATATTAAAGTGGTCTAATCAATATAAAATTATGACTAAGGGTATATATGTCACAAAAGACTAATTGTGTAAACACCATTAGTAATATTATAATTTGATGAAGGGTCAAATTATAATTATTATTAAATTTGGGGTAACTGATGGCAGTTACCAATATAAGAGGTTATGGTCTTATTTGTAAAGAGAAGCGACAGACGTACAGTTTCACTTTTATTTTCTCTTTATCCCCATCAGAAGAAAAGAATTCAGAGAAGAAAAGGGGCTTTCTACATTTTGAAGATCATAAAACCAATTTTGAAGATCATAAAACCAAGTTTGAGTATGGGAACACAATGAGATTTTATTCATTTTATGCAATAATTTTTTTCTACATGGATAAAAAACATGTGATTAGAATTGATAATTGTCTGTTAAAATCAAATTAGATTGATTGATTGAATCCCAACAACTTTATAATTAATCAACCTGCAAAATCATTTGATCTGATGAATATGATACTTCACTAGATTTGGCTTACAAGATTAGACCTGAGATTGATTGGTACGACAAGCTCCTCAACATTGAATGTTAATTATATATATTTTTTGGTAGAACAATTATAATCATTTTGGTGTTTTATCTTATTCAAAACAATAGTTTAATTGGTAAATAACATTGTCATTCACTCATAAGTTAATCTTGATAAGACTTTTAAAATAGTTACAAATATTAATAAAATTATTGTATGTTTGTGGACAATTGTGATTAGATAATTGATAAAAATTTTATATTTTCATGCATAATCATTTTTCTTTTTAAATAATTTTTGTTTGAAAAGTTTAGTTTATTTGTTATTTAAAAAAAATAGAACCTAGGAATCAAACTAAATTATAATAATAATAAATAGGCTTTTGAATTTTTAATTTTTAAGTTTAATTTAAGGATTTAGTTTAATACAAATTCTCACTTCTACAAATAAAGACACTGAAGTCAAGCATGTAAGGTAAGTGACGAGATTGAATCTAACAAAAAAGTTAGTCCTCCATGTGATGCATTAAGAATTTATGATTCAAATTTCTTATGAAAGAAGTTGTCTATGAAAGAAAAAAAAAAGTTAAAATTAGATATATAACTATAAATATAAATATGTTAAAGCAAGGTTGTCCGGGTACCATCTCAATAATTTTTTTATATAGAGAATAATGGCAAATTGACTACCAAGTTTTCATCCACCATCAAAATCGGCTTGTGAGTGGTAATGTCTGATACTGACAGATAATAAAATTCGTAAAAGGACTGGCCGTCCCTCCTTCGTGTTAATATTTTCATCAATCTCATTAAAAAGTACAAGTATTTGAAAAACATTGATTAAAAAATTAAGAAATGATTTCTTACTAAAAAAAACAAATAAAATAGATTAATAATGTTATACTCCTGGGGTATAATATACGTCATAAAAATGTAATTTAATTTAATTTTTAATTAATACCTTGGAGATACTACTAGTTCATACCTTTTTTAGACATTTTCCTTATTGTCTTTTCCAGCCTGGCCCATTAAGTGACTGTCAAAGTGGTCACAGCAGCCAATATCAAAGTCACATTCACTGTCCTTCTTCATAATGGGATGCAATCATACACGGTGGAAAGTTCGTCCTTCAATATTATAATCACATATCCCACGGTTAGGAAAAATTTGTGCACCAAACACAAATTTACCTAATTGACCACCGTAGTCTAGGCCTAACAATGGACATAATTTGATAATGGAAAATACGTTAGCGTGACGACGTGATGTTGTTTATACACAATTTTAAAAATATTTTTCTATCATATTTTTTATTTTAGTTTATATTTGTATTTTTTATAAGAATTATTTAAATATAATTTTCCAAAACTTAAATGTCATGAATTTTTTTTTTTTAATTGGAACTAATGTTTTACCTCACCTATCTTTTTGTTTCCACTGGCAATTTCACGTGTTGTAACAGGTTATACCATTTCTTCGATATTTTGTTGCATTTGAACATACTGGTGTATTGCCTAGTTAATTACAGTATATTCCTTCTTTAATTTTCCGACGGTCCCGTTGGCACGCGAGACACAGAAGCCGTTGAAGATTATGAGCAAGAAAGTGTGGCCACACACGACATGGTTGGAATTAGTCTTTGGCGCTACCTCGTGGCTGTTCCCACCTCAACCACAAGTGCTAGTGGCAACAAAGAATGTGTGTAATTTATAAGATAAAAATAGAAAGAAAAAAAAAATAGAGTATAGAAGATGTAAAATTCATATGAACTCACATAATTTTTATTTAGTTCTCTTTTGTTCTGTTTAACCAAACACAGCTTGAAGAAATGAAAGAAATAGAAGAAAAGGAAATGGAAAAGATGCTAACTCGTCTTTCACATCCCATGCTCCCTGGCAGTTGTGCAACACCAGTCCGAGGTTGCCTGTTCATTACAGTGACCTCTCTGAACCATTTGTTAAAAGAATAATGTTAGCCGTATAAAATGTACAAGCAATTTCAGAATAGTCAGAGAGAGAGAGAGATTTGATAAGAAAAATGTTTTAAAAATTAATATATGTTTGGATTAAAGGTTAGAGTTTAAAAGTGTTTTTACATTTAAAAAATAATATATGTTTGGATTAAAATTTATACATCTAAGTTTGAATTAGATATAAGTGTGATAAGTTTTATAATTTTTACGTTTGCAAATAATATATGTTTTTAATTTTATATTAATATATGTGTACTTTCTTTTTTTATTTTTTTCTACCTTATTTTACTCTCTTTTTTCAATCATATCATTTATTACATATTTTTACTTTTATTTCTCTTATCTATCTTTCTTAATAAAATGGCGTTTAATATTTTTTTATGACTAAATGATCTATACACGGATGATATAAAGACTTTTATACTATCATTAAATAAGAACTTAACATTTCTGTAAAAAAAAAAAAGTAACATAATTTATTTAGTCCCACTGTCCCCTACTTCTAGTTGTCTATGCTCTAAGAAACTGTTGGTCCCAACTCCCAAGGCATATGAATCAGCGTGCATGTTTCATTGTTTTGTCCTCGCGTTTTTCATGAGTGGGGATCCTCTGCTTTTTCATAGATAGACGGAGATCTTCATTTTCTTTAATTTAGATGCTACACGTGCATCAAGCAAAATTAGCGGTCAAAATTTAAATAAAACAAAAGATTGTACTTTTTTGTTTTGCAAAATTGGAACCAACGTGTTTTTGACAAACATTGAAATGACGTATAGCTTTAACTAACCAAACGGGATGTAGTTGGGATAAATTACAAAAAATCTCTGTAAGATTTCTGGCGAGAACATACTAAAATCACGAAGATGGTTCAATCATTCTCTCTTTCTTAAGTTTTCAAATTACAAGTCAAATTTCAATTCACTCAAGACACCTGCAAGTTTCTCCACAAAGATGGTTCAACCATTCTCTCTTTCTCAAATGACAAGATTAGTACCTTAATTTCTTTCACCAGACTTGAGTTGTAATTTTTGTCCCTCTACGAAGTCACAACCAAAACCCACATATCCGACATTAGTGTTAAAGTATAATTAAGCATTCGAAAGATTTTTTTAAAAATTAATTAATAAAGAAATAATCTATCCAATTATATAAATATTTATCATGTTCGATAATTAAAATTAATAATTTTATTAGGACTTACAAGCTTTTAGGAATGGTGGAAGAAAAATATTGAAGGGTTCTCTATTTACTTTTTATTTTTCTTGAACTTTTTAATTTTTTTAAATCTTAGTCGTTGATTTTATTTAATCCATGTGTCACATCTTTATTAAAGGAAATAGAGATTTCCATTTCACCATGAAAATGCAGAGAATATGTACTCATTTTTCATGGGCTTGGTTGGGTCTTGAATGTTTATAGAGAAAAAGAAAATAAAAACTGATAAAACAAAGATAAACGTACTATCAAATTTATATTTTTGATTTTTTAAAAATATATCAAAGAATATTTTAGTTGATGAATTTCACGGATATTATTCTCTTAAAATATGAGAAATATTTATTGTAGTTATTTTTTTGTTATATTTTTTAAAAATATTTTTTTAATAAAATATTAAAAAAAGAAATAATATAAAGTTTCAAATTTTTAGTTGAAATTATTTTTAATTAAAAATAAATTTGTATATATTTTATTTTTTTGTTTTTACTTACTTTTACTCATCTTAATAAGAGCTAAAACAGTGTTTGGTTTAAAATAAAAATCATAAAAACATTAAAAAAATCGTTTGATTAAGAGCATAAAAAAGGGGGCATGCGCGTAAAAACATCTTTTTACAAGGACACGCCATATATAGTTATTTATCCTTAACTTTTGTAGTCACTCCAGTAACAATTCCCTCGTTCTAGTAATTGTGGAAAAAAAGAATATATTAAATGTGTGTATGATGAATATAATTATGCTTATAGAAACTCACCGACATTATGCAATAAAATTTCTCACGTGCTGAAATCTAAAACTTAAAGGCATTTACGACCGTTTAATTTTTTACATAAAGACGAGAAAGAATTAGAATAATGACTTTGGATAAGTTTCTTAAACTGTGTATCAATTATTTTTTGAAAGTACAAGGCAAAGGCTGTCCCTCGTTTTATTCTTTGTTACGTTCTTTCATCTTCTTTCCATGGAAGGAACGGAATTACGTTACCCACTTGCCTCCTAATTTGATCATTTATGTTAGATTTTATTTTAAAATCAATTAACAAATTATTTAATAGATACTTCACACTTCAAAGATTGAAACAGCAGCAGATGTGACATTTGAGTATTTTTCAATAATTTTCACCATCAAAGACTTACACAACCACACAAATGTAACCTCTCCCTCTCCTTCACCACCACCACTGCTCCTCTTACTTGAGCATCTCTCCAACTTCATTAATGTCAGCAAGGAGAGACATTTTTTTTTTTTTTGCTTTCACGGTTTCACCGTTTCAGCTTTCACGCGCCCAAAACGACTGTAAAACTTAAAAACCGATTTCTGACCGTTCAATTTATTACATAAGGACGAAAAGCACATGTCTCTGGACAAGTTCCTTACGGTGCGTCTCAATCTCAATTATCACTTCCATGTATTTATCTACACCATTGAAACTATAAGGCAAAGGTTGTCGAAGTTAAAGGCAATGGAATGGTTCAGATGCCCCGTTTCTGGGCTTTTACTCCCCCTGTTTTTCTTTCTTGCTTTCTTCATCTTCTTTCCCCGGAAGGAACAAAATTATGTTACCCACTTGCCTCCTCCTTCGTTCCTTTCCACTATCAAACTCAACCACACAAATATAACCACTTTTTCTCCCTCTCCCTTACCACAACCACCACCACCACCACCACTTGAGCTTCTTTCCATCTTTGCTCCTGCAAATGAAAGCTACAATAACACTAGTACTGTTTTAAGTGGCGTTATTAAGGTACAAGCAACCTTAAAGTGTTCGGAGAATGTTTCTTTACTTTAATTTCAAGTGTATACTATATAGGATATTCTTTTATGTGCTCTGTTTTGTCTACCCTTTAATTTTCAGTTTTGCTTATGACAGAAATATCCTAGTTTGGATAAAATAGAAGAAGGTTTAGCTCGAGCACGGGCATCAATTCGGGAATCTGCCCGATTTATCAATTATACTTCACCAATGAGGGAGAAAATTGTCCCCAAAAGATCCATTTACTGGAATGCACGCGCGTTTCATCAGTTAAGTTTGTGAACATTTCTGAAACCCATCGTTTTCTAGACTATTTGTGTTCAAGTTTTGGAGTTCCATGCAAATTTTGTACTCAAATTCTAGTTTATTTTATCAATCTTCATTTTATACACTGGTTTTGTCCTATTTTGTTTCACTGTTAAGTTTTGGCAGAGGAATTTCTTAATTGAGAAATGTAATAATTATAATTTTCTAATATATTTGATGTTAATTAGATCATATTCTTCTTCTCTCTCTGCCTCTTTTTACCCAAAACAGATAAGATTCTCTTTTTCTTTTTTTTTTTGCTTTTTTTTCTTTTACTCCTGATTAAAGTTCCTTTTTGGTATAAAAGAAAGAAAGAAAAAGGTGACAAATGTGTAGAAATTGAATTTTTTTATCATAGAAATAGAAGTGTTCCTAGGAAAAATATAAATATATGCATGTAAATAAGTAAGAAATAGAACTAACAAGTTGTTTATATGATTGATTCTAAACTTAGTCTTCTTATATAAGGTATTACGATGAAATAAATCAAATGTGATTGAATTAAATTTTGTTAGATACATTTACTTTGCACATATTTCTTTCCTCTCCTTAATTTTTCCTTCCAAACAAAAGCTAAGAACAGAATAAAAATATATTGAATACTTTATTGATATACTAAAAAGAGATAATTTTTTTTTCTAGAACATCAAATAAAACGGAATGGAGAAAGTATTCTTTTAATTTTTTTACGCTGTCAAATTGTTGGTCAAAATTTTATAATTTAACAATTTTAATGTTTCATTTATATTCATTATAATGTCACCGTGTGCATCTTCTTCTTCTTCTTTTTGATGAATCACCGTGTGTATCTACTCTTGCTTTTACTCAAAATGCATGTATTGGAGTTTGTGACAAGAAGAAATCGTACGTAGTGGGTTTCCTAACAATATATTTTTTTTTCTTTTTTTCAAAACACCTTAATTAAACAGGAGCCAGAAAGAGATGTTAAAGAGATTCAAGGTGTGGGTGTATGAGGAGGGAGAACAACCATTAGTGCACTATGGACCAGTAAACAATATATACTCAATTGAAGGCCAATTTATTGATGAAATGGATAACTATCATAAGTGGAGTCACTTCAGGGCTAGAAATCCTAACCAGGCACACGTTTTTCTCATTCCCTTCAGTATAGTTAATATTGTTCAGTATGTTTACAACCGTAATCTAAGGCAACCGGGCTCCCAATCTATTCAGCTCTTGGTGGAAGATTATATCAGGGTTATTGCACATAAGTATCCTTATTGGAATAGAACTGAAGGGGCAGACCATTTTTTACTATCATGTCATGATTGGGTAAGATATTATATCTTGTCTATGTATAGTTCTGCTTTTCTTAATTACTTCCTCTTTCCTTATACTAATTTGAGACTAGGGGCAAAACATATATTTCGTACTTTGATTACTAATTACTTGATTACAGTGGTTAGTAGTAAATTTATGAATTATAAAAGCAAACAAATGCTTTAATTGCTTGATGATTCTGCAACAAAAAAATTATATATATCTAGTGTGTGTGTTTGTCAATGAAATATATTAACCAGCTTAAAACCTCCAGGAAATCATACTCCAACAAGATTCGCCTTTAAAGCATTACAAATAAAATAAAAATTATACATTTGCATCACATGCTTAGTCATAAGGTCTGTAACCTAATTAGACTCCCGCACATTCACCCAAAACACTTCACTTTCATCTCTATATATCTAGTGTAAAACACGTTATATACTAATAAAAAATATTATTTATTAAGTTCGTACTGGACAAAAAAAGTTAATAAATTACTGGTCTATAACAACAGAAACAAGACTAAACCTTAGTAAATTATCTTATCTGATACCATAGATACTCACAATATTTATGTCATCAACCTTTCAATTTCAGCTAAATAAAGACTATAACAATAGAAGCAAGTCTAACCCTTTTTTTTCTAGTGTTTTCCAGCCCTTAGTAAGCTACTTATTTTACTTTCTTTTTTTTATTATTTCATGTTTCTTCCACTTAGGTGTTAGCTAAGGAAATTTTCATGATTGTTGTGATTAGCAATTTTGTTTTAAGAATGATATTCATTAGTAACATAAGCTTTATATGATGATTCAGGGTCCCACAATTTCGTATGCCAATCCTAAACTCTTCAAGAACTTTATCAGGGTACTATGCAATGCTAACACCTCGGAAGGATTCAGACCTAACAAAGATGTTTCTATACCTGAAGTGAATTTATTACCTAGAGGAACGCTAGGCTCACCCAATCGAGGACAACACCCAAATGACCGTACCATTTTAGCTTTCTTTGCTGGTAGAGAACATGGTGCAATTCGAACAATCTTGTTGAATCATTGGAAGGACAAAGATAATGATGTCCAAATATATGAATCTCTTCCAAAAGGCAAAGTCTATACCAAACTAATGGGACAAAGCAAGTTTTGCTTGTGCCCAAGTGGTTATGAAGTTGCAAGTCCAAGAGTGGTGGAAGCAATTTATGCAGGGTGTGTGCCTGTGTTAATTAGTAGTAGTTACTCTCCACCCTTTACTGATGTCTTGAATTGGAGCCAATTTTCAGTAGAGATTCCAGTGGAAAAAATTCCAGAAATCAAGACAATATTACAAAGTGTTTCACCGAAAAAGTATTTGAAACTGCAAATGAATGTCTTGAGAGTTCAAAGGCATTTTACAATTAATCGACCAGCAAAGCCATTTGATCTAATGCATATGATACTTCACTCGATCTGGCTCAGAAGGCTAAACCTTAAACTTGTTGATTCTAGATAGAAAGTTCTTATTCTTTTTCCCCTTGCTAGTTGTATTTTATAGTAAAAACCAAATGTTAATTATAAACTAGTATATATTTTTCATCATGTGCAGATATTAAGTTTATAATTTTTTATATTATTATGATTTTCTAACATATCTATTCATTAGTTTTAATTTTTAAAATATATATATATATATATATATATATATATATATATATATATATATATTGAATGTGCCTGTGCGTGTGTAAACAATCATGGATATTACTATATATTCAAATAATTATGTATTTATAAATATCTAATATCGTTCTAATTTATATAAGGATCTTTATATCATGCGCAAACTTTGCATGTGCTAAATTTTTTAATTATATTTTCTCAACCAATTTTTACAAACATACTAATTATGATTTTTTTGAAAAAAAATACTTATCATTCTTCTATTTATTTTATGAATTTACTTCTTATAGTTTCTCTCTTCTCACTAAAGTTAATAACATATTATTTGATTTGTACTTTTTATATCCTACTCATCTTTGAAAGTAGGGATATTAAATATGTGTATTTTTATCTTCTATTAAATTGAAAATATCAAATTACTGTTTTACTTTACTGTTATAGGATACTTATTTTAAAAGTTTTATTTATTTTTTATTTTTATGAAATACTTATTCCGGAAGTTACTTTTTTATTATTATGAAACACCTATTTTGAGAAACAGATATTTTTTACTGTTATGAAATATTTATTTGGGAAATTAATTTTTATTGTTATGAAACGTCTATTCTCAAAACTATTTTTAATTGTTATGGAATACTTATTTCGAAAGACGAAATTATTTTTTATTGTTATATAACACTTATTTCGAAAGGCAAATTTATTTTTTATTATTATGGAACACTTATTTTAAAAGTTATTTTTTAATGTTATGGAACGTCTATTCTTAAATGATATAATATGAAGAAAAGTAATTTGGGATTTTTAAAAATTTGGAAGGTGCAGGATTCATATCCACTTCTTAAATCACCAAAAAATGTGTTAAGTTGGGTTGGACTGGTATTAGGATTAGATTGAAATTTTCAACCCAATCCTAAATGTACTACTATGCGAGTTGAGTTAATTTTTGTTATAAAAAAAGTTATAAAAATGAATGTCTCATAATTAAGAATGAATGTTATCTAGCACAATATCATTATGGGTAAGAAAAAGTTTAAATTAGTATGATATTATTATAATTCTTACCTAATTTCTTAGGCACCATTGGTAGTTTTTTTTTTTTTTTTTTTTGCATTGAGCATTATCGAGTTATATTATTTATCATCATGATAATTGTCATGTATTCCTACATTTTGTAGTTATTTTTGGTGTAATTATGTGATATCTAGTATCCTTTTGAGTTTTGTTTATGTTCATAATTAAGAATGAATCTCTCATAATTAAGAATGAATGTTATCTAGCACAATATCATTATGGGTAAGAAAAAGTTTAAATTAGTATGATATTATTATAATTCTTACCTAATTTCTTAGGCACCACTGGTAGTTTTTTTTTTTTTTTTTTGCATTGAGCATTATCGAGTTATATTATTTATCATCATGATAATTTTCATGTATTCCTACATTTTGTAGTTATTTTTGGTGTAATTATGTGATATATCTTATCCTTTTGAGTTTTGTTTATGTTCATTATAGTTAATTTTTGAATAAAAGCTTAGTTTATTTAGGTTTTTTTTTTTTTTACTTTTACACTTGAACTTGGATAGTTGCTTGTGTTTTGTAGGAAATTTGTTGAATGAATCAATATGGCAGGAGTTGAAAAACATCATCACCTATTTGAAAGGGAAAGAAAACATTTGGGATTTTTCTAATCAAATTTAAGCTATCTCCATTAGGAAAGGACTTAAGCCAACACTTGGGAAAAAACATGTGGGCTACCAACAAAGCTTAAATTGTCTCTATTTTGGGGACAACAAAACATTCCGTCTCTCTTTCATTAGAATCCTTCCTTTGTTTCACTCCATTTTTTACTTTCATGGCAATAAAACATTTCTTTCTACCTCACAATCTTGGTTTAGTTATCTAATGGATTTATTATCTTGCTACAAGCTAGGAAAAATGCTTACAAGTTTTGAATCTCCATACATGGTTTGTACATGTTGTATAATTTGGTTAGAGGTTCAAGTAGTGGGATATAGACACATTAGAATGCTTTCTTTGTCCGTCACTTTACTAAAATGATCATCTTTTTGGATTTTAGAACAAATGCAACATTTTTTTCCCACTAAATTTTGGAAAATACTTTTTGAAAATTTGTTGAACCTATAATTGTATTTTGGAAAGTATTTTCTAAAACCTATAATTATGTGTTCTAGAAAGTACATTCAAGAATGAAGTTTAAATTTTTGTGTTTCAGAAAGTACTTTTTGGAATAGAAAAAATTAAACATCAATTTTAAAATGTACTTTCCTGAATGATGGTATAAGGATATTTTAGTATAGTGAGTATTTATACTAGTAAAGGGAGTGTACTTAGAGAAAAAGGTGAATAAATATATTAAATGCTTCAATTTATGGCATCGAGGAACATTAATAGCCGAAATCGACAATAGAACAGGCCCATTCTGGGTCTGAAATCCAGATGAGGCCCATGTCTTCATGCTACCCATAAGTGTGGCCCAAATTGTGCGATATGTATACAACCCTCTCACCACCTACTCTCGTGATCAATTGATGTGGATCACCATTGATTATACCAACATCATCGCCCACAGGTACCCATACTGGAACAGGACCAGAGGAGCAGATCATTTTCTAGCCTCTTGTCATGACTGGGTAACAATTCACATCATATACTTCAAAAAAAAAATGTCATTAAGATTAATCTTTGTCGATTATTTTTTTTCTAAGTACTCATAAAAGAAGAAAATAAATAAGCAAAACAACTTCAACTTTTCCTACAAGTTAAAAACAATTTATGCATTTAATTTTATAGAAACTCTTTCTTTTTACTTCTCTAAAAACTAATGTGAGTAAGTTGATTTTAGCTTATAGAATTTTTTTTTTTTTAAAAAGCTTACAGTTTTCTTTCGTATGTTTATGAAGAAGTTTATTCAAAGTGAACATAAATAAGCATCAATTATCGATTTAGAATACCAAATTATAAATTTAGTCTATTTAATTTTGTGATGTTAGATGCAAAATATGGGGTAATATATGTTTCATTTGTTGCAGGCACCACCAGATATCTCACGAGCGGAATCAGGCAAAGAGCTTTTCAAGAACATAATAAGTGTTTCCTATTCTCCCTTGGATTTCATCTTCTTTTATTTCTTGTAAGTATTGTGCTTTGTTTTGATTTGATGGTTTGTAGCACGTTCCAGTGTACTTATTGAAGACTTTCTTGTACCTTTATTGATTATAGTGGAGTTATTTCTTTGGTCTGAATGACCCGTGATTTTTACCCTTACATTTAAGGAGTTTGTTATTGTATTGACCTGTTTATCCATAAGAGTGTTATATAATGCCAACAAGTCAGAAGGATTTAAGCCTGAAAAAGATGTGCCAATGCCTGAAGTGAACTTACAAGGTTTTAAGTTGAGTTCACCAATTCTTGGCCTTGACCCTAATAATCGTTCTATACTTGCTTTTTTTGCTGGAGGGGTTCATGGTAGGATTAGGGAGATACTACTACAACATTGGAAAGACAAAGATGAAGAAGTTCAAGTGCATGAATATCTTCCCAAAGGCGTTGACTACCACGGTCTCATGGGACAAAGCAAGTTTTGTTTGTGCCCAAGTGGCTATGAAGTGGCAAGTCCTCGGATTGTGGAGTCCATCAATATAGGATGTGTCCCTGTAATTGTTTCAGATTACTATCAACTTCCCTTTAGTGATGTTCTTGACAGGAGTAAATTCTCATTGCATATTCCCTCGAGAAGGATAGCTGAAATCAAGACAATGCTGAAAAATGTTCCACATGCTAAGTACTTGAAATTACAGAAGAGAGTGATGAAAGTTCAAAGACATTTTGTGTTGAATCGACCAGCCAAGTCGTTTAATGTGTTTCATATGATTCTTCATTCGATATGGCTTAGACAGCTCAATATCAGGCTATACCATTAATATTTGATCATTCATCTCCGTGTACAAAAGTTAATGAAATGTGCATGACTGCAACGTAAAAACTACATATATTGACCCTGGAGTAAGTTTAACACAAACAAGCAGATCAAGGTTCTACTCTTAATTTCATCAATTATAAAATTCTTCCGAGCTTGGGGAAACTATTTTATCATATGCTTTGGCTAGTTTTACTTGTCTTTGGCTATTTTATCATACTTACAGTGGGTTGACACAAGTGGTAGTGAATTGTATTCCTTTACCAAGTAGTCGAGGGATCGATTCCTGGTTAACCCTTAGATATGAAATAAATCGTGTTAGGAGGAGAATAATCATCTTGTGTGTGTTCTCGGTTTCCAACAGAGTTACTTCGTACCAATATCATGATTAGGTTGAACGGGAGGAGACAGGTATATCAGAGTTTAAATACTGTTATCTTCCAACCAATCAGGGACAACAAAAAAACTTTACAGCAAGGCAGCAAGCATTACAAAATTAAACTGAGAAAGGAAGACGTTGATTTGCCAATTTTCAAAACATTTTGATAAGCAAAAGCTTGTTCTGGTTTCGAGGACCAGAGCCTCCTTAGAAGAAGAAGATTGGAAGATAAGTATTGTATTTCATTGATCTGCATATTATTATATTGCTCATATTCATAGTCTAAATTCCTAACAGAATTGTGATTCTGTTATAGGAAAAGATTACAAGCATAACAGATTTGGTATTGCTGTCCCCCGATGCTCGACAACAATCATCAGCAAATCCTTTCATGCCAGCTCAGCCTTGGTCACGCATAATCCCTCAGGTATGCAGGCTTGGTGATGACTCTTTTTGACTTTCCTTCCCGCACCCCCTTGTTGCTAGATCCAGTCATAGTTGCTTTCTGCACCCCTATCTCTGTATCACATTTAGTATAGTTTTGTGCAGAGTTGCAAGACATTCACGCCGCAACAATCACAATCGGCATCGAAGGATCTGCAATGTCCCTAATTGCAAAAAACGTAACGTGATAACAACTTTAATTTGAAACCTTGAATGGAAAGTCTTGGTCTTGTAAAAGGAGATCTATTATGATTGTGACAACAATGCTTGGTAAGTTGGTATTACTCTACAAACCATATACCATTGTAGCATGCTTTTCTGCTTCCCTTACACCCCAATTCCACATCAATTCTCAAAACTTTGCATGGTTAAAAGCGCTTACTTTAGCAGAAACATTAAGTGAGCATCATGCTTACTCATGTAATTTAGAAGCCATTGGTTCCTTATCAGTTATCATCACAATGTTATTTATATGGTTCTTATTATTCTCCTGAATGATTAGCACTTCCACTTCAGTAGACAGTTTAGCAGTGGATCAATTAATCCGAGATGGTGAGACTTTGGTTTCAGCAAGTGGAATTACCGAAGTGGGTTTCTTAAGTCCTGGCGATTCAAAAAGACGATACTTGGGTATATGGTACAGAAATATATCCCCTTTAACAGTGGTGTGGGTGGCTAACCGAAATACACCTCTCCAGAATACATCAGGAGTCCTAAAACTCAACCAGAAAGGGTTTCTTGTGCTTCTCAATGCTACAAACAGCGCCATTTGGTCATCCAACATATCAAGCAAAGAAATGAATAATCCAATTGCACGGCTCTTGGGTTTGGGAAATTTTGTAGTGAGAAATGGACAGGAAACTAACGAGGACAGCGTCTTGTGGCAGAGTTTTGATTATCCGATACAATCGTCCCAGGGATGAAACTTGGATGGAATTTAGAGACTGGTCTAGAAAGATATGGATTATCTTGGAAAAGTGTCGAGAATCCTGCTGAGGGAGAATATACTGTAAAAATTGACCTAGGAGGATATCCTCAAATGGTTATATTCAGGGTACCTGATATAAAAACAAGGATAGTGCCATGGAATGGCTTGTCTATAGTTGGATATCCAGGTCCAAATCATCTATCGTTGCAGGAATTTGTGATCAATGAAAAAGAGGTGTATTATGAGTACGAGCTTCTTGATAGATCAGTCTTCAGCTTATATACACTGGCTCCTTCAGGTACTGGGCAGGGTTTGTTTTGGACAACTGAAATAAGCACCCGGAAAGTTGTCTCCATTGGGGAGCAAGATCAATGCGAAAATTACGCCTTTTGTGGTGCAAATTCTATATGCAGTTATGAAGGAAACTATTCCACTTGTGAATGTGTGAAAGGATGTGTTCCCAAGTTCCCTCAATACTGGAATTTATCAATTTGGTCTAACGGTTGTGTTCCAAGGATCAAGTCTAATTGCAAAAACGGCTATACATATGGCTTCTTAAAGTACACACAGATGAAATTGCCAGACACATCTTCATCATGGTTTAATAAGACCATGAAACTCGAGGATTGTCACAAGTTGTGTCTAGAAAACTGTTCTTGTTTAGCATATGCAAGTTTAGATGTTCGTGGTGGAGGAAGTGGCTGTCTACTTTGGTTTAATAACCTGGCTGACTTGAGGAAATTCTCTCAATGGGGACAAGACCTTTATATCAAAGTCCCTGCTTCAGATCTATGTATTCAATCTTATTTATTTGTTTTTTTTTTTTTTTTTAATTTTAGGCTTTTGTTTCATCATTCCTTTTCCACATTATATTTCTTGTTGATTATTTCATTATTCTAAGAGAAGGGAGGGGAGCAGAGTAAGGTCATGACAACATTTTGGTATTGCAGCTTGAAATTCCATGCTTAAGTGGATACATTAAATAAAAGTCATTAGTGATGGATGTTATTGGTTATATGGGATTTATTTTTCAAATTAAATACATTGCCTTTCTAACTGGCTCATTCTACTGAAATTAAACTCACTTGATTGAAATAGAATTGTTTTAGTAACAGTGGTGACTTATCATGCTCTGCATCTTTTAGATCATGTTGCAACTGGCCATGAAAATATCAAGAAAAAGATAGTAGGAATCACTGTTGGTGTGACTACTTTTGGATTAATCATCACGTGCGTGTGCATATTGATAATTAAAAATCAAAGTAAGTATATTGATAAAATTAAGCATTTAATACAGGCAATAGGCACCAAAAAATTTACATATTATACGTCATGCCAAGGGTTTATGTACTGTTATTTTCCAACCAATCAGGGGCTGCAAGAAAAATTTACAACAAGCATTACAAAAGTAAACAGATAATAGAAGACATTGATTTGCCAACTTTCGCTTTGTCAGCCTTAGCTAATGCCACTGAAAACTTCTCAACCAAAAATAAGCTCAGAGAAGGTGGATTTGGACCAGTATACAAGGTGATGAAAAAAATGGTATCAGGAACTTCTATTTTCCTTAAAACCTTTCTAACACTAGCAGAAGATTATTTTACAGGGCACACTTATGGATGGGAAAGTGTTAGCAGTGAAAAGGCTTTCAAAGAAGTCAATACAAGGGTTGGATGAGTTCAAAAAAGAAGTGGCATTGATTGCGAAACCTCAGCACCGTAATCTTGTAAAGCTTCTTGGTTGTTGCATAGAAGGAGAAGAAAAAATGCTGATCTATGAATACATGCCCAACCAAAGCTTGGACTACTTTGTTTTTGGTTAGAGCCCTTACAATTTTATTCTAAACATCTAGGGAAATCTTCTTATTGCTTATTTGTTGTTTATAAAATTATGGAGACTGCATCTGCTATTCCTAATACGTGTGTGTATTTGACTAGATGAAACCAAAAGGAAGTTGCTAGATTGGCGAAAACGTTTCCACATTATCAGTGGCATTACTTGAGGACTTCTTTATCTTCATCAAGAATCTAGGTTAAGGATTATTCACAGAGATCTAAAAACTAGCAATATTTTACTAGATGCCAATTTGGATCCCAATATATCAGACTTTGGCCTGGCTCGATCATTTTTCGGAGATCAAGTGGCTGGAACATAGTTAGTTTCTATCTAATTATGACTTTTTGATATTGCTGTATCAACTTTTGATTATTTTACTATGAAAATTTTATTGCCAGTGGTTACATGCCTCCTGAGTATGCTGCGCGTGGTCATTTCTCATTGAAGTCAGATGTTTTTAGCTATGGAGTGATTCTGCTAGAGATTGTAAGTGGGAACAAAAACAGGGAATTTGCCGACCCCGAAAATTACAATAATCTTCTTGGGAATGTAGGCCTGTTGATTAGAATGTGTTTCTAATTAGTTTTAAAATGTGGTTAAAGAATCAAAAGTAGAAAGAAGGATTTTATAGGAAAATGTAACCATGCACTTCTATGATTTCCAATGCAACTTATTAATTCTTTTGACCTTTAGTTTAAATTGAATTATTTCCAACCTAAGTAATTTACTTGTTACCATCTTAGGCATGGAGATTATGGACTGAAGAGAGGACGTTGGAAATACTAGATGATGTGTTAGAAGAAAAATGCACGCCTCATGAAAGGCCTATTGTGCGTGCAACAACATGTCATTAGTGGTTTTAATGTTGAATGGTGATAAATTGTTGCCAAAACCAAAGGTTCCGGGCTTTTACACCCAAAACGATGTTGCATTTGAAGCAGATCACAACTTGTGTTCAGTTAATGAACTTTCCATCACAGTGTTAGATGCAGGATTGGAAAGGAAGGCTGGAAAATGTTAAGGATTAATTCATCTTCCAAATGTGGGATATAGTACGTCCTTCTTTAAGCATGCATAATTAATTAGTGAAAGGGATATTACGAGCTCTTTTTTTATTTCTTATTATCTTTGTTGCATGCATACAAACACGTATGAAATAAGCAAAGACTTCTATCTATGAACACAATTATTGCTAATTGTTAATTGCAATTTGCAATAGGATATAGATGCGAATTAAGCTTCTTCAGAACGATATTTGTTTTTATATAATTAAAATTTTATTATAATAACTAAATATTTCTAAATTCATAAATTATATTTTGAATTGAAGATGAACAATTTAAATATGATATAACGATAATTAAATATTAACCATTTTCTAAAACAATTTATTAAAATTAATTTTAGAAATGAAAATAAAAGAGAGTATATTATAAAAGAGATAAATAAATGGTTATAAGTTAAATATATTAATGCGCTATAATAATATTATATATTAGTATACATTTATACTTTTCTATTCAAATCATGCTTTATAAAGTTGCTTCGACTTTCATTTTTCACTTGTCCTTCAGAAACCAAGCTCTTGATGCTAGTGGTTGAGATTCTCGTAGAAAAATGTTTTTCAAAAGAAGAGGAAATGTATGAGCAGAGAAGCTTGTTAAATTTTGATTTTCAGATTCTATATATAAAACTGAATAAATTATTCATTTTCATAATACATGTATTTAGGCATATCTTCAACGCATCATATAAATACATTTTATTTATGATTTTTATGGAGATTTTATTCACTAATTTATTCATGATTTTTATCAAATCAAATTCAGCGCATGAAGAAGGTTTAAATATTTATTTTTCTTATAATTTAACTTTTTTTTTTACTTTTTATCTTTACAAAATTATTATTTTTTATTTTTAATACTTGTAAATTATCATTTTTTATTTTTAATTCTTAAAGTATTTTAGATAATATTTTAAATAACAAAAAAACGTCATATAAAACAACACAAGAATAAAAAAATATAATTTGTAAGGATTAAAAATAAAAAATAAAAAAATTAAATTATAAGAAAAAAAATGTATTTCAACCCATGAAAAATGAAAAAGGTAAACAGAGAATAGAAGGAGAAGAAAATGCAAAGACCTTGATTGATTGGATTTGATTCCATAGCATACCCTAAACAACTAAACCCTCCATTAAGAGCACACACACTGACATGTAGCTTTTCAAAACTCAACCAAACTCGTTCACGGATGCAAAGAGAGTGTGTGAGTTTGTTACACAAAACCTCAACCTAAAGTGAAAAACACTTGCTAGTCCCTTCACAATCACAAGCTAAGGTTGAAGGTTGAAGAAGACATGGCCGAGGATGGCAGCCTCCCTCCACGCGCCTCCATTCCATCCGGCGATAACTCCGTTTGGGCCGATGTCTCCCCTCTCCTCCAAGCCGCCTGCCAAGGTCAATAACATGCACTGCTTCTTCCTTTTTTTTACCTATTACAGTACTTGATCGCTTCATACGTAACTCTTTAATTAAATAAAATACTTGTGTCAAACTTGCTTCCTCGTTATTTTGCTTAACAAATTTGTGTTTTATAAACTAGAATATTAAATAATATCAATTTCTATTGTGGTTCTTGATTTAACTTCCCTTGTTGCATTGGCAGATCTTCAAGAGGGAGAGCTTATTCATGGAGACAACTTCAATCTTTTTGCCGCCATGTCTGCATTGGAGGTATTCTTTTTATATCTATTCACACAAACACAATCATATAATTTTTCTTATAGATATTTAAGAATGAGAAATGTCTAGAGGTAGACTATTTAGAGGAGCTGTTTTCTGTTTTCTGTATCATTAACTTGTACAAATTGCTTTTTGTTGAATGTTTTTTCAGATAATGGACCCGAAGATGGATTCTGGTATTGCTTGTACATACTACTCTCTCGATGAAGCCATTGAGAATGGTGTTGCTCCAATTCCTATTAGTGCTGATAAAACTACCGATGTTCGATGCATGATTGACATCATGGACCATCTACTAGCCTGTGAGGTATCTCTTTCCAAGGGGGCTGAAAAATTCCTCTCTTTCTCCAAAACATACTCAAACATCAGCATTGTGAGGCTGACAAATGTACAATCTTAATATGATGCTCTTTAGTCATTATTTATTTGTTAATGCACAATAATTTATTCTCTTTTTAATTATCTGATTACATCCAAATTTACTCTTTATTTCTTAAACTTGCTTTTCCCCCCTCTGAGATGTATTGCAAAACATTCATCCAATAAGCATAATTTTTTGTCAAATAGAAAATTAGAACTTATATAAACACAATTTTTAGCAATACACAACACAAATAGTAACGGCTGTAACATTTGTTTGTGTTAAATAGCTCTGTCTGTTATACACAAGTCTTCATTTGTATCTTCCTTCTCTTTTATGTTAGTTGTCATTTGACCTTGCAGGCAACATGGCACAAGGGTCATTCATTGGCACAAACTGTCTATTCTTGCCTCTATCTCCTACGACCTGAAAGGACATCGTCGCATGCCCTGTTGCATTCTTACTGTAAAGTCATACGTGCAACCTGCAAAGCAATCCTTTCAGTTGTCTCACAAGCTCGAACACATGAAGTAAAGTATTCCAACAGCTCTTATTTTTATTTTTATTTTTAAAATCTCTACTGTATATAAACATTTTTTTGTGTCGTTATCTATCTGAAAATTTTAATTTCTTTTGTTTGGTCAAATAAATAATGGTTTTTCTTTTTTTGGAAGAATGTGATTATTTATCGTCCTGCTGCCATTCATTAAATAACTTTAGGAAGAAAAGTATGGAATAAAATGTTAGGACTTACGAATCTTTATGTTCAATATTTTTCAATTTATTTGTGCGGATCTCACTTTATGGTTAAATGTTGTGATCTTTATGTGTCACTTTACTGATTTACACTGACATGCAGCCTTCCTCTAAATGGTTGCATATAGACATGTGGCCATAGTTGTTTGATTTCCTAACACATGCTCTACATATATGTACTTTTTATAAGCTGTATATTTCTATGAACATTTGATCATATTTATTTGTCCTTCTATTTTGAGCACATTCTTTCATAGCATTTTTATTAAAAAATGGTCATATTTATTTGTGTCAGGAAGAGGATCTATTTACCATGGCATATGGCCTTCCTTTGAGTGGAGATGGAGATGAAAAGTGTTTATCAATGCTAAATGCTGTCGAAGAAACAATATCTCGCCAATTGCGTGCTTGTAAGGTTTCATCGTCAAAAAGAAGAGTGTCAGAAGGTAATTGCTTTTTCTTAGATAGGTCTTGTTACCGGTGTGTTCAGAGGTTATGTTTCTAACTTTTTTATTGCAATCACTTAGCATATCTTATGCTATGGGCTGTCTTATAGGATAATATATTTCAAATTTCCCTATAAAAAAGAAGGTAATTGCTTGTTGAAATTTAAAAAGTTACATTTTGTTTTGTTGGTGAGTCCTCATCAAAGTTGTCGTAAGGTTCAAATAGTTTTGCATCAGGGAGTCTTGTATTCATATGTAAAATGTTGTAAGTACCTGTTGTGGATGGCATTATGCCATCCTTGAATAATGTTGTTCATAATGCCCAAATACTATTCTGTTTTACAGTCTCTAAGCTTCATAATGTCAAACTCAAAATCGTCTTGCCTTTTCCCCCAGTCACACAAAGGGGTGCGACATATGCTGATTCCTTTTAATTTAGTTGTGAGCTATTTGGTTGCAGATATTGAACCACTTCAAAATAATCCTGATCTGGAAGAAGGCTACTGCAAAGCGCTGTTGTGTCGATTACGTTTTCGTAAGGTTTTATCCTATGTTTATTCTCTTCTAAGTTATGCAAATAATGCAGAATTATACATGCATAATTTATGCATTAGACATAAGTTGTCTATTTGTAAGTGAACATACTAATATATTTAATCAATCCACACATGTCAAAGATAAGATGATAAGCACTGTAAAATTATCATGAACCCTTTGAACTTTCCTTGATTAGCATAGTTTTAGTTTGATAAAGGAAGTTGAGGATGTCCTTACTCCTAATGCCCATATATGCCATATTACGCATTTGGCTTTAAAACTTGGGTACCCATAACTGGAACCTTTTGTATTCCTTACATCGTCACTATTCTGGTCATAATGGCTTCATGGAGGTTCAAATGTATGACCTCCAAACTACCCAATCCCCTCGCAACTACCCTAATCCTAGTGGCTTTCCCTGATGGTACTTTTATTAGTCGTTTAGTGTATTTGTGCTTCCATCTTGTGCTTATTCAACTTTCATTGCAATTTCAATTCTTTCTTGTCAACTATGCATGCTTTCTTTGACTGAAATTTCACGACATGATTTTATTTCAGCATTTTTACCATCTTTTGATGTCTATGAAACGACCCCAAGGAAGGGGTTTGGAGTTAGCAAGAAAACACATAGCTTCATGCATTTCAGAGATTGATTACATTCGAAAATGTTCGGAGTTTCTTAGAGCTAATGCACATGGAATTTCTGAGCAAAACTTAGACAATACAACTGCATCTGGTTGTCAACCAATTGGCTTTGATGCTAGTTTAAACTGTAGATTATCTGCCCCAACACCACCACGGTCAATCAAAATTCATTCTTGGGAAAAGGTAAGTGTTTATAGGTATGCTTTTAATTCATGAAACTTATTTTCATTGTTATAATCTTTCCATTTTATCTCTTCCAGGCCCTTGAATATTTCATGAAACTCCTTCAAGACCTAGACGTTGTATGTTCCTACTCATTGGACCCATCATTAGAAGCTGCTTTACTCTTTGTGGTTAAATTCCAGAAATCTCGACCTGATTTGGTTGCTAGAGCTCATCTTCAGGTGGATCTTGAATGTTCCTTGATTTGACTGTCTTGTTATAGCTACTTTAATGAATTTTCTACATAGACTAGCTATTTAATTAAATTTGAGTATTTTTCAATTAGATTTTTTCTTTTTTTCTTAGGAGACACAGCCAGGAAGAGAAAAATATAGTCTTTTATGAAAATGTGAATTTTTCCGTTGTACCCTATTTAATATATTGAATAGGGAAACAGCCTCTTTGCATATGCAAGGGCAAGACAGCATACAATGACTTTCCCCCATACTTTGCATGGCAAGGAGCCTCCTCCAGGCACTAGGGTACGTTAGTTTTTTCCATGTCGAGGAATCAGCCTCCTGAAAAGGCTGTGCCTGCTATAGACCATGTGGGTCTGACCCTTCCCTGAACCTCACACACAGTGGGACCTTCATAACATTGGGTTGCCCTTTTTTTATGTGATAGTGTTAGTTGGTAAACATGTATTACTTGTAACCTGATTATTGGCACTGTTAATGAGTATTATATGTTATCAGAGTTTTTACCTTGTTGAACAGAATATTAGGGAGTGACATCACTATAAAGCTTGCATCTATTAGTAAAAATGTTAAAGGAACTATTATTAATAGCTAAGCACAGCACCTGATTTCTTCTAACACTTGTACTTTTGGAAGAACCTTTTATGGGTTGCTAGAGACACACAAAGTAACACTTGTTATGTCTTCATGCTTCTTATTAGAATGTTGATGCTTGTCTTTGTGCTATTGGTCCATTGTGTCACTATGTCCATACCTGTAAGGCCATGCTAGATGTGCATGGTAGCAGAATTGTGCTTACTACTATTGTTTTGTGCTCTGTTCTCCAACCTCAACCATTAAAACTTGTTATCAGCTTCTGCTGGTCCAGGATGGGAAACTCTATGGTCGGGATCCTATGTTTTCTATGATCACTGGAGCTGCTGGATTACCTGGAGTCACAGAGAATTATGACTTTCAGAAAAATGAATTTATGGTGCAACTAGGACAGGTAACGCAGTTATAGCTATTGGCATACTATTAATGATCTACGTAACATAACTCCTTTCACTCTTTTGTATGTGTTCCTGAACTTATATAGACATGCATACTTTCGATGACGATGATGATAATCTTTTTACCTGAAATTATCAAGGCTCAATTACTTCCTTTTATCTAATTTCGTTAGTTTTTATAATCAACCTAGATTTTCTGACTCAAGGACAATATCATTCCCATATGAATTCTTGTCCTCCTAAGAAATGGCTGCACCATTCATGATTGATTTAGTTAGACACTGTATAATCTGTTCAAGTATTATGCATGCAGTTGGTGATAAATTTACTCAAAATTCTTTGTACAAATGCTGCTTGGCAAAGGCGTAAGCTAGGGAAAATGTTACAAGACTGGCATGTCACCTATGTACAGGTGTGTCCTTTGCTTGTTTTCCAGAGTATACTACAAGCTTCCTCTCCCCCTTTTTCTTTCTTGTGCTGTAAAATCAACATGTCTTATTTTCTTTAAGAAATTGAGTTAAATTTTAGGAAGGTTTTCATGGAGGCTTCTTAATTTAATACATTATCTTACTCTGAGAGAAACCTTTTTTTTTGTGGGGGTGGGTGGGTGGGGGGGTTATTACATCATTTAGATTTTTTTGAGTTACTAGTATTTGTTTTTCTTATTTGACGGCAGGAACACAAAAAAAAGTTGAAAAATGCAAAAAGAATACAATAGAAATTTGGTATAGGGGAAGGGATTAAATGGTCAAGATATCCCGGCATTGGGTGTGGGATTAAGCTTCTATGGTTAATGCAAATACATATATTTTATGACTGCCCGGAAGTACGTTTAAAATTAATCTGTTAATCTTGCATTACTCTGCAGCTAGAGATGACTCTTAAAGGAGAGTTTGAAGAAGCCTCAAAAACTTCAAACAATAAGGTTTGTTGCTTGTTAGTTTACCAATTGTCTGGTGCTCCTTAAAAAGTTAGTTTTCAGAAACCTTTGAGAAATAATGTTAAACTCACGTGGAAGTGAGTTTTCTTGTGTTGCATTGCAGCACACATGCTTTTCATGGGCATAAATGGGCTGATTGTCTATTAGCTGTTATCTCTAAACTACAATTCATCTGCTAATTTATAATATTGCTCCTGTTCTAGCAGAAAATATGTTTCAAAATATACCAACATATTCTCGCATGGGTAGAAGAGCAAACTTATTGGATAGCGTTTCGATTTCTCAATTTGGGATTTGAATTGGAACTCTACTCTGTCCATGATTATTGCATGGTATACTGGTATATTTATGTTGTGTTGATCAAGCTCACTGAGAAGAAACATCTCCGCATGGCAATGAGCAGTGACTCTGGTATGTGACAATAATTCATCAAGAGTTTTTATTAAGAAAAGTGATTTATATGTGTAAAGAGGGAATACTTTGCTTTATCTTTGGCAACAGTTTAATGACTCTCACAGTAGTATGATTAAGAATTTTGTAATAGTGCATTTGGTTATTAGAAGAAAAAATAAGCTTATGCTGACTCTGACTTCAATATGTACCTGTGTCCTGTTGACCAGCTAAGAAAAAGACAAAGAAAAAAAGGGATTCTTTCAAGGATGGGGAGATTGATTATCAGATCCCAGCAGCTGTTATGTTTCTTCAAAGCCAAATATATCTTGCTGAAGGACTAAGCATGGTAATTTTGTCTATATTTTCTCAATGATGATGTCTTTCATTATTTCATCTAGGAATAGAGATGTGAGACATTAATGGCTTGAAAATTTCCTTCCAGGTCTGTCGGTTCTAGAATTTAGTAGTCTGTATGTGATCTGTATGTATGATAATTTACTTTAACCTTGTATTTTTCTTTTGCTATTTGATCCAATTTGGTGGACTTACATTCTGCAGCAATCCAATTATTTTTTTAGATGTTTGCTGCTTTGAGGAATGAGTGCAGAATAGTTCCACTGCAAAGCCCTTTCAATACAGAGCATGAGGTAAGGTTTTCTGTTTCACCATATACAAATTTCAAATGTATTAAAAACATTAAAAACGTTGTGTCTTTGCTAAAACTAAAACTTAGCATGTTGAGTTTACAAACAGTGCCAAACTTTAATGCTTGGTTTCTTTTAAGTGTATTAATATTTAATATAATAAGATTACACTAATGGATACTATTTCAATTAGTTTATCGCTTTCAGAAAATTTTCACTAATTTCAGTTTTGGCATGTAATCAAACCCCACTAAATTTCAATGATGAATCTTTTTATTACCAGTGTTGGATTGAGTTTTCAGACGGGTCCTAAATCCTAGTCCTTTTTTCTGTCTTTTAGAACCATCAAATACTCATTTCCCATACATCATATACTAAATTGTGGTTTCATAGTTCCCACCATTTCATGGCTCCGGCTTGGATGAAACAAATATATCTTATGTATAACTAATTATTAATATTGTTTTTTTGCCTGAATACATGTAATTTTGTCATGCTGATAAGATAGTTGAATACTTGTAATCTTGTCATGCAGATAAGAAAAGATAGTTTTGGATATACAAGTATAGATTTGCCAAAATATAAGGAGAAACCTTCAATAAATTATTTAAACTGCATTTAGAGGCTTTTCTATGGTATCCAAGTATATTTTGTGAATATCTAAAAGATCCAGAGATATTCAGTAAACGGAATCTTTGTTTATACTTAACAATAATATGTATACGTAGTTCATGACCAATTTGTGGATGGTTAACCCATGGAATTTTGTACTTTATTAATCAAGCTTTTCATTTGCAACTTAATTAACATATAAACTTTTCTCCAGATATTTATTCAGCAATTCGAGCTTTTACAGAAAGCTTGCGTTCCTGATCACATCTCATATGTGTCATTCAAGGAGTCCACTATGCATGCTAACTTCTCTGTGAGTATTCTTTTGAAAATTATCATGTGGTGTTGCTTTTAGAGACAATTTTTTTACTTGTTTGTTTCTCCTTCAGACCCTAGCTATCTGTGATTACTTCAAGGAAGCTCAGAGGATAGCAAAAGAGGTGAAAAGTAGTTTTGCCAATGACCCTGACACAATGGCCGAGCTGCGCAGAGTAGAGCAAGTAGCAGAACGCAACAGCATTGCCTTGAATGTTTGTCAGGCAGGAGCCCTTGATCCAAAGTTGAAGATTTCTTTTACATTCTGTCATCATCCTTTCTATGCTACTGCTATTGTGAAGAGATCCTGATAGTAGATTCAACCAATTTTGAAACATGTTATAGGGTGTTAGGAGCAAATGAGTTGTGGCGTTAGCAGTTGTAACACTAGTATTTATTCAAACAATTTTTGTGGTTCATATTATTAGATTGAAATTGTAATTTTTTTATGATAAATAAATAAATAAAAATATTTATGGTAATTTTCCTTCCATGGCTGCACCCTAAAAGCTGAAGAGAGAACATTTTTTTGAGTGTCTTGACACTTGGGGGCAACTTGTTTAAGGCTTTAAGCTGAAATGGCAATGCTTCTAAGTTGCTTGTATAATGTACTATCAATTTATTTAGATTTTTTTTTTTAGACTCGCGCTATTGGAAAGTTCCATTGAGAGTTTCGATTAATCAGACTTGAGCCAACTTGACTCATTTAAGGGGACAAAGTTCTCTTAGTATATGGTTTCCATTGACAAGACTTGGACTTGAATGCAAGATGTTGCTTAAGAGAAATTAAAATCGGAGTAATTGGGGTATTATGTTTAAAATGCGTTTAATAAGTTTTGAAAAATGCCTGTAGTATTTTTTTAAATTTTTTTTAAGATATCTCTTTTTTTGGTGAATTAAGAAAATATCTTTTAGTTTATAAGAAAATAAAATATTTTTATTTTTTGATAACTTATCTAGTTATTTAAATTTTTTTAGATATACTTTTAATTAGAGTATTTTGAATGATGAAGATTTTAAATATATATATATATATATATATATATATATATATATATATATATATATATATATATATATACACCATTTTGAGCAATTGACATATAAGGATGGTTTCTTATATAGGAATCATTGCTTATATAAGTGATGGTTCTTAAAAATTACTAATAAATTGTAGGACTTATTTTAAATTCTTAAAGATTACAATATTGGAGAAAAAAATTGTTCAAAATTATTAAATCTCATATTTATAAAATTCAAAAAAAAAAAAAAAGGTTGAGCAACCCTACCATAGTTGTGCTATTATGCTATTAATTTATTCTTAAAAAAGGCACAGACAATTTACAATCTGGTACTCCAGTATTTGGTAGCTGAAATGTGAAGATAATAGGCTATCACGTGGGTCTGCAGTCTGCAGTGCGGTACAGTAGCAGTAGCATAGTCTCAGGACTAGGCTTATAATTGGTAGGCATCTTCTAGTCAGTTTTGTTAGAGCCTGTTTATTTTAAAGTTGTAGAATTAATTTTAATTAAATTAGTTTTAAATCGATAATCATAATCAGGATACATGTCTAAATTCATTCTAGTTAAACAAAATTATATTAGAACATGTGTCGCTCAGATAATTTTCTCTACAAATGCTTATAAAAAAAGAAAATAAGAAAAAATAAATAAAGTTTCTTCCGTAAACTTTTTGCTTATAAGTTAAAATCATTTTTTAGAGAATGCTGGATTAAAAGACTATACATGAGTTAAAATCTCTTTACATTTATTACCTTAAAAAATCAGAAGAATGTTGGAGTAGAAGCCGATACGTAACATGAAATTTTCTGAAAAGACGAAACTTTTCGCCGATATCTTCCAAATGACATGGGTGAATCCGAATTCCGAAAGTTGCAGAAACTTTATTCTACCAAAAAGAATAGAATGATCTTTGGGTACAACAAGAATTTGGACTAAACTTGACATATTAATATGTTATATATGTATATATTTTTTTAGCTAGCTTCAAAGTGACATAAAATATACAATTAAAACTAGGAGTATGTTGGAATTTTGAGTATTAGTTATATAACGTAATAATTATGTAATAGTTTTATTTGATTCGAGCATAATTATTCCACATTAAATGGGGTAATCTATAAAAGAAAATAAAAAGAAGCTTAGATCGAAGTGGATGCTAGTTGTTTAATTTCAGTGTCAAGAACCGAATGAAGCCTCAATGCAATATTTGATTTGCATCCAACCCATTTTAGTTGCAAATCTCACCGACTCCGCCGCATGCCCTCAAAGAAAAAGTTAACTTAATTTTATAGGCAAGTTTTTCAGATATGTCACTATGCCTAAGTGATTGCGGTATTTAATTTTAGAAAATTTCAGCGTGATTAATTCCTTTTTTTTCTAGTCAAGATAAAACCTATTCAAGTAAAGTTATTATAAGCAGATGGGAAATTTTGCACTAATTTTTTATATCATGAATTCAACTTTTATATAGTAGTAAAAATTATTTTTGAAGAAAGTATTTTTTTATGCAGGAAGAAATTATTCTGAATTTTAAAGTAACTATTAAATAAAATAACAATTTTATCATCATAAGATTTTGAAAAAAAATAGGATAAAATATAAGAATAATTCCTTATCTTTTATATATATATATATATATATATATATATATAGTTTTAAATTATTCTCCTAATTTTTAAAAATTCTAAAATAATTTCTTACTCTTTAATTCATAACAAGTTAGTAATTTCAAAAATTGATCATTTTCAATTTTTATACATGATTTTGAATCTTTTTTTTAAACTCGCCTGTATGAAAATTATAGAAATCAACTGATGTTTAAAACAAAACAAAAAAAAAAAATATAAATATAGTGAAAATTATGTAAAAATGAGT
Source organism: Glycine soja (assembly GCF_004193775.1). Lineage (NCBI taxonomy): Eukaryota > Viridiplantae > Streptophyta > Magnoliopsida > Fabales > Fabaceae > Glycine > Glycine soja. The sequence continues at coordinate 35,313,640 of NC_041012.1, read as the reverse complement.
CTCAAAAAGTATAACATTAGATTTGTACGTTTTTGATGGATCGGAGACTCACCTTTCATATATTTTTACCTTGTTTATGTCTCTTTAATTTTTTTTTTTGAAAAATTATTTATTTTTATAATTTTTATGTAAATGAATCTAAAGAAATAAATTTTACATCTTGAATCAATAAAAAAAAAATGTTCAAATTGTGTTAAAAAATAAGGGAATGATTTTAAAACTTTTAAATGCTTGAGGATGAATTTAGAGAAAGAAATTAAAGGAACATTTGTATATTTTAGCTTTTTTTTATATATCAGTGACTTGTAATTAAATTCTTATGTTATGGTGAATACGACGCCCTGGATTGCTATCAGCCGCAATTCACCGAGAAGAAGCACAAATTTTATATTTATTAAAATATAACAAGTAATTCTCCAAGTAATACCTTCCGTAGCCTTTGGAATAAGGATAAACTTTTATACAATATATTTAGATATTCTTAGTATGATTTTAATAAGAATTAAGATTTCATTTTGATAATTTCTTAATAGAAGTTTGTTTTAAATATTAATATATGTTATATTGAAGTAAAACTTAATTTTGATTAGAGAATAACAAAATATTTAAGAAATTGCATTTAAATTGTGTCCTTAAAATAATTGGCTTGATTGTTGAATAAATCCTTAATTTTGTTATAAAAACTTTAAAACTTTATCTTATTTTGACATCAGAACATATCATAGTAAAAATCGAACCTGTATATAATAAGGTTATTTTACACATTATTTTTAACAAACAAGTGCAGAAAAAAAAAACTCTATATGTTGTATATAAAAGAAATTTCAAATTTTTTAAATTGTTGGATCACGACTTTAATTCTATAATAATCATTGATCTTAAGTTTACTTGAAATTATTACAACCATGGATCAAAATTTATATTTCATTTTATAATTATTATACTTCCTCTAAAGAAAGAAAATTATACATTCAACTTTTTAATTATATATAGTTACTTCAATTTTAAATGCTATTAATATTATTATTATTATTATTATTATTATTATTATTATTCACGCAATAAATATTAATTCTTATATATTTAAAAAATATATCCATGTGTATAATCATAAAGTCGTAGTTATTTTCAAAATTATCTTTTTAACTATTATTTTAAGTAAAAAAATGATCCTTTTTTCATATTTTTTTAAATATATTCTTTATATAATCATAAAGTGATAATTATTTTTAAAATGATATTTTTTTAACTATAATTTTAAGTATAATTATCATTAAATGAATTAAAGGGTTATTAAAAATTATTTTCCATGCATTTATAACATTAACAATTATATTTTAAAATATTTCTGTACTTTTAATTTCTTATGAGTAGTTATAGAATAGTGATTCATTTCTAAAATGTAGTGTACAAGTTTCATTATTAACCTTTGATGGGTTTATCTTGTTCAATAATCTTTGGACAAATAAAAGTTACGTGAATGGGAGACACTCTTAAAATTAATCAAAACAAATAATTAATTAGTACAAATATGATCTTAGTTGACGAAGAGATCTCAAAATCATGTAATATATATTTTGCCTATTTTTATATTTTGTTTAAGATCAATTATACTCATACTACACTATCAAGAAATGGCTTTTAATTATTCAAATTGTCCGTGTTTCCTTAATGTTATTGTGATCGTGCATAATCAGGTATCTTTCATATCTTACTCCACATTATTGCTTCATTAAGTCATCCTTCCATTTTAAATTTTAAATTTTCAAATTTCAAGGTTTAAATTTTCGTTTTATAATTCAAATTTTAATTTTTCATATTTTAAAAATTTAAATTCTAAATATTTTAACAATTGATAATTTTTTAAGTATATATATATATATATATATATATATATATATATATATATATATGTTAAAAACTACTAAAAAAATATAAAAATATATATAATTAAATTTATTCAATGAGAAAACAAAATGTGCCTAATAACATTAAAAAAATATTATCTATATAAGTAATAATTCTTATAGATGAATAATATTTACAATAGTTAAATTATTAGATATAAAATTTGGAACATGTAATAATCTTTATGGATAAATATATTTTACAAGAAATTATTGTTTAATAACTTTAAAACATACCAAGTAATTAAATAATAATAATCATAATAATAATAATGAACAAATTTTATTACATCTATAAAGAGTGTTCAATTTAAGTTATAATAAGGTTAACTAATTCGAAACTTCAACAATATTGCATAATTAAAAATAATTTATTTAAAATGATTAAAAATATCATTTAAAAAATTATTTTAAAATAAAAAACATTTAAAATTATTAATTGTAAACATACAAAATAAAAGTACATGTAAACATTACATAATGTTTACAGCAACAAAATTGAATACAAAAATTTAAATAATTATATATTTATATTTATTATACTTTTTTTAATGTATATATTTTATATATGTATTAGATCACCATTATTACTTGGATAAAGAAAAGATTATGATAAATTTTATCAGGTTTAATATTTTTTAACATATCCGTAATTAAAAATATATTTAATCATATTTTTTAATTTTGATTCAATTATATTTAATATGATACTAAATATTTTAAAATTAAATTTATTTATGTATATATTTTTCAAATAAATATTAAATACATATAAAAAAATAATTTAAACGATACATGAGTTTAAAATCTAGTATCATAATGAGAGGAAAATGCTTCTAAAAATAACCATGTGCACATTGAATGCTTTCAAAATTGTCTGGTGTGTTTTGTACTAAATTTCATTAAAAAGTTTCATATGGTTTACTGAGGATATTTTTTTTTATAAAAAAAGGACATATATGGTAAATTAAATTGTTGAAAAGAATATTCCAAGAACACTTGTTGAAAATAAATGGTAAATGTCTAATACGTAAAGTGAATTGTGTATATCCTAAGGATGTATTTAACACCCATTCAATTACAAAACAATATAAATAATAGTTTTATTGATTTTTTTCATCTTAAAAATAATATTAAGAATAATTTTAAATTGTTCGATAGTATAATTTTTTTACATTAACATTACATAAAAGTTAAACTCTAACGTTTAGTATATTATTTTAAGAAAATATTTAGTATATTAAGAACTTTAAAAATATTATTCATTTTATTTTATTTTCAAATTTTTAACACGTGTCTTATATAATAACACTTATTAATAATATTATCTTAACTATATATATTAAAATAATTATCACTTTAATTTTACTTTATTTCACTTATTTATCACTTAAAAAACTAAAAAAAATATTAATTAATTTGACCATTATTCCTATTTTTAAGTATCTCAAATAATAAAAATAAAACAACATTATCAAATAAAGACAAGGTAACCAAATATATTTGTAATTTTAAGATAAAAAATAGTACTATTTGATAAATTATAACAACTATTTCAGAAAGAATAAATGGAAACTTGAGGGAGATGTTAATTGTAGTGTGGCAGTGTCCTGTGATTGTTTTTTCCCCCTCCCCTTTTAAAATAGAAAAGGGAATCTTAAATATGCCATTTGATGTGTGCATGATCATGATCGGGTGTGTAGATGCGAGTTATTGTCGATGAACAGAACATCGTGGTTGGATGTTCAGAAATCACAAGTCAATTAAGTTGAAAGGAATACCCCTAGCAAGTACCAAATATATACAAACACAAACTAGTGGGGTGATATGGATTCTTCCATAATTGACAAGTTAAGATATCCTACAAAATTAAGTGGCATCATAAAAAATATTTATGTTTATATTTAATTTTTTTTGTCTAATTTTAAAATTTTACTTTTAATTTCACTTCAAATTTAAAATGTAACTATATTCTTTCATAACACATAAAGTTATATTTTTTTTAATAGTAAATAATTTTTTATTTTAAATAAGATTAGTTGCTCAATTTTTAAAAAAAAAATATAGCACAGATGATTAAAATGGTATTTTTCTTTTATAAAATGTTATTGAGAAATGGGATATTAAGTGAGAATGTGAGATGATTAGATGACAAATTTATTACTATAATTATTGAATATATAGGGTAGATAAAGTTATAAAGCAAGGTTATGCTATTTTTAATTAAGTGAACATGTAATCTTTACTTATTTTATAATTTCAGTCATTTAGGTAAAATTAGATGTTTAAACTTTTTTTCTGTAAAAAAAAACATGTTTAAATTTTTAGATGTATATCCACATGTTCCTTCATTTTGGAGTTAGTCTTGTAAGGGTTTATACCAATTCAACCCTCCAGTGGGTTTTACATGGTTAATATTAACTCTTGTTAATCCGTATAAACTCTCATTCGATACAGTCAAAATACTAAATAATGCTGGAAACTGCTAAGTAGAAAGGATGATTTCTGAGTTTAAAAGTTTATTGCCAAAGCCACTTTCGTTAAAAGTAAAAACCGTGGCCACAGTTTTTATTTTTCATTATTCTAAAGAACATGATATCATAGTCTCATTTAATATCAAAAACAAAAGTTTCTTTTACTTTGACTAAATACTCACTTTTGTTTTTGAAGGTGTAATTTACTGATAAACGTGTCACTAAAAAATAAAAATACAAAATTTAATCTCTAAAAATGTAAAAAGTATGATAAATATTATGATCATTAACTTTTGTTTGTCACTCTTAATAAAATAGCTTAGGTGACACACAAAGACGAATTTGTCACTAAAATGATTGTCAACATGATGACTAGATCGGACAATGTCAGTAAAATATTATTTTTGAACGTAAATATTAGTAATTTTTTGTTGGACAAAAAATTTTAATATTTTTTTATTGGAGAAAAATGTCAGTAATTTTTTTTTGACCTAAATGTGAGTACTTTCCATTAGACAAAAAATGTTAATAAGTTATCATTATTAGATGAAAATATCAGCAATTTTTTATTGGATCTAAATATCAACATATTTCTATTGGACTAATTTATTACACCCAAAATTTCGTTTCGTTTAAGAGTAAAATATAATTTTAGGATAAATTTTTGCCATTTTTTTATCATTACAAGCATAAATTACAATAATTACTTAGAAAATATATTGACAAACATAATTTAAAACAAAAAATAATAATAACGATAATATTGATTATCAACCATAATTTGTCTGTCACAATAAAAATTATTCAAAATAAACATTATACCAGTTTACCAAAATAAAATATTGTAACAGTATATCAATCATTACAATTTTTTTTCCCAAATTACCCAAAAAGATAAATATATCTCATATTTCACTTCTTTATATCTTGACTATTTTATTAATGGTGACGGATAAAAGTTAACGATAAAATATATTCACTACTACAAAAAGTAGATTTAACATCGCCAGATTAACATCGGTTGTTAAAAACCAATGTTAAGATAAACGTGGTGACATAATTGTAAATAATGTGTATTCGTTAACATTGGTTTTTTGAAAAACCGATGTTAATAAACTGACATTAACATCGGTTCTTGAAAAACCAATGTTAACATTAATTCGTTAACATCGATTTTTGAAGAACCGATGTTAACGTATGATAAGTTAACATCGGTTTCTCTTAGAAAATTGATGTTAACGTTGACATCATTTGATTAACATCGGTTTTGTATTGAAAATCAATGTTGGACTTATATTTTAAAATATCAGATTGCAAACCCTACTTTGCTTGTGCTCTGTTCTTGTCCATCTAAGCTTCTTCTTCTTTGCGACCGTATCTATTTGTATCTGTAAGCTTATTGAGACCATGACACCTCGCCACCTTACCTAGGTACACGTTTTGCGACTCTTTCTTGTCTTTAACATGTTGTATTGAATACCATGGGTGAGTTTGGGGAACTCATGCTCATTGCAAGGATCTTTGTTTGTTTGTGTTACAAGGATTTGGTTTGTGAAACTCGTGCTCGTTGCAAGGATTTGGTTTGTGGAAGTCGTGGTCATTGCTAGGTCTGTTTGGGGTGCTCACTTTGCAGTCCATTTGGGGTGCTCACTCATGCTCGCAGGGTCTCATTTTGAGTGAGGTAATTTAGATTACTAGGTGTCGTTTGAATGCTTAATGGATAGGTAACTAGGTGTCTATTGTAATGCATATAGCACCATGGCAAATGTAACAATGTTCTGATTTTTGTTTTATTGTTGTGTGTTTTGAGCTTTGAGGAGTCACTGTCTCACACCATTTTTTAAAACAAGTTAATAGGAATTAGAATAGTACCCACATTGTTATTTACTCATGTTGAATTATTCATAAGTAGATATATTATATATATTAATGAAAGCAGTACAAGTGGTACTGATTTACAAATAGCCTAGCATCAATGAGAGAAGACCTATGGTTAGCTAATACAATATAAAGAATAACTATTAGAGAACCAAATATTTGGCTATTAGCTAGGTAACCACCCACCAAGCTTCCTAGGCTTAATGGAGAGTCTGAGAAACTTGGACCTTAGCTTAAGTGGGTTCATGGGATTAATCCCTCATCAACTAGGAAATCTCTTAAACCTGCAACATCTTAATCTTGGATACAATTATGCTTTTCAGATAGATAACCTTAATTGGATATCAAGGCTATCTTCCTTAGAGTACCTTGATTTGAGTGGTTCAGACCTTCATAAACAAGGTAACGAATTCAAGTAGTGAGTGCACTTCCATCTCTTTCAGAACTACACTTGGAGAGCTGTCAAATTGATAACTTAGGACCACCAAAAGGAAAAACCAACTTCACACATCTCCAAGTCCTTAATCTTTCTAAATCTAATAATAACTTTACTTGTCCAATTCCCTCACCATTTGCAAACTTGTCATCCTTGAGAACTTTAAACCTGGCTCACATTCGACTGAATGGAACCATTCCTAAGAGTTATGAGTTCCTCAAAAACCTACAGGTATTAAATCTTGGAGCTAATTCTTTGACTGGTGATATGCCTGTAACTCTTGAAACTCTGTCAAATTTAGTGATGTTAGACCTTTCATCTAATTTGTTAGAAGGATCTATAAAAGAATCAAATTTTGTAAAACTTTTGAAATTAAAGGAACTATGTTTGTCTTGGACAAACTTGTTCCTCAATGAATGTCTGACAAAGTATTATTTAAAAGTTAAAAATGAAACTTAGACTGTTTTAGGCAATTTTGTAATTGAAGTTTACTTAGTTTACATTTTTTTCAATTCATGTCTTCTTAACATTAAATATTCTTTTAATTCATAGTAATTAATAAATTTGTCATCAAATTTTTGGTAAAAACTGTTTCAATACAAAATCAAAATTATATGTTGTGTGGTCTGCTTTTAAACTTTGCAGGTTAATTTTTGGGTTATTGAAAAAACATACAAGACATTTTAAAAAAAATCCTAAAAAACAACATCGGTTTTTTAAAAAACCGATGTTAACTTACAATAACAACATCTGTTTTCCAAAAAACCGATGTTGTTAATGGAAGTTAACATCGATTTTTTAAAAAACCCGATGTTAACTGCCAACATTGATATGAATACAAATAACTTTTTTATAATTCTTATTATATAATATCGGTTATTTAAATAAACGATATTGTAAATTTATGTTAATATCGATTTTCAAAAAACTGATGTTAACGATAATACTTTCAACGTCGGTACTTTCAACATCGGTTAATAATTGATGTAAAAAATCATAAATAACCGATGTTAAAAGCTTGTTTTCTAGTAGTGATTTGTCACGCTTTTTACACTTTCGATGACTAAATTTGTATTTTTATATTTCAAAGACACATTTGTCAACGAATTACATATTCATGGACAAAAGTGATTATTTGCTCATTCATGAAAATGGGAAGACGAAAAGTAAAAAAATATTATATGACAAATATGTTCATATGTTGACAATTAGAGATGGTCACATTGACAATCATTTCAGTGACAAATTCGTTTCTCTGTGTCACGTAGACTATTTTATTAATGACAACAGATGAAAGTTAACTGTCGGATATATTTGTCGCACTTTTTATACTTTTGGAGACTAAATTTTATATTTTCATCTTTCAGCATTTATCACACAAATTACATATTAAAAAACAAAACATTTACCCTTTTATTTTTTAAGGGTGGCTTCAGCTTTCATTTTTGTCCATAATCATTTGCATAAGAATAATGATGCATGTACCATTTTACACACACATACAATGCTTTTTTCATATAATTATGAAAATGTTTAATGATACTTTGATCTTAGTATTAATGTAATTAATATAACTATTTTTGCTTACATGTAAAAAAAACAATGACAGCTTAAGCATATATTTAGTTACGCGTCTTACCTTTTTATAGAGTAACAATTTGGGTTTAAGTAGCTAGCTGGCACTATATGTACATATAGTGAGGTTTTTTTGTTTCTAAGCAACTCCTGTTTCATCTCTATTTCTAATCTGGGAAGAGAAAACAAATGCATATTAATTTGTCACCATAGAGTAGTCCTCAAGCTACTTGCTGATTCGGGAAATTACACCCACTGAAAACAGCCCAGCCTGTTGCTCAAACCATGCCTTTCAGTACTATCCCATAGTCATAGACAGGATCGCACAAAATGTTAAACGCCTTTTACTTTCACTTGATAGGAGACTAAAATCATACATTTGATGAATTGAAAATGTAATTAACTCTAATTTATAAATCAATTTAGTGTGAATTTGATTATAAAAATAAGGATTTGGCCGGGTTAATTTGATTTTTATGCAAAATCAAAATCAAAATCAAAATATATTATGAAATAGAATTGGACTCACCAAGATTTAACCAATTGACGTACTTCTCCGATATGTTTGAAAAAAATTAGTAGGAAGCTGAAAAACTACCTAAAAGTTAAAAAATTATATTATTAATTACAAACATTTGATAAAATTATCAATTGAAGTAATTAGAAAATATAAAATTGCATAAAAAATAATAAAATTTTACTTTAAATAGAATAGATTAAAAAGAAAATTTAATAAATATTCAAGAAAAAAAAGAATAAATATAAAAGGTAGAAACTAATGTTTTAAAAAATGTTACCTAAAAAAATATTCATTTATCAAACAGTTAAACAAATTTTTTAACCAGTAATAAATTAAGAATTAAATGAAATACATTACCAAACGGACTCTAAAAACATTAAAAGTTATTCACATATGCTATTTGATATTTGGATTTCTTAACCAAGATGTATGATGAAAGGAAAATTGCACCTCTCTATTGCATCAAGATATATATATTCTCTATTGCTCCGGCGACTTCAGACTTATGGAAGCCGCTGCTTTAATTAAGTTGTTGCACTTTTCCAACCCTTGTGCTTAGAGGGGCTTATGGACTAAGACTATATAATATGGACCCACCCTGTGATTTTGTAGCCAAGGGACCTTTAAGTACGATCGAGTAATAATTATGCAAAACGTATTGCAGTTTCTCAGTTGAGAATGAGGGAGATAAACAATAATATATAGAACCTGCCACCTTTAAACCCATGTCCGTATATATATGCCCCAAATGGAATGCCAAAGGCCCTAAGGATACCTATAGTCCGTTCATCACTTGTCAATAAGGCTTTGTTTTTAGTTGAAATGTACATCACATTGTTTCTTCTCTACAATTATTATGCAATAATAACCAACCATAAATGAATGCTAGACTAAGTAAGCCTGAAAAGTGAAATTCGATAAAAAAAATATATATATAAAATTGAGGGGCTCTTAATAAAATTTCCTCTTGTTGTATTATTATATATGACTCCCTAGGATAAGTGAAATCTCATGTATATATAATTATATGTACCAGGCAATCGGTTCTTGCAGTAATTACTTCTATTATTGGGGTCATAATTCTGAAAATTTTGGCTCTCATAAAGACACCGCACAGCGTAAACAGGGGAAGTTCAAAGCAGAGAGGCATTTTCATGCACCTCTTTTTTTTCTTAGGCTAGGCTAGTGAGATGATTCATATATATGTACTGATTAATCCGACCACTGAAAACCTTAACTATATGAACAAAAATCAACTGATCGTATGATAGTATTCAAACAGAGTCATTTATGTATAAATGAAATCAATATCATAGTGTTGAAATTAGACATTCCATTTTCTATATATCAAATGCATCGATTCATCTCAGTTAAAAAAAAAAAGCATCAATTCATACACAAATTGGATAGTAAATTTACCTAACTCGCAATCATTTTTACCCTAAGGATTTGGGATCTCTCCCGTTATTGGACTTTTACAATTGGAGAGAGAAAAACACAAAATTTCCTTTATGTCCTTCTCTCTAACTAGAAAAGTCTACTTAATGAAGGAGTTTTGTCAGGAAATAATTATCAGACTCATTACTTGTCAAAGAAATTCATACCTTAAAGTCATTACCTCTTCAAATGCCAAGTCAAAAGCAAGATTAATATGCAACGCATGCAGTCCTTTAACATCATTGGTTCCAAGCCATGCACGAGGAAGAATACAAGTTGCTATTGCCAGAATGTGTACGTCAAAGTCCCTATCCACACTATGCTTGCACGGTTGCACCTCATCAACCATATTCTTAATTTGTGCCATAAAATATGAGTTCAAATGTCCCCATAATTGGAGGTTGGTTGTGACATGTCTCCTGGTAGTTAGTTGGTTGGGAGATTTTATCAATCAACCTGAAAATTCGTACTTCAATGGGATTTTCAGTTCCTTTCCAATTAAGAGAAGGATTTGTTTTAGAAACATATAAGAACTCCATTTTCGTGATCAGATTCAGCCTTAATATGTATAGATTTGAGATTAAATCATTCCTCCAATGAATGATTACTCTAATGTGAAGATATAAAGTTAATTTGATGGTTGAAAATATCAACTTAAGAGTGAAGAAACAATATAAAATTTCTCTTATTATATTTTTAACAAAACTAAAAAACTAACATTTATTCATAAAAAAAAAAGATTACTCCAATGTGCATATATAGCTTTTACCAAGTCAACAGCTTTTGGCAATTCATTTTTTTATATTCTCGGTTGCATGCTTACTTGATGCTACCCGTGTATGTTCGATTCTTTCTGTACATTGCTATTGATATACTTTGGCAAAAACCTTTACCAATGCTGATCATGTTGACGGCGGAATCATCTAATCATACGTTGTTGCTAGTTTTTTTATTTATTTTTTATCCATTGTTATTGATTTTATCTGATTATAAATTGTCACCAGCATTCTCCAATCATTGTGTTTGCTAGCTAGCATTCTTTGATCACTCTTTTCATTAGTACCCTCCAAATATAATGTCTTTGCTGGCATCCTCTGGTCACTGTCGTTGTCTGTATTCTTTAATTGCCATCATTACTGGAAATGAAGCTTCGGCCATGTTATCGCCAGTTAAGGGACGCATGAGCCAGATTAAAATAATAGAGGATCAACCAAAAAAATTAAAATTTGTTCAATAAATATATACTCAAAAGAAAAAAAATAAAGGTTAAATTACTTTCACAACGAAGACTATAAAAAAAAATCTGAGGATTAAATTTTAGTATTGTGGATGGTGAAAATACAATTGAGAAAGAATACCTTGTTAAAGTAGGTCAGTCAAATTTTTTTACAAAAAGTTAATCATAGTTGCAATACCTTGAACCTATAATATGATAAAAAAAAATTAAAATGCCATACATATTATAAATTTTTTAAAAAGGAGCCAATGGGGCCTAATTGTTAATGTAAGAGTCTGTCCCTGTCGCCAACATTTCTTCGGTCCATTATGTACTAGAGACACATTTCTATAAACTATGACCACCCAAAAAACGTAATCCATCAAAGGAAATTCTTAGTTATATTATTTTTTTTATCAGACAAAATATGCATATATAGATAAGAGGGTATAAGGAATAACCAACCACATACAGGATTGAAGCAAAATATTGAACCCAAATGCTGGTTACAAGATATTAATCAATTCTGAACTACTGAATTCCCAATAACCAGCCTCCACCTAAAAATGTTGTACACCCCAAAACCAAAAGCAGTACCCTGTAACCTAAAGATTATTATTAAAGTTCTTCTTCACATGTTAATTCATGGATTAAGTTGCACATCTAAAATATAACATAAAACAATTATAATGGAAGTGACTTAAACTAGTATTGTTTACTAATGTAAGTCTGATTACTTTTAAATTTTTAATTAAAAAATAATTAAAATAGTACATTAAAATAATTAAAATAAAAAATATTTATAATAATTTACGTATTCTGTATAATTGACTGAATTAGACACTCTTAATTAAAAAAAATGTTTTCAAATCCCAATTTAACCACGGTGCAGTACAACTTGTTACAATACCGTATTTTCTGACACCACCAAGATTAAGAGAAAATATTATGATACTATTCATTCTTAATTTTTTGTTGGACTCGTTGTTTTTCTTTGTTCCAACACCAATAATAATAAATTAAAAAATAACATCAGAGACGCCGACGACCAACCACCAAGCCTATATTGTCTGTCGACTTTTCTTTCTCTCTCTAGTCTCAGGCACACAACTCCACTCTCTCTCTCTCTCTCTGATTCAGCTTCAGCGAAATCGAGTTCTAACCGTAGATCGTGCTTTTGCGTCTGAGAAGCCACTTCTCTACTTGCGGTTCTTCTTCTTCAATTTGATTTGATTCGCTTGCTGGAAAATTCTGTGAGCCCACCTTTTTGTCCGCGATTGTTTGTTATGTTTTAGTTCTTCATTTTCGTTATTTAATTTAGAAGCTTGTTCGGTTATTGTCTATTTGTGGACGTTATTCAGAGCTTGGGGGGGTGGGGGTTATTTTGTAGTCCCTGAGGGTTGTTTCCTTAGTTGGATCTGAGCTTATTAATATAACATCTGCGTTATCGAGTTAAATTTAAGATTTATATTCATTACTTACGCTTGATTAATTATTGTTCTCTCTTTTTTGTAAAAAAATAGACAAGATGTTTATAAAGAGAAGTGTGTTTGATGTCAGATTAGTTGGAAAGGGGATCTTATGTTTTGAATTTTGTAGTTGAGTGAGGGAGAAGATGTCTGGTGGCACGCAGAAGAGTCTGAGAAAAGCACTTGGAGCCCTTAAGGATACTACAACAGTCTCGTTGGCTAAGGTCAACAGTGATTACAAGGTAGAATAGACTCTGTTGGATATGGGATCACTGGATCAGGTGTTTTGTGTTTGTTCTCAACGGGTTTATTTATAATGTTCCAGGAATTGGACATTGCTATAGTTAGGGCCACAAATCATGTTGAACGTCCAGCTAAGGAAAAACATATAAGAGGTTTGTTTTCTCCCTCTCGTTATGATTGTTTGTGCTTTCTACAGAAATAATTAATGGGTCGTGTCTACTACTTGTTTGATGTTTCTGTTTCGGCTATTTGTTACGTATTTGTAGATTGTAGGAGGAACAATTACGATTTTGATTCCAAGTGTTTCTATGCTCTCTCTTGCAGCTATATTTTCAGCTATCTCAGCTACAAGACCCAGGGCTGATGTTGCCTATTGCATCCACGCACTTGCCAGGCGGTTATCAAAGACACATAACTGGGCAGTATGTCTATTATGCATTACATCACTGCTAAATATGGTTTATTTGCTTCATGATCTGTGTTCATCTTATCTTTTTTATATGGACATGAAATTTTTCAGTGTATTATTCACTTGTGGACTGGGAATGTGAGATATGAATCTTTTATGAATTTAGTATCTGTTTGCCTATGTTCTTTGTTGCAAGGTTGATGAAACATTACAATTACAAATCACATTCATGAATTATTATGTTTCCCTCACTTCTGGAGATTGTGGCATGACCGTGACCTTATGGCCAAATATCTGGATAGCAATGTTAACAAAAGTCCACCAAGAATGTTTTAATGATTATCAAAATTATTACAAAAATCGAGATTATTTTATCTAATTCTGAAGCTACAGTATTTGTTTGCACTATATTTGCACGACAATTTCTGCAGTTCTCATGTAATCCTTCAGTCGTCTTTAGTTCTCAACTTCTCATGTAAATCACCACTGAGCATGTGTGGTTTTTATTTTGATTCCATATTGGTTGATTGACAAGTTTTTTACCTCTAGGTTGCATTGAAAACTTTAATTGTCATTCACCGTGCTCTAAGGGAAGTTGATCCTACATTTCATGAAGAACTCATCAATTATGGGAGAAGTAGAAGTCATATGCTCAACATGGCTCATTTTAAAGATGATTCCAGTCCAAATGGTGCCTCTGTCTTTCTCTCCACGATTGATTTTATTGTCATTTTTGTTATTATGCTTATTTAATTTGTAGTTGTCATTCAATGTTTTATTGCTCAGCATGGGATTATTCTGCATGGGTTCGCACTTATGCCTTATTTTTGGAGGAAAGGCTGGAATGTTTCCGTGTGTTGAAGTATGACATTGAGGCAGACCGTCCTGTAAGTACTTTTTTTTTTATCATTTTCATTAACTTACTGTTTTAAAATACAGATTTTTCACATCAACATGAGTAGTTGAATTATCTGCGTAGTATCTATTAATGAGTATTATTCAGTAATAATATGATACAAGAAGGCCCTTACTTGTCATTGCTATCTTATAACATACATAAATCTAAATCTAAATTAGGAAACTTCGCTATTTGTGAATTTTTTCACAGAGGACCAAAGATTTGGATACTGCAGAACTGTTAGAGCAGTTGCCAACTTTACAGCAACTTCTCCATCGAGTTATTGATTGCCAGGTAAGCTTTTGATCCAAATAGTTCATGATAGATGAAATTTTTACCCAAACACTTCACAGGTGGTGGGCTTGGTTTAATGAACAAATTTTACAACATCGGTAGGCAGCATACTAATTGTTCAACTTGTTTTAACTTTTATGTGGTGCAGCCACACGGGGCAGCTGTAAATAACTTTGTCATTCAGTTAGCACTCTCAATGGTAGGTCAATTATTTAACCTACTATATTCTTTGGTAGTTTTTGCTCCACCACCTTTCTGAACGTACTTCATATTGTTTATAGGTTGCTTCAGAAAGCATTAAAATTTATCAAGCTATTAGTGATGGAACAGTCAATATGGTTGATAAGGTATATATGGTTATCTTCATGGATTTGAAGCTTGATTTTCAACTTTCTATGTATTTAGGAGACTACTATTGTGACAGTTTTTTGAGATGCAACGCCATGATGCTCTGAAAGCTCTTGATATATACAGGAGGGTTGGGCACCAGGTATCTCTTATGGTGTAATTTTCCTTTTCTATTCTTAACTTTATCTATCCAATTATCTTAAAGATTCTCTACATGAATCCAGGCTGAGAGACTGTCAGAGTTTTATGAAATATGTCGTAATCTTGACATTGGACGTGGAGAGAAGTTTATTAAAGTTGAGCAGGTTGGTTGGATCTTATGTCAAAGACATTTAGCTTGATTTTTCAATAGTTCTTTTGGGAAACATAAACTAAGTTTATTAGTTGATGATATGAAGCCCCCTTCGTCATTTCTGCAAGCCATGGAAGAGTATGTCAAAGATGCTCCCCAGGGACCAATAGTTCGAAAGGATCAGGTATGGATGAACATTGAAGAACTCTGTTTTTTTGTTATGGTGATCTCTGTGGTATTATTTCATACACATGTAGTTGACTCAGAAGGCACAAATTAATTGTTGGCTATCTACCAGTGAGAACAATGATATATTTGCTACTGAAAATTGCATTTTCTTTTAAAATAAAGTGGTTCAACCATTGTTTCAATCTGACAAGTAGGTTTATACTGAAAATTCAAAGTTAATAAATACGTTATTACTTGTTTCCTTCAAGTTCTCTGAGGAGTTGTATTATTTGGCCCATCAAAACATTTTGGAATCTCTTCCATTACCTTAAGAAACATTCATGATGATTTTACTCTCTGTAATTTTGGTACAATACTTTCGTCTTTTCTGCAATGAATTTCATATATTTGTAGAATCAATAATATTAGTATTTTAGCTGCATGTTTGTCATCCACGTACTGTTCCTTTCATTTGTTTCAGGAAGCTACGTGTTGTTGTAATCCTTTAACTTCAGAATATTTCTTGTATTTCAATGAAATGCAATATTTATATGCCATATAAATATATTTTACCAACCAGTGCTTTCATATTAATTGAACACAGGCTATTGAGAACAAAGAAGTTTTGGCTATTGAATACAAAAAGACAACAGAAGTGGAAGAGGAATGTCCACCCTCACCCTCACCCCCTCCACCTCCACCTTCTGAACCTGTGAAAGTGGAAGCACCACCAGTACAACCACCTCCTGATCTGTTGGTAATTACTCTTTTTCTTTTGTGTTTGCTCTAGCCCTATTTTTGGTATAATTCAGATTGTTGACTAGTTCTACTAGTAATGATTTATATATAACAACGTTGCTTTAGCTGCACTAACAAATTTCTCTTCTGCTGGCTTTACTAATTAGAATTTGGAGGATCCTGTTCCAGCTGCTGCAGAGTTGGAAGAGAAGAATGCATTGGCTTTAGCCATTGTTCCCGTTGGTAATTTGTTGTTCCTTTTCCTCCACTTTGTTTAATAAAAGCATTTGTGAACCTTCAAAAATAATTGACAGTAATAATTGGTTCATGGAATTGGACTGAACTGGTTTTCATTTCAAGAAGTGTGACGTTTCACATTATGAGGATTGAACCTCTTAATTTTAGTGGCTAATAATGTAAATCCCACATTGTTTTCCTTTTTCTGCACTTTGTTGGCAGTTAAGACTTGAATGTTCCATTTGATATTACTATTTATATGATGTCTTATTAATGGTGGCTTTCAGCTGTTGAACAACAACCTTCTGCTGTTTCAAATCAAGCAAATGGAACTACAGGATGGGAATTGGCCCTTGTTACTGCTCCTAGTTCAAATGAGAGTGCCACAACAGCTAGCAAACTGGTATACTTTCTTCTACAATAAATTGACTGTTCAGTTAGCTCGCATGATTAGTGATTGCACATATGTCTCTCACATGTAATGCATCTCACCATTAACACTCTCAAAAACTCCTTGCATGCACACATGTTTTTGTTTTTCTAATAATGAGTATTGGTGACCTGCTTGGTAATCAGGCTGGAGGTTTGGACAAGCTTACACTAGACAGCCTATACGATGATGCCCTCAGGAGAAACAACCAAAATGTCAGCTATAATCCATGGGAGCCAGCACCAGGTGGAAACATGATGCAACCGACAATGCACGATCCGTTTTTTGCCTCAAATACAGTTGCCGCTCCACCTTCTGTTCAGATGGCTTCCATGTCCAACCAACAGCAAGCTTTCATGTATCAACAGCAGCAGCAAATGATGATGGCTCCCCAACAACAATCTGTAAATCCTTTTGGAAATCCTTATGGAGCCACTGCTGTCCATCCCTATGGCTCAGGTATGCCTGTTCAATCATACAATCCATATACAGGTCTCATCTAGGCATTTCCTGTGGAAAACAAATCCTTAATAAGCTCAAGGTAAAAAAGAAACGGGTACTCTGATTACTCTCAACTTTCGATTCTGGGATTGGGAAACATGAAGAAGATTAGACTTGTATCATACGTTGTGTGTGTGCCATAGTTAGCTAGAGTGAAATTCTTTTTGAATAATTAGCAGAGGGTGGGTTTTGATTATATGATTTTTTATGTACAAGGTAAATTGATAATGAGTTCTGATTCAAACCACTTAGTTTCATTTGCCCGATTGAGATTGCTTCAACGCTTTAGCAGAAAATTTGTTCTTGATATATTGGTCTATATTGTTCTCAGTTGCTTTTTCCTGTATATGGTGGGAACTATATTCATTATATGATTGTTATAAACACATCAAGTCTAATAAATGAGTCATTTTGGTTTGAGGAACACATTTTTTCTTCATTCTCATGTCTAATGTGTTATTCTGTAAGACGTTTGTGTAAGTATTTAATTTATACTCATTTTTTTCTTCTCGATGGGTGAGAACTAAAATCCATAGAAGTTGTGAACTAGCAGTGTTTTTCCTTATTTATTTGAGAAACTAATTAAGGTATAAATTGTGTTTCCGTCGTAAATTTATCTCCTTTTCTTATGGGGATACTCCTTTGGAATCGGAGAAGATACTTTAGCCGTATAAAATTTCAGGTTTCTCTGTCCTCCATTTTGTTTTTCTTTCTCACTATGTTCCAAGTAGTGAGGAAATCAATAGTTAAAGAAATACTAATGTTTGAATAAAAGAGAAAAAAAAATCGATAGTGTCATATGGATTAACACAAATACACTATGGCTCAGGTATGCCTGTTCAATCATACATTTGGTCTTGACAACTCCATTGGTTTGTCGACAAGGTCTCGCTATAGTCATAGGACGTAGCTGTTAATAACTATCCCTGTGAGAACATTAAATTTATTTTAAAATAAATTAATATTGTTTTCAAAACTATTCCTGTGAACAAACTAATTAACATTAATAAGTTATCTTTCTCTCTCTCAAAAGTCAAGTTATTCTAAAACTGTTAGGATATTTTGTAAAAATATCATTAATGCAGAAGACAATTTAAATTGAACCTTATAAAAAAAGATTAAAATATATTTTTAATTTGGATCTTATAATTAGGATTAGGATTAGAGGAAGTACTTCAAACTATAATATATTGTAAATAAAGTTATAAGATTGACTTGGTGCTTTAAGAAAAGAAGAGGAAGAAGAAATTGTAGGTTTGAATTTCTTCCTCTAATAAAAAATTTAACAAACTAATCTTGCTTATAGAAAAATAATAGAATATAAATAAATATTAAATACTAATTTTTCATATATTATTTTTTTTGACAGGCATGGCCATATAATCCGTATTAAATCTGATTCAAGAGAATCAAGACAATTAATACAAAAGTTTTTTTTCACTGCAAATATGAAAGTTTACTCCTATTAAAATGTTTCTTGCTTTTCACTAATCGAAATTATAATCTTATATGACAACGGCATTAGTTTTTTTAACATTAAATTAAAGTAAAATAATTAGAAATCTGTAAGAGATATATTAATTTCATTGGTTTAAAGTGCACCGGAAAATTACATAATGTATGTTTCAAGTAAGGTCTTCAGTAAAACGCTTTTGATATAAGTGATTGTGATTGCTATAAAAAAACTCAATGTCAATGGTGGCGTGTAGCACATAAATAAATAAAAAATCAACAATGGTAGTATGTGAGATGAAGTTGAGGGGGTGAAGGAAGGACTGAAGGTTACGCATCAGGTCAAACTCAAACAAGTGAAAAAGAAATTGCAGTTGTGCGGTCAAACACGAAACACATTTCACATTTACGTCCTACGCATACAAGGGTATTTTTAGATTTGTCATTTTACCCACATCATGTAAGATAAGATATTTTAGATAATATTTATTTATCATTTTACCCCCATCCTGCTTGACAAGTTGGAATGACAATGCCTAAGATGTACATAAAGTATTATAGTATCTATCTTGATATTCATGTTTGAAAAACATATCCATAGGATGGGTTTGTTATGTTAAAAAAATACGATAGATACAACCGTACTGAATAAGTAGTTGAGTCACATAATAATTTTTTGTATTGTATGTTGTTTGATGCAGAGCACAAATAATTTTGTATTGTATCTTGCTTGATGTATTGGATAAAATGATATAAATTTTATTATGAAACCTTAGGTGCATTAATAGTATCTTGACGGTGCAACAAAGGAGAGACACATCTACAAAGGAGGCGCGACCCTGACGCCACCGAGCGTAGGGCCTGGCAGTGTGAGGCCACCATAGGGTCACAGCGATGGCGGCAGCAGCACGACGGCATAACGCAACCATGCCAGAGTTGACCAAAAGAGAAGGAAAAAAAACATAGTTAGAAGGAGAAAGATCACTATGAAAACATTTGAGTAAATTAATAATAAAAAGAAATAAATAATGAGCAAAAGGAGAATAACAACAGTCCATACGGCCATTGCCAGTGACCAAGGTGCCCATGCCGAGGGCCAAGTCTGGCTTTGTCGGCGACCAATCTACGACGTTTGGAGAGGAAGGTTTAGAGAAGCAGATACATGGAAAAAGAAACAAAGGTGTGGAATAATGAAAAACAGAAAATAAGAATAATAATATATTTTTACTTTTGTTAGACATTGGACAAATTTTTTACAAGAGTTTAGTGAGTTATAAGTTTTTGAGTATTTATTCGGTCTATCATTTTTTATTTTATACTATCCTTCAGCCATTTTTTAAATCAAAGTTGGACAAATATTTTTGTGTTGTGTTGTCCAACTCCTTAATTTTTAATGAATCAAACATACTCATAGTTTGTCTCATGCCTACATGATAGTAATTTTTATTTTTTATTTTCATATAGGCTAGATATTTATATATCTGCACCCATATTCTTATCTACATTTTACTTATATATAAAGCCAACAAATCAATAAAATAAAGTACCAATTAAAAAAACACTACAACTAAATTGAAAATCCACTTTTAAATCATTTAATATAACAAAAAAAACATTCAAATATAACCTAAAGTCAATTAAACATAAGTCAATAAAAATAATATTATAAATATAATTATCCAACAAATTATTTTTAAATATAATTTTTTGATCATTTAATATCATGCGAAAGTATCATTTAAGACTTGCAAGAAAATATATTAAAATTAATTAACTTATAATTATATTTTACATGTGATGTGATGGTACTATGAACAATAGTTCAAAACAAAAAAAGAATCAAGTATATAAAAATGAAAAACTTGTTTGATGAAACTTGGACATGTGAGATAAAAAAATATATATTTCCATCAATTTATATTTTTATTTGACATATACTAAATTTTATGGATGTGTTTAAATTTTATGTTAAATTTTTTTTATAATTATTCTTTTTTTTCTTTGAGATATATAACGTTACTTTATCTAGCAATTAAAAAAATCAAAAGTTATGATGATTAATAAGATTAATTTTCAATTATCCATTCACTCACTAATAACAAAATAAAAAAAATCATCAAATAAAATATGATTTATCTTTATTTTAAATTCAAAGCAATAAAAAAATATTACATTATATTTTGTGTGTTACAATGATAACAACAAGTTTCAAAACCAAATCTCACTTAATCTAAAGTGTTTTTCAAAAGGAATGATCCATAATGGACATAAAAAATGAGAAATTGTGTATCAATACAAGCTTAAATTTTCTCACTTATTATTAAATTAATGATTAATAATATATAAAAGATATTTTAATTAAATTAATGTATATAATAGGTGTGGACGAGATAAATCCTATAGTATCGTAGCCAAGTCTATCCCCGTTAAATGTTTACGGGTAAAATATTGGCCTTGGATCCATCCCAATAAATGAGTATTTATCCTCCTTATCTATAAATATTTTTGTGAGTAGTCTTCGTGCTCCCCAACAACAAAGGTGTTTCAGCAAAATAATTATTTATGTCATAAAGTTGTTCCAACTGAAGATGAGAAGGCTTTTTCTCTCTCTCTAAAAGCAGTGGCCATCATGTTCTCTTCCTAAACCCTTTCAATCATCATTTAGCTCTGAAAAAAATAATAGAAATTAAAACGAAAAATGTCCTGGCTCTTCAAGTCCAACCACCCTGACCCAGAATCTTCTAATCTCCACAACCGCACCGTTATCCACTCGTCTTCGCCGCCGCATCCCGCCGCCGATCGCCACGGCGTCAAGGACGACATATCGCATATTTTCCGCGGCGTCGCCAACTTCCTCGCTCCGCCGCCGTCGTCTTCCTCTTCCTCTTCTTCTTCTTCTTCTTCTTCTTCTTCTTCCTCCGCCGGCGATTCCTCCTCCTCGCAAGCTCTGTCAGGAATCCGGAACGATCTCGTGGAGATCGGCGGAAGCTTCAAAAACTCTCTCTCGCGCATTTCCTCGAACAAAGCCGTCACCGGAATCTCCAAGTTCGCTTCGCAGTTGTTGCAGTTGGAGCCTGATCAACAACGGAGCAACGATGACGACGCGGTGCCTGGAACGACGGAAGATGTTGTTCGTTTCGTGAAGGAGATTTCTGCGCGGCCTCAGTGTTGGACTGAATTCCCCTTGCCACTCCATAACGGTACTTCGAGTTTGGTTCGATAATTATACGTGTTATTTGTTAATTGTTTTGATTATGATTCTCTGTTATCTGTATAATCTGATTAGTAATTAGTGATTATGATAGAGTTTGTAATTGCTTGAGTTAATTGTACTCTTAACTTAATCGTGTTCTCAGACGTGCAGTTTTTGGGTGGTGCCTCTCTGGCTAATTGGCTAGATCTCATGAGTTTCGTGGTCGTTTTTCTAAGCTTATCATTGCCTTCTTAACGAATTTATGCACAGTAGGCAAAAGAAATGAAATTGCCAGTGGCTAAAATTGGTATAGCTTATGGTTTTGTGTGATTTGATTTCATAAATAAATACGAATCCTGAGTAAGTTAAATTGAGTAGAGATATAGAGATTGTGACGGATGCGTAGTTTATAATGCTCTGCTGGAAAGTACTGTCTCTTGCCAAGCTGGTAGGAATGCAGGACACATAAAATCCCATGTACATTTTCTCTTTGTCGCTGGTAGCGATGCCTCTTTCAGAAATTTGTACTGAATCAATGTATATAATTTTTGGACAAAAAGAATTGATAATTTAAACTACTGATAATGATCAATGCCAGTGGCCATGCTTCTAGAGTATGACTATGAAGTAATAGCTAGCTATGTTTGGATGTGAATTCCATTGTTGAAAATCTCAGCCACTGACATTTGGCTAAATTGTCAGGATCAAGCAATGCTAACAAAAAGGTTTTGGATTCAATTCCTACAGTTAGACTTTGTTGGTAGGTCATTTTTAAGTACCTCTGCCTGTAAGCTTTTGTTAAGGCTTATGGCATGCCTTAACCATAGTAAGGGACAACCTCTCCTCTTCCTATACTTTTTCATACTCAAAAAGTATCTACTGTTTTGTTTATACATGAAAGATCTTGAATGCATAGCTTTGTGGTCCATCCATCACATTTTTCTTGGTTAAGTTTAGTGGAGGAAAGGAAACCCCCTTAAGTATTGAGTGGATTAAATTTCCAGGGCTGTTGAACTTTTATGCTTCACATTGTAATGATGGTGTATGAGATGAGCTTACAGTTAATTCGAAGACTATCTATTATCTATGAATAAATGAGATGTCAGTTGAGGGCGAGCCCTGGTGCAGCGGTAAAGTTGTGCCTTGGTGACTTGTTGGTCATGGGTTCGAATCCGGAAACAGCCTCTTTGCATATGCAAGGGTAAGGCTGCGTACAATATCCCTCTCCCATACCTTCGCATAGCGAAGAGCCTCTGGGCAATGGGGTACGAAGTTTTTTGAGGGCGAGCCCTGGTGCAGCGGTAAAATTGTGCCTTGGTGACTTGTTGGTCATGGGTTCGAATCCGGAAACAGCCTCTTTGCATATGCAAGGGTAAGGCCGCGTACAATATCCCTCCCCCATACCTTCGCATAGCGAAGAGCCTCTGGGCAATGGGGTACGAAGTTTTTTTAAATGAGATGTCAGTTCAAATAATTTTTATTTCCTCTGCATCTCATATTATATATATCTGAGTATTTTCATTTGTCTTGAAATATTTGTCACTTTAGAAAATCAAGAGTATTAATTATTGTTTTCCCAATAATACCCTTGTTTATTTTTATCTCAGTTAAATACTTAAATGAATTCACAACAAGATTTGAACTCATTTAAAAAGTATAATTTTATCAAAGAAAGTCATTTATCATAGTAATTTATGTAATTAATAATTTCTTAAGAAGTGTGCATTATTAATGCAGTGTATTAATCTAGTTCACGCTCCCAATCAATACAAAGTCCAAAGTGCTTGTGTCCTGCTGAGCATATCTCTTGTTTGACTCTCAAGCAAATGTTCTTTGAATAAAAGTGGTTTTGAATCTTTAGTTTTAGATAGCATGAATCCAAGAAGCCAAAACAACACTGATATTCCTTTATTTTTATTCTAACTGAGTATATATTGAGATTTAATACTGAAATTTCATATGTTGCAGCAGATTTTGGCATGTCCAATTCTCAGAGAGAACATGCATTGGCTATAGAGCAACTGGTACCCGAATTCATTGCACTAAGACTGAATCTTTGCAGTTACATGAATGTGGAAAAGTTTTGGATGATCTATTTTTTGTTAATACTTCCAAGACTAAATCAGCATGATTTTGAGCGCCTATCAACTCCCAAGGCAAGCCATGTTTATCCAATATTGTCTTATTTTCAATTGATTATCTTGAATATATGTGTTAAATTCCTTTTACACTAAGGACAAAACTTAGATACAATACTTTAGTTACTGTTTGTATGGGACTAATCAGTTACTGTCTTTGATAAAATTATACTTTTTAAAAGAGTTACTGTTTGTATGGGACTAATCAGTTACTGTCTTTGACAAAACTTAGATACAATACTATAGTTACTTTAGTTACTGTCTCTAATCAGAATTGGAATTTTACCTCAGTAATCTATATAATAAAATCTCCATTAAAAGATTTTGCGGATTACAAAGGTAAAACTTCAATTCTGATTAGAGAACAGTAAAAACAACTCCCTAGGTACTATATCTAAGTTTTCTCCTTATGTTGATGCAGTTGTATCTATGTGAATCTTATTCGTGCATGCTAATCAGATTAGTCAATATACTCTATGGAATGTGTTATCTGTTGTTTTTGTTTTTAGGTATACAGAACCACAAACAAATTATTGCATGCTGAACATCTATAGTACTCATTGGTAGTAAAAATTTGTTCCACCCAAGAAATACAAAGCACTAGTACAAGTTATACTTGATTCTATTTTTATATGCTTAAATGAAGTGTTCCTCATCCTCCGGTTCCCTATGCCATCTTCTTTAATGCAGCTTGTATTGTATATGATACCTGAGTGAATACAGCCCATATACTGCCAGTCTCAGCATGGTCTGGTTATCTTTTTGATAAAATACCATAGATCATGGCCAGAAGTTCTTCAGTAGTTTTAGTGTTTGTTTGTCTTTTTTTTTTATGCCATTCTCTCCAGATGGTTTGTACTATGAAGTATTTTCACTTTTTCAGACTGTCTGGTCTACTGCTCCCAACAATTATGTGATTGAAGATAACATTATAGATAATAATCTCTTGTACTCTGTGTACCTATTTTGGTGGCAACGGTCTTTTAATCTGCTATATCATGCATGTTTTTCCATTATCTTTTTGGTTAGATTGTTGAAGCAAGAGATGTGCTTCTTCAGAAACTAGGAGAGAGGAAAAATTTGCAAGCTGGAGAACCTGAAAACCCAAGGACTGTGGATACATATCAAGAGGGTAGGGAGGACCGTGGAACAGAAAGTATCTCATTTGAGCAAAATCAGATATTGACTGAGGTTACAAACGCAGTAGAGGGTTTAGAAGTTGATGACACGGTTAGCACTGAAAAATGGTTGGAAGATACAGACATTGATGCTAGTTCATTGGCTTCCTGTACAAAACTTCAACAGGAAGAGGACGTCTCATTCAGTGACCTAGAGGATGATAGGAGTTATAGCTCCGATAAATTATCTGGCTACAGGGAGGCGCATGACATAAGGGGTTCATCACCTGAAGGTGCTACTAGTGACTGGGTTCGGCTGCGTGAAAGTTCTGAGAGAGATGGCAGGAAGAAGGTTATCCGTTTGAAGGGTAAGGATTCAGAAGATGAGTCAAATGATTGGCTCACTGTTGATGATTTCAATTAGATAGTCTTTTCTTGATTCACCAAGTTGTAAAGGTTCGATATTTACCCCCTTCTCCGTGGTTCTGTATTTAGGGAGTACAAAATTATATAAATCAAAGTATTTCTTTTCTTATTCACACGTACATATTTCTTGTTTGTACAAGGCATTGGGTAGACAACATTCAATTTTTGAAAGTGTACAACGCAAATAAAATCAAGGATTTCAAGAATAATTGTAATTTGTAAATTTCTGTTAGTCGAACGTTGACGTTAATCTGTTGACATAATTTATGGTTTTGAATTTAACTTCGTACATGTTTGGATTAAAGTTCATGAATCCAAGTTTGAATTAAAAGTATGTTGAAAGCTTAAGTTTGTTAAAAAATAGTTTACTCAACATACATGATTTATGTTTGAATATTTTCTTCTAAAAAATGAACTTGTTTGAATTATTCTATTTTAATTAAAAGTACTTTTTAAGTGTATAAAGTGTATAATTACTGAAAAGGATATGAAATTTTATGATGTAATATTTAATATGAATTAGTATAATATTGTTAAAAATAATCAATAATCACTAAAAATATTAAATATTTTCATTAATAAATTATAAGACTCCAACAATGCTAATAATTAAGTTTTATATGCTCTAAATTAAAATATATAACACATTAACTCACGTTGAATTTTATATGGTCCGAATGTTAAAATTGTATATGTACATATTATTATATTATATTATGGCAGTACACATATCAGAATTAAATTTAAGGGCAGCAAGAACAACTCGTGGCAGCGAACATCAGAGCATAATTCTAAAATACGATTATTTATATACTGCACCCCTATATATATATATATATACTTCCTGCAATACGGCATGTGCTATATCGTTTTCCACCACCCCACGAGCGAGCCAACTTCGATCTCAGCCTCGAGTCTACTTATCATTCTGCTATTACACAAATATAGAGGCAAAATTGGAAGTTAATGGTTCCAACGGAAACGGAAGAATCAAAAGCATGCCATGAGTTGCTTGAGGCAAAGTTAAGTTGGACACAAACGGAGGTAGCAAACTTAATTTTGTGGACACCCAAACATGTGGGCAAACTAAGTTTGGTCCCTCAAACATACTTTTGAGTTGGACAAACTGAAAACCAAACATTGTCATGTTATTAGAAGTTTAGGTGTTTTTTTATATCAAAAATTCAAAATTCTTCAACGTATTATTGAATAATACAGTAAACATTTATAGTGGAAATATATTAAAGTTGAATTTTATCACGAAGAGGACGATTTAACTATCACGAAAGAGTTATCGGTGATATGTTAGCAACAATATTGACATTTTAAAAAATAGTTATAGTTTCTATATTGCATAAACATCATATATTACCTTCTATATAGAGTGCATCCACAATGCTTAATTACTTTCTAAAACATGCACAAGCCTAGATTGGTAACATCTGATAAATGATCGCATATCAATAAATTATATTCCCTTTTTGGTTGACCCAATAAATTATATTCTGAATAACTTAAATAAGTAGTTCAATGGTCTCAAAAAATAGTGCAATTTTTTTTTACTATTAGCCTCCAGATCTTATCTCCAGCACGAAGACAACAAGGGACCATGGCAGATGAAGGCGAGTATAATGTAAACGACAATGACGAAAATTATAACAAGTGCAACCCTGCATGAGGAAGAAAGGAGGATCATAAGAATTTGAGATCATTTTTAAACTTTTTTTAACAAAAGGCAAAAATAATTATTCTACTCCCAAAAATCCAGGATACGCTAAAAAAAGTGCAACAAAAATAAATTGGAAAAGTAGGTCAAAGGTATGCTCAACCTTTAGGGAATAGCTATTGGCGTCAACTTCATTGCTAATGATCCCTATTGTGGGTAAATTTTTTTTCTAAACATGTGTTTCTCACGGAATCATGATTTTATATACAAAATACTCAACAGAATAATAATTCTGTTTCAGATTTTATAAATGAAATGGTGATTTCATTGAGTATTAAAAAAAATATATCAAAATCGTGATTCCATTATAACCAAAAGTTAGGGAGGTGTAGGAAAAACTACAGAGGTAAAATGTATTTTCATCTCAGTTTCAAAAAGTGGTAGAGGCCATCAGCAATTGGATAGGGGCCAATATCAACTCCCCAAACCTTTATTGTGCAATTCAATAATTGTAAGAATGAATGGAAAGTTTCAAAGCCCAAGATTTCTATAAATTGGGTATAGACTGGCTTCATGAGCAAAGCACAAGATGAGATGCCTCTGTAAATGTAATGTGTGCTTAAAGAAATATTAGTATATACTAATTCTCATCTAGGACAATCAAGAAAACCTAGAAAAGTCCAACACTGATATATATTTTTCTTCCATTATCAAAATGCAAAAACTTAAGAATGAAATCAATTATGCAAAATCTGGATTGAATTAATACTTACGTTAGCCTAACATTACTCCACCACAGGTTATTTTTATAACGGCGGGACTGCCTTTTGAAACGAATCGAATTGCTATTCATTGCTGAAGTTTTCTCCACCAGCAGCTCCAACCGACCACCTCTCTCCAACACTTTGTCAATGTTGTCTATCATCACAGTTCTCACCTATCATTATCACACGTCAAATTAATTTTCAAGTATTAATTAGTCTTCAGATGATATCAAACAAATAATTCTACATTAATAGTTCGATTCTTCTACAGTAAAATTGTTCAGTATTTGGTGCCACAAACCATTTAATGACTTGCATAAGTAAATAATCATGCATCTTATCACACTAAATCTGACCTTACTTTGAAATTTACTTTACCACATCAAATACAAGAGTTGGTTGGAACTATGCAATTCCAAGTTTGAGTTTGTCATATTAAAATCATAAGAATCATAAGGTAAATTAAGATTCTTTAACCAAAGAGTATTTATAGGATCAATCTGCAGAATGAAAAATTGGACAAAGTATTCCAGAAGAGAACCAATTATAGACAAGGATCTAAGTGTAGATAAATCTAAATGTGTATATTTCGAACTTGCCTGAGTCATTTCACCTTTGAGACGGTTTAATCTGTCAGCATTTGGGTCATTGGAGTAATATTCCATCTGTTGGTTCAAGACCCTTGAGAACTCATCATTCATGGCATAGGCAGGAGCTGAAAGAATAGCACGGGCATACGTCTTCACAAATTTTTTATGAATATCTTCAAGAAATGCAAAAGGGGCTATTCCTGCAGAGATTCAAAGAGGAGATTCAATTCATTACAGCTCATTCAGGAATTGCAAACTTCAGTGCACAACAAATCAAGCAGGAATGTTTTTCTTGTGAACACTTTGACTCAAAACTTTGTAATCATTTATTCTGACTGCCCAAAAACATGTCTCAGAAATGATTTCAACCACCCAGTCACGTAACAACCAGCAATATGATGTCACAGTCTCATTACATTCTGTTTCAATTTCACCAACTTGATAAAAGTTCAAATGTGACATAATTCTCAATGTAAAGCATTTCACACTATCAGTAAACAAAGAAGTGTCATATCATTTGTATTTAGTAACTAAGGATTTTCAATTGCAATAAAAGCTTTCAACAGTTTTAAGAATAAGAGGCATCATAGTGTGTTGAAAGTCTAATTTCTAAAATGATATTCTGATTGGAAAACAATACAAACAACATCTAATTTATTGTATCCAAGTTTTTCCCTAAAAAGGTCCCTATACATATCAGTAATTAGTCAAAGCACCAACCACATCAACCTTAGATTATCATAGTTAAAGCTATTAGTATCTACTCTTTAAACTTTTATAAATTAAGTCACAAAAAATCTGAACATTGAAATCAAGGGGAATCAATAAGCAAAAAAGATTCTTGTGAACACAAAAGTAAGTACGCCTTCGTGCTTCCCACAAAAAAAAAAACAAAAAAAGAGTATGGGAAGGGACCATTAGCTTAATTGGGCCCATACGGGTGTATCTTGGCGCCAGCAGCTTCCCACGTGTTTTTGGCTATGGCATATGCCTTTCTTGATTGGACATTTTTAAGCTTCACATACAGTCTCATAACAGAACTGTAATTTTGGGATAGTATACATGATTTTAAGATCGATCAAAGAGAAAAGTTTACTCTAACAAACAAGTTACCTAAGATTGTCTAACAAGTTTACTCATAATTTCATTTCCTTCCCACTACAAGAAATTTTCGTTACATAATCAAATTCTGAATACCACTTGATTGGTTCAAGTGGAATTCCCCTAAAACAAGGTCTTAACAGTTTCATGTTTCAACGTAGAGCTCGCCCCACCATGTTATAGATGTTCCTAGCCATGTGTTCTAGACTGCAAACGAAAAAAATCTGAATCAACCAACAACCTACGACCTATATATATGTCAAACAAAACACGCGATTGCAATACATGAAAGGGCCAGGAATACTTCCAAGCACTTTGACAGCATCTATAGTTCAAAGATGAATGAAAAATTATCTGCATTGATGTTAAAAAATAAAAACAGCACCAAATCCATAAAAAAAAAAAAGAGCAAAAATTGAATCAATTCATTTGCACCCCCCAAAACAAAACATAAAGCAGTGTTGTTGGATCAAAAAGAGTTCGTTTTCCTACTAACAAAAATTAAGAATTAACATTTAATGA
Source organism: Glycine soja (assembly GCF_004193775.1). Lineage (NCBI taxonomy): Eukaryota > Viridiplantae > Streptophyta > Magnoliopsida > Fabales > Fabaceae > Glycine > Glycine soja. The sequence goes on along the minus strand of NC_041012.1, from coordinate 35,283,200 downwards.
TATAAAAAAATATTGTTTCATTGTTGTATTATTAGATTCACCAAGCGAAACACAACCAGCTAGCCTAGAAAACAATACTTTTTAAAAATAAATAAGAAAATAAATGAATGAGAGGAAGCTCTTACTTCCAAATGCATCATCAGCCATGCAAAGAACAGTGAGGCCATCTGTCCTCTTGACATGAAAAACATAGCGATCGTGGGAAAAGGAAACATTGGAATCATTATTGTTATCACTCCCTTGATTGATCTTGCTGAGTATCTGTTTGGCTACTACACTAGCATTACTCTGGGTGGCGCTGAACTCAGCCAGAACCACCTGCCCCCTTGCCACCATTCCATACAATATCCCCATTAATAATGGTTTGGTTAATTATTTTGGAGAGAAGAAGAAATTACCAAGAAGAAGGTAAATCTGCCAAAAGCCGTTTGTTGTTTCGGGTGGTTAGAAAAGGGTAACGAAATTGGTTTTGGTTTTGGTTTTGGAGGTGCAATTACACCAACACCAAGACAAGGATGAAGAGAAAACAATGTGTCCATTTGATTTGATTTAGTGTCCAAAAATGGGGTAAACGACATTATGGAAATTTGAAAGGAAACTCTGCCTCTACCCTTTTTCATGCCTACCATGGCATTTTCGGTGCCACCAAAATTGCCGGAAAACATGGACATAGATCCTACGTCAAAGGAATTCATAATTGTAACTTAAAACAACGATAACACCACTATATGGTTAGTCATGAAAATTATTTTTAAACAAAACAAATATTTATTCATTCAATCCAGCTAGGGAAAAAAAATTACACGATGTTACTCTCATATAATCATTCATTAAAATCCTTTTTTTTTTTTTCATCCATTAGAATCCTTTTTCTCTTTTCCTCTTCCTTAATTGCACTAAATAGTCTATAGCAAAAACCAAGTGAAGAGGAGTGTTACTGAATATTGATCTAGCTGGTACCGTTGAATCCAATTCCTAGAGCTATAAAAAAGGGTAACATGAATAGGGTTTCTTTATGAACTAAGGAACAAGAACACATCATGATGCATTGGGAGGACTAAGGCAAGAGGGGGACACGTACACGTTGGTTTTTTAGGGTAAATGAGTGTGTGGGTGTATGATTAGCAGTTATGAGCTGTAGGGTAACCCTTTAGGTACATCACATCGTCTGGCTCCAGAGAGGCACCCCCATGGCCCACGCCGAAAGATTACATAATGTTCACTCATTGGATGGGAGTTAAGATATAGTTTTGTGGTAATCATCGATACACTTTTATTTGAAAAATCACTTTTGAGCAAGGGATCACGTCTGCCTCTGTTTTACATACAGTTGTTTTATGGTAAATAGAGGTTAAAAATATTACATCAGCGAAACGTGAGTAAAACTTGTTTAAATTATGCTGTCATAAATTTTACATTGTACAAACCTATGTTATGGTAAATGCTTAATCAAACAAGTATTTCATATATTAACTTAATTAGATTGATTTTGAGAAGAAAATACACTCAATAATTAATACACTGGTATCAAATTCATTATGGTAATATTCAATATATTTGATTTTAAATTCAAATATAATCTGTTTTAGACTAAAGTATCATCAGCTTGTCTGGATTCAAGGTGACACCGTCATAAACCCGCATTTATACTTGAACCGGGAAGGTTTTTTCTTTTCTTCAGAAAACAGGAAACAGAGCCTATAATATGCAACAAATAATAATAAAAAATTCAATTTAAAATATTAAACATTTCATCCTGTGATTTTATAACGTAACTGAAACTATATAATAAAGCTTATTTTAAACTAAAAGAAAATACACCTCTCGAATAAATGCTTTTAATTTTTAATCTAAATTTATAATTTGTGTCAAAATAATATATACATGAATATGTTTGGCACACTACTTAAGATAGTTTAAAAGCATCATTCTCTCATAATTCCCTGAAACGTCTGTTAAGGACAAAACTATAAAGTTCAGACCGATGTTAAACCAAACAACATTTTAGATGTGGTGATCCTAAAGATGTAATGAAATTAATAACTATTAACTACTAACTTTTCAATTTTCAGTTAACATTAATTTTTTGGTTTTCAATTAGCTTTTTTAACTTTTAATTAACTTTTTAACTATTTTTTAGAATAAAAAAAGTAACAGAATAAAAAAACTATTTTACTAAACATAGCCTTTTAATGTTACTAATACTTTTATTTGCAAGGAGTTTTTATAGCGGAATCACTATAGTTATTTGAAATTGTTTCAGGTTAGACCTCTAAATGGCCCAACTTGGACAAGCTAATTAGTATGTATCTATTTTCAAGTATTTGCAATTACATATACCTTATTCACCTCAAGACTTTATATTACTCAATTAGATTTTTATGTAATATATTAACTAATTAGAAATTATCTTACACATAAATTTTAAAATAATTATTATAAAACAATTTATAATTAATTGATAATATTCAAAATATTTGTATTGTAAATGTATATCCTAATTAAATTCAATAACATGTATTTTTACGTCATTTTACATTTATAATTTTAATAAGTATTTTAATTTAATAAGTTAACTTTATAATTTTCAGTTAAGAATTGTTCTTTAAGTTTTCAAGTAACTAATTATGAACTATTTTTTATTACATTGGAGTAAAATAAAATATTATCAAATATAAGACCAAATTATTAAAATGCACGAAAGGCTTGATATATAATATTCTTCATCGAAAATTAAATATGTAGAAAATTAATACAATGGTTAGCAGGGTCATGTGTCAATTTTATGTTGGCTTAAGATGAAATAGAGATGAGATAACAAAATGTTTAAGAAAAAAAAAAAGAAGCTTAAATTAATCTTTTGCCAATGCAATCTCCCAAAAAAATGTTATGCAAATACGAAACAGATATGAGAGAGAGAAATTTTTTATTGAGACTTAGCCATATCATTGCACCACCTCTGTATTTAAGATCGATGACAAGGATATACTATGGTTGTCTCAAAGAGGATGAGATACCTTTTCTTACTGGGACCATATAATTCACATATATGCCAAATATATACACCCAGATCTCATTTATAAAGTTTTGTACGTGATCTGCCTCCTCCTGTAATGTGTTGCCACATGACAATTGCAGATCAATAATTTCCATCGGAAAATATATTATATTAAGTATCTCTACACCCACTTGCACCCGATGTGTCTACATACGTTGTTATATGGAAAATTTTACCAAAAAATAAAAAATCAATTTTGGCTGTACTTAATCCAAGTGCATGCATGGTCATCATAGGTAAACCACTAAATTAATTAAATCATGATTGAATCAATTTCACACTCTATACATATCAGTGTACGTTCACTCGGAAACCATAAGCTTCAGGGAATAAACCACAGCCATTAGTTTTTGCTGGAAAACTGAACCTCTACTTCAATGTTGCTGACTCTATTTGAAGAGTCTTTGACATCACAGACGACAAATGCCAAATGCAGATTTAATGTCTTTTGTCCGTCATCGTGATTCTGTGGTCAGTAAACAAATGCAGATTTTAGAGGGTCGGAGAAGTTTCGACACCGATCTAACTTCATTTTCAGATAAATATCACCCTGCATTTGCGTAACTTTCCAATCCTTTTAATTTAGAGAATAACTAATACTTTTTGGTTAATTAGTTACCTTCCCATTTAACACAGTTTTTTTAATAAAAGCTTATTATGAAAACTTATACATACTATAGGCATTTAATCTAATATAATAATGGGATCATTAGTGCAAAAAGCTCAGAACTGGGTGAGAGAGAGGCGAGGTGTACTAAAGTCTGCATGAATTAACTTCACTTTGAAGTTTATGAAATGAAGTAAAAAGACCTATAAAAAGTAATCAATTAATCACTATCCAAACATGCACTACTTTAATTAAGTGTTTATTACTTTTCAAAAAAAATATTAAGTGTTTATTATTATATTGGTAATACGTCCTTAATTTGCTTATTAACCAATAAGTTTAATGATTATGCTACGCCTGAGTGTCATAACTTTTAACCAATTAAAAATTGAGAAGTGATATATGTATAATAACTTGTATAATATTATATTTTATGTCTATTTCTTTCTTCTATTTTATCATTTAAATTTATCTTTTATTTTTCTCTTTGTCTTTTTTAGTTGTATAATTTATTGTACAAATATAATTTCTCTTAAAAATTATCATCATTAACTTGATTTTTTAATTGTATGACAATAATATAAAATTATTTTATACTCACACAATATAACCTATTTTTTCTTAATGAATAGATCGTTTGCTTGTAAACTCTTTTAAACACTTTTAAACTTCGGGGGAGGGGTGTTACGGTATTCACCATTTATATATAGTATAGTTCATGATACAAGGCAGAGGGAGATATAAGGTTGTTCCAGGGTGAAGGATGAAGAGAGACGAAGAAAACAAAGAAGTTGCGGATTCAAATCTTCCTGTCAGAAAATTAATAATATTATCAACTAATATTTGTCAATAAAAAAAATATACAAGTCTCCAGTTGTATGCATACACGTACAGTACATACTAAACTTCTTTCTGCAGTACATGCATGGCATGGTCAGTGCAGTATAACACATAAATAAATACGGGGATAAGAGTGAAGGAAAGATAAGTGAGAGAGATTTCACATCAGAGAGCAAAGAAAGCTGATTCACGGATCTACAAAGTTACAAAAACTAAAAGGCCTTTAGAAGGTGTGTATCCCATCACGGACAGTATTACACATCCACATCAGGGACATGATGCTATCTGAATAATCATTTTCTTTCTTTCTCATTTCTCAATCCACCCCCACTCTTCTCACATGGCTGCCAAGCTGTACTGTTTCAGTGTTTCCCATTCCCACTTTTCCCACAGTACTTCTGCATTCTCTTCCTATTTTCTCGAAGCACTGTGTGCGCAGTACTTGGATATTCTAGCAGGAAAATGAGCAATTAATGGACAGTTGTACACCCCTTGGCTATTCAACACAGACAGAGGAAAAAAATTCACAAGTGTAAATTCATATGAAAAGAAAAAAGAAATTAGAATATAAAGGACAATTTAATAACCTATTTAGTCGTTAAACTATGCATTGACAATTTAGTTTCTATATTTTTTTAAATGATCAATTAGTCCACAAATATATTTATGGTGTGACAATTTTTTAAATGATCAATTTGTCCACAAATATATTTGTGCTGTGACAAATTAATCAAATTGTTAAATACACTGACAATTTGGTCATTAAAGTATGATATTTATTATTAAAGTAATATTGATACTATTTTGTAAACCTATTACTACCTATTTTTTATTTCTATAAATAAAAAAATATTGATCAAAGATGTTCTTTTTAGTTCATGTTTTTAGGGAACACCAAGATCGTTTTTCAATCTTGATTACTCATATAATCATGCAACAAGAAATCTTGATGTTAGTTAGCGACAAAAATGAATAAAAAAATAATAAAGATACAATCAGATTGATACTTTCAAGGAACAAAACAAAATACAAATATTATAGAGATTAAAAAATATTGCTATTATTATTTTAAGTAATGATTGTTTTAAATATAATTGATTTTGTTTCTCAAATAAAATTTTAAGTGTAATTATCGCGAAAGGAATAAAGGATAAAATATTTGAGTTCTATAAAGTAAGAACAAAATAAGTAATTCCAATCATTGATAAAAGATTAATTATTGATATTTTAGTGCATTCAATTTTTTTTTACTGAAATATCAATTGTCGTGAGGTTACTTTTACCTGACCAACGGTCTAAACAAAAAAAAATATTACATATATAAATATAATATTAATTATTAATTTTTAGTCAATAACTAAAATTACTTCACTTTCCTAATTACTCATTTTAGAGAAATCCGATGCTTAAATAATTGTCTCTCCCCAAAAGAAAAATTCACATTAATGTCGGCAGCAAGCACTGTTGAAAAGGAAAACTTCCCAAGTGGGAAGGCAAAATTTGTCCAGTGCATGTTGTCAAACGTGATTAATTTGTAGATTTTTCTTCTCCTTTATAAGTAACTTAAAGCACAAACCTGATTAGTGATCAATTTCAATTTTGTTATCCTCAAAATAAATTGAGTTTAATGGTTATATATTATTGAATGATGGTGTAAAAAAATTTATATTGTTTATGTATAATCTTTTTTCTCAAAAGTATTTTGTAACAAATAGTAATGTTGTTCTAAATAATATTTTGGAGTTTTTTTGTCATGCGCATGCGTGTCGTGTAATGCTTGAATGTTTCATTTTAAAAGTTTTTATAATGACTAATGAAACTAAATTTTCATTATTTTGTATATAAATATTTTAAAATATATATATATATATATATATATATATATATATATATTGTAAGAAAATTATAATTGATTTTAAAAATGAGAAATAAATTTTTTAAAAATCAAATTAATTAGACACTAAAATTCCCCGATCAACCTCTTATTAGTCTTATATTTGGAATGCATCTTTCTTCATTGCAGAGAAGGGATGGAAGCACCCAAGATAGTCAAGATCATAAATTCCATCCACCTCTGATGGATTCGAAACAATATCTCAAATACTATAAAAAAAAAGTCATATATTAATAAAAAAAATGTTAAATAGAATTTTTATTTGGTCAAAATTAAAATACATTCTTAACATAAAATCATAAGATTTATATTAACTGATCAGTTTATGTTGGTCAAAAACTATATATCTACGTAGATACATCTAAATACAATTAATCTTCTTGGTTACTAGGTACATTCTTTTCATTTTGTAGTAAAAAGGGTTGCATGTCCAGGCTTAGTAGTTGGTAAGACCTGGCAAGTTGATTTAGCTACAAAGGGATTGGGAGGAAAGTTACAGCAAAGGCTATGTGCTTCCTAATTCCTATGCCCTCGTTTTCGCTTCGTGGTTCTATTTTTCGTGAAAAGTGAATAAGTTTACAACCTTTTGATTCGTCATTCACATACCTATTTGCGGCTATTGGGCTAGTTTGATCTCTCTATCTCTCTATCTATAGGTAATACAAAAAGTTTTAATTTGTTTAGTTAAATAGAGTTAGAAAACAACGATCGATCGTCATGCATAATGTGCAAATTTAAACTGATGACCCTTTTACGCTTGGTCAAAATGATTCTAAAATTGATGGATCGGAAATTGATAAAATTGGTATAGGATTGATAAAAATAAATAAATGTTAAATATATATATATATATATATATATATATATATATATATATATATATATATATATATATATATATGCTTTACAAACTTCCACGACCCACTGTTTCTAAAGAATGCCTATCCAGGAGTCAAAAGTTTTTCCTAAGCTCAGGGTTCATAAGGGATCGATGGTTCATTGGTGACTTTAGCATCTATTCATTCATCAATCGATCATAGGATGCCTTTGCAAGATATATATATATATATATTTCAAGCGTTAGGACAAGTTTGTTTGTGCAATAAAGTGACGTTAGAGAAGCTTGGAAAATGATATACAAAAACACACGCACTAACACATACAAATATAATGAAGGCGATGCATATGATTCTTGATAAATTGTCATTGAAGTTTCACTTTCAATTCAAGACCACACTACACTCTCTTTCTAAAACTCATGAAGGTTTAAGAACTTTTTGGTACTTGTGACATTGTCTTGCCGTAAGTGTTAACTGTTTTGAACTTTTTCTTTTCTTTAGCCTTCTCGTCTCTTGTCGACCAAAAAACAAAGATTAAAAAAGTTTATTGTTTGTTTATGTTTATGGAATTATATATCTTGCCCCCACAGTTTAGTTTTAGAGAAAGGACAACATAACTTGAGCTTGAATAAAATGGCGCTGTGTACATGTAAAGCAGGATCGAAAACTACCCAAAATCATTTTTATTTCTCATACTTTTTACAGTAGATGGAAAACTTCATTCTTCTTGTGCCAGCAAATTAAGTTGCAGAATTATCGTTGTTTCACAATTTCAGCGACTATTTGTTTCTTTATATATCAAATAATTTTTAAGTTTAATTATACTTGTAGTTCTCATGATAATAGTGTTTGAATGATTTTGGTCTCCTAATTTTTAATTACTTTGATAGTTTTCATATTTCTAATTTTGTAACTTTACTCGATCCATTAACTTAATATCTAATATTTGACAAAGATGCAAGCATAATTGTAAAGTGTTGATATGAATGTATTGATGTAAATGTTGACAGTGCTAACTGAATATATTAATGTAGAACTTGAGTACTAATAGAAGTATTGACGAAAATTAATTCAATTTTTAATTGTTTAATTTTGTTCCTCACCTTAACTTGACATCTTACATTTATGAAATGCAGACAAATATTAATCCCCAAGCTTAAACGGTTAAACCTATATATGGTCAATATGTGTGAACAACAATAACCATTACATCACCTAATGCATTGATTGGTATATAAGTATGACAAAACTATTATATTTAGACTCATTAAGGAAAGTATACAGTGCAACTTCAACAAGACTTGTGTTGCTGTTTTTGTATATAATCATTTTAGTTAATAACATTATTTTAATACTAACTTATAAATATCTTTATACACTAGTACAAAAAAAAGTTTTTAACATTGATATTTTTCACATTTCTAGATCAATTTCCGCCTCAATTCATATATAAAATACAATTGCTATATCGGTTTTTGTCACAATCAATTAAAAAAGACTTTCTATATTAGAATATTAGATATGGTCACAATTGTGAAAATGTTTTTTTAAGTGCACTAAACACACAACTTACATAATACGTAACACAATCAATTAAAAAAGACTTTCTATATTAGAATATTAGATATGGTCACAATTGTGAAAATGTTTTTTTAAGTGCCCTAAACACACAACTTACATAATACGTAACATATATATGTAATGTTTTATACTAATAATTTGGTGTTATATACATTAATTTTTGCTGGTATGATATTTGTCTATTGTAGTAACAATTAAACTATTAGCATAAACATTTAGAGTTTATTTCATTATTATCAGTACATTAAATGTTAATATATATATATATATATATATGTGTGTGTGTGTGTGTGTAACGAATAATTGAATTATGCAAACGTAGTACAAAAAAGTGGATGTGGACCATGCACAGTTTATAGTTTATACCATCGGAGAAGTAGATTTTCTAAAATTACTGTTCATTAACTTAAATAGGACTGCTTTGATTTATAACGAAAAGGTTAAATCATACATCACAATTTGAGAAATTGAGAATGTATGGGCGAAAGAAATAAAAAAAAAGATATTATAAATAATATGATTAAAAAATAAAGAGAAAACTAAAATAAAAAAGAAGTTGACGTACAAATATAATATTCCGGTTTAATTTGCAATGTTTTGTTTTTTTTTTACTGATTTGCAATGTTTGTGTACACGGTTTAGATTTATTCAATAAAAAAAAGTGACACATATAAAATTGCAAGTTTTTATTTATATATGCACTTCACAATTAATCAAAGGAAAAAAATGAAAAGTAGGTTTTTTTTTAATATTGAAAAGTGTTTTTACATTAAGATATATAGAGGGAAATAAATAACAATTGCATAATTTAAATAAATGATTAAAATGAAAATAACTTTGACCACTTATTTATGATTTTATTTATTTTAATTGTTTGGTGAGTACAACAGAGTTTTTTTTTTAATTTTTGCAAGTCAACAAGGTTGGGTTCAGATTTTTAACAAAATCATAAAACGGATTCAGTCCCACACAACTTTTGTTTTTAGATAAGGTTGAACTATTTTAACATCTCTACTCATAGTATAATGAAATAGTCATTTGGCTTAAATATAATTTTAATCAATAAAATAGAGTTTTTTTTCATCATTTAAATTTAAAATTGAATTTTTTAATCATCGTAATTTAAAAAGAAGAGAAAAAATAAATATCCTCTAAGTTTATATTTAAACCCAACCGTTTTTATATGAATAACCAAAGTAAATCTCTTAAAAAAATAAAAATAAATTTTAATCTTACCATCATATAAAAATGATTATTGAAATTTAACATTATGTAAACACTTAAAAAAATCATGAAATTTTTAAAAAATCTCACATAACTCATATGCTTTAATCTTAAACATTATCACGCATTATAAGATTTTTTTTATCTAAAGTATAAGTATCTTACATCGAAAACAATCATATTCAAATCTCAAGAAAACAAAATTGATTATAAGATTTAATAATCAATATTTTTTTTTTCTAACTTTCACCTAAAAATAATTCATTCACTAAATATAGTAAACGCGTCTTTTATATATAAATATTATTTTTAGAAAGAATAAGTTAACAAACTATAATCTTAAAATGCATCTAAGATGTAACTTACTTATTCTAAATATATATATATATATATATATATATATATATATATATATATATATATATATATATATTTATATATATATATATAAATACACAACAAATTTGTTAACTTACATATAAACAATTCAGATTTTAATTATCTTATCTATGAAGTCTGAACCAATAAAAAGATTTAAAAAAATAGTAAGATAGTATACGAATTATTTGAGGTTAACGCGGAGAAAGTCTTGGCGAAAGCAAGATGAAGGTTACTACTGTTTTGGTTGGTTTAACTGGCTAAGCAACTTAAACCTTTTCTGTAGTTTCACGGGGCTCCCTTTTATTTTCCCTTAGAGACAGACACATGACACTTGATCTGGGACCATATAGAGGTTAAGCAACGAGCAACCACAGTAACTGGAACGAGGGTTAAGTAAGTTTGTGCAGCTAGCAGCAAGTATAGTATAGAGAGAGGTTCCGTTCTGGGATATATGGTGTAAACCTAAAATTCGGAAAAATTGATCATGTTTGTGTTATGTTATGTAGTGTACACTTGTAAGGTGTGCCAGCTTGCAAAACTTGGCATCTGCCTTTTGAGTGTAGCTAGCCCCATCTTCACGTGATCTGCTCTTAACCCTTTTGTTTTCTTCTCCTCGTTTCTATATCCTATTCCTATATATGCACCCTCCCCCAGCTTCCTCCACCTGCATCTCCACTATATTACAATTACTACTTTCTCTCTCTTTGTAACTTGTAAGCATGGAGTCCTCAAAGATCTATGCTTACCTCTTCCTTTGCATGCTCTTCCTCTCCTCCGCCACTCCCATTCTCGGTTGTGGCTACTGTGGCAAACCCCCCAAAAAGCACAAGCCTGGTAAAACACCAAAGACACCCACAGTACCCGTTGTTAAGCCACCAGTCACAATCCCTCCCATTGTTAAGCCACCAGTCACAATCCCTCCCATTGTTAATCCACCAGTCACAATCCCTCCCATTGTTAATCCACCAGTCACAATCCCTCCCATTGTTAATCCACCAGTGACAGTTCCACCCGTTGTGCTTCCACCAATAGTGAAGCCCCCGGGTTTTCTCCCTCCAATTCTTAACCCACCAAGTACACCAACACCGTCGCCGGGGAAGGGAGGGAACACTCCATGTCCACCACCAAAGTCTCCTGCACAGGCTACATGCCCCATTGACACGCTCAAACTAGGTGCTTGTGTGGATCTTCTTGGTGGCTTGGTTCACATTGGCTTGGGAGACCCTGTTGCGAACCAGTGCTGCCCCGTGCTTCAAGGCCTGGTTGAGCTTGAAGCTGCGGTGTGTCTTTGCACCACTCTTAAGCTGAAGCTTCTCAACCTCAACATTTATGTCCCACTTGCCCTTCAGCTTCTTGTGGCTTGTGGCAAGTCTCCTCCTCCTGGTTACACCTGCTCCCTCTAAACCAGTTAAGTCCCCCCAAACTCAACTAATTTATCTCTTGGCTTAAAAAACTATTCAAGAAAAATATCCTCTACCACTTTCTTTACTTTCTTTACTAGTAGTAATTATCTTCAAACATTTTTTTAATATCCGTCCTTTTTTTTCTCTTTTCTTATCAATCATATCTCTTTTCATTCTTATATTTTTGTCTCTTCTATCTCTTTCTTTATGTAAGTGTACATCAACACCCGGAAATTTATGATTTTCTTTATCTTTTTCTTTTTGTTGAATAGCAATGTGAGCTACACAATATATGAATAGCAATTTCCCTTCTTTTTTTAAATCTTACCCAGAATTCTCCTAAGGAAAATCAATCTTGACTTGGAAATTGAAGTATATTTAGTATTCAATCATTTAACTTCTCTTAATCTTTGGCCATGCATATTTATTTCTTTTTGGAAGGAGCTAGTACCATGCATGGGTTGTCTACTTTATCTTCTATTATTTCTCTTTAAATTTCTATTTGGAAAGCTAATTGTGACCCATGTATGCTATTAAGGTAGTGACCAAGAAAGTAATTAGGACTTTTTTATTGAAATAATGGTCATGATAGGCTATCCTTTTTAAAGAGATTTGACGCTACTTTGACTACATCATATATAATTAAGCAAGAAAAGTTGTCCAAAAACCAACTTTCCTGTCCATTCAAATAGAAATTATTAAATTAATTAAAACATTTCAAGTAGAAAAGCAAAATGTTTATGCATAAAAGTTATAATATTACGTTTATAATTTCTGTTTAAACAATTAAATAAAAAAATATTTCAACATTTTTCTCCAATTTTTCCAATAAAAACAACAAAGTTTTTTTATGAGTAAATATATCATTTTTGCAATCTGTCTCTTTCCTTTTTTCTAGAAGCTGGTGTATATATATATATATGTGTGTGTGTGATTATGAATGTTGTCCAGCCCACTATATGCGTGATTTAATTTCTATTTCGTATCAGTAAAGTAATTATATCGTCCTGTTCTCTACCCGTGAACTTTGAAATCTTTGTCTCATTGTATGTCATGGCCTATGCTTTGCAGGTGAAAGGATTGAGGAAAATATGGTCAAAATCGACATGAGAGGATGTCGAGCCACACTATCTCTCTTCTGTCCTGATTGGAACTGCTGTTGTTTGTTTTGCTATTATTTGAAAAACCAATTTGTTTTTAATTGAGATTGTTGCATGTATGTTTTAATCCTAGGCAAGTAGCAGCAAAGATGCTTCTCTGTGACATGTTCAATTATTAATTTATATGAATTGCGCTTTAATTTGTTGAATATATCAGGTTCGTACGTGTTTCTCTAGTTGTATAGCATTTGCTTCAATTGTGGATCTGTTGCTCAATCTCGAATCTCTATAAAGGAAAGAAAAAATCTTAACCATGAACTTTGTGGGTATTGAAATCATTTGTAGTTTTTGAGAAATTAATAAATATTTTACTTATTAGGGATGTCTCAACTTTACAGGTGAGATTATCGCTTTTTTCTTTCATTCTAGTTTTAGTTATGTAATGTCATTTTTATTTAATCTTTCATATTGTATTGGATTTTTTTTCTAAATTTTATTTTTTTTTCAATTTTTTAAAATACAATAGTATTTTAATTAGTTGATCTGATTACCTAACCTAAATCAATCCAATTAGTGTAGATCGGATCAATTTGGGTTACTTAATTACTTACGAACAAAACAACAAACCCAACTCATTTACATTCCATTGGGTTGGGTGTTAAATATACCAAGTCCAACTCAATCCTATCTCTTTACACTCTTTATTTTATATAGGTACCCATTTATACTCATACATTTAAATATTGTTTACTAATTAAAACTTATTTATCAATGTTATTATATTGGTGCAACATTTTTCTTTAATATGCTAAATTTGTATGTTAACTGTATTAGGGTTATATCTTAAAAATGACAGAATATGATTGATGAAGAGTAAAAGGCAAGTATAAAAAAATAGTTTCCAGTTTTGATGGAAGTAACCCTCAGGAAAAACATTATTTTTAATTAAATTATATATTATTGGAATTTTAAAAAAAAAATGATGATTAAACATGTCAAAGGAAGAAAATAATTTCTATCCAATAATTTTTATCTGATATTAATAGTTAATAGTTTATCAATCATTAAGTGCTCTTCATATAAATTAATTTTACAAGTGATTTGATAATAACATGCACACACACTGTTTTCAATTATTTTACAATATCCATTTGACTTGTTTTTATTTTAAAAATATATCTTGTATATAAATAGCTGTTTTTAAACTTTGACGGAATATTAGTTTAATTATATTTAGCACTTTGATTTTACTATTTTTTTAGTTATTTCACTAAAAACTATATAAAACTTAGTTCATCATATAATATATAAGCTTTTATTCAAATTATCATCTTCTCAAGTTGTTTGTCTAAGAACTGATGTCATAAGTAACACATACTAAGACTACCATATAAGTATAAGTTGAGAGACATTTCTAATCTTTAACACAAGTTACAGAAAAAAAAAAAAAATCATACCAACAAGTCTATAACATAATAAATTCATTTACTTTTAAAAGTTATTCAAAATCATTAACAAAACCAATAAATATTTGATACAAATAATATAATTACTCAACAAAATATAATTTTTAACTAAATAAATAATATGTAATCTAACATTATATTAAATTTATATTAATATTATTTGTCTTAAAACATGCACCGTAGAATATATCTTAATTATAATTATATTTTTAAATTTATGATTACTTATATGTAAAATATTAAAATTAATATATTATGTTAAGAAGTTGGATAGGCTCAATCTTATTCTATTCTATGTGATGTTGAATCTTATTTTCGACAGGCCTATCAATTTTTTTGGTCTGATATGATCACAAATAAACACGTTCAATCCGTCCAACCAAACACCTTGAATAGAGCTGAGTAAGCACATATTTATTCATGTTTAATTGAATTATTTAAAAAAATAATCACTTGCCTATAATAACGAATTAACGATCAAATACATTATTATACTATTCCTGAGTACTTGATCAGCTTAACCAGAATTATTTGTTGGAAAAGGATAAGGTGAGATTGTTTGAATTTCTTGACTTAGTAGATTTTTTTCCTAAATCCGTGAGAGATTAATTTGGGACATGTAAAGACGTATGATTCCACCTGATGGAGAGAGAAATGGAAAAGGAACCCTGGCTTTGGTTTTCAATGGGCTGTGAAAGATTCCACCTTTCATTCGATGGATAATGTTACTTTTAATATCAAAAACAGATAAACAAAAGCAATGTGCTAAAACAAAATTCACGAAAATAACATTGTCCAATTTAGGCATATCATGTCACTTGTGACTATCAGAATTCACAAAATCCGCTATACCATTGTCACGTAATGTCCTAAACGACACTTTAACCCATATCATAATTTACTGTATATCTGCTGTATGCCCCACACTTTTCACTAGACACTCCCTCTCTGTCTCTCATGAGCCATAATAATCCCACGACACTTCATGGGAAAAACTATGTAACTTTTTTTATGCAACATTATTCGGGAATATTTCTTGTCTAGACTGAGTTTATAGATTTAGGTTTCATTTAGCTAGTCGAATATAATTTGAAAGTTAGTTTTAGAAAACATTTTTTATTTAAAAATATTATTTTCAAAAATTAATTAAAAAATATTTTCTTCAATAATAAAGTAATATATATATAGACTAAATTGTTTAATGTTTCCTTATCTTTATTTTAGGTTGTAATCTTTTAAAAGTTAGAAAATAGTCATTTATTTATTAAAAGTTATAAAATAGTTCCTTAAGATAATTTTTTATAGCATGGTATCCCGAAATAAAAATCCTTGAGAATTTAACTCAGTTGATTAAGCAAGGTACATAAGTTATTGTAAACCCCTCCTACCTAGCTATTTTTAATTCTTAAAAAAAAAAACATTACTTCATAAATATGCTATCAAAAATATTACTTAAGGAGTCATTTTATAGCATGGTATCCCAAAATAAAAATCCTTAAGAGAGTTTAGCTCACTTGATTGAGTAAGGTACATAAGTTACTGCAACCCCCTCATGCATATTTTTAATTCTTACGAAAAAAACAAAAAAAGACATTACTTCATAAACATGCTATCAAAAATATTACTTAAGGAGTCATTTTATAACTTTCAATAAATAAGGGATCATTTTTTAACTATTAAAAAATTAAAAATCAAATTGTAACCTAAAATAATGATAAGGGACCAACAAAGTAAATTAACTTGAAATATATTTTTGTATAAATGGATTTGTTGACATGAGACTATCTAAATTTTACTTATCCATATTAATAACACACACCAAAATATTTGAAAGAAAAAAAATCACTGTAAAAACACAAGAAAACGTAACAATGGGGGGTTTAAAAGAGAAAAAGAAGGTTGAATTGTATTTTTAAAAAGATGAAAATCTTTTTGAAACAGGTTGAAGAAATAGCTATATATATTGTCTTATGGGTGATCAAAGACTTTTTATAAAACTTTAAGTTCAAAAATGAAAATATTTCCTCACAAGTTCTACTCTCAATCATTAATAAAATAAAAGAGACGAAGGAGAGAGAGAGAGAGATTTGTCTCACTCATCGAGCTCTGTATGCACCTTGATAGGCACTAAAATTTTCACTAATAACTCATAACAATAGGAACTACGTTTTCTTAAAAAAGAAATATATGAACTATATTCTAGATTTTATATAAGTATTATTTCAATCTTTTTGACAATTCTTCAAATTTTCTTTTCTTTGTCTCTTCAGGAACTAAAATCAAGTATTGCTCAATCAAACTTTATAAGTTTGAGATTACAAGATAACCTTATACTATAGTTGGTTAAGATCAGACACAATCAATCTAGAGTAATGCATTCAAGTATTTACAACGTTTATAGAGAATGGTTTTATAATGATTCACTACTAAAAAAAGTACTTTTTACAATTGCTGATCTACGACGGTCATTATAGACCTGATGTAAAAGGCGGGGTGGTGGCATTTTTGTAATTATTGTAAAAAAAATTGTGTTTTACGACGCACATTTTAAGACGGTTATTAAAAACCGCCTTAAAATGTTATATGCAAAAATGTTTACAACAGGTTTAAGTTAAAGCCCGTTGTAATTGGGGAAAAAATATAAGCACGTGTTCGAATAACACTCAGCTCCCACCTTGCATTGAAGCCCTTCATCGTTACAATTTCAACCCTAGCTTAGTCATTTGAAACTTGGAGGTCATATAACTTGAACCCTAGCCCGTGTTCTTTGTTCTTCCATTTAACCCGACGACTTCGACGACTCTTCCCGGGTCGCAGTTAATTTGAATCAAGGAGTGGCACTTCGTGAAGATCAGGGCTTTGTCCACGGTACGTTAGTCACTTACTTACTTACTTAGGTTAAGCTTGGTGTAGTGTTGAAGACATGTCGCGGGTACCATTTAAGCTTGGTTAAGTGCTTATGTATGGTAATGGTCATTGCAGGGAAGACGTTGGTAATCAACAAGTTCATTGTGACCAACCGGTGCTACATTGTTGACTTGGCTGCAAAAGGGTCAGTGGCTATTTTCTTACTTTTGTCTGCTTGATGCATAGTGAAGGTTTGGATTGTTTGAAACATATATGTAACAAAAATATCAATATTTAAAACATGAAACTAGGGTTTGAATTGAAAGAAAAAAGGAATGTACAAGCTTGGATTAGATGTAGCAAATTAGGGAAATTTGTTGTTAGCATAGTGTAGAAGTAGACATTGGAACAACCTAAATAAGTTTCTATCAGACTTTCCTCAATAGCAAATTATTCTCCTCTTTGGTATGTTGTGTTTGTGTTAGGTGCTGATTGGTTTCCTTTTGCTTATTAATTCATTGTTAAATTACTGGTTATTAGGT
Source organism: Glycine soja (assembly GCF_004193775.1). NCBI lineage: Eukaryota > Viridiplantae > Streptophyta > Magnoliopsida > Fabales > Fabaceae > Glycine > Glycine soja. The sequence goes on along the minus strand of NC_041012.1, from coordinate 35,265,418 downwards.
AACGTTTTAGATTATGTAATGAAGGTGTGAATAATGACTCCTCTATACAAAGCATTCAATACTATAAGAATTTTAATTGTTTAACATATAACTATCATTACAATTAATAAGGTAAAGTACACAGAGAAATGTCATGAAGTAGCATGGAAGGTCAAAAGAAGCTCTAGAATTACTGGTTTTGTTTAATCTGCATGTGGTAATTGCATCCAAAGATAGGATGCTGCTAAGGTTGATTGGGTTCATGTAGCCTTTAGAACCTAACATAATTTCCTCCAGAATAAGCCTATTGTCCTTTTCAGATAGATGAAATGCATCCCAAAAGCTATATTGTTGTCTGTTTGAGCAAAGGTTTGACAGTGGTGTGCATAGCCCAAGTCCATTGTAAGGCTAGACAGTGGTACCATTTCCAAAGTTTCGTTCATCCCTTTGTCAAATTATAGGTCAAGTGGCCTCTTAGGATATAGTATATTAAACCAAAACATTAATCATCAACTCAAGAAATGATAACATGTTTTAAGAAAGCATCCCAAATTTTCTCAGCACTTTGACTTTCCTAACTGCATTTGCATATCCTAAGCCTATCTCTCTGTTCCCTGAAACTTATCAAGAGGTCAACAGTTGATATGATTGGAGATATATCTTTCAAGGATTAGTCTTTATGTGTGGTTATGGGAGTCCAATCGATTCATAACGAGTGTCTTCAAAAATGTATCAATAGCCTCGATGGTAACTGTTATCCAAGGATACAGAAAATGGTCATTTTAAATGTTGTATGTTTTCCTTTTCTTACAGGCAAACACAAGTGTGAATCTAACATAGACAATATAGACCAATTAAAAAGAGTACAAAATTTGATTGAAAACCTTTGTTTTTTATTCCTTCTTAATGGTATATGTAGCCAATTGTTTATGTTCTTCGTCATGTGTTTTAAAATTTGAGAGCTTTGACCCTAACTCATTGGAGTTTTTACAGTCTTTGTGTTTTTTGGAAAGACTATATGTTTCCGTATTTTTCTTCTCAACCAAATCTTAAATTATTTTTGATAATATCTTTTAAATACTATCCTTGTGATTGAGTTAAAATTTTCTTTTATAAATTCAACCAAATCTTATCTTTTTGTTGTGCATAAAACAAGTTTTGTCGCAGGTATATTTTAGTTGTATGTAAAAACTTACTACTTAATATCTTTTTTCGTTTTTGAAAAAAATGTAAATAAAATTAAAAATATTCAAAAAATAAGCAACTTTGTTGCATAAGCTTTAAGTTGTTTCAACTTCCATTCCAAAACATTTTGTTTACTTTTCACAACCCGCGCGAGAGTATGCAGGGTGACGTCATTAGGACGAAGTCCAATTCGATGAAACTTAGAGAAGAGAAGCATCGTTTCGTATTCGAGACATACGCCAACATAAGCTTTCATCATGGATGCTCGAGAGAACAAAACGTGTGTTGACTAGAGCACCAGCAACGAACATGCCCCATGGTAAGTTGATCTTGACAACATAGTTGTGGAGGGACTCGACGGAGCGGCTGAGGAGGCTAAAGAGGTGGAAGCCGTCATGGGCTTTGTCGGCGTGGGCGGAGAGTATGGCGTTCTAGGTAACAAGGTCATGGTTTATGTCAAGCGTTGTTCGAACAATTTTCGGGCGAAGGAGATGGAGCTGCATTTGGAGTACATGGTGGTGAGCTTCTTCTTGGATATGTTTTCCTCTCCAGGCTTCCCTCACTAACAAATATTTTCTCAAATTTGGATTTTCTTTTGTTATGTGAATGGTGCGTTTGGGATTGGGATTGGGATAAAGAGGTCTTGGAGGAAGGAGGGTGGATTTTTGAAATCATTCAAGGAAAAGAGAGAAGAGGACAGAAGAAAAGGTGAAAAAGAAGGGTGAAATAGAGAAGAGAAAGAAATTTAGTTTAAATTTGATTTTATAACAAATATCGATGATTATCAAACATCAAATATAAAATTTGGATATATATTATAAATTAAAAACACATATAAAATTCGGATATATATCATAAATTAAAAACATATTTAAACTTTTTTATTGATAGATAACAAGTAAATGATAATATTTTTTATACATAAAAACTTAGATTAAGAAAAAACTCTTCTACAAATAAAATTTGAAGAAATTACATGCATCATTAATCATTTAAATAAATAAGATATGTATGGATAATATTTCACTTCTGATCATGTAAAGGAATTTTAAATTATCATTCAATATAAATTATCAAATACCATACTTAAAAATTAAACTCTTACCAATTTTTTTAAAAGAAACTCTAACAATTTGTTGTTAAGTTACGTATGGCCTATCAACAAATTATCTTAAATCAAACTGAAGTCGCGATCAACATTTATAATTTGAATCGTCACCCATAGAGTTTTTTTTTAAGAGATATTCTTACTCTCATTAAACTACATGATTTATCCAAATCTTATACATTGAACATTTAATTTTACTTGTTTATTCTCTTTAAATTTATGAGCAATATTAATTTTAAAAAATGATTGGATTTAAATTTTAAGCCTTAATATATTGTATCAAATTGAAGACAGTTTTCTTGTTTAGATAAATTAATTTTAGGATTATTTCAGTCTTACCAATCTTAATTACTCCTATATTATGAATTATTCAACATAAAATTCTAAAAAAGTCAAGTAAATATGTCAAATTAACTAGTACGATTTTATTCGTTTTGAACCTAAGAATCAACTAAACTAACTTATACACATTTCATAGTTTTTAAAATCATAAAAAACTTATCTTACGAAAATTAAACTAGAATATTTCTTATAGGTGCAATGACAATAATGAAAATAGAACTTAAAATTTTGAACTATCAAAATTAGTTCGACCATTCAAATCGGCCCGAGTAGGACCATAACAAAAATTAACTTAAAAAATGGATCAATTAGGATTGAAGGGTAAAAAAATTCCAATCCAACTGCCAAAATTAATGAGCAAAACGAATTGGTCTGACGAGTCAGTCAATTTTATCATCCATAATTTTATAGTTTAGACACATTTTAATTTTGATTAAGATGGAGCTATTCTTTTCCCTCATCCTCTGCTTATATTGAAATAACTGTAAAACAAACACATTAAATAACAAGAGACATTCTTTTGGAGTAAAAGAAAATTCCAATGAACAAATATATTTTTTGTTAAGGCAGGAGTTGGCATGCAGAGCCAATACAATTAATACAGAAAAACATTCTATGTTGAACATAAATACATGATTACCCTAAAGTACATCCAAAATATAAAAAAAGGAATATATTAACGCTTAAGCAATGTTACTTAGGAGTTAGGTTGCTTAAGTATTAATCCAGACTGATCTTAACTCAGCATTTGTTTGAATTCCTTTTTAGTTGAGAGGTGTGTGTGTGTAGTGCTATTTATTAATTAATCAACTAATCATTCTTTTATTCGGAAAAACAAAAATATCTTTCTTATTATCTTTCGAGAAAGCATGCCAGAAACCACGGAAAGGATAACAAAAAAGTTGCCAAAAGAAAAGACGAGTATTATCTGTTATGAAAAGAGAACCCTGAAATTAGTTGTTTTAATAATTTTTGTCCTAACCAAACATGATTTATTTCATATTCAATAATCAATCAAGAAATTAATTCCTAAATTATTTAATTAAGGAATAAAATCTTTATCATTTGTGACAATCATTATTAATAGAAAATCAAACTCATTAATAATTTGCTTCATCAATAAACCAGTCTTTCTTGTTTATACATAAAAACTAAAGATAAAATAAATCATTAAAATTGGCATAATGGTCAGTGATTTGAATAATTATATAAGTTATAGGTTTAAACATCGTTGTTGTCATTATTCACTAAGCTAAAATAAAAGGCATATTACATAAATTATCAATTAAAGTCACATTTTTGTACACTAAGCATATTCCAGTCAAAAAAATTAAAGTCACATTTTAGTAAAAAAAAGGTCACATTTTATACACAATATTCAATGATATAAGATTTTCACCATTTATCATGTTAACGTAAAAAATATAGAAATATTGAATGACTTTAATGAATCAAGTTATGCTTGAAGCGAATTTTAAAAATAAAATTATAACTTGTTATTTAAAAAAAATATAGAGAGAAGATATATAAGTGTGGTTTTATCTTGAACTTGAGACAAACTTATATTTTGTTTGTTATATCGTATAATTAAAATATGAAATAACATTAGTAACGAGTGATTAATTTTCGTATGATGTGCATGTATGCGGATTCAAAGAGAGCAAGTAGGGAACTTTCTAAAACCACTTTTATAGACATTTATTATTTATAATATTTTTATATAAATCTTAATTTTATTTTTAAAAATATATTGAGGTGTTATAATTTTAGTTTTTCAATTAATTTTAAACTCTTACGATTTTTATTTTTAGATGAATTATTTTCATTATTTTTTCAATTATTATATTTTTCGTATTAAATATTCTATTATTAATTTTATTATATCTTAAAATATATTTAATTAAGTTTAAAAAATAAAATAAAAATATACACTTAAGTTGACATCATTCTTTTATTATATAATTAATGTAATAGTTAAAATAAATTATCTAATAAAATTATTCAAATAATAATAAATAAAATAAATCTAATATTTATCTTTATCAAATTCGTGAAATATAATGTTAAAATAATAAATTAAATATTATGAATAGTATAAAGATTTAAAAAGTGTAATATAAAAAATGTATGAAAATTAACAGTACAATTATTTAAATAATAAAACAGTTTTATTTAAAAAAGAATAATAAAATAATTTAATAAATACTTTAAAGATATAAGAGAACAAAATATAAAAAAATTAGAAATTAAATTTTAAAAAATATCAGTACAAGTAACATTTATAAAAATATTAGAATCTCCTAAAAAAGTTATTTACTAAATATTTAAACTAGCTTTTGATAATGTAAAAAAGTTAAAAATTAACTTAAATGTTTAAAAAATTAAATAAGCATTATATTCTAATAATCATGATGGACTCATTCACGTAGTAAAAAAAAAGTCTGTTTTAAAAGAATAATAAAAAGGCTTTTTTTATCACGCCTTAAGTTTTTAAGAAAAATAACATCCATTTTCTATCACCCTTCTGCCTTATAGTGAGAATCCTCCGCAAATTTAGACGCAAAGATTCAATTGTGAAAACTGTTTATAAAATATAAAGCAATTGCATCGGTTCCATTTCAAACAAGACTAATTAAACCTAAATCACCAGGTTAACCAAGAGACGTGATAATTCGCAAACTTCATTGTATTAACGCTTTGTACTAATAATCGTTGCTAAGTTAAAATACGAGCGCCACTTGCCCGTGCATAACATACATACATAGCAAAACAGCAACTGGGAAAAAGCACTAGGCACGAGCACCCACACGGAGGGAGAGTGAGAATGAGAAAGTGCGAACTCTGTCGGATTCAAAATGGAATTCCAAAATAACTATCAACTTTTCAGTTTTCTCAATATAAGCACAGTGACAATGGCATAACCTCTATTCTTGAATATAAAGCAAATTAGCCTCTAAAAAGTAAAAACCCAATCCGAATCAGATCTACACCTCAAATTTCAAAGGTGGGCACCAGCACTAACCAAAACACAGCCACCACCTGTAAGTGAACCCTAAATTTGAGAATTATAAGGAAAATGAATCATAAAAAAATATTCTCTGAATTGAACTTATATATGTTACAAATGCTATGGAAGGATTAAGCTACCTGCTAACTAACGCTGAGATGTGGGCCAGGCACAATGACAAAACCCAAGCATACAACACTCAAGAAGATTTATTCAATGTAATTCCACTAGGAAGGAACCTAATACGGCTACAACGTTTTAATTTGGTCAAAGCTTCCTGTGGCTTACCGAGCAAGAGATCCACATAAACTGCAGTAAGAGTGGCTTCTGGACTGTTAGGTAATAAGGACAATGCCTGCGCAACCAGTATATTGGATTTCTCAAATTCACCCTGCATCGCCGACATTACAGCAAAATTTGCATAAATTGTTGCTCGTGCCTCCTCTGGCTTGAGGAAAACAATACTCTGAGTGCCTTCAAGAGAAGAATTCTTAGCAGCTGTGGATCCTCCATTCACCTCTTCAAAATCGGCAGTCCTCTCCGGTTGCCATTTCTCACAGTCCTCTAGGCTGAAAGGCAAGTCAACATTGTTTCCCCCAGACAAATAGAATGACAAGTGCTCAGCTGCTTCCTTTGGTCTGTTCATCAAGCAGAGAGCCTCTGCTGCATAAACATGGCCTAGAAAGATGTAAATTCTGGAACATTCTGGAAGTTCTAAGAGAGATTTTGCAACTGATAGTGCCTTCACAGGATTGTCCAATTCCAGCTCCACATATGCTAAATTAGCAAGAACAGCTTGCTTAACCAATTGATTTTCTCTATTACGGACATTTTCATAACAGGAGAGGGAGTTCTGAACAAGTTCCTGACTATTTACTCCCTTTTGTTCTTTAGTGTCCCCATTTGCATTGACCTGACCTAACCCTACTGCTACTGAAAATGCCTTTGAATCAATGCCATGTGAGTTTTTAATATTTGAATTTTTTGAAGGCGACACTTCACTTCCATTGTTATCCTCCACAGACGAATTAGAGGGCAAACCAGACTTCAAACAATTTGCACTGTTGGAGTCCAGCAAGTGTAGAGCATTCAAGAGGCACTGCCGGGCAAGGGACATCGATAACTTTAGTCGCCCATCTTCACTTGGACAATCATCCCCTTCAGATGAGTCCACAAGTCCATTTCCTGAAATCTGATCTTCGACCACAAGTTGCCTCCATTTTCCTATCCCAACAACACAAACTCCTACCCCCAACTTCTCTGATGGGACCCGACTTGATTTGATTAGGCCCTTTTCTAAAGCCATCAAACAGCATTCAGAGAGTCGGAGCCACAAGAGAGGTTGTTTGTAAAAGACCAGACTTGCCTTCTGGAAACATCGAGCAGCAAGTATTGGCTTCCCACAAGCCAAGTACTGCACACCACAATTATAAATTATAAGGAGAGAATTATCCTGTGAGAAAGTGGCTAGCTTTAATGACTGGTCCTTCCGCAGTGATGAACAATTGGTTAATGCCTTTGAGAAGAATAATGAAGACGTCTGATATTTCCCAAGCTGATAATAAATGCACCCAAGATTGTTGTTGAAAATGCTTGAAAATGCCGTGTCTGTCCGATTATTTGATGCCATCAATAGCTTCACAGCTTTGCGGTGGTTACCACGAGCATATTCAAGCTGGGATTTCAAAAGAAGAGCCATTGATGAATCCCTTCCGCGTGCGATGTTCATGGCCAGCTTGACTTCTCGTTTTGCTAGCTTCAAGTTCCTAGTAAGAAGCAGAAACCTAACCTTGTACAGTTGCAATTTAAGCTTCAAATCAACAGTAGAAAACCTGTCAACCAAAGCCCTTGAAAGATCATTTGAAGATGGGCCCATTGGCCTCGCTAGATTTTGTCCACCCATATCCAAAATCATGGCTTCATAATCAAGTGTATCTTCAGACAAATCTCTGGATAGATGATTTTCAGATACATTTGCACTTGGCCCTAAGTCAGAACTAGATGCATCAGCAGCTGATACATTACTGGCAACAGGTACAGATTTTGTAATTAGATTTGCAGCTTGCTGCTGTGCTGTGTTCCCACTATCACCTTGACTCACGCTACTAACACCAAATGCTTTTTCCAGATAAGTCAACACATCCTAAACAAACAGATTCCAGCTCAGAATAGTGCACTTGTACACTTAGAGAAACGAAAAAACTGCTTACAGTGGAATTTTAAAGCCACTCGCTCAACAAATTATTCAAGATAAACAGATACTATAACTAGGAGGGTAAGAATTTATGCCAAGAAAGTTTAACATTGTATATTATCGGAGAAAACAATCAAAAGCAAGTAAACTATACACATTAAATTTTCAGTTTGACTGACAAAATATAGACACTGGGTTAGTGTTTTCAAAATGAAATTGGATCGTGTCAGTTTAGCTCCCAACACAACCTCCTTGTTGAGAGTAAACCCACATTTCCTGCATATGAACCCAATGACATGCCCAACCCCGGTTGCCTAAAGTGTTAGGGGTTTTATGTTATGGCTAATATCAATATCCTAATAAATAATGTTATGGCTAATTTATAATCTGTAAAGTCATTTTCTAGCTCTGATGTGTGATCATTATCTATTTAAGTACATGATTTGTGCACAATAAAGAAAACTTCCAGATAGCTAAAAATGAAGGATTGAAACAGATAAGTTGGACAAATCACCATTGAAAACATTCAGCTGGCATGCCCAACATTAGCTTGGGAAGAAAGATTTTTTTCCTATTTTATTCCTAATAGACCGCTAATGCCTCATCTAATCTCAGGAAATCAAATTTTATTATCAACAGACTGACAGAGAAATGAGAGGCTCATGGTTGAACTGGTCAAGGTAAGTATAAATTATGTATTAACATTGATATTTACATATTCATTGAACACATAACTAGCCACCACACACTAATAAGGAAATTAAAAAATAAAAATAACACAATTATGAGATATGAATATAATGGTAGAGAGCAATGCATTAAGCTACAAAACTTGCAATTGTTAAAAAGTAAACCAACTAATCACATTATCAATAGAACTTACAGCTGATTTTGATGCATCATGGCAAGCAAGGCTAGCATCAAGCAGCAGAAGGCAAATATGTAGAGCTGTTGTCTGCTTTAGAAAAGAGAACACAAAATAAAGGAGCAAAACAAAGCCATCAACATATCAGTGTAATTTTAAAAACAAAATAACATCAAATAATATATGACATACCTCATCTATGGGTTCAATATTTTGAAAGAGAGGTTCCAAAACTGACAATGTCTTTGCATAGTCATGAAGATGGAACCAAATGATTGCCTAAAGAGGTTGAAATAACAAAAGCTACATCAGCATATATAATTAAATCACATACATTCAAAGCAACAAGAGAGATATAAATGAAATTAATATAAGGAGCAAAATGAACATACAATATTTAGCATTGCCACAGAAGAGTCAAATTCATCTGTATACATGGTGCTGGTGCTGGTGCTGTTTGCACCTGAAAACTGGTGTGCCGAAGCATTACTTCCTTTGGACCCCAAAACTTTATTTCCAACATTGTTAACTGACTCTCCTTGTTCTTCCAAAACCAGAGCAAGCTCATCATTTTTTCTCTGAATCAACTCCAAGCAACAGAAGGGATAAGTAAAAAATACAAATAAATAGAGGATAAGGGCCTTAAGATGCAATTTAAACAGTCCAAAACAGAATAAATCAATTTTAAAAGTTAAAACCTTTTCAATGTAATCCCCACTTGACCACTTCATTAGGGGGCAAAATATGAGAGAAATGAGAACTTAAAGCCAACATACTGAAAGTTTAAACAAGACTTCCTAATTTCTGCACTGAATTTTATTTGATACTTGTTCAATGAGGAAAAGCTATCCAGCTCTTCTTCACCACTGTTTCCTAACTTGTAATATTACCATTGTGGTGATGTGTATGCAAAGTTTCCACTTTTAAGAATATCATAAATTTGAGACCCAAAAGAAGGATTTGGAAAACAAAATTGAGATCAACTATAGTATACCAGGTCCAACAGGTAATTAAATCTTATCTGCATCCTTATTCCAATGAAAGAAACTAAATATAGCCTTCTACTATCTTTAACACTCTTTCCATTGGCTCAAGCCACATGCCAACATAGCATTTCATTGACCCCAAAATACTTGCATGAACCACTATAAAGGCTCAGAAATTCAATTTAAAAGAGGCCACATAATGACCTAGGTCTAACTTCATTTTAATTTTGTCATCTTACTCTCAATTGGTGCCAATGGCATGCAGTTCCAGTTTCTTAATCCATAAAGGTAATACAAGTGAAAATGGTTTCCTTCAAGTACCATCTATGAAAAATAAAACCTACTGCCCATCACAAAACTGTCACTTTGCAGAAATCCAAAACAAGATGAAATTGAAAATAGCACACCTTGATGCCATTAATTACTTGAAGCAACTTCTTGGGATCTGAACAACCATCTCGGAAGAATTCCGCAATTGCAATATTATGAAGGACCTGAAATATTCAGATTTAAAACCATAAACACTAAGATCCAAGGGGGGACATAAAGATAATGCAACATTCAGTGGATTATATTAACTCGTCACTAAAACCATTGTCCTCACATGCTCATAACAGGCCTCCATGTGAATGGCAGAGAATTTTATCGTTCTAAAAACATAATTGTCATCTCAAATGCAATACACAAAATCACAAATTGAATGTTCAGAATTTTTAATTGTATATTTATACAAGATACTTGATATGTAGAGAGCAGAAACACCACACCCATGCTCTATAAAACACGCACAGTGACGATAAAAGTCCATTTATTTCTTCAACATAAATCACTTTCACCCACAAAGGTCACTTCAACTATTTTAATTTATTCATATATAGCATACCTCAACAGTTATGAGAACACACAAGGAAAATAAATTCAGGATCAAAACATTTGAAATTCCATGAAAGGAAAAAAAACAGAGATAAACAATTCACTTGGAAAATATACTTGCACAATGCTGATAAAAAAAAATATTTGCACAATGAATGTGAGTTACATGGTGTGATTGTGAACCATTCAGTAAACCGTTACAGTGCAACAAGGTATTATCCAATGACTTGAATGGAAGTATGCGAGTGCAAGTTCGTGCAAGTATATATGTTAGTGTTGCATGTGTGACCAGTAACTATCTATCCCCTAAATCAGGTTAGCATCAAGAACAAAAATTAACAAAGCCACACATTAACTTAAATTTATTAGTGTTGCATGTGCCACCAGTAACTAACCCGCGAATCAAGCTAGCATCAAGAACCAAAATTAAAAACACGATAAACGAACCAAATCAAACATAGAAAGATTTCCTTATCCAGAATGAGCTGAAAATCCCTTTTGTCAGTCAAACTTTCCATGTTGGATCCACAGCAGCAGTTTCTTCTACAAGTCCAACAAATTTCTCCTTACGTCCAACATTCCTACTAGTTCCACACATCACACTGCGCCAATGCCTTCTCATAGACATCCACTGAAAGAAGCTCGTAACACAACTTAAACAGCTCATTCACTTTTTACCCGTGGAAATTCACACAAACCAGCTGAACAACCGATGCACATTCACATCTATAGCCACAGACGCTACCCTGCATCTGCAAGTGCTCACTAGCTACAGTTCCAGCAAGGTACCAAAATTGAAATTCATCTCATAAAATTAAAAACCGAACAAACAGATCAATCCCTCGAAGCATAGCAGTTAGTATAAAAATTAGCACAGAGCGAAACAGCAAGAAAAAAAAAACGCAAGAACGATCGTCAATCGGGAACTATAAGCATGGAGCAACAGATACAGAACTGAAACGACGTCGCTTAGATCAGTATCGACGGAAAATGGTGAAGCGAATTAAACTACCTTTGGATCGTCTTGCTTCTTCTGCAAGAGTTGGTTCAAGACCTCGACGCACTCGGCGAACTTGCCCGACTGGAAATGCAACGCGGCGTCTTTGGCGAGAGCGACGACGACGGTGAAAACGCCGTCCTCGGCATCTGTGGCGAAGGAGGCGTCGCGGTTGGTGGTGGACGACGGGGACGACGACGGTAAATCACGGGATTCCATGGCGAGATCGAGTGATCGAATTGCAAATCGTCTTGGGAGAGGGTTTTGGGGAAGAGAGAGAGGAAAGCCCTAAAGTTTGATGAGAGAGGAGATGCGAAGTGAAATGAATCTGAATTACATTTAAAATCTAAGTGAAGAGAGAGCTATGGCTAACAAATTTGAAGGGAGAAACCCTAGGATTTGCTTGCTTCGAAGGTATCTGGTTTTGCTGAGAGAGAGAGAGAGAGAGAGGAAAGAGTGCGAGGAGGAAATGAAAACCTATTCGCCGAATCGGGGGAGGTTCAGATAGAAAGAGAGTAGGAGGTTTTTTATCATTTTCTTTTTCAGTTAACTCATAAATCGGTTATATTAAAATGAGAGCATCATCATATCCGTTTTATTACTTTTTATATATATAAAAAAAATGATGTTATTACTAATGAATCACTTCAATAGTTCCCATGGTATTCAAAATAAAGCATTTTTTATGCCTTGTGTTTTCAAAGTTCATAAACAATATAAAAAAAGTGTTATATTATGCTTATGCAACACTGACGGGTGTGTTTAAGTTTTTTAGTATACTTGTGTAACATTTGTTTGCACAACTTTTCTTTTGGAAGTTTTTCCGATGGTATTTAAAGGTCTAGAATGAAAAGAATGAATACATAGTTTTACAAAATTGGTGGAATTGTGGGGCTTTACAAATTGTCGGTTAAGGTGTTGACGACAAAGGAGTTGCAAGTTGTAGGTGGTGGTGAAAAAGAATTTTTTTTATCAGCAAATATTAATTATTAGTTTGTTAGCAACAGAGATTAAATCTACGACATTTTCCTCCTTTCTTTCTTTCTTAACTATCCAATCAATCTTATATCTCTGGAGGCGAAGAAGACTATAGATGACATAATTGACTACTGAGTTATTGAAGGTTGTAAGCTATAATAGGTTGAGAATCATGCAATTGAGTGATCAAGTAAAAAAAAGCATTAAACATAGAAAATAACCAATAACAATTCTTTATTGAATAATAAAAAGAGTAATTACATGTGAATGTATTTAATTACATTAAATCTCGATGAGGAATGAAATTAGCTACTCATATCCATGGAGGAGGAAGGAAAATATGATAAAGTACAAGATGAAAAAAAATCTTTAAGCATAGGCATTGCCAGGAGTTTTTCTATGATTTTTCTTTCTTTTTAATTTGCAAGAGAATTCCCCATTCTGATTGGGAATCACCTTATATATCAATTGGTATTTTTTTCTAAATGAGATTTTAATTTTAGCAAGTGCACTTAAGCCACACTAAAATGACACAAGTTTAAGCTTTAGCAAAAGCAAGTATTTTTCAGGATCACACTCAAGTTGTTTCCAAAATATGGATTGCTTAAGCAAAGTCAACAACTCACAATTCTCAACTCCAGGTCCCATTTAAGCAACTGCCCTAGATCAAGATCAAAATATGGATTGCTTAAGCAATTGCCCTAGATCAAGATCAAGCATAAAAGTAGCTAAATAAACTAAACTTTTATTGAAAACTTAATTAAAATGAACACAAACAAAGTTCTAAAATATAAGAATTATCACATAATTATCGCAAAACAATTATAGAAATATGTAATAATTATCAAAGACTCATTTTTACAAGCCAAAGTGGAGTTAACAAATATACTATTTCTTGCTCAAAATTTAAAATGTAAGCCTTATTTAGATCATTTGGGTCCAAGTAGGGTTATTCGTAAGCTATAACGAGTTGAGCAAAAATGTCAAATTAAATATGGGTTTCTAAATTAGGTTGAAACTAAACGAAAATCCGATTTTTGTGGACACTTTGTGGATAAAGAACACATCAAATCACTTTGAGTTTCTCACGGAAACTAAAAGGTAACAAATAAGATTAAACGATGAATAAAAAAATGTGTGAAAAGTGAAAAAAGTGAAAGAAAATATCGATAAAGACATGATTATTACTATTTCTTTTTTGATATTTTATCTCTTGTGATTCACTTCTAGAAATTTAAAGTAGAACTAGTTTTTTTTCTGTTTAAAAAAAATGAGCTAAAATAATTTAAAAATTTTATTTAAAAATCATTTTATTCATTCGATTTTATTATCAAATTTAAGTTAAAAAAAAATAAAAACTTTCTCCAACCAAAAGAGACTTTTTTTCTATGCGACCAAAACGGGACTTTAAAAGCGAGGAACCCACCAAAGTTCAAATTTAAGTTTAAGCGTTTAAATTAAATATAAATTAATACTCATAAATTTTGTTATATATGTATTTTCATCCATGAGGAACCCACCACTATGAGTCAAATTTAAACGTGATCCATGATATTGCCATACTAATTTACAATCACACGTACTAAGAATAAAGATACAATTGTATTCATTAAATTCACATTATTTTATTTTCCAACTTTTACATATTGAGAGTCTTTTTTTTTATGATTATTACAATTATAAAATTTCATTTCACCCTGCTGTATTGATGGCCAAAATCACTGCATTTAACATAGATCTTCAAAGATATCAATAATAAACAAAATGCACTCATTTTATAAATTATTAACGACAACGATGATAACTTTAAAACTCCTACTTTAAAAGTAATTTTATTCGTTAATTACATATTTATTTAATTCAATGTATTCATAATTAAAGAAATACAAACATCAAGCATTCATTTAAAAATATTGATTACATAGAAATATAAACTCTCAAATTTTTTTTAGAGTAGAAATATAAACTCTCCTTATGTTATTAAGCAATTAAAAATAGAAAAAAATATGTATCAATAGTATAATAAGTTTTATACAGTCTTTTAATATATTCCAGTATGTATGATGATAAATTTATTGATCTTGAGAATAATTATCTTAATAATTTAAACGGTGATATGGGATTTACAGCGAAACCGGGTTTTGGCGCGAAGAATTTGTTCTGGCTGCGTCTTTCCCCGGTGATGCTGATGAGGTAGTGCGAGTGAGTGAGGGATTTCCTTTCTTCGTTCAGAAAGCTTCTGCAAGAAAGACAATGTCAGAAGTGATCCAAGAAATCCGTAGTTAAATTTCTTCAGATGACAAGTTGAACAAATCCTCGGGCTATTCAGCACTCCTTCAATTTCAGCAACATTCTTGCGCCAACCCTTCTTCGCTTCAATCCCTCGCTCACTCCTCCCAATCGATAATCTCTTCCATCGTCTCCGACTTTTCTCACGACCACGATGAAGAAATGTGAGCATCGACTTCCAATTTCTCACCGTTCAATCGTTTTACTAACTTTTAACCTTTTTTCTTCTTCTGTATAATTATAATTTTCATTAATTTATTTAACTTTCTGTTAGAGTCGCACAAGCCTTGAAGTGTTTGGGCTTCATGCTTTATCATCCCTCCGTCGTTTCCGTCTTTGGAGGTATATTGTTTCGCTGTTATGTTATTCAACGTATCTATTTGTTTTTGGTGCGAAGCTGATTTTGATTTCGATTTTGATTTTCGCTTGGTTTTCCAGTGGATGATGCCAATTTGGTATTGGGCGCATTGCCCAAACTTATTACCACCACACAGTTAAAGGCTAGTGTGATATTATTTTTACTCTTGTTAAGTGTTTTCACTTGCTCTACAGAGTTTTTATGTGTGATATTTACATTAACTTTGTTAAATATTGCTGCAGTCTGCTTGAAATTTAGGGTTATGGTGCGTGTCTGTCCAATATTTAGGTGCATCGTTTCTTGTTATTCACTTCCCTTCTTTGTTACGGGCAATTGTTCACGCCCTAGACAATCCTATGGATTCTTTGTCCACAACATTTGAAGCTACCCAGGTACAGTTCCCTTTACTTAGCGTTTAGGTGCTATACGAGGTCAAATAAAATTGGACAAAACTTATATGCAGTTCCTTATATGTTTTTGGTGTTGTTCTTCAATTAGAATTAACATTAAACATCAATAATCGTTGTAATAAAAATTTGCATCAAAGGTTAGCATAGTTGCACAGGTCACCGAGATGAAACTTCGATTATGCTCGGAAGATAGCACTAAAAACACCTAAATAATTGCATTAAATTTTGTCAAATATAATTAAGAAAAAAGAAAAAGAACTCCATACTTCTAGTAATTTTTAAAATGGTTTAGACTTTAGAGATTAGTCAATTGCCCCCTTTAGTTTTTTTGAGTAGATTGTATTTGCTTACCAAGTTGATGGTTGTATTGGTCTGGATCTCCTTGCATATTTATTCTTGAAATTCATTTATAGGTGTGCAGTTTTCTTTTGATTCTCATATTTTTACCTTTTCATGACAGGCTGTAACGAGGCTTTCTGGTCAATTAAGGGAGCAAATGAAAAGGCTCATCCCATATATGGGCCCCTCCAATATACAGGAGATTTATCAGCCCAGATAAGAGGGAGAGGGATGCCTCAGAAAGGTGCCTGCTGAAAATCAGATCTACAGTCATTCCTCCTTCTTTGGATCTCTCTAAGGTACCGAAACCTTATGAAAAAAATTATATAAAGAGATGGCTCTGTACCCTACTGGCATGACATGTTTATATTACGGTTATTTCAGCTATTAAGACTATTATTGTTAATGTGCTTATGCAAATGATAACAAACTACAATATTTTGTTAAGGCAAGTTTGTAATTTAGTGGGTACTTGAAATCCCTGCTGCCTACATTTTTAACTAAATTTTTTTTTGGTGGTATTGCAAAATGGAAACAAAACAAATTGATATCATGTCATACTTGGTCTGTAAGGTTCACATAGTGGTTTGAAGTTTAAACTCGTGCTCTTTGGTCTCCTTGTCAATGTATTCTTTTTTTCAATAGGCTATTGTCAAAGATATGAAGATAAAATTGCTAAATGGGATGAAGGGTTTGCTAGACAATGGTATGAAGACTCAAGCTATTCGTGCATGGGGATGGTTTGCCAGAATGCTTGGATCCCATGCTTTAAGGAATATACATATGCTGAAAATTCCTGAACGTACATTTACAGATCTTGACCCTCAAGTTCAAATTGCTACACAGGTACTATATATGAGTTAGTGTTTTATCTCATCCAGGATGCACATGGATGTTATGCTTGGAATGTAAAGTTGTTCAATATTTAAAGTGACATTACACAGTAGCTTAAAGAAATTTGATTGACATTAAGAGACTAATGCAGAGAGAACTCACTATTTGTTAACATCAATTACTGCTCATGTGCCTTTTTCATGTGCCGTATATGTAGGTTGCTTGGGAAGGTCTTATTGATGCTCTTGTTCACTGCCCAATATTAGTTTCTGTAAAAAAATGCATCAGCAGAGGAGAGTTTATTGGAGAAACAACATTCATTAGGAAGGAAAAATTGTGATGATCAGACGAATGGATTTTCTAAAAGCATAAAGCTAATAATGACTCCACTGATCGGCATCATGCCCAGTAAATGTGATATATCAGTTCATTCATCCTGCTTCAACACTTGGCGTTATTTGCTACATAAGCTTGTTATCTCTATCAATGAAACATCGATGATAAAAACAGTTTTTGAGCCTTTACCTAAAGCAATATTTCAGAATGGACCTGATAGCAAGAACATCTGCTTATGGAACCTGGGCCTCGATATGCTTAGTGATAGTATTTCACATAAGCGTGGGGATGTCCTTTACCAGTCAACTGGCCCAGTAAGCCACAGAGTCTCTGATAATGGACCTTCTCTATCTGGAAAATGCTCTTGGAAGCAACACCTAATCAGATGGATGCCTAGGAATATCAATCAATTGGACTTTTATCTTAGTATGATTTTCCATCTCATTCATCAAGCATCTAGGCCAACTGTCACTTATGATCGTAGAAATCATGTGTATGATACTGCCTTGAAGCTATTTATTTATATTCTGAAAGGAGTCAAACTGGACGTGGAAAGTCCATCTACCAATTATGATGGTATTATGTAGTGCTTGAACTCATTATTAACATTCATCAAGAAAGTATGCGAAGATTTATTCTTAGAAGTTGGTGAAAATTATGATGTTTATTGTACTTCCATGCAGTTTATAGATGCTATCACAAAGGAGTTAGGTCCTTCAATCTTGGGATCTCCTCTGTACAAGTTTTCTTTAGATCTAAAGTACATTGAGGACATGCAATCGGTTGATAATAACAAACTTCTAAAATTTCTGAGTCAGTTGTATTTCTTATATGGATGAGGTTTCTCTATTGGTTTATTTAATAGCACTGTACTTCCACATGATTGTTCAGTTAACAATGAAATCCCATCAATCGGACCATGTTTCATAAGGGATGTGTGAATATTTTAAATCTATATTTTATTCAAGTGATCCCCTGGAAAATCTCCTCACCAGTATTGGCTTCTTGTGCAGACATGTTCAACCAATTTACTTAAGCATATGGATATCATTAGCTCAGAGTCTGAACTACTGTGTATGTGATGCAAACTGCAAGTCACTACAGGAAGCCTTGTCTGACAGCACTGTATATTTTTTCCATATGCCATCTTTTAATTTACCCCATCATGGCACATTCTGAAGTTCCAAGAATGACCTTGTCAAATGATAGTGCCTCTTTGGATAAATATCCCGTATCACCAGAAAGAAAGGTGAAGTTTGAACTGGTTATTCAAACCTGGAAATCACTTTATGGATCTCTTAGTGCTTTGGGCTTTGGATGCTCATCAGCCACCAATTTCTCTGGGGATCTGTGCATGTTGTTAAGCAACTGCCTTGATGAAAATGGTGGCATGGTTGAGAGCGGCACTGATTTTGAGTCAACATGCAATGATGTGGATCATGGCGTTCTTCATTTATCTGGCAATTTCTTGATATGCATTCTAGAACAGATTCAGACTTTGGAATTAGTTACTGAGTTGCGCAGAAGTAAATCTGACCGTGATATCAAAATATTTTGCTGCATAAAGAACTGCTTAAAATTTGTTGCCAAGTAAGTTTGAACATGTTTGTAACAATATGATGTGCCTTTCTAGTCGTTAAATAATTGTTCTGTTGCGCTTTCTCTGACACCGTGTGGTTATCTGTTTCATATCCTTGGTTGATATGAAAGTTGAATGGAAGAAAAAGTGCATCTTCAACATGAATCTACTTTTTTCATTTGCCTGATAACATCCTGTGTCGAGTTGGGGATGCAAAAAAGCAATGCCACTGCCATTTCGACATATTTTTCTTTTGTGCTTAATTTTATAAATTAGTGCCTATTCTCTTTCTAGGGTGAAGTTATTAGAATGTTGAGATTATGATCACAACTTAATCAAGTAATTGACTGCCTGATATGTGTTTTGCTGCTTTACAATATTGTTTTGATTGTAACACGACTTTTGGGTATTAACTAACCTACTCTAATAGCTGTTATGGGTATTTTGAGCATTTAGCCATATACAAAACCAAGGAATTATATCTAAGTTGCTGCTGATCATTTTCATGTGGCATTTCAGGTATATGAATTTTTTGAGGATAAAGATGGTTAGAGATCCACTGTCTGGTTTTGTTGGGACCTCAAGGTCAGTCAACATAAGTTGTCTGCTGCAATACATGCTTGGTTGTTCAATAAGTAACTCTGCTTGACTCTCACTTTTTCAAAAATCACAAGCTGTATTCTGCACTGGCATGCTTTATTAGTTGCCTTCACTGGAAGCAAGATATTCTTCATCTTCTAGAGGTTTGTTACTCCTATTCCTACTTATCAGTTCATTAAAGTAGTAGCTTCTAAGATTCATGTATACTTATATGCTGCAATGGGAAAGAAAAGGGATTACTTCACTACTCCTAATTACTCAATTATAGAGGGCTCAATTATGATTTTTGCCTTTTAATCTGAGAGAGGGAAAGGGAACTGTATAAAGTGGATGCATTCAAAAGAAATTAGTGACTGATGACTTTTATTATGCTTTTTTAAACCCATTTGACAATCAATGGGTTGTTGATTAGCAGTACCATGAGTAGATTCCTTTTACCTTTGACTTTCATTGCATTCATTTATTGTTTGGGGCGAAGTGGATTTAATTTGCAGAGAACCTCCATTACTTGATATTTTTCGTTCTATTAAACCAGCCTGTAATCCTCCATGTACTTGACTGCAGAATGTTTCCTGTCCACTGCTTCAATGGCTATCAAATATGGGAATGCAGGATGAAAGAAAAACGACCAACTTCAACTTCTGTGGACTGAAATTCTAAGTTGCTCAAGAAGTCAACTGCCAATAAACATTGGTTCTGCTTTACCCAAACTTCATGAACCTCTGTTCAAAAAAACTCTCGATCACCCATACCCCTCCATTTCAGAACCAACCATCAACTTTTGGAATTGTACATTTGGTCAGCAAATTATTTTGGATTTTCCCTCGAGTCTGCTTTGTGTCTTGGACAAGCTATCCAGAAATGGAAGATTAAAACTCCAGAAGAGAAGCCTACTGTGTCTTCAAAAATGTCATTCTCATGAAGAAGCCAATGATGCTCTAGAGGGATGTAGGGACTCTCCAAAACATAACTGGACCTCTAAGAGGGTGGAACTAGTGTTGGATACACTAAAAGAAGCACCACCTCCTTTAAGTTTTAAAAAGAGGAGGTTAGAACTGACTGAGCATCTCAAGGGAGTTAGGCGAGCACAGCAAGGAAGGGAAAGGGATACTGGAGGACGTGGCCCAGGAATTAGAATTTACACTAGTGCAGATTTTACACAAGGGCGTGATGATTCTCAAGAAAGCCAGGAGGAGATAAGAAATCCTGAAGCTATATTGCAGATGTTAAGAAAAACTCTCTGACTGGCTTTGAATGCTGCTTATAGATGGCATTACACTCTTGAATGCCTGAATTATAATCGGGAGAAATCTATTTTAACTTGTCTTAACATAATTTTTAATCGTAAAAAATTAACTAATTATTAAAGTCTATAGCTAATGTGATTGCTTAATGCCCGTTGATATGCCTAGTGGCGATGTCCAGCGATAAGTTGGCATCATTTTCAAAGGTAGTCTTAAACGAATACATTGGAGGAGCAGTGTAAAAATTACCATACATAATTGATCTCTGGACTCTAGACTCATCCACATCCATCATTTTCAAAGGTAATCCAGTCTTAAACGAACATTTTGGAGCACAACACAAAAAAAAAAAAAAAAAAAAAAAACACCAATCCATTTTCCGTCCACAATGTGGACTCAATCACATTCGCACTTTTCGTCCTCTTCTAGTATTCATGCCATGCTTCTACACTTATCAGTATAATAAGGCAATTTATCAATAATATCATTAAAGGAGGAATTAAATATATGGTATATATATTTATATTTTCAGAAATATAAATTTAATATTAATGGAATGAATTTAACCCCCTCTCTTCCTCTATCTTGTAGTAAAATTTATGTATGCCTCTCCCAGAAGAAAAAAACTAAAAAGTAGTAGGGGCACTTGAATATAAAAAAGCCACAGCAAAATTGTATTTTGACACCAATTATTACTTGTAGATTTATATTTTGTTTATTTTTTAAAAAGAGAAATAGCATTTTAAAACATTTATTCACTTGTTTCATTATTTCAAATATAATATAAAATTTCCTTAATGATGTGAAAAATGGTACTAGTATAATATTTTTTTTACATAAATATCATTATTCAAACTCCAAAGCTATTGCTCAACCCCAAGAAATTAGGGCCAAAATGTCCACATCTTGATCCTAAGGCGTTGAGATTTTTTATTTTAGATTTGCTGACGCACGCGATAAGCTTCTTTTGTGAGAAGTGATTACTCCAAAAAAAGAAAGAAGAAAAAACACAATAACGTAACTGCCATTGGGTCAATTATCACGATATATGGTATTTAGAGAGAGTTTGGTTATTACCTACTGTTTTTATGCTATTAATAAACTGAACCTTGTTGCCAGCGAGAGTGGTAGTATATGCGTCTCAGAATAGGTTGATACATACACAACAAAATAACTACATTGTGTGCGGACGGTATAAAAAATTTGACAAAAAAAAATATTAAAATAACAATGGATTAGTGAATGAAAAATTTAAGTACTTTGCATCTAGTTAATTTCCCATTGCATCTGACATCCATTGGATCCTTAAAGTAGAAATATCCACAGATTGCTTGAACCTACTTTCATCAACAAGTCTCTGAATCTTATTCTCTCTGGTGAATGATCCGACATGCATGAATCATCTATTCCACTGATTGAGCTAAGAATTTATAAGAAAATTGAAAACCCATTTTAAATAATAAATCACCATAAAATAATCAAAAACGTGTGCCACCGTCCTAAAAAGACAATCCAATTTGGCCAAGTGGATGGACAATTTACATCTTCCCAAGATATTTCTTACTTATGTTCTGCAAAATCACGTTAGCTCCAGCTCACTCCGCTAAACCCCTGATAATACCCTTTTTTAATCCAAAATATGTACCTATCAATAGGCCATCCCATATCAGCAGCATTCGTGGCATACTCCAATTATAGGTAATGGGCCAATAAGAATTCATCACTTACAATTATTACTTCCAAAATTTCAACAAGCCAAGAAATTAACTAGTATTAAATTAAACCTAATAGCTTGACTACGACGACAAGTGTCAAAACTCAAAAGCTAATCCTAATACTAATTCGTATAATTAACCCGCACATTAACCACTAACATACCGGGCCAAGTAACGCGGTTGTGTATTTGAGCTCTAACGGGGCATCAAAACTAAAACACTTAATTTTTTTTGTTGTTGGAAATTTTAATTTCACCCACCTGAAATTGCACAGGTGTCCAACAATGAATGAGCTGAAGTCGATAAAAAGCTCCGTGAAACGACGTGTCGTACCACGTTTTCCACTTTTATTTTTAACAGTACTCAATATAAAGTGTGGATCCAACGTATGATGGATTGATGAGAATGATAAGGAAGAAGATGTTAACAATGGTTTCAATTTCAAATCTACGCCATAGTTCTTCTCTTCCTATAAATACCAAATCCCAATTTCTTTCTCCACGTCCACACACTTTTCTTTCAGGCACCCATCTAAGACTACCCGATAAGAAGCAACTCTCAATTTCTGGTACATATTTATTATCCATTCTCACTTATCTTTTCGATCCTTTATTTTTTTGCTAACGGCAATGGTTTCCTTCTGCATATTTTCGAATTCGCAGACATTTCTTTAATCGAGTGCTTCCGGTGGTATCATTCAAGGTATAAATTAAAATTAAAATTAAAATCTAAATCCCTAAATTCCTCATTTTATTTCCGTTGAATTAATGAAAAATTGATTTGTGCAGAGGAGAGTAGAGGAAGATAAAGAGATGACGATAAAACCTGTTGTTCGTGTTTCGGAGGGGAAGCTGGTGGTGAAGGAGCGAACGATTCTGACCGGAATGCCGGAGAACGTGGTTGAAACATCGACAGTGGAAGGAATGTTTATCGGAGTAGATTTGGAGAAGGAAGACAGCAGACACGTGGTTTCGCTGGGAAAGTTGAAGGATGTCCGGTTCATGGCGTGCTTCCGGTTCAAGTTGTGGTGGATGGCCCAGAAAATGGGAGATCGAGGGAGAGACATTCCGCTGGAGACGCAATTTCTGTTGATGGAAACCAAAGATGGGTCCCACCTCGAGTCAGATAACGACAAAAACAAGAACCAGATCGTGTACACAGTTTTTCTTCCTCTGCTAGAAGGCTCATTCAGAGCGTGCCTCCAGGGTGACTCCGACGACCAGCTCCAGCTCTGTCTCGAGAGTGGCGACGCCGAAACCAAAACGTCGTCGTTCACCCACGCTCTCTTCGTCAGCGCCGGCATTGACCCCTTCGCCACCATTCACCACGCCTTCCGTGCAGTTAGGAACCACCTCAACACGTTCCGACTCCGCCACGAGAAGAAACTCCCTGGCATCGTCGACTGCTTCGGCTGGTGCACCTGGGATGCCTTCTACCAGGAAGTTACTCAGGAAGGAGTCGAGGCCGGAATCAAATCCCTAGCCGGCGGAGGCACGCCGCCGAAGTTCGTCATCATCGACGACGGATGGCAGTCCGTCGGCGGTGACGACGACAAACAAAACTCAAACTCGTTGCAGAGGCTGACGGGAATAAAAGAGAACGGCAAGTTCCAGAAGAAGGAGGAACCGGAATTGGGGATAAAGAACATGGTGGAGGTAGCGAAGAAGAAGCATTCAGTGGAGCAGGTGTACGTGTGGCACGCGATAACGGGCTACTGGGGCGGGGTTCGTCCAGGGGTGAAGGAAATGGAAGAGTACGGGTCCGTAATGAAGTACCCAAAGGTGTCGAGTGGAGTGACAGAGAACGAGCCGACGTGGAAAGTGGACCCGTTAGCGGTTCAAGGCTTGGGCCTAGTAAACCCGAAGAAGGTGTTCACGTTTTACGACCATTTACACAGTTATCTGGCGTCCGCTGGTGTGGACGGCGTTAAGGTGGACGTGCAGTGCATTCTAGAGACTCTCGGCGCGGGACTCGGCGGAAGGGTGGAGCTCACTAGAAATTACCATCAGGCCCTTGACGCTTCGATTTCTAGAAACTTCCCTGACAACGGTTGTATCGCCTGCATGAGCCACAACACGGACGCGCTCTACTGCTCCAAACAGACGGCGGTGGTGAGGGCTTCCGATGATTTCTACCCGCGTGATCCGGTGTCGCACACTATCCATATTGCGTCCGTGGCGTACAATAGCGTTTTCCTTGGGGAGATTATGTTGCCGGATTGGGATATGTTTCACTCCCTTCACCCTGTCGCGGAGTACCACGCTTCCGCTAGGGCCATAAGCGGCGGGCCCCTCTACGTGAGCGACGCGCCGGGGGAGCATGACTTTGATCTCCTCAGGAAACTGGTTTTGCCCGATGGGTCGGTGTTGCGGGCCCGGCTCCCGGGTAGGCCCACCAAGGACTGCTTATTCACCGACCCGGCCCGCGACGGGGTTAGTCTGCTGAAAATATGGAACATGAATAAGTTGGGTGGGGTGTTGGGGGTTTATAACTGTCAAGGTGCTGCGTGGAGTGCTACCGAAAGGAAGAATGCGTTTCACCATAGTACGGATTCTGGTGCTGCTGTCATCACAGGGTATGTGAGGGGTTGTGATGTTCACCTCATTGCGGATGCTGCTGCTGATGATGATTGGAACGGTGA
Source organism: Glycine soja (assembly GCF_004193775.1). Taxonomy (NCBI): domain Eukaryota; kingdom Viridiplantae; phylum Streptophyta; class Magnoliopsida; order Fabales; family Fabaceae; genus Glycine; species Glycine soja. The sequence continues at coordinate 35,240,559 of NC_041012.1, read as the reverse complement.
TTGCGCGCTCTACTCTCACTACTCCGGGCAGCTGATTGTTCTTCCGCACAATGTGGCACTTCCGGTGTCCCTTAAGGTGCTGGAGCACGAGGTGTATGCTGTTGCGCCTGTTAAGAAGGTTTTGGGTGGTGGTGCTGGCTGCAGCTTTGCGGCTCTTGGACTTGTGAACATGTTCAATGCTGGTGGTGCCGTTGAAGGGCTGGTTTACGAGCAGGGGTTGGTTCGTGTGGAGGTGAAGGGGTGTGGTAAGTTTGGGGCTTATTCCTCGGCTAAACCAACAAGGTGTATGCTGGGAAACAATGAGGTGGTGGATTTCGATTACGACGCTGATTCCGGCTTGCTCATCTTCAACATAGATCATTTGCCGCAAGAGGGACACAGGGTTCACTTAGTTGAGTTAGTTTATAGTCTATCTTCTTAATTATTTAGTTACCATATTGTTGAATCAGAGAGGGAGAGGATATTGGTATGGTGGTGTGGTGGTATTTCTTTCTTTTGCTGGATAGGATACAGTAGAGGGTTTTCAACAATTTCTACTTTGTAAGATTTCACGAGCCATCTTTGTTTTCGAATTTTGATAGAAATTGAATACATGTTTCTTACTCTAGTTATTTTTTAAGGTGTACTAAACTCTTTTTTGCTTAAAATTGGCTGATCCTTATATTCTTGCTACTACTATAGTGCTCATTTCAGAGTATTCGCTGGCGCAATCATGAATGGCTGCCTTGCCTCATACATTAACACAAATAATGATAATAATATTATTGATTCATGATATTGGGTTGCAATGATACAATGTGTTTAACATTACTCCAAAAGCAAATTTATATTCAAGTCCGTGTATTTTTTTGTTTTTCAAAGTTTTGGCGAGCCAGAATTCAATACACCTCTTCTCGAGATTGAATTTTGCTTTGCGTTCGCAGATTGTTTTTAAAATTTTACGCATATAATGATGTAGCAAAATTTTCTTACCACCACTTTATTACCAGCAATCTAGCAACATCGGATATAACAACACTAATCCCCATGCTAAAACTCCACTACCGACCACTTACAGTATGTAACATTTTCCAACAGGATACCACTTGGTACATCCCACCACTACAAACTCTCACACTGCATAAATAACAGCAAATGACTCCCACCACCAAATCCAAAACATTTCAAATGTTGAATAAAATGAAACATGATATATTCTACTATCATTTTTTGTTTCATTGTGTTTAAAAAAAAAACAACTGGGAAAAGAAAAACACATTACTTCTTTTAATCTCCCTACTATCCAAACAGGGATATTAATTATGAATTCCCTATGCAAGAGAAAAAGCATGTGTATGACATTCTACCACCCTAACTATCGAAAGTAGATTAAACCCATGAAAGCAGACTTATGTTCGTTGTATGATAACGAAACTATGGATTGCTATTTGCTAGTACCGAATCACAAATTAGTGAGGTGAGCCTATGAAAGCACACGCTCAAACAGAAAGATACAGCAGGTATAGGATTAAAAGGCTAAATTGAATTGATGAAAAACCAAAATTAAAGCAAATACGTACAAATCAAATAAACTCCTCCACTCCATACGCACCCAAAACTGTTAATATACAATGTAAGCATGCCAACACAAATTTATCCAATAATTGTATAATTAACATAGTTTTTTCAAGTGGAAAATCATCATACCAAGGGATAGATAAACCATAAAAGAAGGATTAAATGGCTGAGTCTCGTAAAGACAATAGAGACAATATAGGCCACCTAATCAATGAGATAAAGAAGCAATAGAAACCATGTAACCTGCATAGGAACATAAAGGAGTTTCTACTGAAATATAAAATATAAAGGTAATAACCAGAGAAAAACTACAGGTCACGTACTCTCTAATCTCTAAAACTATCTCATTATATCAGCTTACGGTCACATTTTTTAAGCCATCTTATAACGGTTCAGCAATGGCTTGGAGGAACACCGACACATTTCTGGGAAAAAAAAAAAAAGCGGTGGATTCCACGTACAGCTGTAGACAGTGGGAATCATATCCAATACGGTAGCAAAAGACTCCTAACTATAAGCAACATGCATCAAAACTAGGTGGATTCCTGATGCTCCTGAATCCTGGTGATTGAATATTGAGGACATACATTATCACATAGGACGTATCACCTTAAGGAGAGGATCTGTTCTAGCATCTAATCCAGACAAGTAAACTAGAATTTAGGAATTCAGGTCCAAATCTACACATTAAATGTCACCAAGATGGCCTAACAGAGAACTAGGAACTACAAGTAAAATACAAGCACCTACCATCATACATAAAGAGTGCAACCACCTAAACGAGAACTTGCAGGTTTATAAAATATCGCAATGCATGTTGTGGGCTTTCTTTCACATACCCTTCACATTGTAAGGTCCAACCGTGGGCTTTCCAACCCTCTCCTAAACCAAAATTACATGAAAATAAAATCTAGAACTCCATTTTCACGAGCGCATTGGAAGCTTCGGCTGCTCCATACTGCATCCAGTCTTTCGCACATACAAGGGCCTCCACTGTCTCTGGCCGCAAGGAACTTCTATATTGATCCATCTCTTTGACTTTTGTATCAAAGACAGATTCAGGAGTAAGACTTGAAACCGGAACAGACAGTATATCCCGAGCCATCTTGGAAAGAGTAGGGTACTTGAGTTTGTTTAGCTTCCACCAACCCAATACATCAAAGTCTGGAACACGTGGCAACAGCGATTCTTCCAGATACTGGTCCAGCTCAGACTTCATTTGATGGTTGGATGTTTCCATGATGTAGACATCAAAATCTGTTAGTCCATTGTCCGACATCAGAGTTCCTCCTGGAGACCCCCCTGTCTTCGGGTGATTTCCAGGATTCCCTTCTTCTGCATAAGCCGGGGTTAGTGGCAGGGGAAGGGTCACATACTCGTGAAACAGCTCATGAATTCCATCATCAACAATCTTAACATATTCATGGGCATCCTCGCCATAGATTTTAGTGAAACTAAACTCAACAAGCTTCATCTTGAAACGAGGATCCATAACAACTGCAATTGCCAAAACCACACTACAATCTTTCCAGTACTTATCAATCTTTTGTTGCATGGGTTTAGTAAGGTTGCTGATGAAAGGATCCTCATTCACAATGGCACGAGACAGATCCAACTGCAATTTCCAAACTTCATGGAAGAAGGTAATAACAGTGGGATGAGTTGTTGTGGTAAGAATGTTTGCTGCATCAAATAGGGGCTTCAAGTATGTGCAGAGGGTCTCAACCAGCTTCCAATCCTGCATAGACGGGGCACCCTTGTAATCAGGATCAGAAGTGTCCAAACAAGAAAACACTTCCTGTAGTTCAGAAGCTGCCACCAGCATCTGATATGTTGTATTCCACTTGGTTTGGTCGTCAATTAAAAGCTTCCTTTCACTGGGGACCTGAAGTTGCAGCTTGAGGTCCAGGAATTTTTCCTCATGTGACTCTGAAGTCTTCACATATTTTACGCTATCCCGAATTTTTTTTACTGTGAGATGCACCGAGCTCAACAAATCATCTGCAACATTGCTTAAAGTTCGGGCAATGCAATTTCCAATCAGCAACTGACCATTGAGGATAAGTGGATTCTTCACAAAGAGTAACGGTCTGAGATTCCCAAGGGCAACTTCACTCAGTGACTGACCACAAGTGATAGAAAACAGCTTGCCCTCCAAATTCCAATCAGAAATGCAAACAGCTACAGCATGGCTGAGAGCAGAGTCAGAATTAGGGTATGGTTCCATCACAACATTCAGAATTCTCCTCTGCAACTTCCAATCACTATCGACAAAATGTCCAGTAATAAACACATACCCCACAGATTGGCTTGAGTTCCAAACGTCCAGTGTGAGACACACACGTCCAGGTAATCCATCAAAATACTTCATAACACATTGCTTTTCCATCAGGTAAGTTGCAACACAGTCTCCTTGAATTGTGTTAAATGTCACCATATTGAACTGGGGCTGCAGATTTTGGACAAATGCAACAAAACCTGGATGCTCAACCATGTGAAGGGGGTAATCATGCATAATGATCATTCTAGCAATCTCATGGCGGCAACGATCTTGATCAAAAATGATGTAAGGAGTATTAGGGGATCTATAACGTCGCTTTGGTGCACTGCTAGCATTGCCAGCAGCATCACTTCCCCTTGAACGTGGAGTATAAGGGCTGAACTGATTCTGATCTTGACCACGCAGAAGAGCTGGGCATGTCCCCTTGGCGATGTGGCGTTTAAGGTGGCTAGTACCAGCAACCTTTGAACCAGTGCTGTAGGCAAAACTCTGCTTGCATTGCTTGCAGCATGCTCTTCTACATCCAGGACTGACTGTTTCTATGGTGAAGTGTTCCCAGACTATAGACTTCTTTTTCCTCCTCTTGCTAGGCTGAGTTTCAGGAGTAGGTTCCTCACTGTTCAATGGAGTTTCAGCATTTACAATCTCATAGCTGGGTATGTTGCTAGCATTGACTATCTCATAGTGTGGTTGAGAATTGACTAACTGATTGCCGTGCAGTGTTTCACTATTTTGCAGCCCGTACTGAGGCAACAATTCAGAATTGGCTAGCTGTTCATGGGACAGTGTCTCGGAGTGAGTTAGTTGATGGTTGGACACTGCCTCAGAATGGTCCATATGATTATTGGACAGTGAATCATAGTGGGCCAGATGATTATGAGGTAACGGTTTGATGTCTGTGAGATGAATGTCTGGCATTGGTTCAGAACTCGGCACTGGATCAGAATTGGGCAGCGATTCAGGTTGGGGCAGCTGATCTTCAGGAATCATGTGTAAATTAGTAAACTGGTGATTCTGAGAAAGAGATTCAGGATGAGAGAGCTGATGGTTGGGATCTGCTTCAGAATTTACCAACTCATTTTCAGGCAGAGCTTCAGACATGACCACATCACTGATGTTCTGTGCTTCATGTATGACTGTTTCATTGCTGGGCTGTGTCTCAGGCATGACTATCTCACTGCTGGGCTGTGTCTCAGGCATGACTATCTCACTGCTCAGTTGTGCATCTGACATGACTACATCATTGTTGGGCTGAGTTTCATATGTAATCAGCTCATCACTTTGCTGTGTTTCAGATAAAACCGCCTCATCTGTTTGCTGTGTTTCAGGTAAAACCACCCTGTTGCTTTGTTGTGTTTCTGGTAAAACCACCTCATTGCTTTGTTGTGTTTCAGATAAAATCACCTCGTTGCTCTGTTGTGTTTCAGATAAAACCACCTCATTGCTTTGCTGTGTTTCAGATAAAACCGCCTCCTCATTGCTTTCTTGTGTTTCAGATAAAACCGCCTCATTGCTTTGCTGTGTTTCAGATATAACCACCTCATTACTAGTCTGATGTTCAGAACGTAGCACACCATTATTTGGAAGTGTCTCAGAATTGACCAACTGGTTGCTTGGTGGTGCCTCAGACTTAGGCTGCTGGTCAAGTGTAGCTTCAGAACTAACAAGATTATCATCAGCTGGAGCTTCAGAGCTTGTTGATGGATATTTGAGTGGTGCCTCAGACGCAGGCTTCTGGTCAAGGGTAGCTTCAGAACTAACATGATTATCATCAGCTGGAGCTTCAGAGCTCGCTGATAGATTGTTGAATTGTGCCTCAGACTCAACATGCTGATTGCTGTGTGGGTCCTCATCATTGCTTGATTGGTTGTCGGGCAGTAACTTGGGATTCTCTGACTCACTATTAGGAAGTTCTTCAGTGTTGTATAATTCACGGTTGGGCAATGTCCCTTCATTTGCATCGGCACTAGAAGCCTGGGTTTCAGATGCAGGAAGTACTTCTGCTTTGGAACTGGAGAGATCCTTATTAGGCTGAGACTCAGAATTTTCCACATTATGGTCAGACTGATTTTCCGAATTAGCCAGATCATTGCTAGGTTGAAAATCAGTACTGACTGGAGCATTTTTCACATCAGGGGTCGCAACCACTTTATCTTCTTCAACAGTAACCATCTTGATTTTGATATGTATCTTCCTGCTTCACCTACAACTAAAATTTGTTAGTTAATGGTGAATTTCAACCAGGAAATGTTTTCCTCACAGATACATTAATACGATACTACAAATATTCAGCAAACATGAAATCACTAGCCTATCACATATCAAAACTCCCATGCAAACTATAAAGGATTTAAACTAACACAGTGAACAAAACTCGTCAGTGGAAGTTGTTCACAGCAGATTCTCGATCAACCACTACTCACAGAACCCATATAAAACATGGACATGGTCAAACTCAAAAGTCAAAACTGGAACATCAGATATTCAATTGATCTACCACTGCAAAAACAGTTAAAAATAGCAAATAATACCAAACAAAAAAAAAACGCAGTCCAGATCAAGCATTTCATCACATGAATAACCAAATCCAATTACAGGAAACTGAAGAACGACCGCATCACTTTACGATCCGACAAATCAAAGCATAAAACACTAAATTGAAAACCTAATTAGAAGAAAAAACAATTCATTCACAAAAGAAAAGGAAAGAAAACAAGATTAAAAGGCTTCGGCCGGAAAATTATCAGAAAAATTTCGAAATGGAAAAGTTAGGGTTTGGGAGCTGCGAGGTATATGTATGTGAACAAGATCTACTGGTGAAAACGAGGATCCGAAGCGGAAACGAAGGCTGAGGCCTGACCGGAATGAGATCTAAGGCTTTTCAGTGAAGAGAGAGAAAGAAGGAGGCTCACCGGAGAGAAAGCGAGATTGGGCCTGGAAATGAACCCGAGAAGCTAATTGGACCTTCGAGTTCGATGCCTTCTTTCTGGTAGGTATTTGGAACCTGCTTCGTACAGGTTTTGCGAAAAGAATTAAAATAGGGCAAATACTTTGGATTTCGAATTTGGACTCTTGAGGTCCATTAATATTATTTATTCAATTCAGTTCATTTTATTGGCTTTTTCTTTCTTTTTCTCTCACCCCTTTGGTCATAAAACTTTCCCAATGGAAACGGACCACTAAAGCCCCTAAAGAAGAGTAGAACTTGTTAGTCATTGCATTAGGGTTGGGATGGGACGTACGTGTGGGGCGTGCGAGTGAATAGCCCACCCAATGAAATGAATCAAGTGAAGGGGCCCCCTTGGTTTGGTTCCTTTCTTGGAGAAATTTTTAGCCCAATCATCTATCTACATCTTCATCTCAAACATCTTTCCAATTCAATCGGATCCAACTACCACCTACTGAATCTGACTAGGATTGCATTCTTATTTTCAGCCTTCACTTACTTGATCTCTTTTTCCCTAAATTTGGAATTGTAATATTATTCGGATTCAAAAACATTCCAGTGTGTGTGTGATTTTTCTTCAATCAAATTTTAACTTTAAATTTTGTAAATGAAAAACATCCATTATGAGAAATAATATAAGTGTTTTTATCTCATAAAAAATATTTACAGTCCTAAATTAAGAAGTAAAAAAAAGTTTATTCATAATTAGTGATAAAAATTAAGCGCAATGGTTTTTTTTTTTCCTAAACTATACCTTTTCTCTCCTCATTTTTTTCAAAATACACCTACAACAAAAATAATTCATAAACTAAACCTATTTTCTTTCTAAGTGTGGAGAACCCAACTTCTCTTTGATTTCGTTTCTTTTATATATATATATATATATATATATATATATATATATATATATATATATATATATATATATATATATATATATATATATATAGTTTTTCCTTAGATAAATATTATTTTTATATTAAAAAATAATTAAAACTTTTAATATTATTATTTTATTAATATAATTTTTTGTTTATATTATTTAATTTTTTTAAAAATGATAATATTTTTTGTTTAATAATTTATTTATACTAGAATGCATTACATCATAAATAAAATACATAAAAAATAATATTTGTCTAAAGAAAAATTAAAAATAAAGGTATGTTAGGACAATTTTTTCTTTTATGGTCTAGGTGTTTGAAGTGAAACTTGGGTCTCTATTATAATAAATATGTGGTGGTTGTGTCTTTCAAAAAGTTTTACTATCTTGAAGTAAGTCTCCTCAATCAACAATGACATCGACCAATATCTTGAGCACAGGAAATTGACTAACTTAGAAAAATTTGTAGTCATATGTCTTCAATGTTTTCCCTCATCGATCAAGTCATTCAACTACACTTGTCTTATTCGCATATATACCCCCAAGATGTCGTGGTGCATCTTCTCCGTGTATGCGTGTCCTGTAAATATTCATTTAATTTAATAAGTTTGAATTAAAATATAGTTTAACGAAAAATTAAAATATTGAAGATTCTCATCGGCTCTGTATGAGTGATTTCTTCAAATGTGTGTAGTTCGGGTTATCGCGAAGGAAATTTTGTGCAACATGGCAAAGGCGAAGAAATGTCAAGTTGCCTATGATCTTGTTTGAGCATTGGCGCAAGACAAGTGTGATGACATCTGATACTCTTGATAATCCATTTTTTATGCATCTTTGAATTGCATGCGCTTAAGCTTCTTGTACAACCATTTTCATGTGATTTACACACGAAGTTTAGCCTTCTATGGTCAGAATATATTGTTTTGCAGTCAAAATGATTTTTGATGTTGGATTCTTTGACTGCTCGAATACATTGTGTTTTTTCATCGAAAGTCATGCCAACCTCGAGGACATCAATTGATTGTTGTACACGGTCTTGTTGCTGAACAAAATGTGGTGTTGATCAATGTATTGTGTTATGTGGTCAAGGTTGGTTCAACTTCATTGGACACCTAAGTTGGTGATATTGCAACGAAAGTGGCGTTGGTACAACAACACCCTTTTTTGGTGGTGAAACAACTCTTGATTCCCATGCTCACTAAAATCAGTGAAATTGTATAATGGAATCTTCATTTGTGATGAGATGTTCATTTGGGTTTGATGTTTGTGTTTATGGTTGTGGTAATGGAGTAACGTTGTAAAATATTAAAATATTATGACGGATAATCATTTTGTTGGTCAAAGGAGATTTGTTGAGCATCAAAGAAAAAATCATTTTTGGATGATAGTTATGTATATGAAGTACATCGTTGTCTACAATGTGACCATGATGGTGTATGACAACCAATATTTCTTTAGATGGAGTCATGAGTAGTGTTTGGGTGATATGAATGGAAAGACTATGAGAGTTTAGAACAAAGTTTACTTTTGGGAGGATATTGTTGTGTGATGTGTTGTAAAAATGGTAGGGTTATATATAAGAATTATTAATAAATTATTAAACAAAAAGTATTCTCATTATTTAAAAAATAAAATAATAAGAAGAGAGAAGGTGTATTTTAGCAGGCATTCAAACTTTATTTGGGTTTAGATCATGTTTGTGTACACGTGGCATTCAGTTGGCACACGTTCTAAAGTAATGTTTTGTGATAAGTAAGGGTTTCTAACTTTGCCTTCAACGTCCATTTGAGGGGTTCAAAACAGAAAAACCAACACACCGGATGCAGATCCTTATATTCTAGCTACTGCCAGTGCTCATTGCAGACTATTCGGTGGCGCAATCATGAATGGCTGCCCAGCCTCATACATTAACACAAATGTTAATATTATTGATTAGTTGCAATACAATGTATTTAACATACAGCAAAAGAGATTTGATCCAAGTCCGTCTACTTAATGATATTCAAAGTTGTAGCGAGCCGTAATTCAATACACCTCTTCTCGAGATTGAATTTTGCTTTGCGTTTGCAGAGTATTTTTATATTTTACACATGATTTATAATGTAGCAAAATTTTCTTACCACCACTTTATTACCAGCATTTAACGTGGTTTTCTGCCTCTTCATAGATGCTATCAATTGACCTTTTACGTGTGTTTGCCTATAACGTGCACTTTTTAAAAGGTCATTATGCCGAAACCAATGCCAACGCATATACTAGTTTACTCGAAGGATCATATTTTGCACAACTCTGGCTAAAGGCAATGTTGATATATTTAATTTAATAATAAATCAAATCAAATAAAAAAATATTGCTACTGTTTGGACAGTATGGAAGTGTTTTTTTGTGAAATTATTTGAAAAAGTGTGCGGATGAAAAGGAAATATGTGGTCATAAACATAGAAGAAAAATAGAAATGTTGAATAAAATGAAGCATAATACATTTTATCATTTTTTTTTTTTGTTTCATTGTCTTGTTTAAAGCAGCAATAACTGGAAAAGGAACACATTTCCTCCTACTATCTAAACAGGGATATTAATTATGAATTCCCCATGCATAAGTAACCACGACGACCCAGATGTCCATCTTCAATCTTGGTTAAGAGTTTCCATCATGTGGATGCTGCTCTAGAAGTAATTGCTCCAGTTCCTTCTCATATGCATCGTCCCCCAATCCTGTTTGTTTATAAAATGTTTGTTTCTGAACGTGCCAGTCGTTAGCAACCTTCTCCACAACATCTCCTATCAGTTCCTTATCTTTTTGTAAGTGCTTTATGTTTTCAACGTCTAAAATATTGCTCGCCTCTTTAAGGAAAAAAGAAGACAAACCGAATTAGATAGGCAAATTGCAACGGCCAGACAGTAACATCCAAAAACATCCCCCCCAAAGGTCGTCAAGAATTCCAAAAGTCGTGAGGACAAAAAATTGTTATTCTATTACTAAAAAGAAAATGCAGCATTTGAAGAACCATGAAGTCGATATAAGTTGAGTCATTCTTCAAAAAAAAAAAAGACATGGTCAAAATATGCATTCCCGCACTTACAACAGGAAGACAACTTCTTTCTAGTTATAAAAGTCATAAAAATCAACTTTAGTTTGGGACTAAACAAATCGAGAAAAACATTGATCTGTAGAGATATGACTAGCAAGAATTGACAACTACTAACATAAAGCAGCTTCCCATGGATAAGATCAAAATAAGAAAAGGAGAAGAAAAAACTCAGGATAAACGTATGTTCTAGCCTGCATTGGCCTTTTAGGATGACAGAAAAAAGGGAAAAAAAAACTTGCCTTCAACACCAGCAACCACTTTAAAAATAGAAAAATATTTTAACTCCCTTGTGATGTAGAATAGGAAAGGAATAAATACCTTGAATAGCCACATTCTTGGCCGTGGCATATCCAGATGACTTTTTCTTCAGCAAATCAAGGTCAACTTCCAAGCCCTGGCATGTGGAAAGAAGAAAGGAAGTTAAATGAAACGAAATCACAAACTATTGAAAATAGAATCTATAGTAGGAGATTGCTTGAAATGCATCATCTCACAACAGATTCATTAGTTTCTGAAAAAATATAGATCAAAATCTACCCAGACCCAGATGAAAGCAAGGATTGAGTGGCATTTTGAACAAGTCTTGTTCACAAATTTTGATCATAATTACATCATCTTCCTGCCCAACTACCCCTGAATATAATCACATTGTGCTGTAGGAATAAAGGTGAGGAAGCCCTTGAGTAACAGGTAAGATTTTCTTTTGGAGCCATTAGTTGGTTTGATCATAATTACATCAGTTGGTTTGGAGCCATTAGTTGGTTCAGAATTACACAACTCGTGTTGTATAATACCATCAGAGGCCTTGTCAACGATTAAGATTAATAACTTACTATAAGTTTCACACAAACTTATCATTAAGAATTCTGACAGCAAATCAGTATAATTAAAAAATAAATCAATCATTTTTTTAGTCACAGAGCATTGAGATGCTTACAAGGTCCATCTGGATGTAGTTGTCAATTGAAGTGCTATCAAATAACCTGTCATCCACATTGAACAGACGAAAACAATAAGTTGTTAGGCTAATTACATTATCATGGTAACATGAATAGGAAAGAAGGATCTTGGATATAAGTGTAATGTGGTGGTTTACTTTTCATATGCAACTTGAATACGGGCATTCTGTAATTGTTGGAGTTCATTTACTGTCTCTGTGACACAACCTTCCATCAAGTCAACAGAGCCAAAAAGGAATGTGTTTCTTTCAAGCATTCTTTTTACTAAAGCAAGTGCTACTTTAATATCATTTGCTTTTGCATCAGCAACAAGGATTCTAAGTTTCTTTAATTCTCCTGTACAAACACATAAATTTAGGTTTTTCATGTCAATCAACATTTGGACAAATATGAAGCATCAAAGCTGGGATAACACATGACAAAATAAAAATAAAGTAATTTTCAGTAATAACCACTCTACAGAGACTATGAAGCATGGTCCAAGTCCAATAGTGACACTGCACAACATATTAAGAAAGAGAAGACGTTTGACCAATATATAATTTCATTTCACCATACACCCACATCAGGAAGCATCAGCACATGCCAAACACATCTTTGCCAAACAAAAGTAAACATGTTAAAAGAAATGTGTACATCACTGAAGCATAACATTGTTGAGGCATGAATGCTCTAAATTGGAATGGCTAGGTTCAGTATGATGCAGGATGTTTTCCTTTGGAGAAGGAGATGCAAGAGAAAAAAGCATGTGTACGACATTCTACCACCCTAACTATAAAAAGTAGATTAAACACATGAAAGCAGACTTGTGTTGCAAGTAATGAATAAAAAATTAGTGAGGTGAGCCCTATGAAAGCACATGCTCAAACAGAAAGATACAGGCATAGGATTAAAAGGCTAAATTGAAGTGTGACAATACAAAAATTATCCAATAATTGTATAATCAAACATAGTTGTTTTTTCAAGTGGAAAATTGTCATACCAAGGGATAGATAGACCTTAAAAGAAGGATTAAATGGTTGAGTCTCATAAAGACAGTAGAGGCAGTAAAGGCCACCTAATCTGTGAGATAAAGTTGCGGTACCAACCATGTAACCTGCATAGGAACATAAAGGAGTCACTACACTGAAATAAAAATACAAAGGCTAAAGTAAAACTTCCATGCCTAAATGGCATATCACATAATCATCAGATACTGTTAAATTTTCACAAATATACTATGAACTTTACACTACCTATACAATGAGCATACAGTGATTGCATAAAGAAGGCCAGGTTGGCAGAAGGACGAGCTTCATAAATGTAGGAGAACTTCCTAGAAAGCCATACTCTTTTTATCTCAGCCAAAGTTGTTGACTCATCCTGTCACTCACCAAAATTGAACAGGAAATGTGGTTTGTTAACATCCAAACAATGGGAAGCAAGCTCCTTGATTTTTTTTTAAAAAAAAAACAGAATGAGGAAAATCACTGTCTAGATGTTATTACTTATTGATACCTGGGTGAATTCACCGATAAGTTCATCAATGTCCTGCTTGAAATAATCAATACTCATGGTTAAGAACCCTAATTTGCACCTGAGAACTCTGTACCAGCAAGTTGTAAAAAAAGATCAAAATTAACTTTGCATCATTAAAAAAACAAGAAAAAGAACATTAATCTAAACAGGGATAATTCAAGATTCGTCAAACTAATGAAAATAGTGGAGAAAATAAACCCCAAGTTTTTTATTGGCTACACCCACACCACAATCTCATTGAATAAATAAGACCTGTACAATTTTATATTCCTTGTTTCTGTATATGATTCACAGTACCAAAATCATGGAACGTTCATCCGTGAATGAAAATCACAGGGCAAAGAGATAGATGGTTGAAATATTTCAGAGATGAATAGCAAAACTAAAGTTGACATTTAATCAAATAACTTATGGGCAACACACCGACATACCTTTTCCCAATCCCTTGCTTATTACATGGGAGATGATGTGGGCTTGATTTCATCCAAGCCCAACGTAATATTTTAAATCATGACCTGACTAAGACTAACTGATTCAGTAGTTTGATACTGAGTGAGTATCTGCGGTCAGTCAGCCGCTAACACCATGCCTTCTCCCATTTCTTATTCGTCTGGATGTAATCAATATAACGTGGTATTGTGTGGCGTGGATCCAATGTGAGAACCACATCCAGGGACTGAGCCAAACCTAGAAGATAGAGGAGGCTGACTATAAAAGTTAAAATTAATTCTAAAAATATAAGTGTCAAATTTCATTAAAAAATTTACACAAAAGTCAAATTTATGTTTTTAAAGATCCTAGATTACAAATGTTAATAGTCAGTTTTACATGTCACAAAGAATTTTTATGAATTTATAATAAAAATTGGCATTTATGTAAACTATAATTTTTTATAGAGAAGTCCTATTATTTATGTTCTAAAAATTTATTAAATCATAATGAATTATGTTACTCAGCAGATTATCTTTTATGACAATAATAAAATAATAAAAAATGACTGAAGAAGAATTTGCTTTTAGATTATTGAAAAATAGGAGAAGAACATTGCACTGTTAGCTAAGACAAGGTGAGAAAAACAAAAAGATAAATATGGTAATAGGAAGAAAGAATATTTGCTGATTTGTCTTAAAGTTTAAGATTTAGGTACTCATTCTGTGACTTTAGAATTAGCACTTAACTAACTTTTCAGTATCGGTACTTTTTACATGATTATTATAAGACCTAGTTAGCTGGATTTGGATCTTCTCCGAGTGCAGGTGTTGGAGAGAGATGAGAGGAGAGAATTTGGGTATGAGACACAGAGATATAAGTGATAGCTAGAATGGACAAAAACAAACATACAAAGTAGCAGAAAATGTCCTACTCCTATCATGTAATTGAAGAACTTTCTTGTTATACTTTAATAAATTCATATATTGGTTCAATCATTTTGCCCAACACCTAGCAGTCAAGTACAATCAACAAACCTCAATCTTGACTAAGTGAACCATCCCATTATTTGAACTCATCTGAACACTAGCAATTGATCTCAACCATTCCAATGAGTTCTTCTTCTTTGATTTTTATACCCCAAGATAACTGATGAAACATTCGAAGAAAACAAGAACAAAATGACACCCACAAATGTTTTGTCATAAAGTTAAATTTTTGAATAGGAAAACGACATTCACCTGAAAGCAAAATAGCTACCGAACTCATCAACGCCCTCCGAAAGCTTGTGAAAATGTTCAGTTTCGAACTTTTGGGTCTCCTGCAATAAACCTCACATAATAGAATCATTAAAAGGAAGATAACGCAATTTTTCACAGTAAAATGCATGTACTCACTGATTCTGCTAATTCAGGAATTGGGTCAAGTGTAAAGTGTGAAAAATGAACTCACGAAACTGTCTAAGCTTGAAGTTGTGTTAAGGTCCAGTTAGTGGCTAATGGACATTTTAGAGGCCAGCTTCTAAGAATCAAATGAGACACCTTTATTTTTTTAAATTCTAAGAGCAACTCCAATGGAGCAACTCTCCTTAGACGGATGCTTCAAATGAAGCTCGCTCAATATCATTGACTCGGTCGGGTACTGACTACTGAGTCACTGGATTTCGGGTCGAACCTATGAGTCTCTAGTTCACTCGCATGACCGGTCTAAATTAAACAACATATAATATGTAAAATTTTATACTTAAAATGTTATTAAAAAATAATCACACCATATCTTAAAAAATTTCAAAAAATAATCAATGATTCAGAAATTTCCTTTTAGCATGAAATTCTACTCGCAGTCACCATTTTGCAATAAAGAAATAAACAAACAAAAAATTGCTTGGAAGATTTCTCGCAGGTACGACGCTATTAAGAAAATGCCATCAACAAGACAGAAATAAGCATCGAAACAAGTAATTGAATTCACGAACAACAACCCTCGAAGGCTCGAATCAAGCACATACCATAGTCATCAACATCAACAAGTTCATAATCAAGTAATTGCATATTTGCAATAAGAAATTTTTAATAAGGAAATAAGTATTAACAAACAGAAATAAGAAATAGTGAGAAAGCATGGTACAAAAACTGAGAAAAGGAAAGCAAGCAGTAAGCACACCACCAGGAACGCGTGAGTTCAAAGGAAGTGTTGGCTTTGTGCGAGTGCAGTGCGCTATGTGCCACCAGAAGCCGGTCACGTTGACGTCGGTGAGGGAGGGCGCAGCGCGATCCGTGCCTGTGAGGAAGTGAGTCAAAGATGCGCGTTTTCGAGACAAAGAGCTGGTAAGGGAGGTCGTCGCCGCCGTGTGATCTGTGAATAAACACTGGTGGCGTTGCACCGTTTGGTGGCCGCGCCGGTGAGGGCAAGAGGCGAGTCTGAGTTCGTGAGGCAAGAAGGTTTTATTTTATTGATGACACCTATTCATTTCCTCCGAATTAAATATTCAGGATTATATTTATTCTATTGATGACACCTGCATCCCTATAAATTGAATATTCAGATTATATTTATTTTATTTTTTCAAATTTTATACAGTAGATATAGGAATTGTGTACACAACTTAAATCAATATTAATTTATTTATATATTTATGGAATATTATATATTATATATTTATTTATAATTTATGAGTTTTAAATTCAAATAATATAAAGAAATCACCCTTAAAATTATAAAATGTGAATTTAATATTTACGTAAAGCATGAAAAAAACTCATATTCTTTCTCTTCACATTAAATATAATTAATTAAAATTGATTTCTTTTATTCAAAATCATAAATCATGATTATAATTATGGTAATATATTTTTTAATAATTCATGGTAATAAATCATGATTACATATTTTTCATGTTAAATGCAATCAATTAAAACATTCATGTTGTTTCATATATTTGGTTTGGTTAAGCTAATTTTTTGGTAATTCGGTTATGCTAATTTAAAATGAGAACAATCCTAATTGAATTAAAATCAAATAAAATATAAAATATTCATTTTTGCCTTGAAAAAAAAAGAGATGATTTTCTAATAAAAATCACTCAATCAATATTTTTCACTAAGTATATGCATGTAATAGGAAATGTTACTAGCTTAACTTATATATTTTTAAGATAAATTTATCTCTTTTTTTCATTCTTTGGAACAATAGAGAAAAAATGAATTCAATAACATTGTTAAGTTAAAATGCATTTGTATCTTGATTAGATGTAAACAAATACAAGATTAAAAACTAAATCTTATAACATGTCTTGCAAATTTGTGCCTAATGTTTCAAATGATAACCATAGTCTTATATAACATTTAAGATTATATTTAATATATATGTTTTCCAAAAACTTTCTCCTAGAATTTTTCGATCTCTATAAAAGATAAATGAAATCAAGATCTAAAATTCTTCCATCGCTATCAAAAGAAGAGCTTTGTTGCTCTAATAAAAAAGGAAATAATAAATGTTCCAACAACCATACGAATAACAAGTGAAGAATTTTATTTGTTGTCTTACAACAAACACTTGGAGATAAGACCTATATACCAAAAGCTTTGATGATATGAAAAACAAATTTTGTGTGAAAATATTCATTATCCTTTCTATAAAAGAATTTTGTGTCTCAAAACATTTTAAACATATTGAGAGAAAATAGTAAGTGTTGATCGTAAAGTCGTCTTTAAGATAATCATAGATCTAGTCATTGTGCAAACACAACCAACAAATATCTTCTTATTTGTTTAAAGCCATCATTGATTTGGTATAGACAAAGAATGTTGGATGTTGATTAGGTTCGGGGTATAGCTTATTTTGTATTTGCTTTTTTCTTTATGAAAACTTTGTTTGATCCAGAAAATGTTTTAATTTTTTTTAAAAATCACAATATTGTTATAATATTTGTCTTTATAAACATAAAGATGGGTTGTCATATTGTTCACTTTAAATTTAACCTATTTTGAATTGTATTTTCTTACAAAATTAAGTGAAAATTTTTACACATAACATCTAAATTATTCATATTTTTTTTTATATAAATCCTACCTAGGACAACACTCTTAATAATAACAATTTTATAGAATATGTGTATATACAAAATATTTTTGACATAACTATATTAAACGTTAAATTAAATAACTAATAATATATTAAAATTTAAAATAATATAAAAATTATTCTTATAAATTATAAAATGTGAATTTAATACCCGCCTAAGATATTATATACTAAGCTAATTATTTTAAAAAAAATATTAAAATTCAAGTTAGTATTTAAGATCAAAAATATAATCTGAAAGAGATAGAAAATTAACTAAAGTCACACAATTATTATAACATATTTTTAAAGTCATTAGAGTTAATAAAAATTACATAATTAAAGCCTAAATGATTAATAAAAATTACATTACGATAACTAAAATAATTATTCAAGTTCATATTTCACTTTATTTTTGTTACACGAGCTTTGATGAAGTTGTAGTTGTATATTCGTCATATCAGCAATCCTTGAAGAGGATATGTAAGCCGATCTCCTTTTCCCTTAATCTGTTGCATCCATGCTTGACACGCGCCAAATCTTCTGATGCTAAAACTTTTGATTTGATTATCTCTTCCATGGTTGTGAGATCATCAAAATTAGAAAATTCTTTTTTTCCTTTTGTTTTTGCCTTTCTCTTTGTTGCTTTTGTTCCCATTGGATGAACCATGATAGGTGAAGTTTGCACATGTAACATTGATATTGTCTTTCCATCATCAATCTCATGTATTGTTCTTCGTAGTCATGATTTATTAAATCTTGGATGAGTTTATCTTCAAAAGATAAATCACTAGAGTCCATATGAAGTAACACCGTAGAGTTATAGTTTTGTGAAAACTTGTACTTATTTGCATAATTGATATGTGTGAAAATCTTCCTACAAAACAAACAATATATAAAGACTTACAACATAACAACTAGTTTGAGTAAGACTAATTTGAATAACACTAGTTTAATTAACCAACAATTACTTTGACTAATGGCTAATATTTATGGGAAAACAAAATAATGACTAGATTGATATTACAAAAAAATAATAATAAATCATAACTAAATTAAAATTTTAAAGGAGTGTTAAGAACATATTCTTTAGCATATTCTTTTAAACACATTCTTTTTAATTGGTTAAAATTTATTAAAAACTAAACAATAAGGAGAGAGAATCATTAAATATAATATAAGACCACCAAATTTTTTCATTTTCAATAAATTTCAACCAATAAGAAAGTATATAATTAAAAGAGTGTGTTGCTAATATTTATCTAAATTTTATTTAAAACCATGAAAATAACTAAATTCACACAATTATCACAACATATTTTACTGACATTGGAATTAATAAAAGTTACATAACTAAAACCTAAATAATTACATAATAAAAACTACATTACAATAAATAGCATAACTAAAACCTAAATAATTAGCATAATTACAATAACTAGCATTAAAGGGGGAGGTGGATCTTTTTAATGATTTATAATTTTTGAAACAAAATAAAGATAAAAGACTAATTATTCCAAATTTTTAATCTAATAGAACCACTAACATTACTAACAAAAATTAGAAAACAAATTATTAAAATAAAACTTCAAAAATATAAAAGAATCAAAAAAAACTTTTAAAATTTAATATGTCAAAATGAAATAACAGTGAAACATAATAGACTAAAAATATATTTAATTTTAAATTTTTTAATTTAAATCAACAAGTTTATAATTTTTTATTAATTTTTGGGAAATTCAATATACTAAGTTTGCAATTGGCTGCAACCAGAATGAAAAAGTCTGAATGGAGGAAGATAGTCAGATTCCAGCAGGATGTGACTGAAACCCTTTTCACAGGCAAGAAACAAACTATGATAGATGCCCCACAATTCAGCTTGAGCAATAGAACAATTACCAATCTTAGCTGAGAAAGCAACAATGAAACCTTGCTCATTATTCTTTATCACCCCCCACTCTGAACAGCAGCATCAAATGCTACAAAGAAAAGCACCCTTCCACAAAAATAAAGCCGACCCCGATAGCAACATATTCCACCAATCTGCAACCCCAAAGCCTTAATGCCACCACGTGAGAAGATGTACAAATGAGTAATTGAAGCCATAAATTTTATTTCACGCACAGCAGCAACTTTCATTCCGGAACTTCCATATGACAGAGAGGACTGCACACCAGATGCCCTGCGCCTAACGACCTTCCACACACCAAATTCTGCACTGATTTGAACAAACTTCAAAAATGATACCATTAATTGCATTTTTATAAATAAAATCAAATTATATATTCAACTTTTGAAGCAGTTAAATAAAAATACTTAAAAAATATAAAGTTTGAAAGTTAATTTTAACCTATAAAAAAAAATCAATTTATCTTCTTATTCTCTTTTCTTTTGTTATAAATGCCCGTTAATAAATTTATCTAAATGACAAAAATATGTTTTTAATATCTAATAAATACTTTAATTTTTTTTCTGATAATTTTTCTCTTTTTTACATTGAGTCTCTAATAAAATAATAATTTTATTTTTGGTTTTTATTACTTTTTTAATCCATAATAAATTAGTGAATTTTATATTTGTTCTCTCCATTTGTTATTAGTCTTTTTTAAATAAACTAATAACAAATGAATTTTTTTATTATGAAATAAACACAAATTTATTAAATTATTAAGGACTAAAAATAAAATTATTATTTTATTATACACTCAATGCAATGATTTTTTTTTTATCAACTAACAAACACAATTTACTAATTTATTAGGACTTAAAAGATTAAAAACATATTTTACCCTATGTAAATTAGACCTAATTCAAAAAAGTCATTAAGTCAAAATTATTATTTAGCTTTATTTTTTCTTTGGGGTCTGTAACTATGTAGTGTTTTAATTAATTAGAAAAAACATTTATTTTCTGCATAAATATTTAAATAAAACAAATGTTAGTCGTCAGATGCAAAAGATGTTACTTCTTTTAATTGTTAATGCAAAACAAAAATCATACACACAAAAACATTATCTTGATCCAAATGTTACCTGGTGACCTGGTTCACCAATACAGGTCACCAATTCTCTAATAGTATCCCATTATATCAGCCTATATGGTCACAATTTTTAAGCCATCTTTTTTAAATTTTAATAACTATTCAGACGAACACTGACACATGTTTCAGAAAAAAATAAATAAAAAATAAACAGCGGCATATTCTACATGCAGCAAATATCCAATACGGTAGGAACAGAATTCTAACTATAGTCTATAAGCGACATGCATCAAAATTATTCCAAATGCTCCTGAATTTATCCTGGTGATCGAATCAATGAGGACATAAATCATTACATCAACGTATCACCTTAAGGAGGGGATCTTTTCTAGCATCTAATCAAGAAAAGTAAACTAGAATTTAGACATTCAGGTCCAAATCTACACATCAGATGTCACGAAAGTAGCCTAACAGAGAACTGGGAACTACAAGTAAAATACAAGAACCTACCAACATAACGAGTACAACCACCTAAAAGAAGTAACATGAATAAAATCTAGAACTCCATCTTCACGAGCGCATTGGAAGCTTCGGCTGCTCCATACTGCATCCAGTCTTTCGCACATACAAGGGCCTCCACTGTCTCTGGCCGCAAGGAACTTCTATACTGATCCATCTCTTTGACTTTTGTATCAAAGACAGATTCAGGAGGAAGACTTGAAACCGGAACAGACAGTATATCCCGAGCCATCTTGGAAAGAGTAGGGTACTTGAGTTTGTTTAGCTTCCACCAACCCAATACATCAAAGTCTGGAACACGTGGCAACAGCGATTCTTCGAGATACTGGTCCAGTTCAGACTTCATTTGATGGTTGGACGTTTCCATGATGTAGACATCAAAGTCTGTTAGTCCATTATCTGACATCATAGTTCCTCCTGGAGATCCCCCTGTCTTCGGGTGATTTCCAGGATTTCCTTCTTCTGCATAAGCCGGGGTTAGTGGCAGGGGAAGGGTCACATACTCGTGAAACAGCTCATGAATTCCATCATCAACAATCTTAACATATTCATGGGCATCCTCGCCATAGATTTTAGTGAAACTAAACTCAACAAGCTTCATCTTGAAACGAGGATCCATAACAACTGCAATTGCCAAAACCACACTACAATCTTTCCAGTACTTATCAATCTTTTGTTGCATGGGTTTAGTAAGGTTGCTGATGAAAGGATCCTCATTCACAATGGCACGAGACAGATCCAACTGCAATTTCCAAACTTCATGGAAGAAGGTAATAACAGTGGGATGAGTTGTTGTGGTAAGAATGTTTGCTGCATCAAATAGGGGCTTCAAGTATGTGCAGAGGGTCTCAACCAGCTTCCAATCCTGCATAGACGGGGCACCCTTGTAATCAGGATCAGAAGTGTCCAAACAAGAAAACACTTCCTGTAGTTCAGAAGCTGCCACCAGCATCTGATATGTTGTATTCCACTTGGTTTGGTCGTCAATTAAAAGCTTCCTTTCACTGGGGACCTGAAGTTGCAGCTTGAGGTCCAGGAATTTTTCCTCATGTGACTCTGAAGTCTTCACATATTTTACGCTATCCCGGATTTTTTTTACTGTGAGATGCACCGAGCTCAACAAATCATCTGCAACATTGCTTAAAGTTCGGGCAATGCAATTTCCAATCAGCAACTGACCATTGAGGATAAGTGGATTCTTCACAAAGAGTAACGGTCTGAGATTCCCAAGGACAACTTCACTCAGTGACTGACCACAAGTGATAGAAAACAGCTTGCCCTCCAAATTCCAATCAGAAATGCAAACAGCTACAGCGTGGCTGAGAGCAGAGTCAGAATTAGGGTATGGTTCCATCACAACATTCAGAATTCTCCTCTGCAACTTCCAATCACTATCGACAAAATGTCCAGTAATAAACACATACCCCACAGATTGGCTTGAGGTCCAAACGTCCAGTGTGAGACACACACGTCCAGGTAGTCCATCAAAATACTTCATAACACATTGCTTTTCCATCAGGTAAGTTGCAACACAGTCTCCTTGAATTGTGTTAAATGTCACCATATTGAACTGGGGCTGCAGATTTTGGACAAATGCAACAAAACCCGGATGCTCAACCATGTGAAGGGGGTAATCATGCATAATGATCATTCTAGCAATCTCATGGCGGCAACGATCTTGATCAAAAATGATGTAAGGAGTATTAGGGGATCTATAACGTCGCTTTGGTGCACTGCTAGCATTGCCAGCAGCATCACTTCCCCTTGAACGTGGAGTATAAGGGCTGAACTGATTCTGATCTTGACCGCGCAGAAGAGCTGGGCATGTCCCCTTGGCGATGTGGCGTTTAAGGTGGCTAGTACCAGCAACCTTTGAACCAGTGCTGTAGGCAAAACTCTGCTTGCATTGCTTGCAACATGCTCTTCTACATCCAGGACTGACTGTTTCTATGGTGAAGTGTTCCCAGACTATAGACTTCTTTTTCCTCCTCTTGCTAGGTTGAGTTTCTGGAGTAGGTTCCTCACTGTTCAATGGAGTTTCAGCATTTACAATCTCATAGCTGGGTATGTTGCTAGCATTGACTATCTCATAGTGTGGTTGAGAATTGACTAACTGATTGCCGTGCAGTGTTTCACTATTTTGCAGCCCGTACTGAGGCAACAATTCAGAATTGGCTAGCTGTTCATGGGACAGTGTCTTGGAGTGAGTTAGTTGATGGTTGGACACTGCCTCAGAATGGTCCATATGATTGTTGGACAGTGTATCATAGTGGGCCAGATGATTATGAGGTAACGGTTTGATGTCTGTGAGATGAATGTCTGGCATTGGTTCAGAACTCGGCACTGGATCAGAATTGGGCAGTGATTCAAGTTCAGGAATCATGTGTAAATTACTAAACTGATGATTCTGAGAAAGAGATTCTGGATGAGACAGATGATTGTTGGGATCAGCTGCAAAATTTACCAACTCATTTTCAGGCAGAGCTTCCGACATGACCACATCATTACTATTCTGTGTTTCATGTATATTGCTGGGCTGTGTCTCCGGGGTGACTATCTCACTGCTGGGCTGTGTGTTAGACATGATTGGCTCACTGTTGGGCTGTGCATCTGACATGACTACATCATTGTTGGGTTGAGTTTCAGATGTAATCACTTCATGACTTTGCTGTGTTTCAGATAACACTGCCTCATTGCCTTGCTGTGTATCAGATAAAACTGCCTCGTTGCTTTGCTGCCTTTCAGGTAAAACCTCCTCGTTGCTTTGCTGTGTTTCAGGTAAAACCTCTTCGTTGCTTTGCTGCAGTTCAGATACAGCCACATCATTACTGGTCTGATGTTCAGAATGTACCACACCATTATCTGCAAGTATCTCAGAATTGACCAGCTGGTTGCTTGGTGGTGCCTCAGACGCAGGCTTCTGGTCAAGGGTAGCTTCGGAACTAACAAGATTATCATCAGCTGGAGCTTCAGCGTTTGCTAATGGATTGTTGAGTCGTGCCTCAGACTCAACATGCTGATTGCTGTGTGGGCCCTCATCATTGCTTGATTGGTTGTCGGGCAGTAACTTGGGATTCTCTGACTCACTATTAGCAAGTTCTTTTGTGTTGTCTAATTCACGGTTGGGCAATGACCCTTCATTTGCATCGGCACTAGAAGCCTGGGTTTCAGATGCAGGAAGAACTTCTGCTTTGAGACTGGAGAGATCCTTGTCAGGCTGAGACTCAGAATTTTCTACATTATGGTCAGACTGATCATTGCTAGGTTGAAAATCAGTACTGAATGGAGCATTTTTCACATCAGGTGTCGCAGCCACATTATCTTCTTCAACAGTAACCATCTTGATTTTGATGTGTATCTTCCTGCTTCACCTACAAATAATTAATGGTGAATTTCAACCATGAAATGTGTTCCAAACAAATAAATTAATATTAATACGATACTACAAATACGAAGAAAACATGAGATCACTAACCTATCACATATCAAAACTCCCATGCAAAATATATATGATTTAATCTAACATAAAAAAAAACATAGCTTGGAGAGCCAAAGTCATTGGTTGTGAATCATGAAGCAAGCAAAGGAATTAAAAAACAACAACAAAAGAATGACAAAACAATAAAGTGATTGAACCATTTACATAGCAGTCATGAAAGTGATAAATGAAGGCCAATAACATAAATTTGTGTGTATAACATTGAATTAAGAATACAAGACATAATATAAAGAACCAAATTTCAAAGTCATGTTTGCAGACAACATCAAGTGAAGTTTGAAAAGGAGATTATCCACTAGCATGGTGATGGTTTAAGAGTTTAAAGATGACCCCTCATCTTACAGGCCCAAAGGGCTGTGACTACAACCATCCTACTCCTACAATACAAGTCTATGTAACATATTAAGACAGTGAGCCTTTAGGCCTTGCATACGATTAAACCCAAAGAAGGCATGGGCCCAGCTCATTCATATACAAGACTCAATAACAACAGCAAGTGAATACAACTCATCACAGCAGATTCTCGCTCGATCAACCACTACTCATAGAACATCATATCTATCTCCAATGGTTTACCACTACAAAAAACAGTTAAAAAAACAAAAAACGCAGTCCAGATCAAGTATTTCATTTCATCACATAATAATAATAATAATAATAATAATAATAAAAACAGGATCTGACGGTGAAAACGCAGATCCGAATCGGAAACCGAGGCCCAGGGCTCACAGGACAGGAGTGAGATCTAGGGCTTTGCAGTGAGGAGAGAGAAAGAAAGAAGGAGGGCTCACCGGAGAGAGATCCAGATTGGGCCTGGGAACGAACCCGAGAAGCTAATTGGACCTTCGAGTTCGATGCCTTCTTTCTGGTAAGTATTTGGAACCTGCTTCGGGAGATAAGGTTTTCCGGAAAGAATTAAAATAGGGCAAATATTTTGGATTTCGAATTTGGACCCTTGAGGTCCATTGCTATTATTTATTCAATTCATTTCATTTTATTGGCTTTTTCTTTCTATTTCTCTGTTACTTTCTCTCACCCTTTTGTCTCAAAACTTTCCCAATGGGAACGGACCACTAGAGCCTTGGCTAAAGTGTTGAAAATATTTTTCTATAATTTAAAATTTAAATTAAAAAAATAATATTTTACCTTCTATGTACTTACTAATCAGAGTAACTCCTATCTTTTAGGAAGATTTATTTTACTTGCTCAATATCTTTTTTTCCGTTGACAGTTGTTGTAGCACTTTGAAGATTTTCAGTTTCAATTCTTTTCTTGCCGTTACAAGCTATAAATTTTGTATGTGTTATGTTATTTGCTGCTATGCTTATTGTTTATGACTTCCTAATTATTTATCTAACAATATTAGATAGAAAAATTTATCTTTTAAAGTTGAGTTTCCAAGCATCGGAACTCAAGTGTAAGCAGTCTTGTTTTTCTTTTTTTTAATAAAAAAATGGTGCACTTTTTCTATGTTGCACTTATCTTTGTCATATTGAGTTATAATTATTTGTTGATATTGACTTATTTTGTATGCTCGTCTAAAGTAATGTTATAGTTCTACTAGCATTTTTTCTTGTAGTATATATGCATTATCAAAGTTTTTCTTTATCACTCAGTTTCTATCATCAATATGGTGTTATATATAGTATTCCATGAATATATTTTCTTTGAACACTTTAAAATAGTATAATTTAAAAAAATGTGTGGCTATAATTACTTGATTTTGATCAATGGACTTAAATTATTAAATTTTTCATGCCACAATATCATTATTTATCATAATGAAATCTTTGTGTGTGTGTGTTTGATTATGTGCTTTAGGTTTAATCCATGGTGTTTATGATTTGGTTTTTCGAGTTTACCTGTAAGTATTGTTGCTTGGCAATACAAATTATTAGATTACAATAAAACTGAATTGCTAGGCTTTGTATGATGTGAAAACTGTTTTTATTTGGTTAATCATGTTAACAAATTATGGCTTTGAATTACTAAGTTAAAATATTGTATATTCTTTTCTTCGATTACGGTTATGGCTCGATGCTCATGAGCTTGCTAACAGTTTTATGGGCCATCATCATAGTTTTATGGGCTATCATCATTTGCATAAATGTCTTAGCCATGTCATGCCTAATTTTGTTAGTGATTGTTACCCGCTTGAAACGATACATTAATTTAGTTTCAACTTGTTATTACTTTTTATTCATCATAGTATCACACGCAGTTATCATGTGTGCTACATAATTTATCAGTAGTAGTCCCTCTCGTATTTGAAAATTATGTTCCGTATACATATATTACTTAGTTATATTGTTATTGATCCCTAACTTCATAATGTATTGTTGTTTTATGTAGTAACGTATCAGATTACTCTTCTGAAATATTGGAGATTTAATTTGATGCTTTTATTCTACATATTTTTTTTACTCCTAGAAACTAAAGAGTTATTTTATACTAGAAAGACTTTGTCGAATTTTTGAGTTGTTGCTGTTATAACCATTGGACATCTTTATCATTCTAGAAAGAACTTAGATTTATTTTGATTTGCTTTGATTTTTGTAGGTTCATTAGTCATATACATAGGGTGTGAATTTATTTTGTAGGTTCATTAGTTATATACATATCTAATAGCAAATTATCAGTCCCAATTTAGGTTAATCATTAAGTGTTTAAATGTATCATAGATGACATCTTGTGAAACACCAACATCCCAAGAAGTATCTATTCAAAATTCAAAGCCTAATATTATAAGGAAGACTAACATAGCTTGGTCACATTGTAAGCTCATTCAGGAGGGTGGCAAGATTGCTATGATGTGGATTTATTGTGATAAAATTGTTAAAGTAGGTGGAATTAGTAGATTAATGGGTCACTTGGTTGGGGAAAGAGGTCAAGTTTCTTTTTGCAAAAAGGTACCTCCCGATGTTCGTTATCGAATGAAACAGAATATTGAAGAAAATAAAAGTAAGAATAAGAAGAGAAGAATTGATGAACATGATTTTTATTCACTTAGTGAAGAAGGTGGTGAAGTGCACACAAAAGTGGAACAACAAAGTGAACAAACACAAAGAACAACGGAAAAGGTGAAGACAAGTGATCGCATTGGGAATTATTTTTAGCCTATAACCATTCATGGATCCCAACCTACCTTGAAAAGTGTGCTACAAAATAAACAAGTGATACCAAGGTGTGACCTTGCTATTGCTAAATGGTTCGTTGATGCATTTATTCCATTTAATGCAACTAATTCAACATGTTTTCAGCCTATGATTGATGCTCTTTGTAGCATGAGTCCAGGATACAAGGCTCCAAGTATGCATTGTCTTCATGGTGATTTGTTAAATAGTTAGGTTGATGATATGCATAAACATGTGGGCAGTTACCGTTCTATTTGGAAAAAAATTTGGTCGTACTCTTATGGCAGATGTATGGATTGATAGGAAAAGGAGAACTCTTGTCAATTTTTTGATTTATTGTCCTAAATGAATTATTTTTCTAAAATATATTGATGTATCTCATGCTTATAAATCTGTTAATTTATTGTTTAAGCTTTTCAAGGATATTGTGTTATGTGTTGGTCCTGAAAATGTAGTTGACATAGTAACTGACAATGCCGCCAACTATGTTGCTACTGGTAGGTTACTGTAAAAAGAGATTCCTAAACTATTTTGGTCTCCTTATACAACACATTGCATCAATTTGATATTGCAAGACATAGGAAAATTGGAGGAAGTTAGTGAGGTTGGGTCACATGCCTCAAAAATTACTAAATATATTTATAATCATTGTTATGCTTTATTTTTTATGAGAAAGTATACAAGTGGAAGGGAAATATTTTGTCCTACTCTTACTTGCGTTGCCACTAATTTCATTGCTTTGCAGAGTATTTTGGCTCAAAAAGATGCATTAAGAGCCATGGTAACATTTAAAGAATGTACAAGCTCAACTTATGCAAAAGTAGCCAAGGTAAAACAATCTGTGGAACATGTCTTAGACTTTGGGTTTTGGAATAAATGGGTCTATGTAGTGAAACTGACCAAGCCACTTGTATGCGTGTTGCGTATGATTGATAGTGAAGATAAATTTCCTATGGGTTTTCTTATCGAGCCATGTATAAATCTAGATAAGAGACAATAAAAAGGTTTCTAAGAAATAAAACAAAAGTGGAGCCTTACTTGAAAATCTTAGATCATCGTTGGGATTCACAACTTCACAAAAATCTCTATGTTGTGGGTTATTGGTTAAATTCTACTTGTCGGTTTAATGAGGAAGAATTTGAACAACATATGACTACAACAATTGGTCTTTTGGATGTCACTGAAAGATATTCTCACATAGATAGTCACTTGCGAACTAAGCTAACTAGTGAAAAGAGAATTTACAGCAACACTAAATTGGATTTGGGAAGACAAGCTACTTTGGCTAAATGAAACACAATCATTTCAAGTAACTTTCACAACTTGTAAATTATAATTCTTCTTAGTATTTATTTTTGAGTTGTGACTTTATTTGTTATTAATTTATGTTATGACATGCAATATTTTAGATCAATGTTGGGCATCTTATGGATGTGGGGTACCATATTTGCAAAAGTTGGTTATTCGTATTTTAAGCTAAAATTGTAGTGTTTCAGGCTGTGAGTGGAATTGGGATGTATTTGAGCACATTCATTTTTTTAAAAAAAGAAATAGGTTGGAACATAAAAAATTTAATGATTTAGTCTATGTTCGTTAAACTTGAGGTTGTAAAATAGGTATTATTATATTTTTATTCTTTTTTCATGGTTTATCTTTCTATATTACATATGGTTACATATTTGTACATGTGTTTAGGAAAAAGAGACAACAGAGCTATGATCCTATTAATTTGGAAGCACTTGGTGACCATGTTGATTGGGTAATGCAGGATTCACCATCATTCTTAACTAATGAGGAGGTAGATACATTACGCAAAGACCTTACAAATATGACCATCCAACCACTTTCAAATGATATTGGTATTCCACTTTCAAATGATATTGTTATTTTAATAATATTTTTATTTCAAATTTGTTTCATACTTGTTATCTCTAAATGCTAATTACTACTTTCTATCTATTTTTTTTGTCATAGGTCCTTTAAATTTGGATGATCATGACGTTGATGAAGCATTAAGCAATCCCATGGTAAACATGAATTTAAATGAAAGCAATGTTCATCATGAAACTATAATAGGAGATTCTTCTTAGTTCTTTAATAAAGAAGAAGTTCATGAAAATGACAATGACTTAGTTTATGTCCCTTGGCCATAGAAAAAAGTTGAATTTATTTAGGAATATATGTTGAACTTGAACTTATTTAACTATTTATTCATGCTTGTAATCTTTGTTACTTGTTTGTTTGAACTTGGACAATGATATTTTTTTAACATTTTGATATATAATTATCTATGTTATGAAATTATATTAATTTATGAGGTTATTTTTAAATATTTTTAAGATAGGTATTAAATTTTTATACTTTTATTGCAGACTGAGTTCATGCAACTCAATTTGTGACTCATCGGTTCAATTACTGACCCAGTGCCATGATTGAGTCAGTCACTAGACCGATTTTTGAAACTATATGTTCTCCATTGCTACGAAAGAGGGTTCTACAACCCTTAACTCTTTCACTTGGTCATCATCAATGCACTGCATCGAATCCTAGCCACCGTTGTCAATATCCATGATACAAACGAGGGAGATTTACAACTGCTCCATCACCACGAACTATGAATAAGAGTTATGAATGTTGATTATAATAAAATAAAAATATAATAATTAGTTGCTCCTCACTAGGAAGTGTAAAAGCGACACATGTCCCCATTGTGTTAAGATTGTTAGCATAAGTGAGACGGAAAGACTTAATTCAACTAATTTAAAAATTAAAGGATTAAATTGAATCATTTAATAATTAAATGACCAAATTAGTTTAAAAACATTACCTTGACTCTCCTTTATATTTTATACTAACACCCACACAAAGAAGACTAATGTAATAATTAAAAAAAAAACCTCAACAGTAATCAGTGTAATTTATCCTATTATAATAGTATTTTATTTTGCAGAATAAAAAAAATAATTTACTACAAATAATAAATGACTACATGTATAATTTGTGGAGTCAAACTCCTATTCTCTTTAATTTCTAAGTTAAATATTTTTAACAGATTTTTCTCTCCTTTAAACGTGTATTTTATACCGTACTTTCATAATTATAAAAAAATCTCAATCATCTCAACTTAAATTCCTTTTATTTTTATATATATACACTAGTATATTAGCCGCTGCATTGCACGAAATAAAATATTTATTTTATATAATTAAAATTTATAATTTATAACCAATCAATATTTCTCTATTTATAAAATATCTTATAATTAAAATTAAGGATAAAGTTTAACATATAAATTATATTTTAGATTTATTATAAATAATTTATATTTTGGTATATTGTTATTTTTAAAAAAATATATTCAAACTTAAATTAGGACTAAAAATATTGAAAATGATAGATTAAAAGATATAAGAATTTAAGTTAATTGTTTAAACCACATTAAAAGTATAAGATGACATATCACATACACGTTAGTAGAAAATATGAATTTTGTATGTGTGATTAAGTTGATATCAAAATTTAAAAAATAAAAAAGATATATCATATCCATGTTAGAGAGTGAATGTGACATGTTAGGGAGGATGATAGCCTGAGGAAACATATAGGATTAAACGTTTATATATATAAGATTGGTATATTTGCATGTGCATTGTACACATTAAAATATTTATTTTGTACAATTCAAGTTTATAATTGATAATCAATAAACATTTCTCCATGTCTGAATTATATATTATAATTAAAATCAATAATAAATAATTTTTTTGAACACATAAATTATATTTTAAACTTATTAAATAATCTATGTTATGATATATTATTATTTTTAATTATTTATAACACCTCCATTTTTCTCATAGTTGAAAATTGCAAAGAAAAATTAATAAATCAAGACTTTAGAAAGGATCTACATAAAAAAAACCCTAAAGGTTGAAGAAATTGAAGAATAAGAAGAAAGTAGTCATATCCATACAAATGAAAACGATGAGAGCTCTCTTATATTTAAGAAATTAAAGTAAATATGCTTAAAAGGAAGGGAAAATATGCTAGTTTAACCCCAATTATAAAGTGAAGTTCAAGAACTATCCAAAGGACTACAAGATTGACATTGTTTGCTTAGAATGTAAAAGACCTCAACACAGGAAAGTTGAATGTCAAATCCACTTAGGATCGGAATACTACTGCAGCAACAAATTACAAAGTAGCTAAAGAAGCGTATATTCGACGAGTTCTCACACTGCATACATGGCATCATAAGGATGAATAGTAGCACCTTTGGTAGTTACCCTCGCTCCGTCCTCACGACACAGTTTGCTTCCTCTTGCAGCTCCAGGACTTTAACGCACTTCACGACGACATGGTTGACTTTTGTGTCACTGTCAGAGATATCATTAATGGCGACCATGTCAACAATGAACACCGCCACCACCTCCGTCGCTGCCAAAACAACACATTTGTAAATGATAAAGTAAAAGATTGCTTAGGAGGGATCGGATACCCATGTTTGTAACGAAAGCCAGACCAGTAAGCTACTTCTTGCAGATTCGTCTTCCAATTCTCCATGTTATGCATAACATATATTTGGATATTTATTCTTTCGGATTGAAAAGTGAAGTTAAGAAATATAAATTCTGGATTGAACCATTCAGAACACGTAAAAATTGAGGAGCCTTCCAGAAAAGCAAATCCAGTTTTTTTTTTTTTTAATTATGGATTAAGCAATCCAAAAAATATTATTTGTTTTCCTAATTGCTCAATCCAAAATTATCAAAAAGTAATTCTGGATTTTCTTTTCTGGAAGGCTCCACAATTTTTATATGTTCTGGATTTGTTGGTATGGAAAATAACTAAATAATAATTATGCGTCACAGGGTAATTTTGGGATTTTGTAAAAAAATTAATAGAGGTGCATGAAGCATTTTATGGAGTGAAAAAAGCAAATTGCCTGAGTATGACGTAATTTAACTTGAAAACGTACTGGCCTTGTGCATAAAAATGATATCCAAGCGTAAGTTTGCTTCCTACACTTCCCAAGTTGTTTCATGCACTTTTTTCGAAATATTCTTTTGATTTTCGGATTGGTCATTTTAGAATCCAAAAAAGAAGTGCAGGAAGCAAGTGTGACTGCAAGAAGCAATAGCCCCATACGTATTGTAAACGAACATAAATTATTATTATTTCCTTAAAAATCTGTTTTTTTTTTAAAAAATAATTACTAAATCATTTTATATTAGTTTTTTTATTTGTAAGAAAATGTTCCATATCTTTAACATATAATCGATTTTGAAATATTTTTTAACGTAAAATTGAACTTGCGAAAATTTATTAGAATCAATACTTAAAATCAATTTTCAAACTTGAAAACCAACATTCACTCATTGCTAATCTCTTCTACTTCTTTCTACTATACTTCTCTTTTTTCAAAATCTTTCATCATCCACACAAAATACAAACTTCATTTCTAATATGAATACGAATGTCAATTTTAAAATATTTGAATCGATTCAAGAATTAGAATCTAGCCAGATTTTTTTATCTTCAATTTGTTCAAATTTATCGGATCGACCCAGATCCATGTTTACTTAAAAAAATATGGATATATCGTGTACTTTACTTGAGTGTGCCAGCTCTTCCTACACACGCGTAAGCAGGCTTTTATTTATAAAATTGAAAAAATTAATAACCTGAATGGCAATGATTGGAAAATTGTTTCCAACCTTATTCTGCGGTCAATGCATAACACAAGCTTGAGCAAGGACTTAACGTGGTACTACTGCTCATCTACTAATCAAAATTCACCAACACGTGTTGGACTCAATATTTTTATTTTTATTTTAATTCTGACAGTTAAGCCATTAATTAAGTGAACACTTTTTAGCTTGGAATTGTGATTTTACATTTTACATCCCATTTTTTGCACTAATGCTTTTTTTTTGTACATAATTAACTTTTTTTTTACTCAGCAAATAAGTATAGATTTATTATATATATGAGGCAGAAATGGTGCCATAAACATTTACAAGAATGCTCAAGGTACATAATTAACCAATGCATCTGCATGTGTAATTCTCCATAATTTTTTTTTATCGATTATCCTGCATAATTGTGATTGTATATAACGTAATGTAAAGATTTGTACTTTTTTCATAATTATAGTGATTTGTTCCCCTCCACTATTTCTCTGATAAAATTTTATATAACTCTTGAATTATAAGGGTGAATGGGGTGATAAACTTAAAGATTAAAATTAAACATATACTAAGTCTGTATAACAGTGTAACTCTCCCAAGCCATATTTTATGTTTTGTTACTTCATGATTTCTAACTAACAAGATGCGTTATCTTTCTTTTAAAGGAGATATTTTGTTCCAATCAATAAATGATTGGTTTGAATCTTATAAATAAAAAAAATATGATTGAAAATAATAATTTTACAAAAATAAGTGAACAACAAAAATTTTCTAATAAATACTCTACAATAATATCATGATAATAATAAAAAAAAAT
This sequence comes from Glycine soja, assembly GCF_004193775.1. Lineage (NCBI taxonomy): Eukaryota > Viridiplantae > Streptophyta > Magnoliopsida > Fabales > Fabaceae > Glycine > Glycine soja. Next base: position 35,206,192 of record NC_041012.1, on the reverse strand, counting down.
CTTTTGTTACATTTCTCTGTTCCTCAACGGCTAACCTCGTTTTTTTACAATGACAATCTACGGATGTCAATTTGAAGATAATTTTTGTTGTGAGTTACTTAAATCCTCCACTATTATGTGGGTTCTAGTAGTCTATGCTCACTTGTTTAACCACGTGCCATTGATAAAAAAAGTTAAATTAAACACAATATTAACACATTTAATTTCTTAGATTCCACAAAAATTTAAATTTGAGAATTTCCTAGAGAGCATTCTAGGCACAATATTCAAGAAGTTAGCATTTTTTTAAAAGATAATAGACATTCTTCATATATAGAAAAAAATATTGTTAAAAATAAGTAGGATTAGAGATGACAACATGATGTGTGTGAGGAGGGTATTGCCTTCCCAATTCTCCATTTCAATTTTTCAACATATTTTCGTATCCGTTTCTGATGTCTGATGGGTTGAAATTTGTTACTCTTTCCCATGTCCATTGGGTATTAGTATTCTCGTCCCGGTTCAAATTTGTAAAATATTTTTTTTTGTAAGAGAATTATATTAAAAATCTGATTTTAGAAAAAAATAAATTAATTATTACACATTTATTTTTAACTATTTATATATTAATAAATTTATTATAGTGCATTTGCCCACAAAAATGTCAAGAAAAGAATCTTAAATTATGTAAAAAATTTAAAAAAATGAACAAGTAATAAATTTTTTTATAATAATTTTATTATCGGACGCGAATATGAATACAAGTACGGAGCAGGTAGTGACATTTTCATCTTCGACCTCGATCCCAATTAAAAAAATTAGATAATTTCTAAACTCAAACATTTATTTGGTCAATTCAGATATTTTTCATCAAAATCGGAACAGATACCCACCCACGGATAGATGTTTCATTGTCATGATGCAAGAATAATAATAGTAAATGTTTTTTATATTTTAGTTTCACTTTTTTTTATTAAACGGATGCTCACAGCTAGAACTATAGAGAAATTCTTAGGGGATAATAAACACTCCAAGAGTCAACTAACAACAAATTATGACAAAAGAATGGAATAAAATAAAACCAGTGAATCCTAAAAGAAAAATCATGACCTTTTCCATTTCACTTCTTTAACCTGGCTAAATATATTAACTAGTTATCATTTGCAGAAAAAAAAACACAAATGAATCATTCTTTCATTTAAAAAGAGAAGAAAAGAAGAGGAATCTTAATAGAAAGTAATTTTTTTATTTGATTTATAAGATAAAGTGAAAATATAATTTACTACCATAATATTAATTACCCCGTAGTAGATAAATAAAATCATTAAAGTAAGAATTTTTTTTATTTACAAACTTCAACTATTTTTATTTTTCTTAAACTCTCAATATTAAAAGAAGACAAAGAAAAAAAGATTTTTTTTTTAACTTTCTGAATCAAATTAGTTATTTTTATTAAATTTTCTCTGCTGGTATCGATCCTCAGTGAGCTTCTAAGTTGTAACTATTGATGATTGAAGACAGCAGCAGCTCCAGTTATGCGCATGTATTGGTTGAGAGAGGATAGGCTGTTCTACTTAAATTATTTCAAACTTTCTCTACCAAACAAATACACAATGTTGGATTTGAAATTGTTCCATGCATTGAGGAAAAGACCATGCATGAAGGAAAAAAAATCTAATTCAAGAGCATTCAAGTATAAAGCATAATCTATATTTTTAGGTCAAATATTAGGATTTTATATAGGATTGTATCATATCCGACTAATTTGATATTTTCGCGAGAATCTTATTATACAATAGATTTGTTGTTGTTCCGAGATCATGAGACTAATGTCGTTAATGATTAAGATTACTTACTAGTCAAGAGATCGAATAAATACATAGTACTCCAATCTTAAGTGTAAAAACATGAAGAAATTAAATCAAAAGTAAAGATCTTTCTAGTTACGACTAAGAGAGTAACAAATGTATATGAAATGTGATTAGTATTTGATTTGAATTTTACAGGTTTGACTTTTTTTTGTTATAAAATCTTGTCTGTAATTTTTCAAATAATTCTTATTCGAATTAAACATTGAAGAGTCATAGACAATAAAAGGGATTTAGAATAAAAATGGGTACAGTAATCGACAGTAGTAGTAGTAGTAGAATACTATAAGCTGTAGGAAGAAAGAAGGGTTGATTGGATGATGGGGAAATGGGAAAGACAAAGTCGTGGGTTAAATCAAATTGACAAACTTTCTTTCATGGTGTCGGGCATGTGTGTTTGGTAGATGGTGTCAGTGATACACTGAGAAAAGAGTACATGCATTTCCATGCAATTGTCGCCAAACCTGTACACGTGCATTACACGCCTCCTGAGTCCTGACGCTTCTTCTTTGCTGGACAAAACAAAACCCACAAATGCTGTTGCCAAATTCCAACCAAGAACAACTAATTATGTTTTGTCTTCGTATTCTTGTTCACATTGCTACTACTATGTCTTTCACTTCTATACTGAATGTGTCAGTACTTATACTTAATTAATTACTACTACTACTATACTGCACTTGCTTTCGATCTAGTTTCCAATCACCACGGCCACCTATATTTGACACACGTTGCTAATTTATTGCTTACTAGTACCTCGTAGTATTCGCTAAAGAAAAGTGCAAAAAGCAAAAAACGATTTATAATTTTTGTTTATTGAAACTATTTATAATTTTTAAGATGCCTTTTATTTACAGTATTTATTATTTAGATATTTTATACATTAATGTATTTTATATGGACATAATAGATAAAATTATATTTACTGTTATCTTAAAATTTTAAAACAATACATAAACAGATAGAATTTTTTTTCTTCATAATAATAATAAAAAGAGTAACATTAACACAATGCAAGTTGTGTTGAGGACTTGAGGTGGACTGGGGGTGGCTAGCTAGACAGTGCATTTGACATGGATTTTTCATGGCTTAGAACGAGTGAGATGAAAATGTCTTCAATTCCTACTTTGAGTCGAAGATGGAGGTACCGGTGTTTGCCTGTCAGAATCTAACAGAGTAATAAGACCATGTGTTAAAATTCTCTCTCTCTCTCTCTCTCTCTCTCTCTCTCTCTCTCTCTCTCTCTCTCTCTCTCTCTCTCTCTCTCTCTCTCTCTCTCTCTCTCTCTCTCTCTCTATATATATATATATATATATATATATATATATATATATATATAATTTGAATTTTTTTTAACTATTAGATCCATCACTTAACTTTATAATAGCAGTTAAATTTAACAAATTTAATGTTCCTAAATATATTTAATAAGGAATTACGTTACTGACATTAATGTTATATATATAATTTTGATGATTAAATATCATTTTTGATAATTTTAATATTAGGTACGTAGTAATATTCTACTTATGATACAAGTTTATTTTCAATTAATAATTAAGGATAGAAATTAAATAATAATTTATTATATATTTTTTCTTAAATTTTAAATACTATAATAATACTTTTATTATAATAATAGTAATAATAATGTACTATTAATTTGTTTCTGACCAATAATTATTTTTCAAATGAAAATATATTGTTTTATTATATTGTTTTATTAAAATCCTAAATATTTTATATATATGAAAATATTATAATAATATTATTGAATATTATATTAATACATATTCTCAACTTTATTATATTTTTAAAAATAGTTACTTCAAAATATATTTTATGAAAAATAACAATTAAAAGTACTAATTTTATAAAAATGAAGCTAAATTTAAATAATTCACAACATTTTATTTTATTTAATAACTAAGGATATATATATTAGGAATTAAATTATATAAAAAAGTATAGTTTTTTAAAATTTAATTAATAAAATATATTTTATGAACAATTGAAATTTGTTTTATATATTTAAACAATTTAAAGTAATATTTAAAAATAGAAGTAATAGAAATTATATATATATATATATATATATATATATATATATATATATATATATATATATATGTGTGTGTATATGTATATAACTTCACTTTAAAATATATTTATTTTTTATTGAGATCACATCAACTACATTAATAACATCACAATTGACTTTTATATTTACTAAATGTTTTAAACAATGCATGTAATATTTCTAAATAAAAAATTAAATCTCATTATTTTATTCCTTTATATAAAATAATGTTAGTTAATTGATTTAATATGAAAATATACTTTAAATCCATGTTTTTAATTATTATTTGTATATGCATGAAATAAAATCATAATAAGTAAAAATAATGATTAGATTAAATTAATTGTTAAAATATAAAAAAGTTTCAATAATTTTGAAATCAAGTTAATGTGTTTTTTATCTAGTTGCTTATATATATATATATATATATGTCCCATGCATGTTGCAACATTCATATTATTAACACCATACTTTAACCAACTAATCTAATAGACTATATAACTTTAAATTTTGCTAAATATGTTATATTTAATGTATTTAATGTTTAATCATAATTTTTAATATAAATGTTTATAAGATATAATAATGTATACTATATAAAAATATGTATATTTATAATTTTATATAAATAATACAATTTAATAAATTAAATATTATATTACGCTCCAATTTATTTTATTTTGTAAACTAGTTACTTTAAAATATATTTAATGAATAATAAAACTAATAGAAATATTTTTATAAATTCGTAGGTAAATTTAAAGTAATAAATAATAATTTATGTAAATAAATTATCAATTGCATAATTTAGAAATAAAATTATATGTATATATAAGTCTATTTTATTTTTTAATTTGGTTACTTTAAAATATTTTTATAAAAACATAGTAATTAAATTAAAAATTTGTAAATTTTAGTTAAATGAAAATAATTTATTAAAATATTTATTAAGGATATAAATGAAAAGATAAATTATTCTCTATATGTATGTCGTTTATTAGTTCATGTATATAATATTTGCATATATTTAAATTTTTCTGTTTTAATTATGATTTATAAATTATTATTTTTTAAAATAAAATGAAGAATCATTTTTAATGTATATTTTAATATATGTGTAAATCAAATTCGGCAATAATTTTTTTTAATTTAATAAAATTTTAGACTTCAGAAATAATAACATCAAATATCACATCACCGATTAATTCAAATTACTTTACTAAGAATATTATAATTATATATAAGAAGTTTTTTTTACAAAACTATTACTTTTTAATAATATATGTTCTTATTTTTAGGAAATAAATAAATAATATATCTTCTAATCAAATACATTTTAAGTTTATCAAAGAAGATTGATCGAATAAACAGACTTATGTCCTTAAAGAATGTTAGTTTGATTCCTATTATTGATATAAAAACATTATTTCAAAAAGATTGTATCTTAAATTTCAGCATTTCCCAAGCGTGCTACACGTTGTACATTGCCACATGGCTAAATTTTAATTTTATAAAAGAGTAAAAAAATCGGTAATATAAATATAAATAAACCAGTTTTGAAACAAAAAAAAATATTTTAACAAAAATTCAAGATTAATCAATTTAAAAATTTTAATAATAATAAAAAGTTTAGAAAATTGTTAATAATTTGGTAGTGTTTAAAATAAAATAAAAAATTATGAATAACAGTAACATTACATGTCATTATATATAAGAAGAACAGAAAAATGATGATATACTTTCGTATTTAAGTAAAAATTGAAATTTATAATATAGCATAACGATGAATATATATAATTAAAACTCTCTTCAATAAATTTATAATTAGCAAAGTTCTTTACCATGAACGATATAATTCAGGAAAAACTAGGTAATGAAGTAGCGTGAAGTAATAATAGGCTAGAAGAAACAAGTGGCACAATAATGACATGGTGTTATATCAAATCAAAACTATAAATGATAAAAAAAAAAAAAACAATATGGATGGCATAATAATGACATTTATTAGTGTTATATGAAATCAAATGGTATGGTATCATGTGTGATCAAAGGAAGGGAAAAGAAAAGTGAGTGAAAGTAAGATTGGGCAAAAGGAGTGAGTGCCAGCTAATTACATGTACTTAAGCAAACAAGCAGAACCCCACCACGCTAACCACTCTCATCTTGAAATCTGTAATAATCTAATCGCAATTCTTCCCTCACTGTCGTTGTTGCCAACCACAGAACTCGAAATAAGAGATAGGACACCACTAACATTCACTTGTTCTCCTTAATAGTGTTCCTTTTGGTACGTTTTGCTACTTTGTTCCCAGTAGACTAATGAATGTATATTTTTTTTTAATATGTAATTGTTATCAAATATTTATCTGATAATTAATTTTTGTCAGAAAATTTAATCAATTATTTTTAGTGTAATTTGTTTTTTCAATCATATTTTTTATCCACAAAACTCAAATTAAAATTAAAAATCTTATATAAAAAATTAAATCCAATAAAATTCAAACCAACCACATATTAATTCCAATGTATGTATATAAACAATAGATTAGCTAGTAATATACTAATTATCACTTTCGTTTTAAGATTTCTTTATTATTATTTGAGATTTATTAAAAATTATAAACTTGTGTGGTCTTACTCTTTATATAATAAATTTCGTTTATGATTCTGTAGATTTTAATCAATAAAAATTATTTGTTTAAAAAATATATTAGACAATATTGCTAGCAGAGAATTTAGAGCGCACTACAAATGAAAATTCAAACATACTCTAACGGGCTTGAAATTCAATTGGCTCTCAAAAGTTATTTTTTAGTGTGATGTTGACGACAAAGTTATTTAATAGGCTAATGACAGATAAATAAATATTGGGTAATACAGTAATAAAAGTCAATATTTTTTGTTCACTTAAAATAATTATTGAATTATATACTTATTCATCCACGTCATATGAGGCAATTATGGGGGTTAAGCATGACAAATTACCATCATAATAGTATAATTTTTTTCGGGATTAATTGGGCCTGTACCTACCTTCATGTGTAGGTCCACATTATCGTGGTAGTTTACCTTTCCACTTGCTAGCAAGATATTAAAAAATATAAGAATTTCATTAATAACCATGTATTATTAGTGTAAATTTGTTTTATTATTAATTGATTAAAAATTATTATTAATATGAATTTAATTTTACATAATTATTATAAAAATTAATAAATGTGTCATAGATAATAATTTATAATTAAATAATAATAAAATTATTTTACATTATCTACATTAATTATTTTCTAAAGTCGTTCTTATTAATACAGAGTGTTAATAATTATAAAATATATAATGTTACACCCACATATATACTTCTATTTTATAAATATATGTTGCATATAATTGTGCGAGGATGTGAATGCAGTAGGATAACTCCAAACAATTAAGTTGCCGAGACATACATAAGTATTTCCACCAAATGCCTGTAGTACTAAGGCAAATAAGTAAGGCCCATATACAAAAGCTAAGTTAAGGTTTTGTTCGCATGGAGAATGATACAAACTTTGCTACCAATGTTAGAGATAATATCCAATACATATTAAATGAGTTTTATTAAAATTGAACCTTTCGCAAAATAGTTATTTGGTGTCATGTAGCCACAACAAACAAGTTGTTACCTAAAATACAAGGAAACGCAAGGGTGATAAATTGTTTTTTGATTTTTTTTTCCACAAAACTTTTATAAACACACTTAAAAGGACAAACTAGCTAATGCTTCGTTTTGGTCTGGAAAATAACATCTTTATAAAAATGTTAAGTTATAAAATGGAAGACTTTTAGCTACAATAAATTTTACATATCAAACTCCTTAGTTAGTAAATAATAAAGAATAAGAGATAGAGATAAATGTACATAAAAAATATATTGGTTTGTCTCATCAAAAGATTACGTCTAGTCTTTTGCACACAACCAAGAATTCCACTAAAATATATTGCAAGGAACAAAGTTGCAAATTATAAATGTAGTATTTCAATTTTGCCTCTTAAACAACTCCAACAAGTATTCATCCTTAATTAAATCTCTTAATGCTCTAAGCAAATCATAAAGAAATGTGTATAATAAAGGATAATCATGGACTATCGGTCGTCATATGATTTACGATTGATCGTCCTATAAAATTGCATATATAGCCTATGATAGACCATGATTTCATATAATATTATGGTCTTTTATATAGCCTATCAATCATTCTAAGTGCTCATCATCCTCAAAGACCATAAAAAACCTAAGGGTATTCATAGGTCATCGATCGTCCTATGAAATTACATAATATTATTGTTTTGTATTATAAGCTCAATTAAGATATAAAAACCAGTCACATTTTTTTTTTATAGAAATTGATTATAAAAATAATCAAACGATATATTTGATTTTGCAATACTGACTAATTATAGTCAACACACGGACTAATAGTAAGAATTGATAAATTTGAACATGATTTCCGGTCAATGACAAATAATTTAGAACTGGTTTTTATAATTTCTTATAAGATGGTATTTAATTTGTAAAAACCACATTGGATCTTGAATAATTTGAATTGAACGGGATGAGTTTGTTTAAGAAGATAAAACTTTTTCAAGATATATATATTTCTTTTTTTTTTATTTAAAAAAAGGAGCCTATATTCATTTCTCTGCTACACCCAAATTATGTAAATTAAAAAAAATTGTTTCCTAACTGATAGCTCATACGGTAAAAACCAAATTTGATTTTTTTGAGTCTACCAAAATCTGGGCCGGCCGGCAAAGCTAAGATTAAAAAAATTCGGGTGGTTTTTTTTTTTTTTTTTAAATCTGAACCCATACATTAATTGGGTCAACTCATTTGACAGTTCTACAATTTGCCAGCCGAGTCAGACATCATGATCATACAATTGTATAAATGGCAAACATTCATTTTTAATCTTCCAAAATTAATACATGTGACATTAATTTGTCCTCTTATAAAACCTGACATAAATATATCATCTAAAGAAACAAGAATTATGAAATGAACGTAGTCACCAAATAACAAAAACATAAAAATAATATCAATTTCGTAAATCTGAAGAAAGTTGATGTCGATGCTACGTTATCAATAATAAAAAATAATTAACTTAATTTCTAAACAAAAAATTCCACTAATGATATTCTCACTCTATATAGTATTGGTAAGAAAAAAACTCTATAAAGTAATTAAATAGATTATTTAATTCTAAAAATTGACATATAATCGAATTTAAAGTTGCATCAATAGAGTTAGGTTTTCAGTGAAACAAAATTTAGTTAAAAATGTTGTGATTTGTGAGTCATCAAAGAATTGTTACAAATAATAATTTTCTTAATTTTTATCATAACTATCCTATAAATCATATTCAATACGACTTTTTTATTGATTGATATATGAGAACATATAATTATTAATAAAGAAAATATGATATTTTGATGTAGACATTTCTTTTTTCATTTTGTCCTTAAAACCACTTTTTCAATTTCTTTTTTGCTTATAATTATTCTCTTGGATCACAAATTCATTAAACTCAAGAGTAATCCACAATCATTGGATCTATTAGATTTCAAATACAAAGTGTTTTTTATTTTACTGGTAAAATATAAAATAGAAAGGAGAGAGAGTGGGTTTCCACGTCACGGAAATTGTAATGTAAGTAGTATGTAACCGCTGAGAGCAGTAGGGATCCGAACATGCAACGCACTCCTTGTCTTCTATTTCCCCCTTTGGGTTCGGTAGTTGTTTTGAGTTGAGACTCATTCATGAACACACACACGCACTGCAGTGGGGTTCTATCCCATGTGCCGCCATGTGATCCCGATATTTCTGTTCCTCGTTTCGGGGCTTATTTCCTCTCCTTTGTAACCGCCTGTCCCCTTCCACACCCGCATCCACTTTACATGTTTTCCACGCGCCTAATTATCCACTTTTTTTTTTTTAATATCACAACAACCAGTTTTATTTAGTACAATACAAAAACGCCAAACATGTATTTAAAGAAGAAAAAAAAAGTTATCAAATCTCAGCTGGCCTTCTGTTTTCCATATATGGGGCGTGTGTCGCGGACTCCACGGCAATCAAAATCTTAAACAATATCTAGACTGATATTTGATTACCTTTCATCATTAACTAATGCACACAATTAACTCTAGAGATGACCTTTTTTTACTTTTTGGTAGGATTTTTTTTTTTTTATGTTTAGAAATTAGAATTGAAGATAAATTCTGACAACAAAAATTCATTTCTAATCAATACTTTTAATCTAATAGTTTTTAAAATGAAAAGATTAACATGTAAATTGATTTTTTTAATATTTTATTTATTTTCATATATAATATTTAATAACTTAATTCAATACTAATAAATAATTCATCATCCCTTCTCCTTCAAATCACATATTAATTCCCATACATATTTCATTAAAAAAAATCCAAAACATATGTATATAAACATTTCATTATTCTTGGAATACTTGAGTTCAGATCCCTTATTTAAGCAATATATTTCCATCGCTTTTATTTATAATATTTGAGTCTCTTAGATGAAAGAAAATCATTAAAAGAAGATATCCCACAAAATATTGTCAACTAAATTTTTTGACGAATATAAATCATCAATAAAGTTAATTATCATGTTAACAAAAATAATAATAATATATGAAGTGAATTTCTTTATTTTAAGGAAATGTATTGACGAAATTTATAATGTCTCTAATAAATGATTTTAATACATTATCAAGTAATTAAATATCATTTTAAATTTAAATTTTAAATCAATTATCATAAAAGTAAATATTTTTTTAATGACACAACAAATTCATAATTGATTGATTTTCTAAATATTCTAACACTATCAATATATTTTATTTATCTTCTTGTGAATAAAAAAAATATAAAATCCGTATAAAACGAAGAGACCTCAAGGACAGGGAAAAGTGGCTTTGAAGCTGATGGAAAGAAAAAAGATTTTGTTTATTTTTCGATAACAAAATTTCAAATTTAAATTTATTTTTTTGCTGTTTGTTAGCTGAAAATTAATTAGCCAATTGCCCAAGTTAATCTGTTGTTAACTTTTTTTGGGTGGGCATTTGATGTTTGGAAATCGTTTCGAGTAAAATTTTCCAAACGCTCGTTTGATTTGATACGTTCTTTTGTCCATTAATCACTAATTAATTTGCTTTAATCAACTGGTATTTATTTGGCCGGCTGATGTAACTGAACAGTGAACGGAGCATAGCGAGGAGCGCGTGGAGTTCGGAAAAACTGGACAGATCTAGAGGTGGGCCCACAGTGTGTCCCCCACAAATGTAACAACCACCGTTAGATCCGGAAAGGTGCATCGTAGCCGCACAAATATTAAACGACATTTTGCACCAATGAAAAGAAAACTTTACATAGGTTTGTTGATTATAATTATTATATTTTAGGGGTCTAATCTAATCTCTAATGGGATCAAGCTAGTCAGCTTTTTAATTAGGGTTCGAGAAAGGTGGGTTCAGTAATATGTAGTCTCTTCGGCCAGATATTCTTCTAGGGATTGATGGAAAAAGAAAATTAAATTAAAATAAAAAAGTTTATAAAAACGCCTAAATTCTCCTATAAATACCATACCATCTCCTCCCCTACACCTACATCTTTTCTCTCTCTTAGCTTAGCCTTCTCCTATTCTGGACCTCTGTCCCTTCCTCTTGATTAGGGTTCTAATTATGTTATGAACCTTCCATGCTTTTATTTTTCTTTTAAAAAAAGAATAAAGAAAACCCTACATATGGGTTTGTGGGGTATATTCAGTCTTCAATATCATGGCTCTCTTTGTATTCTTCCACAGCTTTCTTGAACTGCATCCAAAGAGTTCCTTTGCATGCATGCCATGGCACTCTTACTCCCAAATCTTGTTTTGCGGTTCAATAAAGCTGTGGGAAGATACAGATAGGGTCAACAACGGACTAGCTTATCTCAAACTCCAGATTCTTCTCTAAATCTTCCTATCCAATTATATATAGGGATAAAATTATTGCAAAGTATTTTTTTTCCTTTTTCTTTTGTGATTTGACTTAATTTAAATCATTTTCAGATTTAAACCATCGACTTTTCAGATATATCTCTATATGTGATCAGAATTCTCAGATGCAGTATTATGAGAGAATAAACTTGTACCAATTGGGTAGATTTGTGACGATGATGAGGAAGAGGATATGATGATTCCCCAACAATTTGGCTTCTTTCTGGAATTAAACCGATCAGGTATTGATTTGATCTATGCAAAATCAAGGGAATTTGGGCTCACGATTTTGGTAGATGCGGAATTACTATGCAAACTTTATTTTCAGATCTTATAATTATAATAATTAATTTGTTCGAAAACCGTTATATGTGTTTGCCTTAAATTTTATACCCCTATTTAATTTTCTCTTAATTAATTTTGTCCAGCAATTCCAGGCTTAAACGAGAGGGGAACATATGGTGGTGGTTAATTTGCACACGAAGTGATAATGCATCGTATAGGCATAGCCGTTTGATTTGAAAACACTTTTCCTTTTAAGTGTTCTAGTTAGCTAGTCCTGTCTGTGCTGAATATAATAATTATAATTTTAATAATTTCTGTGTTAGCTGCTTCTGCTCTTTTTCTCGTCTCTCTGCTCACTCACCATATTAGCCTTTTTCTTTTGTTTTGAAATATTGGTCTATTGTGTAGCCTCCAATGCTGGCAAAATTACAACTTACAGTGGATCAAAATGGTCATCATTGAGATTTCTCCATAGAACATGTCTCACTCAATTCATTAAACCTTTGATCTGTACTTGTACTGTTTTAGTCGGCAAAGTCACAGATAGTTCAGTAATTTAATATACCTTCCAGCCTGCAGATTCAGAAAAACCACAAGTTAGTATCTATTAATTAATCACGATTTGTTGTTGCTTATATTTTATTAGCAAGCTAGGAACAATTATACGGTTCTTATCTTGACTAACAAAAATAAATAGAGTATATATATATATATATATATATATATATATATATATATATATTCATCCTAGCTAGCTTGCTAGATCAAGATATTCTTTTTAAAAAAAATATCTTCAAGTGACAACAAACAATTTTTGTTTTGGGTGGTGCACGGGACTAACTAGAAGGAACATTTTCAGTTACAGATTGTTAGACAATGGACCACATAGAGATGACCATATTGCCTTTCTCTCGTATGGAACTTCCAACAACTTATGAATGCTTTAAAGCCATTGGTTGGTGACCCTAGCAAAGGGTTAGGTGAAGCTTTTATGGAAAAGATTAACCATAATAAGGATCCTCTCTAAAATTAACCTCCAGGACTGTATTATGGTGATTCTTGCTTGCTATGCAACAAAGAAACCTACCTAATATCAATGCAGAACCAGCTTGTGAAGGAAACTAGGGTTTTCTTTTTCCCAATTAATTTAGAGACAACCATGCTGCGGGAAATGGGAATTTTTAGACCACCTGCGAGTACTTGCTTCCTAGTGCTGAGAATCAGTTCAAAATGAGACTCTCCCTTTTGTTTCTCCCGAAAGATTTTGAAATTAGAAACGGTAAAAGCAATTTCAAGTTATGGAAAAAGCAATCGATCTTGCATGGCCTTGAAAAAGAAGTGCCCGATCCCGATATTAATAACTATAATATATCCCACAAGGCTTCTTTTTTCCCCCTTCATTTTGTGTATGACTACTAAATCCGACAAAATGGTGAGCTTCAGCGCCATCAACTTTTCTAGGACTTTTTAGTTGGTGCATTCACGAGCACTATGAGTCCATCCAATAAACAAGTTCGCCTCTTTTTTTTTTTTTTTTTTTCCTTTTTCAAAAGACAATGTAAAAGTCATATGAGCATGCCACTTTATTTGAGAGATCAATATCCTAATCCTACTGTAACCCACTAATCTAACATACATATTCTTACTTGTTCCTCGTTCTATGGCTTTGTTTGTTTGTTTTGTATTTTTTTCTTCCTATGTGGATGATAAATAACTTTAAACTGATTGAACATGATGTCCTGCTTTTGCTTGTTTGGATCTATACTGTTCTTAAAATATGCTTTTTCACTCATAGTTATCCTTGCTATTAAATTATTTCCTTTAATTTAATAAATTGTGATGGACCTGATGCGTTGTAGTCAAATGATGTGGATTGTGGAATTTGTAATTGTCTGATTTAATTATACTTCTTCCCTAGTTTTTTACTTGGAGAAATATTAAATTGAAAAAGTTAGATTTCATTGTGCTTCGTGATGTGCAAGAGTGGAAGATCGGTGAAAAGAGTTAAACGACAGAGAGGCAATAAATTAATAGACAATCCTCTTGATCTTGCTGTCTTAGCAGTGCCACTTTTGTCTTGTGGCTACCAACTATCACATTTTAAAATTATAAAAAAATTGTAGCCCTTGATGAGCTTTAAGCTTATCACGTTGCATTGCCATTGATCGATCTAGCTATCTAGAACAAGTGTTCAATATTAATTGGATTATAAACTCCGAACAACAGCCCCCAAATAATGCTATGATGAATTCATTGATCTTCTGGCCAAGATTTCCTTTTCAGGGAATATGAAAACCAGATGCAAGCATGTCTATATGTTTCCAGCATTTATTGAGTGTGTATATATATACTTTTCTGCTTTTGTATATATGCAGTCACAGTTAATTAATAATTAATCTCTCTTAATTAATTCCACACACTCAGTAAATTTTTTCTTTTGGTAATATTTTCAATCGTTATGCTATTATCCCTTGGCAAACAAAATGAAAGAAAGAATATAAGAAATTAATTGCCATATAGTTTCTTGGTATGCCAGGTTAAATGCACATACAGCCTGAGGCATAATACACAAGTTGAAACTTATACTTGAATATACTCATCATGATTGTTCTGTTCATGTGTACGATTTCTAATTTCCCATCATGGGTCAACATAGTTTCCTTTTATTGTTATTTTGGCACTTTCACATCAGAAAGGGGGAAGGTGTTATTATTTTCATTGGGCGTCCTCTATTTGTTTGGGTGGCTCATCACCGAGTTACTTACGTCAATAGCATACCCTACCATTGATGGTGGGCATGTATGTATTGTTATTGTTGTCATTTCATTACTCATTTATTCATGTCACTGTAAAATAAGACTCTTTTTTTTTAATCATCTTTCACGGGGCGTGTAATGTGAATACAGAGCCAATCCAATTCTAACGGATCCTGCCGACATTATGCTTAATATGACAATCCTACATACTTGATTGGAACTTGTTTTATCTTCTAATGAATATGAGGCTCACAATTGATCATCATCATCATCAACAAGAGAAAAATATCCAATACACGATGCCCTTTATTGGTTGTATATATATAGTGTTACTTATCAAAGGATTCTGGCTTGTGAAATGGATGTAAATTTCCTCAAGCAGCTCTTGCTCGAATTAGTAGAATGGCCACTGGTTTAAGCTGACACTTTGCCCTTGCTTGCTTGGTACTACCTACTCTTGCACTTGAAATTCAACCATGTAAACATCTTACCTGCCTCTCCCATTATAAGTTCCTTGATGTTGATTGGAGTACAAAATACGTACAAAAATGATTTTGGTTGATAAAGAGAAAATTGTATAGGTACAAACATTTTGGTTGAAAAGTTATGCAAGTGAGAGAGAGGAAGATAAGAAAGGAGTATGGAAAAAGATGGTTGATGTGATGGAAAATGATAAAAAGAATTATAAAAAATATTGTACAAGTTTGTTGTATGAATAATAAGTGATCTCATCTATATATAACCCTACCATTTTCCCTAAAATTCCATTTCAAAATATGTACGGATCTTCAAGGGGTGCTTTGCCTTTTGTATGCTCGATCCATGTCTTAATGAATATTTCTATTTCAAACTATTTTATTTATTAAAAATTGATGGAACCGTTTGAATTTGCTCCCCGATATTTTCTTTTGATATTTTTTTACAGTGAGATTTTCTTTTGATTCTGTACGTTACTCCAGGTAAGATGAAAGCATCTTTGAAGAGAAAATATAAGGAATCATTTTATTTTTACCACATACTTTCATGACTATTTTTTTTCTGCCTACTTTTCTAATCACATCACTTAATTTCATGCTTTTCTCTCGTTTCTCCATCTCTCTAATTGTAGAAGAAGTAATTATAAAAAACATGAAAATGAATAGAATTTCTAAAATAAAATTAAACGTAGAGATTGTTTAGATGGGCCATTAATTATGACTAGTATTTTAGCCTATACCATATACAGGATAAATATTTATAATAAATAAATATTTTTGAATCTATAAATTTACCCTTATATTAAACAAACTTTTATCCCATGCAATGCACAAATTTAAATGCTAGTTAAATTTTCAAATTTAAGTTAAATAATTTATATTGTGCTGTAAAGTTATTTTTTTATCGATTGATAATTTCTTATAAAAATATTAAAAATCAATTTAAAATAAAAATAGAAAAGTAAATTTTAAAAATAAGAGGTTAAAAAATTAAGTATGAGAAAAAGGATAAGAGAGTGATTTGAGAAAGAAAGTTTTGGTCCGGTTTTAAATCAAATAAAATTAAAAAAGGCATTTGAAAGAAATAAAAATGAAAATAAAAATTAATGCTCAATGATATAAGAATAACTTCTAAAGTCGTCTCATTTAAAAATAATTTTTAAAAACGTTATCATTTAAAAACGACTTCTAAAAATGTTCTTATTTAAGAATAAAAATTCAAATTTATAATATAGAAATAGATAAATAATTTTCAGTACATAAACTGAATATATAATCAATTTCTTAGTTAGTTCAGCGATAAATCTTTTTTTTTCTTTAACTGTACGTGAATAACTTGTTGAAAGTGATAATTAGGGTTTTTCTTTTTCAAAATTCCTAACAATATTAGTAGAAGAAAATGTTATTTGAATAAATTGAAATAAAAAATGTTATTTCCTTCTTTTTTATTTATTTTTTTTAAAAGAGAAATAGAGTAGAAAGAAAATGTTATTTGAATAAATTGAAATAAGAAGAATAGAAATGAATACATTTCTCTTTACCTATTTTGATAAAGTAGAAGACAGAATATAAATGAATAAACTAATTGTGTGAAAAATATTATGAAGGTAATTAAAAATAAATAAATTCAATCCAAAAATTAAACTTTCTACTCTATTATTTTTTAACAAAATTATTTATTATCTTTTTAAATATTTGGTTATAAAAATATTCAATTTTTAAGAAACTAAAAATAAAAAATAAATAGGAGATATCTTCTCTCCTGCCCCCATTTCTTGCCAATTTGAGGGGACGGGGCAGCTTTTTTTTTTTTTTTTTTTCTCGTGAGTTCCATTGAAAATAAATTTCTCTAAAAATTTAGTATTTCTATCTTATCTTTCTGTTTTCTCCTTTTTTTTTCAATTCCTATTTTTCCTAAAACAAATAATGGGCTAGTACTAAGCAAATAGCTTTTAGATAGTAGGTAGGTTGGACTTTTAAATATACGAAAAATAATAAGAATATTTTAAAAAAAAATATTTTTCCAAAGTTTGAGTCATCTCATATTTTTACAATATAAAAGAGGTTGGAACCTAATTGTCTTTGTTAAATTATATAGAAGGTTCTGGCTCAAACAATTAATTAAGATATATACAAATAATTTGCTTCTATCTTTTTCCCAGCATATTTGGTCATGTGACAAGAGAGGACTCAAATCCTAAATCTTACACTGTGATTGTTCTTTCTGTGTGTGAGTGGAATAAGATAACATATATATGCAAGCTTTTAGTGACTCAAGACCATGAATACGCATGTATACTGCTTTATTGTTGAAAAAACAAAAGGAATCTGTGCTCTTTTTAAATTGTTTTGTGCCTTGCAGAATGTCTTTCTAATTTCTCATAAACGACAAATCATTGGGCAAACATTTTTTTTATATAAAAAAAAGGCAAAACCAATTTTTTGGGCTTTTAATTACAATGAATTTTTTGTTAGGTGCATGAATCCGAACATTCCCATATATACACCTTTGTTGAGGTGGAAGGTGGTGGGGAAGCCTTGCCATCAAAGCTAGAGTCCCGTTGGCAATAATTATATATAATTTTCTTAAGTGGAATTTAGGTTAACATATTAAGAGCGGGACACAAAAACAACGAGTAGCAAGTTAAACTGCATGGCAACTGACACGTTCCTGTTTAGCCTCAGACATAAGAAAAATATATACTACCACATTTATTTTTCTTCCTTCTAAAAAAAAATATAAAATTAATAAACAAAAGGCCATGTATATTAAGCAGTGGTGTCAAAAGCACGAATAATTCCGTACTAGGAAATTTAACTGAGGATTCAGTTTTTGTCATTGAAGGCTTCACTGTGTATCCATGATCAGTTATAGCTCTGTCTCTCTGGTAACTCACACGATGTCGTGTCACAATTCACAAATCTGTTTCATGGTATACTCAATGGGGTTTCGTGTGCCCGTGTTCAAAATTTTCACTATTTCCCTGAACGCTGTAAAATAAATAAAATAAAATTGGACAAATATATATTTATATATTGGTGCATTGTTACCGAATTATGTTTAGTACCATCACACTAGCTCTTCATCATGAATATACTAATCATATCCATTTTATACGAAGATGCACAGAAATGCCATGCTTCCGTGTCTCCCTGATCAATCTGATTTTTTGGGGTCCTACTTCTCTGCACAACTTGTGGGCATTCTCTTAAGCTAAAACGTTCCAAGTGTATGAAAACATTTGCTTTATATTTGGTAAAGGTTCTCCGTTTTATCTTATACAATAGAAATACTATAATTAATTATCCCCATTAAGGTTCTGCCATACCCCAGATGCTTATTCGGGTGAAAATTCAATTGATTTTCATATTGGTATGCTAAATTGGGTCTATTTAGCTCTTCGCAACAATGCAGTCTGCAACCTAGACAGTGATCTAGACGAAGTTCGTGACCATGTGAGCGTGTAAAACTGTAAGTGTGATAAATTAAATTACCAAAGATTTCAGCACAACTTGGGTTTCTAGAGAGAAAGAGACAGGCAACCAGAGGAGAGGGTGAAAGAGAGAGAAGAGGGGATTGAAAATCAATACGCCAAATGATGTCAGGAGAGAGGAGTGGTTAAAAAAATGATGTCACGTAGTGACAAAGGTAAACCTTTTTCACAGAAATGTAGGAGAAGATGTGGATTCACTAAACTAAAAGGGCAACAGGAAGAACTATATATCATCATTAATGATAAAAAGGAAAGGCGGGGGAATCTTCTCTGCAAGCACTGCCTTTTTTTTTCACCATTTGATTGAATGAATCAGATTTAGTTAATGGGAAAGTTCACCTAATTCTACAGACAACTAGGAAACATTAAATTTTTTCTTCGTTAATTTATCTCAAAAATAAAAATTCAATTTTCTACTGCCGCTCACCTTGCATGGCTCAAACGTGTAGCATCAGATTCAATATATTTTTCTTTTGTGTGTGTGTTTTTTCTTTTCAACCCTATCACCGGAGGGTAATTAAAAAACCCGCATTGTCATTGTGCCTCCAAGACTCAAGAGAAAAGAACCTACCCATTTTCTCACAGAAAACAGAACTGGTAAATTCGGATAATAATTAATTAAAGTGGGTATTTTCCAATTCTTCCCTTAAATGAAATTAAACAGAAAGAAAACAATTTGACCGGATCAAATTAAAGAATTATGCATCAACAAGGCTATAAATTCATCAGGTAAAGTGAATCTTATATATAACAAAGCCATAAAATCTCTAGATTAAGAGATTATTATGTATATCACACTGAAAATTTTTCCAGAGAAAGAGATCACATATATTTAATTTACACTCATCAACATCACACCCCCGGTATAACTTATAAGATGAAAGAGGGTAGTGAGAGTTACCGTGAATGAAAAGATAAGGATGAAACTAGAGAATTGATGAAGAGGAAGATGTGTGTGTTCACCTTGTACTCTGAAATCTTGCAAGTGATGGTACCAAATGAAAGCAATTAAAAGCCTGAATTGCCATATTCTCCCACAGCTTTCTTGAGCTTCTAGGGCTTAAAATCCTGGAGGTGGAGAGATATAAGATGCATAAGAAGTTCAAGAAAGCTGTGGAAAAGCATGACCAGGACTTGAGAGAGGAAAATTGAGCTCAGATCTCTCGCGCGCACACACACACACCATCTAGGCACCAAAAGTTATAATGAGAAAAAGGGGTTGAGGGTGGAGATATAGGGGAAGGAGGATTTAGCATAAGAAAGTAAAGGAGGGTGAGAAGTGAGAAATAACCATGCCCATACAAAGTTTCTCGTGGACCACTCTACCATTTATAATATCAATCTACCAGCTTTATAGAGAGGAGGGGTATGAAAGAGAGAGAGAGGGGGGGAAGGGTGAGAGTAGGGTTCACTTCACTTACAAAGGTGCAATTTACCCACAAAATGGCTTACTTTCCCGGTGAGTGCGCAGTGGGTCACATACAAACACGCCAGATGGGTAAAGAACAATAATCTTTCCAAAAAAGACAAATCAAGAAAAGAAATGTAATTGACAGGTAAATGAGATTTTAAGCAACAAAAAGAAACCAAAGAAAAAGAAAAAAAATGAATATATATATCTCTTGTAATTTGAATAAACCTTCCCATTCCCCTCACATGCCACCATGTGAGCAGGATCTCTTTTTTATTTTGTGTAGATTTAAAGTATGGGTTGTTTATGGTCCCCAATCTTTGTATACGTATTAATTTGTTTTTCTTTCATTTGTAAATAAAAAAATAAATAAAACAACCACACACACTTACAATTGTAGTTGCTAATCAATCATTTTGCTTGCTGTAATGCAGATGTTTGTTTTACAATTGAGAGAATAATTAATTTGTGTAGAGCTGTTATGACAATCCACAATATGGTGGCATACGAGGCTGCCCAATGAAGGGACTATTATTGTGCACATATATATTTTTCACTCTTAACCACAGAAAAGGGATAAAAAGAAGAGCTATAGATTGTTTCCATATAGAGGGCCTTTCTATTTTTACACTTCTATGAGTATATATCCTGGAGCTATTCCAGCTATGCGCTACGCATCTACAACTAGCTACTTACACAAATCAAGGTGTACTACACTACAAAGTGGTTGAGTTTTTAATGCCAAATGTTGGCTCAAATTTATAAATGCGCCCACTTTTATCTGCACTTTTGCTACTTGAGATGTATCAAAAAATTAATATGTCTAAAGTGTGTCCACCATTAATTCAACTATTTAATAACGTTCATATTTTTGGCATTTTATTATGTTATAGCATTTTCTTTTAGTTTAATTTCTTGAATATAAGAAACAAAACCATTGACATATTTTCACATTTCTCTTGTAATGTCAAAGCTGCCTCTAGGTGAATATAATTAATATAGGCTTCAAATAAGATTTCGGTTTTGTAATTTCAATTCATTCAATTAATTAAGTTTTTGTACATTTTTTTAGACATGGATCCTATAGTTTTCTATTGTTAATTTATTTTTAATCCTCAGGGACAAATATTCTTCTGTTAAAAGCATTAAATACCTTCGTAAACAAAAACTATAAGGATTACATGCAACCTAAATAAATGAAAATATAAAAACAGTACTTGGAAAGGACAAAATTATAAATGCATGTAGGAACTGATACTTAAAATTGAAATTGCAAGGACTAAAATTCAAATGAAAGAAACCTACAAGCACTAAAGGCTTGTTCAAACATTTAATTTACTTTTCAAACAATCAAATTTATAAATAACAATACACAAAGTGAAAATAAGCAAGAGCTTAATATGATAACATGAGCGGAAGAAGGCAATAAGGGCGTGTTTCAATAATTATCACACTAAAAGTTCCTATAAATTACACTCTTAATTTTGTCTTAAAAATCTACCCTAACATATTCCCTGATTATTTAATATCATTTACTGCCTCTCTTCCTTTATTCACTGTTGTTTAATGGTGTAATATTGAAATTAAAAATAAATAAATTAATGTAAGAAATTAAATTACGTTTTGAAAAAAATTAAATTTAGAATAACATGTATTATTATTTAAGGAAGACTGAAGTAAATAACTAAGTCACTTTGGGGAAAGTATATTATAATTTAATATACATAAGGTTGTAAAGGTTAAAGTTTGACCGAGGAAAAATAAATTTTAAAGAAAAACTATAAAGCTATAATAAATTTTAAAAGGAACTAATTTTATAAGCTATGATTTAGCGAGGTAAAAGAAAGAAATTATAATATTACAAAAATAATATTCGAGAGTAACTATTTTGAGATGTAATATTTAGCTAAGACTTTTAAAAAATTATTTTTAATATAAAAGGTTAAAATTAATAAATAATTTTAAAGTTCTAGAACAACATTAAAATAAATAAATAACCGATTATCTTGTAAAAAAAAGATATCTTATCTCTTAGAGTAATTATTATGTTTTATTATATAAAAGTAAACATAAAGATAAAACCCAGTCAAGAAAAAATTAGATATTTAAAATTAAGAAAACTAGTTTTTATTATTTTAACCT
Source organism: Glycine soja (assembly GCF_004193775.1). Taxonomy (NCBI): domain Eukaryota; kingdom Viridiplantae; phylum Streptophyta; class Magnoliopsida; order Fabales; family Fabaceae; genus Glycine; species Glycine soja. Next base: position 35,183,667 of record NC_041012.1, on the reverse strand, counting down.
TTTAAAAGATTTTTCTTTATAAATCTAGTCTAATTATTGTAACCATAAAAACACCCCCCAAATTAAAATCATCTTTTAGCATGCAAAAAAATGTTATACACTGAAATATAAAATAATATTATATTATCATTCAATCAAAACTTATAATTTATCATAAGTTTATTCATTTTAACAATAAGTACTTTAAAAATTATATCATGCAACTGATAATTTTTAATTGATTTAATTGATTGATAGTGTAATTTTTTTTACAATAAAAAATTTATAATCATTAAACTAAAAAAATAAAAGCATCTCTTTCTTAAATGATTCAAAAATATCAAGTTCCTATTATAAGCTTGAATGTAGAAAAATGTGTAGAAGAAAAAAGTAACATGGAAAGAGATAAGGGAGAAGAGAAAATAAATCAAAGGTAAATAATTGTTTCTCTTTTCACTTTTTTTCTTGATAAACTGATTTTAAAAATAATTTTACACTACTCGACAAATAAATTTTCATCCAAAAATATAAGCTTTGAAAATTATTTTTAAACACAAGAATTAAAAAAAAAAACAATTGGGGAATATTTTCTCATATTCTTCAAGCATTTTGATGAACTATTATAGGGATAATTTTTTTTTTTTTAAAAAACAGAAATATATTTTAAATGTATTCAAAACACAAACACTTTTTTCAAAGAACTGAAAATTATTTACGAAAACAATAAACAAACAAGGCCTAAAGTTGTAGGTTCTTTTTATTAATGTGTAAGTAAAAAAGTTAATTTTTTCTCTCTACTTATTTAGTTAGGTAACAACGTAAAAGAAAAATAAAATATGCTGACAATAATGTTTATACATGGTTAAACTAAATCAGAATTCAGTCACCTTCCCGAGTTAAAAGTATATATAGTCCTTATAGAGATGAGTCAAAAAAAAAAAATATCAGCAAAATCAAACATAAATATTAAAATAATAGATTTTTTGCACTAATAATATCATAATAAAAAAAATAGTGTATGTAGAGATGTTTACCGGTCAAATTTAATTAAACTCTATCCAATCCGATCAAAATTCTATAGGTTGAATTGTGTCGGATTTGTATAATGTTCTTAGAGCCAATTTAATCCAATCATAAACAGGTTATATCAAGTTGGATTAATTGAGTTTAAATATTTAGAAAAAATATATATTTTTTAAAAATCTTAGAATAAGAATTTGTTTTTGTCTAATTTTTTTAAAGTAAATAATAACTAAATGCACACAAAAGATATCAAATTATGAAAATATTTGACTAATAGAATTAATGATTTCAATGTTAATATAATTTTTTTGGGATAAAAATAAATTATGATATTAACATGTAAAAATATAAACAGAATCAAGAGAGATAAAAATAACTTAAAAAGACAAAAAAAAATCATGGTTGGTTTAATTTAAGAATTTAATAAATTATGTGAGCTATGTTTTGTGTTTACTAATTAATATATATATAATAATAATAAACTAAATTATATGATATGCGCTTGGATCGGGTTTAAAAAAAACATATTACCTAATCCGTTCATGATCAAGTTTTAATCAAATTAGATTGAATTCGACCCACACAGTTTAAAAACACAACCTAATATAATTAGGTCGAATCCAAACCTATAAACACCCCTAAATGTATGGTGTAAAAGATAGTGAATATATAAAAGAAATGAAGAAATTTCTTTAATTTTTATTTTTTTACTTTCGTTGAACATAACATAGCATAAAGTGTTTTCAAAAATTAATCCAACACCTAAAAAATTGAATATAAATGAAGAAAAAATGTAATTGCTAAATTATTGAGCCAAATATGCATTTCTTTTAAGAAAAACCACTTATAACTAAAAGTGTGACAAATTAAAAAAAAGGTTTGATAAGGATGAATTGAAAGTTTACCAATAAATTATTGATTCAAGGTATCAAATTCAATTTTTTTTTACATAAAATCTAGAGTTTAAATATTTTGAAAGGAAAAAAACATAATTATGAGAAGAAATTGACCAAAGGTTGTCAAGTTATTTTTAAAAGAGATTAGTCATAGTATAATTAATGAATATTTCATGCCGATAACATAATAAAAAATAAAAACTAATTTTTTTTTTCTGCTGATATCATTAAATTTTGAATCTCGTGACTTAAGAACTACATCAGTAAATCTTCACTCGTGGACCTCTACAACCATTCCATCTAGGATTAGGTATGTGTATTTTGACCTGGCTCACTATAAGTTGGGCCGAATGTAAAACGGCCTATTATAAGTTAAGTAAAAATTATATCGGTAATTTTTTTAGTTTAATCGAACTATCGATATACATAGGTTGCAGGTATGCATTTGGATTAATATTTTTGATGTGGTACATTCGAATTAATATGATAGTTCATATATTATTCATTTATTTATATAATTAAAGCTTTAAAATATTTCTTTAAATAATTTATTAAATCAAACTGTATTTTATTTAGCTAACATTAAATCAAATTGTACTGAAAATTAAACTAATTTAGTTTATTGTATTTTAATTTTTTTATTTAAATTGTAAAAATACTTGTAAAATGCACTGTAATTTGTTTCTTATAAATAGAACCAGAGGTAATATTTGGGAAATTTTAATTTTTTTTATTAATCTAACGCAGTTCAATAATTAAATTGTTTTAGTTGATCTGTGATGATGCTCTACGTATTTTTCAAACCTGTGTAGAGAAGCATAAAATGTACTGTGAGGGTGATGAATGAATGAATGGGGATAGGATGACATAGGATAGGACACAGAGCCACTCAAACGAAGTTTGTAGGCGATTGGGTTAGTTGCATTATTATGGCATCATAACATAAAAAATATGAGCGGATAACATAAGATATTATCATCACATCATGATCATGTGCATTGTGGGTCCTCCATATTCACTTCACTTCTTCATACAAAAAAATGTTTAATTATTTCAGTTTCAGGACGTAATTTAATATTTTGATTATTTTACTTGAAAGAATTAAAAAACTAGCTTCAAATGTAAAGTATAAAGAAAAGAAAAAAAAAAAAAAAAGACATGAGAGGTGTTATTGTAAGGTCCACCTCATAAGCAGCAGACATATCAGTTTGATATTCAGTTTGTTTTTCTTTTGTAGCGTACGGAGCAAGTGGGTTGGTTTGTTTCCGTTCGCATGGAAGTGAAAGATTTTACCGTGTGGTTCTACTTATGACTCATGAGTATTCTATACTGCTGCTCAGGAATTATTCCACTAAAACTATTACAATATTTAATGTTACTTATATTTGACTTTATGTACTAGTATTTGTTTTTTTTTTTTTTAATTTCATTAATGCTCCTCGTTACTTTTTTATGGATCTCTATTTTGTATTATTGATTTCTGTGTAAGTAGCTTCTTTAATTTGAGTAAAAATGAACTTGATAATTACCCAAAATTTTTTTGAGTTTAAATTTTGTAAATAAAATAATTATATTCAAGAAAAGAAATTCTACTAGATGTCTTCATTTAAGTTGGTAGATATTTTGTATCTTTAATATGATAAAAATTAAATATTTATTATTATAATTTAAAAAATTACTAAAACTCAGATTTATAAAAAAATAATTATTGAATAGAAGATAGTAAGCGAAAATGATAAAGAAAATATACACAAAATTTGATACGAAATACTTTTCATTTTAATTTTTAAATAACTAAATATGATAGTAGTATTTAGGTACGTTTTATATTCTTCTGCCTCGCCAATGCTCCCTTCTGCACTCACTGCCGGCCACATGTCTTACTGTTTGTTGCTAGCAGGTAGCCGCTAGCTACTAATTTCATCTGCACTCACCAATCATAGGGTTAGGATATCCAATAACTTTAATCCAAATTTGTTGATTATTTCTTAATTCATTTTCTATTATTGGCATTATTTTATTACAATTCCAAATTTAATTCGAATAACGTGTATTGTATATTTAAATAATAAATTTTAAGTTTTTTTTTATAAATAAAACTACCTAATACTAACCAAACAGAATGAAAATAACATTTTAGGTATAATATTCTTAGGATTGCAAAATTATATCGTGAAACAAACGCCTCCTTTTTAAAAGTTGGGCTTAAATTTTATTATTTATAATATTTAATTACTATAATTTCGTCAATTGTACCTTTTAGTTTTTATAGTTTTAAAGTGATTTTTTTAGTCTTTCTAATTTGAAAGTAATTTTTTTAGTCTCATTTTATTTTTATTTTAGTCCTTATAGTTTGAAAGTAGTATTTTTAGTTCCTATACTTTATATTTTAATTTCCTTTTAGTCTTTACCAACAAAATATGAATAATATTATCAATTACAATTAATTACAAAAATATTAACAAATAATTCGTAACTAATTTATCGTAAGATAATTTGTAATAAAAAAAATAGTTGATAATTTATAACTAATTATCTTTATATATTTTTTAGTAAGGACTAAAAAATAATTAAAATACAAAATTATAGGAACTAAAAAGATCACTTTCAAACTATAGGGACTAAAAGAAAATTAAAATACAAACAAAAAAATCATTTTTAAACTATAAGAACTAAAAAAAATTAAAATATAAAAGATAGGAACTAAAAAATCACTTTCAAACTATAAAGACTAAAAGGTACGAATCGTGAAACTATAGATAAGAAATAAGTAATTTAACCTATTTATAATTTGCAATTATTTTTATTAAAAGTTATTATCTTATTCAATAACACAATTCAAAATATACTAAAAATATAAAAAATACATTTTACACTTATTTTTAACTTATTATTTGACATGTATTTCTAAATTTTTTAATGCAAATTACACTATTCGTATTAGTATCAATAAAATTAAAATACTTTTTAACTAAACATGTAAAATTAAATAATTAAAATAAATAGTATTCAAACATTTTTTTTATTAGAAATGTAAGAATAAGAATCAATCAAAGTTTTCATTAAAAAAATGAAAGATGACACGGCCGGTGAATATTGAATTTGATTGACTTAATGAACTGATTTTTTTGTTGTTGTCTAAACTACAATCTAAACTAATTAAATTAATCAAATCGATTAAATTAATTGGTTATTTTTTGTTTTAATTTCCAACAGGTCATAGGCTTTATTTGATACTAGATTGTTGGGAACTTTGATGTGATGTGCAACTAGGAACAAGGAACACAACAAGCTTGACTGAATGACTCAGTTGTATATATTCACGATAGCTTTGGTATAAATAGCCTTTCTACACATATTTACATATACAATAAAGCAGCCAATTTATCCATAATTAATGCCAATGGTAACAGAAAACTAAAACAACTAATATCTTTAAAGAATAGGACTTTTCTGATAAACTGAGCAAATTTTTTTTGGTGAACATCATAAACTGAGCAATTATTCTTAAAAAAATGCAATAAAGTCCTTCACCAACTAATCAATTATTATATTTAATTTGAGCTAGTGTTTCAAAATTAGCCTTGATATGCATATGGCAACTTATGTACTAAATATTCTATTTACATCTTAAGTAATTACATCTTTATATGCCAAATATATTGCTATTCAAATTGAATAACATTGGCATGCAATGTATGAATAACCATATGGATCGATTGTTTCAAATATTAAATAAAAATATAATAAAATAAGTTTTAATGCAAAATGTGATGCACTGATTAGCAGTTTTTTTATGTAATAAACGTTTAACACAAATAAACATCAAAATTTTGAATATATATGTAATGTAATATGGAAAAAAATTAGATAAATTATAATTTTTATTTTCCAATAATTTTAGATTTGAAATTTTGGTTCCCTTTTTTTTCCTACAATTTTAGTCTTTACATTTTAAAAAATCTATATGTAATTTCAGTTTAACTCTATTAGACTACATAACACTAATAATGGGTAAAATATATGGTAACTTCATGAGTGATGGAGGGGTACTTAGTGTGCCTTGGTTTTAGGACTGTTCATTGTAGAATGTGCATTGAATATCGAACAAAATAATACTATTTTATTTTAGAAAATTCTAAATTTTTTAGAAGATTAATTGTGATTAATTTCACTAATCATATTAATTTTCATGAAAAGTTTGATTGTCTTCTTGCATAAATTAGTATAATCTTTTCTATTTGTTTTGTCACACAATGTAAAGATTCATTTGAATTAATAGTTGAATTTTCCCACAAAACCATAGAAAATCTAATTAATTAAATTTTACAATAATTTAATTAACATTTTCACTTATAAATGATGCAAATAAAGTTAATCATGAAGGTAGAAAAACTAGGTGTTACACAGGATAGATGGATGGAGATCCATGATTTTCATGAATTTATGATATTTTTACTCAAAATTGTGTTTCATTAGTTGTCAAAATGTGTATGAAAATCACTAACTGAATTGAGTAATAACATGCTTGGATAGCTACCGGAATTAATTTTAGAGTCAAAATCATGATAAAAAATTGAAAAAATAAAAGTAATTATTTGTTATTTTGACTTTCAACGTGATTTTGGAATTGATTATGAAAAAATTAAATCTAATCCAAACATGCTATAAATTCTTTATAGATTTTTGTTTTTTGTTGCAATACACTAAGGATGAAATATTTGGTTAGGTTAGAGCAAAACATTCTCATCATCATATGTTTGAAAAGATTTTTTTTACCAAATTTCTTTGACTCAGTGGAACATCACCAATTTACCTACCCAACGAAACAAACCTAGGCGCGGTTTGATTCGATATCGACAAACATATACATTTGAAAAATAATTGAGTTATCCCTTTTGATTCTTAATTGACATTATAGTTTTTAACTAAAACTCTGAGTTGTATGATCATTTTGCCTGCAAATTGATGGGAGACTCAACGTGTACAATGAAGAATAAGGCTTACATTGTGAAACAACCCCTTTCTTGCACTCATTAATTATTTCAAGAACTTCTGCTGTTACCAACCATAGATTTTAAGAACTGTCTTAATCGAGACATCAAGACTTCCAATTATGGAAGTTTAACTAATGAATAACTTATTTGACGAAACAATGAATGCGTGGGAATAAACAATTTATCCTTATAACTATTCAATAGAGACAGATGGTCTATCAAAAGATGACCAATGTTTCAAAATAATATAGTAGTGATGAAGTTGATGAAAGAATAAAAATTTATACTTAAAAACATCCAATAAGCAAAAAATTAATCCAAATTGTACTTGACAAGGTATGGATATGAATTAAAAACCTCACACAAAAAAAGATCTGAATTAAAGAAAACACAGAAACATAGTAAAACTCAAAACGAGTCGCACGATTGCATGTGAGATGTAAATGAGTATAATTCCGTCTCGTACTAATTTGTTCGCTATATATATTCTTGCTGATTGAAATTTAATTTCCCTTTTGAACTGTTGGATATATAATAGCGATTCCTATTTTACTTGCATGTTTTAACTAATATACATTAAGAAACTTCATTTGTCTTATATCAGGATTAATTAAGAAGAGATTGCTCACGACTCACGAGCCTCTATCATTTCTTAATTATTCTGGTTTTAGGAGTGCAAACTTAGTATGATTAGAAAAATTACCATCTCAGGAAAAAAATTCAAAAATAGAATGGGAAGAGGAAAGAGCACGAACACACTCAGAGGTAAAAAGAAAAGGATTGTTACAAGACGCGTCCATTAGAATAATCCAAGCCACTAGTTGACAATTTTTCAAAGTCACATCTTTCACTTCTTGATTCCCACAAGTATGAATCTTTCCAGTTTTTCACCCTCTTTTGTGCTTATTTGCATTTATTTATTAATTAGCCAGAATTCCGTATTAGGTGTCAGTTTCTTATTCCAATACCACACACACTAACTTTGATCTCTAGTTAAGTGTTGCTGCGAGATATATATATATATATATATACTACATAAAAGTTGGTGATTAGTGACGGTTTATTCCTAGCGGTTACTATAAGTTGCTGGAAATATTTCAATTTCTGAATCCCGATATTAGATCCACAACAATATTTTTAATTGCTGTCGATTTACGATTGTTTGCAACTCGGCCAGAACAACGTTGTACCCCATTCCACATGTGACTTAGAGTTTCATTCGTTCCTCTTTTTTTCCTTATTATTATTTTTACTGTGACGAAGAAAAGAGAGTTCTGATTGGTTGGCAGGTAAGGCAACGTAGCATGATTGCATTTCTGAAAATGGTTTTAGAGGAGTTAGGTGCGACTAAGATTAAAAGTGGCACCAAACTCTATTTATTTAACTTGGATCATGGAGTTGCCGATGATAATATCAACGTATCATCATCATCTACAGTAGAAAATCTATTTTGCTTTATTTTTTCTCTACTTTTTTTATTGTTTTTTTTAAATGTGTTATGATCCATTTTTCTTTGTACATCTCGTGATAATACTAGTAAATATTGTTTCGTAACGGTGATGCAAATATAGTTTAAGGTCCTTCAGTTTTCAGTCAAAATTAATTTTGTCTCTTGCCCCAATATCTTGTGTTTCATAAAGATAGAAGAAATTCACATATTATAAAAAAAATATGAGAATCAAAATTATTGTCTTTAAAGTATTGGAACTAAGATGAATTTGGACTAAAAATTAAAGGGTCTGAAACACATTTTATATACCCTATAATTTTTATCATTTTGATTCTTAGTTTGTGATTTTTTTTTCGACTTTTGTTCTTATTCATGTCATATTTTGCTCCTAACTTCAACTGTGTAGCATGCTTGAATCTTTATATTCTGAAAGTTTGTGTCTGTGGAGAGGTGTAGAAAATTTCACTACTTGCTATTGTTTGCTACGTATTCAATTAGTTTCTATATCTTTGTTAATGTTAAATTTTATGTCATTCCTGATGACAACCCTGTCATTCTTTTGGTCAATCAAATAATGAAAAGAATTGAAAAAGTATCAGACTTTTCACAGCTGTTGTCCTCGGAGGAGGGTGAATTTAAAAGGTACACCATTCATTATATGACCAGATTAAGAGATCAAAGTGAAAAACAGAAGTTTTGTTCGTGAGGCACTCTGATTATTTAGTAGCCATCAAGAAATACAACAATATAAGGCTTGATGGAAAGCCATCGCAAATTGAGTTTGTTGGAACATGTCCTGCTACTCTGGTTGTCACGCCTCTTTGTCAAACTAACTAAATGGATAGACCAAATGATGTCCATTTAAGGTGTGAAATTCTTATTCTTGATCGTTTGAGCTTCTCAGTTTTATATATTTCTTCATCTTTCTAGTCTGAATTGTAACTTATAGTATCCTTTATCCTTTGAAATACTCAATAACCTTGATTTGAAATTTGCAGTTGCTCATTCGTGTTACATGAAATCACAGGTTATGTTCATTTAAGATTATGAGTAAACTTTAGAAATTTAGATCGGAAAATGGTTAAGAATTGATTCCTTTTAACACCGTAACCATTTCCTTTGGCCTAAAAATATTTAATTTTAAATTTCACAACAGACAACCAAGGTTGACATATGATATAGTTCCCATTGTCAGGTAAGAGCTGCACTTTCAATGGTTTAATGTTTGATATTTAACTTGGTTTCAAATTTCACTATGGTAGCACCATTTTTAGTTGTATCTTGCATTCAACTTTACTGTCAAGTCAATTGTATCTAGATACATTAGAATATGCGAACACAAAATCTCAATTTATCGTCTAGATACTCAACTGTGGTTGGATAATAAATTCTGTAAATAGAATTTGTGCTCGATTGCTGCTAGAGAGCTACTATAATAAGAGAGGCGGAAGGAAAAAGGTAGTTATCAAATCATTAAAAGTAATGTGAACCATAAACTGATCTTGATCTGTATCTAATGGAAGATTATTAGTATGGAAGATCATGATCTATTGCTAAGTAATAACCATTTTCTCTTATTATTATTTTATAGTTTTATGGTTCAATCGTTGCTCCACCAGTCTTTATTGTATGGAAGCTTCTGGTGTGTTAATGGTGCAATATTATTGTGTTCGATGAATTTTAACTGTATTTAATTGTTGATGGATTGACAAATGTATCAATTCGTTCTGAGTAGTAAAGTTAAAATAAAAGTCCGATTATCGAATCTACAAACACTTCTTTAGAATTCTAAATTTTCTTTTTTGAGTTTTATTTTATTCACTAAGCATCATAAATTTAACTACTTTTAATATGCTCTGCACAAAAACTTAAATGATGATAAATTAATAATTATTTACTCAAAAAGAAAGAATTAGGAGAAAAAATTTATAAATTCCTATATGATTTAACCCCAAAATATACTTAAAATCAGCCGTTATCATTAATATAATTAGACAATGTTTTGTTTAAATAAAATTTTGTTTTTATTTTATTCTACTATTTTGAATCTATTTTTCATTAATGTTCTTAGTGAAAAGAAAAATGTATTATGACAATTTGATGTGAAAGTGAAACTAGTTTGTAGAATTATATTAAGTAAAAAGTACACAATTGCTTCTCCTATTTTCTATTCGTCAAATTATGCCTTCCATTCTCATGAAATTCAAACAAGGTGTATTAGAGTATAGTTTTACTCTACTATTTTTTTGTTATTTTTATACTCTGTACAACAATAGTTAGTAGGTTATTGTTGACTTCAGGCCTTACTACATGCTTTTGTCGGTTTCCAAAAGAAGCTTTTTATGGACTAGATTTCAGCTAGCAAACTTGAAAATGCAATTGAAAAAAATGTAAAATATTTTTGCTTTTGTGATTAAATTCTTAGCAGCAAGCGTATGTTTTTACTTGATTACATCCAATCAAAACTTTTATGATAATTGATGTTCTATGAAGTGATCATGTGTGGAGTAACTGGCAAAATCCAAAGCAATCATTAGTTTGTGTTATTTCTTATTCTATTTTTATTGCTTACATTTCTTTAGGTTTGTTTTTTTAAGTAGAATTACAGTGTGCTCTTTGAAAGGAAGTCTTTGTTAATATCTCACGGTGTTAAAATCGCCAATAATCTTTAGCTTCATTGATTTTTAATCTTTTCTTTCTTTCGTTTGCTCATTTCTTGACATTCTTGTAGATCAATGCAGTTTATGCAAGTATTTGATGGTGGCCCTGGTAGAGCATCTATTTTCAACCTGGTATGTACAACCTTATCTTCCTTCTTGAGAGTTGAGACTCATCTCTAATTTCAAATTCTATATATATTTTTCCATATTTCAGAGGAGAAGAAAAAAAGGAACTACTCAGAATCAACATAAAGTGAGTCCTTTGGAGCTTAAATTTTTCAAGAAAGGCAATATTACTATTGACCTTAGTGGAATATAAAAATCGTAAGATGGTTTTGAGTTTCTAGTGCCTACAAAAAAAAGGACCAGTAAAACAGAGGAAAGTTAGGAAACAATTCAAATTCGGTCCAATTTCTAATAAAACTTATATTGATTGGCCTGGAAATAAATCCCGAAACACGTGTTATAAATTTGTCAGCTTTCACTATAAAGTCTTGTTAGATGGTGTCATCTCGACTTTGAATAAAAATTCCTGAAGAAATTATTTGCTTGCAATTCGTTATTAGTAAAGAGGAATTGGTATACTTGTCAACAAGTTAACAATAGAGATGGAAGGTTGTTAACTCGTTGACAAATGTACTAATTTGTCACAAGTAGTAAAGTTAGAACGAAAGTCTGAGTGTCGAGTTCATAGGGACTTTGCTTGTACTTAGATTGATGCAAACACAATTTACAAACAAGAGATAAGAAATTTAAATATAAAATTTAAAGAAAGTAAGAGATAAGAAGAATAAGAAATTTAAAATAAAAGATTAGGAGATAAGATAAAAATTTAAAGATCTAAGATATTGAAGTAAAATATAAGAAATGTAGAAGATAAAGATAATGATGCTTAAAGATAAATTCAAAATTTAAATATGTTGGGACCTAACATGCATAACTACCCTTGATGTAATGTTAAAATGTTTCTCTATTTAATGATATTTCAATTTCCACTCACATCTACTAAGATACTCAACCCTGATCCCTCATGATGAAGAATCTAATTTATTTATTTTCTCTCTCAAATCCCTTTGCAGTAAATTGTATGAAGTTTGGAGATGTATGCATAGGCAAAACAAGATCACTTTATCCCTAGAAATAAGTTGTTTAAATGTCATTTCCCAGTTCTTTAAAAATTACCATTTTGTCAATGTATAATCCCTAAACAGATGCATGGATGATCATACCATACAATAACAATAAAGCAAGGAAAATATTACATTACAAGGGCATTGACTGTTGGGCTCCCAACAATGGAGGTTTAGTCTCTCATTGTCACAAGAGGCTTTACACTTTAGGGACTGATGTGGATAAAAGAATAGAGATGAATAAAGTAGGAAAAAGGGAGAATGAACATAGAAAGAGAGTTTCCTCTATTAGAGATACTTAGACTTAGGATGTATTCATTAAAAAATTCCGAGTCTCAGTGTGTCGATGTGTATTTCTTCTTTGCTTCCTACTTTTTTTTATAGGTCTAAGGTAGCTTAATTTTCATATAGGCCTCGCGCTTAGCGCGAGCTTTCCCACTAAGAGCTCCTTTGGGCTTTTTCGTGGGCCTTATTCATACTAAGCATGAGTTGGCCCTGAGTGAAGAGACATGTTGAGCCTGTCTTGTGTGCTAAACGAGTTGTTCCAATCTTCAACTTTTCTTCAAGGTTTTTATTTCTAGTTTTTGCATCAATTTTTCTTCAAAGTACTTAAAATATTCTTCTTTTAACTTCTACTGATAAAAAATTGTAAAGATATTAATTTCTTCATTATTTCATTAAAAGCAAAATTGAAGAAATTATAATCATTCTTAACAAAAATTTACTATCAAATTAATTCAAATTTTGCAGTTATCAAAGGTTTTCTTATAAGGAAGTTGGCAAGGTTTCAAATATTTTTAATTTCTTATTTTCTTTAATCTAGGTGGCATCCCAAGCATAAAATATAAAGATTGAGATGCTAGAGGTTTCATTTTTCTTCTCTATTTGTTGACATAACACATGATCCAACTCTTTTAATAAATAGAGTTTGCTAATAATGTTTTGTTAATCATATTTGACTTGAAGCTGTGTTTTATATTCAAACACTATGTTTGTAAGAGGCCATCATGCAAACAAGAATTATTAGAATTCTAAATAACGAAATTACTTATCCTCTTCTTCTTTAGGGCATGATGAATCTCGATGGAAATTAGAGAGTGCTCTGACAAGGTTTTTGAAATATTCACCATGTGAATGACAGTTCAATGGTATATTGAATATTTATTTTTTCCTTCCTCTCTCCTTTTAGATTATTGGTGATTAATTTTCCTCATAATAATTTCTGGCATATTCCTTGACAATTCAATGTTTAAATAATCAAAGTATGAAAATTCTAAGAAGTATCCTGAAATCACATTCTCTCTCTCTACTTTTGGGATTTTTATCTCTTCAATTCAGGGCTTAAATCTATGATTTCAATTCAGATTTAGGGGGTCTTTGTCTGTACATCATTATCAAGTTTTGCAATATAATCATTCTCTTTCCTTTTAAGTTGTTGTTTTTTATGTTATTTCTTGTTTTTCCTTGTTTTATTTATTTCCAAAGCTCTTGCTTATCGTGGTATCATTATTTCTATCCCGCTATCATTTAGGAGAAATTTGTCAAAGCCTTAATTTGTCTTGAACTATTGGATTTCCCTTTCTATAGTAATACCTAGCTTAAATTTTTCTTTCTACATGTGAAATAATTTATGTTTGTTTTCTGAGTGCAATACCATTTGTCAATACCAGATAATGTGATTAGGCACTACATGAATGAAAATATACTAATTGATCTAGGTGACTAGGTTTATAAAATTTCCCTGTTTTGAGGTGCTCTGTGGTTTATAAGTTCAAGCAATAATCATAGTCTGTAGTTATTATGTTCTCATAATATTTTGTTTGGCTTTTCCTTGTTTTTTCATATACAACTGACATTTTTTGGGTTTAGGAAGATGAAACCAGATCAGGCATATATTTTTCTTTTATATACTTTATTTTAGTAATTTTAATGACTATATTATATTTTTGATGTCATCTGTGGCAGCTTTAATCCCATAACTTGCAATCACCCTTTAACTCCAAGAGGATATTATTCTTTAAGGTTTGTCAAGTCAGTGCAAGTTAGTTCTTCCCATCTATCTCAAAGTGGTCTAGAGTTCCAATTTCACTAGCTCAAACATAGTAAATCTCAAACACAAATTAATTTTGCTTCCTACAAAAATATCTAATTTCTATCTAGTCAAACATCGATGAAAATGTTTGTGATACCAAGAGATACTTCAAACTTTGCTTCATTGTGCTAGTCATTTTCTAATGTGTCTTTGGAACTGTTCTTTTGTTTTAAATTTAAGAATCTATATTAGAGATATTAAAGTTGTACTTTGTAGCTATTACCTTAATTATCTCTTATTCAAACCGGTTCATGAAAGTTAGTTAAGATATGTTTTTGAAGAAAATGGAATAAATAAATATCTAATTAATCTATATATATATATATATATATATATATATATATATATATATATATATATATATATATATATATATATATAGGATACCTTTCAGCAATGTACTCTAGATCTATTTCTTTCTACTTATTTTTTCCTCTAACAGTTATTTATTACTAGTGTACTCTATATCTTTCTACTGGCTTATTAATCAAGAGTTGCAAATGATGAGTTTATTATATACTCTGCTTTTCTCGCTAAACCATAATTTAATTATAGAGTATGAAGTTTTAAATTAGTGAAGTGTTTTATTATTTACGCCTTCAGTGATAATGATATGTTTTATTATTTGTAACTGGTAGGTAATTGCAGTCATCCGAAAACTGGTGCGAAGGCTATGTGATAGAGAAATGATTACTTAAATATCTTATTTTGAGTGTTATGATGGCCACTGATTTTGCTGTTTTTTTTTCACAAGGACTTGGATTTTCTATGTGATTTACTGTAACTTGATTAATTCATTGTAAATAAATTATTTGCCTCGACTAATATGCAATTTGTTCATTAAGAGTTTGATTGATGAACTATGTGATTTTTAAATAAAAAATTTCTTACATTTAATTGTTTAATTTGATAAGATAACATTTTTGGTTGAGAAAACTCTTTTGTCTTATTTTTCTTTTTAATTGATTAAGAATTAAGAAAACTTGTTTAATTGTTCGTTAATTAAGTTAAATGTTAAAAATGAATTCGTTGTGGATTATGTATCATTTTTGAGCTTTTGTAAAAAAAAAATGTAGTATTTGAGTAAAATAACTAATAGGTCATATAATGTATAGTAAAATATACAATATTGGTTATAAAAAATAAAGATAATTAATGAATAAATATTAGATATACAGAAATTTTTAAAATAATTAAATTAAAAAAAACACTTTGTTTATTTGTGGCAGTTTTTAAACCCTCATAAATGAATGAAGGCTGATATTAAAAATGCAAAAACATATTTGTGGGTATTAAAAACTACCACAATTTTTTTTGGCGAATTTACCAGCTTTTAACTAAAAATCATCAAAAACCACTTCTGATATCTGTATTCTTGACGGTGAATCCTGACTCAAAAATGCAAAATGCAATTTGTGAAGGGTGTTAGCCGTCAAAAATAGCTTTTTCAGCCGCTACAAAATACAGTTTTCTTGTAGTGATATATCACCGAAACATGGAATTCTAATTGGCATGTTTTTTATATACCAAAACTCTACGTAGATATGATAAAGATAATATATATATGTCTCACGTGGTGGAGGATGCACTTAACATCATTGAATGCGGCAGTAGCCAGAGGAATTTCTGTCATGCCACCACCACAGCAATCAGCACCGGGATCACCGCATGCATGTTCTTCGAATGTGATTTAATTTTTTTTCTTCTCCAGTAGAATTAGAAGTGATCTTTAATAAAATTTTCTTTTCAATCATATTTTTTCATTACAAAATTTAAATTTAAAATCTTATTTAAAGAGACAAAATTTAATACCTCTCAAACCAACTTGAGTATATTGAGTGTTGTTCCGTATAACAGGTGCATGTTTTACAACATGCATGTACTTATGTTTGGAAAGCCACAAAAATTCCAGGTCCTTATCCTATCTTAATAAATAGTAAACGACTAGAAATTTTATGGCAGCAACACAAAGTGTGTTAATTTGGATAAGCATTTACAAGCTTAATTCTGGTGTTTTGGTAAAGAATTCTAATTAAAAGTGAATTTGAAGTGAAATAGTTTAGGTTTTAAACATATATTTCAAAAAGCAATAAGTTTCAAGTAAAAAGTACAAAATTTTCTGGTACGCATATTTAATTAGGAGCAAAATCAATTCTAACTCAAAAAAAAAAAAAAACTACAATTTTTTTTACCCAAAATCCCATATTCCTCCCATCCAAACAGCAATAATATTCTCCAAAGCAAAATAACATTAGTCTTCCTTAAATTATTTTCTATTAATTAAAGATTAAAATTGAGTATGCGGATATATATCTATGAACTGCAAGGATCAAGTATTCAATGTAAAAAGTTACTTGGTTAGATTTTTACCAATGATATATAATTAGTAGGCGGCTTATATATATTGCGGTAAATTTTTGTTAAGACTCGTGGTTTATATCCAGACCTGGAAATGTGTCACCTCCCGACCCTCAAACTTTAAGTTCATAAAAAATAAAAAAATAAACAAAAAAGAAAATCATGCAAAACACTCTACACACATTCGATCATTTGCCCTCATCATGAATTTGGAGAAGGATATATTTAACCTCGGGGGGACCTGCCATAGTCTTAATTATGGATGTCAATGACATCAGATCAGAGAGAGAAAAAAGAAAGAAAAGGGTGGTTATGGATTGAGGAAAAAAAATCAACTTTGGGACAGTATATATGCAATATAAGTATATAGTTTGATCTTAGTGGGGACATATGGTTGGACTCAGTAGTCAGCTGGAGCTTTGTCCTATTGTTCATCTGCATGGAAGCAAATTCTGCACTTGAAGATTATCACAGACTAAAAGTAGGGAGAGTTCTTAGGCTTTTAGGGTTGCACTGAGACTAAGACTCGGGACAAAGCTAGCTAGGGTTGAATTTGAATTGAATTGAATGACCTTATTTGCAGTGGCAGTCTCCCACGGGTCACACTCTCACTCAGCACCATTTGCTTTTTCTGCATAATGGACATCTTTTTTCTAAATTAAGTTCAAGATTGAGGGAAATATATACAGCCAATGGAAAACGTCATGTTATGTAAAAGCCACATAAAATAATAATGGGTACATGATGGATCTTATAATATTTTCAGTGTATGATGATGGTTTATATCATTGCTTCTCTCTCCTATTTTTGCTTTGTTTATATACATATGTATGTAGTTTGTAATTATTTAATGATGATGACGATGTCATTTTAATATGAAAAAAATGATGACTCTTCTTGCTTGCACATGTATAAAGCAGAGACAGCCTTGAACTATGTAAGGTCTATTCAACTACTCATCATATTTGGTACTTCTGTAAATGTTATCGGCTGAAGACAATTAGAGAGGCCCAAGAGCCACAGCAATACTATAACCTGCATGGAAACTTAATGTCTGAACATGCTTGGCATTTTGGATTATAAATAAAGATGCTTAGTATTTCAAGTTTTGATGTTATAGTTCAGGGATCGGGCCAGAGAAATCATTCAGCAGGGGTACCATATGTATGCAATGTCCCTATTGTTATACTATTCAACTAATTCTCTTTCGTCACTAAGTTGTACCATCTCCCTCTCTCTAGCATGCCAAGGGGTCCATACGCCACAACACATCTAATTGGTTCATCTTAGATCTGCAGAAATGCCTCATATATACAGATGTGGTAAAGTCAGATATACGATAATACACTCAGAACTCGAAATCTATTGTGCTCAGAAATGGAAGTGGAATTGATGTATTTTGGAAGGTAATTTTTTTTTTCTTTTTGATGAGGCGAGAATTGTTGTTCTTAAAATAATCGAGTAAAACTTAAAACAAAACTGTCTGATTAAATTTGAGAGAGAATCATGCATGCGCATGAGCTAACACAAAGTTTATGCATTTTGATGCAGCAGCTAGGTTCAGAAATTCTGATGACTAGGCGTGCCTAAGTCATAGTTATCTTACAGGCACAAACCAATTTTGTGTATATAATATAATTGTCTTTTCAATAAAATCCAATTAACCATATCCATATGTAGTACGAAACGACGTACTCGTATTTTATTATACAAGTATTATATATAAAAAGTATTTGACGAGCATTAGGTAGGTTTATATATGCTGTTGTCTAAAATTCCGTACCCTAAATTCATACGAAGGAGCATATTTCTTTATCTGAAATTCATTTTTGTTTTTTCATTTTTCGTGTTATAAGGGTAAAATATTTATTGATTTTATTAATAATTAATATCTATTTAAAAATTTAATTATTTATGTTTAGTGAAATCTCTTATCAATTAAGTTTTTTTATTTATAAAATTTGAATTTAATAAAATTTCTTTTGTAAATTATATTTTTTTTTTCATTCACTTGAATGAGAGGTTAATTAGTTTAGTTAAATAATGCAATTATTATCTTTATATACTCTATGTAGTTGGCACTCGACAAAATTATTCTCACGATTTTTCACTTATGAATTACAATTTCTTATTTTCTTTTCTCTTCAGAAGTTAAATATTGTTATTCTATGTATAATCTAACTAGTCCTAGATTTTAAGTGGCGCACTTTTAAATTTAATTAGAAAGGCAGCTCTACAGATAGATTGCTTTATGGGAAGCATAAATCTTTATAGGTTTATGCTGTTAGCCTACACTTACCTAAAACATAATAATTATGATGATAAAATTATGTTGTAAACTACTAAACTCGAACCTCAATCAACAAAAATACTAAATATATGTTATATCTCAATTTTTATTATAATATTATATCAAATATTATAACCTCGGGGTGGGCAGAAACCTAAAAGGAAGAAGGTGAAAACTACAACTTCTCGGGTACCAGCACCACAGAAATAATATTAGCGAGAATCAAAGGCGACAAGAAGTGGAGCATCTACTAGCACATGGGAATCCAATTGCAGAGTATGATTGGCTAAATTGTCAGCACAGACATTCTCCATTGAAATGTATGATGCACTCCCAACATCCAATCTTAATTCATCCAGCCTTAGTTTCACCGGTTTCTGTAGCAGCACATAAGGGCTCAAAATCTTCTTTGGCAATGTCAAATACATATTCGGACTCATCATCATTAAAAATATGGGAATTGGATTTGAATGATTTACAATTCAAATTACATATTTGGAAGAACTACTATAGAAGTCCGAGTGAGCACTCAGAATGATTAATACAGTAATGATGATTAGGAGAATTAAGAGAATTAATAGAGACTAATTTTCATTAATATCGGGTATATGAGTTACATTTCTTATATATTTTTTATTGAGTGGTTTCCTTTAATATTACCATTAACAAGACACATTATCTAACCAACATTGCCATCAATATACAATACTTTGGATATAAGGATCTTGCTCCCCCTCAGGTCTAACTAAATATTGATACTATTTGTTAGCGAATCCGAAAAAGTAGCAAGACTTAATCGGCTAATGACTAGAACTATCAAGAGAATCGAAAATCATAACTCCATCTAAAACTTAAGGCATTAATTAAGCATATGGCTCATATATATTTTTTCTGTTCTTAATTATGATATTTTTAAAAAAAATCATTGTTCTTTTTTATAAGATTTTTTTTTAAAAAAAATTAGTTGTATTAATTATTTTTTCTTTAAATATTTTTACTTAATTATTCTCTTTTCAAATATTAATAAGAATCAATGAAGTGAATACAGAAATATGAAAAATAATTTTATAATAATAATATAAATAATTGATAAATTTAATGCGATGAAGTAAATTAATTATTTTTTTAAGGAGCACAAATTAATTACTTCAAGGTACCCAAAAAAAAAGGACAAAAATGGTTTGGTCTGGTGTGTAAATATACAGAGAATCTAAAGGAACACCCACTTACAAGTGTAAATATACAGAGTTGCACCAATGCAAACAATCCACTGTTATATATCATACCAAACAATCCCTGGATAAATCATATATGTTTTATAGGAATTTTTTCCATACTCATTTTACTTTTAATGGCACCAAAATTATTTAAAAAATACTGATACCTAAAGTAAATTGTTAATTATTTACTATTCGTCAATAGTATTAATATATCTGTAATCTATTTACAATAAAACTAACAGTTAATATAAATAATAAACAACAAACCCTTTGAATTAATTAGTACAAATGTACCATGGCTACTCCCATGTGGAAATGAGATTGGACAAACTGAGTTCTGGATAGATAGATAGATAGATTTTGTGGCAAAAGATAAGTGAGATAATTGACCTAGTTATTGTACTTAGCAGTCAAAAATGAGGGGAGATGGGCTCATGTGCTTACTCTGAGAGAGAGATGGAAATGAAACTATTGTGACAGGGACATAGCAAATGGGGGTGAGAATGTGAGGATAAAGGGAAGAGAGCAGGGGCTAATAGGGCCAAATTAAGTGCGAAGGAGTGAGCGTTGCGTTGTAATAAAGGACTGAATGAATCTGTGGGAGAAGTGGATCCACTCCCAAGCGTGTGGCATCAGTCTGAGCACTGAGCAGTGCTGAGTGCAGAGAGACACTGAAGGAAATGAGGACATGCATGAACAAGAGGAGCTTAGCTGCATTCACATTTGCATACTCATAATAATTTTATTATTAAATAAATGGCTTTTGTTATTAATTTATATTTACGTTGTGCATTGATGACCATGCTATTCTTTACAATAATATGAATATGAATAAATCACACTCACTGTCAATTTTTTATGCTTCACAAGTCAGGTGCACGAGCACCCGCGGCATCTAATGATATGTAGTGGTACGGATCCCTACCATCGTATCAATCTATTTAAATTATTATTATATATATATTCATCATAATTTACATATATTTACTTTTAGTCATTAAATGTTAACTAAAATTATATTTTTATACGTCCAACTGTTAAATTTTCTGATATTATCATAATAATTATGTATATAAAATTTTACATGATTTAAACATCTATATGTATATGTAACCAAATAGTAATTATTTATATTTTATATTATCCATTAAATAAAATAAGTTGATGAAATATTTATTAATTTTTTAATTATTTGAAATTTTATAATCTTAATATATTTATAAAAACTTTAGACTAACCGTTGAATTAATATTTTTTTATAATATAAATTATTGAAAGTGTCATGCATGTTTCTATAAAGTTAACCCTTAATATCATTTATAATTTGTGCCTATTTAACTCTTGTACTTGTCACCGTTGCACTTTGACTATTGCGTGTTTTTTTCCCTAACATTTGTTTGTTAGACAATATTGTTGTTGATGAAATTTTGGTACAGTTTACTTTTTTATGATAAATATTAAATTCTTTATCAATAAATGTTAAATGTTGTTTAATTGTTTGTGATATATATATATCTTGATAGAATAAAATAAAATATTTTTTATTTAATGATTTTGTACGTAATGATTTTGTTATCCTTATTCTATCCTCGTTTAAAAGAAATAACAAATACTATTGTTATCACGAATTATTTTTAAAATAAACTCATATATTAGAAAAATGTACTCAAATGGTTAATGTGA
This sequence comes from Glycine soja, assembly GCF_004193775.1. NCBI lineage: Eukaryota > Viridiplantae > Streptophyta > Magnoliopsida > Fabales > Fabaceae > Glycine > Glycine soja. The sequence continues at coordinate 35,161,889 of NC_041012.1, read as the reverse complement.
CATGTAAGTCTTTTCATATATCATTAAACACATAATCAATTAACATAACACTTGATTTTTTTTGTTGGCATAAAATTGTTTCAATATTTTTTTTCATCATAACATTTGTGTGAAATATTCATTAGTTTTATTGATGATAAAAAATTTGACTTATAACTTTTAATAGAATCTCTCCTCCTAATCATATTTTTGTATCTATAAGACTCGAACTTAAGATCTTGTTTAAAGAGATTAAATCCATAACTATTCAGACCAATAATTTATTGGTTGTTTTAAGTAGTTTAACTAATAATTTTGAATTTGAGCCTTGAACGTAACTACATACGTTAAATGCTAGAACATTACACTTAGATTGAACAAAATTATCTATAGGAAATAGTAAGGATCAAGAAGGAAAAAAAATCTTTTATTCATCTATTCCAAATCTTATAATTACATATGGTTATTTTATCAAACTTCTTAATTATAAGAAAGGTTAATAAATTATCAATATGATTGAAAAGTGCTAACAACACTTACATTCCTTTTAATATACATTCATCTTGAACATATTTGGCGAACACTCTAATGCCTTGTGCTTCTCTACGTGAATAAAAAAAACTTTCAAAATTAACATGATTAAATATCACTGTTTAAAAATACAGCAATTAGTAAAATTTTGTTCTAAACATCGAGCTTCTAAAAGACTTACATACATGCAGACAGTCTCAACAGGCTATTGTATAGTTCCGGGCAGTAGTGTTGTGACATCTCTCTCTATACTACCATTTTTCGAAAAATGAAATAAAACACATACATACATTATTAATTTATACATGTGCATGTCACATGCTTAAGACATGAATCATCTATTCCAAATTATGCATCTCGTGTAAGTTTTTCTTACTAAGCTGAAAAGAAAATTATGGGTTCAATAATTATATTGCTGTCACAGTCACACAAGAAAGGATTTCTGGATTTGTATGGGTGAGGAAAATGAAATGAAATGAAAATTAAGCACGCGCAGACAGGCAGGGAGAGAGTGATGAATGAATGGTGATGGGAGTGGGACCATGCTAAGGAGCCTGCAAGCAGGAGCATGTGATAATTTCCCATAGGAGTACGTTAGATAGAGAGAGATGGAGAGGTGGGATTGTCTGTTTCATGGGGTCACTGCCTCAGTTTAACAGCCTGTTCGACTTCCTCTCCCTTCTTTCAAATAAATAAAATTAAAACATTATGTAAGGTAAGGCCCGTTACTTATTATTAATTCGTTTAGAAAATTATGTCCATCAACACTACCAAGACGTCATTTAGACATTTAGTTTCATTCTTGTCTATTTATGCATATATTAGGGGAGAAGAATATGGAATTAAATGTCATTTTCATCTCTTTATACTTTAAAATTTATAATTTTGTTCTTTTATTTTTAAATAAATAAATTTATTAAATTTTCTTATTTTTTAAAATTCTTAATTTTTTTCTCCTATTTAAAATAAAGACATTTACACCTTCAATTTTATAAAATTTATAATTTTAATTTTTTATAAATTTTCAAAAGCCACAATTGGTAAGAAATTAATTTGATATGGTTAAAATTTAGTGATGTAACATGAATTATTTATTTAATCTATGTCATACTCAATATTAATGTTTTTAATTTGACAGAAGGGTTAAAATCATAAATTTTGCAAAAATAAAAGAGTAAATAATGTTTATATTTTAAAATAAGTTGATTATAATTATATATTTTAAAAAATAAGAAGAATAAATATTTCTAATTTAAAATAAAGAAATTAACAAAATTACTGATTTTAAAAAATATGATGTGCAAAATTGTATTTAAGCCTAGAATATTTAGCGGTTAGAATTTTCAAATTAAATTTTTAAGGTATCATTCGAGCAAAGTCGGTGGTCATTCTGAGCATGGTTAGGGTGGACGGCCGCTCAAGGTAATAATATATTAGAATATCTACTTAATTTAATATTTTTTATACTTTTATTTTATTTTATTGATAAAAATACATTTATGTTTTTATATTTTTAGTTTTTAATTGATTTTTAGCTCTTGTACTTTTTTCATTTATAAGTAAATGATTTTAATTAATTTTTTAGTTTTAATTGTCTCATTTTTTTTCATATCGTATTATACTATTAATCTTATACTATATTTTAAATCAAAATTAAAATAATTAAAAATTGTATGCCTTTAAGTAGGCAACATACCTTCACTATGTTAACTAGTGTGATAGTTAAAATATTTTGAAGTATAATGTTAAAAAATGTAAATAGTGGTAAAAATAAATAATATAATATAATATATTACACAAATAATAATAAAAATAAAATAAAACAAATTTACCATTTATCATTATCAATATTTTATGTAATAAAATGCTATAAATTATAAAGTTCTATCTTATTTAAACAAAAAGGTAAAAATAGTAAAACCCGACCTTGTGAGTGGAATAAGAAACAAAAAAGTATAATAAAATCCTGTAGAAAAGAGTAGAAAAAGGAATTTTAGTAAATATAATATTGTAAGGAAAAAAGAGAAATAAATATAAAAATTAAAAGTTAAAAAATAACAATTTAAAGAACTTACTTGAAAGTAGTGTCTTTAAAAATACTATAGGCTATTAAAAAAATTTATTTATAAACTACTAATAAAGTTAAGTTAGTTTTTTAATTAATAAAGATTTAGAAATTGATTGAAATAACATGTCAAACGTAATCTATATATGTTACCAACACGTTGAAATTTATCTAAAATATGATAATTTACATAATCTTGATGGTGAAATTATATTTGAAGAATAAATAGTCATTATAGAAGTTATAACAATTGAACTAAAATCAAGTTTTAAGATATTGAGTTTTTTAAAAACATTTTATTATTTGCCTAATGCATGCACAACTTATAAAAAATGTTAACTATCTTTGTTATTGTTGCATGCATTGAGAGAGAAGTTTTTTTAAATTAAAACTGTTAATATTTTATTTACAACTTACTGTGTCACAAGGTAATTGAATAATTTTCTTTTAATTTTTATCAACTTTTTAAGGAACCATAATCATGAACAAATTATTCATGATTTTTCCAAAAAAAATGTAAGAAAGACAATATTCAAATAATTATAAGAGTTGCATTTTCTCAATTCGCACAAAACTCCCAAAATCTCAAGATGACCCCTAAGCTAAGTTAACCAATTTTGGCTTCTGTAAAAAAATAAAAATAATGCATTTATAAAGCTAATTTCTCACTTGATATACCCTTGGGAGTATTTGGGCAAGGTTTTCATGCATATATAAGAAGAAGAAAATGATAAAGATATTAAACAGATGGGTGATTTTATTCATATTATCATTCTTTAAAATCATAAAATGTCAAAATAAAATTAGGATAAATCATATTTATATTATAAAACTAACTCAAAAACAATAGTGCTACATTTTCCTTTTCTTTTCTTTTTATTTTTGCTATGAAAATGGAAGATATACATTTTTGTTTCAAAAATTTGATTTCAGTGTATTATAGTTATAGAACAAAGTTACGTTATTATTTAATTATGTACTGTCATATTATTTAATAATTTAATCTAATCTTATGATTTTCATTATCATACTTATTATGAGTTATCAATAATATAAAATTAGAGATAATGGATAAAAATTAAGTAATTAATTTTATATAAACATACATCTTTTTTTCCACGAGATAAAGACATACATCATTTACAATATTAGTTAGTATATTGAAGAGAGAAAAAAAAAAGGAATTAATGAAGGAAGCTTGCAAAGCACTTGCAAACTTTTTTTCTTTGGCTATTGCTTTGGTGTAATTAATTACTATTTCCTTAAGCGTATGGTTGGTGATTCGATTTCAAAATATATGTATATGAAAAAGTATTATTTGAAAGAGGACAAGTTCTTGAATCTCTCAGGTTTGGAGAAATTAGTCATTAATTCTCAATTGAGATATAAGTTATTTATTTTTTTCAAAAAAAATACTATTGTGGGCACCACTTGAAAAGTTAGATTCAAATCATAGCTCCTATTGAAGTGGAGCATAAGCAGAACAGTATTAAAGGCCCAACCACTGGTGTTCTTGGGCTCCTACTTCAAGTACCTCCTGGAGGGACTTCCTCCAACACTTCCCTCTGATAACGAATATAACAGAATTGTGGACCAACCAAGTCTGTTTTCTTTCTTCTTCTTTCACTTTCAGTTCTCTCTGGCTTCAATCTCTATTGTTTTCCAAAAATTAAAAAAGAAATCCTAATTTTCGTTGTGTGAAATTATAAATAATTCTAGTGGGATGCTTTTATTTTGGTTTATTTGTTAAATTAGTATTTAAATAATAAATAAATTCTTTCATGTCAAAATAACACAGAAAAGAAGTAACACATACAATTTTAAAACGTAGAACTATTTTAATTATAGTTATTTATTTATCATTTTGATCCCTTTTTTTCTGTACCGACACTGATGTGTTTTTAATCATAAAAAGGGATAAACTATGGATTTAGTTTTGTCTACTAATCAATGTAAAAAGTATTATTCATCATGCTTTATCAGGTAATATTTGTATCATTTTTTCAAAAAAATAATAGAATAATATTGTAAAAAATTTACAATTCTTGATGCTCATAATTGAATTTTTTTAAACAAATCTAAATAATTTTTAATAAAATAAATAAAAGTAACAAATTTTTAATGATAAATTTTAAAAATTAATGTACGGTTTTTTTTAGGGATTGCACACAAAATGCATCAGGAATCGTTGAGACCTAAATATTTTATTTTTGGTCCGTCCATTAGACCTAAATAAATATTCGAAGCAAGGAAGAGAAAATTGGGTTTAACAAAAAAGATGAGCCCAATATAAAAATGGCATAGAGTTAAGTTAAGTGCCGTAGCCCGTAAGACGCTTCACTGGCTTAGAGCCCATAAAATCTACAGGCCATGCCCAAACAATACAAAACAAAATAACCGAAATGAAGAATAAAATAAAAAATGCAACAAAAACAACAGCATTTTTTATTTTCAATGACATTATAATACACAATTTATAATAAGTTTAATTTTAATAATTTAAATTATATATTTAATAACTGAAAGTGAAATATTATTATTATTATAGACTTTCCACTGCTAACTAAATTATTGAGATGTGAAGTATTTATGTAATTTCAAGTAATTTTTCATTAAATGGAAGCATCGTTTGTTTGTTTCTCACCATTTCTTTAGGATGGGTTTTGTAGAGTGAAAAGAAAAGAAATAGAAAAAAAATATTTGAATTAAAGTAGAGTCATGGAACCTACACTGATTTTTAAAAATCTCTCTTCCTTTTCATCCTATTTCTTCTCTATCAAACCCATTTCACTGTTTGATTTTTCACAGGAAATCGTGTAATGATCACATTCATCGCGTTAATACTGAAACCTCCACAGCTCCATCAACAGCCAGCAGAGATGAAATCCAGTGCGAGCACCCAATTAACTAGAATGAATGAATTGTTGCATCTCAGACCATGAGGTTGTTGTTGCAATCTCAGACTCTATAAATATGTTTTTCTTTGCTTCAAATTGATGGTGGGCGTCATTTTATTAAAACGAATGAAGCAAATAGTGATAACTTTGCTTGCATTATTCACTTAATGACAATTAAAGCTAAAAGAAACAAAAGTCAGAGGTGCTAGCTAGTGTGCTACCATGGTTATTCACTTTTAAAGAGTCAATTTTAATTTGCTCTTAATAACAATTGGTATGAGTTCATGTTATACCACAACCAACCTTTTGAATAAGTCTATCCTGTGAATGGAACTGTATTATTTCAATTTTTCTTAATCCACTCCAATTTTTAGAATAAAAACTAGGATTTAAAATGATAAAGAATGGTTCCTTTTATATTTCATTTCACCTTTGTATTTTTAAAAGAATGAAATTTAGATCAAAATCTTTATATTTTAATTTTATTATTTAAATATTAATAATTGATGTATTGCATGTTATACCTTTGTATTTTTTTTTAAATTTTTTATATAAATACCTAATAAAAATACTTTCCAAAAACTAAAGGAGACAACTTTTGTTTGTATTATTTTGTTCTGCACAAAATATTTGCTTTTATATATTATCGGGTTATTTAATTAAATACTATGAAGATATATATTTTTAAAATTTCATAAGTCATATAAGGTTGATTGGGTGGTTAAGAAAAATGGAAAAGTTGCGAATTCGATTCCTCCTACTAAGACTGACAATGAGCCGAATCAACTCAAATATAAGTTTAAAACTCGACTCGACAATTGACTTGTTGAACTTGATTCATAAATCAAATGAGTTAAGTTTAAATTCAAAGTTGAGTTCGTTAAATAAAAGAGTTGGACTTGAGCTACATATAACTCAATTCAATTGATTTATGAACCAGCTCAATATATAAATTTATCTACTTATGGCTAGATCGATCTATATATATAATATTTTATATAATTGAATTCCTATATTTATTTTTAGTCAAGTTAAAAATAAAAGATTATGCCGAACTAGAGTCGAACTTTGAGTTGAACCATTTCTTATCAAGTCGAGTCAAACTGGGTCAAACTTTACTTATTTTTAACAAAATTAATAAATTAATAATTAACATTTATAAAAAAAAAAGATTATTTGAAGTTAAAATTTTACTTGTCATTATTTATTACTGCTACAAGATTTTAAAAACTCTTAGAAAAACTTGTTTCTCTTCCTTTATTTCCTTTCCATTTTCTTGTTACCCGTTGTCCAAACACCGCCTTATGGCCCTTAACCACCCTATTCCATAATCCACTCAACAGAAAGGCTTCAAAATCCAAAGAGTTCCCATGTATTAAAGTTATCTACATCACCTGTCACGCGGGACAAGTATATCTTCACCTTTGGGTAAGGTAGTGAATCAAATTCCTTATAGTTGTTACCTATATTCTTTTGTCGTGAAACAAACTTCTAACATGTTAGAATATATATGAATCTGTTGTAAAAAAAATTATATTGTTTTTTTTTTTAATTTTTAGGATAAAAAAGAATATATTTTCAAACAAATTAAATTTGATTTCTCGTACAGTTATGCATTTCTTTAATTTAAAAGACCCATTCGGATACCAATAATTCAGAAATATTCAAAAAGTAAATGCAAGCCCTGGGAAATACCGGTTGGATAAAGAGGTCTGTGTTGTGGAACCATGATTGGAGTGTGTGGGGAAGCAGAAAGAGTAATAAATCGATTCTCTTATTCTATCACATGATTGGGTGGGAGAAAGAAGACATCATATCCTTACATGAGAGCACTTGTGGCAACTGTTTCTGCACGCATCTTATTACACTCACTACTGAATGGATAACTTAATGAAAAAGCAACCAAGACCATAACTTTAGCTTCTGATTTGGAAAAGAATGACATTTGAATTGAATTTCACTTTCGAAAGAAAGACCATCTGATGTTATGACGTTGCTATACAATATTTACTTTCCAAAAACTAAAGGAGACAACTTTTGTTTGCATTATTTTGTTATGCACAAAATATTTACTTTTATATATTATCGGGTTATTTAATTAAATACCATGAAGATATATATTTTTAAAATTTTATAAGATTGATGGGTGATTAAGAAAAATGGAAAAGTTGCAAATTCGATCCCTCCTACTAAGTTGATATAGTTGTCTTTGTTTATTAACTTGATATTGATTTTATTTATGCATGAAATAAATAAATAAAAATTTATAAAATAATTATAATTTTAAATTGAGTTCAACTAAATTAAGCTATTCGTGAATTTAAATCAAGTTAAATCGAGTTAAAAATAAAAGATTATATCGAATTAGAGTCAAGCTTTCTTATGTCGAGTCAAATTGGATTAAACTTTACTTATTTTTAACAAAATTAATAAATTAATAATTAGCATTTATAAAAAAAGATTATTTGAAGTTAAAATTTTACTTGTCATTATTTATTACTGCTATAAAATTTTAAAAACTCTTAGAAAAACTTGTTTCTCTTCCTTTATTTCCTTTCCATTACTGTTAAAAACTCTTAGAAAAACAAGTAATGTTTCTCTTCTTATAAAAATTTAATATGTACTGTGTAAAAAAAACTAATTTCAATTAATAAAAAATATTATAAATATAACTTTTAAAATAATTAATTATAAAGTAAATAAATATATTATATATAATGGTTTGTACTAACTGAATGACATTAGTGTACATATTATTCATTTTACTTAAAATCAAAGAAATAAAAAATGATTAATATGTCAAAGTTAAGATTCAATTATTAAATAATATTTAAATTTTATGTTTGACAGAAGTAATTTTTCATTAAATTTTATTTATTTTTAGGTTGAATTTTAAATTAGTAAATATCTCTTAATTTACTTTTGATGAAACGGAGTGTGAGGATCTAGAAAAAAAAATCAAGAGAATGTTGTTTCTTTTTATTTTCAACAAAAGCAGACAAAGTTTCGTATACTCTATGGCTCCAAGATTCTAACAAGGTTACTTGCTCCTAGCTCTTCCTGGTTCTCTTCTTCCTTATCCCTTATTATATCCTCTCTGTCGTTTGCAATATCCAATATTCCAACAAAACACATGGATCTAGCTACACTGCTGCTAACTGTTCTCTTCATCGCAGGCCTCATAAATGTTTTCTTTTACATACCCACCACCAAGATTAGTGCGTGGCTTCAAACTTTCTTCCCCAACAATAATTCTTGCAACAAAACCAAAACCAACTTGGCTCCTTCTCCTTCTCCCTCTTCACCAACGACCAAGATGGCGGAGAGTGGTTCCCAAAAGAAGAAGGAAGAGCTTAGAAAACTGTTCTCCACATTCGACAAAAACGGCGACGGGTTCATAACGAAGCAGGAGCTGAGGGAGTCCCTGAGGAACATCGGAATCTTCATGGCAGACAAAGAGGTGGATGATATTGTTGTCAAGTACGATTCCAACAGTGACGGCTTGATCGATTTTGAAGAGTTTTGCTTGTTGACAAGTGAGTGTGTAGGAGGGGATCATCATGAGAAAGAGGGTGGTGTTATGGGAAATGAAGAGGTTGATTTGAAGGAGGCTTTTGATGTGTTTGATAAAGACAATGATGGGCTTATTTCGGTGGAGGAGTTAGCTTTGGTGCTTACTTCGTTGGGGTTAAGGGAAGGGAGAAAGATTGAAGAGTGCAAAGAGATGATTAAGAAGGTTGATATGGATGGAGATGGCATGGTCAATTTTAACGAGTTCAAGAGAATGATGATGAATGGAGGAAAGCTTGCCTTCAACGCATAGGGATCCACTACAGGTTCTCTTTAATTTCTTCTTCAATTCAGATCCGCCATCGTTATTAACTCCAAAGAACACCGAGAATTGAACACTTTACCATTGAAATTGTGTGTGTATATATGTGAATATGATGGCCACATCATCATCATCATCATGTATGCGTTTCACACCACCACCACTTCGATCGTAGCTAGATACATGAAATGAAATACTGTTCTGATTTAGTAAGTGTAGATTCTTAGTTAATTTTCCATGTTTCTGTGTAACATATGGCAATTGCTGTGTTGACCCATTCTTTTTCTTTGGCAAGGAATTTATTTTCTTTGATTGTGTCTGTGTGTTATACTGGTGCCAATTTATTTTCTTTGGCAAGAAAGTCTTGAATTTCCAGCTTTGTTCACTTTTCTCCATGAAATTGGGAAAAGTAAATTATGGATGTATATATACACTTTTATTTTATATAACAATGATGTTGTTTCTGCTGCCTCGCATGCTAGATAGGACGAAAACTTACCAAGTTAATTGTGAAGGTTAATTTCCACGAGGGAGACTATTTTAAGCAAAAACTAATATGAAATATCATTGGATCGGATTCTGAAATCCATTCAAGAAAAATATTACTTCTTTCAACTCTTCAAAATCACCCTCAACGATACATGTGGACTTCTTCCGACGTCCTAATTTCTAATGATCTTCACCATACTAATTTAATTTGGTAGAACTTGTAATCCTTTGTTTGTTTAAACTTTCAAATAAGCCTACTACGTTTTCTATTTAAATGCATTCCCCTTTTTTATATATAGAGAGAAATGTTTGTTTCAATTCAAGAAGTCCCACAGGTATCGTCGCGGACTCGTGGGAATATATCTCGTCATAGACAAAGATAGTACTAACAATTAGTTCAAAATTCATTTTAAATCGAATTCATGTTGTAAGTTTGAAGTGAAGTAGTTTATATATTTTCTTTATTAAATTATTGGTACAGAATATTACTGGAATTTACTTTAACTAAAATCCAATTATGGACCTAAAATTAAAATCTCAAAAAAAATTAAATATATAAATGTTTATCTAAAATTACACTAACTAATATTTTAACAAGACGGATTTAAAGATGGATTTAGTTATACTTTAAGTCTATGTCTTTTTAAAATGTTTTCCCATTTTTTAAATGATATATATTTTTAGTCAATTTGAAATGATATTATATACCTTGTTCTTGTTGTTTTGTATATTTGTGAACGTCGAAGATAGTGTAAAAAAATTTATAATAACTTATATATTTTATTCAATCAACTAAATCAAATTCCCTTTTGATATATTGTTCTTCATGTTGTTAATAGTTTGTTATACAGGTCAATATAATTGATCTAATATCAACCATTTATTTTTTTAATATCATTGATAATTATACTTAATTTTTTTTAAAGTAGATCATTCACACGTACTGTGTGGGGTTGCTTGTTTGTTTTTACAGCTCTTCAAAACGCGTCTAGAAAAAGCAAAAGCAAAAGTGTATAATGTATTAACATAGAATCACGCTTGCTTTTTACATGCTCCATTATAAATAATATAATATTTCCTTTTATTATTTTGTTTTGTAGAAACAAAACAAGACAAAAGTTTGCTAATTTAATTGACCCTAATAGACTTTGAATTCTTACCAAACTATATTCTGGCTGACTTTTACAGAAAATAACTTACAACTCCTTGACCCATGGACTAGAACAGGTATAGTGGATCCCTTGGCAAAGGTTTACACATTCCAGGTAAACTTTATAACTCAGTAGTCGATTTTGTTAGATGATTTTTTTAATGAATAAGTTAGATCGATTTATTTATGTCTTTATTGGATTTGATGTACTGATAAGTTAATTTATTTGAATTTGGATTTGATTCCATTAATATACTAATTTTAATATTATATATAATTAAATGGTAATCTAAAAAATATATATAACTAAAGTATATATATATATATATATATATATATATATATAATTTTTACACAATTTTTATTTTTCTAAAGTATACACATCAATTGAAAGGAATGACATTGATAGGAGATAATGATCACATATATTTTTATATGTTTAATGTCATGGGCTTGTACACATCAAACATGTCATTTGGGGGTTTAAATAGGCTATTGGAATAGTCGAGGCTCTTACTCTATATTTGAATGGGGTATTTAAATAAGACAATTTATTTTTTTAATAAATTTGAAATACTCTGTCATAATTCAGTTGTTTGGATATTGAATTTCAAAAAATTTAAAATGACATCAATTTTTTTTTTAAATTTAATAGACTAAAATGATAGAAATTGAAATTCCACATAAATGATAAGAATTTCAAATTCTCTACTCTCACATAGGCCCTTTTGTTCTCTCACACCTAAGTGGTGGTGGTGGTTGGAGTAACACATCACGGCGGAGAAGTCGTCGAGAAAATCCTCCAGCTTTGACAACAATGACGCGTGACCCACACTTTGCAATGAATATTCAATGAAACTCATGTCGTTGTAGTTCAGATTTTGCTCAAACACGAGACTTTGCGATAAATTGAACTAGTAAGAACTAAGATGAAAGAAATCTAGAGATTGACGGCGCCAAGCCTCGAGCGACACGGAGTTTGCCATTTTCGTTGCTCTGTCTTTGTCACGGATCCGCCATTTTCGTGACTCGCTCTATACAGATCCGCACTCCATGCATTTCACATCTTCTATGTTGACTTCTCCCGTTGCCACCATGACCACCTTGGCCACACGGTAATGACGCAAGGCACCATAATCGTTGTGGCACGAGACATTGTAAACGCGACAAAGATCTCGACCTCATCGAAGGAAGAGGAAATAAATTTTCGAGCACATATCTTAAAAGAAGAAGCAATATGATGCTTGCATATTTATTGTTCGAATTCTGGGACATTAAAGAGAAATGAGGGTTCTAATCTTGTAATGTGATGAAAGATATGTGACATGAATTTCTTCATGATAATCTACGGTTCGTAATGGGTTGTTGGATGCAATTAATGAAGAGGTGAGGTTGTTCGTAATGTGTTGTTGGATGCAATTAATGAAGAGGTGAGGTTGAAAGGATGTCTATGTTGAATCGATTTGGAGAAGATGTGAAGGAGCTTAGTTTGTGGCACGGAAAAAAGAAGATGTAGTGGCGGTTGGGATTATCAGTGACAATGGCGGTGTTAAGGAAGATGATGGAGATATCTACGCCAACGACAAGAGATCCACTGACATCAGAAGTACAATGAAAATTAAATTTTATTGAAATTGAATTACTTTATTCAAACAAGAAAATTTAAATACAAGAAATTAAATTATTTCATTCAAACAAAATATTTATAAAACAAAAAAATTTAAATCAACGCAATTAAAATGTTATGTATTTAAATTTCTTAGAAATTTTTAAATCCTGCATCCAAACACATGGTACTGTTATTTCAAGTGGGAGGAATGTAATATACTACTTCATAACACATTTTTTTTTCCATCACACTATTATATTATCTATTGAAATTTATCTGAAACGCATTATTTGGGGTCATGAGGTCAGACCTGCTCCCTGTTCATTGGAGTCACATTCTCAATTTATTGAATCAGTATCTTACTACCTCAAATTAATTTAAACTTAATTTGGTATCACGCTAAATACAACATGATTTGATATGTTAAAATGCATGATTGTTTATTGAGTTTCTATGGTAACCCAATAAATTTGGGAGTTTTAATATTCTTAATTTTTTTAACCAATCAAATTACATGTCATCTTCTTATTACTTTTTTTTTGTTTTTTCAAATTAGTCATTGATTATTATCTTTTAAAATTTTAAACTAGCAACTTTTCAATTAAAAGTGATTAAAAATAACTTTAGAAGTCTAAATCCTAAAATCTTTTTAGTTACTTTTAATACTTTTTATAAAAAAAATTATTTCTTTTGTAAAATATTTAGATGAGTACTCTTCTTTGTTATTTTCTTTAACCTTAAAGATGTTTTTATTAATTTATACATAATTCACTATGTATTAATTACATTAAGGGGAGGACGAAATTCAGTGTTTTTTTCTAATTTCTCACTATGTATAAAAAATTTTATTTTGAAACCATTTTATTTATAATAACATAGTGTAGAAAGAAAACCAATAAAAAAACAATACAGAGACTTATTGAATACTAATGCAGATTGGATCACCACACAAAAATGACAGATTCAATCTTCGCATCAGGTGACAACTCTTTTGTCTCATAACAAACATGATCGCTCGTTACGCATTTGAGTTGATAGAAACTTGTCAAAAACAATAGTGGCGGCAGAAAACACCAGCAATAGACAGTTAGACACAGTCCTAGATCATCCAGGGGCTTACATGAAGCATGCCAAATCAAAATTCTAACACATCGAAAATATTTATCACATGGGTATCAGCATCAAAAGAGCTAATAATATATGGGAGGACCAATTTTTTTGCCACATCCACGCATCATTAAATAGTATAAATCTTCAATATCCACCATTAATTAAAAATGTGGAGTAATATAAATTCATTACCTCGTTTCTTCTTCAATCATGATTATTTAAACTACAGAAACAGCCATGTTACCTAGAAAACATCGGGATGAAAACGGCCAGGGATGGAACTACTTTGTTCAGCCTGCTTTAGGTGCATTGTCAATGCATAATTGTTTACCTCTAAAGCTCTTACCTGTTCCTGGTACTGCGACACTAATTGCTTCAAATGCTTCAACTCTTGATTTCTGTCTTCATATTCTTTCTGGCGTTCGTGCTGAATACCGACAGCACGCTTCAGAATCACGTTTTCTTGAATAAGGGCCTCCACTTGTTCCTTCAGCATCATATTTTCCTGAATTCAGTAAACCAAACAATGAGTACATCATATCACACCCTATGACATTTATTAAAAGGAATTGAAAGTGCATATTTGCTTGGTATTTGGGTTGACAATGACAATGCTGAGAAACATATACGCATAATAAATAACCTGGTGAATGTTTCGCTCTGTTTCAACACTTGCTCTTGCGCAAATGGACTTCTCCAATGCCTCTAGCATTCTTGAAGCTCGAGATTTGGCATCATCCATGTTTGAAGCATTCATCATTTCAATAACAAAAAGCTCTACCCATTCGGCACCGCTTGTAGGATACTTTAGTCCAGCTGCTGGATCATCAGAACCTGAAACTTCTGCATCACATTTTGCTCCACCTACAACAAAAAAATAGCCACCTATTCCCATCAATACCCCAAAATTTCAGTGGTATATATATAAATTCATACAGATTGCATATTTCTTATCCACATTTCTACTTTCTAGAATAAACACTTAATTTAATCCCTAAAGTATTATCCTCTTTCCTTAATTATATTTACAGTAAGCAATCTTCCAAGTAATAAAAATAATGCAAAGTAGTCTCCATTGAAAAATTCTTCAAATTGGTTCTAAACCATAGTAAAATATATCAGTTTAAGGACTAAACTGATGGACACTTAATACTGGATAGATTATTTAGAAGTGAGGGTCTAAATTAGTAATTTATTCCACATTTGACATACTGAGTGGCAGCACTAGTAGGATGTTGTTAGATATATCCCGCGTATTGATGAAAAGTCAAAACAGTGTATATAGGTGAATTGACAAGTTAGTGGACTTCTGGATACCAATTGGGAGAGCTCAAAACAAAACTATCAAAATCGTCGTTGTAGCTTGGAATTCAAAGAATGAGCATCGGAATTCCCAAGCTAGCGCATGTTTTAGAGTTGAGTTAGGCAAAAATTTAGAGTTTAAGAAGCTTAACAGATTCACCTTGCAATTGAGGAGGAGCAATATCAGATGCGATGGGAGTAGAATCAAGAGAAGGAGGCGGTGGTGCTCCTAGTCGGAGCTGGTTTAAGCTTCTGATAGCGGAGTCGATGTCGTTGCCGCAATCTTGGAGAGCTTTCTCGAGAAGGTGGTGGTCCATGTCAGGGAAAAGGGCGGCGAGGTGGTGGAGGAGGGAAGAAGGAGGAGGAGAGAGGTGAACGGGAGAAGAAGAAGAGGAACAACGGATCCTCTTGGGAGGAAGGTCTTGGAACAGCGCTGATCTCTTCCCGCACACTATGATCGCAGACATCTTTCGATCCTCTGCTCACACCGCCTCCGATCCGCCGCTCATGCAATCCGCCGCTGCGATCTCCGATTAAGAATAACAACAACTGGATCCCAAGTAACGAGCTCCTTCACACACCTGGCACTCTCTTTGTCGCTCTTGCTCTACTCACTACTTCATTTACACGCGTTAGCTTTTCTCTACTACTGTGCAGTGCCGCGTCAACTACTGTTAGTACTATTAGCTAAAAACTATGAAGACACACTTTATACCAAAGTTCCAATTTCCTAAGGTCGGAGAAAACACGCATTCGTGGGTCACATGATAAAAATTATTTGATAATTTATAAATCATTTAAGTAAATTATTCAACTTAAAAATACTTTTAAAATATCAACCGTCTGATGAAATCAAATATTCATATTAGATTTAAAAATAAATAGTTATTTTTTTCTTAAATATATAGAATATTAATAAATTTATTATTAAAAGATGAAAATTTAAATTTAGCTCCAAAAAGTAAAAAAAATACAACAAATTTATTTATCTTTTAATTTTCTTCCGCTGTCGGTTAATGAAAAAAGTAAAAAAATATAATCATCTTGTGTTGCTTTAAAATTTCTATTATGACAACATTCGATATTGACAAAATAAGTTGAACCTCATTTTTTTTAAGAATTAACTTAATAATGGTTGTATATTTTTGTTTGAGTCTCATAATTTGGGTAAGGTACGATCACATTAAAAATTTTAGAGCAATAGAGAAATTATGCTTATTAATCAATATTATTCTTATTATTATGTTTGTTCTATATGTTTGTTTTCCTATTTTTTTAAGTGTTTATTGTAATGTTATGCTTGTAACGATTAAAAAAAGAGAAAAAGATAAAAATTAAATTATATTTTAGGTAAATAGTCATTTTTATTCCTGAATGTATAGAGTGTGTTCCTTGAGTGTGTCATGTAGGTTTTTTCATTAACGAAAATGGATGAAAGTTAACCAATGGATAAATTTATCGCATTTTTTCCACTTTCGGAGATTAAAATTTAAATTTTCATCTTTTGAGGATGAATTTATCATCACTCAACACATTCAGAAATAAAAATGACGATTTATCCTAAATTTAGGGAAAGAATTAGTATCTCGTGCTATGATAAATTAAGATTTAAATCTCGAGTTTATATTTGGTGTAGATCTCAAATAAGATTACTTCGGATAGAAGAGACATGTGGAAAAAAATTAAAACATTTTATTATTATTGGTTAGAATTTACTAATAAAAAAAGAAACTTGCTTTTAATAAATAATAAAGTACGGATAAAATTTTATGCTTTCATAAGAATGTTATGTTAGTATTTCATAAGTATTAAATATATCTTATGTTTTTATTAAACATTTTTTTTTGAAGATATGATATTTTAAATAATTTGAATAATAGAAAATATTAAATATTTTTAATATAATCAATATTCTTTTAATTCCTTTTTTTATCATGTATTCACAGACAAGTATTTTTTTTTTAGTTTTGTGCCACTTCATCATTTTATTCTAAAATTGCAATCTGAATCATTTTTTCTATTTCGCCCATTCTTTGTGGAATATAACTCTCTTATTTCTTAGCTTAACCATTTTTGTCTGTAAAAAAAACATAGCTTAGCCATTTTTGTTTTATTGTAAGTTTGGTGACATTTCTGTTGGGCCGAAGAAAGACAGATGTTTCTTTTTCTTAAAAAAAAAAAAGAAGAGAAAAAAGGATAGAGGTTTTTTTACAAAAATATTTTATTAGAAAATGACTTTATGAAGATCAAATTACGTTACTTTTTTTTCTTATGTCTGGTATTCTTAACCGTTAAATTGCTAATATAAAATATTTACAACATGTTTTCCTTATTATTTCTTAAAGAAATGTTTGACTTAATGTTAATCCATGGACAAGTGCACAAAATTAGTATATCTCCAATTTTCAAGTAATTAATAAGTTGAATTCAAGATTTGAGAGATGAAAAATTAAAAATAAATTCACATAAAATTAAATTAATTATCTAAAACAGACAAGCAAGAAAAACAAACACTTGAGAGGGTGTGATGTGAAGGTTCAAAATGTGAATAGCTTCCCAAAACTACTCTTGATGTAATATTAATGATTTTTCTCTATTTAATATTATTCCAAGTATCACCTACATCATCTACTCATAAGTGAAAGAGTTTAATTTACCTAACCTCTCTTCTAATCCCTCAAGAGAATAAACTAAGTAAATTGCATTAGGAATAGAGATGCGTAAAGCAGGCTAACAATATCATTCTACCCCTAGACATGAATCATTTAAATGTTCTTACCCAATTTTTAGAAGATAAACATTTCTCAATGCCTAAATCCTAAAACAAATACATGAAATATGAGTGATCAGACCACAATAAGTGAAATTAAGCACAGAAAGAAAAAATAATAATTAAAATACCATCAAATAGATAGTAGGTAAGAAATTACATCACGAGCCTTTGGTTGCTAGGCTCCCAACAATGGAGGGTTTAACCTTTCATTATCATGAGAGGCTTTAAAATTGCAAGGGATTAATATGGAGGGAAGGAATGACTCCTAGGGGTGGATTTTCCTTATTTATGCAATAATCCTAGCCTTTGTTTCTTATGGAAAGCTCTAATCTCGTGGAGCTTTAGTGTTTAGTTGTGTGTCTTTTTCATTTGCTTCCTCCTCATTTTATAGATCTAGTTAGCTTAATTTTTATGCAATCTCGTGTGAATCATGCAGGTTTTGATGATGTAAAAAAGAATTTACTTGATAATGATTGTCATCATAAAAAAGAGGGAGAATGTGAATGTATGAATACAAATTTTTGATGATGTCAAAGTATAATCAAACAAGATTGCTTCAACAAACATTCAAGGTTAAGCAAACAGAGATTGCTTCAAGATTAATTCAAGGTAAAGCAAATAAGATCAAGAAAAAGATAAGACCTTAATTTATTTGTTAAAAGAATCTCACAGATTGATCAGTTTTAGCCTCAAACAATTATTTTCAAACAAATCAAGGTACTAGTAATCGATTACCGGAGACAAGATTTCAAATGAATTTTTCAAAAAGGTTTTAAAATTTGAATTTTAAATCTTGTAATTGATTACCAAATGTTTGTAATCGATTACCAATAATGACACTTCAGAAAATACTTTGAAAAGTCATGACCCTTCAAAATATAACTGTGTAATTGATTACCAAAATTCTGTAATCGATTATCAGTGAGAAAATTTCAGAAAAACTTTTTGAAAAGACACATCTCTTCAAACCATTTTGAAAAGGCACAATGGACCTATTTATATGTGTGTCTAACTTCGAAAAGAAACAAAGAGTTTTAAAGAGAACTTAATTGTCAAATCCTCTCTAAACAACTATTGGCCTAACGCTTGTAAATCTATTGAGAATTCTTCTAGGAACTTCAAATTGTATCATCTACTCTAAAGGAGAGAAATCTTTCTATTAATCTCATAAACTCAGTTGTAATCAAGAGACTGTTTGTCTCTTGGATTGTGAGAATCTTGAACACAAGGGTGAGGGATCCCAAGGTGTGTTCAAAGTCTATAAAGGATTTACAGAAATAGTGGAAAATTTCAAGTGGGTTGCTTGAGAACTGGATGTGGGCACGGGAAGTGGTCGAACCAGTATAAATTGAGTTTGCATTTCTCTCTTTCTTTATCTCAGTTATTATTATACTGTAATTTACTTTGTCTTGCGCATTTAAAATAACATTGTTAAATTGATTGTTTCTTCTTCTTCTGCATTCTGAGCCTATCATATATCATTTAAAGGGGGGGGGGGGGTTAAAATTTGTTAGTGAGAAATTTTGTAAAACTTAATTCACCCCCTCTTCAGTTATTGAGGTCACTTGTCCAACACCTCGCCCTAAGCGCGCCCGTCGCGCTTAGCGAGTGAGTTGGTGGTCATGTGCTTAGCGTGTCTTCACGTAATATTTGGTTTTTTCATGTGACTTTTGTGCGCTAAGCGAGTACTGTGCGTTGAACGAGAGTCTCTAGATCTTCAACTTCTCTTCCAAGTCTTATCCTGTGTTTCTGCAACAAAATAACACCAAAACACTATAAATTTATCAATTTAAACACCTATTGGACAAAATTTTGAATGATGTTAAAATTCTCATTATTCACATAAAAATAAGCAATAAAAGAGAGAAAATTTAACAATTTTTTATGATTTAATCATATAATATACATGTGCACCGCAATTATTACTTAACTTATTTTTAAAAAAATAGTTGTTTTTTTTTTAATATAACCCATTCTCAAACAGATGTCCAACGCTATATTTCTATTTTTTTTATGTCAACGCTATTTTTCGATTGTGGACATGTCTCGAATTCTATTTTGGAGATCATTAAAATTAGGATTAAACTGATTTATTTTATTTTAAAACTATTTAACAGAAGCAAAATGAAAAATATATATTATCATTCATCAGTACCAATTTAGATATTGATTTTCTATCTGTGATTAATTTTACCCGTAGATACTCATGGTACGGATTTTTTTTTGTTATGTCTACAAAATATAGGTGCTTTTAGTTTAATTAATTTAGAGTTATTTAGAGTGTGTTTGGAAATGCTTTATTATTTTTTTCCTTCAAGATACTTATTTGTTTTTGAAAATAATATTTAAAGATTTACAATTATTTAAGCACGATGTTCAACCAAGTTGAACCCCTTAACCTTCGAGATACTTATGGCTCCATGCTTGTCTTTTTCTTAAGTTTTCTACACATAATAAAAATGCTAGCTGCGGATGTGACAAATTTTAGTTTAAAATAAATAAATAAATGCTGAGAGAAGAGATTACATGAAAAGTAATCGCTCAGATTTTTCGACAAAACTTATTTACAAACAAAGTTAATAAATACTTAACAATTATAATATGATAAAAAAAATCCGCCTGTAGAACTGATATTGCAGCTGAACTTGAATTAGCAGGTAAAGAGTTGGTGCTGGCTTAGGCTTAGGAACAATGGTTGGAAAAGTTGAGAAGCATGAAGCATCTGAACACAAATGACATATTCTTTTAAGATATCTTATCTATGTATGTGCCTTTACTACCAATGGCGCCCATATATTGCGTGCCTCCCTCACACTATTGGCTGAATGCATGATGTTCATGTTTTGCAACCTCTAGTGCTTCACCGTCTTTGCAATACTTTCATAAGCACACAATAAATTACTCATTTTATTATACTTTTATGTATTTGATTGTGAATCCAATGAGAGATCCCAAGCTAATAGTATGTATTGTAGGGATTTTTGGGCCCTAGATAATAATGTCCCAATAGCTGTGGAGTTAGCACTCAATCCAACTCGAAAGGTGAGGCACATTTAATCAACAAAAGTTGATTTAATGGGTAACGATTAAACTTATATTTCACAAAAATATGAATTCAAATGTGACTGCGGATATAAAAATCTTGGTAGTAGCTAATTATAAATATTTTTGTATATGCTTTATGAACATGAAACTTGTTCTAATTCTGATTAATCAGACTGAATTTACCTTAACTTTTAATTAAAAAAAAGTTGTGACACATTTATTATTTATATACTACATTATATCTGAAAAAATTATAGTTTTGAGAGATTTTTTTCTTCTTTCATGCCAATTATTTGGCTTGCTAACTTTATCCCTCCAACAACAGGAATTGTTTGCCCCTATGATGACCTTGAGTGCCATACACTGGTCACTACTCCAAAACCTTCCTCCTTCCCTCATCCTGTGCGTGTCTCTTCTATGTGTTAGGGAGTATATGGTGGGGGTCCAAAGATTAGGACCCACAAACTTAGTGGGGGCAATTGGCATCACTCCTTTCCAACAAGGTTTGTCAAGTTGCAAGAACAGTGTAGAAAAAAAAAAAAAGAATAGGATCTCAAATTGCTTTTCATCGTCCCAAGCATCATAGAATACAATTTTGTATATAGTTGGTTGATGAAATGACCTCTCACCAAGCAACCTCTCCCTCCCTCTTTCCCCACTCACTCTGTCTTTCTTTCCCTTCTCCCTTAAATATACTCCTTCAAGAGAAACCCACCTATGCTAGACCCATGCTCATGTATCCATGTAGGAATCTATCCCACCCCAATGCCTAGAGAGAGAGAGAGAGAGAGAGAGAGAGAGAGAGAGAGAGTGATGGGATTGCACTCAAATATGCTCTTGACCATCTTTCTATTAGTTTTGACCCAACAATAATATGACCCTAAATTGTTTAATAAGTGTAACTTAATTGACGCCTAATCATAAGAGCTTTTGGTGGTGATGGCTTACATATCGCAAACTCCTTTTTCGGATCTTTTGTGCCAAGATGCTGCTTATACAACTAACATTAATCTTTCCGCAGATGAAGAAGAGGAAAGTGAAAGCAATGTAGGGAACGAAGTTCCCTGTGTTTGTTCAATAACCAATAAGGAGTTGTATGTTGTATTGCAAGCCACAATAATGTACCTATCCTTTGTCTATTATGGGAAAATTTTTCTATTTTCGTTTAATTCCCCCCCCCCCCCCCAGCTGATGAATCCCATTTTATTTCCATATTATTATTTTTATCTATTTTACCCACAATAGTTGCACATACACTCAACTGTTTACACATGACTAAAAGAAAAATAGTTACTAAGTATATATATGCGTGATTAAAAAAACAGCATATATGTGCATTTTAACTGTTATAAAGTTAATTGCACATTTTATTTCTCAATTAATACTAAAAGTGCATACATGTATTAAATAAATAAAAAAATAATAAACTAAAACTGCCTTAGGTTGAGAGTGTCTTTCTTCCCCTGATAAGAATAAGAATAATAATAATCTGTAAGGACTCTTCTAGAAACTATAGCTAGTGCAATATAATTGCTAAATACCCTAAACCCATTGTTTCAGTTTTTCTACTTACCACCAATCAACAAGAATAATTAATGAATCAATGATGAAACCAAACAACAAAAAATCTTTATACTCTGATCAGAAACCCCAAACAATGTTCTGAAATGCGTTATTTTCATTATTTATTTATTTTACTCAATCTTGAAAACGTCGGGTCTAGATAATGGCTTTTGTAAAAATTATTTTCTCGCCTTTTTAAGTCTATGTTAGAATGTGACATGTGGAAATTTAAAGACTTCTATTCTCAAAATAAAATTTATTTTTCATTTTCAGTTTAGAAATTCAGAAATATGTATTGAAATTTTCAAAAACATTTTTCCATGCTTGTTATACATTTTCTGAAGAGTAATGTTATTTTCATATTATTTTTTATCATAATTTTTATAATAAGACGAGGTAGAAAAAGAAGAAAAACATTTGAGACAAGATAAGTAATATGATAGAAAAGGATGCAAAAACAAATATTATAAGAATCACATTCTTTTGTGAATTATTGCTTTTATGGTACTGTCAAAGGTTTTATGATAACACCAAATGACTTACAAAACCCACGGGAGTAATATATATCAATTTTAAAGAATGATTAAAAAATCAAGTCAATATAAAAATATATTCTCTTATATATATATATATATATATATATATATATATATATCTTATATATATATATATATATATATATATATATATATATATATATATATATATATGAAGTGATACTAGTGAAAATACTCTGTTAAGCTAAGGAATTAGAACTATATGATGACAACTTTTTTTATGTTAGAGTGGAAATAATAAATATTAACCAGTATATTATAAATAATCAAGCTTAAAATATACAAGTTAATCCTGTCAGTTTCTATTTTTAAAAAAATATTACATGATTTAGTTGAGTGATCACGTAACTTTTTTTTTTTTATAAAAAAATTCACTATTTATATATAGTCGTATAACTTCGTTGTTCCTCTCTCTCTCTTATATAAAAGACTCTCCTCTAAAGATATATATAGAAGGAACAAAATATATTGTTATAAGTAACATAATCTATTATATTTTGATAACTGTAATTTTTATTGCTTCAATTATTTTATAACTATTTATTTCAATGTATCAAATTTTATAAAAATGAATAACTAATAAATATGTATAATTAATATATTTTTGGATAAAAACATTTAGTAAAAAATTTATTCGATAACTATTATTTTATGTATGTGATAAACATTTATTTTTGTATAATATAATTTATTATAAATAAATGTTTTTATGATATTTTATAAATATATTAGAATTACATTTATAATGAATAAATATTTTTTAATATATAAATCATATTTTTAATTTATAATAAATTGTGATTTGAAATTTAAATGGACAGACGGTTAAGAAAATCAAGTACACAAATAAAAAGGATAAAAGTATGATAGTTTAAGATGATTGTATGAAATATTTTTGTTAGTTATACAGAAAGTGTGTAAATTAATTAAAGATTAAAAAAGTAAGAATATAATTAATAAAAAAATAATTAACATGATTTTAAACTTTTTGTAAACCACAGATAAATATTTTTTTAAACTTGACGGTTAAAAAAGAACTGAGACAGTAATATTTTAGTAAGTAGATAAATAGTAAAGAGGCTAAATTGTTAAAAAAAATGAGAAAGTAATAAATTAGTAAAATGCAAAGGTGAGAACTGAAGATAGACCATAAAAAATGTCCAAATCATAATATTAAAGAAGCATAAAGTAAAATACTACTTGATGGTTTTTGTTATGAATAAAGTATGCATCCTACTGGTGGTGGGTATAAAGGATTGATGAATGAATGGCGGTGGAAGGCATGAAGGAAGGAGGCACTCCAAAAAATGCTAAAACTTTGTTGGACATGAGGTTTTATGTTGTTGTGTTTTGGTAATTTCAATTCAAGCAGCACAACGCAAAGGTAAAAACAGAGAGAGAGAGAGAGTGTCCCATTCCCATCCCCCACACAAAAGGTGGTGGGAAAAAAGTTCTTTTTGTACACACTGCGATGATGGCGATGATGATGCCTGCAATCTCCAACACAAACACAAACACAAACACAAACACCATTTCCTCCTCCTCCTCCTCCTCCTCTTCTCTCTCTTTTATCACTCCCTCTACTTCTTATTTCTCAGCCAGCCATGGTTTGCTTCTTGTTCTCACTCACTAGAAGGAACCCATGAATATGAAAGTTGTTGTGAGCATGGAGAACGAGAAGAAGTGCGGTTGCTGGGCTGTCCTCAAACGCGGCGTTAGAGGTGCGTGCAAACCTTCAGCTTCCAGAGACTCTCCTAACACTATCCCTCGAACTAGTCTCGTTTATGATGCAGGTACATATACTCTGTTTCCACGCTGGAAACAAAATTCACTCTGTTTTCTCCCTTCTTCATTGTGAATCTCAAAAACTAGCGTGATGCCACCCTCTCTCAAATGCTCCATTTGAGTCTTTTCCCGCCATATGAGTCTTCTCTATTTCTCGAGCTTCCTTCTGAATCCGCAATAAGTTTGCTGTGATTCTGGGCTTACTTCAAATCATGGAGTTTTCTGGGGGAAGCTTTTTTTTTTTTTGAAAAAATAAATGAACCTTTTGTGGCAGGCATTTTTATGGAGTTTAATTATGATGTGGGTTGTTAAAAAGATGGATCTTTTTCAGCTTTCTCGCTGTGCTTTCTCAGAACCCTTTTCTCCATCTTCCTGTTTCAGCACTATAAGCATAGCTAATTTCATCATTCCTTTGAAGGAACGTGGGGTACAAAGAGGAGACTAAACTAGTTCCTCTTGTAAAATTCTACTTTTCAATCCCAAAGAATTTTCTGAAAATTTGAAGTTTCAAAGATTTTGTAGCTGAAATCATGGATTTTGTGTTATGATGGCGCTTCAATTGCATTGTCAGATCCAAAACCAAGCTAAATGCAATTATCATCTATTTTTTATTTATGGATTAGTTAGAATTTCAAGAAGGAAGCCTTCACATTCTTTGTATTGATGCAGCAACCGAGACAAGATACTTGAATGCTAGCAATCGAGAACTTTGTCCTCCAAATGAAGCTCGATTATCTTCTGATAATCCTGATCCCCCACCTCAAGAGAAAAAGGTTCCTTGCCAGCTCCTTCAATTTACATTTCAAGAACTAAAGGCTGCAACTGGAAATTTCAGACCTGATAGCATTCTTGGGGAGGGTGGCTTTGGTTATGTTTTCAAAGGTTGGATTGAGGAAGATGGAACGGCGCCAGCGAAACCCGGGTCAGGGATTACAGTGGCTGTCAAAAGCTTGAAGCCAGATGGCCTTCAAGGCCATAGAGAATGGGTGGTTAGTAAAATATCTTCTGCTTTGGGTTAGTAGATTGGTGTTGTAAAGAGTTGTTTAGGATATGCTGGAGATTAGATCGTAACATGGCATTTTGTTGATGCAGGCTGAAGTTGACTTTCTTGGACAGCTTCACCATCCTAACCTTGTGAAACTTATTGGTTATTGCATTGAAGATGATCAGCGGCTTCTTGTTTACGAGTTTATGACCCGTGGAAGTCTAGAAAATCATCTATTCAGAAGTGAGTTTCTGCCTTGCCTTGCCTTTCTACATAGGAATTGTATGGATTGTTATATCCAGAGATTATACGGTAACAGTTTCTAGGTTTCTAGCACAAGTCAGTTCCTGCTGCTCGAATAATAAACCAAACCCAATGAATTGTTATGAAGTGATGTGGTTTGGTTAATCTGTGACTTTATGCAACATTGTAGAATACTTTCTTCACCAACGTATATTTTGCATTTCTTTTTCCCCATTTAGGAATATTTTTTGGAGCAATTAGTGATGGCTTGTATCACAATTGATTACTGCCTTTTTTTAATACAAAATTATCATTATCCAGCAAAATGTGATGTCATTTATCATAAAGTATTTCTTGAGTAGTAGCTAATGACTGTAAGTAAAAGAAAGAATTTATACACTCTATGGTTATTGGAAATAATCCATAGAATTACCGCATAAAATATCAAGTACTCTAAGGATATGAACAAGAAATTTCATGTATCCTATTAAATTTCAGTATGCTTTGAGAAATTTGCAGAATTTGTTTTCCTTCTTCTTTTCATGAGTTCATACTCTTTCCTGAATGTTTTCTGTATCACCTAATAACTTTTCCTTTTCACCCTTTATTTGCCTTCTCATTGCTTCCATATTCTTATTGATGATGATAGATCTGGAACACCTTACAACTACAATGTTCTGGTCCCTTTCCTCTTAATCATTGTATCTAACAATAAAAGTGCTGATTTTGCCTATATTTGAAGGAACCGTACCTCTTCCGTGGTCCAACAGGATTAAGATTGCCCTTGGTGCAGCAAAAGGATTGGCCTTCCTCCATAATGGTCCCGAACCAGTCATTTATAGAGATTTTAAAACATCTAACATCTTGCTTGATACGGTATGTGGTTACTTGAATAAGGTTTTCAGAAGCTTTTGTTTTTTTTTTTTTGGATTACTTATTAACATGTAGTGTTTTATAGGAGTATAATGCGAAGCTTTCAGATTTTGGTCTAGCAAAAGCAGGGCCTCAAGGAGACAAAACACATGTTTCTACCAGGGTAGTTGGAACTTATGGTTATGCTGCTCCAGAATATGTCATGACAGGTAAGCATGTAGCAGTAAGTAGCTTGAAAGGACAAAAAAACTCTTTAGTATCCAATACAACACAAGAGCTTCTGTATACGCTATGCTAATATTTGTATCATGGATTACAATTTCTGCTACGAAGCAGCACATTATGTAAAGGCGGCAGATGCCAATCATTCCAAAAGGCATCTGAATCATGTGCTGAGCTGCAATGGATATCATCTCAAGATAATTGATCTGATGTGTTTAACTAGTTTGCTTCTTTGTTTACATATCTCATTTTAACTTCAATACTCCCAACATTGGCAACACATATGCTTGACCTAGAATTCAGTGTGATCTGAGATAAGTTGCTTACAAGGAAGCAAGAATAGTTAACTCTGATGATACCTTTTGACTTATTTCTAGTGTCACATACAAGTAAGAGCTTGCAAAGGGCATCAAACTGTTCAAATATGCTTAGACTTATTAACATTCTTATGATTTCATCCCGTGCTCATCTATCCAGGCACCACAATATGGTGTGGATGGCTTTCTAAGACCTATGAGAACTAACCAATTGTGTTTCTTTTTTTTTTTTTTAACCAGGACACTTGACAGCTAAAAGTGATGTTTATAGCTTTGGAGTTGTGTTACTTGAGATATTAACAGGAAGAAGATCAATGGACAAGAAGCGCCCGAGTGGGGAACAAAATCTTGTTTCATGGGCTAGGCCATACTTAGCTGACAAGCGAAAACTGTACCAACTCGTGGATCCTCGCCTTGAACTAAATTATTCTCTAAAAGGAGTGCAGAAGATTTCCCAGTTAGCTTATAATTGCCTTAGTAGAGACCCCAAATCCCGTCCTAACATGGATGAAGTTATGAAGGCTCTGACTCCATTGCAGGATTTTAATGACCTTGCAATCTTGTCTTATCACTCTCGCTTATCTCAACAAGGGAGGCGGAAGAAGAAAGATGGAACTCCACAGATCACATACACACAATCCAAGAGCATGAGGGCTTCTCCCTTGAATACTGGCAAGCAGCATCGATGATGGGAAGTGATCCTCTTCTTTATTGCTGGCTCAATCATTGATTGAAACCAAGGTTGGAAATTGGAATGCCTCCTTTGTTGTTGTTGTTGTTGTTGTTGTTGTGTGGAGATGGACATTTCAAGCTTACATAATTTTTGAGTGTTTAAAATATGTCAGGGCCAGAACAATGAGGGAAGAGTGATGATACATTGATTTTATTTGGGCTCTTTTATTAGAGAGCTAACCATCAATATGAAAGAAACTTGCCATTTGCATTTGCTAATGCTGTATTTGAGAATTCCCCTATATGTATATGAAAGGCCTCACATCTCAGAAAGTCTTGTGCAGCAACCTCAATCAATTGCGTTTGTCAGTGGCAATAACATTTTGCTACTTTAGTGGCCAGATTTTTATGCTTTATTTAACATATATTGAACCAAATCATACTTCTAGTGTACACAAAAACTTGATTGCTACTATTAGTATTCCATATCTTCAGCAGCGTCTTTAATCGTATTACGTATTATTTGTTAGGAAACTAAGGTCACTTAGCAAGATAATGTTAAGTTGTTCAATATCTTATATTGTTTGATCACATATATCCGATCCTATATTCTAATTGGGTAATGTTAAAAATAACTATCCACCCGAATCAGTATATATACTTGATACCAACATAGAGAGCATATGTCTTTATGCATAGCATAATTGTCTGTGGACTGTATTCTGTTAATATCTGTCTTCCTTGATAATTTAAATTGGAAAAAGGAATCTGAATTTGCTTTAATTTATTCGTTTATGTAAGAAAGGTAGTCACAAAGTTTCCTTTTGATATCAAAGCAGCAATTATACATGGTCTGCTTACCGTCAGTAATTGAAAGTTATGCCATTTCTAGCACCAATCATGCTGTAATCTTTCGTAAGCTCACTCCATTCCTTTCCAAGATGCCTAGCATGAGAGAATAGGCTTCTGATTTATTTATTTTTAACGGGAACATGATTAGGCTTTTTTCTTTTCATTGACTTGACATATTATAGATAATAAAAGTGTCCCGACCAAATTGAGCATATTTTGATTGGCTATGTTGCCCCCATCTCTATAGTTTTGTCACATGCAAGTCATCCATTGCTCAAATTAGAAAATTCAAGTTAAAATGCCGAGGCTTATTAGTGAGAATTCACCTTGGTAATGATATGGGATTTGAATATATGATTATGCATCTAATGCTAACCAGTAACCACACATGACTAAACTTCTCAAAGAACAAAACAATTTAGCCATTCAAACTTTGTACCAAAAGCTCAATTTAACTAGAAGAATGGTGATAGCAACAATCAAACTTTTATTCTTTGTCCCAGAAGATTTTGAAACACAATGCTCTTGCAACTTCAAGTTGTTAAGTTCATACCCTTTAATAATTATTTTTTGTTTTTGTTTCCACAGCTACTCTCTTTCATCAATATTTATACTCAACAAAGGGTCCACCACAAAGTGGATCATGGAGGTGTTTGTTTTTTGGTAAAAGAAATGGAGACATCTCTGTACTCCTCATCCGTGTACTTGGTAGCAAGATTCTTTCGGTTACAACATACAATATTTACCTCAGCAAGATTAGAAATCTGGAACAGGACGCATGCTTGGTGAAAAACAGGTAAACATCCTCGTTAACTGGGGAGAAATGAATAGTACAATGGCAACCCAATCACTGTTCTAGGACCTGCCAAAAGTCTGTGTTATACATATCTTTATTATAGTTGTTAAAGCTACACTTACAAATCCAATTCATTTCCCTGCAAGAAAGGAACCCAGTGAGTGAATACCACCATATCGTGACAAGAAGCTAGAAAAGTAAAAGGCAGAAAACCAGCAATAATGCCTTCTCAGTGGTTACTTAGGTGGCGACGAAAACCTTTTTCTTTCCCCTTATTATACCAGCATGTGCATATCCAAGATAGTGGCAAGAAGAATCAGTGGGCAATTATTTAACATGTGGGTACTCAAATCAGAAGTAGGCATGGTTTAAGACCAAAACACATTACCTAATCAATATCAAAGAACGCATATTATGATTCAAATATTGGACAAAATATCTAGCTTATATGTTTGACCTTACCTTATCTTGTCACTATTAGGATAAAGCAAAATCCAATGTACGGTTCATTTTTAACCCCATGGTCCTTCAGGGTAATGAAAAATTAGGTATCAAATACAGTTAACTGGGAGGTTTGGACCTGGAAGCAGTGTGACAGACCTAACACGGCAATCAAACACAGATGGAAAAAGTGTAACATAATGATACCAGATTCCACCCCTTGCTTTTCTGAAACAATGAGCGTCTGGTTATATGGTTCAATGGGCAAAACTCCTTATCTATTATTACTGTTCTTTCTTTTTTTCCCCTTTAAGATAAAAGTGTCAGAATAGTGCATCATTTCTCTGTTCTTGTAAGATAGTCAATATCCTCTAGTACGTACCAGTTTACCACAGATGAAATACGGTGCCAGTTTTTGAAAAAATAAAAGATCTACGTATATTGATATTTTGTTCCCAGAAAGTTCATTGGAATCTTATCATTTTGAACTAAAATTAGACCTTCTGTCATGCATGATTTCTGCAAGAACTTCCAAAGTAAATAGCAGCAACCTTAATGTTTTGGGTCAATATAGTTTATTTTCATGAGTAAAACTATGCTACACCATAATCAAATCATTTATTGGCTTCAATATGATCAGGTTAACTTTCAGGGTGATTAATCATTCGTAGAGTTTGAATTGAATTGGGTTTTAACAGCAGGAAGTATTATAAAATTCATTATATTTTAGAGCCAAAATCTAGGTATTCAACTATACGGTGATCATCTTTATATAAATTCCAAACTGATCAGAATTCTACCCGCCACATTCTGCTAAACCTAATTATAGCCACAAATGTTTACACCTAATTATAACTATTTAACCAGCTCCTAAGCACTAGCTAGGGGATTTCCGTGAAAAGACTTGAGATGTTTATCAATCGAAAAAAGTGGCGTCAGAAAGATTCAAACCCACACCTAATTGAGAAGGTAGAAGTTTGTATTTGTGTGAGTTGTGTCAACCCGCAGAAGCTATTGCAGGGAATTTAACTTACCTAATAAAATCAACTTGAATTATGTATTTACTATATTGAGACTAAAATCATGTGTAAATTAAACAGTCGTTTTTGCTTATACGAGTCCGAATAAAGAGAAAAAAAAAAAGAGTGTATGCATATGAGTAAACTCTGTTATTAGAATGCAATAGTTAGCTTTAGATTACACTCAGTACAACTTGGGATATTTCTTTTGTGAAGGAAATTGCACTTATTGTACGTTTGTGGTGATAAAAAAAAAAGAAGAAAAAAGTAATACTTATCGGCATATCTATATATTTACACGTATTTAAAATGGATGAATTTTATTATCAATTAAATCATTGTTTCATGGAGAAAATTTTCGAATTCTAAACGATAATATTCCCCCAATTTATGATTTACAGAAAATATTAAAAAATCAATTTTTTAGCACTCTCTAATTGTTTGAAGACATAATTTGACAATGGATCATACTAACAATGAAGAATGGTGTACAAAGTAAAACTATAGGTGAGACACAACTTTGTTAACTTATTATTTCTTTCGTTTCATTTTATTTATCGTTTAATATTACAGTACATAGTATTAAAAATATAATTAATTTTATCACTTTTATTAAAATTATTCATATTTAGAAAATAGTAATTAATATCATCTTAAAATTTTAAAATGAAAGATAAATAGAAAAAAAATTCTTTAAAACCGATGTTGAGGAGAATTCTGCCGTCGCTGGCGAGGACTGGCTCTGTTGGTGAAGAAAACGACGTTCGAGAAGGAGAAGACACTGTCAAGGTTCGCCTCAGAGATCAACAGTGAGTGCATGCCGATCACCACGTCCAATGATGCATGGCAGGGTTTACGCCACCTTCCTCCATTGTCATGCCAGACCCTTGAGTTTGTAGCAGGTTAAGAGAAGGCTATATTGTTATGTTTTATTTTTATAAATAAAAAAACTATAGTTGCGATTTGTAGCCGGCCACCATTATTTGTAAATGAGATCATTGGAATTTTCATGCTAACAACACTCATCATCCTTAATTAGGTATAAATTATCTAATTGAGATATTTTAAAAAATTAGAGAACCTAATTGGAGTAGTTGGACTGTTTATCAAATTAATTTATTTAATTGATAGTTAATTTTTTTATAAAAATACTTTTACTAAAAGAGTTAGAATGTAACTGTAAACCTATTCAATTATTTAAATAAATCATCAACAAATTAATAGGAATACTACTGTAAAAATAACACTTTTTAATTTTTCTTATATAAGATAAATTTAAATATCCAAACTAACATGTATATAATATGAAATAAGTGACATTTCTCAGTTAATTAAAGGGACAAATTGAAAAAAAGAAAGAAAGAATATATGAGTGTTTTGTTATTCGAACTAAAGGACTTCAAACTTTAACACGGCTCTTATTAGCATATGTTTTGCTTCTATCTTTTATAGTGTAATTTTATTTTTTTTTGACTGTTTCTTTTCCTTCATTTACCAAAAACAACAAAAAAACTTCAAACTTCAAAGTGTAAACGCCGCGCTTAATGTGTGTCCAAGTGTGGTTCATGTCCATGGTGTAGCCAGTCCACGAATGATTACTAGTCTCCCCTAAAGCCAACATCCCTCCAGCCACACTTGAGGAACTCAATACATGGAGACTTCGTCATAATACCACTTAATTATAAGATCAATCATTTATCATTAGCTCCAAAGTTGGCTCCAGGAGCTTCATTAATTTGCACTGCTCACAGCCTCAATATTGTGCAACGAATCTAATAAAGAGTAGTAATTGATTTTTGGTCTCCCAAAAAACCAACAGTTTGATCTCTTCATTTTCAAATTAATTTGCCTAAACCAACTCTATTAAAACAAAACAATACTGTGCTTAGTTCAACTTAAACAGTAGCCCGAATCAAACATCAAACAGCAAACTAGCTATGTTATGAAACTGTTTTTCACCCATGCGATTACAAACCCAGGTCTTTATAACAAATATTAAAATTAATAAAATAAAAAACAATAACTTTTTGAATAAATTAAATTGAAGACAATTGGTTTTGTATACAGTTTTTGTATCCCACTAATTCGTATAAATAAGCATTCCCCATTCAAATTACTATAAAAGGGTTTACTTTGGAAGTTGATCAAACGATAGGGTCTTGCCCATATATTCTTGTATTCCATGGTTCTCAATCTAACAACATTTTCTTCACAAATTGACACAAGCCTCTAAGTTGTCTACTTTGTCACTTGTTTAATATGTAAAATACGACGATTACAAACTGTTCATTTCTTTGAGTACGAAAAAAAAAAACAAATGGAATTGAAAACGTATGTAAAAGTTCACATGAAAGATGAGCATGAAAAATAAAATTGCATATAGTAATTAATAGTATATATTTTCCAACTTTTGGTCTTTAATTAACCAAACATGCACATATAGCTTCAAACAAACTATAATAATATGTTATTGAGAAGAAATTCATAGAGAGTAGTGTCTAATTAAATACTAATTAAAACCTTCGTAACCCAAAAATAAGGAAGGAAAGAAAAACTGGGATCATGAATATCTGGACATGGTATATACACTATATACATATGTATGGCTACACTGTACAGATCGAGATCACTTCCCCCATTTGACTTTTGTACGTCTCATACTTATGTCAGATCACCTTGATATCAATGCAGATGAGAAGAGACTACGAGGGAGAACACACAAACACACACACATATAGATGCAATAAATTTTGCTTTGTGATTTCATACTCAAAATCAAAGCATTATTTATAACCAGAACCAAGTGAGAGAGAGCATATATGAAAGTGTATTATTACCTGTGTTCCATGAGAAAGATCTGTATACACGTATGGCAATTCTTATATTGCACTTGAGCTTGAGCTTCTCTGGATTTGCTGGTAGCACCAACTAAGATTGGTCCAAGAGGGAAATGTTTGTTATGACAAGATTAATCAATATTATTGGAAACATTTTGAAAAGAGAATCTGATGAGTTGGGATGAGTTGGAAAGCAACCAATTGGGGGGGCTCATCAATGATAAAGTGATATTGGCGCGGCTCAATCTGAGATCGTATTTTACTGCTTCTACATGTAAATCCGTCTTCGGATTGAACCTCACCAACATCGCTTTCTCTGCTTCCCATATCCCAAACATTATCACCATTATCATCATCTTCATATTCTCTCTTATATAAAAGATGAAAAACACATGCACAAAACACAAGTTGATCCGATCGAGCAATAATATTACTCCTCTATGGATATGATCTCACTTATTCAAGATCCATTTTAGAACTACGTTAGAGGGGGTTAATGAGAAGTTCAAGTGGTTTTGTTTTCATGGATGGCTCTCTCTAGCTAGCTAATGGCCTATCTACCAAAAAGGAAGAAAAAGGCGTTTCAACATTAAACAATATCCCCTATGGTCCCATTATGCACCTAATCACAATTATTGAATGTCCTTGTTGTAAGTAAAGCATGAATATGAAATGCGACCATGATGGTGGAGCTGGAGGAAGAAGGCAGTGATATAAGGTTGGTTGATGTTTAGGAACATCACTATACTAACCACACAAATTTAAATTCTTGATGGGAGTCACTATCAATGCATTCAGGTGCAACTATATATGCGCTAGCAGCATGCCTAAATGAAAACTAATAAAGTGGAAAGCACAAAACCCATAAATAGATTTATATTCCTAGCAAACATAAGTGGGTTCTCCACATACTAAATCACGGGTAGATGTAGATCAAAAACTGGGAAATATAATAGACAAAAGACAAAGGCATTTTTTTGTTTTTTGTTTTGTTTTTGGTAATTTGTCGATATATATATCCAACATACAGCTTGAACATTACTTGTAGTTGTAATCCACACTAACAACTCACGTTGATGACGATCAGGTGGAGGGTTTCTTTCTTTTCTAAGGATGAGTGCTACTTATTAACTAGGTTTAGAGATGCCTAAATAGACCATGAATACATAAAACATATATTCATGCATGGCTTCCAAAATAAATAAATAAATAAAAAGGAATGGCTTAGTAATGAATGATATATGTGACTATATAACCAAATGAAATGTAGGAGGAATTCAAAGTAATACTAGAATTTTCTTAGAGAGAAAGAGAAGGATAGAAGATATGAAGTGAGGATAGAAGTGATGGAGAAGCAGAGAATGTATATACTGGTAGGTTTTGCCTCGGGATGGGAAGGTGAAGAAGGTGAGTGGAATGATGTCAAGGGGGAGCAACACTTACTTTAGGGTTTGTCATGCTTAGTTTGCACTCAATAAAATCAAGCTCTTCTGTCTTTGCGCATGCACCTGAAATATTCTTCACACACACACACACAAATGAAACACGTCCCAAACAACTCTTTTAATTGTGCCCTTTCTTTCTAACATTAATTATTGTTTTTAACTAGGACCCTTTTTAGATCATGCTCGTATTTGATTATGCTTTTAGCAAGAGAGAATAAGATAGTTGGCTTATATGTACCCTGGCTGGAGGAACAAATCATGGTTTCCTAAAAATATCCACCCACAAGACTACTATACCATATTTAAATGAGTAATTATA
Organism: Glycine soja; assembly: GCF_004193775.1. Lineage (NCBI taxonomy): Eukaryota > Viridiplantae > Streptophyta > Magnoliopsida > Fabales > Fabaceae > Glycine > Glycine soja. Next base: position 35,126,181 of record NC_041012.1, on the reverse strand, counting down.
AATCAAATTGAATTCCTTTTAATGATCCTTGATCAAGGTTGTGTATATAAATGTAATAGTCTCATGTGTTAATTAATTTCTTGCATGATATTGAATCCCATAGGTACTAAAATGTGTTGCATCTTACATGGCACATCCCTTTAATTTAGACTTTTAATGACCAACCTCTCTCTGCCATACAATATCTACAACATGGTCATGAACATGGATTAATATAAGTAGTACATGTTATTACAAGGTCACATTGTGTGTTGTAATGGTGGGAAGAGAGAGAATTGAATATATATATATATATATATATATATATATATATATATATATATATATATATATATATATATATATATATGTGATAACAGAGTACAGAATGTCAGCGAAGGGATTTTGTCTTGAAAGAAGTTAGGGAACTTAGAGTTTGCAATCTTTGATACAAAGACACACAAGAAATAGGCAACAAGCAAAAAAGCGCGCGGGGACACCGGCGCCAAAGCGGGCCTGCCTTGAGCCTGCACTAGGAGACACTCTTCTTGGGTTTTGCTTATAACTTTCTTTCTTTTTCTTCCATTTCTAATTGTCTTCCTTTCTTTCCATATATTCTTCCGTCCATTTGAAGGTTTTGGGAAGTGTAAAAGACCCTTTTGTAAAAGAAAATTCGCTAGCTAGTACACTCTCATTTTGTGTACGAGGTAAAAGAAGGATTAAGATAGAATTAAGGTTTAATTAATTATAATTTTATATGATTAATATCTTTTAAGTTTCTATAGTTTGAAAGTGGTTTTTTTAATTTTTATAATTTATATTTTAATTCTTTTTAATCTCTATAGTTTGGAAGTGATTTTTTTAGTCTTTATAATTTGTATTTTTTTTTAAAGTTGTCTTTTTAATTCCTATACTTTATATTTTAATTTTATTTTAATCCTTATCATCAAAATATGAATAATATTATCAATTATAATTAATTAAAAAAATATTAACAATTAATTCGTATAGTTAATTTATCGCAAGATAATTTATAATAAAAAATAATTGATAATTTATAACTAATTATTTTTATATATATTTTTTGTAATAAGGACTAAAAGGTAATTAAAATATAAATTAGAGAGACTACAAAAATCATTAAATTATAGAAACTAAAAAATAAATAAAATACGATAAGGACTAAAAAATTACTTTTAAACTATAAGGACTAAAAGAGAATTAGAATATATATAAATTATAGGAACTAAAAAATCACTTTAAACTATAAGAATTAAAAATATATGAATAGTAAAATTATAAAAACTAAATGAATAATTTAACCTAAAATTAAAAAAAATAAATGGATGAGCAAGAAAGTAAAAAATATAATTTATACATTAATAAAGGAAGGTTATTGATTTTAACCATAATTACTTTAGAAGGCATATAAAGAATTGTTCTTAATTTTCTTTTCTCATGTGCCGTGTATAGATTTGAAGATGTTAAATGATCATTATTCTTGAAAGAATCTCCTGTATATATCTCTCTCTCATGATTTGTGGCGATAAGTTCGCGTGCGAAGTGCCCAAACATATTCCCCCACGCCTTAAACCATTGCCATTTCTCATTTCTTTCCTCACCAGATCCTAGGACTTTCCATTCCAACTCCTCTTTCTTTCTTTCTTGGGTTAATTAAAGGCTGATGGGATGGTCAAAAGGTACCTAGCTAGCTCATGAACTCTTGGGGCTTTCGATATCATTTCTTTCTTATAAGTACACTTACATTAAATTCTAGCCTCGTGCATGGTTGAAGTGTCAAAAGTGCAGGGGAAACATAAATTCCTCAATGGTCAGAGGTCAGAAAAGAATATGTTGCTCTTTTAAGTCTTTCAATTCTATTTGATCAAAAGGTGGACATTGGACAAGGACACCACCCATTTTCTTATTATAACGACTGAGATTTCTAAATGCTTCGCGGGGACGTGTTGGCCCTCCTCTAATGAGGAAAGCTAACATGCTTTCTCAAGTGTTACTGTTCAAAGGAATATCTCAATCACTATATATGTAAGCTTTTGTATATTAAAAAAAAAATACTTTTTCTTGTCATGATGCTGCTCTCTTGAAACTTTGACTATTTATGTTTAGTAAGTTTTTCTTTTTCGTTTGGAGGGAAATTTTGGTTATTTAATAACACATTTCTTTATGCCTTTATCCTTCTTAATTCTTCTTTCTAACATATTTTTAAAAGATTATTAAATGACAAAGAATAATATTTTTTTTACTGGGCAAAAAATAATGTTATTTACACATATTTACCTTTTAATTATGCGTAATTTTATCTCATTTTTCATTTGTTTATCCTTGATAGGGGATGGATTATTTTTTTTATTTTAAACATTAAATTTTAAGGAAGTAAAAAGTTGAGGATGAGGGACAACCGTAACTAAGGAACTTTTTTATCTTAGTGGAAAACACTTAATTATAAGGACTAGGCAGTAGAAAGAGCAAGATATCGGAATCAAATATATATGGGTCTTACTGATCATCAGTATATTTAGAATATTAAGTAATAAACTAAAAAATAGTATTTATCATGTAAGAACATAGATTAGCGTAAAAAAATCATAAATAATATAAACGAAGGAAGAGAATCAAATGAAGAGATTGCATGGAGAAATGGTAACAGAAGTTACCGGGCGTTAGGAATGTGACGGGTAAATGTTTCAGTTATGCATGGCAATCAAGTCAATATCTATTGTCTGTTTGCGAAGACAGTAAAGACACACGAACTCTAGTTGCTTCCCCTTCCTTGTCCCTCTCTCGGTTACCATGCATCATTTCATTTTCAAGTGGTGAGTGGACTCTCTCTCTCTCTCTCTCTCTTTTCACTTCACACATGAATTGAAGGGGGCATGCATGCAGCCATAACTCCCTTGAACGTTACTTAATTCCCATTATATATAATACTAACACCACTTGCTCTTCCTCTCTTGATTAACCATGCATGGATATATCGTGACTGCCAGAAGTTTGAGGGTTATAATAAGTTTGAACACACACACGTTCTTTAAAATAAATTTAAGATTTAAGCAGGGGCTGATAAATTCTAAATTTCTAATGCCAGAAGCTGGACTGAACCATCTTCAAATTTAGAAGAAAATGGATATGGATACGGTCGCAAAATGAAGTTATTATCTTCTTTTTTTTCAATCTGTCAAGAGTGCTCTAGACCTCATCCGAAGCCACTTTACAAGTTATGCTTTACAAATTAAATATATATTACCTGAAATTAATTATACTTTTATGTAAAATAGGATGCCATTTTAAATAGTAATTTATTTTGAAATGCATTATATAAAACCTCTATAGTACAACATATCAAAATATATACATTTTCTTAAACTCAATTTTAACTTGGTGCTAGTGGGATCATGACTATCTTCACAAAATAAATTTTAATAACAAAATAATAACCCAGTTATTGTAAATCATCAAATCCACCTAAACCCAATTTAACGCCATTTATCAGATCATTGTAATCTATTAACGAATTTTCATATGTTAATTCCATCAGTGTACTTGAAAGTTACATATAAGTTATTTTCATAATTAAAGAATAAATGTGGGTAAATTATTTCCATAAGTTATCCTAGAAATTATGGTCATATTATAAGTTTTTTTATACATATATACAAGCAATTGTGTCATAAGATAAGGTTCAAATAAGTTATGAATATGTTCTTCTAAATTGTGTGGTTTATTTATTTTGTACCTTTTTCTTTCTATTTAAAATAAATTATATCATGTACAAATTTACAAAAAAAAATGGAAATTATTTAATAAAAATAAAAAGAACTTTTAGATATATGTGTTTATTTAAGAGAACTTCTCTTTTTCTATCCCTAAATTCAAAAACATATTATTAAATAATTTTTAAAATTTATATAATCATTAAATATTTTTAAGTTTGATTTAACAATTCTCATGTTTAACTTTATCTTAAAAATAAAGATTTTAATTTTTACTCTGAACAAAAAAAAAGTCAAACTAAACACTATTCTAAGTACTTGATAGTCCATATCCTGCGCAAAAATTCTATTGCATGGAAAGTCAACATGACCCAGAAATCAATCAATTCCAGTTTGTTTAAGGCCCATATGGCCTTATTGACCATAATTCAATGTGACCATAGTGGCAAAGTTCTGTCAACTTTCACTAGAACACATTTATAAGGAAAAAAAATCATTAAAACAAGTGGTGGCCAAAGAATTTTTTACCTCAATAATATAAGAAAAATTATCTAAATAATACAACATAAAAATTATTTACACAAATAATACAAATCATTGTGCAAGGTGAGAAATCGATTGCCCCAAACAAATTTATCACATTCATTTTATTTTTTTATTTTTCATTGTGAAATCAATTTTTCAAGAATCAGGACATGATTTTACATGTTTTTTTTTCTATATTTGTTCTTGGGAAACCGATGTCGTAAGGCTTATTTTTCTATAAAACATAGTTTAGAATAAGTTTTTTTCGTTTTTTAATTTTTTTGTTAATTATTTCAGTTTTATTTTTTTATTATTTTTAAATAGTTTTCTAATTTTCCGATAGATTTTAAAAAAAAATTAACTGTATTTTTTTAATTTATTTTTTTAAAAAAAATTGTTTTAATTTTTTTAGTTTACTGATTTATATATATTAATTTATAAAAAAAATATAATTTAACTAGACTTATGTAAAAACTTGAATATAAAATACATCTTTAAATTGATTAATAGACCAAGTTAAACTTTTAAATAGATTAAATCAAAGCTAAAAAAAATTATAATTGATAATATAGGATAGGCTAGCCAGACTAAGGAAATTATAGTATGTGTATCGGTCATGATCCAATGGTGGGTTATGACACTTCCAACTCAATAATTCATAATGCACGTCCATCAAGTAACCCAATGTGAATTTAACATAAATTCATGGCTATATGCTTTAGATTCACAAGGTCAACTAATGTAAAGCATTTATTGTATTTGATACACCTAAACATTCACTTGATTATTGAATTCATATAATTGTAGGATTGATAAATGTTAATGACACACACCATGGGACACCGTTAGGGTCCATTGATTATATATTTGATCGTGTACCTTTAACGGTCATCATTGTCAAAAGTTCTCCCAACGATTTTAGTGACATGAGAGTTACGCTTAAGGTAGTCAACTTTAATTTGCTCTCTAACTATTACATTTTTACTTTTCGAATATTCATTCATGAAATTTTTAATTTCAGGATCCTATAGGGACTATTGATGCCACTATGAAACGAACAATCATAAAAGGTTAAGATTTTAGCCCATATATGACGGACATTCATGGTGGTTTTGTCTTAGTTCTGTGACACATAAGTTTCTTACTCTTGCTGTTAATTTCTTACTTTTTGTGTCATATAGAGTTTATTTTTTATTAAATTAAATGATATATTCTATAGACAATTGTGTTTTGTCCTTTTCCTTCTCACTTCAAATGTTATTTGAATATTACACTATATAATGTTGTCAAGGTAATGTTTTTGCATTTTAGGTTATCAATAATTTTGGTATTCACACATTTACATTGTATATTCATATGTTGCTAATATTTGACGCGAAGTGTTTACAAAAGAAAATTGACATCTTGTCAAACGGTGTCTGTTTTATGCATGTAACATGTTATCAAGTGTGTTTCATCAATGATTTTATCTTTTATGCTTCTTTTTTATGATATTGATTATGTATGTTTTAAAAATTTTATGTGTAATGTTGTTTTTATTTTGTGCATGTAATATTGTTTTATTTTATGGATTATCGTTTATATACTAAGGATTTGAAAAAATAAATATAGAAAGGAATGACACATTAATAAAATTGTATGATTTCATTTAAGGATTTTTTTAAGTACTATTATAGACTAATTCATATTTAAGTACTCATAGTTTTACACCAATACAAACTATTAAAATTGAACATGTTTTATTTATTTAATTTGTTTTGGTAAAATAATAAGATCACTTAAATATATGCATTTTCATAAATCTTTAACTAAATTATATTTATATCAAGTATTCAAATACATGCATTTTTCTTAAATGTTATTCTACATAAATTCTATTTTTTATAATTTAATATATATAAATTAGTGAACTAAAAAAATTCAAACAAATAAAAAACAGTTAGTTTTTTTAATAAAAAAACAAAAAAAAAACTCAAATAAATAATAAACAAAAAAGGTTAATTTTTGAATAAAAAACAAAAAAAATGAAAAACAATTTAAAAAAAAAACAAAAAAACTCAAATAAATAAATACAAAATAAAACTTTATGAATTGTGTTTTAAAAAAATTATTATGACATCAATTTCTGAAAAACTCATGTAATAAGATCATTTTGAAAAGAAAAAATAAGATGTGAAATCAATTATTAGGGAATCAATTTCACGACGAAAAAAATAGAACAAAGGTGAGAAATCAATTTATAAATAACCGATTTCTCACCTTGCATTGTAATTTTTATCATTTGTGTGAATAATTTTTGGGTTGTATTATTTAGATAATTTTTGTTTTTATTTTTTTGTGAAAAATTCGGTGGGCGAATCCTCTACAATTGCTGAAGCTAGTGCTAGCAAAGGAACAGTCCTGCAGATTGCTTCTAATGAATCTAGTCTATCGTGAATCTAACAATCTGTTGTTAATTGAAGTGATTAGAAACAGAGAAAATAAATGGGACTCCTACTAGACATTTGGGAGGTGTAGACAAAATTTAACCAGTTGGGATTTCTTTGAATTGGAAAGCAAGGGAACTAACTACTAAATTTACCCATAATCTTGCTAATTAAGGGTGTTGGACTGGCTAACTCGATTCATTTTGTCCTATCTCATTATTAGTCCACTGAAAATCGAGACAAGCATTGGTGAACTGTAAGTTTGGATCCATTAGGGGTGGGGTAGCAAGCCAACCTTAACAAAAAATAAAAATTTATTGGAATTAAAACCTATATTAGATTAAAAATATTTTAAAGATGATCTGATTAAACGAGATAAAATTAACACTTTTTGCTTATTTCTAAACTTGAACATAACTTTCCTATAAGAGAAATTGATTTTATAAAATAGACTAACAATAATAATAACAAATGTGTACATTGAAGAATAATAAAAACTTGATGTCAATCATATGGACTCTATAAGTGACATTTCAAATGACTTAAGTTAATAACATATTCTTTTAAAAAATATTGTTGGTTCGAGGAACAACCCGTCCTCACATGTCAATAACTAATCAGGTTGTCAGATTGGACCAAGCGGTTTGAACCAATTTGAGTGGGTTAAGCAGGTTGTTCTGTGTCATCCTTGGAATTCAGTAAAGAAGTCATGCATCTATCTCATCCTCTTGCCACTTGTTTAATCTTCCCTGCATACTCAAGAAAAAGACGTCACCACCATACATAATCGTGCGTTGCTCAACATAAACAAATGTGTTTGGATAATTCACAAGCAACATAATGACACAACAAATTGCATTTTTAAATGGTTTGTGTTAGAGAAAATTAATTTGAATAAAGTGATTTTTTATAAAAAAAAAATTACTATGAGAATTGATTTAATTGCCAAACTACTTTTTTTATTAATATATAAATTATATTATAATTTAAATTTGTAATAAAAATATTTTTAAACATGTAAATTATATTTTAGATTGATTTCAAGCAATTTATATTATGATATAAATTTCTTTTTAATTATTGGTAATTTTAAAAATATATATTTATATTCAATCTAAAAATAAGATCCTGAAAATGCTTTTGTAAAAAAAATCCTAAAAATATTATTTATAAAAAAATAACACCTAAAAATACTCTCATTCAATATAGTTGTTTTTATTTATATAGAGAAAAATTACAAAAACATTTCTATTTAAATATAATAGAAAATTATACTAACTAACATTAAAATTTTAAGAATTACACTTTTTATTTTATCTAAGCACCCACGTAATCAAGTAAGGAAAGGCCTATAAAGACACTTTGGCGCGCACACACACCATCACCACCATTTCACCACAACTGTAGTGAAGAACTTCTCTCCTACGACTTGTCTTAGAAGATATGTGTATCTAGTACTAGAAAAGAGACACAATTTTTGCTTGAACGCTTCAAGAGAGTACCATGAACACCAAAAGTCAAAAGAGAAGAAGTGAGTTCTTTAGGGATTTTATACTTGGTTAATGTAGAAAAATAAGATAAAATATCTTGACCGGGGTTTGAAAGAGTTTGGAAGGGAATAAGACAACCGGGGTTTTGCTAAAGTGAGTGGTTGAGCATCAGTATTAATACTTAGGCGAGGATAACTAACTTTGGGTTGATGCCAATTACTAACCAAAGTGGCCTTTTTCTAATAAGCATCGCTCTCATCTTGGTGTGGGATGTGGAGAATAAATGGTAAAGGTTGATCCTCTCAAAGGCACAAGGTGATGCAATACACAAGATGTTTAAACACTTCTAAGGACACTACTTTCTGATTAGAATGTTCTTATAATGCGTGTTCACATACAAGGCTTGATAAGTGAATTGAGGTCACATTGGGATGCATTGGCTAGGTCTCATCAGGATCACTTAAAATACAATGTGTCTAGATTAAGTGATTTTTTTAGAAGACAACCAAGCAGTTGATATATGTATTCTAAGTAGTTATGCTCCATCCATAGAGGATAGGATACAAATATTTTATGTAACTCATTTTTACTTGCTCTTGCCATTATGGCTGATGTAACCTCTATTGCGTTTTATTATAATTTTTAATAGTTATTGGGGTTTATCTCTATCGTTTTTTTTTAAAAAAAAAAGTAACTTTGGACTAAACGTTACTTTTTTTTTTTTGGAAGTTTTAAAAAATACTATTTCAATTGTAAAATATCTTCAACCAAAATAATTTTCAAGATCCATTAAATTTTTATGCGCGAATTAAATAAAAAGTATGTAACAGAAGTTTCTTAGTAGGCGCCAAGGCGGTGGTGAAGGACTGAAGGGCGAAGGAGAAGAAAAGAAAGTTCAAGAATTCAGGTATCAAGAACACTGGGCCGGTGGGCCCCAAAGGAAAAAAAATAGTATTAGTAGGAAAGGAAATCCATTCATCTCAGCCGTTTATTTCGGATGCTTTAACCATCCAACGGTGCACATTCCGAAAAGCGAATTTCGTAGCCGCGTCGAAGACAAACGAGTAACAAACAAACAGCACAAGCGTCACGTTCTCTCCATTCTGTTCGTTTTCCCGCAACAGGGATTTTTTCCTTCGCTACGAAGATATCCCTCTTTCTTTCTCATAGTTTTCTGCGAAATCGCCGATGCTAGAATCGGAGCTCCACGATTTATCCGACGACGCCGATTACGCCGCGTCTCAACAACAAGTAAGACTGTCGCCCTTTCTAACTTCGTAATTTCCTGTTTTCTTTTGGTTCTTTCAAGCAAATTGCATGTCAATTAGGGTTTCCGCGATTCAATTGAATACTCCAATATTGCACTGTTTTTTTTATATATATGTGTGTGTGTGTATATATATATATTTAACTGACTTTGCGATTATTTTTATTTGATTGATTGGGATTAGGGATCTGCTAGCGTGATGCTGCGTAGTGACAGTGCCAAACAGAGCTCCCCTCGGGAAGGTGCTGAAATTGTATTTTTGAAGGACAATGTCGCAATTCATCCGACTCAGTTTGCGTCTGAAAGAATCAGTGGAAGACTGAAATTGATTAAGCAAAGCTCGTCCTTGTCTATGGTAATCGTTGGTTGGTTTTTTCGTTACTCTTTGGTTGGCAGTGTTTTGTTATTTATTCTTTTTGCATGTAGACTTGGATACCTTACAAAGCGCATAGTTCAGAGGCCAGGCTGTCTGATAAAGGTAGTTTACATTCTGGACGACTTTGCTGCCTTGTGAAATATGCTCTATATGTTGATTTTGTTCTACTTTCTTGTTTAGACAGAAACCTTTATATCATAAGGGCGGTGCCCTTCACAGACATCAGGTCCATCCGGAGGCATAATCCTGCTTTTGGGTGGCAATATGTCATTGTTGTTCTATCATCAGGTGAATTTCTGTTGATGAAATAGTGGGTTTTATATTTTTTTTGTTTTTGTTAAATCATGGTTTTGTTCTCTATCGGTCTATCCTGCTTTCCATAAACCAGGTAGTTTATTAATATTGTGTATTTAAATCTCCATGTGATTTACTGCAATGTTATGAAAACCAATCTAGTCATTGACTCGATCGAGGTAGTGAGTTGGTGGTCCAACCGGTGGGTTATTAATTGATCCGGTTTGGTCTATTATATATTAAAAAAAAATCAAAATTATATATATATATATATATATATATATATATTATAAGTATATAACTAATATTATTTGATTAAGAAAAATCCATTTGTACTCCAAAATCCAAAATAACAATTGAAGTATTAAAGTTGATACACAAGTACACAAATAATAATTCAATAACACAATTACATAAGTCCATAAATAAGTTTTAAAATGAAAACACAAATAGCATCAACATGACAACATCCATAATTTATATCCAAGGAGCCAATGTTGGGTCAACTTCAAGTGATTTCTCCATCAAAAGAACGAGACTCTTCACTAATATTGCTTTCATTTGGATTAACATCTTCCTTGGTGTTGTCTGGTGGTTGTGGCAAATCATCATCCTCATTTTCATCTAGATTTAATTTTTCTATGGCAACATCATTAGCAATTAACATAAGTACGTAAGTGGTACTTAATAAATACTAATGTTATAAAGAAACATACCAATATCATCTGAAGTTGATTGGGTGGATATGTTTGCAACATCATTACGTAAAACCTTCACCTCTTAATGAGTTAAGAATGGTGGTGACTCCTCCAACACCCAATTAGAATGGTCATCAAGGGTTTCCAAATTGATTGGGTCATAATTTTGCTGCCTTATTCGATTCCTAAATTCATCAAAATGCTCATATATCAAAAATAAAAATAAAAATAAAAATTCAAGCAAAATAGGTAAACAATCAAAGCATAATCAATATAATAATACCTTTGTTGTAACCACAAGTTGTAACGAACATAAACAAGGTCATTAAGCTCCAATATCGTGAAGCTATGAATCCCAACACCTATCAAGGACCTCCAAGTAAGGCTCCACTTTCCTCTTATTTCTCTAAAACCTCCTAACCATCTTCTCTCTAGCCTTATACATAGCTTGGTAAAGAAAACCCATGGCAGGTTTATTTTCACTGTAAACAATACGTAACACACGAAACAATGGCTTTGTAAGCTTCACAATATCAGCACATTGTTTCCAAAAACGAGTCCAAGATTTGTTCCACAAATTTTTTAGCTTTGGAGTCTTTGACATAAGTTGAGCCTATCCATTCCCAAGATGTCACCATAGCTCTCAATGCATCATTCTGAGCCAATATGCTTTGCAAGGCAATGAAATTAGTTGCAAACCAAGTTGGAGCTGGACGAAGTATATCTCTCTCACTTGTATGTTGTCTCATCAAGAATAATCCATAACGAACATAACAAGAATAATGAATGAATAATAGGGTCTTCATCTATTTCAAATGTATTACTTTCGTCAGATTTTTCTTGCACTTTTCTTTTCTTGTTTTTTTCAAACTGTTCAAGTAGTTGCTTCATTTGATGTTGGACATCAGCAGGAACCTTCTTGCAAGCCTCTACTTGGCCTTTTTGTCCAGCCAAGTGAGCCTTAAACCTATTAATACCACCTTCCTTAACCCGTTTATCACAATAAATACACATCATTGTCACTTTTGTAGCACCCTCATTAATTTGTTTACAATGTCCTCAAGCTAGATCATTTTTCCCTCTAACATTCTAAGAAGTATTTGGAGTGGATGCTTCTTTAGAAGATGGACCTTCAACAAATGACATCTTCAAGTCTAATTGCAAACATTAACAATCAAAGAAATTCCAAATAACTAAAATTGTAAAAAGACTAACTTAATTAGTTAGTGATCATATATGGTATTTAATTCCAATTAAGTACGTTAACTTGGATTTTCAGACCTTCGTAGCTATGCAAACTATTAGAGAACTGGATAGTGGATATACAAAGATTATACACATTCTCAGCACGTCAAACATAATTGTTGAATTGAGACCCAAATTCCATACATGTGTCTCTCTAGCTTTTGTGCATTAAATTTATAGTGACAAAATCAACAAACTATTAAAACTGAGCATTCTTGTACAAATAAAATCTTTTTTGGAATGCTTGAGTGGACACAGATAATGGCACGTGGAAATAATTAATGTAAACTAAGAGTGGTATCATCCACAATTATCATTGTAAGTGAAAAAGGAATGGTGGCATTTCATCAAACATGGGTGCTGTAAAATAAAATGCAAGGAAACTTAGCATCATGAATAACAAACAAAGCACTCAAAGCATTAGAGCAGCATATAAAAAAAACATTGAATTCACTTCATAACCAGCAGGCGAACTCCAAAGCTGCAAATTTTTTATTTTACATTTTCAGTGAATCAAAGAAGAATTTTGTAAGGAAACAATTCCAATGGTTTGCATTAGTAGTTTCTGATGTGCCACAACTTGGATTACAAGACTCAAGTATCTCAGCTAGCTTCACTGTATAGAGTAAATTCCATAACTGAGAATATCCAAGCAACAAATAGAGTTGGAGCTAGGTGAAGGAGAAGTGGAGAACTCACCACCACTGGAAATGAGACCAAGGTGCGGCGGTGAGTGCAGACCCAGGTGTGCAGCGTCGTGGCGTTGCGGCGAGTTGCAAACCCAAGTGGCAGGTGCACGGCGACCAACGAGTTGCAGACCAGGTGCGGTGGCGAGCTGCGGCGACGAGTTCGAGCGTGAAGAATGAAGATGAAGAGAAGGGGTCTTTGGCTGCAGCGGCGAGATTTTTAGGGATAGTGCCAATTGCCAAACACTCAGTCTCAAACGCACTGAAGTTCTTTTTGGGTTGATAATAATGAGACATCAAAACGATGTCATAGAGGTGGTCCAATTTTATTTTTTTGTGTGCAGAGCCCAGTCCGGGTTTGTAAAACCAGCCGGGTCGCCGGGTTCCCTCAAAACCGGCCAGGTCATCCTGGGCCACATGCATGAACGGTCCAATAGCAAAATCGGTTTGGTTAGGTCACCGGATTGCTGTTGAACCGGTCTGACCGGCTGGTTTATAACACTGATTTACTGTGGTGCATGAACGTAGGAATAGAATAACTTTTGAATAACTTAGGAAGAGGGTACTGCAAGATACTTGTAATATGATAGTTGAAAAATAAGATTTAGTGTATTTAAAAATTTGTTATATAAAATATTTTAAAAATGACATATCTTTCCTTTTTAGTCATAGTAGTCAATAGCGCTATACTGCTATAGCAAGATAACCAAGCAAAGTCGCCCTGGGTCGCTTTGGGATTCAAATAGCAGAACTGCCAGAGCGGTTTTCAATATCGCACATAGCCAGCCAAAATAGCAGCTTTTCGCATGCTATAGCAGCACTACCATGATATAGGCTTCAAACATAGCTGCTGCACTCGGTTGCTGGCTGTATGGTTTCTCTTTGAAGATCTATTAGCATTATGACGCATTCGTGACATGATCTCTGTTAAATAAGTAGTATTTTAAAGTATTCTGGATAACAATGATTTGGAAAATAAGATGTTTGTGTTTGTTTGGAGACACTATTTATATCTATGGCAGCTCTAGATATTTGACTCAGTCTATACCTTAAATTCTGTGTTCTACAATTCAATCTTGTGTGAATAAAATTTTGCAGGACTTGCTCATCCTCCATTATATTTTTATAGTGGAGGAGTCAAAGAATTCCTTGCTACAATAAAGCAACATGTTCTTCTTGTGAGGTTAGCCCCAGATTGCATGCCCTTACAATTTTTATTTTTTTTCATTTAATAATGCAATAACCAATCTTTTGTAGCTAGTTGTTGCCACTGCTTTTGTTTCTGTGGATTTATAAATGGTGTTTTTGTTACACTGTGTTCTGTGTATGAAATTGATGAACCTACAATTGGGCATTATTTGATTGTCAGCAAAATGATTTTTATGACATCACCATGTATTATGTGCAAGACTTGACCATTCTTAGTTTTGAGCAAGTTATCAGGTGTGTCACATTCATGACTTCCTTATAAGCACAGTGTTTTTGAAATGATGGAGAATCATCATCATGCCTATGTTTTATGCATGCAGACTGAGACTATTTACAGATATACACTAGTCTTTTCCTCTTTTATGTGCATCAAGATCACTCTTTATTGCTGGCATGATTCCAATAGAACATTTACACTTCGAGATTCTTGATCATGTTTATTGCATCAAGAATAATAATATTATATTTGCAGCACATTTCTATCATTTTTTTCTTGTAAATTTGTTATTATAATCTTATTTGCATGCTGAATATATACATATTTTAAATTCTAAATATCTCTCTTTCATTTCATGTTGTGCTGCATTTTAGATCTGAAGAAGATGCCAACGTATTCCTTGTGAATGATTTTCAGAATACACTGCAGGTATGAGTGGTGTGATATTCAAGTGGATTTGTTTGTTTTTTACTACCGAATCATAGATTCATGCTATCCTTTGTGATAGAAGACCATGAGTAACTTGTTCCTCTTTTATTTTCATAGTCCCAATGTTATACTTGTTCTTCTAGCTAGAAAGATGAGAAGAATGAAAATGCTTACATCTAGAATTCCCTTAGGTCTCTAAAGTCTCTCTTGTTATTATGCCATTTTAATTGCACTGCTAAATTCTCTAAATGCTTGGATTGACTTCCAGAGGACTTTGTCTTCCTTGGAGATGCCCAGAGCTGTTCCCCTTACATGTGGACCTTCAAATACGTCAGTTGATGAATCCATTTTGATTGAGAACCAAGAAAGGGCTGATAATGGTGCCAATGATGGAAGATTTAGTGTTAATCAGTTCCACGGGAAGCCAAGACATAAAGTAGATCCTGCTCGAGACCTCTCTATTCAAGTTTTAGAGAAGTTTTCTCTTGTCACAAGATTTGCCCGTGAAACAACTTCACAACTTTTTGGAGAAAACCAGAGTAATGGATTTAGTCCCATTGACAGGAGGACCCATATCCAGACTAACCTTGATCACCCTAAGAAGTCTTCCAATGTTGAGGAAAATACCTCTGATGAAAGTCCTGTTGCCTTGGATTCTCAGGAGGTAACCTCTTTTTCTTTGGCCTTGCTATTGTAAATTTTAGCTTACTATCTGATAGTAAACTTGTGTTGTTAGGCGCAAAATTATTTTGATTAGATATGTTTGGTGCCTACTTTGTTGATATCTTCTACACTGAACATAATTAACTTCCAATTAACCTAATTAACTTCCAATTAAACCGTGAGATGGCATTGATAATCATGAATCTACATGTATGTCTAAGGGTCCCCTGTTGTGTATAGTTTGGTGGAATGATGATATACATCTTCATTAACATAGGAATTCTTTGCTTTATTTTCCTTGTATTTTTTGGAAACTGATGCCCTTATGAAGCTTCTGGGTTACTTTTACAGTTTTATTGGCTACTAGCAATATAGTCAAACAAAACACAAGGTGATTTAACTTGTTGAGGCAATATGAATCGATAAGTGCTTCATTGAAGAAAGACATTAATATTTGAAAAGGAGAAGACATTCATGGTAAAATTTGGAGTATTTTAATATTTTACAAAACCCAGTCCCAAAGACTAACAACTAGCTTTTCAAAATTTTACCATCTGTAGCATCTCAATCAACGTTAAACTTTGTCGAATCTCTATGACATGGATCAATTACGTAATAATGTGAATGCTAGGTCGTTGCCCGGAAGCAACGCGCTGTATGGCTCGAGTACAGTGTCAAAAGAGCAAGAGCCGCTGCATCGCCGCCCGGATGTAGTGAAAAGTAAGCAAGGGTTCCCACATTTTCGTGAACGGGTGTGGGTAAAGAAGCTAGTTCATGACAGGAGGATTCGCTTTGGTACATGGAATATAGGCACACTTACTGGAAAATCTATGGAAATAGTGGATGTTATGGTGAGGAGGAAGATCAATTTTATGTGCCTACAAGAAACTAAGTGGACAGGTGAAAAAGCGAAAGAATTAGACAACTCGGGATTTAAGCTGTGGTATACGGGAAAAATCCGATCAAGAAATGGGGTAGGGATTATTGTGGACAAGGAGTGGAAGAAGGATGTCGTGGATGTAAGAAGAGTAGGAGATCGTATCATAGTCTTAAAATTGGTAGTGGGACAGGACACCTTTAATGTTATTAGTAGGTACGCACCTCAGGTTGGGTTAGCAGAACACTTTAAGGTAAAATTTTGGGAGGATCTAGAAGGGGTACTTCAGGATATACCCCAAGGAGAGAAAGTTTTCCTAGGAGGGGATCTCAATGGACATGTAGGTAGCGTGGCTAGAGGTTTTGAGGGGGTGCATGGGGGTTTTGGCCTAGGGGAGATGAATGGGGAGGGTAAATCCATCTTGGAGTTTTCGGAGGCTTTGGATCTTTCTATAGCCAATACATGGTTTAAGAAAAGAGAGGAACATCTTATCACTTACAAAAGTGGAGGGACATGTTCTCAGATAGATTTCTTCCTTATCAGGAAGTCTGATAGAAAGTATTGCTTGAACTGTAAAGTTATCCCGGGAGAGAGCTTGACTACCCAACATAGAGTTTTGGTTATGGATGTAAGAATTAGAGATAGGGCAAAGAGAAGAAGTCCTATGGTAGCACCAAGGATCAAATGGTGGCACTTGAAGGGTGAGAAACAGGGAATCTTTCAACAAAAGATATGGGAGGGTTGGTGTGGACAATCACAAGGAAGTGCAAATGATATGTGGAACAAGATGTCCCAAGGGATTATTAAAGTGGCTAAAGAGACGTTGGGTGAATCTAGAGGTTTTGGACCTAGGGGTAAAGAATCGTGGTGGTGGAATGAAAATGTTCAGAGCAAAGTTAGAGTAAAAAAGGAGTGTTTCAAGGAGTGGTCTAGGTGTAGAAATTCTGAAACTTGGGATAAGTATAAGATAGCTAGAAATGAAACCAAAAAGGCGGTGAGTGAGGCAAGAGCCCAAGCTTTTGACGGACTATACCAAGCTCTAGGAACCAGGGACGGAGAAAGATCTATATATAGGCTTGCTAAGGGTAGAGAGAGGAAGACTAGAGATTTGGATCAAGTAAAGTGTGTTAAGGATGAAGAAGGCAAAGTCTTAGTGCATAAAAAAGATATCAAGGAAAGGTGGAAGGTGTATTTCCACAACTTATTTAATGATGGATATGGATATGACTCTAGCAGTCTAGACACAAGAGAAGAGGACCGGAACTATAAGTACTATCGTCGGATTCAGAAACAGGAAGTAAATGAAGCGTTGAAAAGAATGAGTAATGGTAAGGCGGTGGGGCCAGACAACATACCTATTGAAGTGTGGAAAACTCTTGGAGATAGAGGTCTTGAGTGGCTCACCGAACTCTTTAACGAAATTATGAGGTCAAAACGCATGCCGGAGGAATGGAGGAGAAGCACGTTAGTGCCAATCTATAAGAACAAGGGGGATATACAAAATTGTGCAAATTATAGGGGAATCAAGCTCATGAGTCATACCATGAAATTATGGGAAAGAGTGATCGAACGGAGATTAAGAAAGGAGACTCAAGTTACTGAGAATCAATTTGGTTTCATGCCGGGAAGGTCGACCATGGAAGCGATTTATTTATTACGGCGGGTGATGGAGCAATATCGCATGGCCCAACAAGACTTGCACTTGATTTTTATTGACTTGGAGAAAGCGTATGATAGAGTGCCTAGAGAGATTTTGTGGAAAGCTCTAGAGAAGAAAGGGGTTAGGGTCGCATATATTCGAGCTATCCAAGATATGTATGATAGGGTATCGACTAGTGTTAGGACACAGGGTAGAGAGTCAGACGATTTTCCCATCACAATTGGTTTACATCAAGGGTCAACCCTTAGCCACTACCTTTTTACCTTAATTCTGGATGTCCTCACGGAACAAATCCAAGAGATAGCGCCGAGATGCATGCTTTTTGCAGATGACATAGTCCTCCTTGGAGAGTCGAGGGAGGAGTTGAATGAGAGGTTGGAAACTTGGAGACAAGCTCTAGAAACACATGACTTTCGCCTAAGCAGAAGCAAATCGGAGTATATGGAATGTAAGTTCAACAAAAGAAGGAGGGTTTCTAACTCAGAGGTGAAAATAGGAGACCATATTATCCCTCAAGTCACACGGTTTAAATATCTTGGGTCTGTAATACAGGATGATGGGAAAATTGAAGGGGATGTGAATCATCGCATTCAAGCAGGATGGATGAAATGGAGAAAAGCATCGGGGGTGTTATGTGATGCAAAGGTACCGATCAAGCTAAAGGGAAAGTTTTATCGGACTGCGGTAAGATCGGCGATTTTGTACGGAACAGAATGTTGGGCGGTCAAGAGCCAACATGAGAATAAAGTAGGTGTAGCGGAGATGAGGATGTTGCGGTGGATGTGTGGTAAGACTCGACAGGATAAAATCAGAAACGAAGCTATTAGAGAGAGGGTTGGAGTAGCGCCTATTGTAGAGAAGATGGTGGAAAATAGACTTAGGTGGTTTGGGCATGTAGAGAAAAGACTGGTAGACTCTGTAGTGAGGAGAGTAGATCAGATGGAGAGAAGACAAACTATTCGAGGCAGAGGAAGACCCAAAAAGATTATAAGAGAGGTTATCAAAAAGGATCTCGAACTTAATGATTTGGATAGAAGTATGGTACTTGATAGAACATTATGGCGGAAGTTGATCCATGTAGCCGACCCCACCTAGTGGGATAAGGCGTTGTTGTTGTTGTTGTTGTTGTTGTTGTAGCATCTCAATCAACAAGTTGGCAACATGTGCACAGCTTTGGAATTTAAAAGGTGTGCATATTATTGTAAGCTGCTAGGATTTGTTCAAGGTCATGCTGACTGTATTGAAAATTGTCTGATATTTGCTTGTCCATGTGGTAACTTGGTAGCATCTGTAAATTTGTGTTGATATAGCTGTTATGAATAGTCTGATTGTCATGGAGATAATATCCTATTTAGTGTCTATTGTTATGAAGATTTAGGATAGTGCTCATATTTGAAAAAAATTATTGGGCCTTTTTCCCCCTGTTCCTTTTTACATTGCATAACATTAATGACATCGTCTTTTGTTTCTCTTTTGGCAGTTTGATAACTTATCACTAGTATGGGGAAAACCCAGGCAACCCCCTTTGGGTTCTGAAGAGGTATGAGCTGTATATTTTATAAAAGATATTATTTCTTATCTAGGTTTTTAACATCATCATATTATATATATGAATTTGTCTTGCAAATGTTCTTGTCATGATGATTATTGATATTGTAAATGTGCAACTTTTGCTTATTGTTGCTTTTGCAAATGATGCAATCTAGAAGGATTTTCCCTTCTTGTCAATGACTGAACCAAAAGTTAGATGGTCAGTATGATGGTTTTGGTTTAATTGTTTGCAAGCTTCAATTAACTTTGTTCTTTTGACTCCCCCCCCCCCCCCCCCCCCCGTAAATATATAAACATTTTTTTTCTTTATCTTAAATAACATGCCTTTAAAAAAATCTTTAAAACATTAAATTCTATTAAGATTTAACATCCCATAGTAGTTGAGCCAGCCCACAAGGTACCCAACCTTCTGAGCAGTTGCTTCTCACATGATCTATGGGACATTAAAAACTAATATAATTTAACTTTTTCATTCTAACCCAAAGGAAATTGTGTTACAAAATAAGCTTTATAAATGAAAATTAAAAATGGCTGAAACATCAAGGGGAATATTCATAGTTTACCCTAATAATTTAATTTTTACTGTGATGTAGTAATATCAGGCCAGAAGTGGGACAACTTTGTGTTTTAGAAGGGAAAAAAAAGGAACTTAAAACAATTTAAACTGCATTATGAGGGAGTTTCTTATCCCTGTAAATGTGGACTTTGAAATGGAAAGAAAGCAGCTTTGACACATTTTTACATGTGCATAGATGGTATACTTGCATGTACTAGTGTCTTTGACAATCATGGACGACGCCAAATTCTTACCATCACAATTTGTTCTGTATGAAAATTCAATCAGTTTTTGTTCATTTTTTGATCTGGTTTATATTTTAGTTTTCATTAATTTTGAAAACTTAAAGGGTGTCATTATGGATAGACTTCTGGTCAATTCCTTTCTGTGCACTTTTGGATGGACAATTTTGAGGGGAAAATGGTAGGTGGGTAAAATTTTCATTTTTGAATTGAGAATTATATGAAAGTGTTGGAAAGCTGCCGTAATTGTGTCACCCTTAGCTTCTTTGGGGGTTGTCTTAATTGCAGCCTCAAGGTAGTGGTTTAATCCCACATTTACTAAAGATATGGCTTAAAAAGAGTTTATAATTATAAAGCTTGAGCAATCCTCGCCTCGCAAGCCGGTTTTGCGGGATTGAGTTAGGCCCTAAGACCAATTTCTAAGATAAAGTTTATATTAATGAGCAAGGGATTAGAAGATTTTATGATAATCTATAATTTTGTCTTTCATTAATTCATTCTAAATAATTTTTTAACTTAGAGAATATTTTCCTGAAATGAAACATTTATAGTTTCTTCTCTTTCCCTTCAAAACCTCCTTCTCAAACATACCATTGAATCATTTTTTACCATACTTTGCCAAAAAGGAGCATTCTGAAGCTGAGGTGACAGCTTATGTGTTAGTTTTGGTGTGATGCCCATGAGGCAATATTGAAATGAAATATTTTTCTAGCTACAATCATTCGACTGATGTATGTTTCTTATAGCTATGCTAATTGCAAGAATTGTTGAGGGATACCAGTCATGTTATTACATAAAAGATTTATCCTGAAAATTTTCAGATGCTTGCTAATTATTATTGGGGTTAAACATCTGCAGTGGATTACCTTCATGGATTCTGAAGGACGAGTCACAGATTCAGAAGCTTTGAGAAAAAGAGTATTTTATGGTGGACTTGACCACAAATTACGAAATGAGGTTTGTGTATGTAATGTGTTTTAGGCTTAAGCATTTTGATTATAAATTAAAACATGTTCTTCATCTGATAAAGCTTATACCTAAATGATAGGTATGGGGTTTGCTTTTGGGATATTATCCATATGAATCGACATATGCTGAGAGAGAATTCCTGAAGTCAGTTAAGAAGTCAGAATATGTGAACATAAAGAACCAGTGGCAGGTTTTCATTCGCTCTTACCATTCTTTTTCATTGACGTTCTTCTCTTTCTGCTTTCCTACTATTCTCTTGAAGAAAAAATTAAATCATAAGTTGGGTGCAACTAATTATATGGAGGCCTGTGTCCCATGTAATACTTTTTATCCCAATTTCATGAGATGATCTGCAATACCTTCAGTTTATAGTTTGCCAAATATGTAAATTAGTTCCATGCTTGAGTTTACATTCATAAGCTGTTAAGTGTATTGATGCAAAACTGATGATAAAATATCCAATATGGGTGTGAACAAATTAGATTTCAGTCAAAGATAGCAAAACCATTTGTGACCACATTGCACTTACATCAGGTGATTTTTTTTTTCTCACATGGAACCAAGTTTGACTCGATTTTCCTTAGTTACTGCTAGCCACATTGAACTGGGTTATGCATGCGACCCTAAAGAAAATATGAAGCTGATAAATGATTAAATGCATACCCTAACCCTGCCAGTTACTGAAATATGATGATCTGAAGTCTGAACCTGGATTTACTCATCTATTTGTTGATGCCAAAGTTTGTTTTCTTTTTCAATCAATACCCTTGTGATTTGGGCATGTAGAGAAGATGGTGGAAAATAGACTTAGGTGGTTTGGGCATGTAGAGAGAAGACCGGTAGACTCTGTAGTGAGGAGAGTAGACCAGATGGAGAGAAGACAAACAATTCGAGGCAGAGGAAGACCCAAAAAGACTATAAGAGAGGTTATCAAAAAGGATCTCGAAATTAATGGTTTGGATAGAAGTATGGTACTTGATAGAACATTATGGCGGAAGTTGATCCATGTAGCCGACCCCACCTAGTGGGATAAGGCGTTGTTGTTGTTGTTGTTGTACCCTTGTGATTATGAATTCTCGTAATGGATATTACTATCTTTTTTTACATTGTTTTTCTGCTGTAATTCTATATGCTCTCAGCTAAGCCTTTTTTCAAATTATAAATTTGTTAAGTATTTTTCTCCGTAGAGTATATCCTCAGCACAGGCTAAAAGATTCACAAAATTCAGGGAAAGGAAAGGGCTTATTGAGAAAGATGTGGTAAGCTGGAAACTAGTGCAACATATTCCAAATTTAAATGACTACAAATGAAAAGATAAATAATTCTTATTTAGTTTTAATTATCTTGTATTTTTGAAGGTGAGAACTGATAGATCGCTCGCTTTCTATGAAGGCGATGATAATCCAAATGTCAATGTTCTGCGAGATATCCTGTTGACATATTCATTCTACAACTTTGATCTTGGTTATTGCCAGGTAACTATGCAGTGGATCTTGGACTTAATTGTATCTGTTGTTAATATCATATATCTTGAACACCAAAATTTTGATCTTATCCTTTTCGGAAGTTATGAGCTCTCTTGTTTGATTAAACAAAGAATATTTTATGTATTCACTACAGCAGGGAGGAGTTTCTTAATAGCTATTATCTTTTTGAACCAAGTGTATTTTGAAACCATGAATCATTACGCTTCTTTATTGTTTTCATATGCTGTCTTCCTCCCTTTCTCTTGTTTGATTAAACAAAGAATTATATTGTATCCCTTAAGTGGGAAGGAGTATCTTATTAGTTATTATCTTTTGAACCAATTATATTTTGAAACCATGAATATTATGCCTCTTTGTTTTCATATGCTGTCTTCCCCCCTTCCTCCAATTCAAAAAACTGGTTATAGTTGTGGTCCTTGAGGATTATTATCTCATAAGGTTAGGAAATCTTATATACATGCTGTTTTACAGGGAATGAGTGATCTGCTATCTCCAATATTGTTTGTGATGGATGATGAATCAGAGGCATTTTGGTGTTTTGTTGCTCTAATGGAACGTCTTGGACCCAATTTTAATCGTGATCAAAACGGCATGCACTCTCAACTTTTTGCACTATCAAAGGTTTTTCTCTTCTTTCTCCCCTTTACATGCCACTCAAGTACACCGCACCATTAATTTTTAATGATTAGGTTGTCATGTTTTTATTGGTCAATTTTACACTATGCTTGCCTTTAGTGGCCTTATTATTTGAGAAATGATACTTGTACAACAAGTTGTACAGTAAAATATACAACTGAAAGAGAGAAAGAGATAAAAGGGACAAAATTTGAAGTTAAATTATAATAAATGATAGGATTGAGGAGAGAGATACACACAAAGTATGATGTTGTATAAATTGTTGTACAGCTTCTTATATGTGTATCATATCTCATTATTTTAACACGTGTACATCTTAGTGGGGAAAGGCTTGGCTGTTGTTGTATATGCACACAAGCTTATTATGAATTCGTCTTGCAAGGTGTCTGCATGTCCAGAGGTGTGCTTAAATAATTTAGATGTAGACCTGAGAGATTAAAAAATGAGGGTATTGCGATGATTTTCCATAATTTTTTGCTAGTTATAAAGAGGTTGTGCTGCTGGCTTTGACCTGCTTTGTTGATGTAACTAGCTTATGATGATTCCTAGCTTTTAGTGTCCTTTACCATTCCGAACTAATACATTTATTTGTTGCAGTTGGTGGAGTTGCTGGATAGTCCATTGCATAACTATTTTAAGCAGCGTGACTGCTTGAATTATTTCTTTTGTTTCCGCTGGATTTTGATTCAATTTAAAAGGTTAGATTCCTTAAATTTCTTCGTTTGTTACCATTCAATAACTTTTGGTACTTGACTATAATACGTATGATGTTAATATTGCTGAGCTTGTGTTTCAAATGTAGTTATTTTCTGCTTACCTTTTGAAAATAGTTTGGCTATACCATAACACAGAAGGCAGTTGACTATAATTAATAAAATCTTTTTGTTGGATAGAATCCAAAGATCAAATACACCTCTGCAAACTACTTTCAATTGCAACTATTAATTAATCTGAGTTGCTTTCTTTTTTTGGCCAATATTCTCATAGTTTGCTTACACTTCAAAATGTGTGACTGTTAATCAACGATGAACAAAATTTCATAGGTTTAATAAGTCTAGTCTCTTTTTCTCTTGATAGTAGTTTCCTCAACAGTAATAGAGAATGTTAGAGATTACAAGTTAGGTGATTTTATTTGCTGTTTCTTCTGATGGAGATTAGTGATTACATACAGATCCACTTGATATTAAGTCTTATTAGTGTTTTGTAACCAAAAAAGTCCTATTAGTGTTTCCGGTTTGCAAATTGCAAGTCTGGCAGGTCTAGCCTTGCCTAGAGTTATCTAAAACATTTATCTACAACACATACTTAGACAACTAAACAATATTGGTTGTGACATTTCAGGGAGTTTGAGTACGAGAAAACAATGCGCTTGTGGGAAGTTTTATGGACACATTATCCGTCTGAGCATCTGCACCTGTATGTATGTGTGGCAATCTTGAAACGATATCGTGGTAAAATAATTGGAGAGGAAATGGACTTCGACACCCTTTTGAAGTTTATTAATGAGCTAAGTGGTCACATCAACCTTGATGCAACCCTCAGAGATGCAGAGGCTCTATGCATATGTGCTGGTGAGAACGGTGCTGCTCGCATACCTCCCGGAACCCCACCATCGTTGCCTGTTGAAGATGGTTCTTTTTACGCCCAACAAGAACAAGATGAAATATTGTAAATAAATTCACATTTATAATAAATTGTTTGGTGATACTTGAATATATCAACCTAATTGTGTATTTCCTCATTCCAGTTTAAATACGTTGTTAGCATATTAAATGCATTTCTTTAATCATATTTGTTGTCCTTTGATTCTAAGCGCATCATTTCTCCTTCCTTCCAATCTTGAATGCAAAATAAATTAAAAAAAACTAATTCACATTAATTAAGAAAGTTAACATTATTTAATTTTAATAACCTTATTTAAAAAAAAAATCTTTTGTTAAACTATCATTCAACTTGATCTTAAGAATAAAAAGTTATTAGTCACTCATCTACCATTTTAGCATGATTCAGGACACTGAACTATGAATTCGGTTTTCAACTAACCATGAGAGTAACTAATGTCTAAAAATGAGTATTGCGTATGAATAATCTTTATTATATCTTTGCGATGCCAACCTTTTCGGCACATCTTGTGCTATGTTGTACCATATCATTGATAAAGTTTTGCTTGTTGAAAAAAAATGGATAACCCCACAATCATGTATAAAAAGAGAGAAGAACATACATCCACTTCACAATCAAAGATGTGGCGGTATTTATTGTTTGGTGTGAGTGCAAAAAATTTGGATTATTGAACTCGTACAGTGAAATATAAATTGATAGATTTGAAGAGTTACTGCAATGAGGTTATAGGATTCTTGAATAGGTCACACATTGTCTAGAATAAAGTTTCTATGTCCTTACACCAAGACATTGCATTTCCTGCATATCGTCTCTTTGGTGGAATTTCTATTAAGTGTTAGAATGCCTTCTGTAGATACGAATTTATTTTTCACACCCCGTCGGAGAAGTTCATTGCCATAGAAGAACCAAGACTTTGACTTACTCAGAAGAGCATTCCAGTCAATGTTCACTATGGAATAGTCTCAGGCATTTAATATATATAATATATGGCGTATCAAGTGAGGTTTTTTTTTTTTCCCTTTTAAACTCACAGAAGATTTGCACTTTGCAAGGTCTTTTTCTTTTTCCATTTTTCTATCTTGGAGGTCTACCTTTTTATGCTTTGCCCCCGTAGCGGTCCATGAACCTTGTGGGCTTGTACCACTTGCTTATACGGTTGTCTCCCCATCAAACAAGGCCCTTTGTCCGACCCCAACTAGAAAACTCATACGGCAATTGCTTCATGCACCTAGCATTCTTCTAGTACACCCAGCAAATTATTTTGAATTCTGAAAGTACTCTGCTAATAAACATACAGATTCAAAATCCATAATAATAAGCTTACGAATTCATAATTCATAAGTTTTGCAATCCGTAACACATAATTCGTACACGGATTGGCAATCCATCCAACCAATTGAGCTAATAAGCCAATTATGTCATAAAATAATTAATATCGCTATATATAACACTAAAATTTCTAATATATATTTAATGCACGTGTAAATTTACATAATAAATTTTGTGACAATTCATTTTGATCTAATAATTAATTGTTCTACATATATAAATTTTTATGAAACCTATAATTTTTATTTAAAATTTATATATGTAAAAAAATACATTATTAGATCAAAATTAATTATAATAAGGCCAAAAACTTATTACAATTAATTTTGATCTAATAATGTATTTTTTTACATATATATTTTAAATAAAAATCATAGGTTTTATAAAAATTTATATATGTAAACAAATTAATTGTTACAAATTTTGTTATGTTGATTTACATGTGCATTAAATATACATTAAAAATTTTAGTATTATATATAGCGACATTAATTATTTTATAACATAATTGACCTATTAACTTAATTGGTTAGAGCGTCGTACTAATAATGTGAAAGTCACATGTTTAAATCCTACTTGAGTCATTAACTTGTAAAATATTAAAAAAATCTATATTTATTACCAGGCTTTTGAAATTTACAATAATTTGCTGGGTGTATCATGGGCCTTACATGTTCTTTTTGTCTATTTTGTGTTGTTATCCTCACCCTTATTTTGACCCAAAAAAAAAGGAAATAAAAGAAAATACACATCCTCATTCCACATCCTTATGGATAAACTTTTCTGGCTGTAATTGTTGGTCATTTTACGTCTTATTGCTGAGGAGATGCATTTATTCTCTTCGTCTTGCAAAGTGATGGTGTAAAATATGTTTTTTAATTTTTTATTATATTTTGATGTCATCATTAAGTAAATAAAAATATTAATCAAATGAAATATTAAGTTGGTTTTATTAATAATTTGTATAGCTATAACAACTTACATAATTAAATTAGTGCAGCGAAATGTCAATCTAAGAACCGGCTAAAATTGACCAAAACTCGACAACTTATGCAAGTGAACCAGAACTAGCTAGTCTAAACTGTTTTTAAAATGTTTTTTACTATATATTTTTTTAAAATGCTTTCAATACTATAACATTACACACACACACATCCTTAAGATAAACTTTTTATTTCGTAAAATATGCAATACAGTTTTTTGTATTAATATATATGTACTATTTTTATATCAATTATTGAATATATTATATAATATTAAAAAAATGGAATAATTACAAGTTCAAAACATTGACAAGGACGATGAATGAAATTTGAATAGAGAAACCGAATCTTCTGCGATTTAAAAATTGATGGATACCAAATTTGCAAAGGACAGTAAAACCAATTAATAGTCCCCACTATGCCTCATTTAGGTTGCCTACATTTTGCGGCCAAAAAGGATGAAAAAGGAGATAAATAAACAATAAAATGTGAGATTCACGTTTTATACTTTAATTTAAAATTTTCTTTTCAATTCATTTTTTTTTTCTCCTCTACCGAACGTGCTGAAGAACAAACTTTCTTCCAAGTTACTGTGACTGTCTTCTTTTGGTTTGCATCTCTGTGCAAGGTCCAATTACTTTACGTCACTTCCTCACTACTGCTCCATATCCAAGTGACCGTCACTAACAAACAACTCATTAATTAAGGACCTGTTGTTGGAGAAATTAGCCTCTGTTCAATTCTGAGTTCTGACCATGAAATAAAACGAATAAATATTTCAAGTTCTGCTGAGTTTCGCTGTCTGTAATTCTGTTTGATATAAGCGGGAGAAAAAAAAATTGAGGTAGATTTTTCGATTTTTTTATTTGACAGAAATGCAAATGAAACTAAGAAGAATGTGTTTTTTCTTTTTGTAAAAAAGTGAGGAGAATATTAAGATTAAAAATAATATGTACATTCGGTAAAAAAAAAAATATATATATATATATATATATATATATATATATATATATATATATATATACCATTTAAAGCTATCACAAGTGATTTTTGTAGTATTTTGTGAGTGTTTTAAAGGTTAGATTAATATTTTAGTTTTTTAATTTATTATTTAGGTTTAAATTAATTTTATACTTTTTTGTTTAATTTGATTTTCTATTTTTTAAAATTAATTCAATTTCATCCTTTAAATTTTAAAATCAATTCATTTTTTAGAAAAAATGTATATTTTATGACTATTTAAGATAATGATGATTTTGAATTATCATAAAATATGATTTCTTACGATTTAAACTGAATGATCAAATTAAATCGATACAAAAAATTAGATAATCAAATTAAACTAAAAAAAATAAAAGATCAAATTGAATTTAAAAAAATAAAGGACTAAAAAATTAATTTAAGCTATTTTAAAAATTCCTACTTGTTTCAAAACATGGAAAAATTTTCTTTTTTAAAGCCTTTTATTATACAAATTTAATTGTCTTAATTATTATTTTAAAACCTTTTCGACATTAGATTTAATAATCTTAATTACATATTTTGAATTAATCATATTTATAATTTCCTTAATAATGAGATAATGCGAAAGTTGAGACTTTTCTTTTGTGCCTATAAAATGAATGTTCACTTTATTCTCTCTATTTGGATTTTGAGTTTTTATCTTACTTGTTAGTTCTAATATTCCGATCAATTCGGGATAAAGTTGTTAAATCTTTGAGAGATTTACATTTTACGTGAATAAATCATTGAAGAAAATATATTTAACACACGTTTCAGGCTAAGAGTTGTTGAGCTATTCGAATAGGAGATTAGATCAAGGGTTGTGTTCATTGAAGTTCTTGCTTATGAGATCATGTTTCATGATTTGACTTGCCTACAACAATAATATTTACAATAATTTAGTTATTATTTGTTTCATATATAATCTCAATCACATTATTTATTTTATGTACACTTTTAGTTAAACTCATGACATGTTAATAAGTATACACTAAATATTAATTTTGATTACAAGTTTTCATGTAAAATTATATATGTTTTAAAATTATTTTTTTAATATTTATTATTCAGACAAAAATTGCATACTATAAATTCACATTTTTAACCTTATTCAAACTAAAATAGCCATCCAACCTCTTTTAAAAATATTTAATCCAATTAGGTGTGAATAACTTGAGTTCAAGATTTATAATGAAATTAAAATAATTTCAAATCAATTAAATAATTATAAAATACATATCCAAACATGCATTTAATTAATCAATATCAGTATCTGGAGACTGGTCTAGGGTACAGGCCAGTGATGTCCAGCAAACTTTGTACCTTCTGTCTTGAGAGGAAGCTCAAATGATCCGATCCTTTCAGAAATTTCAATCAGTGGCGCCTAACACCCAAGCCAATCAATTAACTATTATTCCCTGCTGTCAGCATGATACACAAAAAAGAATTGAAAACTACCAAATTATAAATGAGTGCTCTAGTTTTGCCTGATGTGGCTGTTTCACACTGAAAGCTCCTTATACTTCTGTTTGGCCTCTTTAGCTACCCACTAAACAGTAAATACAAAATGCAAACCCAATGGAGTGAGGAGACACACTTTGAACCACTCCATACCCTATGCACCCTACCCTCATAGGTCATGCAATATGTCAACACATGAACCCTAACTTCTCTCTGTAATTCCTCACCTTCCAACTGCCCAATCCAAAGGACAACCAAGTATATTCATACATTTATGTAGCCTTTGGGTTTCAACTTTGACGGTTTCATCTCAAAGTGGTCCTCCTTCCGACTTCTTGTTGGGTTGGACAATTGAAACTCATGTCTTGAATTGCATGCTGTTTTGTTTGTTTGACAGGGAATTGATAGAGACACCTTGTTTGATACTCCTGTCATTTTTTGTAAAAAAAAAAAAAAGGTTCAAATTCAGAGACACGAGACATCTTTAATATTAGGACGCTAATGACATGTTGAAATTGCTAGTAGAATCCTACTTAGAAGTTATTATTGAGCAAAGATATAAAATGAATTGAATGATTAAGTGAGAAGAAAAAGATCGCAGGTATAATTTTCTTTATTAACAAAATTAGTATTTTAACAAACTAATATATTCGAACTATCCAAGATATGTATGATAGGGTATCGACTAGTGTTAGGACACAGGGTGGAGAGTCAGACGATTTTTCCATCACAATTGGTTTGCATCAAGGGTCAACCCTTAGCCCCTACCTTTTTACCTTAATTCTGGATGTCCTCACGGAACAAATCCAAGAGATAGCGTCGAGATGCATGCTTTTTGCAGATGACATAGTCCTCCTTGGAGAGTCGAGGGAGGAGTTGAATGAGAGGTTGGAAACTTGGAGACGAGCTCTAGAAACACATGGCTTTCGCCTAAGCAGAAGCAAATCGGAGTATATGGAATGTAAGTTCAACAAAAGTAGGAGGGTATCTAACTCAGAGGTGAAAATAGGAGACCATATTATCCCTCAAGTCACACGGTTTAAATATCTTGGGTCTGTAATACAGGATGATGGAGAAATTGAAGGGGATGTGAATCATCGCATTCAAGCAGGATGGATGAAATGGAGAAAAGCATCGGGGGTGTTATGTGATGTAAAGGTACCGATCAAGCTATAGGGAAAGTTTTATCGGACTGCGGTAAGACCGGCGATTTTGTACGGAACAGAATGTTGGGCGGTTAAGAGCCAACATGAGACTAAAGTAGGTGTAGCGGAGATGAGGATGTTGCGGTGGATATGTGGTAAGACTCGACAGGATAAAATTAGAAAATGAGCTATTAGAGAGAGGGTTGGAGTAGCGCCTATTGTAGAGAAGATGGTGGAAAATAGACTTAGGTGGTTTGGGCATGTAGAGAGAAGACCGGTAGACTCTCTAGTGAGGAGAGTAGACCAGATGGAGAGAAGGCAAACAATTTGAGGCAGAGGAAGACCCAAAAAGACTATAAGAGAGGTTATCAAGAAGAACCTCGAACTTAATGATTTGGATAGAAGTATGGTACGTGATAGAACATTATGGCAGAAGTTGATCCATGTAGCCGACCCCACCTAGTGGGATAAGACGTTGTTGTTGTTGTTGGTGTTGTAATAATTATCATTTTAAAAAAAAAGATTTTTAGAGCTGTAGTTACTCAAATTTAATGGGTAATTATGTGGAAAGAAATGACCGAAAGAAAATTAATGAGAATTAAACAAATATTTAAATTAAAATAGAAAGAAAAAGATGTAGGTGATGAACCTAGATCCACACAAATTTTTGAAAATTAAAATTCCTCTTTTCCTTCCTATTTGAACACCGTCAAACCACCCCTAAATATTTGGGTTAGTGTTGCATCCAACTAAACTGACGTGTTAAATTCAATCTATCATTCATGTAACTTTTTTTATTTTTGCATTGGAATGTGTAAAGTTTTCTTTCAACATCCTTCAAACACACACTTAAACATTAGAAAATCTCTCTAAAAAGGGTTTCTAATTAATCAAGTAAGGATAGTAGGATCAAGGGATTCAAACTCGTACACATGAAAAGAGTGAGAGTAGTTAAATTTTTAATCATTTATGTGATATTTACCTGATATAGTAGTATATATCATTGGTGCATAATAGAGGGGGTACACCGGCCCAGATGCCTCGTGTGCATGTTGGGGCATCACGTGAAAACCCCTTTACAGGCTTCTAGCAATCACTGACAGCAACAGTGCAGTGTGATTTTGCGAGTCTAGGGCAGGGGGCAATGCTTCTAAGGTTGAATATTGTTGGGACTTTAGCTTCGTGCGTGGCTCAAACACAGACCATAAAACAAGAATATTCAATCTCTCCGATTTGTTGCATGATTAAGCATCTGAATATATTACTAACGCGCATAGGGAAGGGAAACATTTTTCATTTTTGGTTAGTTTCTGTCTAGCAATAATTTGTTATTGCTTTTTATTCATTTATCCTTGCGAGATAGATTCCCTGTCTGTTCCCTTTGTCGGTCTTTTATTGATTTCTGCATCCGTGTCTCATTCTGATGTGAAAAGATAATGGGCTTCTATAAACTTTTCTAATGATTTTTATGTTTTTAATTATAAAAAATGTAAGAATTTATTGCATGTCATGTAATTGCACACTAAGATACGGTCCCCTATATTAAATTATGTATTAAAAGAGTGGATCTTTCGAGCGAACCGCGTGCGTACCTCACTACCTCGATTCCTTCTGGCATCAAACTTCTCCTGGGAATCCATTTTGATAAGCACTATGAATGTCACGTTGAATGTAATACTCAGATTGTCTAAATCATTAGCAATATGAATGTAATCTTAGTGCTAAAAATCTTCTATAATACTACAAGTAATCTTTTGGCTAACTAATGACGTATCTGATCAAGGACCCTTCTTTTTATTTTTTATCATAAAATTGAAGATTATGTCAAGTTCTTAACACAAATTTGCATATCCATCTTTTGAAAACATGCTGTCTTATGAGATAGTAGTAATTTTTTATGTTAACGTCTTTTAAGTTGTTATTATTGTTATTTATAATCTACTAATTAACTTCTTTATAAAATATCTCAATTGCTGTTTTTTTTATTTCGAGGTACAGGTTGATTTAATTTAATTTAATCACAAATTGAGGTGGATCCAATGGCGGATTCAACATTCAAGATCTAATGGATATAAATTATCAGTGGATTCAATTATATAAATATAAATAAAATAAAATATAAAAATATAAGGTAAACCCACCCTGTTCTTCAAGCCAGCAGAGGAAGTGGGCGTTCACTTTGCTTTCCAACTCTGTGACCCCGTAATGAAAGCACACGTTTATGGAGCGTAAATGCAACGCTCTTCTTTCATCAAGTCCCGTCTATTTTCTTTGTATTGTATTTTTAATAACGAATACATATTTTAATATATATATATATTTTAATCAGGTCCAAGAGTTTAAAATTAATTATATCAAAAATAGTTTTACTCAACTTTAAAATAAACAAGATCAAACTCAAAAATGTAATTGTATGTTTGATAAACAAATTCAAATCCTGTTTATTTTTGTTAGAAATTTAATTCTCGTAATTTTAATAAATAAAAAGCATGTATTCCCATTTGAATTAATAATTGAGATTAATTTTGACATAGTTTCCAATTTTATTCAATGTTTTCTATGAGTATTTCATTCAATTACTTAAAATCAATTTTATCTACCCATAAAATAAATTATTCCTTAGGATTTTATTTATAAAAAATTGATGTTTTTGAAAATAATTAATTCAATTCGTTACACTAATAATAATCCAAAATTAAACACTTTTAAAAATAGTAAATACTATGTCAGGTGTAGTAATGATTTATTGAAGAAATTATAGTGAGTTTAAACTGCAGTTTCATGTCGTCACAATTACGTAATTAATCCATAAAAGGAAATGTCCAACCAACGAAATTTTATATAACTTTAAGAAGAGTCAAACTCATATTCATAAAAGAACATGAAAAATTTCTTTCAGATCTTTCGCTATTATTCGTAATCTATCGACATCTAACAAATATGTTTTTGTCCTAGTAAAACAAGATCGATTAATTTAATAGAAAATAGATGTTAGGCGAGTTTGCGTAATAATAAATAAGCAAAAGCCTATGAATGAGTTGAGATATGAAGAAATTAAGAAAAAGGCATAATTAAGGACGCCAGTAATGGAAGACGAGAGTAGAATCTAAGCAGTGGAGGGAGCCAAATTGAAAGTTGAAAGGTACAGAACAGTGAGTAGTATAATACTCTATTCCAATTTATAAGAATACTAAGTTTAAAATAATATTTAATTTTTTAGAAGAATTAATTTATAATATTTTTTGTATTAATCAGTTTTAGAAAAAAAAATACTCTAAATTTAAAGAATATATTGATAAATAATTAAAAAATAAAATAAAATACTATCAATTATATTTTAAAAAATTATTATTATTAAATAAATGAATTATTTATAAAACTTTAATAAAATAGATAATTAGGTGTTATAAATGGGAAGGGATAGAAGGAGAAGTGGGTTGGTGGGTCGGGAAAAAGGGAAACATTGATAGGGACAGCTTAGACTTGTCCCCAACACCTTGTCCCCATACCCGCCAGGCCAACTTAAAACCCTCATCCCCAGCCCTCACTCTCTCTCTTTTCTTCTTCTTATTGTTCCATACCATACTAACAACAACACATTGCATCATTTGCTTGCGTTGAATGGAGCTTCAACTGGGTCTCGCTCTCTCAACCCATTCTCGTGCCTACGACCAGCCTTTCAGCCACAAAAAACGTACCTTCTCCCAACTCATGATGATGGAACATGCACCACCACCACACCATGTTATGCTTCCTACTCTGTCTCTCCTCCCTTTAACTCCAAGCCACCATGTTGTTGATGATCACCATAGCCAATGCTCTAACATCACCAAGTACGTACTTCTAGGCCTAGCTACTTCTCTCTCACTTGCTAATCCCGTGTTGTTGGGTTGGGTGCTTCAAAAACTCCATCCATCTGTGTTTAACTTGTTGTTATTATTGTTGTTGTTGTTTTATCAATATTTAGGGATGAGGAGGAGGAGGGTGTAGTGGGTTGGCCACCAGTAAACCATTGGAGGAAGAAACTTCATGTGGAAGAGGTTGTCGGGAATAATAATAATATTGATCACATGGTATGGGTTGATCATCGTCAAACTCATAGTCTCCAAGGATATTCATCGAATACTCTGTACGTGAAGGTGAAGATGGAGGGTGTGGGGATTGCACGGAAGGTTGATCTCAGTATGCATCAATCATTTCACACGCTCAAGGAAACCTTGATGGACATGTTTGGAAAATGTAAGTATAAACTATATATGACAAAGTTCATCCATGCATGCCCTTGTTCAATTCCAGTTAATTTATTAATTAGTCGAGTTCAAATTAACAGGTCATCATCAACAATCATACAACTATGAACTTGCTTATCTGGACAAAGAAGGTGACTGGCTTCTCGCCCAAGATGTACCATGGAGGCAAGTGCATCCTACCTACCTATCACCTTAATTAATTTCTAATTCTCAACCAAATCAAAGCCCTATCGATTCATTCATAATAGTTAGAATTAATGTTTTGATTGAAAATCTAGCAAAAATGTATTGATACCATTAGCAGAATAGTTATCGATATCTTGGACAGAAAAACATTGATATTTGATATATAGTATACTATTTTCCAAGTTTAAGTGTAACCAACTAATATGTTTCGGTTCTGTTCTGCAGAAGTTTCGTTGGGTGTGCACGACGACTCAAATTGGTGAAGACCAGCAGATAAAATGCCAACATATTTTCAATCTTGACTTTGTCAACTTCTCCTTTTTGGATAATTGTATCTAATCCAGCTTAATTTGTGTGCATGAGCATAACAACTTCCTAGTACGCAGTTTTTGTATGAAACATATTATTAACGTTTTGTTACATTAGTCAGTAATTAACGATATTTATGAATATAATATAAATACATAGTTATAGTTATCACCTGCGCGCATACACATTCATATTTATACTACTTTCTCTGGCTTCTGTCCATGTATTCTTTTACTTTCGGGAGAAGGTTATATTTTTATTTGTTTATTCAATTTAAAGTTTAAAACTATAATACATATTTTTTAAAGCATAGTCATACGAGCTAATCCCTCTTATTATTTCCGGTAAATTACTTACAACGTGTTTGGTATGAAGTTGAATGTCATTTGATGTGCGTATAACCAAAGCAGCAGTACGTAAAAGGTTGTTTCTGTTTAATGGATTTGGATTTTAAGTTGAACGCACTTGAAAGATACTAATCCAAACATATACTTCGCGCGTGTCTGGGATGACGTTACTGCAGATCATATTCGTGATCAAAACCATAATAGATGTGAAGCAACTCAGAGTTGCTTCTGATTTTTTAGCCTTTCACCACGATTTTGGCCTTCCATCTCCATTTCAACCCATATCCAAACATGCTCTTACACTTCGTATGTATGTATTGATGGTATATTTCATTATAGTTCAATGATTTAGAATATCATTTCTTATTTGATATCTTTAAATTTTATATTCTAAGTTGTAATTGAATCTATTTATTAAAAATAATCTATTGAATACATTTCTTATGTAACCATATATATGTTATAGTGGATTTGAATCAAATTTTGCATCTTATTTCAATGACTAAGATTTAAAAATACATGACTTTTTTTATTAAGTGGTCATTTGCTCACTAACTAACTTTTAAATTTCAATCCTAATCATCAAATGTATGGTTGTATGGTCAACATTTATAAATTTAATGTTTTCACAATAAGGAAGTTCTCATTTGATAATATAAAAGATAAACTCATGTGATTTTTTTAAATAATCATGTAATCATTAAATAATTTTTAATCCTAACACACATATAAGAAATTAAATTACACTAGTGTAACTCGTGCATTTTAATATTTATCAAATGTCTTAAAGCTTACTGTAGACTGAGATTTGTGAATGCCTTAGCCTGGAACAGGGAAAAATAAGTACAATTTGATGAAGGTTACTATGGTAATCCATTTTATTTGTATCCCTGCTCTAGATGTTGAATTTTTCTTATAATTTATTTTCTCGTGTGCCAGTTGGTGTAGTGAACCTTGGGCCTGGCCCTTTTCTGTTTTGTTGGTTTATGAGGCGGCTTTGAAAATGGTGCCATTAGGAACAATGTTTAGTTTGTAAGCAAATTTTCTAACGGCTATTGTAGCTCCTAAAGAAGAAAAAAACCAATATAACTGGCTCATCAGGTCTTGCTGCAAATTATATAGTTTAGCAGTGGAAAACTTGCAGAATCGGTAGAGTTTTGGGGATGAAGGATTACTATAGAAGCCTTCCAAAAAAAAAATAAAGGATTACTAG
The DNA here is from genome assembly GCF_004193775.1 of Glycine soja. Classification (NCBI taxonomy): domain Eukaryota; kingdom Viridiplantae; phylum Streptophyta; class Magnoliopsida; order Fabales; family Fabaceae; genus Glycine; species Glycine soja. The sequence continues at coordinate 35,089,120 of NC_041012.1, read as the reverse complement.
AGAAATTTGATGCATGACAAGAAGAGATTTGAAATCCTTTTTTGAACTCCTTCGACAAATTTTGATTAAAGTATCTGTTTCAAAATCAGGGAACTTGTGGCTGAAGGTATGTTTGTCTGCATCAATATCTTATTTCTGCTCTCTACTGTGAACTATGTATTGTACAAAATTTGCTTCGATAAACTCAGTTTTCAGACAAATTTCAGTTGCCTCCAGGGTTTAATTTATACAATATTTCTATGTTCCTCGGTCATTGGATATTTGAACAGTGTCTTGGTTAGAATTATCTGGCTTTGTTTTTCCAATTTGATATTCAACATTCTCTGTTATTAAATGTTCGTGCATTTTATCTTTATTCAATTCAGCTGGAATTGATTTTTCCTTCACTTAACTTAAACTATTTTGTATAATATTTAAAACCACAAGGTTCTTAATTTGCTTTCTAACATTTTCACTCAATACAGGCCCTTAAATTCTATGCAAATCAAAGACAATAATTTGATCAACTGGTGGAGATTTCTGTTGTTACTTTGGTCATAGATGGTGGCTGTGAAAATGGATTTTCCCTTTGTTCTGCCATTGTAAGTTTTATACTTCAAAAAGATGGAATTAAGTAAACCAGAGATATCTATAAACAGTATGTGCTGTGGAATTGGCTTAGGGTGTTGTTTTCCAAAAATACGATCCCACAGGAGATTTTTTATCTTGTTTCTACAATTCCTCAACTGTTTCTCATTGCAGATTTCTAGCATTACCGCACCCTGGCCTTGCTTTATATAGGCATTGCATTGACCTGGAAACAAACCTTGCATCAATAGGAGATAAATAAATGGTTTCGTAAATGCCAGGAAATTATAAGAATCTGCACTTGCAACTTGTGACCAAAATGTCAGCTTGTGGCAAGATTACTATGGTATGGAGACCAAGTTAAAGGCTTTTCTTTTCCTTTTTTCCCGGGGTACAACTACTGCTGAAACTGACAAAATATGTCTTTAATCGGTCTCCTATTATTATTTTTTTAATTCTTTGTTGGGTTTGGTTTGAACTATTGTTTAGCAGATAGTTTATCATATGAAGCATCCATGACTCTATTTTTTGGAGTAGATTATGCAGATGGAACATCAGAAAAGGTCACTGCTGTCTATTGCGTGCGTGAAGAGTACTCAAAGATGCTAGTGAATTTGTCCCTTCCTCAGATATGTCATATGTGCTATCCAAATTACAACCATGGCGATTGGAATTCAATTTTGAACACTTTGTTTATTTGATTTTTCTTCAGAAATTTGTTGTTTTTGACAAGTCTAGTCTAGACTCAAATTTGTTTTTCCTCCACAAGAGGTGAGGAATAGAGCTTCCACCTCTTCTCCCAAAAGCTAATTAACTGTATTATACCCTCGCACCCCTGTATGCATCTGTTGGGTAATGCTTATGAGAAAGATGTTTAGAGGTATCGTAAGTATATTATTCCTATACACAATGGTGCCAGTGCGGCAGTGCTTTTAAAAGACATTCAAATATAATAGTGTCAAGTAACCGTGTGCAGGCATATTAAGTTGCAGGTGGAAAAATGATTGCAAGTAGCAACAACAACAATTATGGTAGATAGTATTCTTTTTGGGAAGGGGGGACATACTGCTAGAAACATATATAAAAGGGAAAGAAAAGAAAATTTAGAAGAAAAAAAAACTCAAGGATTGCAATCTCAGTTAGCCACTCCCTTCATAAAATATGCACTAAGAGCACAAAAGCCTTTCCACTGAAGTCTCACCTCATAGTTGATTGGGGTGTACACAAGATGGTGATGAATATAATGCTTAACCAGAGAATGCTTTCATTAACCTGTATGACAGCTTAGAACGAGGCAACTGAGATCCAGCTAGCAGAATTGACCAACAAAATAAAGTTAACACTTAACATTGTTGGTGATGATGCAAGTGATACTGACTTGGTGTGATCACAAATTATAGAGCTCGTAGAGGAGAGGGGTTGTTCCATAGAAGTAGAAAGCCATTGTTATTGATTAAGATGATCGATATAAATGGGGAACGTGTATTATAGGAAGCATGGAAGTATCTTACCGGAACTAGAGTTAACAGTTAGGATGGTACCATTCAGATACAACTAAGTGAAATAACAAACTAAAAAGCTTAACTAACAACTATCAGTTGTATAACTCCTGTCGTTTCTGAAATAATTCAAAGAGGTTTGGCCTTGAAAGAGTGGAATGATTGGAATATAAAGAATTGTGAAGTGTGGGTTTGAAAGAGGTGAGAATCGTAATTATTTTCGTCCAATTTTTACTCTCTCTTCTCGTTTCTTTTATACTCATTTACATATTGTAGTCTCTTTTGTGGCTCAAAGGAAAAGTAATCAATTTAGAAGTGACAAGGTGGTTAGGATATTTAAGGGAGGAGAGAAAGTCACTTAGTATATATTCATGGCAGTATTATACTGCCAGTACTGCCAGTATAAGAAGTAGAGATATTTTTCTTGAAATAGAGTCCCTAACTCATAAGTGGTTGTTTGTCTTATGTCATTTTAAGCATTAATTTTGAATTAGTGGAAGGTAAAATAGATTTTTTTTCTTCAACGAACTAACCTAGACTCTCTTGTTAAAAGAAATTCTTAGTGAATCTTGTCATGTTTTGTTTTTTATAATCATTGATATTTGCTGAGTTTTTAGTCTTTTATTTGTTTGACTTTTTTCAATATTTGTTTGTAACTTAGTTGTTTGCAGTTAAATTAATATATATATATATATTTCAAAGATGTGGGACAAGCAAAAGAAAAAAATGGAAGTTATTATTAATTTTAATTTTTTTTAAAAAAAACAGAAAAGTTATAATTATTTTTTAACTCTGGTCACATTATTATTCACTATACTGCACTAAGGCAACCCGGTGCTTTTGTAGTTTTGTTGACTTGTAATTCATGGACGACAACATGCATGGTATGTTAATATACAATTTTAACTTATTTTAGTCGCCGCGTGCTTTACACATTCAAAAAATCATCCAATCCCCGTGGAGAGAAAATAAAGAGGAAAACAAAGTGAAAAAAGAATAAAAGAAAGAATTAATTTAAAAAAAAAAAAAACTGAAATACTACCACGGCGTTAAGACAATTTTCACAAAAGTATTGTTGACTATTGTTGATTACTAAAATTTCACCTTACTAATAGTATAAGATTAAGATTTAAGGTCACTTGCCGCCCATGCATTCCATGAAATATTAATGAATGATACTAAATATTTAATATGTAATTAAAAATATAATTATTTTTTACCCAATTTTAATTTAATTATATTTAATATGATACTAAATATTTTAATAAATGATAAATTTATATATATTAAATATTATTAAATACAAAAATACTAAGTACAAATTTAAAAATTTATAGTTTAATCAACTTCATGCATCGGAAGGAATCGATATAAAATCTAGTATTTATTTTTAATTTAAAATCCTATAAAATTATTTTAGTTAGAAATTGTTTAAAATAATTTTATGAAATAAATACTATTTTTGAATAATATTTATATTATATAGTTGAAATGTTTATACTATAAATTAATTTAAATCTAATTAATTAATATATTTATTATAAAATACTATTTAATAGCTTTTATATGAAAATTTAGTTAGTTAATATTTATAAAATAAGGTTAAATTTCATTTTTACATAATTATATAATAAATACTTTAATATTAATTTATCAAATATATTTTTAATAAAAAAAAATATTACATACGAATAATATCATAAATTAAATTAATTGTAATAGTGTTTAAAAAAATTTACATAAATACATTTAAATAAATTGTATAAGATTCTCATGTTTGTTTTTTTTCATTATAATAAAAAATTTAATTGTTTGTAATTGACTTGATTAAAACATATACAAGTGTGATAATAATTAATTTATTTGAGTTTTAAATATGGACATATACTTATTCTAATTACCTTAATCATATTTAAATGATTTTTATGAACTAAAAATAGAAAAAAATATTTATAATTTTTTATATCAAATATATAATATTTGCTCTCTAACTTATTTTGAAAATCAAGATAAAGATAAAATAAATATATATTTTAAAACCTTATTAAATATATTTATTCTAATCTTAATAAAAGATATATTTGTTTGATGGATGAAAGATAATTTAAGATCAATTTATTAGATATAATTAGATCATATTATTTTATTAGATAAATTTAAAATATATTAAATAATATTTAATTACAATTGATTAATTTAAAATTGATTAAATAATATTTTATTAAATTTGATTAGATGAATATAAAATTAATTAGATAATATTTTATTAGATTTTGATTAATGAATTGTTTAATATAACAATATAAGTTATGTGATATTATATAATTGAATAATATATAGATTACATTAGGACTTATTTTATATAATACATATATCAGAGTGTGACTTATTTATAAGTAATATAAAAAATAACAGTCTACAATTTTAACTTATTTCAGGGGACACGTGCTTTACACGTTCAAAAAAATCATTCAATCCAACAGAGAAAATAAAGAGGAAAAAAAGTGAAAAAAATAATTAAATAAAGAATTTAGTTAAAAAAAAAAAAAAACTGAAATACTAGGACGACATTAAGACAGTTTTCATAAAGTATCGTTGACTGCTTACTAGTAGTAGTATAAGAGCCGCTTGCAGCCCATGCTGACTTGCAATCCATGAAATGATTCATTTGCAGATGCTTTTATGATCAATTAAAGCATGTAAGGTTACTGAACCTATCAAAGCAAATAAAGTAATATTCCTTCCGATACTGAACGTATTAATCAATCCTTAGTATATAATAAAAATAAATGACTACTTGATTAGAAAGATAAATAATTTATTTAAAAGTTATCTATTTTTTTATAAAACTTAATAAATTAATTATCATATAATTTAAAACGATAAAAATATATATGTACTTTCATCGTGACAATGAGTTATTTTAGATATTTCGAGAAAATTACGCTTCAATAAGATATTATATATATATATTTTTATAGGTTGCAATAAGTTGTTAGGCGAGTCAATATCCAATAAGATATAATTATTTTATATTATTTATTTATTTATTTATTTGTATTTTATAAATACTATTTTTCCTTTGAAAAAAATACTAAAAGTGGTAACTATTATGCTCATAATAAGTGACTAAGAAAATTCTTTTCGTCCAGGGGCTCTAGCCCCACCATTGCACAAAAAATAAGAGACTATAATAAAAGAGTATTAACATCTATACTAATAATAAATAAATAAAAACTTGTATTGATATACATATTTTACTAGATTATTTTATCTTTTATTAATTTTTTAAATTTGTATTACTTCTCTCTTGATAATTACCCACTACTTTCATATTGTTAGTTACATTTTTTAACTTTTAAATTTTCTTCTTTTCATTTTTATTTTTAGTTAATATAAGTAAAAAGACACAAAATGTCTCTCTCCCCTCCCCTAGTAATGATAATAGCGATAATAATAAAAATAAAATGATTATAAACTTAAGAGGAAAAAAAATTGAGATTTGATTATAAATAAAATATTATATATATTAAGTTATTAATTTTTATAATAATTATATTCGTATCAAATAACATATATAATAGCTGGTTTACTTTATTAGTACCTAAACATTAAGCCCATAATTTAAATGGTTACACAATTGTAAAGATAAAAGCAAAGAAAAATATTTATTTTATTCTAGAATTATTTAGTCTACTCTTATTTTTTATTGTGCTAATCACCAAAGCGGTAAGTTTTTTAAATTCGAACGAGTAATCTGTAAGGTTTAATATTTTGAAAATAAGTTGTAAAATTTGGAACTTTATGTCATAATTAATTAAATCAATTCAAAGATTAAAATTGTCATACAAAAAATAAATAAAATCAAAGATGAAAGTTGAATCGCCATTGCACCTTAAGAAAGAATAATCTCGAGACAATTTGTCGGTTATGAATTAGACAACTTTGTTATACTCCTATCAACTATTTTTTATGGGGATAGCTGGTACCAAAATTGCTAATATATATTCCAATGCAGTAAGATAGATCCATGGAATAAGAAAATTATTTCTTTAATTTTCTTTTACAGCTTGAATTGCCGCATCATTCCATCAAATATTACAACATAACAAACAAAAAAAGTAATATTAAACCACCTCAATAATAAATAAAATGATAAGAGGACCACGTCAACTTCACAAATCCCAACCAACTGATTCAATACAAGTTATTAATATATGATTAAGTATTCAATCCTTAGAAGAAGAAAAATATTTTTTTTACCAGATTTTACTTATATTAAAAAAAATCACAAATCAAAGCTTCCAAATCTGGAATGGAACTGTTTAGTGGTAATAATAGAGTTAATATTCACTTTACCGAAGATGAGCATAGCTAGGTTACAGATTTATCTGAAACTTAATGTGAATATATTTAGATATAGATATTATAGGATTTACTAATTAATATGCATGTCTTATTTAAGTCTTTGAGATTAAATGTACGTAAGAAAATAATTAATTGTTTTAAAGTATATTGGTAGATTTAATTAATTTTAAAAATTATAAAATTACATTCATGAATGATTATATTTTTAATGCAGTATGTTTAAGTTTAAAATGTAATAATTAATTTAGTTGAAGGAATTTTTTAACTTATAAGTTTACCAATTATGACCGCCCGCGAGTAATATGGGCTAAGGAAGGAAAAATTTCATTTGAGAAATTAAATGGAGAAATTATTTTTATTAAGATACTTAAAATTTACTGTCTATGTTTTTATTTTTACTCTTTATAATGAATTTTAGGTTAAATAGTGGTAATGAGCCTAGTGTTGGTGTTGCTATCGAGAAGATGAACGTGTTATGTTGGTGATGGTGATGTTGAAGGTGTTGGTAACCATAACAGTATACTATTATTGTCCTTGTCTTCTCCCCCCCCCCCCCCCCTTTCCTCTGGCTCTTTCTTTCTATTCCTACCAAGGATAGGATATTTACACCACCACCAGTGCACCACCGATTTTCTCTACTTTCCTCTCCCCTTCCATCGCACTTCTCGGCCTTTCTATGGATTCTTCTCTTCCATTTCCGCCAATTAATCCTATCTCTTCTGCAACTTCTCTATGGTATTTCTTTCTCTTCTTTAGAATTATTTAATATTTTTTGTTTCATTCGATGTGGGGCAATATGCCTTCTTCACAATTCCTCCGAGAGGTCAATTCATTATTTTATCCTTGAGGTTTTCCATTCTATAGAGATAGATTCTGAGGAGGGTGGATCGGATAATTCGTTTCTCTTTTTGTTTGGGGGGGAATCCATTCAAATGATTCCTTTTGGGTTCTCTGTGTTCGGTTTTAGAAACAGCTTGATTCCAAGTTTCCGATTCCGTTCCTTTATGATTTATAACCCGGGTTTAGGAACGGACTATTATTAATTGCTATTTATTTAAAAGTTAAAGCCATTCCTTATACAGGAATGTCATGATACGAGGAAACAATAAAAAGTTGGAAATATTTGTGTTAGGTTAAATGATAGTATTCCTTTAAAGAGTTATGCTACAAGTTAGACAGATTGATTCATGATTTATTATCATTGACGATATAAGTGGACGACTTGGATCATAAATTTCTACAGTTTTCTTATTAAGAAAGCATACTCAAGGATCCTCTGTTCATATTTTCTAACTCTTTATGGAAATGACTTCAATGTGAGACTACTTAACAACCGCAAACACACCTCACTGCTTGGAAGTTTTGGTATCTCCTGCTAACAACTACAATATCTAGTTTCAAAACTCCCTTCTTTACCTGGAATTCCATATATGTAGCTTTGTGATGTTTTTGCATGTACTAACTAGATCCATGCTAAGAAATTCACTTTTCTTAGTAAAGTGTTTTCATCTTTATTATGGGGACTTATAATGCATTTTCATAGAATTTTCATTTCATATAATGTTCACATTTTATAATTGTTTTTAATCCCTTTTGTTGAAACTGCTGCAGGTGAACATGGTCTTTCTGAAACTGGGGAAATCCGTTAGAATATTAAATGTTTCCCCTTCAAGTTCGAGGTTTGGCTCCCCGGCCACACCTCATTTCTAGGCAAAAACCTCCCATGTTCTTTTGCGTGGTGCTTCTATTACTGGTGCCAATTTGTATGATTGGAATTTTTATCCATGGCCAAAAGATTACTTATTTCTTCCGACCACTTTGGGACAACCCCCCTGCCCCCTTCACAAGTATACCTCACTATTATGCAGAAAATGTCTCTATGGAACACCTTTGCCACCTTCATGGCTGGTCCCTCCGTTCCGAGCCTCGCCGCATTTTTGATGCTGTTATCTTCAGCAATGAGTTAGACATGCTTGAGATTAGATGGCATGAACTTTCTCCCTATGTATCAAAGTTTGTTATCCTCGAGTCCAATACTACGTTTACAGGCATTCCAAAACATCACTTCTTCGCCTTAAACTGGGCAAGATTTGCCTTTGCCAAACAAAAGATTGTCCATGGCATTCATCCTGGCAGAGTTGCTGTCCCCGGATCACACGAGGACCCATTTGTGCTTGAGTCAAAACAGCGTGGGGCAATGAATGCATTGTTATGCCGTGCAGGCATTTCCAATGGTGATATTCTTCTCATGTCAGATACAGATGAGATCCCAAGTCCTCATACTTTGAAACTGCTTCAGTGGTGTGATGGGATTCCTCCCATAATGCATCTTGAACTGAGGCATTACATGTACTCATTTGAGTTCCCCGTGGACTACAGCAGCTGGCGCGCCACTGCCCACGTCTATGGTCCCCAAACACAATACCGGCACTCGCGCCAGACGGATGTAATTTTCTCAGATGCAGGATGGCACTGCAGCTTTTGCTTTCAGTATATTTCAGAGTATGTGTTCAAGATGACTGCCTATAGCCATGCAGACCGCGTGAAAAGGAAATATTTTCTGAGTCATTCAAGAATTCAGGACAAAATCTGCAAGGGAGATGATCTTTTTGATATGCTCCCAGAAGAATACTCTTTCCATGAGTTGATTAAAAAAATGGGGTCAATACCCCGTTCAGCTTCTGCTGTTCATCTTCCTGCCTACTTGATAGAGAATGCAGATAAATTTAAGTTCCTTCTTCCTGGAGGCTGCTTAAGACCCCCAGAATAAGGACCCTTTTTTCAAAGTATCACATAACTTAGATTTGCACTTTAGCTTTAGATTTTGGTAGGATACATGACATAGCACTAAGTCTCGTAGTTTTATCATTGTTCTTGAATATGAAGCAGAAGGTATAAATTGCATGTAGAAACAGAACATAGCACAGTCACTATACATTTTGTAGCTGTAGATCGAAACTCATCCCGCTCACATAACTTTTTGTTAAGTGTAGGAGATAGTGGGAAGAACTAGTAATGTGGTGGCTTAATAAACAAAGACCTTCAACTGACAGAAATGGTGATAAAAGAAAATTAATACTTTTGTGGTTTTTGTGCTTGTTATGAAAGCGGTTTATTTTCACGAATGGATTGGAACCAGAAATAAATAAATTTCATTTGTCAATTATTATTTCTCTAAGAGGGTAAAAGACATATAGAAATGTTCGAAAGAATTGCATATATTTTTCTTTCTTTTTATCCTTTCTATGTTCTTGAATCTTGTTCGCCGCTTCTATTTTCATTTTCTGGAAATAGTTATTTTATAATATTATGATTATGGTAAGATTAATTTTTCTAAAGGACAAGTTCAAGATTTTGATTTATAGTTGTCATAAAGTCATTGTAAGAATAATTGGTTAATTACTATGAGGTAATTATCCAAAAACATTTCTTGGAATGCAAACCAAGCGTAACAATGTTTTTGGCGATGATAATAATTTTTTTTTGCTGCTGTAACGAGAATAAAATATACTAGCATAGAATATTCGTTCTTTTTTCAATATTTGATGCATGAGGGCTGATATTTAGTACGAAAGGCTTTTATGCACGATACTACACATGTAAAGCTTTTTAAGGTGAGCAAGTAATTACTTTGGATTTAACGGAAATCAAAAGAAGATCAAATATTAAATGCGTAACCAATCAAAAAACATTAGTCAATTTTTGTGCGGTCATTCTTCGTAAAGTTAAGCATTTTCCTTATTTTAATTGATTAATTGTTTGTATTAAATGCATATACCAAACATAAGATAAGATTAAGGATTACAGAAAATTATCATTGTAAAGTATTAAATGCATATTCAAGTATTTCTACTTAGATATCTTATCTACTTCTCTGCAAAAAAAAAAAAAAAAATCTTATCTACCCATATTTGGAGTATATGTAACATATTTTAAAAGATTGAAGTAGTAGCTAAGTATATTTTTCTTAACAAAAAAAAAAAAGCTAAGTAGTATATTTATTCTTTAGTTTAACTATTCAAATTTGAACTTTATACAACTAAGTATTAATTAATTAATTCTTCTAAATATATCAAGGCATAAATAATTAGTTGTCATATCTTCGGTTGAAATTATAATTGATAATGAGATTAAAATTTATAATATTTTGCGTACTACTCAAATTCTTCCATCATTGGGCCGATACTAAGTTGATAATTCATACCCTTGGAATATCAAAATTATGGTAAAAAAAATGAAAAATATAATTAGTCAGGAGTAATGGAGTAGTTTTTTTAGCCTTGGCTTAAATGGTTAGCTCAACAAATTCCTTCATGATGATAGCACCAGTTTGTGTTTCAGTTGGCTCTTGCTTGTTGGTTATTGTGGAAAGATAGAAATAATCTTGTATTTTCAAAGAACTCAACGCTATATATTAGTGAGAAAGGATTTTTTAAAAGCAGGGGGAAAACTGGAAAGCGTACACACATTTAATTATCCATTTCAAAGTTTAAATGTCAAATTTAAAATCTTAACTTAGATTATAATAACTCAATATAATATATTTTGCAGGAATTACTTACTAATTCAAGTTCTATAAAGACTAAACTCAAAGATCTACTTTGTCAGTTTATTGCAATTTTCTTACAAAAACTCTTGCTAACGTAATTATATAAATACAGAAAAACATACGATATTAATAACGTTGGAGAACTTTGAAGAAAGACACTCTTTATATTTTCGTTCTTTTTAATTACATGTCAGAAAGTACTCTTCCTGCAAGGGGTTTCTCAAGGGATTTTGAAGCTTATACATGTCAAAAAGTACCACCAATTTGTAGATATTTTTACCAAAACCTTACCTCAAAATACCTTTCTTAGTATCATTTCTAAGCTAGGTATTGATAGCATCTTCCTCCCATCTTGACTGGGGGTATTGGATCAAGGCTTCTAACCAACTTTTGTTTTTTTGTTAATTTTGTTGTAATTCTGTTTTTAATTTTTTTTTTTTTTTGTTTCTCCTCTTATATATGTGTATAGCTGATAGTTAGAGGAGATACAACTTTGTGCTCTTCCTGCAAACTAATCAACACAGATTCTGAGTTTCTTCAGCATCCTTTTGTTTCTTTCTTCCTTCATATATTTTCTTTTCAAATTATTACAAGGCTAATAAAATTTAAAAAAACTCTAATATGATAAAGATACTAATTATTTTTAATACATGTATTGTTTCTGAAACAAACTGATAAAAAAAACAGAAAGTAACTTTTTTTTTCTTGTATAATTAAGCTAAAATGACAACAGACTTTTAACCCGAAAAGAACTCCAAAAATTAATTGCACTTATAAAGTGATGTGAAATAGTTGACAACAATGGGGTAACGACATAAATAAAAAGGAAACTAATGAGAATAATTTCCTCTTACTTTTTGGTAGATGAAGGAAAAAGCAAAACCAGAAAACAATAACTAAAGCCTCAAGAAAGAGACTAGCATGACGTCAACCCAAAGTAAGGAAGCTAACTCCAAAAGAAGAAGATCGTGGAACATGATCACCCTTTTCTTGGCTAGGGCATCCGCACACTGATTCCCCTCTCCCAGAGAATGCTTCAACTCCACCCTTCAAGAAGTCTCTAATATGCTCTACAATAGCAGCATATATAGTAGCCTTGAACTTGCTGCTTTATCAACTGAACCGCATGCAGTAGTGAATCAGAAACACATAGAACATTGCTACAATTCTCCTCCCACGCAATTCTCAACCCAAAGTGCAGACCCAACAACTCGGCCTTTAAGATATCTGCAAAGCCAATGTGCCCACAAAAGCCCTTGATCCACTCATCCTTGGGTCCTCAAATAAGCATAGCAGCTGGCACTCCTGCTAGGGCCCCTTTGCACCTGTCTCTTTAAAAATGGATGGACGTAGATTTTATTGAATCGAGAGTGATTTTTTATTTATCAAGAAAATTGCATTTTGTTTGTTTTCTGCTTCCAACTCTCTTATTCACCACAAAAAAAAAAAAAATGTATTTTTCTTCAATTGGGTAGGATACACGTAGGATACATTGGATAATTATTTATCATTAAATCTTGTTTCTATTTAAAAAACAATATCTATATTAAGAAGTATAATTAATATTTTCTATTTAAGTTATGACTAAGATATGTTTTTTCTCATAAAATTAGAAATGTTCGAATTTTATACTTGATAGTTTTATAGTATTTTTTTCATCTTCCCACCTTGAATTTGTGATATTTTGGTTCAGATATATCTAAACCTATCATTTTAATTTTAATTTTAAAATGATTTTTTTAGTCAAAAATTGTTACAAAATGTCAAAAAAATCACCACAAATTTTTTAACCCCTTTTCTTCTAACCTTCATCTTGTTCGAATCCTATTAAACCACTATCCCAAAATCACAAATCAAAACCAGAGTCAATGAATATAATGACAAAGCATAAGAGTCAAGTGCTAAGAATCGAATGTAAACAACACAACATGCAAGCATATCACAAAAATCACAACTGAAAACAGCTAAAAACGAATTCCCAAAACCTTTATGAGAAAATGCAGATCATAGTTTCATGGAAGGAGTGAGCAAGGTTAGGGATGGTGGTGGGTGGCAAATATAGCCGAAGGTGGGTGTTAGTGTTTTTGGGATGGTGGTGGGGTGACAGATCTAGTAAAGGTAAAGAAACCCTCATAAGTGCTCCTACTACTCAAGTTCTAGATCCGGACCCAGACCAAACAACAAGCAATTCTTCTTATTTTTCCTTTTTTTTTATAGGCATTGTTTTGTTCCCTCTATGCGTGTTTCATTTTGTGTTAAACTTTTTTTTTTTAATTTGTGGGAGGTTTAACTCCTACAAATCATAAGAACAAAGTAGCCAACCATGAGATAGTGAGGGAGGGACACCTAAGAAAGAGAGTGACACATAGGTATATGAATCAATTGAACCTAATTTCATGTTAAAAAATAGTATACTTCAATTTTACAATGATAAACAAAGTATTAAAAATTTTGTGAGATTTTTAATTTTATGACAACTAAAAATATATTTTAGTCTAAAATTTTTAATTTTTTAAGGTAGCTTTATTGTTTTTATTGTTAGCTTATAAAAAAAATATTAATATTGTCTTGGATTTTTAAAAGAAACAAATAGTAACAAATTTTTCATTTAAAAGCAGACAAATATAAAGTAAAAGATTTTTAGCTGCAATTATTTTAAATTTTTTATATAAAAAATTAGAAATTACTTTTGATTGGATCCTAATATGCATATAAGATCTTATGTTTTACACTAAAATAAATAATAAAAAATACATTATTTATTATATTAGATCAAATTAAACACAAATGAATATGATATTTAATCAAATTTAATACAAATTAATGTGTTGTTAAATTTAATATTTTTTCATTCATTCACTTAATTTTTTTTTTCAATATTTTTTATAGATGTTAAATTGATAATCTCCATAAAAGTGATTATGATGAAATATTCTATGATTTAGTTTTATTTTTAAAAAAAATGTATTACTATTTTTATGTGAGTTATATTAGTTTCATTTGTTCATACAAACTTTTTTAAATTTAGGAGAGCAATATTGCCAAAATTAAATTTGTAGTTGTATTAAAAATTAATCACGTTTAATTATTTTTTATTATATTTTATAAATAAGTTCTATATTATGAATATTTTAATTGATTATAGAAAAAATTCTTCAATAATATAAAAAAATGATGTTCCAGTCCCAATTTTGCACGGGTACTATCTAGTGAGTATGGATATTTTGATTGCACGTGATAAAATAGTGATCATTATGGAAATTTGTCCTTGTGCACTAATGGGTTTAGTCTTAGTATGTTTGTTAAAACTCGAAAGAGCCAAAGGAGAATTGGTTGGAGGGGATAGTCAAATAAAGCAAACAAAAGAGCGTGAAGGGATGTTGCCACCACTGGTCCATGAAGCAACCACGAAAACTCAGAGAAAGCGACTTGTGTTGGAGAAGATGCATATCAAAGAATGGGGGTCCCCCTGCAAAGGAAAATGCTTTCTTTGATGCTAAAGTAGTAAAGTACATCACTTGCCGCTATAGTATGTTTTTATTTTTGGGTCTTTATTAAGCCACGACTTTATTTGTTATAAAAACAGAAAAAAAAAGTCAAAATCTAGTACCTAATTACTATTCTCATAATAAAGGCTAATCAAACCGCATTTAGTCGTCACCTTTTATTACACAAACTAATAATAATTTATAAAATGAAAGTAAAATAAGGACAAACTGAAACCGAATCAAGTTATTCAAATATGGCATATTAAACCTGGGAGGAAGAATATACAAATTTAAAGAATAAATTGTAATTTGGGTTCCTCTAAAATTTTAAATTTATGATTTTGGTTTTTTTTTTTAAATCAAGATATTTAGTTTTTTTTATTTTTTCAGCAATTTTGATGTGGTATATTGATACTAACATGACACTTATATAGACTATTCATATGAGGTTTATGTGACAAAAGGTTAAATAAAATAAAAAATAAAAAGGATTTGAACTCATGGCATTTTATTCAAAGATAAAGTAATAAACAACTAACACGCACTTGTTATGTTTATTTAACTGTAATTTTGGTTCTCTTATTTCTAAATGAAGATATTTAATCTTTTTATTTTTCATAATAAACAATTTTTGTTCTTCTGTTAGTTGATCGTTTAAAATTAAATATTAATTTTGATGTAATATATTGATGTTGACTGAATGCTTATGTGACAAGGTATTAAATAAAGATAAAAATAAAAAAAAATTTGGTAGGAGTTGAATTCATGACCTTTTATTTAAAGAAAGATAACAAATAACTAACAGGCTTATTTTGTCTTGGTTAACTTTATAAACATTATTTTGTAAATATCATTAAATAAGAGTTATTATTTTTTTTTAATTATAATTTTTTTATAAAAATTTAATATATAAATCTTTTAAATTTTATTTTATGTCATTTTATATATTTTTATTTTGATTAGTTTGCATATTTTATTTTTATTTTACCAGTTTATAATTAAATTTTATAAATTAATATATAAATTATTTTGTAAATTGATTTTAATACACATTATTTCTACTCTAATGATATAAATCAATATAATTACATCAATTCATTTTAATGGGAAAACTATTTTTTTAACTATCAAAACTTATTTATTAAATGATTTTTTCAATACCAATTGCACAAATCAAGAAAATTACATTAATATGAAAATTATTTACATAAAATATTTTATGTAATTTATAAAAAATTATGTAAATTTATTTTTATATATGAATAAAAAAATATTTTATTTTAATTATAAAAAGGTAAAAAAATATTTTATTTTTTATAGTATTTAAATATTATTTTAAATTTACTTAAATTTATAAATTGCATAAAGTAATTTTTTAAATAATCTATATACTAGTTATGTAATTTAAAAAAATATAATTAAATAAGAACAAGTTTTATATATAAGAATTTATTAATTTATGTTAAAATGAAATTTTATAATAAAAATAAATACATGTGAAATTAAAATATTAAATATTATAATTTAATTTATAAATTTTTATAATTAAAAAATAATAGTAATTTTTTACTAATGATATATTTAAAATAATTTTTATGAAATTAACAAAACAAAACAAGTGTCTTAATCTTTTATTGTTGTGACTTTAAATAAAAAATCATGAATTTAACTCATACTAAGATTTTTTTTTATATTTTACATTTTATTTTACTCATTATCACATAAGCTCATGTCAAAAGTCTATATATGCGTCAAGTTAGAGCTAATACACTCCATCAAAGTCAATATTTAACTTTAGATTATCAACTAAAATTGATAGAAGGAAAATCAAAATTATCTATTATGAAAAATAAGAAAACTAAATGTCTTGATTTAAAAATAGGAAAATCAAAATCGTAAATTTAAAATGATAGGAAAATCAAAATCACAATTTAATCAAATTTAAATATAAAATTACTTAAGATTATATATAAAATATACATAGTAAAATTTTAAAATTAAGAAAATAAAAATCAATAATGACATACATTATTTTTAAGAATATCATATTGTATGCCTTTAATTAATCAAATATTTTACATACGTAACTGTGAATAATAGTGTTTTCTGTTTTTTTTATCTTTATTTAAATTTTAGGAATAGTGTCACAGTCTAAGATAAAAAAAAAAGTTTTTAAACTCAAAATATACTTATAAAAAACTTACATTTATCCCACCTTATCTAGGCAAAAACTGAATTTTAATCTATGCAATGTATGAATAACGTTCATTCTTTTAATAATCCTAACATTTAAAAAAAAGTATAAAATATTATGTATTTTAAAATTTAAATAAAAACATTTAAGAGATAAAGATATTTTTATTTCATTGTTTGTTTATTATTATATAAAAAAAATCATGTAAACAGTATAAGACGAGAACAAATTTCAAATTTCAAATATTAAGATTTTTCTTTTACTTTACTTTATTTTAAAAAATGTTCCTACATTGTTAACCAATAAAAAAAATTAATTACTTTTTAAATAATTTTTAATGTAGTTATTATAATACTCAATAAAGTTATAGTACATGATAGTTTGTAAAATGATAGTATAATTTTTATATATTCTTTATACATACATTATCTATTCTATTTAAATATAATAATAATAATTATATAGGTAATGTTAGATAAGGATACGTTTGAAATTTTGTATTTATAAGAAAAAAAATTATTAATAAAATTGTCATTATAATTTAAAATTAAATTAAAATAAAAATTTCACATGAAGATAATGAGAATGAGAAATATTGTCTAATCTTAATAAGTAAAAGTCACACTCAAAAATTAAATTAGAAGAACATAATAGTGTTAGAAAGCTAATATTAAAAGTAAAGTATGTTCATAGTTGTTATTCATTTCTACTATAGCCAATAATTACGTGGCATTTTAAAAAATATATATTAAGTGAATGTGTCATAAAAATGTGTTTTATTTAATATATAAAGGTAATGTCTTGCAGATAAGACTAAATTGACATCTGAATGTAAACTATACTCTTACTCAATTGAAAATATAAAAAATTACGTAATGAATTTATTAAAATAAGTTTAATGAAAAAAAAATAAAAAGATACTATTACAAAGATAAAACTTAAAAATAATATTATTCTCTAATTAAGATTGACATTTTATATTATTGATGATAATTTTAGTTATTGAAATTAGAGTAGTAATAATTATCAAGATAAATGTGAATCTGATTTGGAGAATAATATTTGTAATATCATATACAGGTTTTGTTTATTAAAAATTGACTATTTTCAATACCAAACAAGAGAATAGATAATTTATGTATTCACGATCTAAAAGGATTTTATTATAACGATTAAATATTTTACATTATTGATAATGTGTAAATATTAATTTTTAAATAAAAATACTTATATTAATTTTATTGATTTAATTTAAATTAATAAAAAGTAATATTTATCTTCCGAATTAAAAAGGTCTTAAAATGAGTACTGTTACGTAGCAATTCTGAGTTTCTGACTCTTGATGCTGTCCAGGTGCCAGGAGGATACAATCAATCCGTATTTATTCTCATAAAAACGACAAGTGGCACTTTGTAATCCATATTAACATCAATCACGTGGAGGGTCAAAATCAAATATAAGTGATAAATAAATTAGGACAAAAATAGTAATAATAATAATAATTATTATTATAATAATTTAAAAAAAAAAACTATTTGTCACAAATTGCCCATAATATCAAAACATCAGGAGCAGATATTTATACAGTACCAATTCTGAGTTAAGAAAAAAGCTAAAAAGAAAAGAAGAAGAAAAATGATATAGAAGTGGAGAGAAAGTCGCACTTATATATTTATTATTATGATAATGTGAATGGCACTCCTTCTTTCTAGATAAATACAAAAGCGACCTGATTGGAACCGTTTAAAATGTCTTGCGTCACAGTGAATCGACTTGCGGTTCTTTCTTCACGAGACAATGACGGGAGATAAATTGACACCGGGATTATATATATCGCGATACGAAAGGTGGCGATAAATTGAGTGTGACTTTTCATTGCGTTTCTTTTCTTTTGTTTGTTTATCCAATTTAAATACAAGTCTGTCACACGCATGTATAAATTATGCAAGGCCATTGATGTGAACAATACGCGCGCGAGTAGGACTGAATGCTTACTCGCCCGTGCGTGCGCGTTGTTTTGGTAACTCCAAAGGTCTCATTCAATCCAAACTGTTTCTAAGTTTCTTTGCTTTGCTGGGGTCCATTCTTGACATGCTGTTATATTCCATCCTTTCATTCTCCTCTAGCGTTCAAGCCATATATATCCTTTTCCTACAATCTATGTCATTCCTAAAACAATATTAGACTTTTTAAATATAAGCATGTTTAGATGAAAACACACACAAAGGGAAGATAAATAATCAAATTCTTCCTTAAAAGTGAGCGTTAATAAATTACTCTTTAAAACACCATATGTAGTAGCTTCACTCATTCTCTCACACTTTCTTTGTGAACTGACCCATCACCCAATTACTTTTGTATCCCTGTAACAAAAAATACTTTTGTTTCATCTAACCCAAAACACCCATCAAAATCACCGAAAAGTCGAAAACCTCTACTCCATCAACCATTGAAAACATAATCATATAATTTATAAATTATTAAAGATTACAAAACACATTCAAAATTTCTTAGTATCACTCTCACTCTCAGTGTTTTATTTGAAGTCAAGTGAGATAGAAATCCATATCAAATTTCCCAGCAAAATTAGACGTGTTAAATGACTAGAGATTGCCTAAACCTAAGTTGGACGTAGGAATCACCAAAGACAAGTTACCAATGTCACTGATCTAATTGAAAATGGGTACAAGAGAGGATGGAGTGAGAGAGAAACAAAGATGTAGGGACAGGGGGAAAAACGAGATAAATTTGGAGAGAAAAGAGACAGAGTCGGGAAAGTTTAACGGGTTGGGCGAAAGAGATAAACTTTGATATTCGCACATCTTTAATAACACAAATTAATATTCTCTCATTAAAATTAAAATATTGGTGAATATGAAAATAGTAAGAAAGAATTCCTAGAAAGGAAACGGTAAAAAAAAATGGTGTTGTTTTTGTATTGTTTGATATGGAAGAAAAGAAAAAGGAATCAAAAAGACAAAATAAAAATTAATAAATTGTTGGTATAAATGAGACTCAAATCCGTCCTTGAGGTTATGCCACACATATTAGTTATCAGCAAAATTATAAATAATTTGTATTAATGTCATGGGTTAAAAAAATGATAATAAAATAAATTATTCTTTCTTTATTTGATTGGGTAAAGAATTTGAATAATAAATATTTTATCTCAAACACAAATATTCTATTTTGTATATAAAAAATGAGTATATTTGAAAATAAGTTTTTTTCTTTCACTTTTCTTTCTAAAATGGGATAAATGGGATAAATAAAATTAAGGTGAAACTCACTCATTTTTTCCTCTCTTTCTTTCTACCCCTAGTCAAATAAGTAAATTTTGTAAATAATTTAAACTCTTTCTCACTTTAAGATCAGGTTTTTTATGAAAAAAGCACTATGGTTAATTAGTTAAAGTTTATTTTAATAAAATAAATATAAGAAATGCAAGAATTACTTTAAATATTTAAAGGAACAAGAACAATATTTTTTCTAAAAATTACAATACTTACAATAACCATGGAACACATAAATCAACTAGTATTTGAATGTATTTTTTTAGTCATTTAAAGATTTCAAAAGTTTTGTTTCAATTGGTATTAGTGTCAAACAATGTTAATCGATGACATACCACTGACATGTCTATTGACTTGTTATGTTATCAAAGAATTGACAAATTAGTCACATGTATTTTTTGTTATAAATTATATTTTTTAATTTCTTATTAATTTGTATGACATCATCAACTATTTTAAACAAACAAGAATTTATACAAAATACACTTAGGAAGATGTAACAAGTCAATGAATTATCAATATTGTGTTTACAAATTTTTATTACATGACAACAAAGACTAAAACAAAAAAAAAATCTTTAAAGGATCAAAATAAATAAATGAATAAAAACCTATTAAAACAAAAATCTTTAAAGGATCAAAATAAATAAATGAATAAAAATCTATTTTTAGGGACCAAAACATTATTTAAGCCTTGCTTATATTAGTATTCTTCACAATGAATTATATAAGGTTAAATAACAATTTGATCCTCATAAAATGTCTTATATTTTGTTTTAGTGCGTCCTTTAAAGTTTTTTTAATTTAAATTTTTTTATACTTATAATATACTTCTTTCTTAGTTTATTGTCTATTTTTTTATTTTACTATTTAACATTTTTTAAAATTTTACTTTTGATTTCTACGATTAGTCTAAGTCTGTTAGGTGATGACATGATATGACATTCTGTTAACCTATCACACCGTCAATTAAATCGATAATATGATATTTTGTTAACTTGTCACATCATCACTTAACGAATCGAGACTAACAATAGATATCAAAAGCAAAAGTTTGAAAATGTGTAGTAAAATGATAAAAAATAGGCAGTAAACTGAAAAAGTGATATATTACATGCACAAAAAATACATATAAACTTTTTTTGTCTTAGTCCCTATATGTTTTGTTTTTTAGTTTTTCAGGTCAAGTAACAATGTTAGCTAATGATATAATAATAATGTTGTCAACTCATTGATTTGTCACATCATCAAGGAGTGTAACAAAACAATCATGTGTATTTTTTTTTTCTTTTTGGTAAACTATGTTCTTAGATTTTCATTTATTCATAAAACCCATGAAGTTTTAATTTTTAACCAAACATAACTTTAAAATACTCAGGAATGTTATTACTCAGTATATCATTCATGGGAATAAAATTAGATAACTTGAAGCACATGTGATTATTCTATCAAATTCTTTGATGACATGACAAATCGATGAATTACGAACGTTATTGTTATGTCATCAATTAGTATTGTTACTTAATCACGAAGACGAATACATGATTATTTTGGTCCCTATGCATATAAACCGGTGACAATTTAATTCCTAGAAGAATTCTGATTAAATCTCTAAATGTGTAAAAAAAGCTTGACAATTTCACGTTTGTAAAATCATTTTATCATTAAGTTGTAATATTAAAGAACCAATTTGATGTTAAGTTATATTGTGTTATATAATATCATTTTAAAGTATACCTAAAATTCAAATAAGGTTATACTTAATTCAAATAACTGCAAAGTAGACCTGATTATCAAAAAATTATGATTTGTACTTAGAGGTTAATTCTATTAACAAATCATCATTTGAATTATTTTAAAATAACTATTTTAAAAGTTAATAAACTTATCATATTATTTTAAGATAATTATATGATAAATTATGATTTGATAATCATATAATTTTTTTAATTATTTTAAAAGATAACCTTTTTACTCTTATACTTAATTCAAATAATTGCAAAGTATACCTAAAATTCAAATATTGTTTATACAATATATCATTGTTGCCACAAATTTCGTATGTCTAAGGTATTTACATAAACAAAGTTTGAGTATGGATAATTATCTAAAAGGTTTTGGAGGTATAACTGTGAATCTGGGTAAGGTACTACCTAATCTTATCGTGCGGTTAATTTATTTCTAATAAGTGTGGATAATTATCTAAAAAAACTTTATGATTAAGATTTATTTTCTTTATTATCATAAAATAATTTTATTTATATTAATATATATATATATATATATATATATATATAATCTTATACAAATAATTAAAATTAATGTATAAAAAATGCCATTATTTTATTAACTGTTATTTTTTATTTTCTATAATATTTAAATTTGTATTATTTTTAACTTTTATGCGTAATTGTAAAAATTTAATATCTAAATGAAAAAATAAGATATGTATTGATAATGTAAAATAATTTTACATTGTATCACTAATTGTAAATTTATAAATTGATAAAGGAGGTGATGTAAAAATATAGAAAACATTAATAATACTGGCCTTTAAGAGAATACCCATTTTAAATATTTCAAAACTGGTAAGATATTGTTGAAAAAGAAAAGTTTTTATATTTATTAATACAAATTTGTAATAAATATTGTCTTTTTAAACAATAAATTAATTATTAGATGATTAAAACGAATCTTAAGGCTAATTATCAACATAATATAAATTTAATAAGAAAATGATAAATACAAAACTTGAACATAATTCTCCTCTCTCTGTATAAATTAGTTTTTTTTTAGCGTGTGATGCATGAAATAAGAAGAGAGTTAGATTGTGTTTTATTTAAATTTTATTTAATTGTGAAAATGAGTATAATCAGACGTTTATGTGAAAGATATAACATTTATTTGGGTGATTTTTATGTCTTAAAAGTTAATCTTATGACTTATTTTGAAAGTTAATCTCATGACTTGTAGCTTATGGGAATATCTTATTTTTAGAAGTTAATTAAAATTAAAAAATATTTCAATTCAAATCAATGATATATATATTTTTCATTTTATTTATTTGTTTGCTTGTAAATTCAATCCCGCAAGATAACATCCATTATTTATTTATTTATTTTACCAGGCCGAGCCTTTATATATTGTACTTCTTGTCATTAACATCACTATTTTATTATTATTATGTTACTTAGAGTGTTATAATTACGTGCCAGTGCTTCGCAAGTGGGTGAAGTTGGGTGTCACCGGAGGGGGTTACCTTTTACAATGCTAAAAAACACGCATATAGATGACGATGATAACATGGGATCCACCACGCATGGAATAATAGTAACTTTACCGATAACATCCTAATCTTCCTGATCAGGTAAAAAAGGGTCAAATATTTATATTCTAATAATATAAGAAATATTTTGCCTTTTCAATCAATCAAAAACAGAAAAAAAAAAGTTGTATTTCCTTTCTTTTTATTACAAAGAAGTTGAAATCTCTTCCTAATAAAACCACACAGACGTACCTAGACACAAAAAAGCCTAATAGAGGAAATTCATAGATGACAAATATGGCCATAACATAATATATTTCTTGATTTAATCTTTTTCAAAATCTTAAATATTAAATTAAAAAAAGATTAATTACTGTTTTTGTTTTAGTTCCTGAATGTATACTTTTTAGTTCCTAAAATTTTTTAAAAAATTTTAGTCCCTAAATTTTGATAAATTATTTTATTAGTTCCTAATATAATAAATTAACACTTTATATATATATATATATATATATATATATATTTTAGTATTTTGTGACAGTTTTTTTAATACTTTATGATAACTTTAAAATACAAATTCAAAATGAATTAAAATTATGACTTAATTTGAAAAATTAATTCTTTTTTTTTTGTCAAATTAGTTTTTCAATTTTTTTTAAAATAAATATAAAAATTGATCTTTGGTATCAAAATTAATTTTAAATAAGATTTAATTCCTGTTTTAGTTTTCAAATTTGAAATATGTATTTTTTTAGTTCTTAAAATTAAAAATTAGATTCTTTTCTAGAATCTTTACAAATTGTTCTTTCTACTTCTTAGTTAATAAGTTGATATTTTATGATAATTTTTAATTTTCATAAATTAATTTTTATTTTTTAATTATTTGAATTAACATTTTAAAACTGTCATGTTAAAAATTATCATAAAATACTAATTTATTATGTAAAAAATTAAAAAAACAAATGATCAAAATTAAGAGATTAAAAAAATATTTTTAAATTTCAAACACTAAAAAAATATATCCTCGAATTCACAAACTAAAACAATAATTATACTCTAATTTAATAACAAATCTAGCCCATAGCAAAAATTAGAAAATAATTAATGTTACCGGTGGTTGAAAACACCGCAAACCACCGCGAGTCCACCCGAAAATAAATCCAAATCTAGGACTCTTGATAAGCCCATAGCTTATCACAGACCATATAAGCATGTCTGCTTATCAAAAGCGCATATAAGTCAATCTACTTATCCAACAACTTATAATACAAACCATGATTCCCCATCTCATCTCGTGCTATTTAAACTGTCTGATGATACCATTATTTCGTCGCTCACAATAATTCTTCTCTTCTCTTTCTATCCCCGTTTTCTCTTTCTCTTTCTTCAAATCCCTAGCCCCCTTTTGTTGTATAAATACTTAACCAGAAGAGCTCTAACACAAGAAAAGCTAGAGAGAGAGAGAGAAAGTGGAGCGAGAAAAATACTGAAACCCTCCTTCGCCATTCTCGTTCTGCTCCGTCCCTCTCGATCTTCGCCAGGGATTCTCTGGCAGGTGAGAGCTCCTTCGCCCTCTCATTTTTGTCTCTTGTCGCGCGATTTTTCGGTTCAATTTAAAGTTCGTTTTGTCTGTGATGTGTTTGTGTCTTCGTGTTTTTGATGAATTTGTGGTTTCGGATGTATCGGCGGTTGAATTTCGTGTTTCGATGTTCAGGTATTGTTGATCTGTTCGGTTCTAGATCTTTTCGTGCGGGTTTTGTTGACGGCTCCGTCATGTCTTCCCTCAGCAGAGAGCTTGTTTTTCTCATACTTCAGTTTCTCGATGAAGAGAAATTTAAGGAGACTGTTCACAAGTACGTTAGTTTTTGCGAAAAAATAAATTTTTATTCCAGGTTTTTGTTTTTGTTTTTTTTTATATATATTTAATTTAATTTGTTATTATGTATCTGAATTTGTGAACGTGAAGGTTGGAGCAAGAATCGGGATTTTTCTTTAACATGAGGTATTTTGAGGATATGGTGACGAATGGGGAGTGGGATGAGGTGGAGAAGTACTTGTCTGGTTTTACGAAGGTGGATGACAATAGATACTCCATGAAGATCTTCTTTGAGATACGGAAGCAGAAATACTTAGAAGCATTGGACAAGTAGGTTATCTGTGGTGTTTGGCTGTTGTGTTATTATTTTCCAATTTGCTTACTGCTTAGTCATTTATTTTGTTGCTAGTTAAAAATTGAATGGGAAAAATATTGTCGCAGGCAAGATCGAGCTAAAGCGGTGGATATTTTAGTGAAGGATTTGAAAGTATTTGCTGCATTTAATGAAGAACTTTTTAAGGAAATCACACAGTTGTTGACTTTGGACAACTTTAGGCATGGAGATGGTTACCCTTGGATTTTATGTTTTGGTGCCTGGCTTATTGATGTATTTTTTTTTTCCTGGCCTATATAATGTGGGTTTTTATGATTTTCCAGACACAATGAACAGCTATCCAAGTATGGAGATACAAAATCTGCACGAGGCATAATGCTGGCTGAACTGAAGAAATTGATAGAAGCTAACCCTCTGTTTCGTGACAAGCTTCAATTTCCTACTTTAAAGAACTCCAGATTGCGGACTCTAATTAATCAGAGGTTATTAAAAGATCTTATCTTTGATGTGTAAATATAATCCATTCTTTGATAATTGTGATGTTACTCACGTTTATTATTTGTGTATTGACTTTCAGTTTAAATTGGCAACATCAACTTTGTAAGAACCCAAGGCCCAACCCTGACATAAAGACCCTTTTTGTGGACCATAGTTGTGGGCAACCAAATGGTGCGCGAGCCCCATCTCCCGTTACCAATCCCTTAATGGGTGCTGTCCCAAAGGCTGGAGGATTCCCACCCCTTGGTGCTCATGGTGTAAGTAAAAGAGCAGGAGATGATCCATCTTTGTTTTACTAGTAATGCCTCTTTATACTTATTATGACTCTGTTTATACATTTTCAGCCATTTCAGCCCACACCAGCTGCTCTTCCGACATCCCTTGCTGGATGGATGGCTAACCCATCTCCTGTTCCACACCCTTCAGCTTCTGCTGGACCCATAGGTTTGGCAGCAGCTAATAATGCAGGTAAGGTCATAAGTAACTTTTTTTTAGTGTTTCTAATAACACACGACCTGGGAATTGGCATTAGTTCTATGCTAGCAATATGTGGTTTGCTATCGATTATGAGTATAATCACTCATGATGGAGAAAACACATGCAGTATGCAATAGCGGCTAATGTTCCACCATTCAATGAAACTGGATTGCACGCTTCATTTTCAACCAAATTGATTTTCTTTTGCCCTTTTTGGCTTTCTACTTGTGATAATGGTAGCAGCTATTTTAAAGCGGCCGAGAACCCCTCCTACCAATAACCCAGCTATGGACTATCAAACTGCTGATTCAGATCATGTATTGAAGAGAACAAGACCTTTTGGATTATCAGATGAAGTACAGTACCTGCTTTCTATTTGTTCCTTTGTCTCTCTCTTCTTAATTTAAAAATTAGAGTTTGAAGTTGTTATCTATACCTAAGGGTATTCCCTTTGTTTCATTGTTGTTTGTGTGCACATGCATTTTATAGTGATAGTTCATTGTATATGTTTTATCCACTAGACATTTTTGAAAAGTGTAGTGGTTAGAGTGATAGTTCATTGTATATGATTGGTCCCTGTTAAAATGTTTCAACAGGTCAGTAATCTACCAGTAAATTTGCTTCCCGTTGCTTACTCTGGCCAGAGCCATGGTCAGAGCTCCTATTCCTCTGATGACTTGCCCAAGACTATTGTGATGACTCTCAACCAAGGTTCAATTGTCAAAAGCATGGATTTCCATCCACTTCAGCAAATTCTACTTCTTGGTAAGCCTCTTTTGGTGTGTATGTCAGCTATGTATTGGTAATTTCTTCTTTTTCTGTTATGTTATATGTTATATCAGTGTGATATTTAATATTCATTATTTACTTATTTATTTTGTTGATTGTTAGTTGGAACAAACATGGGTGATGTCATGGTGTGGGATATAGGCAGCCGTGAAAGGATCGCACACAGAAATTTTAAAGTATGGGAACTTGGATCATGCTCTGTGGCTTTACAAGTATGGCTCTCAAAATAAAAAATTTCAATGCTGCATATTTGTTGATTGTTTTTTAAGACTGTTGTCATGTGGTGATTACTAATTCCCTGATTCTTATATAGGCATCTCTTTCCAATGATTACTCAGCATCAGTCAATCGGGTGGTGTGGAGTCCTGATGGAACACTTTGCAGTATGTTCTAATGAGTTTTTGTGTGTTGTGATGTTTCTGCTGTTTGCCTCAAAGACAAATTTGCAAGGAGTTAAAGTTTGATTTATCCTCATTGATATTTCAGGTGTTGCTTATTCTAAACATATTGTTCACATATATTCCTATCAAGGTGGGGATGATCTTAGAAACCACCTAGAGGTTTGTTTGTCTCTCTAATGTCCATTAGATCTTCTATAAGCTCGTTATTTTCTATTAAATTTATAACCATTCCTTTTATGTCCAATCTATACATTGAAAGCAAAAGGCCCACAACTTATGTGCTTGATATGTAGCTGCTTACTCAGTTTTTGTGGTTCAGATTGAAGCTCATGCTGGGAGTGTCAACGATCTCGCTTTTTCTTATCCAAACAAACAGCTTTGTGTTGTGACCTGTGGAGAGGATAGGGTCATCAAGGTTAGTTGTCACATAATTTGTCATAGATATCAATATCAATATAAATAAAAAAACCAATTTCAAGTGTTCAAGATTTTGCAGGTATGGGATGCCGTTACTGGTGCAAAGCAGTATACTTTTGAGGGTCATGAAGCACCTGTATATTCTGTATGCCCTCATCACAAAGAAAGTATTCAGGTAATAATTTATATTAGTGTGTATGTCTGTGTGCATGCACACATGTTTATCAATTGTCTAAATTGAGAGGGACCAAGTAAGAGGAAAAAGGAGAAAAAAGAAAAATAAATTGTGCAGGGAGCTTTCATATATGTAATTCTATAGTTCATGGTATATGTAATTCTCAGTGAGCCACAGTAGTTAACTGGTTAAACTAGATCAATAATAGCATTATAATATGGACATATTTCTCAATCTGGAAGCTTGCGTGTGGTTGTCATATTTTCACATTGTTGGACTGGCCTTGATATATATATATATATATATATATATATATATATATATATATATATATATTGTTTTGATTCACATTTTCGATTGTGTTGTAAAATTTTCAACTGTGTTCTAATATGGCTCTGCAGTTCATCTTCTCAACTGCAACTGATGGAAAAATAAAAGCATGGTTGTATGATAACATGGGTTCTAGGGTTGACTATGATGCACCTGGTCATTCTTCTACTACAATGGCATATAGTGCTGATGGAACAAGGTTAAAAGATAAATGTTTTTCCTCTTTTTATCTTCCCTTGCTCTGTTTGATGCATGAATTAGTTTAATGATTTTCTTATTATATGTCTGGTTTATAGATTGTTCTCGTGTGGCACGAATAAAGAAGGGGAATCATTTCTAGTGGAATGGAATGAAAGTGAAGGAGCAGTAAAGCGTACTTATCATGGTCTTGGGAAGAGATCTGTGGGTGTGGTTCAATTTGATACCACCAAGAATAGGTTCTTAGCTGCTGGTGATGAGTTTATGATCAAATTCTGGGACATGGATAATACAAACATGTTGACAAGTGTTGAGGCAGATGGTGGATTACTGGTAATTACTGGGTTGACATTGTGTTTTATTTATCTGATGATAATTTCATTATGATGTAGTAATACATGTCTATAAAATCTGCAGGCTTCTCCCTGTATTAGATTTAACAAGGATGGAATACTGTTGGCTGTCTCCACAAATGACAATGGAGTTAAAATTCTAGCTAATGCAGAAGGAATTAGGCTGCTTCGAACAGTGGAGAATCGTACATTTGATGCTTCTAGAGTTGCTTCTGCAGCTGTTGTGAAGGTAAACTATTAATATTTTGTTAATCTTTTGCAAGTACATCTTCTGAATCCTTCATGTTAATTCAGGCACCTACCATTGGAGCTTTTCCTTCTACCAATGTAACTGTTGGAACAAGCCTTGCTGATAGAGCTCCTCCAGTAGCAGCCATGGTTGGGATTGTGAGTTTCTTCACACACAAATCTTTTAATGAATGAGGATTCTTTTTCTCTTTCTGTTTTTAATTGTACATTCTCTTTCTCATTGTAGAATAATGATACTCGAAATTTAGCTGATGTGAAACCCAGAATTGTTGATGAAGCTGTGGAAAAATCTAGGATATGGAAGCTGACAGAAATTAATGAACCATCACAATGCCGCTCCCTGAAACTTCCTGATAGTTTATCATCTATGAGGGTACTGTCAGATATTAAAATCGTATATATTCATAATATTTTTTTGGTATGTGAAGCTGATGGCTGTACTTGTATTCTATTCTCATCAATGCATCCATGCTCTGCTTCCCTATTAAATCATAACATTTCTGCAAAATTATATATTAATCTATAAATAGATGTTATATTGCTTGTACAGTTGTACTTTTTGTGTAGTGTATGACACTTTTGCCTGTATAGTATTTCTGTTTGCTTGCTGTGTTCAAAATTTTCTAGTGGGGTATTCACCTCTCTTTTTTCTTTTAGGATGCATGCATCTTATTACAAGTATACAATATTCGTTCAACTGAGTATTCATTTAACATGTTAAATATTTTTTCAGGTTTCTAGGTTAATTTATACAAATCAGGGGGTTGCAATTTTGGCTTTGGCAGCAAATGCTGTTCACAAGCTTTGGAAATGGCAGAGAAATGAGCGGAACACTACTGGGAAGGTAACGAGCATCTATTATACTTGGTTGTGTGTACATGTCATCATGTTAATGTTCATAAGATTGTTAAAACAAGTATTTCTTATACAGGCAACTGCAAGTATTCAACCACAACTATGGCAACCTTCTAGTGGAATACTGATGACTAATGATATAAGTGATACTAACCCAGAGGATGCTGTGTCATGTTTTGCACTGTCAAAGAATGATTCATATGTTATGTCTGCTTCAGGGGGAAAAATTTCTCTATTCAATATGATGACATTTAAGGTATGTGGCTTTCATTTTGGATGTTCTTATATTCTAATAATTTAGGAAATTATTAAGTAGGTCATGTAGCTAATTCTTTATTTAGAAAGAATCTATGTACTGGTTATTTGTTTCTGATTCTTCAATAGACGAGATAATAAGCACAGTGACTGTCCGCAGATATTTATGCATTTACTGGTAGTTAATATTACTATATTGAATTAGGACTGCGATTGTTGTTGGGATCAATGAACAGTCCTCACTTCTCAGTGCAACATTATTGTTGTCAAAGACTAGCAACTATTCTATTTGGTGCACAGAATAGCCTGTTCTCAGATTTATCATATACCCCATTAAATTAAAAGTGTCTACAATTGAGGCTTTTATGAATGCCTAAGATTGGAAAGACAAATAAAAGAGACTTAATTTAGTTATGAAGTTGCAACCAAGACAATTGGAAAACACCAACTTGGTTGCTTCAGTTGGGTGAAGTAGTTTGGAGCCTAACATGTCTTCTCACTCCTTGTTTCTCTCTCTCTCTGGGGGGGAGAGAGAGACAGAGACTAATGGTGCTCAGATTATTAGTAGTTCCTATTCTCTTTGACCTTTAAGTGGTATTGCTGCCAAAATGGACAGACTATATTAAGAAAAAAAATGCAACTCCACATAAATTAGATGATAGTCTACTATCTACTTAGTAATTCAACTATGCAACCTTTTGATGGTTTAGTTTAGTATTTCCAGACCTCAGTATCATTTTTTTTTGTTGCACTTGTATATTGTGGTTACATTAATTTCTGTGAATTTCAACTGCAGACAATGACAACTTTCATGCCACCTCCACCAGCTGCTACATTTCTTGCATTTCATCCTCAAGACAACAATATTATTGCTATTGGCATGGAGGACTCTTCCATACAAATCTATAATGTTAGAGTGGACGAGGTATTATTCTATGCACAATGCCTTAAGATATTAGTTTAGTTTCATGCATTATAGGTGTTTTAAAAATTTGACATTGAGCTTTTGTTTAATTTGTTTTAATCTAGGTCAAAACTAAGCTAAAGGGTCATCAGAAGAGAATTACTGGTCTTGCCTTTTCTCATGTTCTAAATGTGCTTGTATCATCTGGAGCTGACTCTCAGGTAAGGAATTTTATCTTTAAGCTCTCTTGTTATTAGTTGTCAAAAGCTGAAGTAACCTACATGGAAGAAATTGGCTTTTGTTGCTCTGACAGTACAGAATATTTTCCTGAGATTTGTTGTGGTTTTCTGTGCATGTATATGTATGACTGGGTGGAAAATGATTACATAAAATGACTGATTTTGAAAGCATAATTTTGAAAACCATCTATTTATTGAATAGAAATCATGAATGTATTCCGTTGATTTTCTTTATGTCAACAGTTGTGTGTTTGGAGCACAGATGGATGGGAAAAGCAAGCAAGTAAATTCCTACAAATGCCCAGTGGACGACCACCTGCGCCTCTTGCAGATACTCGGGTCCAATTTCATCTAGACCAGACACATTTACTGGCTGTTCATGAAACCCAAATAGCCTTGTACGAGGCACCAAAGTTGGAATGTATAAAGCAGGTGTGCTAGTTATATATATTTAATTTAATTGCCAGCTCTATTTGGCTTTCTTCATTTCAATGTGATCTCTAGCTCAAGCCTGCAAGCATAACATTGTGCTTCATTTTTTGTATGATCAGTTTTCACCTCGGGAAGCCAATCCAATCACACATGCTACATATTCATGTGATAGTCAGTCAATATATGTAAGCTTTGAAGATGGAAGTATTGGCATTCTTACTGTCCCAGCGCTCAGATTAAGATGTAGAATAAATCAATCTGCTTATCTCCATCCAAATCCAAGGTGCGTTTTTATTATTAACTGTAATGGATCTGTTATTGAAACTTGAAAGTTTCTTTCCTCGTATCTCTGACGAAGTTCTCTTTCGACAGCTTGAGAGTGCATCCTCTTGTGATTGCTGCACATCCCTCCGAACCCAATCAATTTGCATTAGGACTTACAGATGGTGGAGTACATGTACTTGAACCACTAGAGGCAGAAGGAAAATGGGGTACTCCACCTCCAAACGAGAACGGTGCTGGGCCTAGCACTACTTCAGGTGCTGCTGTTTCAGAGCAAACCCAAAGATGAAGGATAGCACATTATGTAGAACTTTCTCTAAGGACCTTTGAGTGTTTGTTTTGATTGCATATGATCCCGCTCCCTGGTGCCTCCATTCAGTTTGCAAAGGGAAGCTGCGGAACGTAGGTGTTTGTAGGTTTTAGGACAAAATCAAGTTGAACCAATCACCTTGTTATTAGTGGCTTCTTAACCGTGGGATTCGCACAGTATGTTATTTTTTCTAACATAGGATTACTGTTGTAAATTCGGCTGGGGCGTTGCAGAGTGGAGGCTCATTGTTATTATTATTTTTTTCTTTGGTCCTACCTTTATTTGTGTAGTATTTTTTTTAATATATATATAGTGAACTAGTCGTTATAGATTTTTTTTCCAGCTAAAGTTAGCTATTCTGATATTCTGTTTTATTTTTGCCATCTATGCAAGGGTTTTTTTTAGAGCCTATTTACGTGTTGGTTGAAATATTTCGGGCAACGATCAACGATGACTTCATTAATGGATTTTTCAGATGTGCTTTTGGATCATTCAGATTTCGCAATAACAATTATGAATTAATTGCTGAATAGTAGTTATAGTTGACTTTGTTGAAGATTTGATTTTAAAATAATGCTAAAACATTTTAGTAATGGATTTTGTTAGGTATGCTTTGGGTTTATTTAGATTTCGCAATAACAATTTATCAGAATTAACTCTTTATAGTCTATAGTTGACCTTGTAGAAGATTTTAGTTTTACCCCCTTTACTATAGTAGCCATCGTAGGTGGTCGTGAGCATGTCCCATCTCATAAAAGTAACAGACCTTTTAGGATAAACTAGACACACAGAACAAATCTTTTAGGAAGAACTAAACACAAAACAGATCTTTATAGGAAGAACTAGACACAGAGATCTTAGACAACCTTACTAGATGATGCATTGCATTTTAGTTAATTGTTAGCTATAATTTTAGTTAAAATTAGTTGCACTATTAGTTGGTTAGGTCTTAATTTTGCATATTTCTATTTGTTTTCAACTTTTTGTCAAACCTGTTAGACTTTAAGGACTAAGCTATTTTGAAGTGGATTTAAAGCTATTTTGGTGCTAGCAGAAGGTTGCATAAGCATGCAAAACTGTGTATGAGCGAGCACATCCCGAATGGTCTGTTTGGGTGCTGAACGCAACTTGCATAGGCGTGCAACGACCCTGCAAGAATTAATTTAATTTGTTTTTATTTTATTTAGTAAGAATCTGGCTTAAAACTGTTTTGGCCGGTAGGTTTAAACATGATGTTTTCTTTTCTAGTAGGACTTCGAATCCATACACATTTATGACATGACGATTTTTAACATTTGTGATGGTTTTAAAATATAAATTATAATGACTAGAAAATAAAAATCAATTTTTGGCCGCACCAAACGGTTAGTTATTACCCATACTTGCCCTGCTCCAGTGTTATCCCTACCTGTGAATACTTATCTAAAATTATGCTAAATTATATTTTGACATGATTTTAGATGCCTCAAATGTAAAATCAAACACATTTATTAACTGAGAATTGTAGTTTAAATTCAATCATCATCTGTTTAGACATGTAATATATATGAAGTATTTTTTGTACATGTACAGAAATGAAAATATACAAAAAAACATTTATAATCTTGAAAGAATAAAATATTTGTTAAACAATGACGAACTCATATGGAGGACGAGATGAAGGCCTCCATCACTGGCATGAACACCGGCCACTGCCACGACGTCGTCACTCCCGCTGCAATCTCCATTGAGAACGCGATCGATACCCTCGCATCGTTCTGCACTCGCTCGGCAAAAATTGATTCCTTCAATGCCAACATTTATGATCTGGTATTGTTCCTCGGCACGAGTTTGAAGAAAAAGAGGAAGTTGCCATAGAGGATGGAGGTAATGAGGAAAGAAGGGATAAAGAAAAAGCCACCGGGGAAAAACGGTCGGAGATGATGTTGGAAAGGGTAAAAAGATCTAGTGTGAAATAATCTATAATAACATGATTCATCTCATGGTTAAAAATCATGATCCACTTTAGACCACCTATTAAAAATACCCTTATCCATAACCATTTTCAAAATTGCAAATCTCAAGCTACTGGCCACCACGCCTCGTCTAGGGCAAAGCAAACAATTTACAAGAGAAATATTAGTAATACATTTGATTATTGGTTAAAATTTATTAAGACTTATGAAATAATGTGAGATTGATTAATATGGAGTGAAATTCATATCATTTTGTGAATATATTTTAATGAATTTCAATGAATAATAAAGAATTTACTGAAAATATGACTCTGACATTGCAATGGAGCTAAATTGTTACTTGCTAATTTTTGGTTAGTTACCATCGTAACCACGAACGGCATCAGAGAGGAAAGGGTTAGGACCACGAAATTCGTTAAACTAACTGTTTACAAGAATAAACTATACAACATCTAAAATATGCAGACAGCAATCCATGGCCACGAGTTGGAACTGCCTCTATATATCAACAAGTATCAGTGTAATAATCAGAAGCAGTGTCCTTCCCTCCTAAAAAGCAGACTACCCATAAGTTCGAAT
Source organism: Glycine soja (assembly GCF_004193775.1). NCBI lineage: Eukaryota > Viridiplantae > Streptophyta > Magnoliopsida > Fabales > Fabaceae > Glycine > Glycine soja. The sequence goes on along the minus strand of NC_041012.1, from coordinate 35,054,050 downwards.
ATTGTGTTCTGGTTGAGGTTGCAACTAATTCCTCCTTCGACCAGACTTTTTGTTTCTCTTACTGTGGCCTGGAGAAGATTGCTCATAAGCCACCGGCAGGACTGTTCCCTCCTTGATCCCATTTGAATCTGACATTTTATCAATTGTTTTTTGTGCTTCTAGAAAAATCTTGATATCTCTAATCTGTTGCATCATCATTTAACCCATCACATGACAATAAATTTGGAAAACTGTAAAACTGCACAAAGAATCATTGAAGCTAGTTGCAATACCTGTTCCTCCAAATCAATTATCCTCTCATTCATCAATTTAATTGATTTAGCTTCCCTAAATGATCACATATTTAGACAGGGATCGAGAATGAAGTTATAGTCTGAAGTGGTAATTTCCTGTTATATCAAATTTAAATAAATATGAAATATATAAAAGCATATGTACCTCTCTTCAGCTTCTTTAAACTTCTTCCGCCAAATCTCTTGATTTTTTATGAGTTTCTGATTGACCTAAGGTAAGAAATAATGGGTAAATAGCCGAGAATTCAAGCAAATAATAAACCAAATGTATGAAGTTACCTCAGCAATGGCATTTCTTTCTTCTGTACACTTTTCCAGTTCATTTTGGATATCCTGCATTTCAGAAGCTGCAGCTTTCTCCACTGCTTCAGACATGGAACTTTCCATTTTACTTTTTGCCTCCACTAGTAAAGATTCATAATACTAAAACAAAAAATCATTAACATAATCAGATTTCAGAAACACACCATCAGGAGTACTATTACATCAGAAGATCAACAACATATGGAGAGTATCATAACATTTGTGCCAAAGCCTTTCATCATAAGAGAAAGCTACCAGACTTGATGTTCCTAATCCAAACCACACGAAGAGTAATTTCATAACTTCCAATGACATTTCAGAAACAAGTAATTTTCAGGCATAGTTGATGACATAAAACACTCTACAGTTCTGTACATCCAATTCAAAGACTCCTTTTACAGAATTGTTCACATCTCTCAAATAATTTTAAAGACATCAGGGTTAACTCACTTGTCTTTGTGTCTCCAACTGAGATGTAAGAAGACGGTTGTATTCATCCACAATCTGTTCTCATGTTAACAACTAATTAGTGATCACGCAGGGCAATGAAAAGTGAAAAGTTTAGAGTACCATGTTAACAGCAATGGCAACAATATACATCAAGTACCACATAATAAACAACCAAACGATTGAGATGGGGTCATTAAATGATTTTGCAACTTCCATACAAGATAGCTTTTTAAAATTTCATCCCCATATTCTATTTGAATTAACTATATGGGCCTATGTCTATAAGACAGTAATTGCACCAAGTGCTATGTGCAAAGTGTCCCATGTTAGTTATAGCATACAAAATCATACCAGTGATGCCAAGGTTTGTTGTTTCAGACAAATCTGTCCAAGCAAGTCTTGGAATAAATAAAGAGTGATGCTATATCCTACTACTAATCCTCCCAATACTTTTATAAAAAAAAAAGTATTACGTGCAAAAATTAATGCAGTTGATGGCTTGGAAATATAAAAAATATTCGATACTTTCTTCATTCAATGTAGGAAGATTAGTAGATAGAAAATGTAGGAGGATTTAGAATTATTCATGAATAAAAGGCAAAAAGACATTCAAGAGTTTCATATGTGACTTATGAGAACCATACCGTTTCAACTTTGCTGTTGAAAAGGGCCCCATTAATTCCCAAATCTTCACGGCATTCGCACATACCACAATCTCCTTCCAGTGACATACAGCGAAAATTCATCTCCTCCAACTTGCCATCAATTTTAGACTGGTCCTGGTTCAGTCGATGGACATAACTGTCACCCACATAATCCCAAATTTGCTGTGTTTTAAAATCAAGAGAATAGCAATGCTGAGTATCTTTCCAATGCTGAATGGCATGTCCTTCTTTATATCTAGATAAAAATAAAATAAAATCACGGCATTAAAGTCTTCCCCAACAAAACAAAAGTACATGACACATCAAGGACAATTTTTTTTTACTTTTTCATATATTAATATATTAATTAGGGGCTTTCAGTTTCATACACAAGTTTATCAGTGAAAATAGAAGAAATGATAATATGTTACCTTCCACATCCAACAAATCCACAAATCATACAAACCCAGAGATCATCTAATGTTCCACAAATAAAACAGGTTGGCTTCTCATCCTGTTGCTGACAGAATTGACAAACCTACAGTATAAACATGAAAGGCATTTTACAAAGAATTTTCCATCAATAAGGAATCCTTTTAAGTGTACTCCAAATAAAATCACCGCTTTCAAAGTTCAAACTGCTTTTGGTGCAGGAAATTACAGCATAATAAACACAACATAAAACTATATAACTGCTTTGAAAAAAAGTTTCTATTTAATCAATGGTCCACTAGTTTGAGGGAGGAGTTGTCTTAGGGGTGGATTCTTTTTGGCTTCAGCTAATGTTATTTTGTAATTTTCAGATGGGTTAGGCATTTTTGCCTTGTAATCTTTATCCTGTATGCAGCACACCTAGTACTGCATTATATATAAAATTCTATATCAATTTTTGCTGTGCAAAAAAAAAAAAAAGTTTCTATTTGCACTTCTAATTAAAAAAAATATTACTTTATTTTCACTTTGGTTCCTGTTTTCAAAGGTTTGCATAAGAAACTGTTTAAACAATTAAAAGTTATTTTCATTGTTTTGTATAAATTGCAAGCCTTTGAATATAGAAAACAATTTGAAAACAAGGTGGTATTTTTAAAATTAAAATCAAAAACAAGAAACAGAAATAGAAACTACTTTCTCAAAGTAAACAAGCCATAAGGATTTTAACATCCAGAATGTGAATCAATAAGAGTCCACATTCCATCTTGATACATGAATTTGAGCAGATGAGATCAAAACATTTTGGCTATAAAAAATTTCCATCACCTTTATACCATTCATTTGGAACCTAGTGTGAAATCCTGATTTATCACAATGATAACTGATGAGATGTCCATGCAAAATTACAAGATACTTTCAACTTCCATAGACAATGCATCAAAAGTATTAAGTTATCAAATTCTATCCAATTAAATCCTTAAATCTTGATAAACAACAGGAGCTTATTGCAACCTGTAATTAACCTCCAGATTTATTTTTTGGTGTACAACGGTGGTAATGGGGATCGAACCTAAGTCCTCGTGCATCTACCCCAAACCCCCACCACTAGGCCAACCCTAGTGGATTAATTAACCTCCATAGTTAGCGTAAAGAAACCAAAAACAAATGTAGCAACATCAATGACCAAGTTTCTCATCAAGTCTCACAACGCTCCAAGAAGAATTTATTCAGGTTAAACCAACACGTTAAGACAATAAAATCACCTAAACCAACATAAATCAGAAGTGTAATAAATTGCGCAAACTAGATTTAAAGGAATGAAGAACCCAAAAACCTGGCAAGACAAGTACGTCCACTTTGAAACACAAGGGCAATCAAATGAGTGGTCGCAAAGTGTTGTGAGAATCCCACTCGTATCTGGGTCCAACCTCTCTAGCATTCCATAAAAAACAGATATCATAATTCACAACCAATACCTCACAAGAGTATCATTGCCAGGGACAAACAGAAAAACAGAGAAAAACAAGAGTCTCTAAATAAAGACACACAAATGCAACTCACCAAGACAAACAGGACAAGTTGGTATTTCCGTACAACCAGGAGGCGGAGTCCCAGCAACTTCTGCATATTCAGAATACTCCACGGATTGCAGAAACAAAATATGGCACACCTCTGCCTAAATTTTGATTATCATTTGAAATATTAGAGCAAATTGAAAACCAAAAAGCTAATGAAGATATGAGGGGGTGTTTCTAAAAAAGAAAAAGTACCTCGGCAGGAGAAAACTTCTTGGCATTGAAATTGGTAAAAAATGCGTCGGCGGCAAAGTGATCGGCGAACTCGATGAGGACGCTATAGCGATCTTCGGTGCCGTCGTTTCTGTTAGGCACGTGAAAATGAAGGGTTAGTTAGGGTTAGCATGTAAGAGAGTGGAACTGAAGGGAAGGGAAGCTTACCTGATGAAGAGAAGGTGGTGGAAACGGTCGAGGTGGGGTCCACAGAAGGGAATGAAGTCGTGGAAGGAGAGGTAGTTGGGGACGGCGAGGATGAAGAGGAGAGAAGAAAGAGAGGTCTGGGTTGGGAGCGAGGAATGGGAAGAGGTTCGGAACAAGTGGAGTGCGCCTCTGCGTTCGCTGAATTTAGGGTTGTTGGATTGGGATTGGGATTGGGATTGGGATTGGAAGATGGTTTGGGGATCCAGAGGGTGGTCCTCTTCCACCGAGTGGACTCGGAGCAAGAACATGCCTCGCCGGGATTCTCAAATTCAACGGTGGTGTTTCTGTTTATCGGAATATGTGTTTGATAGATTGTTTCTGAGATGAAAATTAATCAAAGCCAAAGACTTCTTTTATGATAGTACCACTATAAAACAAAACTATTTTAAAGAATAGTAGCTTTTAAGTTAAAAATATTTTTATTATAAATTATAGACCTATATTTTGAAATAAAAAAGATTTAAAATATATTTTTTTACTTCAAATTCAATTTTGAATAAAAATAATTTCACCAAATCAAAATTATGTAAAAGCCAAGTTTGCAAATATTCAACAAATGCATACTTACTAATTTGATTAGGATGATTTTATATTAATTAAGATTAAATTATTAACTATTTTGTTCATTGTGAGGAATTAATCACAAGTGAAGTATCCAGAATTATAAATTAAGATTTTTTTAAAGAAAAAATATTTAAAATAACAAGTGAAGTATCCAGAATTAATCAAAACATGAATTTAAAAGAAAGTACTCAAAATTATAAATTAAAGAAGAATGTAGTGTGTAAAAGGAAAATAAATTAAAATAACAAAAAAAAATAAGAATGTTGTTTATTCTTTTTTAATAAATCCTAAATTAAGATATTGAGTTATTTTTAAATTTTTTTTATAATTTAATATATATATATTATCAGTGTATCAAGCATATGTTACAATATAGTCTTAAGATGTGTTTATGAACATATTTTCTTAGGGTCAACCAAAAAATTTGTTTAGAGAGTAAATTCATCTTGATGACATGTTTGACATAATTTTTTTGCTTAAAAGTTTAGTTTTGTATTACAATACTGATGTTGCTTTTGCAAATTTAAGTTTGATCAAAACTTAAATTTGTAAATTTAAATCTAAATATACACTTAATTTCCTAATAATTGTTTAATTACTAGGTTGATTTTTGGTAAAGAAATTTTATTTTTTAATCAACAACTATACGAGGAGCTCCTTTGATAATTAATAACATGAGATGTGTGGTATGTGACTCAAAATCACAAATGACACAAGTGAGAAGACGTTGAAATAGTGTTGTCATAACTGTTTTCGGTTATTATAACTGAATTGGTTTTGACATCAAAGCATAGCTAGAGTGTACATATATATATTTGATCATGTAATGTAGTGGGTGGGTTTTTGAAGAGGCTAAAAACAAAGAAAAAAAAACTGCAGAAATCAGAGAGTTCTAAAGGGAGGTAGTGAGGTAGGTGATTGAGAGAGGTTTTGTCGAAAGAGAAACTAAGAGAGATCAAAACTAGCTGTTGCTTGTATTGAACTTGTAATTTCATGATCAATGTGATGATGAGGAACTGCACTTTTCTGTAGATGTAGGCACATTGTTGAACCACGTAAATCTTTGAGTTCTTGCTTTATTGTGTTTGTTTGCTGTGTTTTCTGTTTTTCTTTTTTGATCTTGTGCAGGTTTAAGAGTTGCAAAACTGATTCAAAGAATCAATAAGATGAGATTATGTTAACTGAAAACTTAAATTAAGATAAATTCTAAAACACTAGTTTTTCTTTTTGCACAGCAAAAAAAGATTATATATTGATTAAAGTGAATTAAAATCTGCCACAAGGAGTGTCAGAGATCACTCACGACAAACATGAAGTGTTTGCCCCTTAATGGGATTAAGAACCCCTACATGACACACGTTCGCCTCCCAGGCTGCAATTTATGCACTAAACATACATAGTTGCAATCACATCTCCTATTACCTTTCCCCGACTTATACATTCATATTCCTCACCGAAGGAAAAAAAAAAGCATCACATGCCCTGGAGCCCGAAAGCCACTACCCGATATTCAATACACAATTTAAAGGATCCAAACACCATACATACAAAGATGAATCAAACCCTTTAAAAGAAACCTTACACCAGCTCCAAGTTCTGTATCGTGAGAGCTCCCAAACCGCTTTTGAATCTCAGCTAGCTTGATTAAAAATGATGTCATTTTTGTGGTTCCATATTGTCCACACCACAAAAGCCCATGAGGTCCACCACGCCATCCTTACCATTTTACCATTTATGTTTCCTACATGCTGCCAGAAATGCCATGTACATTTAGAAGGTAAAATCCTGATTTCTCCCAGCCACATATAGCATCCCGTCCATATATATCATGAGAAATCGAACATTCAAATAGCAAGTAATTTATAGATTCCACCGTAGTGTTACAGAGCACGCAATAATTACTGCTTCCAATAAGAGTAATGTTCCTCTTCCTCGAGTTATCTTGTGTTTGGACACTATCATGTGAGACCTTTCATATGAATCCTTTAACCTTTTATGGAATTGGTAATTTCCATAGTTTTCTGGAAAAAAAAAATTGAATCCTCCACATTTTCCACTTCATTCAACTCTCCTTGCATTACCTTGATCCACATGAATGACCACCAAGTTGCTTTTGAAGAAGTTCACCTTTAACCCTATGCCAACTCAAAGCATCTAAGAATTGCTTTCAATGTAATAATATCTCTCATGTCTTCTTTAAAAAAAAATAGTGTCATCCACAAATTGGAGAAGCAAAACCTTCAAGTCACCACCACCTATACCAACCCCCGGTAAAGCCCCTTTGCTTTCGCCTCCCTTAACATGCCACTAAAGCCTTCCGCTACCACCAAAAAAAGAAACCAAGTTAGATCTCCTTGACGAAGTCCCTTTTGAGCATAAAATTTCTTTGTTGGGCTCCCATTCACAAGAACGGAAGTAAATGAAGATTGTAAGCAACCCCACATCCATCTAATCAATTTCCTACAAGACTCCAACCTATGTAGCATGTAGGCTAGAAAATCCCATCTTACTGAGTGCTATGCTTTCTCAAAATCGGCTTTGAAAATGAAACAACTGTTCTTCTTCGTCTTAGCTTCCTCAACAACCTCATTTACAATCAAAACCTCATCCAATAAGGGAAATAGGCCTAAACTTTCTCAACCCTTCAACATTCTCCTTTTTAGGGATAAGTGTAAGAAAAGATGAATTTGTTCCACTTGATAAGTCTATGTGTTGTTTGTGTTTGGATCCTATCTTGAATCTTGTGTTTGTGGGAACAAATGGTTAGGTGGATGAGTTTAAAAGAACCTCGTGTTCGAGAATGTTAGGACACAATACTCTGATAGAATATGACATTGGGGCATGAACTTCTGTATTAATTGCATGAAGTTCTAAACATATAGTTTTTATCATTTTTGTTTCACATGTTGAGTCTTTAGGTCATTCTCTAAAATTTTGAATGATCTTGTTTTGAGTCAGAAATATTTTTATATCTTTAATTGATAAGTATTTAATTTGGTGATTAACGTAAATATGAATATTTTACTCATGTGAATTCCTTTATATTTATTGAATGAAATTATTTTATGTATTTTATTATATAAATATGTATATCGGAATAGAGGGTGTTACAACATTCATCCTTCCTCCTTGGACTTCATTTGAAAGTACTCTTTAACTTGACTCTTGATTTTAATTGGCTCCTCACACCACACTCCATCCACCATCAATCATTTTAGACTATTGCTTCTTTTAGTGTGGTTAACAATGGCATGAAAATTTTGCGTGTTTACATTCCCCTCCTTAAGTCATTTGATTCTTGATTTTTGACACAAAATGGATTTTTGAATTTTTGAGTTTCTACAAAATTCTTTAATCATGTCTTTTCTTTTACATGTTTTCTCCAAATTTCATTTTTATATTTAGCATTTAGAATCAGATCGATATAATTAAGTTTTAAAGCAACAATATCATTATTATTATTATTATTATTTATTAAAAAGAAATATTATGACATTATAAAATTCAATTATAATTTATCATTTATAATAAATTTATTAACTTTTAAAATAATTATTTTAATTTAAATAATAATTTATAATTAAATGACTATATAAAATTATTAGAATATTTAGTGCATCTGCATGACTTTTTTTTAGTAAAAATGTTACAATGTTTTTAAATAAAACATGTACGCGGAACGGGTAAACCATTTTAAATATGATAATAATTATCTTATACGAGATTTCAGTAAAAAAAAAAAAAAATTATCTTATACGAGATAAAAGGGTAAAATAAGTACAATAGTATTTAATGACTATTTATTTATTTAAGGTTCACGTATTTATTCTTTTATATTTTTTTTATCTAATAGAGTAATAACATAATATTATCATATCTCTTGTTGATATGTGAAAATCTTTCACGGGTGGAGTGAAACCCTAACTCACATCGACTCGACTACGAGTGTGCCCAGCTTCTGCGAAATCAGGTTCGGCACTTGTCTGTCTCTTCTCGCTGCAATCCAATTTCAATTTCCAATCCGATTATTTGTTTTTCTGTTTTGGGTTCCTTGATCTGCTGCATCCTCCTCTTCCCCGGTCGATTGTGTTCTAGCTAAGCCCTTGTTTGTTCATGCTTCTAATATATGCATTTTCTGATTGACAAATCAAATCAAGATAGATTAGATACAATTAATTATATTTCCGTGTGCCATGCTCGTTTGTTTCATGCTTGTGTGTTTTCAATACTTGCCACCTTCACAATTATATAGGATTTCCTTTTCTTCAATAATTTTTTTTTCTGCTTGTGTCAGTTTTCTACAATGGGAAGGAAAAAGACAGAGGATGCTGGCCCATCTGCTAAGGTCAAGGCTAGTAGCAAAGATCCTGCTAAGAAGGAAAAAATTTCTGTCTCTGCCATGCTGGCCAGTATGGATGAAAAGCCTGATAAACCTAAAAAAGTCTCTTCTTCCTCCAGTAAGCCGAAGCCCAAATCTGCTCCAAAAGCTTCCACATACACCGATGGTATTGATCTTCCTCCATCCGATGATGAAGATGATGATCTCTTGGAAGAGGAGGAAGCCAAAAGGTCCAGTCAGCAGCAGCAAAGGCCTGGTTTGAAGCCACTTGATGTGCCTATTGCTGAGAAGGAGTTGAAAAAGCGTGAAAAGAAGGATCTTTTAGCAGCACATGTTGCTGAGCAGGCAAAGAAGGAGGCTCTCAAGGATGATCACGATGCTTTCACTGTGGTCATTGGAAGCCGGGCTTCGGTGCTTGATGGAGGAGATGATGCTGATGCTAATGTCAAAGATATAACAGTAGAAAATTTCTCCGTGTCTGCACGGGGTAAAGAACTTCTGAAAAATGCAACGGTGAAGATATCTCATGGAAAGAGGTATGGTTTGGTTGGGCCCAACGGAAAGGGCAAGTCCACGCTGTTGAAGCTTCTTGCTTGGAGGAAGATACCGGTACCTAAGAATATTGATGTCCTTCTGGTTGAACAGGAGGTAGTTGGTGATGATAAAACAGCTCTTGAAGCTGTTGTTTCTGCTAATGACGAACTTGTTAAAATTCGACAAGAAGTTGCCTCTCTGCAGAATGCAGCTTCTGTTGAAGACAAAGATAATGATGAGGAAGACGATACAGGAGAGAAGCTAGCAGAGCTATATGAAAAACTACAGCTGATGGGATCTGATGCTGCTGAAGCTCAAGCATCAAAGATATTAGCTGGTTTAGGTTTTACAAAGGATATGCAAGCCCGTCCTACAAAATCCTTTAGTGGTGGCTGGAGGATGAGAATTTCTTTAGCTCGAGCACTTTTTGTGCAACCAACTCTATTATTGCTTGATGAACCCACAAATCATCTTGACCTGAGGGCTGTTCTCTGGTTGGAAGAGTATTTGTGCCGTTGGAAGAAAACTCTGGTGGTTGTCTCACATGATAGGGATTTTCTCAACACAGTGTGTACTGAGATTATTCATCTCCATGATTTGAAACTTCATTTCTATCGTGGAAATTTTGATGATTTTGAGAGCGGGTATGAACAGCGTCGTAAAGAGATGAATAAGAAGTATGATATTTATGCCAAGCAATTGCAAGCGGCTAAGAGGAGTGGAAACCAGGCTCAGCAAAAAAAAGTTAAGGATCAAGCTAAGTTTGCAGCAGCTAAGGAAAAAAGCAAGGGCAAGGGCAAGGGCAAGGTTGATGAGGATGAGGCCCCACCAGAGGCACCTCAGAAGTGGAGGGATTACAGTGTGGAGTTTCACTTTCCTGAACCTACTGAGCTCACACCCCCACTTCTGCAGCTTATTGAAGTCAGCTTTAGCTACCCAAACCGGGAAGATTTCAGGCTCTCAAATGTTGATGTTGGCATTGATATGGGGACTCGTGTTGCCATTGTTGGGCCTAATGGAGCTGGAAAATCTACGTTGTTGAATCTTCTAGCTGGTGATTTGGTTCCTTCTGAGGGTGAAGTTCGAAGGAGTCAGAAGTTGAGGATAGGAAGATATTCCCAACACTTTGTGGACCTTCTAACAATGGATGAAACAGCTGTGCAGTATCTTCTGCGTCTCCATCCAGATCAGGAGGGACTTAGCAAGCAGGAGGCTGTCCGTGCAAAACTTGGTAAGTTTGGGCTACCAAGTCATAACCATCTTACTCCTATTGCCAAACTATCAGGAGGGCAGAAAGCTCGGGTGGTCTTCACATCTATCTCCATGTCAAATCCACACATTTTATTGTTAGATGAACCCACCAATCATCTGGACATGCAAAGTATTGATGCATTGGCCGATGCACTGGATGAATTCACCGGTGGAGTTGTTCTTGTTAGTCATGATTCAAGATTGATATCACGTGTATGTGAGGATGAAGAAAGGAGTCAAATCTGGGTTGTCGAAGATGGTACTGTCAAAAATTTCCCAGGAACATTTGAGGATTACAAGGACGACTTGCTGAGAGAGATTAAAGCTGAAGTTGATGATTGAGCTTCCTTTTCTGAAAAAAATTATTTTAGTGACAATTTGTCCTCATATATCTACATTTTTGGCTTCCTGTATTTTGCTGATAAAGATTACTTGCCTCCCGCCAATGCTGGACTTTGTCCTCCCCTTCTCCTTGTTCATTTTCTTGTATTCTGCAACTCTGTAATTTTAGGTTGCGGGAAATGCTATTAATACACTAGTGAGACTTGTGGTTTTTGGATTACCAAAGTTTGAGTTAAGAATATATAGGAACGTGTAATTTAAACTGTTACGACTAAATAAACATCTGCTCTGTTCCAAATTTTGTTTGTGTTTCTGTAACAAATCACCTCATAATGTTGTCTATTGATTCAAATTTTGAAGTGCAATATCCAACCAATCTTATATATTTTTTCTGGTGCAATTGAGTTTACAAACTTTTTTTGTATGAAGACTAAGGTGGATGCATTTTTTTTTTGCACAGCAAAAATCAGATATTATTATATATAACTCAGTACTAGGTGTACTGGAAATAGGATACAAATATATAGGGCAAGTTGCCTAACCCAACCAACATAAAGATAGACACAAAGCAAAAACAACAGAGACATAACCCCCCTAAGACAGCTGCTCCTTCAAGTTAGAAGACCACTGGTTGAAATGCATATCAAAGTCTTTGTCCATGCATTTTAGCCAAGACCAAGTGTGGAACAGAGCTTCGTCCCTGACTTTTTCGGGACTGAAAATCTGGTTATTGAAAACCACTGAATTCCTATGTTTCCAAATAGTCATGGATAGAGCTATCCAAAGTACTTCCCATCTCTTGACTATATGTCTCTTGCTGTTCCAGTGAGAAAATTGAATAAAATGATTTATAGGGTCAGTGGGGAAAGGGCCCACTCTACTAACCCAATTTAGAACCTCCCACCAAAGGCTCCTAGTTGCTGAACAAGAAAACATAATATGGCCAACTGTTTCCTCCTCTACATCACATAAAGGGCATCTATCAGATGGTAAATCTACCTGCCTCCTTCTTAGATTAGGCTTAGTGGGCAATCTGTTTTTTAAGAGCCTCCAAGAGAATGCACTTGCTCTTGGAGGAATTTTCAGATTCCACAAACTCCTGTAGACACTGTCTTCAGCAGCAGAGGTACCATCACCCATCAAGAGACTGTATGCTGATTTTGTGGAATAAGACCCAGTAGAATCAGCCCTCCACTCAAGACAATCCATACTAGAAAAGTGGATCTGAACATCAGCAATGTCCTCCATGAAGGCAGCCATCATATCAATCTCATGATCAAAAAAATTTCTCCTCCATAGAATTCTCCATTCCCACCTGTTATCAGCAAATTGGCCCATTAGGTTGATAGTAGAGTCTTGGTGAAGACTGATTTGGTACAAAGCCGGGTACTTGTCTTTGAGGGTGTAGTCATCCCCCCTCCACTTATCCAGCCAGAACTTAACCTTGTCCCCTTTACCCACCTTCCACCTCAAGTTGCTGGTTAAGATATTATGATGCTGCTGCTGGAAGACTGATTTTAAGTCCCTCCACCAAGGAGAGATGTGAGCACTGTTTTTATCATATAGTAAAGCATGCCATCCTCCATATTTGGACAATAAGATTCTTGCCCAAAGCTGATGCTGATTATTCACCAGGTTCCAGCCCCATTTGCCAAGTAAGGCTACATTAAACTTGTTCAAGTCTTTAATTCCTAACCCCCCTCTGCTCTTAGGAAGACAAACTATGTCCCATTTAACCCGACTAAGGTGGATGCATGTGCACTGCTGTTCAAAAAATCCAGTTGGGCTCAACCTGTCCAAAACCAAACTGGCACAAATAACATCTGGAGAAGAGTGAGCTGCTTGTTGGTGTTAAAAATGATGGCAATTGAATCAAATTTGATACTTGTATTTTAGCTTGTAGTTTGATGCTTAAGTTTCTTAGTTTGTTATGTTTGTCACTGCTCAGTAGTTATGCCTTTCAGATTTGTCTTGTAACACTTAAACATATTGATATATTTGGAGTGTGGAAACAGAAATAGAAAATAGAGGTATTCATGCATTAGCATATTACAGCGTATTTTGCCAAGCTTGAATGTTATTGCGATCAAGGCTAGTATTCACCTTCCTTTTGATCATCGTCTGCTGGTTCAAAATCTTACTACACAGGTAATAAGTTGCTGAATATCCAAATAAAACGCGGCTATTTATTTGTCATCAAGAATTATGCGGCCTGTATTATTGTAAAGGATTTATTATGCTTTGATAACAAATGATAATGATTCTAAAGAATTTAGAACCAATACTAGGAATATGTTAATTATTTATTCTAAAAAGAAAATTTAAAATATTGAAAATAGTTTGGGCAGTAAACTGTTTAGTATGTGTTGTCTAGGTGCCGAAGACTGGGTTTTAAAATACTATCACTGTTAATCTTCATATGGCAATGATTATTTTATTTGCCTTCTATATTGGCAATGACTTTTAAGCATATTTGTGTACGAATATCATTTAAGCACGTGAACAGAATGTATGATTGAATTTGATTATATCTCAAAATTTCTTCTTAGCTATTGGAGTATTTCATAAAGAGAAAAGTAAGGTACTGAGATAATTTTCCATGTTCACTTTGTCCCAGAAATTCTAACTATATCTAACTCAATCTTTGTTAAACAAACTAATTATAGGTTTATAAAAGTCAACAAAAGATTAATATAAATAGATTTACACTAGTGATAGCATCCCCATGTCCTTTCTCTTGCTACAGATTGAACAAGTTAAAGAACATCTAACCTAAACACTACTACCAATCTTCACAGTCAAGTTGGATTGGACAATTCTCTACTGTTCGTGATTCTACCTGTATATAGTTAATTCATTTTCTTTGATCCTTTCATTTCATTTTCCTGATTTGCTTTGTGATGAATTTCAAAAAATACATTGGTTCCATCTGCATCCCTTGTAAATACGGATTGTGTTTAGTTATATCCCTCTGAAACATGTTTTATTTGCATGTGTAGGCTTTATGATTATCGTACAAATCTATGGAAATTGGAAATGTGGTGCTGATGTCTACTGTGGTTTGTTCTCCACAACTGAGTGACAAGGATGCCGATGATGGACTGTTAGGAGTTATGAAGATTCCAAACTTACTTGGAATTTTGATTGCTTGCAATTTAGAAATGGTTTTGTTAACTAAATTTTTATGGGATGACACTATGAACATGTTAACTCGATGAACAGCATGATTTAACTACTTGTGTACAACAATCTTGCCGTTTAAAGCTTCCAAATTCTTATCATTTAAGTCTTGCTGTTCGAAGCTTCCAAATGCTTTTCATGGAGTAGTCAGTTGTTGCTCTGTATATTTGCTTGCCAGGCTGATGATCATTGTTTTTTCTTATGAAGTTTGTAGTGCTGGTGATTATGGTTGGAGCACACGGCCTAATCTAGATCCCCTTAACTAATCTAATTTTTGAGTAATATTGAAGTAAAAAAGTTTCACAACATTGTTTATAAAGGAATACTTGAGTCCATTTCAGGACTTGTCTTCTGGCAAATACTACTTACCGTATGATTTTTTTCCTTCTTAATTATAAGAAATATTGAATTACTTTTTTAAGTGTATTAATTGTTAATTTGGTTATCCTTAATTAGTCGTGAGATCTATTGATATAATATCTATATAAAATAAAACAAATATAATAAATATAAATTTATAATTATTTGAATTTGAGTATGTATTTTTGTTATTGTGAATACTATGTTTAAATTACTTGAATTTTGTGTTATAATTAATCATTTTAAATTTTTTTATTGAGAAAATTAAAATTTTATTTTAAAATGATATTTTTAATCATTTTGAAGATATCAGTATAATTATGTGATATTATTAAAATTTTGAATTGGTTAATCTCGTTACCGCTTAAACAAAACTTTGTCAATGTAATGAGATTATTGTTATTCTTGTTATATTTATTAAAAAATAATTATCATTGTTATATTTTAAAGTTATTAATCTATAATTGCTTCAAAAATTGACTTTATCTATGAAGATTATTATGTAATCCAAATGTTATATATTACTACTGCAATTTAACTGTTATAAGTATTATTTATTTATAATAAATATCATTGATTTAAATATTAGTTTAAAATTAGCTAAATATCTATAAATTCTGTATTTTCAGTGGTTCATAAAATATATTTTAATAATTAAACTATTAATACTCTAATATTTGGATTTAATTGTAACAACAAAATTAGCCAATACATATTACACTATTAATAATAACCGTAACATATACATATACATATGTTATATTTCACAAAACTATCTAAAAATTTAATTAAATATTAAAAAATTAACTAATAATTGAAAGACAAAAATTTAACTTATTAAATTAAAAATATTTAAAAATAATAAAATAATGGCTTGTTTAAAAAAAATTGAATAAATATATTAAGGATAAAAATATAAAAGTTATAAGCTAAAAATTATCATTTTAAAAATGATAATTCAAATAAAATTTTAAAAAAATTAAAAATTATTAAGAAACAATTAAAATAAACTTATTTACCGATCTATTAAATAAACTTTTCAACCAAATAAAAAAACATTAAAATTAATTGGAATGTGTGGTCCCAACATACCATAGCCATAGACAACATATATGATTCAGTGCGTCTAAAATTTTCAATCTTAAAAATTCCGATTAAATTACTTACGTGATTATACAACCAGGCGTCAACAACTTTATCTATTACAAAAGTGAGTTCATAAATGTGAGTTTTTTTTTCTTTTTTCTTTTTCTGATTTTTACTAATTTTATTAGAATCGTTAGCATGTTACTTAACAACGCAAGCATGTTCTCCTGAGTAGATTTGTTAATATAATTTGATTTAAAAAAAAAGAAAGTAGAAATTTTTTAATAAAAGATAAGATTGAAATTAGGAAATTAAAATAATGATAAGGATGCGTCGGTAATGACTATATTCAACAAGTTATTTTAATTATTTTTAATTTTTTATTAGTTGAAAATTTTATTTCACTTAAAAAAACTTTAAAAACAAGTTTTTTATGTAATTTATAATATTTTTTAAACAACATTTTTAAAATATTAATTTTTATTTTCTTTTTATCTATAAAATATTTATTTAATTTTTTTATTATTCTTTTTAAATATTCATTATGTTATTTTATATTTTTGAATTAATTTTATCAAATACTTATAATTTAATAAGTTAACTTAAAAGTTTTCAAGTATAAACATATTTTTAATTAATTTTCCAGCTAATTTTATCAAATAACTGTAAAATTGATTCAAACCAAATCATAAAAAATAATTAATGTAATTTAGTTTAATCAAACTGTACGTAATTTTTATCAAAAAATTAAACCAAACCACAATGCAAACATTGCTAATATAGTTATTAAACTCTAACTTTTGATCAAAACTTCGTTATTTAATGATCGCTGACTAGGCCTAACCTTTCTTTTTCCTTGATAGAAAAGGCTTGGTGCGCGTGTCCACATTTCTTATAACCGAAGATATGTGATTTAAACATTTAATTTTTAAGAAATAATATTTTACCAATTTAAATGTTAAATTAAAACATTTCATAAATATACTACTAAATTTACAATATGTTATATAATTTAAAAATTAATTAATATTGTATCATATAATACAAATATAACTCAGATTTGAAAGTTATGAAGTTGAATTAAACTAATCTAACGAAGAATTGTACGCAGATATTTTTCAAATGGGGAGGATCCAGAAAAAGATATTTAAAGTATTTATATACTTTTCATCCGTTATGAGAGTGGACAACAACGTCAGCATGTCCCGTTACGCCGACAGCGTCGTATCATCATAAAAAATTTCATTGCGATATATGTAAAGTCTTTTTTTTCATATAATATTTTATAAAAGATAAATGATGATTTTGAGTTTTGAATGGGTAAATTAATGAAAATTTGGTAGAAACAACAAATTTTTTTATTTAATTTATGAATATGTAAAAAATATGATAATTATGTCATATTTGTATAATTATTTTGTTATTAAATTATAATATTTAATAATCAATTAGATATAAGTATTTGTTATGATTAATTTGATATTTAAATTATAAATTTTAGGAATTAATTTATTATTAAGTTGTATATAGGACATGATTATCATTTTTTTATATAAATTTAGAGACTAAATAAAAATTTTATTCTTACACAAACTACATTTTTATCCATTTACATATTGACCAAAATAATTATTTAGTCTTTTATAAGCATAAACATTTTTATTTAATAAGAAATTATTTTATATACAATTTTTAAAATAATATGAATCTAATAAATATATATTATGAGTCCAATTTCTTCACAGTGGACATCAATAAAAATACCTTTTATATGATTTTTATAAAAATTAGCAAATTTAATATATAATTTATTTATGAGAAAATAGAGTATGCACAGATAGTATAGATAATTTTATCTCATCATTTAGTTACAAATCACGAAGTATAATAATTTTATTAATTTTTATGATAATTATTTTAAAAGTCATATCAAATTATTAATAGTATAAATTTACTTTATATAATCAGTCGATGATGACTAATTTCTTTATTTATTCATACAATATTAAAAAGCTATTGCATTGTTAATATTTTGATTAGATTCCTTTTTTAATTTTATCCTTTGAATAAATTATTGACTTTACACAAGTATAAAATATTTTTTTATTCTTTTTAATAAGAAAATATTTATAATTTATTTTTGTAAAATTTTTTATATATTTTTTTATTCTCACAAAATTAAAATGTGTTATTTTTTTTATATACAAACTTGAGTTATTTAAATTGATTATGCATATAATTATTATAAATATGATATTTTTGATATCAATTATAAGCCATGCACGTAGGTTCCGGACAAAAAAGGACATACTGAAAATCTTTTGATAGGAGAGAAAAAAGTATAGTGAAAGTAATAAAGGAATATAGGGCATGAAAATCCGCCGTCCATTACGCTTTGTCTTCCTCTTCACTCTTGGTTCCATTACTGTGAGTTACAGACACAACACAACGCACTTCTTCTCACTGTCCCCATGGCATCGAGCACGATCCGCAAGGCGATTGGCGTGGTCAAGGACCAAACCAGCATCAGCATTGCCAAAGTCGCCGGCAATTTGGCCCCCGACCTCGAGGTCTTAATCGTCAAAGCCACCAGCCACGAACAAGTCCCCGCCGATGAAAAATACGTCAGAGAAATCCTGACATTGACGTCGCTTTCCAGAAGCTACATCAACGCTTCTCTCGTCACCATTTCCAAGAGGCTCAACAAGACTCGCGATTGGATCGTCGCCATCAAAGCCCTCTTGCTCGTTCACAGGCTCTTGGTCGACGCCCACCCCGCCTTCGAGGAGGAGATCGTGCACTCCACGCGCCTCGGCACCTCGAGGATTCTCAACATGTCCGACTTCAGAGACGACGCGCATTCCAACTCATGGGATCAAGTGGGTTTCGTTAGGGTTTACTCGCTGTATCTCGATGCGAAGGTTGATTTTGTGGCTTATAGGAGAAAATTAAGCGGCGGTGTTGTTGAATCTGTGGAGTTTAGGGATGAGTTTGGCTCTGCTGAGAGAGAGAGGAATGAGGTCACTCCTGTGAGGGAAATGGGAGCTGAGAGAGTTTTGAAGAGGTTGAACCGTTTGCTGCGGATGCTTGATCGTGTCTTGGGTTGTAGGCCCAGTGGTGCTGCCAAGAACAATAGCTTGGTGCTGGTTGCGCTTTACCAGGTTGTGAGGGATAGTTTTAAGCTTTATGCAGAGGTGTGTGATGTTTTAGGGGTGTTGTTGGATCGGTTCACCGAGATGGAGTATGAGCATTGTGTGAAGGCCTTTGATTCTTATGTTAGTGCTGCTAAGATGATGGATGAGTTGGTGGGGTTCTATGGTTGGTGTAAAGACACGGGAATTGCGAGGTCTTCTGAGTACCCTGATGTGCAGAGAATCACTGATAAGCTTTTGGGGACTCTTGAGGGTTTCTTGAAGGAGATGAGTTGTAGGCCAAAGAGTCCTGAGAGGAAGTTAGAAGTGAAGGTAACTGTGAATGAATCACAACCAGAGGCAGATATGAATAAGGTGAAGGCTCTTCCAGCACCTGAGACTGAGAGTTTTACACCTCCACCACCCATGTCGGTTGCACAGCCTAATAAGATAGCTCCTAATTCTCAAAAGCAGACGAGTGATTTGGTGGATCTAAGGGAAGATGGGGTTTCGGCGGATGAGCAAGGGAATAAGCTAGGGGCTGCAACTGTGAGGACAGAAGGTTCCTGGGAGGCATTTCCATCAAATGGGGAATCTGAAGTGAAATCTGCATGGGAGACACCAGCTGCTGAAGCTGGGAAAGCAGATTGGGAATTGGCATTGGTGGAGAATACTAGTAACTTGTCAAGGCAAAAGGCTGACTTGGCAGGGGGGTTTGATCCACTGTTACTGAATGGGATGTATGATCAAGGGGCTGTGAGGCAACATGTGAGCACAACTCAGCTGAGTGGTGGGAGTGCTAGTAGTGTGGCACTGCCTGGACCCGGGAAGAGCGCCACCCCGGTTCTGGCTTTGCCTGCTCCGGATGGAACTGTTCAAGCTGTAGGGCCGCAGGATCCGTTTGCAGCATCACTGACGGTGCCGCCGCCTTCATACGTGCAAATAGCAGACATGGAGAGGAAGCAGCATTTGCTTGTGCAGGAACAACAGCTGTGGCAGCAGTATGGGAGGGATGGGATGCAAGGGCAATTGGGCTTGTCTAGAGTTGCTGGTGCTCCTGGTTACTATGCTCCTGCCCCGCAACCTATGATGCCTTATGGAATGCCACAATTTGGAGGCATTGGGCAACCTGGAGGCTATTACCCTGCACCTTATTATTGAATTGAAGTGAGGGAGGAACTTGTTTTGAGCCAAACTGTGTTTTTTCATGGTCTTCGAGCTCTCCGGAAGATCGGACTCTATTTTTCTGTCTTTGCGTTTGGGATATAAATGTTCAAAATATGTTTGAAGAGTTTCATACTTCGCAAGTTATAAATGATATGTAGTATATATGAAATATTTAAGTCCTTATCTTTGGTCGTTCATCACTCCCTGCCGTGTAATTTTGACACAAATCTGATATTCTAATATCAATAGTGGACTTTCGGATAGTAAGATGACTCAGACCCTCTGGTATCAAGTGTTTTCTACGTAGTTTTATATACTATGAAAGAGAAATGATAGCAACATGGTCACTAACTAAACACGTTTCTAGAAAACGGTGGTGATCTCACAAAAAATAAAATGGCTCTTTAACTGCAAGAAAAGACCCGAATGATTTAGGTTGAGAAGAACTAACGCATGCTTGAAGTAACCAATTCACAATACACAATACATGAACCACTTAATGTTAATCTTCATTTCTGATCAACCTTTAGCAGCTGTGTTTATAAATGACATCTGTCCCAATTCTAGAATCATACATCTACTTCCCAATAGCTTCTCTACCATGAATATTGCAGAGAAGGAACTAATATTTCTCTACCATCTTCTTCCTGATAGCCTTTCTATACTTCTAGAACTGATTTTTCATTTGGTTGAGAAGAACTAACTGCATGGTCGTCGAACTAACCAATTCACAATATGCAATACATCAACCACTTAATACTATTTTTTATTTCTTATCAATATTGTTTTCAACAACCATGTTTACAAATGACTCTTGTCCCAATTCTAGAATCACAACTAAGCAGAGCTGTGATCCTAAAATTAATGAACATGATTGTTAAAAAAATACAAATCAAAAATGAAAATCAACATTAAGTGGTTGATGCATTGTGCATTGTGAATTGGTTAGTTTGAGCATGTCGTTAGTTCTCAATCAAATGAAAAATTGATTATTCGATTTCTTGATTTTATTAATCGCTAGAAATTGTTAAATAGCATGTTAAGAGTCATATTAGCTTTTTAGAAATAAGCTCTATAAACAGAGCACTTAGGTACTGTTGTTTGTATCTTCTATGGTGCCACTTACATTTCTCCTCAATTTATCTCTTCTGAAAAGTCGGATATAGCATTTAAAAATTCAGTTATGCATTTTCTTGCGATTTTGGAAAAAAAAATCACCACTAATAAAATAATAATAAAATTAATATTATGTCAACGGTCAAAATAGACAAAATAATTAAAATTTAAGATGAAAAAAAATTCGAAAACTTTGGCATATATCAACAAAAAATTTAGAACCTAAAATTATAAATGTCAAAACATTGGGGGATTAAAATCATAATTTATCCTTAAAATATTTTTTTGGCGAATGCAAGTGGTCTCCCGCTGTGGGAAAGAGATTTTTACCCGTTGGATATGATAGTTTTAAAACCAACGGTTTAGGTTTTTCTTTCCTTTTTTTTTTTCTCTATTTGTCCCATTATTTCCAATTTGTGCTGATACCGCTTCTCTCTCTTCAACAACTCAGATCTGCAAGACAAGCCCCTAAACAAAGCGATGTTTTTCCGAAAGAGGTTGTCAGCAGCAGCAACAATTCCGACGGTCTTTGAAGGGGAGAAGGAAAGGTGGGGCTACTGGAAGATGGGGGTAAAATGGGAAGGAGAGTGAAAAAGGAATTAAAAAAAAAAATTCTATTCATTAATTTAAAGATAAGTATATCAAATGGTTAAAAATTCCTTTCTCACGGTAGGAGACATGAGCGCCTTAACCCTCGCCATATTTTTTGTTAAATCAACAAAAACTCCCTCTTGTTATAGCAAACTATATCAGTTTATCTTCTTTTTTTTAAAAAAAAAAAAACCAAAAAACTTGTCGATTATAATCTATTTTTCCTGTACCGTCAAGGCAACATAACATTAGCAGCAAATTACTGTCAGTAAGATAAAACAAATTAAACGAGAAGCACGTAAACTCATCCAACACCGAAAACGATCGCGTATTATAGTTACCACAATTGATTTAACATAGTATTCTCACGTTGCATGCAAATATAGATGCAACTGTTTTCGTGTCATATAAATCAAATAACATACAAATACTATTTAATAATTTGTTGCCTACAAAATTTTATGTAAGAGCTAAACGGGGTCAATTACCCCATGTAATTGCAACTTTAAGAAGTTCATGTAAACCATTCTATCTGTGCAATCAATAGGAATGTGTTTTATAAGGGTCTCAGGTATCTGCCTACCTCCAAGACTCCATGCCGATCTATGTCATACCCTTCCCAATGTTTTCCATCATACACTTTTTACAACAACATTAGCAATAAAAGCATCCAATACTCTGACACTAGAGAATGCAGGCGCCAGGTAGTACTGGAACGGCAATCAGCCTACAACTTTTCATGGCAAGAATTAATCAACCCAACAGCTCTTCCATGAATATAGATGAGAAAATTGAATCCATTTCATCAAGCCCTACACTTATTCAGAGAAAGGCTGTGAATCCATGCATAGATGCACCAACTTTCTTTGATATTGCCCTAAATATTCATTAACTGCAATGACATCTTCATTATTTGGATCTAAAGCTCGCAAGTTTAGTAGCTCATCCTTAACTGATGAACTTGATTCTTCGTCAAGAATACCTAGGTTAGAAACTACTTCTGCATGGGTTTCACGGCATGCAAGGATAAACATTGCAGCTGTGTCAGGTAACTGAGCCTCACGAAGAGCAGCCAAAGCCTCTTGCAGTGCACCAGCGGCAACATACAAAATCAGGGCCCTGCATTGGGTCATTCAAGATCAAATGAAGAGAATAGTCTTCAAAGAGAAAAAATTTAAAGAAAGACAGTAGTACCTCCAGATGTTATGTTCAGTGTGCAGGACATGGCCCGCCCATCTTTGCAACACTCTGCAATAATAACAAAATGTAGGTTATGCTGTAAATAAATGTGATGTTTGATCCCACTCATATATATATTGAAGTGAATTGATGTGGACAAAAACATTTATTATCAAGAAAGAGTAAGAACCTTGCATAGTCTGATCCCTTTAAGTGGCTAGCAGCTAAGGTTGCAGCATCCGTCCAGCACCCAGCATCTTGTAGCTGCATAAGATGTCATTCCATTTCTCTTAGAAAATCAAGCACATTATATTGATAACTTGTCTCTTAATTTTTAAATTTGTAAAACCTAAAGAACTATTCAGAGATTTTTTTTCAGAAAAATCCAGAAATTTTCCAATTTTGATCTATTTTTCAGGAATCTTTCTGAACTGAACTGAACTTGCATTAAAAAATGTATGTTAATGAGTAAGGCAGGAAGGGAGGCCACTTTACATTCAGCACGTTGAGATATATTAATCTGCTATACAAAGAATCTCTTGTACCTACCTGGTCAAAGTGATTCCCATAATTGTCCCCAGGAGTATCTCAGTCGAGCAATATGTACTCTAATATGGAGGTCTCATTCGTTAAAAATTGGTAGGGTAAAATTTATGATAGGAGATGCATTACATTCAGTTGTATAGCCCAATTTCTGATGCAATATAATAAAAAAAGCTTCCAAACATGTCTTTTCATTAATGGAGTTTTCTATTGTGTGCCCATAAGCATATGGTATGAAAGCATTAGTATACTTTATTAAATGCTTTAAACTACTTAAAAAGGCAAGCATTGAATGATTTTTGTATTTTCCATATAATAAATATTCTTTTTCAATTAAAAAAATTCTGTTTTTCTATTTCCTATCATTAGAAACGGAGCTATTAGAGAGAGGGTTGGAATAGCGCCTATTGTAGAGAAGATGGTGGAAAATAGACTTAGGTGGTTTGGGCATGTAGAGAGAAGACCGGTAGACTCTGTAGTGAGGCGAGTAGACCAGATGGAGAGAAGGCAAACAATTCGAGGCAGAGGAAGACCCAAAAAGACTATAAGAGAGGTTATCAAGAAGGATCTCGAACTTAATGATTTGGATAGAAGTATGGTACTTGATAGAACACTATGGCGGAAGTTGATCCATGTAGCCGACCCCACCTAGTGGGATAAGGCGTTGTTGTTGTTGTTGTTGTTGAGTCTATAGTCACACGATAGAAAACCTCTTGAGGCCTTAATTAATGTCGTAACCATGCCTAACAGCTTCTTTCTCTAAGAAGGTTGCTTCTGCAGATTCCAGCAGTTAAGGTGATCAAATCTACTTTGAAAAGCCACAGTTTAAGATATTTTAAACAATATTGATTTTTGAGAGATTATTGATATTAGCAGAGAATGTAGTGCAAGGAACTCCGTTACATTCAAATATTAACAATTTAACCATTTTTTGTCTTTCCTATTTGACACCAATTCAGACTGATGTACTGAGTAGAACTTACAGTACACAGAAAAGGAACTACCTTATAATAAGATGTTTCACTTCCATAATAACAATAGAATTCTGCAGCCACTCTTTCCCATTAGTTTTTTTTTTTTTTTAATGTTAGATAAAATATGCTAAATCATGAATCCAGTTATCACCTAAATGGAGAAAATAAAATTTCCTTGACATAATTTGAACTTGAAAATCACCAAGAGACCATCATGCAAACAGGCTCTTGTTTTCAACTTAGTAAAATCGACAAACTGAAACCAGCCAAGAGATCATATAAATTGTGTATCTGTTTGAATGTATTTTGCACTGAAATACTGAATTCAAGAAAGCAGGGACAGTACACTTTTTTTAGAGAAATGGCTAGCAACGCACTCTTTTCAACACACTTTTCACTTTTTACTATTTGTTGAAATTTATTAGAAATCACAAAAAAAAAAAATTTCACAGGTCCCAGTTATTATTTAACTTGTCTCTCCTGATTTTGTAGTTTTCAATAAATATTAACCAAATGATAATGTGTTTTAGAAGGAGTGTGTTCCTAGCACTCAAATTTTTATTATAAATGCAGCCTGACCTGAGAACATGCTTCTTGATATCTTCCAACTGCACATAGAAGATGCATGCCAGAGAGTGACCTGTCAGCCCTCACCATGTTGGCTGCAACAACCTAAAAAATATATTTGATGTTATAAAATACTGAATACAGAACTATATTCTTGTATACTAACCAGAATTTGTATTTGATGCCTAAACATGTGCATGCCCAAGTTAAACTCACCTTCACTGCAAGTTCATGAAGAGACCTTGAAACAGCAGAAGAGAGAGCAACTGCACGAAGTGCATTGACGTAGAAATAAGAGCTCTCTGGAGGTGTAGAAAGCAATAAACTAACTGCAGCTTCTAGGTTTCCAACTGACACCAGCCTGGTAGCATAAAAAATTGAGTATTCTAATTGGAGTAATAATCCCATTTAAAGCATTATGGAAAAGAAACTTCAGTGGTTTCTGTCACAGCAGCACCTTTTCTGTTCAGAACAAAATATGAATTTGTGGAGTGCTCACCTCAATACAATGTCTTGTATATTATAATTTCAAATAATGAAGTACTAAAAATGTGAAGGATTTGGACTACAACTAAGGAGTTTGACATGAAGATATTAAGATAAAATGCCTTCTTCTGACCTTAAGTCAAACTAAGCCATATGCTCATACTCTCAACAAAATGATAAAAAGAAATGATGCATACTTACTCATGAATACGTTTCTGTATAGCCTCTTCACCTTCTAATTTTTCATGCCAAGAAATGCGTTCACTAGCACTTTTCCACAACTCTTCTCGGTCAAAAGCCATTAACCTTAGTTGACCTTGACTCTGCTAACCATAAAGCAAAAGTCACTTGGAAGAATTTGACACTCAACAATTGGAATGTGGGACACTACAAGATATATCCCAAGATAGAGACTCAAAGGAAACTATAATACATCTTACCAATACATCTCTTCCTGTTTCTTCCGTCGGTTTTCCCTTTGATGATATCCGAGATAGTAGAGATGTCTCATCATCAACATCAGAGATAGGTGCTGCTGTGGATTCTTTTGGTGGAGGCTTTCTCAATACCTTGTTCAACAAATGTTTAAGTGCCTGAGGCAGCTGTAGCCAAAACAGAGCTTCTGAGGATTCACCAAATATTATAGCTGCAAATGCAAACCTTGCGGCACAACCTTTATCCACAATACTAGCATACAACTTTGCTCTCTCATCATCAAGCATGCAACCTTAAGAAATGGAGATATTGGTAGTGTTTTTAACACCAAAAACAAAACAGAAAAAATTGCATTATCGAAACTCTATAAGATACAGACCTTCTTTTCTATATGGTTCCAATACTTTTAAGAGCATCTCAGGCACCACTGAGTCGCCAAGAGGTGGTATGTCGATCATGTAGGTGCGAAGATCCCCTTTAGATGAAGGAGTTCCTGGAATTAAGTGAGGTCTCTTTTCTATGGTTGTACTGCAAGTGTTAAACCAAGAAGGTTTAACACCCAATTGTAAAATCATGCGCAATGCCTGTAGCACATTAGTACATATTCATTATTCAATGAATAAATAAATAAATAAATAAACAACAAAGATCTGATGACCAATGTAATCATAATTAATACGAAACTAGTAAAATTTGTACAATATTTAAGGAAATTGAAAAAGAAAATCTCAATTTGTATGAATTATACAGACCTAGACTAAATATGGACTATTGTCAACTTAAAATAAAGAATGAAGCCTAAAACTGACTTGTCAATCATAACAAAGGAAAGGGGAATATTCAATTTAATTTAAATTTCTTTTTTTCAGCAAGAAAACTTGTTTGATATTAAATGAAAACAGATATCCTATTACCATGAGAAATTCAAAATGATTCACACTCCACCAAATCATTTCCATTTCATTCTTCAAAATTTTCATGTTACTTCTTACATCCATTATTGCACATGAAATCTGTTGTCAATTATGTATTTTCGTCTATAAAATGCAGACATTCACTGTGAGAGATGGTTATAGAGCTTTGGTAGAAAACTAAATTACAAGAAGAAAATATAATTTAGTTAGTTCGGTAAACTCAGTAAATTTACCAAGGCATGTGGTAAAGGAAGAAGTATGGGACAACATATAGGCATTGACCGGAATCTCTCCTTTGTATTTCTGATATGGGGTGCATAACCAAATCGTTTATCATTTCTGCATGAAAAGAAAAGAAAAATATGTCATTCACATAGTCAGTCCATTTTAGAAACCCCTGAAATTGTGACGACTATTATTAGCTATGGGTCATCAAGATAATGACAAGCACTTGGTGATTCATTCACCTTGAAGAGAATACTAAAACTCTAAAGGTTAGAAACTAATGAACTAAATATCCATTGATGTTGCACTGTGTTGAGATTACAAAACACGAATATTTGAACATTGCACACACACAGAGGATGTGTGCCAGGCTATACATTTAAAATGGATGGTTAGGATTAGATTTAACTAAAATAAAATTATCCATCCAAGTATGGTTATATGACTAAGAGTAACTCCTCTCCCTCTCCCCTATCACGCTCTTACGAGATATGTCCCCCTATATAGATATATATTGTTCAAAATTTTATAATCTCTTTCGCCTTTCAGGTGCAAAGGAGCTTAAATGCAACAATTGATTGACATCACATGTCATTTATCTAAACATAGTTTTCATCTAGACATTTCAATGTCAAGACCAATGTTCTTAAAATTGCTAAGACATTTCCCACCATCCATTATAATCTAAGTCATTAAAACACCATAAAGACCACCAATCATACGTTGATAATAATAATACAAAGAAGCTCATATTTTTTGAGAGTGATTTGTGGCACTTACGCATTAACTTCAACAAGACGAAAACTACTATCTGCTCCAGCAATGCACAGTACCAGTGGATCATTCTTAACAGTTCGCAAGGGCAACCAATCAAGTTCCAATACAAGGGTTCCAGGAAATTGAGGTTGCAAAAGTGAATTAGCTAAGGGGTCTGGTGAATCCTGCAAAAAACATGTTGAGATTTATGATCAAACAATTACAAGAGATGTTCTCAGTATTTCAAAAAGAGAAAATTTATTTTCAACCTTTTCTTTTTCTGCCCCAAATAGCTAAACAAGATCTATGAAAAATGAGAACTGGCAAGCTTATTTGTTAATATAATAACATTAAGTTTCTTAGTCTTCAATCCCCCGTTAAAACCAATGTTAGAAAAGAATTAGACAAAGTTATGAAAATGCTTAACATAAACAGTACAAATATTTATGCAAAGTAAGAAATGAAATAAAAATTAAATTGCACCAATGATCCGAAAAAAGAACAAAAAAAAAGTGAATTCCCATCTTACCAAATCAAATACAGAAAAAGTATTATCATAAAACAGAACAGCTATACGCCCCCGGCTCTGGTCCCCTGGTACAAAAGGTGAGAATTTGATTCGCCGGATTCCTTCTCTGTGAGTGTTGAATGAGGAAGAATGTCCTGTTGTCACATCCCACCATCTTATGTTCCCTATTCTGTCTCCCATGACCTGAAAAACTAATTTGGTCAAAATCATCATTCAATTTAGAGCAAAATTGGATTAGATAATATAGATAGAACCAATTCTGAAGTAATAATGCATACCACATGAGGCAAACGGTAGGCCATTGCAGTGATTAATCCATCCGATGATACAAATGAAGAAGAAGGCCATTTCGGTCTGTGGACAATGCTAACTTAATCAGAGAAAGCAAGCATTAAAAGAAGAACTGCATAAATAATGTATAGCATATTTATCAATCCAGGATACCAGCGTATAGCAGCCAGCTCTTAAAACACTATAGCAGGCTAGCAGGAAACAGTGTGACCACTATTTTAACTATTATAATACAAACAAAATAATTTGTACTACATATACAAATAGTCAAAAAGAAAAAAACCCAAAAATTAAAGAAATTTATGATAAATAATAAGTCACAGTTTATACACACAATCACCATCAACCTAATAACAAAAAGAACATAGTAATGAAGTAAAAAAAACTGAAAGACAATGTTTAAATTAATAGAAAAGGAACATAAAAATTTCGATAAGAATTAGCAAAATGTGAATTGGGAAGTCTAAAGGGAGAACAGAGCACAGCAAAAAATAGATCTGCATAGTGAAAAGGAACAAAGGTCAAAATAGAGAAAAAAAAATTAGTGAATAGTCAAGGAAGAAGGGTTTCAAATCCTATAAAGTTTTTAAAGCATTAGAAAATGGGAGAGAAATCACAATTTTACTCCCCACCCCAAGGGGAAAAAAAACTAATCAACATTGTTTCAGGGGTAAAAAGTTATCACCTAAAATCTCGAATTCTTCGACCATGCACTTCAAAAACTCCAAGTGCCCCATTCACCAGAGCAAATGCAAAACTTTCAGACGTGTCATCCTGAGATCCCTCTGTGCTAGAACCCTCTTCTGAAGGAAATCAACACCACTCATAAGCTATTTTAATCTTACACAAAAAGGGAAGGAATCATTAATTCTAGATTAGCAGATATGTTGATAATGTCTAGGCACTTTAAGCAAACAACTAACTTGAATCTGAAGAGGAAGTTTTTGATAGTTTGGATGCTTCATCTGATGCCCCAGATGTTTGATCTTTAGAAGGACGCGGAACAGTTGGAAGAGTCCATTCTAATACCGTAAATGGAAGAGCTAATGATCTAAGCTACATAGAGAGAGAGAGCAACCATTATAAATATCCAGAAAAGAACATATAGCGCCAACCAAAATAAATAACAATTATACTACAGATATTAGAATTAACCTTCCTAATCTAAAAATAAAGAACACTTTAAAAAGCAGGACTTTGAAATTAAAAAAGAATAGTGAAGTCAAGACATCAATCATGAACACAGGAAATTAGCTTGTGATAACCATGTCCTACTTGCAATCATAAAGGAAATATTTGGAGACAAAAGCAGGGTAGAAGAGGGGGAAAAGGGACAACAGGTAGACTTGGGAAAATATTATTTAAAGTGGCAGGGGTTTTAAGTACATAAAACCAACTTACCATGATGGGATTTTTAGTCATTGCCCAAACCTCGACAGGTGCATCACGAAACAAAATTAGAAGATACCTGAAATATTGTGGATATCAAACTATTGAAAACCAGGACGTAATCACAAATCTATCTGTTAATGTAGGGTGGAAGTAAAGCAAACAATTCCAGTAGACCATGATGGAAAGGAAAACAAAACGGACATGAAAGAAGCATTTTTTTAAAAAAAGAAAAATTAAACACTCAAACTGGTCACTAACACCAACAAAAGATAGGGTTTGAGTCCCAAAAGTCCCATCATCAGCAAGGATTACAACATTATACAAGACATCATTTTGCATAACCAGCCAGGGAAATGTAAAATTTACCAAGATCTTAAAGGTAGGAAACACAAAGCATATATACCTGAACTAAATTATGATTCCATCTTGCTAGTACAAAATTGTTGATATGACTAGAACATTAGGGCTCACAAGTTTTGTATTAACACATCAGTATAGAAAGAGAAATAGAAAACTGTGCTACCAAAAGAAGATTCAGAAAATAAACAATGAAGTAAATGATAATAACAAAAGTTTAGCTTTGAGATTCACCTTCCAGATGAAGATGTTCTCAGAGCTCTTATTGGTGCACGTTCTGGCTTTTGCATAACTCGGAACATCTTGTTAAGGCCACTTCGAAGGCAGGTAACAACTAGCTTGTTAATATATCCTCCGGATTTTTCATTAGCCTGAGTCCAAAAGCATAAGCATAACAATTGAACAATGACGAAAAAAATACTTTAAAAATCATTAAGCTTATCTTGCAGAGAGATAAGATACAAATAATTACCAAAAAGGAAAAAAGAACTGCAACAGAAAGAAACAAACTATGCAGGGAATTAACATAAAGAAAAATCTGTTTAGACATGAGTATTGAATTATATACCTGAGTATAAGAAAATGAAACCAGTCTGGAATTTCCTAGCCATCGTAGTCCCCTAACAATACCATTATGTACTGATAAACTTGAAGCAACGGCATTGGCTGAAACATCAACAACATCTATTGTCCCACTCTGTGTTCCCAAAGCAACCAGGGGAACAGCTGCTGCTGGATAATTTCCTCCACCTTCACATAAAATTATTTCATTAATCAACACAGGAAGCATGGTACGCATAATAACCTCTATATAAGGGTAACCTATATTTGAAAAAATATACAAGTTGGTGGGAAGATAAACTAACGGGCCAGGGTGGCTGTTAGAGAAGGGGTTGGTACTGCCAGCATAGTCACTGTTGAAGAAAGAAGCTGAAGCTGTCCAACTAAGCTAATCTGCATTAGAAAATTAGAAAGAAAAAATGAAGTCAGTTAACTTCAAAAATTTGAAACCAACACAGGAAATCCAAATAGGTGCTATCTAGCTTTTAGATGCTGTTTTTCAGCAAAGAAAAGTCAGGATTCAGATTATCACATAGATCATAATTCGTAAGTCAAATAATAAGAACTCAAACCCCAAGTTTGGGATATTTGATCCTACCATCTGCCTCTTGCAAAAAAAAAAAAACATTGAAATGTTCACTTCAGAGCAGGACAAATGATGCAGACAAATATTATTCTTTTGCATCTTTCTTTAGCTTCTTTATTTTCTTGGAAGGCAGAGTACCTTGTGAAGAATGGCTATTCAAGGTTGGTTCATACAGATAAATAAACAGGGCCAAAATAAACAGCAAAGAAGACTGCCATAATCCTTGCATGTATGACTGTATGCGGGCACACAAGCTCTATATATGCATACGCTCAACAAAGGTGCAAGGATTAATATTCACACTATGTCTCACTTGAAAAGCACAAATAGATTACTCTTCAATTAGATGCTAAATTGAAGGTTCTACCACTGCACCATTATTATTGATTTCATTGTAAAATTGTAATTGCCTGTATCATGTGTTTTGACGTGTTTAATTTGAATTCCTGTAACTCACGTTTAATGTCCTTCTCCCATTGGTAGCCAAACTTGATACAGGAGAGATGGGCTAGAATGCTAGGTAGAAAATCTGGAGTTAACCAAAAGACAAGGATATTCTAGGAATGGGATTCATAACTAAAAATATAAGTTGTTATTCATTTTACATTACACATAGCAAGCCCTCTCATAGGCAAAATAAACTTGACTAACCACCTAACATTTCTCCAAAACTTGATTAACCCAACCCATGCTGTAGGAGCTGTCAATTAGGAACGGGCAGAGCTGGCTCACGCAATTTAAATTTAGTTGCACATTGACAAATAGCTAGCCCAGCCCAACCCAGCCCTTCACAAACTGGCCCACTAGCCCACTTTTTTAAAAAAGTTACTTCTCAAGAATCATAACCACATCAATCAATAATATGAAAACTAACATCTATATAAAATGCAACTTACTTTCCTACCATGTTCTTGTATTTATCATACTTACTGTCTTAAATTAACTTACTATAACACAGTATAAGCCACCTTAAAATCACCTAAGATAGTCCAAGAAATTTTCAAAAAGAAAATTGTATTAAATTCGAGAATCAGCATATAATTATCAATGAACCATGTATGCCTTGCATTAGTTTTCCTCCAATTGAAAAGAAAACTCAATCTTGAGCTTTTAGGTTGATCCTGAAATCTTCCAGAGCATATATATTGAAGAAGAACTAGAACTTTTTTATTTGTTCCCCAAATTTCAAACAACTAAGATTCATCTGCATGAATCCTTGACTGATTTGCGTGATCAAATGTTAAATGGAATTTAAGTAGAACAAAGTCAACAGATCAAACATAAGGAAATCACTGCAATGCATTACCAAATTTGACATTGAAAAGATCATGGGTCATAAAAGTTACTTCTTGAACTACTCAAGAAGTAAAGCTGATTTAAATATAATAAAAATGCTTCTTCCTCCACAAAGTTAGCTAGACTGGCAGACTGGTGGAGATATCTAATCTCACATATTATCCCCCATTGATTTCATTAATTGGTTTCCTTCAAAATATACCATTTACCCTATCCCACCCCATACCATTTTAGTAGCAGATACAATGTAGGACTGTAGGTTAGAAAGTATGGACTTACCTTCATTGAAATTTCTTCCTGGTCAAAGACTGAGGTCTGCAGGCGGCTTCTATTATCATTGAAACGCTCTCGTTGCCTGCCTGCATTTAGGTCCCGTCCACCAGCAGAAGATACTAAGGTGTTAGAGTTGGCCCCAGGATGTGATACCGTACGGTCATTGTTGACCAAATCTAACTTCTTATCATTTTTTTGGGTGTTTGCTTGCCCTTCAGCAGTCAAGAGCCAGTTCCACAATTTTCCATCATCAGAAATGGAGATCAAATGTATCTTGGAAACAATATTAGACTCATAACAAAAATCAAAAGGATTATCAAAATCCTCACGAAGGTAAGGAGAACTTGGTACATCAGAATAATTCTTGCCAATGTTCTGAAGTATGGAATCTGATTGGCATAAAAGGACCGAGAGTATTGAAGGAGAAGGGACAGAGGTACCAACTGATGGCATCAACTCTTCCAATGAGTACATAACGTGTACCTGTTCCCCACTGTGATCACAAGCAGATAAGTATAACTCTTAGTTTCAGAATAAAAAAAGCACATGTGAGTCAGTATATCAATAGGAGTCACAAGACCATTAACATCCAGAAATGAACAGGAAGGAAAGGAAACCAGAAGTGGATGCTAAGATATTTTGGCATTGAATACTTTGTGCACGCCCATTGCCCAAAAGGGAGCTTGAAAGGTCAAATGAGATTAAGAGCCCATTTGTTCGGGTTTTTTAATTTTAGAAAAGCATTTTTTAAATTAAAAAATATGATAATTATGCAAGTTAAAAACAAAAACTGTTCAGTGCTTAGCTTAGAAACTAAAAGAAATAGCTTCAGAGAAAAAAAAAATTATAAACAAAAAGTATCATAATTTTTTTAAAATCCTAAAATTTGTGGAGCACAAAGCTCTTTATATAAAACAGAACAAACCCAATATGGTTACTGAAACAGCTCAAAAAAGGAAAATACACATATTAAGAAAGCCAACATCACCATCTTATAATCTTATCCTTTGATCATTTAACCACGTCACTTAAAAGTGATTCAGCTCTCATGGGCAGGGAGGGCTAACATCAAATAAGGAGAATCTCACACAAAATGCCAGCATCTTCATACAGCTGTCTTAAATACAAAGAACTAAGTATTTTTTTACACTTGCAGCAACCAAAATTTGACAAACAAAAATGCAATAACAAGCTAAACATATAATGAAAGCTTCTGCTATTTTATATCAAACGGGTATATCCTGTATATATACGAACTGTCAAAGCATCTTTCTGTTACTCTCTTGCAACAACCAAATATACATAAACTATACTACACACTGTATTTGCAAATGCACGAGTGAACTTTACCTATATACTCATCTATATTCTAAATTCGGAGTAAAGGTAAAAACGCTTACGGTTTCCTCCTCCATGTGCTGAGCTTGCCATCAAGATGAGCACAGTAAATCCACTCGTTACTCGGATCAGGCAGCACATCGAGAAACTTGCCGCAACCACGCGGCAGCGCGGTGTTAAAAACCACCGTCTCATACTGCAAGTCAAACACCACCAACTCCCTCGGAAACGTGACGAACAGAATGTGCCTCCACTGCTGGGAGAAGGCGAACTTCGCGGTATAAAGTGGAAAGGCGGCAGCCGCGGGCGACGCCGCGGAGGCGGTGGCAGACGATCCGCCGGCACCGTCTCTCTCGAGCTTAACCAATTCGCTGGAATCGGTCGGAATCTGAAGCTCCTTGATGACGACGGCGTCCTCGGAGTCTCCAAGGAGGACGATAGACAAGAGAAAGCCGCGGAGGCCGACGGCGCAGATGCGGCGCGAATCGAAGGGATCGCGGCGAATGCAGGAGAAGTATTCAGGCGAAGCGTCGTATTTCCAAACGCAACGTCCGGTGGAGGCGTTGTAGAGAGAAAGAGTGGAAGGACCGTTAATCGCGGCGAGGAGGTAGGAATCGGGGCGGGCCTGGGCCCAGCAGAGGTCCTGGACGCCTTGTTTGGAGTCGGTGTCGAACCAGAGGAGGGCGGACTTGAGGCGGAAATCAAGGAGCGCAATGCGGCCCTGGCGGTCAGCGGCAGCGAGGAGGAGGTGGTTGGAGGAGGGTTCGGAGGAGAGGAGGTGGCGGCTGAGGGGGAGGGGGGACCAGCGGAGGGCGGTGACGAAGGGCGCGGCGGAGGAAGGTGGAGGAGGGATGGGGAAGGAGGAGAGTAACTGCATGGAGCGGGTGTCGACGATGGAGATGGAGCTGCCGGAGGGGAATGCCATGAGGCCGTGAGGACTCAGATCTGCGGATCCGAAGTTGTTGCGGCTGGGTGGGCCTGGGAGCATTGATTCCCATGACTCTTGCGGTTGCGTTGTTACTGTTGCTGCTGCTCTCGGACTCGCCAGCATCCTTCACTCCGATTTCGATCCAGTGCAAGGGCCCAAGCGTGTTTTTCTTGCCTTCGATCGTTCGCTTTTGATTTCCGCTTCTTACTTACTACACAAATGAAATGAAAATCGTTGAGTACCTGTTGCAATAGCACTAAAGTCACCTTTGACCATTTTCTACCAAACAAAACAAAAACAAACCTTTAATTTGCCTGTTTTTAACAAGGGTTCTGTCTAAAATTCTAAATCGTTAAGGAATTGAAAATAGAAAATATTTATTAAAGTTTACATTTGAGAATATACTAGAAATCACGTATAAATGTATTCATGAAGAGGAAAATATGCTTTTGCTGAAAATGTTTTCTATAAAATTATTTTTAAATAAAATATGTTAAAAGTATGAAGATTTTTAATATATTTATTATAAAATTATGTATGAAAAGATTTTTCAATTTTATAATATTTATTTATTCTAAAATTTTATTTAAAGTAACTTTTAATTGAATAATTTTTTTTTTTAAAATTGACATGATATTAAAATTAAATTCAAAATTTTAATGAGTTTAATTTTTATGCAAATATAAATGTAAAGATTTTATCATTTTATAATTAGAAAATCACTTTAATAATGACTTTTAAAATAACTATTAACAAACATTAATAATTTTATTACATGTAACACTTTATTATCAAATAATATCGTAAAAAACTTATACTTTCAATATATTTTAATACTACTAATTTTTTAAAATGATTTTAATTTGTTCTACAAAATTATCTTTAAATTCTCTTATTTTATCAGATAAAAAATATTAAACAATTTCAAATTTTTTAATATTTAAAATTTAATTTTTATATACTTTCAATTTTACAATAAAAAATATTATTAATATGAGTTTTATAATAATTATTATAAAAATTAACAAAATAATCGTATATAACAAATTATAATTAAATAATAGTCAATATATAAACTATTTATTCATATATATTTATTTTTTTATTCAATAATTTTCTTATAAAAGGTATATCATTCCTCTTGTCATTTGTTTTCTTCGTTAAGTTTTGAAAATGAAAATGAGTGACAATGCCGTGACACGTTTGTTATTAAATGAATATTAATATTAATTCATTTTCCATCTTTTTTGCTAGTAATCCTATTAGTTATTGATTTTATATATTTATATTCAATGAATTTATTACATATTGTAAGGATTTTAGAATCTATGATTCTCTCATCCCTTTAAAAGTAAGTAAAACTTACCTTAATTCATGAAATACATAAGTTTTTCAATTTTTTTATCTTAATTTATCTCCTTCTTTCTTTTATTGTCCTCTCATGTTATTCATAAGTTAGTTATTAGAAGTTTATTAATTTTCCATAAGTTTATTAACTTTTTATATTTGTCTATAGGTACCTTTATTTTATTAAATCAAGTTTAGACCCCTAATTTACATGAATCATATTATCATGTTATTTAATATTTTTTTCTAACATTCTCCCACTTGACTATGTCATAACACTTCATGATTTAATAATTACATAAATCATAATGCGCATTAAAAGATTGCAAATAAATTGGCTTCATCATTAATCATAATTAAAGAAAAAAAAAACAATAAGAGTCATGGCGATTACATGTCATTTAATCAACATGTTCCCTTTCATGTACTATTATATCCTTCTCTTTGATATGACGGTAAAATGAGAAGTTCATAATGGGTTCAAACAAAAGTCATTCTTTAATTAATAAAAATATAATATGTTTTCCACATCATAATTTGCATGCATATACACATAAAGTAGAAAACACAAATTTCATAAACTTACACAATAATGAGCCCAAAATGTCAAATAGACATTATTAATAATAATAACATTCAACATTCACTAACAGACATAATACTTATATTCACTACATGGCCAGTAAATACTTTGGGCGGTAACCTTTTTATTAAAGGGTCAACAATCATTAGATTAGTGCTAATATGTTTTATTGACACTATATGTTTTTGAACTTCTTTAACGACAAAGTATTTCAATTCCATATGCTTAACACCTTTAGAATACTTGTCGTTTTTAGAAAATGAGATAGTTGCGGTATTATCACAATAAATTTTCAACGGTTTGACAATACTGTCAACTACTCCAAGTCTAAAATAAAATTCCGCAACCAATTAGTCTGAACTGTGGCCTCAAAGCATGCCACAAATTCAGCCTCCATGGTGGATGCAACAATGACTAACTGCTTTGCACTTTTCCATGAAATCGCTCCTCCGGCTAAAAGATACATATAACCAAATGTAGACTTTCTTGTATCTATACAACTAACAAAATCTGAATCTGTATATCCAATCACCTTAAGATGACCAAATCTCCTATAAGTAAGCATGTGATCCTTTATCCCTTGCAAGTATCTTAAGACTTTCTTTGCAGTTTTCCAATGATCCAATCATGGATTACTTTGGTATCTACCAAGAATACCAACTGCAAAGTTAATATCTGGCCTTGTGCATGTTTGAGCATACATTAGACTCCCAACAACAGATGCATAAGGGATATTTTCCATCTATTTCCGTTTCAAATCATTCTTTGGACATTGCATGAAACTAAATTTGTCTCCTTTATGTATTGGAACGAGAGATGTTGAACATTTATCCATTTTGAATCTCTCTAAAACTTTATTAATATATGATTTCTGAGACAAGCCTAACAGTCCCTGTGATCTATCACAGAATATTTCTATTCTTATCACATAGCCTGCCTCACCATATCTTTCATTTCAAAGTTGTTAGAGAGAAACTTCTTAGTCTCACGTAATAGACCAAGATCATTAGCTACAAGCAAGATGTCATCAACATAC
Organism: Glycine soja; assembly: GCF_004193775.1. Lineage (NCBI taxonomy): Eukaryota > Viridiplantae > Streptophyta > Magnoliopsida > Fabales > Fabaceae > Glycine > Glycine soja. The sequence goes on along the minus strand of NC_041012.1, from coordinate 35,015,677 downwards.
AGAATAAGAAATATAAATTTGTTCCCACTGACCTTCAGATATATACACCGATTAACAGTGTTTTCCTTAAATCCAAAGAACGTAATAGTATCATTGAACTTAAGATACCATTGCCAGGAAGTCTGTTTAAGTCCATATATTGATTTCTTAAGTTTACACACCATGTGTTCCTTTCCTTCTTCAATGAACCCCACTGGTTGGTCCATATAAATATCTTCCTCTAAATTCCCATTCAAAAAGGCAGTTTTAACATCCGTTTGATGCAACTCAAGATCATAATAAGCTACTAGTGCCATGATAATCCTGAAAGAATCTTTCTTAGAAATTGGAGAAAATGTTTCCTTATAATCAATGTCATTTTTTTAGTAAAACCTTTAGCAACAAGTCGAGCCTCGTGTCATTCAATATTACCATGAGAGTCACGCTTAGTCTTAAAGACCCATTTACACCCAACTCTTTTGCATCCTTCAGGCAATTCCACAAGATCCCATACACCATTTTGTGCCATTAATTTAAGCTTATCTTTCATAGCATCTAATCATTTTCCAGAATCTTCACCATTAATGGCTTCTGAAAATGAAATTAGATCATAATCAATGCTTAAGTCATTTTCTGACTCTTGTAGATAATTCACATAGTCATTCGAAATAACAGATCTTCTTTCTCTTTGAGATCTTAATACTATTTCTTGTGATTGTTCTACTATATGTTCATGGTTCAACAGTATAAGGAACAACAATTTTTGAAATAGAAGCACTAGTTAAAGGAACTTGTACTCTAACTTCCTTAATCTTCACATTTTGTGAAGCTTCACTCCCACTGGTTTTACCATTCTCAATGAACCTGACATTTCCAGTTTCAACAATTCTTGTACGATGGGTAGGACAATAAAATATATACCATTTTGATTTTACTGGATAACCAATAAAATATCCATTAATTGTTCTTGCATCAAATTTTTTTTCTTGTGGATTATATATTCTAATTTCTGTCTGACAACCCCAAACATGTAGGTGTCTCAAACTGGGTTTCCTACCTATCCACAGTTCAAAAGGTGTCTTTTGAACTACCTTACTAGGAACCCTGTTCAACAAATACATGATAGTTTTTAAAGCATACATCCACAATGATACATGTAAAGATGAATTACTTAACATGCTCCTAACCATATCCATTAAGGTTCAATTACGCCTTCCTGACACACCATTTTTTGTCCCAATCTATCTCTTTCCTTCTTTTATTTTCCTCTCACGTTTTTTATGGATAATTAGAGGGGAAAACTCTTATGCCAGTGATAGAACCTTTTATTTTTTATTAACAAACTTCCATCAAGTTAGTTATCATAAGTTTATTAACTTCCCATAAGTTTTTTAACTTCTCATATTTACCGATAGGTCCCTTTATTTTATTAAATCAAGTTTAGATCCTTAATTCACATGAGTCATATTATCATATTATTTAATATTTTTTTCTAACAAATCCACCAGTAAAGTCCTAAGTCCGAGCTCCCTTTATGCTTCTGCCCCCTCTCCCCCTGCACATATGGTCACATCCTACTATAGGCTTTTGTTTTTTAATTTTATTTCATTTTATGTTCATTCTTCGCATTCAAGTTCATTTTTAAGAATAAATGTTTCTAGACTATTTAGAACTCACATCATTGTACTATGAATGTTATTGATTACCATATATTTGCAATTTTTGGTCTTCAAAGACTGATTCCAATTTCTAAAGTTAATTCCTTAATGGTACATGTTAAGCATCAGACAACACAGTAAAAAAAAAAAAAAGAAGAATCACAGTCAAAAGCAAATAATAGGTAGCCACTAAACCAATATCTAAGCACCAACACAATTTTACTACTCTGAACATATTGATTACCATATTAGCTTTACTATTAATTTTGAAACCGAAAGATAATGTTAAGCACGTACACAATCACCAAATCAATGAATTCTATTTTGCAAGGAGTGCAATTCTTCAATTCATCTCAAATTCAGAGATATTGTTAAAATTTTTGTATTTGAGATATTATCCGGTTAGATGCTCCGTTGAAAGTTATAATTTTATTATTATAAAAGATGTCTCAGGTTTAGAGAAAAGAATATTGATTGACGACAGGTGATTTTGACTCTAAACAATATGAAATTTTGTGACTACCAAACAATCATGACTTTGTGGGAAGTAGAATTGATTTTTTGCATTTTATCTAAACACACTATCCATCCTGATAGTGTACCATAAAGACAACTCTTCTACCCTTGCATGCCAAAACTTTCTTTTAGCTGCCTTCAAACAACTATGGCAGAATGGGGGATACAATACATGTATCAATAAGGTATTTATGTGAGTCTAAGCCTGTCCATGTGAGATTGTCCACACCAATTTTCCTGAAATCAAAGTGTTCATTGATCTGGCATCCCAATCGACCACCCACATTACTGGGTTTGCTAATTGTTTTCAAGTTAACATGACTTAACACACGAGAATTGCCTTCCCTTGACATGATAAATTGACTGTGTTGCTCTGTCTATATATTATTACATCTAAACATAAGGAGCTAGAAATTCTACATCATACGGGGATTCTGGAAACAACGGATTTGGCTAGACAAGGTTTCCCAGCTTTGTTCAATACCTTCAGTGTCCAACGTACCAATCTCTTCTAATGATCGAGTTGAATGCAGACTCTGTCCTTCACCAATGCACGTGAATTACTTCCAACAATGAGCTATAATTACTAACACCAAAACTCTGTGAATCGAACTAATAAAATCTATTACACTCGGTTAGATAATTGAGTTTTTTGAATATGTTTTTAGGAGTTTGATTTATAATCATATGTATGGAGAAAATTTATTGAAAAATACAATACTTATTTGAGTGATTTTTACGCAATTATGTGAAGGTACGTAGTGTGTGCAAGTGTTCCGTTGAGTTTGATTCGATGAAGAGTGGACTTATATACATGTTTTTCACCTTTGAAGGAGCTGCAAATGAAAGACAAAAAGTTATTGAATTGACAATCAATGCTATTTCAAACAGAAGAGCAAATAGCTAGGCTATTTTAGTTATGAAGTATGGTGTTATAGTTTAGCGTGAATGTTATGATGTTATGGTGTTATGACAGCAGTGGCCTATGAAACATCGACACTGACACGGATACCGGACACGAGATAGACACGGACACGTGGACACCTGTCAAACACATCAAACTCAACCCTGACACGGGCGTCGGTGTCGTGTCGGTGTCGTATCGGACACCAGACACGACAAGGGGTTGGGGTGTCCGTGCTTCATAGGCAGTGATCACTTGTAAGTATATTTTGATTTTGATTTGATGATCAATTTAGTGAAAATTTTAGTCTTCAATAGTAGTGGAAAGTGTGAGAAAGAAGAACAATAATTTGTTATCTCTTTTTTGTGGTAATACGGGCTCCAGATACATCAGCCATCACCAACCAGGAAAGGAAGGAAGGCACAAAATAAAAATTTACTTGGTTGGTGATAGAAAAAAAAAAGGATTTTATTTTTATCCCCTATAAATTAGGGACAGTTATTTAGTCTTAATTCCTTAGTTTTTACCTTATTTTTTAAAGAGTAAAATATGTTTTTAATCCTTATAATTTTGGTGAAAATTTTAAAAAACTTAAGAATTAAATTATCAAAATCAAAGTATTAGAACTAATATCAACTTTATTGATAATATAAGAATTGAAAATATATTTTCTCTCTTTTTAAACAATGTGACACTATTTTTTTTTTTTAACAAAACAATAAACATTTTACATTTTTATTGGGCTTGATCTGGTTCGGCCTTAGTGGGCTTGAAGTCAGTCCACAACATATGCTGGCTCAAATTATAGAGTACATCTATTTCAGTTGAGGTGTGAAGAAGAATAGGGGAAATAGATTTTGCGGTATTATTTCAACGAAATACGGGAAGACCTAATGAAAACGAAAGTGATTATAGTGGGACATAAGAAAAAGAAAAGCATTAATAGTGGGACTCAGAAGAAGAATGAAGGTAGTGATGCATACACAATTGACAAATAAAAGGGAATACTTGAAGAATAAGACGTAGACGAAATTATTGATAGTTACACAAAATTACAAAGATCAAGAAAATGCGTCTTAATAAAAAGTATCAAATCATATCACAATTTACGCAAAAACTATTTTCTTTCAATTTTTGTTCAAATCTTGATTTTTGGAACGGGAAACGACTTAAAACCAAACACCACAAGCCATTAGAGTGAAACACAGTCCACTGAAGTTGAGTTTAATGTGATAAAAACATTTTATTGATTTAGGATACTATCACCTATAACTATTATATTGGAGGAAATAATTGTTATTTTAATTTTATTTTAAAAGTGTTAAAATAAATAATTACTTATTTAAATAAATCAGACGAAATATATAATTATTCTTATATTACCACAGAATATTTTCACAATTTTAACATTTATTAGAACCTTTGTAAATATTTTTTATCAAGTAATATGTGATGAATTCCCCCACGATCTTTGTAAATATATAATAATGGAGTAGAATGTGTTGTTTTGGAGTTCGGTATCAACCTACTTAAAATTGTCCTCTTCAATTTATTGTAACGTAACTTTGAGTTTTGAATAAAAAAGTAATGTGATATATAATGACTTCAATATATTTCCAAGTTAATTTTGAAATGAAGAAGGATGGTTAATAACAAATGTATATATAATAATGATATTATCTACTAGAATCTAGAACCATCGACCGATTTTTTTTCAAATCAATATCTATTATATAGTTGCTGTGTGCAGCAAATTGTAAGTAGCGTGGCTTTAATTGATTGCTTTATTTTGGAGAGAATCTAGTATCCCCTTTAAATGATAACATGGTTTCCCCAACTTGAATTTTCACGGAAATAGAAATAAGAAAAATGGAGTCCATAGACGAAATGAAAAAGAGTGATTAGCCGAAGTTGGGTTGAGAATCTCCGCATGTAGCCAAAGTGACGGTGAGGAGTGGCGTGGGAAGTTGCTTTCCTCGCCACATTTGTCTTTAGCCTTGGTACTATTTTGCTTATACCCCCGCCATAAATGCATCAAAATGAATTGAAAGGCAACAAAAGTTGGTACAATCCCTACTACTACCCACACCATCACTGATATGACATGCATGATGCATCTGTTACATCTGCTCTCATCCTGGCCAAGTAAAAAAATAACATAGCCAAACGAACAAAATATCACATTTTCATTTGTGTGAGGTAAAGCTCTGTAGTGTCAAGTATGTGTGTGGATACTGATTAGCCAGATACTAGCGTATCCCTTTCAATTGGGGTAGTACCCATCACAATTATTTATTGCTAATATAGTAGTGGTTGGCATATATGGTAAAAGTGTGGATTATTTTTTATGTACATACTCCAAAATGCTACTAGTTTGAATGTTGTGGTCCTAGTCACCCCTGCAGTAAAAATCAACAATTAATAATAACCCAAACAATCGTCACACATTCAAATTTTTTTTTTGGACGTAAGGTATTCCTGCTGTGCTGTTGGAAGACATAGGATTAATCCTTCAGATATAGAGATGATGAAAGTGAGTTTTATCTCTCTCAATAATTTTTTTTATACATGCACAATCAAAGAATAAAATCTCTGTCAACATGTTTAAAAAACTTAATTATCTATCAAGTATGCTGGACATTAACGTTATTGTTTCTTCACACTTTCCATTATGATTGAGATTATATGGGTATTGTATTGACATAGCTATTCATTTTCATTCCCACCATATCTGTTTAAATTTATTTATTTTTGAAGTTTGTCTGGTAACTAGTAATATAAATTGAAATGTGTACTTTGGAGTTTAAGGAGCATAAAGTACCAAGTAGAAACAGGGAAGTGTGAGGTGAGGGTGAGGAGGAGATTACTCACCCACTGTTGAAACATTAGGCTTCTTTTTTTCCAAGTACTGTACCCCCAAAGAAAAAAGATAGAAGTTGGAAGTGGGATGCTCGAGGCTTACATAAAAACTGAAAAAGGAGTTTGGCTTTGTGCAGCCGTTGTCAAGAGTGGACGTGACATGAGAGAATGGGGAAGGCCCATACAGCGTCAGTGTTATGCCAAAGGCTGTTTTTATCACATAAAGGGGATTATTTACAGCGCTGAGGGTGCAGAATGTACCCGTTTACCCATCAATGTGTTCACTGCACATTATAAATATATAGTGTATATCTTCCTAAGTCATAAATAAATCAATTTTACTAGACACTAGACACGGGTCAAGTTGACTCACATACCATAGTCATAGACATTAATTTCTACAAGGGCTGACCTACCAATATAACAATTAAAAGAGCACCATGTGCACGTTGTAGGTGGCAACAAGAGTCTAGCACAACCGAAATAACGATGTTTGTCCCCGGAATAAAAGCATGAGTCACTGTGAAACAAAAATTAACTCTAAGGGTTAAAAAAAAAGGGAGAAAGAATCTGAGTAGCATTATTAAGGAAGAATAAGGGGGGAAACTGATGTAACCGGATTCTCTTGGGCTACTTTATAACGAAGTTGATATTAGTTATGTTTTGTCATTTTCCTTGCAGTGTTCATGCTGGTTGAAGGGTTGTGTTGTGTGTACGAATATGATGGCATTGGAGTGCAATTATGTAAAAATAGATAATGCATGGTGTAATGGTAAGGTAAAGTAATGTTATGTAACAACAACCAACCCAATATTAAATATGGGTGAGGGCATGGCATGGCATTGGGAAGGGGAGAATTTTAATGGGACTTTATTATACAGGTATTTTTTGATAGTAACCTAACTCTCCCACTCTCCTTTTCTCAAGAGGTGTGACCAGACCCCACCCCACCCCCCACACAAAGGAGAAAAGATTGAACACTAACATCAAACATCAAACATACAAAAGACCATGGTAATGGTAAACCCTCTAAATTATTGGGGAAGACAAAAGAATGAGAAAGAAAGCTACCCTTTCTCTCGCTACTCCTACTCCAAACAAAACCGTCCCATTACAAATTGTGGAATGAGGAGAGAATGGCAAGACAAGTGAGTTGTATGAGTAGTAGTAGTAATTGACCATCAAACAAACAAACATAACCCCATGTAATTGTTATTGTTATTGTAGATAGATAGAGTGAGCGAGTGAGCACTGCCACTGTGTTGTGTATATAGGATGTAAAACTCCCCCCAACAGACAGACACGCCACTCAATTATTTCTGTCCATTTCTTCTTCCCATATTGTTCTCGTGTGTTGTGTGTGTGAGTGAGTGAGAGAAAGAGAAAAAAAAAAGAAAAAAAGAGTGTCTTGGGCGGTTTGGTTTGGGTTTAACACTTTCATTTCGAAGATGCCACGCCCAGGGCCAAGGCCTTACGAGTGCGTGAGAAGGGCTTGGCACAGCGAGCGCCACCAACCCGTGAGAGGTTCCATCATTCAGCAGATTTTCAGGTTTTGGGTTCTTCTCGTTTTCCCCCTCTCTTTTTTCTATCTCTCGCCCCTTTTTCGCTCTTGTGCATTCCCCTGACGCTATTGCACGCCATGTGTTTGATTAGGGTCGTCAATGACGCTCACAGTCCCGCGACCAAGAAGAACAAGGAATGGCAAGAGAAGCTCCCCGTGGTGGTTCTCAAGGCCGAAGAAATCATGTACTCCAAAGCCAATTCCGAGGTTTTTTCTCCTTTCACAAAATGCTTGCGGAATTTGAATTCTTAGATCTTTTCACTGTGTTGGGTGAAACCCCTTTTGCTTAATTTTTTTGTGATTTGGTTGCTTAGGCAGAGTACTTGAATCCTGATACGCTCTGGGACCGCCTCAATGATGCCGTTAACACAATCATACGGAGAGATGAGACCACCGAGACAGGAGACCTCTTGCCCCCATGTGTTGAAGGTACTTCATTTTTTCATCTTCTGTGGATCCACTCTTAAGTGTCTGTCTCAAAATCCTATTTTTATGTGTCATTGTGTGGAGATTAGTTGCTTTGAGCTGCCAGTGATGTGTTTCTGTTTTTATGGTTTTCTGGGTCCATTCATTGGGTTGATCACAGCTGCACTTAACCTGGGATGCAAACCTGTGAGAACTTCCAGAAGTGATCGGCACAATAACCCAAGGACTTACCTTTCTTCAAGGATTCAACAACCTCCCTCTGTGTCTCATAAACCTGATGCTGGGAATCCCTTGAACTATGCCAAAGTCACAACTCCTGCTGTCTCACCAATTCCTGTGCCAGATTCTACCCACCAAAATAGCAAGCTCATGGGTTCCTCTAACTACCCTTTCTCAGAAGGCCTCCCTTGTCATCGCCAGCCATTGACAAAGGAAGCTAGACCCTCATTGAACTTGGGTTCAGTTTACCCATTGTACTATGGTTATGAAGCCAGAGAACCTCAACCTAGGACGACTGCTAGAGATACCACGTGTTCTGATACAATCTTTGTTGGCAGACCAGTCATTCCAGTCCCTGAGCCTTCAGGAATTGGTCTATTGGAAAACTTCTCCTATGGTAGATTCCATCACGTTGCAAACAGAATAGGAAAAGAGATTGCTGTTGGCACTCAGGAGGCAGCACCAGATAGGGAATGTGACTTGTCTTTGAGGTTGGGTCAATGTCTGCATCCGTGTTCAAGCAGCAAAAGTAGTTCAGCGTATGAAGTAGATGATGTTGGTTTAGGAGTTTCACCGGGAAGCAGCAGGTTTAGCCATTTATCCTTGCAGAAATATAGGGAGTTCTGTTTTTATCCTAGAGAGACAGGTTATGGCACCATTGAGTCCACTTCTGGTAAATGTAATGTAGAGGGTGAAGATCAGAACTTAGAGGCAACTCTTCGGAAGCGCAAAGCACCTTTAGGTAACAACGAAGAAGATGGGCAATTTTGCCGGAATCTAGGGGTCCCATCCAATCGTTTTACTGGTAGGCCAGGTTCGTAGACAGCTTATTGTTGTATCATGTATGCATTTGCCTTTCTAGATGAATGATCCAAAATGTTGTTTAATCCTCTTGTGTAGACTCTATGTGTAGCTCTGCTTGTGAAAAAATTTAGAAGCTGGCGTTGAGTTGCTAATTACATTTCTGCCAATGTGAACTGTATATAAAATCTTAGCTTGCTTTGCTTATTTTCGACTAGGCTCTGAAAAAATTAGAAGAGGGAAAAATGAAATGGGGTGTATAAAAGGAATCATATCTATCTCCTAGTAAAAGATTAAAGAAGTCTAATTCAATTTTGATGCATGGACCGGGCCTGATTCATAAAATCGTAGTGGCGCAGACTCTAATGTGTTATAGTAGCTAAAATCTCTATTTTTAGTCAAGATTAGCTTCTGGCTTTCAGCGGTGTCTATTTATGCAAATTATCAAAGTTGCATGTCCCAAACAAAATAGAACAAACTTGTGACATTAAATAATTACTGCACGGTGGTTCTACAATAGTACAATGCACCCTGCATGAACTTTAGCATGGATGCCCCAGCTCCTCCAGCCATTGACTAAGCTGTTTTTATGGTCGATAATTGAAATATCATCCTAATCTAATGGTGGAGTTAGAAGGTGCATTTTAGACTCCACCAACTAAACAACATAGACTCTAGCTCCTTAAAACCACATCCGAATCATAGTTTTAATATCCAAGGCAGGAAACAAAGGAGATGATAATATTGTGAGAAGACATTTTAATACCGTGAAATGGTGGAAGTTATGATTTTCTTGTCAAAGGCATCTCAAAATTGATAAGGGTTTGTTGCTCTGATAAGGAAAATGTTTAATGTATGTTTCAATTTTTAGATGCAAAGGTGAACAAAAGAGAGAAATTAGTGAATGTAACAATGTTATAATGAAAATGAAAAATGATGAGATGAGAATAAAATGAGGTAAACGAGAGAGGGAAGAAAAACTGATTATCTGTTTGGACAAAAAGCTGATATGGAGGGATTAGGATTAGGGATTTGACCAATCTCAAAAAAAGCTCTTTCACTTAGTAGATAGATGGAATGAGGTGGGATATTGTTGCCTACATAAACCATCTGTGCATCAACATTAAATACATGCTCTGCAATGTGGATCAGAAATGCAATTATTTCTTAAGAGTGCCTTTACACCTGTCAACTATTGAACTGCTCGGCTAGAAGATTTGCCCAAGATCCTGTGTACTTGTCGGATCCATGGACCACATTTAGCCGTCTCCATGCTTTGATATGGACAAGGAATCAGTTTGAAGTCTATCCGTTCAAGTGCATTAGGGAGTGACTGAGTGAGTTTCAAAATAATAATATAATAAACAACAACTTTGAGAGATGTCTTTTGGGATGATTAGCAGAATTTCCTGCCGTACCCGGGGCCGATTTACAATTGGCTTTTGCTCTCCTTACATTTTGGTGAATGGACGTCTAAACCGCTAATTAATATAGTCTTCTAGCACAAAACTCTTGACTTTTTGTTTGGAAAAGTTATGTTTTGTTAATTCTAATTATTATTTGACTTATGGGATCATATTAAAAATCCATTTACACGAGTGCATGGCTCAAAATTATATTAACTTATCTAAATCGTGTTTAAGGATTGAGAATGGAAGTTGTGTTAAATATTTAGTGAAACAGATTTATTGCATATAGTAGTCTTTTATTCAATCCAAACAAAATTGCTTTTTACATATGATACATATGGTTCTGTTAAATGATAAACTTACAGTAACTTTTGTTGTACCTGTAAAGTAATTATTTAACGGATGTGACATGCGTCTAAAGGGGAAAAAAATCCTGTTAAAATGGAAGATTTCATCTAATGGGAAAAATTCTTAGATGGTGAAGAAAAAACTTTTATGGTGAAAAAAAAAACATTAAGGGAAGAAATGGTGTTAGGCAATGTCTCTACTAAAAAAAAGCATTTATGAATATACTTATATTAATATGTACTTTGAGAGAGATCAGAAGAGATGAAAGATAACTAATTGGTATATTGATGATTTAATATAAATAAATGAAAATGTTAGATTTGATATTTGTAAGTTTCCAAATGCTATCAGGGTGATTATCAGTCTTAGGCCATTACGTGAGGGGGCGTTTATGATTTCTTTGCCGTTGAATCCTCATTAAAAAAGTTGTGACAGCATCAAGATGAAACAATTATGATGGAAAATGAAATATCTTCATTGCTGGCTAAAGTTTATGAATCTTAGAAACAGTTCTTAAAGATTGTCGTGTACTTTTTATTTTAAATTATTAATTACACATTATAATGATAGTATTTATATTAAAATTATGAATTTATCTAACTATTTAAGTCAACTATTAATAAAGGTATTATTAGAAGAAAAAAAACGATCTCTTGGTTTTTGTAATACTCTCTCCATTTCACAATAAGTATAGTCTTAATTTTTTTTTTACTTAAGATGAAAAAGTATAGTAATTTTATAAAATTAAATTTATTATTAATCTTTTGTGATGGAAGAAATGTAACAGCGGCATTTTAAAAAAAATATTATGAGGAGTGTAAATAAAAAAATAGTTAATGTTATATTAAAAAGTTAAAATAAGACTTATTTTGAGATTTTTTTTCTTACACGATACTTATATTATGAGAGTAACATATTTTAGGATAAATTAAAATATTGAGAAAGTATTTTCTACAAAATTCTTAGAAAATATAAGTTGATTTTATGGCACATGATAAATAATACATTCATTTCTAGTTTGATAGACATACACAATCCTGAGATAAGCATACGATTTTAGTTTTGGGGTTACTATAACATATATTTATTTTCTCTTTTGCCTCATTTTCTGCTTAACATATTTTTTTCTATTGCATTACTTATTAGTTATTACACTTATTATTAATTTTTTTTGTTTTATCTTTCTCGTCTTGTCCTTCAAATTTACTAAAAATGAGATTCACGTTGAGTAGTATGATCCTTAGTTTTGTCAACGTCATGCAGTAGTAACTGTTTCAATTGTTTTGCAAACTCGTATTACTACTTATCCTGAAGGTGGCATACATTGATTGCTATATGTTGCTTAATGACGTTATCATCATTAGTCACACTCCAAACACAGCATATAGACAATTTACATCAATCAAAATAATATTGATGGATCTTGTTGCCTGGGGATTGATTTAACTTGGCACCTTCACAGACGAATGAGATGACATGGAGCTTCCGCTCAGTCTTCTCTGCATTGATTTCTTGAATGAAAATGGCATGTGGACATAGAGAGTGAGAATGATGGGACAAAACTTTTTAAATTTTGCTTTAAATAGAACCTAGCATGTTTCCTAAATTTATGGCTTCATTATCTACTGCGTATCAAATTTCATTTCTGGTTTGGCATGAATAAAGTCTAGTTCAGTCTATATACTATTTTGTGATGAGAACTATTCCATCCCACTCGCCCCACGTCTAATAAGAGTTTATTTTGGAAACAAGAACCTTTAATAAGTTAAGAAACTTGCTAGGAGTTTGAGTGAATGTTTGTAAAATTAACTTAGAACTAGTGTGATCTATGTTTGAGCGTCTTATTCTAACGTAAGTTAATAGCAAAACATGATATAATTTTTTTATTCAACAAAAATATTTAGAATTATTTAAACTCAAAATCAATTTCTTAAGGTAGAACCAAACAAGTAAATATTGTATCTTTTTTTTTTTGTGTAACAAGAGTAAAAGAAAGCAAAACAACTAAAAGAAAAGCTATTTTCTCAGGAACGCCACACATGTAAATATTTATCTAAAATCAGGTTAGTTGATTTTTTTAACATGATTCTATATTACTTAACATGAATTCAAACACACTATTAGTTTTAAATAAACCAATAGATATAAAATTTCATATAAATTAATAATTTTATACTTTTAAATAGACAAAGTATAAATATTAAATTATTATTATTTTAAATTGTTAAGGGTAATTTGTTTTTAAAAATAATCTAAAATTCAAAGGACTGAAAACTATTTGAAGATTCTTCGAATTACCTCTAAATAAACTTTCAGTTAAGTTATATATTAGTTTTAATCATTGTTATTTTTTTAATCATTTCTGTAGTTTTGCTTACCTTCTCTCTTTACTTGTTTTTGTAATATTTATGCAGGTTCAGCATGTCAGAATGAGTCCAAAAACGTGTTATTGACCAAACAATGAATGTAAGTTTAAGTCCAATAGCATGACTAACCAATATCTGAACAGTAGTGGCCCAAAGCGTAATGGACCCAACAGAACATCATTAACAAACCAAATCATACGTAGCATTGCATAGAATTCATATTAGTACCTCCAAAATTGTTTTTCGTCACTAATATGAATGCACAAATACCAAAATGTTCTTTTGCTTCTTTCCTCCCATATTGGCACTCATCCCACCCTTTTTGGCAAACTAATGAAATCATGATACTAATAAAATCATGATTCCGTTGTGTTGCAAATTCATCTCACAATGGAATCACGGTTTCATTATGTTACAATTTAGTAGCATAACGAAATCATGATTCCTTTGTGTTACAGAAATTGTAACACAACATTGTGTAACATGGATTGTGAAAAAACAAAATTTTAATTTTGTTATGCAACAATTTATATAGTCGAATCACACTTCTGTTACATTTTCTTAATTGACCCCCACTTGCACAATGAAATCGTGATTCCGTTGTGCACTTTTTTCAACACATTTAGCTACACAATGAAAAAACACTTCCACCAAACTAGATAGCCTAGAATACATAATGGAAATTGTGATTCCATTGTACAAAATTTTTTGCATCCCCATCAGTCCAACAAAAGTGTGTTTTCATAGTGCAATGTTGGGAACAACATCTTTGAAATTTGAAAATGTTGGGAGGGGGGCAATAGCAAACCCCGACATTGAATTGTAGCATGAGTTACTTGTTCTGTCGTGGTGTGGTGTGTGCGAAACAAATAAAGTAAAGAAAGGTTGAGATACATGTGAGTTGGATGAATAAACGAAGCTTCAACACTTAGATGTTGTTTTTCAACAAAGAAAAGTCAGGATTCAGATTATCACATAGATCATAACTCATAAGTCAAATAATAAGAACTCAAATGATGGTAGGAGCTTAATTACAAATGACAAATATTATTCTTTTGTGTCTTTCTTTAGCTTCTTTATTTTCTTGGAAGGCAGAGTACATTGGGAAGAATGGCTATTCAAGGCTTGTTCGTACAGATAAATAAACAGCAAAGCAGACTGTGCCATAATCCTTGCATGTATGACTGATTGACTGTACAAGGATTAATATTTACATTGTCTCACTTGAAAAGCATAAATTGATTACTCTTTAATTAGATGCTAAATTGAAGGTTCTGCAATCTGGCACCATTTATTTATTGATTTCATTGTAAAATTGTAATTGCTTGTATCATGTGTTTAATTTGAATTCCTATAACTCATGCTTAATGTGCTTCTCCCATTGGTAGCCAAACTTGATACAGGAGAGATGGCCTACAATACATTGATAGGAGGAAGGATACAATAGAAGCAGGAGAAGCCTAAGATAGCAAGCCCAAAAAAAGCACAAACCATCATACCTTGAGGATTATGGGTGACTTTCGTGAATGTTGGACAACAACATAACTTTCTGTTTAACAAAATGCCAAAGTTTGTTAGTAGTTATTAGTGACATAGTTTGTTAGTAGTGAAATGTGAATTTTGTTAGTAGTGGAATGTGATTCTGATTAGCACAAAAGCCTATATAAGAATGAAATAAAAAGCAAGGAATAGAGAAGATGAATTTAGAAAATTACCTTTTGTGTAGTAAGGAGGTCCCTTGTCCTTGAATTCAAGGTCTCTTTCTTATTATCTTTCCCTTTGCTCCCATCAATTGGTCTGACCTGTTGTCCTTCGATTGCAGACGCTGAACCTTCCTTCACCAGCCTGGACCGCCCCGAGGCCGTCATGGCCAAACTTGCTGCAGCTCAACTCCGCGTCGCCTAGACCCAAACTTCCATGGAATTCATACTGGATGTCATTCTCCTGAAACTGAATACCATGGTACCCTACCAACCCTCTCCATCTTCTTCCTCTGCGAAGTCACCACCACCAGCCGAAATCATGTCGAATCCCTTTCTCATGGCACCTCCCCACCTCCCTGCTAACGGCAAGCCCCATACATCCTCCTCCGATCCCCCCTGCGAATGACAAGCACCATTATAGGGTGACTTATCTTAATTATTATTTTGACTAAAAAATACAACAACATACTTAAGACTATAAAATATGAGACTACTAGTTATGGAGGAGTTACATGCGCATTGTTAGCTTTTACTTTTATTGTTCTTTAATTAAAGTGTTCTTACAGTTAAATCAAGAGTTACATTATCATTTAAAGTTGTTTACTCTTTGAAATTGTATTTCCTCAATTCCAAAATAAATATAACATTTGACTTTTTAATATAATATTAATTATTTTTCACTAATATTCCTAATAAGAATCATTTTAATTTTTGGATATAATATTAATGCTACTCACTAATATTTTTCATGTATTTATTAGTTTCTACTAATCTTTGTAAGGTAATACAGGATTATAGGATGATACTTATTTTAGGAAAGAGAGAATAGTTAAAAAATAGGCAATTTAAACTTTTTTTATTATTAAATATCTTTAGAAGCACACTCATCCAACAAGATTATATTTAATAAGATATTTCAATTAATTTTTAGATTTTTTTACCAGTTAAAAATTTTGTTTGATTATTTGATAAATAATTTTTTTAATAGTGTCTAGCGTTTTTTTAAACGTTACTTGAGTAACATCTTTTAAGCTTTTAATTTTTTATATTTTCTTTTATTTTTATTCTTAATACATTTATTCAATTCTCTTATTATCTTTTTTCAATAATTCAAGATTTTATTATTTTTCCGTTGTCTTATATTTTTTCAAGAAAGAAGAGAATTTAATTGAAAATAACCACAAACTATGTGCGTGTTTGGATATGCGTTTGTAAAATTGATTCTAAATCAATGTGATTTTATAAAATTGATTTGAAAGAAACGTGATTTTTGTTTGGATACTTGTATCTTGAAAATTGATTTCCACATTTAATATTGTTTGAAAATTTGTTCTCAAAATCAATTTTGAATGTGTTAATTGTTTGAAAAAGTATTTTATATTAAACATATTTTAAATAGTTAAAAATAAAACATAATTGGGGATAATTAAATATGCTGTTAGGTAAGTAAAATTTAAGTTGATATTCTTTTCTTGAAATAAAGTGCAACACGTTTTTTAATAATAACTTATTTTTATATTTATTAGT
Source organism: Glycine soja (assembly GCF_004193775.1). Taxonomy (NCBI): domain Eukaryota; kingdom Viridiplantae; phylum Streptophyta; class Magnoliopsida; order Fabales; family Fabaceae; genus Glycine; species Glycine soja. The sequence continues at coordinate 34,999,401 of NC_041012.1, read as the reverse complement.
GAAAGAGTATTTAGTACGTGGATAGGTTGGTGAGAAAAGATATAAATACTAGAATGAAAATATATTACCATTATTGACTATTCAAAAGCAAAAGAAAGAAGGATAAAATCGGAAATAATAAAAATATTCACAAAAATTAATTTTGTTGGATCCATAAGTTACTTTGAACCGTTTCAACATGGACATACGTCTCCCCCAGAATCAATTACGATGCAGAATCTAAACATCTTGATCAATATCAATATTCATATTTGACCAATATTAACCCACGTCCACTCAAAACTAATGGGGTTTCAAACATACACTATATAGTTACTTTCGCGCATATATACCTTTTATTTAAATTAAATAAACTGGTCCTGCATAGGATGCCGAAACCAGGAAGCAATCCCAAATACCTAATACTTGTATTAAATTAAACTGGTGCCCCGGAGCCCAGTCTCGAAAGCTCGACGCGAATATAGAACGCAAAGAAACGATCTTTCCAAGTCATTAACTCACAATGACATACTAATTTAATGGTTGAAGTGCAATTGGCAAATATAACCAAACATTTCATGTACACGACCACTAAGGGACAAGCCATTTCCGTTGAAAAAGTTGCTAGTCGTACATATGACTTCCGGATGTCACGCTTTCTTTGCCAAGACTTTGCTATCAAATCAAATTATTTTTCAAAAAGGGTAAGTTATCAACCTCGTCCCTAATTCAATAATCAAACCCCACGGTGCCAAAATTTGATTGCGAAAGGTGTCACAAATATTTTTTATCTCCAATTCCAAATATATGCACTGTAATACAACGATGTTAACTATCAAAGAAATACACTTGTTAACATATTCACACCGTACCAATTTATTTTTACTCAAAAACATAACAAAAAACCAAAACTGTAGCCGATGAAGAGAAATTAAATTAAAGCTAACTTTATTGTCATCCTCAAAAAAATAAGAAAAAAACTGAATTCATGAAACACAATCAAAGAGCGATGATGATGACTCGCAAGCTCCTGACTAGAATAATCTCGTGGAGTATCTAATAGAAAAAAGTGGCGGCAACTGAAAGCAGGGTGGCAAATACTCCAACAACTCCAAGAGATGCAGCACCAGAGTTCTGTGGGGGAGGAGTGACAGCACCGGCTGGAGAAGGGCTAGAAGGAGTGGTGGGGGGGGCCGCGGCGGAAGGTGGGGTGGCGGTGCTGCTGCCGGTGACGTTGATGGCAAGCTTTTGACCTCCCAAACAGTGCCCTGGAATTCCACAGATGAAGAAATGTTGACCAGATTTGTTGAGGGTCACTCTCGCAGGTGGAGTGGTGAAAGTGGCAATAGGAGAGGCTGAGCTGCAAGCATCGAAGTTGGCCTTTGTAACCTCCTCTACGTTGTGTGTATTTGATGCGTAGTTGAACACTGCAAAACACACCAATGATTTAGTCCAATTGATCCCAAGCTTTTAAACAATTCAAGTAGTTTATTTTGTACGATGTGAGACTTACCAAGGACGTCTCCAACCCTGAAGTTTTTGCCAGAGGCCCAAGCTGTGTAAAAGGAAGCGTTGCCAGGAACAATCCAGCCAGCGGTTTCTCCAACAATGAAAGTAGCTGGTTCAGAGGATGGACCAAAAGCAGGTGCTGGTGCAGACCTTGGTGGAGGAGTGGGGCTACTGGCTTGTGGTGCTTGTGTGGGGACAGGGCTAGCCCTTGGTGGAGAACCACTTCCTCTGGGTTGAGGTGCAGGGGAAGGACCGGTAGAAGAAGCTCTGTTAACGTTAATTGCCAGTTTCTGGCCAGCGGAACAGTGTGATCCAACGGAGCAAATGTAGTATTGCTCCCCTGTTTCGTTCAGGGTCACGGTCGCTGGACCGGAGGTCAAGGTGAAAACGGCGCTCCCGCCGTTGCACGCGTCGAAAGCCGATTTCGTTACCTTGGCCACGTTGTGTTGGCCGGTGGCGAAGTTGAACACTGCAAAAAATAAAAAGATTCAAAACTTTTAAATCTATAGGCAACAAACACATGTAGTAAAACCAACACTAGATGGGTTAAGAAATAACGGAAGAGAAAAAAGTTCGAAGTTTGATTTCTTCTATATTTTTTTTTTTTATAACTTTTTATACAAACTCGTTTGTTTATCTTCTTGTATATTCTCGAAATAATTTGTGCTAACAAAACCAATGCCGATAAAAAACATTCTGAATAAAAGATAACATGTAGCCATGTTTTATTAGGGTGCCCCTCACTTATATGATTTTAAGTGGGACTGGCATTTTTTCTAACACCCATCTTAAAATCTTAAAATATAAATTTAACTCAATCTTAAAATATAATTAAAGAATTATTCTTTAGTGAAGATTTTTTCCGATGAGAAGGTTTAAAAGTTACAATACTAGTAAAGGTTTTTGCTTACCGAGAGTGTCGTTTACGGTGAAGGTTTTGTTGGAAGCCCAGGCGGTGTAGGTGGCAGCGCCGCCAGCAGGGATGATCCAGCCCGTGGCATCACCGACCATGTGTCTGGTTTGGGCTGCTGAGCCATGGAGGAGGGTGGCTACTGCAAAAAGCACAAGAAGCAAGTTCCTTGCCATGGCGATGTGTTCTTGAAGGTGAGATCGCCCCTGTTTGATTCTAGCTAGGACTAGATCTTTGTGTCGGTTTTTTCTTCTTGTTCTCCTTCCAGTGAAAGAACTTGTGACGTTGAAGGCCAATGCCTTTTGTTTGCATTTATAGGGAAAAGGGGGATAAGTCGATAGTGCCATGACGCGTTACACATGGGTAGAATTGTTCTAAAAGATTATTTAAGATTTTTTTATAGATTAAAAAATTGTTTTTTTATTGATGAATTAGATTAAAAGATTCTTTAAATTTAGAGAATATTATCTTTAGAGATTAAAAGGTTATTTAAGATAAGAAAAGATTATTTTTATAGACTATAATTTTTTTTTGAAGGACGACTAAAAGATTATTTAAGATAAGAGATTAATTTTTTTATAAGCGTAGAGTATCTTTTATAACGAAAGTATTACTTTAGTTAAGGGTGTTTTTTTTTATACAAGAGTAGAAGTAGATTTTATTTTCATTTTGAAAACATGAGAGTTTGTTAGCTAAAAAGATTATTTAATAGTATAAGGTTTGTACTTTTATGATAATTTATCATCGGAAACAATATAAAACATCTTTAAGTTGCAAATACATTCTAATTTTAAATTGATAAGATAATTTATCAAAAAAAATGCTAAAATAAATGATTGAGGTAGTTAACTAATTTCAAGCCACATTTCTAGAGTCTTATTTTTGGGTTAGAATAATATTGACACAAAATTTTCACTAAATAAATTTGTTAATAATTAATATTTTTTTAGAAAAACTAACTTACCACATTTTAGTAAGGTTTTTTTTTTCTTATAAATCACGATTTGTTCACTTACAAGACTTAAAGAATTCAAACTCAGATTAACTTGAACCAACAAGATATTATATTAGTTCAAAGAGCCTTATTTAGCTTGGATTCATGAAACAAAGTCGTGTGAGAGGTATTGGGCGGTGAAGGTGTGTGTAATTGATTAGGTCAACAAGAATTAGTGTGGTTGTGGCATAGTTGCTGCCTGCATGCCGAGATTTGAGACTTCCAGAAACGTCGTGAATGAATCCGCGTGATCTCACCAAATCAATTTGACTTGTAGCGTTTACTAGTCTCATTTTCTTTGTTTTTACACGAGCCAAGGACGTGTTGGAGTCAATCCTTCATTTTTATTTATATTTTTTTCCTTCTTTATTGCCATGAAATAATGAAATTGAATTTATTTATTAATAAAGTGACACCAAGAAAGAGTACAAAGAAAAAAGCATTTCGTTATGCCCCACTTCTGTGAGAATGAGCACAAACAAGGATGCCTGAGAAGTTGGATGGAAAATTCCAAGATGGGAGATTCCAGTTTCAATGGAGAGTTGGATGAACGTGAGATTTCAGAACACGAGAATTCGTCAAACCGAGGTTCAAACTCTGATATTGCAAATCTAACAATGTTACGAAGACACGACATATTGTTTTAACTGTTTTCCATTTTTCCTCCATCAAAAGACTTTTTCAGTTTTTTTTTTTTACCCCTTTCAAACTAACTTAAAGTGTCGAGCCGTCAAGGTTACTAGGTTAACAGTGTTTACTAATTTGTAAAATAACTTTTTAATTTGCTGATATTGTAGATTTTTCACACAAAACAGTAGATGTTTATTTAATTCATTGGAAAATATTAAGCAAGAGTTTCCTTCTTCTTTCTTTTCGTCCTTCGTTCCTTAAGCAGTAACGTACTACATTTGCTTTAGAGATTAAAATGAATAAGAAAATTGGAGAAAAATTAATAAAAATGAAATGAATTTTTTTTGTCTTTGTTTGATTAGAAAGAAGAGAATTGAGAAGAAGGAAACAAGATATATTTTTTTCTCTTTCAGTATAGTAAAAGATGAGAAGAAAAAATATATATCAAAAAGGTTTGAAATTCCTAACTTTTAATTTCTAGAAGGCTCGTTCACTTTTCTTTTTTTTTTTTTTAAAAAAAAGAAGAAGCACACCAATTCATTTTTTAATAAATCAAAATTGGAAAGCATTTGTGGCGCTTAATCAATGTGTCATTGTTTATTAGTCTTTTCTAGAAAGAGAAAACACAGAAGGCTAAAACTTTGAAGGGAAACTATGGTTGACTGTAAAGTAATACAATCAGAAGCACTTCATCGTTCATAATTATTTAGATATTAATTGTGATAAATTAATTTTGACCAAATTTTTTAAAAGCATTTATTGATCTAATTTAAATAGAATTTTAAAAAAATGATTTTTTTTTCTCTTCCTTTTAGTCTATCTTTAAATTAAAAAAATTGAAGTTCCCTTCTTTCCTTGATTTTTCCATTAATTTTTTTTCCTTTTAACTTCCTTTTACTTTAAAGTAGTGTTATAAAAATCGATTTGGTTAAGTCAGTTCAATCGAAATCCATTGATCTAACCGGATCAATTTTGTTATTAGATTGTGTATATTTGTGACCCAAAATGATCTGATCGATTTTAAGAAAATTTGATAATTCGATCAATTTTGTGAACTTGTGTTATCAACTTTAATATTTTAAATATTATTTTTAATTTTAAAATATAAATAAAATTTTCTTAATCAAATAATATCAATTATATATTTATATATAATTTTAAATCTTTTAATATATATTAAATCAAATGAAACTAATTGTTAACCCACCAATTAAATTACCGATACACTGTCTTGACCGTATCAACAATCTACTACCCATTTTCATAACATTGCTTCCAAGTTTTGCGTCAATTGGTGCATACCCCTTTACTTTCCCCTTTGTTTTATAGAACGTGTTACTTTAGTTGGAAATTTTTAAAAGAGTACTCTGACGCGCTTTTCAATATTTGCCACATGCATGCGGAAGTTGATGCGTCAATATATTATTTACTTCAATGGGGTGAGTTTTTTTTATTATTATTAATATTATTTTGTTCGGATTGGTGGGTGGGGGAGTGTTTATATAATTTTTTTTAATCTATATAGTAATCCATTATATGTATAAATTAGCATAATCATTTTAAATGGAAGTATTTTTACGAATTATTTGTTAACAAAAGTATTTTTTAGAAGTTTTTGTTAAATGAGTTCTTTTTAAGATTTTTCTTATCATCTTAACTGCATGAGTATATTATTTTCATCTTTATTTTTAAATTGATTTTTAATGTTTTTGTTTTCAAATTATTAATAGTTAAAATTAGATATAATTTATTTTGGCAAATCCATATCGCGTAAGTAATAATAAATCATAAGATTGAGTGTTTTATCCATAGAGACTTTATTTGTGCCAAGTAGTTTGTGTAAATCGAATTCTAAACAATTAAACGAAGGGAGTTGATTGATTTTTAAAACATAATAGAGATTTAAAATCTAAGATTAAACAAAGATATAAAAACATTGCTACGTTCAAAGGAACAAAAATACAACACTTTAGGAGCAAGATAAGATAAGTGCAAATATGGTGAGAATGTTGGGTGATTGACCTACCAAATGAACTCTTGATGTAATAGTAATGATTTTTCACCAGTCAATATTATTACTTTAATCAACTAATTTACTTTAACCATAATCCTTCATGTGAAATAGTCTAAATCACTTGATTTTACTCCTAATCCCTTGGCAAGTTAAACCCAATGACTTGATTAAGAACAAAGATTTATAAAAGGCTAGACAATCTTATTCCTTCCCCATATGAGTTAACTAGAAGTCCCTTTCAGTTCTTAGTGAAAAGACATTTTCCAATGATCATTGCACTACAATATACATGCACATGAGTGATTAAACCATAAACAAACAATAAACATAGAAATGAAGCAATAATAGTAAAACAACATTAAATGGATAATAAAGATAGTTACAACACAAGGTTTTGGTATACAAGCCCCCAACAATGATAAAATTAGCCTCTCATATCCATGAGAAACCTAAACAAGAATGGGGATACAAGGAGGAGAAGAAAAAAAAATGGAGAACAAGGAAGCACAAAAACACCCAAAATATATTTGTTGTTGAACCTCTCCCCTTCTTTTTAAACTTTTCGCTCCAAAAACACTGCCTCAGAAAGGCTTCTGCGCTTAGCCTAGTAATCACGCTAAGTGCACACACAAAAACAGTTTAGGTTTAAGTGGTTGGGTGCTAAGCCTAGGATGTGTGCTTAGCTAACTCTTATGAGTTTATGAGTCCACTTGTCTTCTGCGAGTTGACTCTTAAGTAAACTCTTTTTTTAGTAGACTCTTGGACAAACTCTATAAACTTTAAGTAAACTCGGTAGACTCTCGAGTTTACCATCGAGTTAACAAGTTAGCAAGTTAAAAAATTAGACCAAAATGTAAGTTATTTTTTATTATTTTTTGTCTGTTTAGCATTCAACAACATTCATTTAGCGTGTTATTCTCAAATACAAAATTCTCACCTTTAATCATATCAAACCCTTGTTCTCTAATAACATCAAACTCTCGATAAAAATCATCTACTGCTACTATAACCTCTTTGCAAATTATTATCTAGTGGTGATGTATTATTACTAGACTTGGTTATTTAAATATTCTAAATTTTATGATTTACTATTTTGCTTTATTATATCGTTGAAATGTTTAATTAGTATGTTATTTATAAATATTTTGCTATTATTTTTAAATATTTTGTTATTTATAATTACGAGTTGAGTTCACGAGTCGAGTTTATGAAACTCTCACGAGTCTACATAAACTCTCAAGTTTGATAACCTTGCATCTAGCTCGCTTAGCGGATGAGAAACCCTAGAAGAGGATAAGTTATAGATTTGTGCGCCCAGCGCGCAGCCAGCCCGCCCAGCGAGGACGTTGTCTCTTCTCGCGCTTAGCGCACCCAAGCTCGCTTAGTGGATTTTCACTTACCCTCGCTCAGCGAGACATGCTCACTGAGCGAGCCTTCAAATGCTGAGAAGTCCATGAGCCTTTAAAACACTGAGGTTAGCAGAACTCAAAGAAAAAAAAAACCGGTCAAGAGCAACAAGGAGAGCCTAGCTTCGTGAAAAATAGAGAGATTTGGGGTTGAGAGGCTAGAGAAGACATTCTCCATCATCTTCTTCCATTTTCTTTTACCAAAAATAGTTTCTTTCTTGTATTTTGAATCTTTGCTTGTAATGGAAGGGTAGAGTCTCTTTGTTGGGGAGTAACTACTGAAACTCTTGATGTAATACTCTTACTATCTGAGTGAATGGGCAATTTAGTCCCTGAGATTGTATCCATTTTGCATATTAGTCCCTAACTTAATATTAAATTTAAAATAGTCCCTATCTTTGCATAAGTGTTGCAAAATAGTCCTTCCGTTAAATTTTAAACTAACGCCGTTAGTGAGGTCAATTTTAGTGTCACGTGGACTATCCACGTGGCACTAAAGGATGACGTGGCATGACACGTGGACATGTCTGATGCCACGTCATTTGATGATAACAAAATGAGTAAATAGGTCATTTAGTCCCTGACTTTGTACCCCTGTTGCATATTAGTCCCTAACTTAATGAAAAATTCAAAATAGTCCCTATCTTTTGCATAAGTATTGCAAAATAGTCCCTAGCTTAAAAGATGCTAGAAATCATGCTTAAAGTATCCATGCATTGCAAAGGTTGTGCCTAGCACGATTTCTGGCCGCGCAGATTCCTCCTTGGATTCTTTGTCATCTTTTGATTCCTCTGGTTTTTTCTCTTCTTCTTTCTTTTCTTCTTCATTTGCTTTTTTCTCCTCCACTTTGTTTTTCTCTGGTTTTTTCTCTTCCTATTCAAAACACACAAAAAAATCAGAACCCAGAATGATACATTGATGGTAATTGAAGAAAAAAAAAAGAGGAAAAGAGAATGGTTATGCAGACCTCGCCCATTGGTGTTGACAGCTACAGAGATAAGGTTATTGCTGTGGATTTTTGGTTCTTTTTATTTGTGCAAGTGTGTGTGAGTTCTTTTTCGTATATATGCCTCAATTGGTTCAAAACCATCAAATTTGAAGAAGTCACTCATTCTATCATCATCAAATGGCGTGACACTAAAATTGACCTTACTAACAACATTACTTTAAAATTTAACGGAAGGACTATTTTGCAATACTTATGTAAAAGATAGGGACTATTTTGAATTTTTCATTAAGTTAGGGACTAATATGCAACAAGGGTACAAAGTCAGGGACTAAATTGTCTATTTACTCGTTTTGTTATCATCAAATGACGTGACATCAGACATGTCCACGTGTCATGCCACGTCATCCTTTAGTGCCACGATAGTCCACGTGGCACGAAAATTGACCTCATTAACGACGTTACTTTACAATTTAACGGAAGGACTATTTTACAACACTTATGCAAAGATAGTGACTATTTTGAATTTAATATTAAGTTAGGGACTAATATGCAAAATAGGTACAATCTCAGGGACTAAATTGTCTATTCACTCCTTACTATCTATTTAATGTTATTTTCTGGTGTTCTTTGCTTATATATATGCTTATTTTATATGCTTGTGGCTTGATCACCCATTTGTATGTGTAGTTAGGCTTTTTAGTATTGAAAAATGCTTTAAAACCTTAGAACTTGATAGAGCAAGCTAAAAATCTGTATGTCTAGGAATGAAGTGCAGTGATCTAGTATATTTTACACTGTATGCTTAGTGCAACTCTGTTAGAGCGAGTTTGTTGAGGAATCAAGAACAAAAGCTAAGAGAGTTAGGCTCATTCATGTGAGGAATCATGGTCTAAGTATTTTCTCAGTGTAAGAACACTAAGATAACGTTAAATAGAGAAAACAAATTATACGGCAAGAGGTATTTCAATAGGAACTCCCCAACACGTTTATCTTGATAGTTGTCATATTTTTTAGCTTTGAGTATTTTAATATTGTCTAAGTAGTTCAATAGTGCAGAACTTAATCCACCATTCAATATTTATTTTATTTCAAGCTTTAAAAGTGTTTACATACTGAATACATATAGTCTAGGTGAAACAAATTCCCTGTGGATACGATACTCGGTCTTACTGTTTTATATACTACTTGTGTGAATCAGTACACTTGTCGATCGACCAACAGGTACCCTAGCCCAGAATTGGACGTTGATCATTAGCAACTAACGTTGACTGACACGTGTCAACGTCTGAGAGGAACGTAAACGATTCACGATTTTTAACCCAATAACATTTTTACCCCAACCCTAAATGGTAATATCGAAATTGGAATCGCGAACCGTAAAGGAAATCTTGTGTGCGTGAGGTGTCGCTGTTGATTGTTCATGGTGGTGTTCATGTGCGTGAAGTGTCGATGTTGATTGTCGTAGGAAGATTGAAGTGCCTTTTGTTTGCAAGTAAGTTAGGTTATTTTATTGAAGTTTTTTTTATATTATAATGGCAGATAGTTGTGGTCCATTTGTGGGATTTGTTTGTTGATGTGGTTTACAGAGTATTTTCTAGTGTGAATTTGTGTTGAGGTTTTGGGGTCCACGAGGTGTTTAGTGCTCTTTTTTTTGTGGTGGTCCCTTATGTCTTCGTTGGTGGTGTGGTCCCGAATTTGTCTTTGACGGGGTGTGTGCTAATTTTTTTGATCAAAAACCCTTCATTGGTTATTGTTTCACCTAGAAACATGAATGCTGCTTTTTTTGTTGTGGTGGTCTCGATTTTGGCTTTTGTTTTTGTTTTGTTCTGAAAACCTTTGGTGGGTGTTGTTTTTATTCATTTTTTGGGCTTTGTTGTCGTTCATGTTTTTTGCAAGCCAACCGAAGAATAAACATTGAGGTTAAAGATTAATCATGGAGGGATGTTTATTTATAATCCATTTATTGTGTATGTCAATGGTCATATCGTTGAAGAAGAATGGGGTTAGGATGTGGATGTTATGTCATATATTGACTTCACGAAGATGATTAACTCTCCCAGGTACAAATCATTCAAGTTCTTATGGTACAGGGACCCCCGAAAAGCACTTTGTAGAGGGTTGAAGCCACTTAATTGTGACTCTGATATTTTGCAATTGGCTGAAGATGTTTCTGGCTTTGATGTGGTTGAAGTGTATGTGGACAAGGGGGTGTTTGAAAAATCTGAAAAAAAAAAAGTTGAATGATTTTAAGGGATATGAGATTGTTATAATTGATGGAGTGGAGGCTGAAGCAGTTGTGGAGGGTGAAGATGAGGTCGAGGTTCAGGTTGATGAGCAAGGTTTGGTGGAGGTTCAGGTGCAGGGTGAAGATGAGGCTGGTGTTGTAGGTGAGATTGGATGTTGTTGTTGAAGGTGTGGTGGATGATGATGTCGGGACTTAGGAAAATGATGACGATAGCAATGATTATAGTGAAGTTTCAGATAATGAATTTGAAGAAAGTTCGGATTGGACAGAATGGTTGGACTCTGAGACATTTAGTCAGAGTAGTGACCCCATATTTGATACTAATAAAGTAGACTCAATAAATTCTGATTTTGATGATGAAGTTGGATATTCTGATGAGTAGGATACTCCAGCTGGAAGTGAAGATGAAGGTCCTTCAAAAGTCAAATTTCCTCATTTTAAGGTGCCTGGAAATGATGAAGATGTCAAGTTTGAGGTAGGGTTGCAATTCAGATAGAGGCTATTAAAACCTTTGCTATAATGTCTAAGAAGAATCTGAAGGTTAAAAAAAATGACAAGAAGAGAATCATTGTAATCTGTAAACAAAAGGGTTGTCCCTTCTACTTACGAGTGAATAAGTCCATTCAAGCAACTTATTGGTAGGTAGTGACATTGAAAGATGACCATTGTTGGGCATCTAATTGTTACTATAACTTAATTTATTCACTGTTATTTTTAGGGGTTGGTTGAGGTAATCAAGGAGCTTGGCGATAACGTAGAACATAGATTGTGTGTCAAACATTTGTATGGTAATTGGAAGAAGTATCCGGGAGCACACATGAAAGAGTTGATGTGAATGGCAGCTCGAGAAACAACTACCTCTGGTTGGGACAAGGCCATGAATCAGATTGGAAGTTATGATGTAAAAGCTTGGAAGGATCTGGAAAGGTTAAACCCTGCTACTTGGACAAGATTTGCTTTTAAGGTAAACACAAAATGTGATTTGCAAGTCAATAACATGTGTGAAGCATTCAACAATGTAATAATGGAGTACAGAGACAGGCCAATTATTACTCTACGGGAGGGAATCTGATTTTACATAAGTTCCATAATTGTGAAGTTGAGGACTATCCTCATGAGGTATGAGGGTTCCATCTGTCCCAAAGTTCAGCAAATCATTGAAAAAAATAATAAAAAAAAAAGCATGTGAAACATGGCGACCACATTGGTGTGGTGATGCTGATTTGTCTTTGTTTGAGGTGTCAAAGGGCATGGAAAAATTTGTTGTGAATCTTAAACAACAGACATGTTCTTGTAGAAAGTGAGAGTTAACTGGAATTCCATGCACTCATTCAATAGCGTGCATGTGGATCAATGGTGTCAAACCTGAACTTAGTGTCATTTCTTATTACAGGTGTTGTTTTCTGTAATTGTTATATTGTTAATTTTTTGTTTTGCAATAATTGTTTTGAATTGAATATGTTTAGTTGTTGCATTTGATAGGAAATCTACTGTGTTGACAACATATTCATTTATTGTCTATCCATGTAATGGACTGAACTTATGGATCAAGAAAGTGGTGGAAAGGTTTAGGATGCATTTAAGCAAACCTGTTAGCACACCACTTGACCATCATACAAAGCTATCTGTCACTCAAGCACCAGAAACAGTTGAAGAAAGGTCTAAAATGGATCAAACACCCTATGCCAATGGTGTTGGAAGCATAATGTAAGGAATGGTTTGCAACAGACCTGACTTGGCTCATGCTGTAAGTATTATAAGTAGATTCATGGGAGATCCTGGCAGTGCACACTGGGAAGCTGTGAAGTGGACACTAAGGTATCTAAATGGATCTTTGAAAGCTGGATTAAGGTACAAAAGGACAGCACATAAGGCAACAATCACAGGCTATGTAGATGCAGATTTTGCAGGAAATGTAGACACAAGAAAATCCTTAACAGGGTATGTGTTTACTTTGTTTGGTACAACAATCAGTTAGAAAGCAAATCAACAATCAATTGTTGCTCTTTCAACTACTGAAGCAGAATACATGACCCTAGCTGAAGGAGTGAAGGAAGCAATCTGGCTTAAAGGTGTGGTAAATGAACTTGGAATAACACAAACTTGTGTCACAATTCACTGTGATAGTCAAAGTGTCATTCACTAAGCAAATCACCAGATGTATCATGAGAGGACAAAACACATAGATGTGAAACTACACTTCATCAGAGATGTGATTGAATCTGAGAAGGTGAAGGTGGAGAAGATTTCAACAAAAGAAAACCTGGCTGATATGTTCACAAAGTCCCTCTCTAGTATCAAGTTCAAGCACTGTCTGGACTTGATCAATTTCGAAGATGCCTAAAACAGATTGGTAGAAGTGCAGCCCTGAATTACAAGATAGACACTTGCTGATTTAGAGTCAAGGTAGAGATTTGTGGTGTGTGACTCAAAATCACAAATGACACAAGTGAGAAGGCTTTAAAGTGGTGCTGTTATAACTGTTTTCAGTTATTATAACTGAATTGGTTTTGGCACCAATTTATAGCCTTTGTTCCTAGGACTAGCTTTTAAAGTGTATATATACTCTTAATCATGTAATACAAAAAAAGAGAGTTTTTGAGGGTGCAAAACAGAGGAGTTGCAGAAAATTAAGAGAGTTCTAAAAGGAGGTAGTGGACTAGGTGATTGAGGGAGGTTTTGAAAAGAGAGATCAAAGCTAATTGCTGCTTGTATTGAACTTCTAATTTCATGATCAATGTGATGATGAGGAGCTGCATTTTTCCGTGGATGTAGGCACATTGCTGAACCACGTAAATCTTTGGGTCTTGCTCTACTATGTATTGCTTTGCTGTATTTTCTGTTTTTTTCTTTTTGATCTTGCAGGCTCTTTGGTAGCTTATTAAAGGAGAAGAACCAACAAATGTATTAGTAAAAACTGAAAAATTCTAATACTCTTCGAAGGAAAATCCTTTCTCAAGTGAAATAATTACACATTTGCTGAAACATCAACATTTCTAGATATTGCTTTATGAAATATGACAATCAATGGTATAATTTGATCTATAGTGAGACATGAAGTGGAGCCAAGTCAAACTCATTTCATTGCCAGGAACTGGTTTGCCGAGCAGGCTGATATCATAAGGATCACTAACTCCAGAAAATCAGCGGTATCAAAGAAGATAAAAAGAATACCATCATGTATGACTGGGACAACCCTTGAGTATTGATATTCTGCCAAGCGAAATCAAAAGTGTAAAAATTTGCATAAATCTGAAAACACAAGTTCATTCCAAATTTATTTTTCAGCAAAATTAAATTCCCAAGTGTTGCAAGTAGTGAGTTCAAAATTACACCAAGGAAAAAGAACATCCATGATTAAACCACCTATTAATTGAGACCAGCAATTGACCTTTTCCCTCTGGATCAATGAAATTCACATACTGTGTAGATAATATAGAAAGGTGAATGCATTTCTAGTTTACAACTCCCTAATTTTTTAAGGTCAGGCTTTATACCAGGGTTGACATTGAGCTCATAACCAATGATTCTCATGCTGTCTCGTTAGTTCAGCTTGATTACTTTTATGAGTTGAAAGATTCCAGACATACTAAAGAGAGTTAAAAAAACGAAGTTAAGGACTTGCATGTTGCATCTACAAACATTTGGAAGTTGGGATATTACTAAAGAGTAAAGACTAAAGAGAACAATGTATAGCTTCCAGACCAGCCACAACTGGTTCAAAAAACTGCAAATATGACTCACTGTAGTCCAACCAACAACCATCATGATGATATTAACATGACTTGAACAGTTACTTGATATCCCTTGATCATTTCACATGAGAGCACAAATAGCTTGGATATTCATAAATCTTATTAAAACAATGAAACATGGGTTCTGGATTTCTGGTTCTACAGCTAGAAAGGAGAAAAGGTAGTATCAAGAAAAAAAGACATTTTCCCATTCTCTCTCTCTCTCTTTTTACTTATGAGTAATTCAAGATAGATGGATACATACTGAATGTAGATGAAGACATCAAGAATGACATTATGAAGCCAAGCCAATATGGGGACAAGAAAGCAAAACAAAGTACCATGTAGTACAATATATAAATTCTTGATATGGCAAGTCAACTTTTGGTAAGCCAACTTGTGGGTCAAATTTCTAAACATTTTCTATGTTTCTTCTATTATTATTCATTTTTATTTTAGCATTCTTTAAATTCAGTCTTGAGAATTACAAACTTCCAAACGAATATAGTCCTATCATGTGGGAACTAAGATGCAATAAGTTAGCATGTTTGATTTAGCATGTGGCATTCTTTGATCCACGTCCAGTGGAAGCAATCAAATGTTGCTTCCGTGTCCTTTTAAAATTCTGACGTGGAAATGAGGAGGGACATGCATCCGAAACGCTGAAGCAAACATGCAGTTAGTCTCTTATAAGTGGTGTAAAAGTTTACATTGTCTATGCGTATGCATTGCATCATCATCATTTAAACAAAAAAACATACCATCAAATGAAATTTTATGTTTGATTTTATCTCTCTTTATGTTTGGTGCATGAAAACTACCAAAGGAGCTTAAACAAAAAAAACATACCATCAAATGAAATTTATGGTACCTTAAGAGACAAAAGAGATGAATGTCCAGCATTAAGTCCGTGAAAGCCAATGTCATATGATATACTCCCATCAGCCTTGAACAGTCCATAGTTCTTCTCAGATGAATGCCCAGGCTTCTCATTCTCGTTGAATAATGCAAAAATGTATGCCTTCACAACATTTTTAGGTCTATGAGGGGTTCCTTTCCTCTTTGCAAGCCTTTTACGCAGGTTATAATTATATGTCCTTGCATTAGTTGCATTTGCTCCAGCTTCACTTTGATCTCCATTTGAGGCCCAGCCCGTTTCAGTAACTATGACTTCCATTTTGTCAAATCCAGCATCCTCCAAAGCGGCATAGGCTGCATCAATCTGAGCATCAAGCATGTTATCATAATGCAGATGATACATTGGATCATAAATTCCCTTTGTTGGTTCAAAAAGTGCATAATTTATATCAATATGTTCAGGATCACCCGCATAGGCTAGGAAAGGGTAAGCATTCAAACAGAAAGGAGAGCCAATCTGTTGGAAGAACTCCAGTAGTGGCTTCATATACTGATTAACATTATTATCAAATTTACCAGAGGAGGGAGGGTAAGAAACTGCAAAAACCGCAAATGAGTTTGCCGTAGAAATCTGAACCAGTTGATCTAGATGAAGTTTCTTGGTAGCATTGTAAATATTTTTAACAGCGCCCAGAAGAACTCCCCACAAAGAATAGTCTGTCCCACCCAAAACTTCATTGCCTACAGCAATTCCACGAATGCGTGTGTCAGGAAGAAATGACTGTACATTTTCTTTTACCCAGTTCAAAGCATGGTCTGGATTCGAACTCATGTCTTGCAGCTGGCCATTGGGAAGCCCCACTACAATTTCAAGCCCAGTTCCACTAAATGCCTTGAGAACACTGTGATCAGCATCGTAGATTCTAACATTCCTTATTTTTGCTGCTCTGAGAAGAGTAACAACTTCATCGGGTGAAGGAATATTATTTGCAATCCTACCATAATTTATACCATAGGTTCCGGTGAACGCTTGCACAGAAGCTGGAAATCAAACAGGGAGGGTAGAGCTCCATTAACATGATGTAGCCAACAAAAAATACACGCTAGCAACTTCGATATCCCTAACATTATTTTGCCAATCATGAACATAATCGTTACTAAGTAGACGCACATGAAAGGACAAAAGAGTAAAGTCTAGAAACCCCAATTAGAAAGGCCATCCATAATCAGAACCACGAATTGATAGAATTGGAATAATCATGATATGTCGAAGGAACAGTGGTCCCATATGAAATCAAGAAGGAAAGACACTGATCAATGAAGTCATAATGATAACTTACAAGGAAAGCAATATGAATATTTTAAAGAATTGAAAATCAAAATTAAAATCTCTCCCTAAAAGAGAAGGGGGGAGAAAAAAAAAACTTGATATCATGAGAATTAAAAGAAAGCAACCGAGACAAGAAGCCAAGAACCTAAAAATACAAAAATAAAGAGAAAAGGAAAAATCAAGAAATTAATTCAATACATGGTGAAAACTATACTAAACACTCAAGGGATGAAACCCCCAACCCATGATCATACAAAAATAATAATAAAGATCAATAAAAACTTGGGAAAAGGCCAATGAATAAAGTAAATCAATTACAAGTTTGAAAACGCAAGACAGAGAAAGTATAAAGTACCTATTGGAGTGAAGAAGAGTATAAAGAAGGGGCAGAAGAAGCGAAGAATTGTCATGGGGTGGGAAAGAAATCAACGATGTTGGCCTTTGACGCAGTGCTTCTTCCTCCTCAGACATGCCATAAGACGAAAGAAGCGCTTTTTATGGTTTTGGTGCGTTGAACTGCACCTTTATCAGCGCATCCATCATTACTTGCTGCTCTCTAATCCCTATACGAAGGAAGCAAAAGATGAAGAGAGGGGGAAAAGGGAAGAAAGTGTGAGGGATATGCAGGGGTTTTATAATTGAATTGTTGAGTAAGTAAAAGCATAACAACGCAGTGTGGGTTTGTACTAAAACTCGGCTTGAATGGTCAATGCACACTTGTTCCTCATCGTGCGCGTTTTGCGGTGTGTGCTAAGCCATTGTTTTCTTTCTTCTTTTTTCAACTCGATCTCACAACCTCCCCTTGCCCACGCGCTCCTTCTGTCACTACTCAATAAATATATAATTGAAAATATATCTAGAATAAATTATTAAGATCTGAATCATTGGTTTTTAATCTTTTGATTGTATTTTATCTTTTACAATACTTTTCAATTGTTCTCTATATTTATTTATTGTAAAATTTATTCTCATCCTTAATCTTTTTTCCCTTGATTCTGATTTTCCTTAATTTCATCTTCATTTCAGCTTTCTTTTCGGACAAAACTTATATATTTTTAGTATTATTCTTCCATAAAAATTAAAGTTTCACTTTATATTAAAATTTTCATTAGAAAAACAGAATAAATTATTAAGATAAAACGGTTGACAAAAAAATACTAATGGTGTCTTTCTTTTTTTGAATTCAATACTAATATCTAAAAGTTACATTTGAGTTTTGCCTTTTTTTTTTATCACTTCCCTTTCAACAAATTATGGTTAAAGATCTGTTACTAGTCGCACCCGATCAATAAAATTACTTGTCTTTAATAAATTTATAGACTAAAATAATGTTTTTTTATAATTGTAAATATTAAATTAAATAGTTAATTTACATGTAATTTTAGGACTAGTTGGATGCAATATTCTTTGTTTTTAACGTCACTCTCTAATTTCTACGCTGTACCACTTTCGGTATGTGAGAAATATTCTATTCGAATAATTTGGACACGTTGACAACAATACAATGAAAAAGTATCGATTTTACAAAAAGAGAAAAGAACCAAATATCTTTCAACATATACGATAAGGGACGGGAACTTTGCCCGTTTATTGGAATATATACGAATTTTGGTAAAATGGTTGTGTAATTTGATTCGGAAATAACGTTTTCAGTATATCAATTATAAAAGTAAGTAATTCATTATTTTCGGAGGTAGTACTAGTTGTTTATATATCTATAGTTATTTTATCGGGGGGGGGGGGGGGGGGGGGGTTATTTTGGGCACAGGATAAAAGTTACTAATGTAATAACGAGTTATTTAATTTAGATGAGTAAGTTATTATGCATAATGTTCTGAAAAAAACATAATACCATTTTCTTAACCCGTTAGGGTTGATCTAGTGGTGATTTTGAGAGAGAGGAAATCTCCAATTTAAAATTTAGTGATGTCATTGTATACAAAACAAATCTTATTTTGAAATTGAATTATTTTATTTTTGTTGTTAGTTTAATATGACACCATTGGACTTACACTTCTTAATATCAATAAACCAATGGGTGAATTCTTTAAATATCAATTATTATCTTTCATGGATATTTATCTCAATTACAACAAAATTCAAATGCACCCGGGCAATGAAGAAAAAAATACCTTTTGACATAAAAGACTAATTATTGTTACAAGGTCACGGTGTTCAAAATGAAAAATATTGAGGTAACCTATGGACACATGATGAATAGATTCTTCAAATGATAGATTGGCAAAATGCTAAAAGTTTCCAATGATATCATGATCATCAATAATCTTTCAGAATATGAACACATTGTTAATGTAATTGAGGTTTATACAACTAAAGAAACAATCACAAAAAATATACATTCAAAGTCAAAGTAGGAAATTTCTAATATTTTATCTTGTAAAAAAAAAAGATAAAAGTTAGTCTCAACAAATGTCAAATCATATCAAAACTAAATTTTTAAACGACATCGTGAGACATATAGTATCAAATGAAAAAATAATAATCTTATTTTAGTAATTCATAATTTGATCCTTCATATTTCTAAAACTCTCATTTTGATCCTTTGAGTTGAAAAAAAAAATCAATTTTTTGATTTCATCGATTTAAAACCAATGTTGTTAACAATTATCATTTTAAAATATGTAATTAAACAAATGGTGGTTTTTAACCACCCAAAAATCATTCACAAATTTCATAGAAAAATGAGGAAGAATGCAAACCCCCGTCCCATAGGAAATGAATTAAAAAAAAAAGAAACACAATCTTAAAAATTAAAAGATGCACGAGTTTATGAATCACTGAAGAGATGTAATCGGTGTGGTGGACATGTCTAATAATAAACTCTTTTGACTTACTATGGAGGTTAATGTTGATGACACAGTTGATCTTTTGATTGCAGCTCACACCGTATTACTTGTAGTAACAATTGACACTAGTCAAGAAGTTGAAGATTCATAGATAGGATACGCTAAACTCCCATATGATGACTCTCCATACTAATATGACCAACCTCACATATAGAATCGTGAAGTAATGCCATTACAAAATAAGTTGATAGCGCTTCAATAATCCTTCGACTTTTTTGTGAATTCCTCAACAGTAATCTTAGGGTTTGAATTTTCAAGTAATCACTAATCCTTGGTACAAGTTTTGTTAAAACTTACAAATTTTTTAACTTGTACTTTTTCTGTGTCTTTTGATAATTATTTTTCTGTGTTTTCCATTACCCCTAGCCAAATGCATCCTTAACATCGGTGGATTTATGTATTCATTAACCAGTTCATTTACAACAAGTGCATATCCAATCTTGATGTTGGATGGTACGTAATTGCTAGTCTAGTTAATGTTCCAGAGTGAAACATAAAAGTGATTATGCAATTGAATTTAAAAAAAAAAAAAAGAAAAAAGAAGAAGCGCGTGTTGTGCACAGGAGGAATGGCGGTGAATGTTGGGTATATAGGGTGGACTAAACTAAAAATTGTGTGACAATGATACATACGCGTTATGGCGTCAGCTAGTGTCTCAGCGCTAACTCACTCGCTCCGGAGTCTGTGGGTAAACTCCGTTCTCTCTGTCAGAGACAAAATCACGTGACCTCACCAAAATTAACACAGAAATATCACGTGACCAACCAATTTAATGAATCTCTTCCCCGGCAATGTTCAAAAACTGAAGGTTCTTATGATATTGAAAAATAAAAAGTTTGTTGCGTAAAAATATAAATGAGCGCTATTTGTATTGTATATTATTATTCTTATTATTTCGAGGATGAGACGTCCCAACTCCCAACAATCACACGTAGATAACCACATTCATTTTATGATAGAAGTACTTCTTTGATACTCTAATTATTGTGATTATTTGTCTGAATCAAATTATGTAGCTAACTTTATTTTTATGAGTGAAGAGATTGCCTTAATAATTAAAATTAGTAATCACAAAATCTTAAGGAAACGTTGCATAGGAAATAAGTTTTTTTTTTAATGTTTGGGAATCATGATTTCTGCATATTATGAATTTTAAGAATTATATTTTTTAAGAATAAATAAAATATGCTTGATAGACTATTAAAAGTTTAAAATAAATTTCCTATTAATCAAATAGTTATACATTTTTTTTATCACATTCAATAATTTTATAAAGAATAAGTTTATATTGTTATTATGGTACAAGAAAAAATACTTGCAAAAATAAGGTTCTCATTTTTCTCGTGAGAAATTTTTTATGTGAAACTGATTAAAAAGTATTTTTGAAAAATATTATTATCTAAGAATGTTATTTTTTAAAAATTGATACCAAAGTTGCAAACTAAATATTTCAACCTATGATTCTCGAGAACAAAAAATTTATCCCCTAGTGAACATTTTTTTTCTTCTTCTGCTACATTCGTAATCCATAAGAGTTTTTCTTGTGAAAAAAAAAATCTTTTAAAATTTCAATCCAATATACTCCTTTTCCTTTTTGTTGCGCAGAAAATATCATCATTTAATAATTTGTCAAAGAAAAAAAGTAAGATACTGTCATCACTTGAGCAATAACTTAAGCGGGAATGTAACTTTGAATCGGATGTGAGTAACTTTAACTACAAGAAATGGATAACTTTATTTTGAGAAAATAGTTTATGTAATATTTTACACTATTAATAAACAATTCATCATACTTTATTGATTTTTATAATGATTATTTTTAAAATTATACTAAAAAGTATTATTTGATTGGTTGATAGTATAATTTTTGTTTGACTAACACTACATAGCCATTAACCTCATTTATTTTTATATGCATAATTTGATTTCGAAGACATTTTTTTAAGAAACCTTCAATTTAGTATATTTTAATTAGGCTCATCTATTATAATGTAAGTACTTGGGTTAAATAATTTAAAGATATTTAGTTAAGTTTATGAAAGGAAATAAAGTTTTTCATTGTTTGGTAGCTCTTGCTTTTACCCATGTTAATAACTACTGGATTAAGGAGGTCCCTAATCAAATGGACCAAATCATAGCAAATGATGTGTTTTTTACTTTTTGAGTGCATTAAGAGTAATTTTAGTGTCAGATCTTGAGCTTAAGATATGATCTTCACTAGATCTTTCAATAAAAGAGTTGAATAAATCTCCAGTGCGCATAAAGAATGAGTTCTTATACAAGAATCCTTAAGATCGTAAATTGTTAAAAAAATTGTTTTTTACTCTCTTCCTAACAGCAAAACAACAAAACATGGGAGGAGAATAGAGACCAAACAATCGGATAAAAGGAGATAAAGAATGAGAAAGCAAAATATAGACAAAAAAACAACAAAAAATAGACATATTGGTAGAGGGGGATCAGGACGGAGGGAAAGGAGGTCACGACAGAGGAAGAAAAAAAAAGAAGAAAGAAATAAAGAAGCAACATATGAGGAGAGAGGGAGGAGAAAAAAAAAGGCAATGTGAAAGGAAAGGGAGAAAAAATATTTAATTTAATGAATATTTAAATAAAATATTTAAAAGTGAGGTTCATATGAAACCTACAAAAAGTTATCTAAAATCTAAAGAAGAGATCTATCACTAAAGGAAAAATAAGAAAATTTTTAAGAAATATTCAATCCAACGTGATACAGTGTGATCTAAAAAAATGGTCTAAGATCTTAATTTAGGATCTACCGTTTTAAAAAAATCCAACATTTACACCTAAAAAAAAGGGAGCTATCAATCTCGTATAAATTCATTTTAGGATGGTTTCGAGTTATTTTCATTATTTTGTGTATTACAATTCAATTTTCCTATTATGTGTTCATACACAAATAATGAGAAGTTAAAAATAAAACAAATTATTGAAAAAGTATTTAGAATATTGAAAATATAAACAAAAAAATCAATAATTACGTTTATAAAGAATTTAAAATATTTAATATAATGTATTTAATGTATTCATACTATATGATCGTAAATACATAACTAGTAAGCAGCGCTATTAAAATTAATTTTTTAAATTAAGTACTTATGATATAAATCTTTCATTATTAAACTCTAATCAAATAAATAACTACTAATTAAGTAAGTTTATCTAAATACTTCCTTAGTATAAGATAAATTTTGGCATTGTTTAGTAAATCGTCAAGAACTTAGCCAGCAAGCCAACTTTAGAGAAAGACACGTAGGCTAGCCATATACGCGGTTGACTTTATTGTTTGAGGGTGGAAATTTTCTGCTTGTCTTAATGAGTGCTCGTTTTTCATGAAATAATAAGTTGAGCTGATTCGCATTCATCAAACTTTTTAGAACATAAAATAATGACCCTAAAGAACCATCAAATTGTCAGTAGCTAAAAGCCCTATGGCATTTTTCTAAGCTCCTTTTCGATTATGAGATCATAGGGTAGGAAAACTTAGTAGTGTTCACGGCCCAATTTGACGGTAAAGATGAAGATATTAATGGTGCAACTAATTAAAATAGAGAAGAAGAAAAAAAGGATGGCAAAATTAATACTACATTCTTTTTGGTGTCACTGAATACGCAATACTTGTTGATTACATCTGCATAATTATGTTATAGGGATTTTTCCTATACTACATATGAAACAGAATTTAATACTAAGAATTCAGTGAAAGTGGTTCTTTTTCCAATTGCCTTTAGGCTTACACACTAGGGAGAAAGCAAAACGGCGATAACTTAAAATAGAAGTAGCCAGCAGAATACTTCTCACTGAACACAAACAATTCTTTGATATGTAAGTTTGTTCTATAGCTATATTTTAGCTTTTAGGGAAAGTTAAGACTTAAAAGCCTTAAATTTCTATCCAATGTGTGATCCTAACTGTACGTACATCTTTTCTCTATACAATTTATTGAAACAATTTGATTGCGGGAATGAAAGATAGTATATTTTAGCAATTTGGATTAAAGCTACAAAGACCATTGCAGACCACAAAGCTAAAGCAGATAAATATATATACTATAATTACGAATGGCCAATAGAATTAAGGATTAAGGAAAAATTGAGACCATTTAAGAAGGTGGGTTCACTTTAAAACATTGTAATGCAACCAATGATCAATATAAAAGAGAAGTTCTAAAATGAACTATATAGAAAAGAGCTTTAACAGCGTGCTACACTAACTGTTATGCTTGCTTCCCCTTTCACTTAATCAGTAAGGACAGTGTCAAAAGACTGTGAAAAAAGTAGTATGATCAAGATCTCATCAACAATGAGTTCCTTTAGAGCTGGCTTTGGAGTCCATTGTTTGGTTTAATAACTCAAAATTGCAAAGAAAGTAGCTTTTAGCTCAACGACTGTTCTCAGCCCACGTACGAGAATATGCTTTTTACGTATTCTCCCAATACTGTTGATTTCAAAATTGGTAACAATCAGGGAAGCACACTTTTTATGGTAATGCTTTCTTTATCTTGAGGGCATGAATGTCCGTATAAAAAAAAATTGAAGAACCAAATTACCATGAACCAGCATCTTCTATGGAAATTACTAACTACAATATGGATGCTTGAGAAGGACAAGCATAGATAAAGGATTTTTTTTTCTAGAACATGTCCCAGCTGAGCTTGCATTGATTTCTTGTACGGTTCGTTATTGGTTATACTTGATTTTAATGAAGCTTTAAGTTAAATCCTTTTTACAATGGTTTTGTTTTGAGGGCCGAGATGTGAATGATCACACATATGGTTAAGGTAATAAATTAATAATTGATGGGAGAAAATTTTTGTTGGATGGGACAAGGATACATACTAGCCAACTTTCTTAGTCAATTTGCACACTTTCTTTTTCACTCAATTGGACTTTGGAAGAGACTATGCCATCATAAATGGTAGTGGTTTATACAGGTACTGTTCAATGACCACAATACCCTTCAGGATCTAAAAATTGACAGGATCGGATTACAGATTCCAACAACCTTATCCTCAACAGGTTCCAAATTGCCATGTCTTCTGTATTTTTAGGCCCAAAATACAGGAAAATAAGGAAAAGAAAAAAGAGTATAGAGGAAAAAAAAAAAGAAAAGAAAAAATGACAATATATTCAATATATTTTCTCCAAATGATTGAGGATAAATGTGTATGTCCATTGAATAAGAATAAGATTCTATTACTATGTATGAATCATATCATGTGATTAGCTATTATAGTAATTAGCTATATGATCATTTGAAAATTATCTTTGTTTTATATAAAGTTTTTTTGGATAAAAAGATGTGAGATAATTTTTATAAAAAACTTCATACCCCATTGCCCAGAGACTCTTCGCTGTTTCTGGATTCGAACCCATGACCAACAGGTCACCAAGGCACAACTTTACCGCTACACCAGGGCTCGCCCTCTTATGTGAGATAATTTTTATATTTTTATAAAAA
Organism: Glycine soja; assembly: GCF_004193775.1. Classification (NCBI taxonomy): domain Eukaryota; kingdom Viridiplantae; phylum Streptophyta; class Magnoliopsida; order Fabales; family Fabaceae; genus Glycine; species Glycine soja. The sequence goes on along the minus strand of NC_041012.1, from coordinate 34,974,498 downwards.
TAAAAAATATGAAATTATTTAAATAAAATTTATCTTTTTTGAAAAAGACCAAAATCCATATCTCAATTATAAATATAAATAGAAACATTTGCATGGTGCAAAGTGTGTCAGACAAAAAAGTCTAGTTTTTAGACCTCCAAGATAGAAAAAAAAATTGTTTTTAGCGTTTCATTCATCAAGAGTTGATAGAATACATTATTGTATGTTATGAATGAAAAAATAAATCCCCAAATTTTTCTTACAAATATTAAAAATACTTCTATGTAACTATCACCAACTGCATAGCCCTTCTGTCTTCCATCGTCATCCTCTTTGTCATTAGCAACGCAAACATATGTTTACCACACCATCAAGTTCAGTGTGAAAGGCAATTAACTCTTTGCCAAGCAGTTAATCGGCTAGCAACACACACTCCAATTTTGACCAAAAGAGGCTTATCCATCAGTTTTCTCACCGCATTTTTGGTTTCATTGGCTGGTGAGGATGCTAATGCTGCAATACTTGAAGCAGATGATGACGAGGAGCGGTTGGAAAAAGTAAAGAGGGATAGAAAAAAGAGACTTGAGAGACAAGGTGTGATCAAATCATCCACCAAAGAAACAGGTCTGGTCCTGCAAAAATGACATTTTGCTTTCCCTAGATTACATTATCGAATGAATGTGGATGTACTCTCACATCTTTGCCTAAATTGATTGATTTGTCCTATAGTGTGTTTCCCGAAATATGAAATTCATTTTCATGTTCCTTTCCTTAAATTGATTGATTTTGTTCACTCTAGAATGCAAATAAATGCAAGTTACATTTATTGGTTTAGAGTTTGCAGAGGATAGCAGTAAAGTAGTTGTGCCCAATTCTTGAGGGTGTCGAATGAACACCAATCAATCGAAACTCAAAAGTGCACGATTGGCTTCTTGTTATATCGTACGAGATGTCAAATGTTGTATTGAATTTAATTTTAATAATGTAAACATTTTTATATTATCATTTAGATTTGCAATGATATCTCATCTAATGAGTGAATGAAAGTACTTATTTATGTTAACAATTATACGAGATGTCAAAACTTACTATGATGTGATAACATCTCATTGCTGTAGAGCGTTTTTGCATTGACCTTGTATTAAAATTAAATTAATATTGTATTTAATTACCCGTTTCTTTCACAAAAATTAACTGAATCGCTTGTGCTCCCGGGAAAATGCAAATAAATTTTCAATTGGATTAATAAATTTGAACATATGCAGAGGCTAGATGTGCTGCTGTATTTTAGTTCTCCTTTGAGATTATTGTAGCCCATTTCTCAAGGGTCTCAAATGAACAATAATTCCATGCTACTATGTTTGATACAGTCCCTGTCATTTTTTCACATCTCGGCCCACAAAGTTATAATTTTGAGAGTTTAATTTTGATATACTATAAAATTTTACACTATCAATCAATTAAAATTATATGTAACTTTTAAAGCAATTACTATTACCTAAGTCTAACATTTTTGTATTACATGGCAACCTATTATGGAATGAGAGTGTAAAAAACCTTTATACTATCAATGTATTTTGATTAAATCCTTATTTTTAACCATTAAAAATTATAACTTTGCTTTTTAAAAGAAAGATGCCTGCTCTCTGCATCTTTAAGGCACATTTGTAGCTTGTATATATGTTCCCAGCATAGGGAATACAGTAATAGAACTCGAGCTTCTCTTTCATGATGAACTTCTATTCCTTTGTTAAAGTACTCGTTTACTCAAGTTTCCTTCATGATACCAAAAACACCAGTTTCTTTTAGGGGTAGAATAAAAGAAAATTTTCAGTCTGCCTTCTTCACTAAATTCTTAAATTCAGCCAACACAATTTCCTTGGTGACCCAGAGACTAAGCATTCAAAAATATTTGCAGGGTATCTTCAGGATTTGGTGTATAAACTAAGTAAAGTTGGTAAAGCAATTGAAAACAGTGATCTATCTACAGCTGCTTCTGTGTTTGGGAGTGGCACTGATACTGATTGGGTGCAAAATGCTAATATATCTTTGAATAAGGTTAGTCTAGTTTCTTAAATAATTGCATTCATTCTGAACACTTTTCCTTTGCCATGAAATCTTCCATTACAAAATGTGTCAGTTATTAATTAGGTGAGATCATATCGGTACTAGTGTACCAAATCCCATAAGAACTCGTAGTTAAGTCTGTCTGGCCATGATAACATCAATCATTCTCAAGTGATTAAGATTAAAAGCCTATGCGGTGGACAAACTTCAAATACAGCCTTTGTGCCTTACATACTATGAACATTGGAACATACTCTTTAAACTCCATTTAAAAGTGTGAACTTTCTCGATGGTACATTATTTTTTGAATAAAATTACTATTTATTTATTCAAATATCTCTTTCCAGCTTCTTAATTGGATGTCTTACAGTTTCTGGGTAACCTTTTAACATTTGAGTGCCAGTGCTGAAGAAAAGACTGCGGTGGACACATTCAATTCCTCACTAGCTTCATTGATTTCATCAGGTATCAAGTTCCATACAACACAGAAAATATGATCCTGTTCCATATATACCTTGTCCACCTCAGGGTTGTTATGTTAATATTTTTGGAAATCACCCGCAAAAGAAAAACAAACTAGATGCAATCTTGTTGATAGACTATTTCCAAAAGCCTTGGTTGCATTTTTTTTTCTACATAAAACCGTGCAAGTAATTTGCTAATGTAATTAAGAGTCAGGGTATACTCAAAATGGTGGCTACAAGATCCTTTGTGCTAACTCTTGTTCCTGATTTTTATTTTCTGGCAGTTGCTGGGAAAGACGTTGAGTCCTCCAAACTTGCCTTTGTGTCTTCGGTCAGTGCATTTGAGAAGTGGAGCTCCTTGATGGGGCTGGTTGTTCAGCTTAAAGGGCTTTGAAGAAAGCTACAACACATTTTATCTCATCTCAAAATTTGTTAAATACAGAGAATTCCATTAACTTTCTGTCTGGGTCACCTAATTGGTGTCTTGGTGCAGTCTCATTTCAGCTTTTATCTATCACCATACAGAATGTTAAGTTTGAGCACGAGTGTGCATAGTCTCACTCAAAATTGCAATTTTGATGTTGTCGAGAATTTAACAAAATGTTTTTTTTTTTTAACGAACAGCACAAATAAAAGAACTTTGAAGTTGTAGGGTAATCAAAATCAACTTGAGGTTTGAGACTTTGAGTGAAAGAATGAACCATTCTTTGATTCTTTGGTTTCATTGCAGCCGTCTTTACTTTTACTACCCTTTCTTTGGCCACTGGAAGTCTAGAAGAGCATAAAACAAGCCAAGGGTCATGAGCAATACCAATATTCAAGGCTAATGATTATTATTTATGGCTTTTTTTTTTTTTGTTTATTTGAAACCACATGATCCTTCACTAAAACGTACGGACTATGTATATTCCCTATGTATATTCCCTACGTACCAATTCTTTCTAAGATCGTGTACCGTTAACCCGTATCCGTATCATGTAACGAAGAGAATTACGAACCCGATAACTACCTTGAGCATTTGACATACACCGTATAGCATGGAAAATAGTTGGGGACCAAAAAAACATCCCTAAATAACCTCATACATGCATGCAAGTATGTATTTTGGACATGAAAACTGCTAAAGGCAAGTGCACAAAAGAAAAAATTCATGTAGGGGGAAAGTTTAAGGGCTAATATTTAACCAACAAAAAGAACCACAACAATCAGATTGGAAATGCCACTTGCAAACAACAATGGGTTAACAACAGATATAGCCGCTGAATTTTTGAAAGAAAATTCAGAAGGGAACTTGCAATTGATGATCACAATCAACACATCATTCAAATATAACAACCTTTGTAAATTCAATTTTCAGCTTTGGAGAATACCACCCAGCCACTTTATCAATCTAAGTTGGTAGGATAATGAGATTAGATCCAGAATCCGACGAATAAGTTATCAACGATGATTTTTTTTTTTTTGGTTTTGTAATTTTTAACCCAAGACTCAAATATTCACCCAAATTTATCTTTTAGGTACAATACCGCTTTTTTTCTTCATATAAGTTGCATACAAATTTATATTTATTTATAACATTAAGTTAAAAAATTGCCTCCTTTTTTTTAATGAAAAATTACCTCATCTTCTAGGGCGTGATAAAGTCAAATCTAATAGAGAATCAGGTGTAAATGTTGAGAGGCTTATGGATCAAATGATCGAGTGTATAACAAATAAAAAAATGACGAAGAGAGAACTATGGTAGCTATTGGGTTCAAAGAAACTATGGTCTTTAATTATTTCTATATCTCCACAAATGGACCAGGCGAACACCAACACGTCTGCCGAATAATTGAACTCCCATAGTCCCATGTGTTGTCCCATGCCTTAAAACAAATTAGTTACTATTAAAATAATGAGCGTCAGTTAATTTACTTTTAAAAATTATAAAAATCTCATTTTAATTCCTAAATTTATAAAACGACATTAATTTTGATCCTTGATATTGTAAAATGGAAGTTACGTTTGTTTCTGAAGTAATCAATATAAAGACCAAAATGATTGATGTTTGATGATTTTAGGAAATAAAATGATATTTTTATCATTTTAAGAATTAAATTAAACGATGTTAATAATTTTGTAAACTAATTTGATAAATGAAAAATCAATAATTTGTTTATTATTACTTGATCAAATGTGTAATTAACTATTTATATAGTTATTTTTTTGAAGGACTATTACATAGTGTTATTAAACCATAATTTACGTGAGAATGATACTTTACTTTCACTTTATTACTTGTACAACCAATACATTTGTCATGTATATTTTTTATATATATCACTAAACAAAATCGAAGATAGAATTTTGTTGTTAGCTTCTTTTCATGTGGACGTGAGAAATTTGCACGTATAATAATTTTTTCCAGCAATTTGTCTATTATTTACTAAAATATAGTACAGTCACACACAAATTTAAACTTGACGTTTAAGTTTCATGTACTTCTTGTATTTCTACTTATTATTGATCTTAATAAAAAAATTAACCCTGATAATTGACATCCTTATATGTATCATATCTTTCCCCAATCTCTCCGAAGTTCCATCAGGACATTAAGCAAGTACGTGTTTGCAATTCACTAAATTCACGTCAAAGTCAAGAATATGACACAAAGACAAATTAGATCCACGTCGAAGGGTAATGGACGTGTTACCAAACATTCGATAAGAACAGAAGCACGTTAGAAGGTGATGCCCCTCGGTGGCAACAAAACTCTTCAAAGTTGAATAAGGAAAATGACTCTAGGTTAGGATGTAAAGCCGAGGTTGAAGGTTCGATTAATTAAAAGACAATGGTTTTGCTTTTGCAACAGAAAAATCAAAAGATAATGGACGCTCGAAAATTAAAAGGAGCTCTTACAACAAGTTGCCGACAATTCTCACAAGAGCTTGCTGTATAAGTTCGTGCCTCATCATTTTAGAAGTCTTAAAAATTATAGAAACGAATAAATTAAAAGAATTTTATATAAGCACAAATCCTTTCTCCACGCCTTTCTCTGTGATCATGTTGGAAAACTGGAATGGAATAAAGGACTTTATTACAATTTTCATAAATATAATTACTTAGCAATATAGCTTGTAAATAATTTGGACTAAAAATTTGTAATAAAACTTTACGACTGTTGTCCCACTTTATAAATCTATAATAGTAGGTTAAATACCATAAAGTGATTTTTTTGAGAAACAGATAAAATTTAATTATTAAAAAAACATAAATTACTTTTTTTAAAAAAAAAAAATTAAACAAACACATTAAAAAATAAAACTATATATTTTATTAAACAAACAGACCCTAAATGCTTATCATATAAGCACTTATGTATAATAGTTATAAGTTATTTTTACTAGGTGTTTTTAAGAGCTTATTAAAACAAGTTAAAAAAGATTTTTGGATATATCATAAACTATTATGATAAGTTTTTCCACACACTTGTACAAATGTTTGTCTTAAATTAAGCCCAAATAATATATACATCTTAACAAACAAACACTTGTTATTCCAAATGATTTTAAAGATGCACATAAATGATTCAATATCAAAGTCTCTCTGGTGCATGCATTGTCAAAACTTAATTTTATTAATTTGTTTATAAAATTAAAAATTAAGAAAATGAAATTTATTATTATTAGAAATTATATTTTGTCAGTCTCTTAAGTAACACAAATTTGTATTTCAAGTTTTCTCCCATTACAATCAAGTCTTTACATCTAATATTTAACAAAATTAGCAGATGTGGTGAACTAAGCGTAACATGATATATAGTTAGTAAATATAATTATCGGCTGTTTATAAAACAAAAATTACAATATACATTTAAAAAATACAGAATATTTGAATCACAATGACATAAAAAGGTGTTTTGACTATATTGTATATTCAATGATTCTTGTAGTTAAATTATTATTTTTATAACAACAATGAATACAAATGTAATATGTTTCATTCTAAACAAATTAATTATTAATGGTTTAAATATTAGATGAAATTAAGATGAACAAAAGACTTAATTGCAAATATGAAAAATGTTAAGGGACCCGATTGAGATAATTAATTGCAAAGCGACCAAAATTACACAATAACATTAGTTGAGAGACTAAAATACAAGTAAACATAAAAATTATTTTGATCTAATCGTATCTTCTAATCCATTTTATTTCCTTTTGTTTTCCTAAAATTTGAAGGAGGCTCCACGTTTAATATATCTGTCAAAGTATTTTAACATTTTATTTTTTGGAAAATAGACTAAGTTATGCACAGACAAATATAACATAATTATCAAAATCGCGATTTAACTCGTAAAATCATATGAGTTTATGATTCTAGAATATCTCTACGAGTTAAATCGTGAGTAGAATCACAAATTGAGTAGAATCGGTAGTAAACTTGGTAGAATCGAAGTAAACTTGATAGAATCAAAATAAACTCGGTAGAATCGGACCAAACTCGGTAGAATCGAATCATACTTGAAGTTATGAACTTCAGTTTTCTATGTTATTTATAGATTCATACAAAGAGGAGTTACCACTTGTATCAAAAGAAGATGAATGATTCAGTTTATGTGATGTACAATTTGAAACTGAAAAGTAGACAAATAAGAAAATTTGTTGCTCGATCTTCCATTTGAAGATATGGAATATGATGATGAGTGGATAACAAAAGAGGAATATGATATTTTTTTATGAAGATAATGTTCAAGTTGAGCAACCTCTTGGTGAAAGTGGTAGTAGAAATAATATTGGCTTAGTTGGGGGAAGTTTAAGTGATCAAACTTTAGATTGATGAACATTTGAACTATTTTTATGTTTTTAAAAAAAAAATTAAGAATTTATATTTTATATTGTATGAATTTATGTTTGATTGGGTGTGGACTATGTTAGTTTATTGCATTATTATTAAAGTTTGTTATTTTGATTTATTTTAATATTGAAATATTTAATTATGATTTTATATATAGGAATATTAATATATTTTTAATAGAATAAATCCTTACGAGTTTATGAGTTAATTCTACGAATCAAGTTTACGAGACCTTCACGAATTTACATAGAATCACGAGTTTAACAACCTTAATTATAGAGTAGTATATAAAATTATTTCACATTAGTATATAATCATTAAATTTTATTTCTTAAGCAAAAGGTTATTTTACATGTTTTCAATCATCCAAATTCATTAGACACTTGATATTAATAACTTATAAGTACTCTTAAAAGTTTATAGTCAAGTGCGTAGGTTGGCTAGCATGCAATGAATTTTTATAGTTAGTTCCTTTAATTGTCTATTTATGGATTGTTTATTTTTATATATTATTTTAACTTAAGTGAATGCGTTGGAATTTTATAACTTTTTAAATTTTAAATTACTTTTTGAAAAGATGATTCTGACATTTGTATTTTGAAATTAATTAAAACTACTCAATCATCATTTTAAAGAATTATGCACCTTTTATTTTTATTGAAATACATAATAGTACAAGTCAAATTATATTGTAAATTGATATGTGAGCAGTTTTAATAAGCCAATCATCGTACATTAATGTAAACAATTATTCTAAACATGCTTCTATGTTAATTCATGGAGACTATGAATCTATATATGTTTTAAAGCACCAGCATCTTGGCATAAATCATGCGGTGCAGGAGTGTCTATGAGCTAGCAGGGTCGTTTGACAAAGTAAGGATGCTCAAGTTATGGTTGGCTCAGGTCAATCTGTAAAGGTTTTAATGGTCGTGGTAACATTGCGATTTTGTTATATTTGTTGATATTATAACAAATTATAAATAAATACGACAGCTGATGCGGTTCCACTTATAATCGTAAAGAATTAAAAAATATTAATGTTGTGATCCAAATTTCAGTTGTGGACCATTTTTAAAACCTACTGTGTATTAAAACATGTCATTCTCAAACTGAAGTATGTTCCCTCGGAGACATGAACTTATTGAACCCATCTATAGTTGTACCCTGCAGGCAAGATACATCAAATCATCAACTATCGATCGCAGCATCTTTCACAGACAAAACTCTCCATACTCGCCCTTGTCTCTCCCTGTACTCTATACTATTCAGTGTTCACACTGCACAGACACGGGTTTTTTTCTTTACATGACACGGTTTCAAATTGCATGCACTATTGACACACAATACTAGGTAGCTACTAGATGAACATGCATTATATATGTCCGAGAGCATGCAAGGGGAAACGACGCCCGCGATTAGAGAACGCGTTACACAGATCATATATATTATGAGACTGAGAAGGATGGATTGGTTTGACATTTGTTTCCCTTTGCATGTTTAATTCCGTGGTGAAAAAGAAGAATCCGTGACGTGTGGTTTTTCTGAAAACACTATGGTTTTTTGTCTTTGTTTTTTATGGACAATATCTACGTACATATGTTTGTGATTTGTTAAGGTCGATCTTGTACAAGTTTGGATGAATCATTCCTGCTCATCGTGCTGTTGAAGTAATTCCAAATGCATCATGCAAGAGCCAGCTCGAACCTAGTCCAATCTTCAAGCGTTTGTAAAAGAAACCACTTTTTGAAAGGTCATAATTATTTCAGGAATGCTATTCCTTTTAGCTTGGATTCCTCATGCGGTATAATTTATCCTAGTGTTCATAGAGATTCCAAAGCAAGAAATATCATAATGTTCCTAGCTTTGTTTGCCATACTGGTACTTTATTTCGGGTACTTTTACGATATACAAGAAACCTATGTAGTAACTAGCTAGGGGACACACTTTGATGGTGAATGGTAAAGAGACATGAATAGAGGATAGTCGAATCCACTTTAATTAGGTACGTAGATGGAAGTTATTCAAATTAGAGAAGCTTTAACAACGCATTATTTTTTTTGTATTTCTCTGTAATGCACATTTTATCAGATGTTTTTATATGTGTCTAATTAATGACTTGAATGATCACTCTATTTAGTGAGACCTACCACATGCAATTTATTTAATAACAAAGAGTGTGAAAACATATGTTACTATACTTTCGCCAAATAAAATAAAGGCTACTACTGTTTTTTTATATCCAAACCTTTTCGGCTAAAAGGTCTCTTAATGTTTTTCCCATTTCCAAATTTGGATGGAAAGTTCAGTCATCACAATTTTAAAATTATCCTAAAAACGCGGGAAAAAAAACATTCGAAGTTTCCTAACCTAGAAGTCTTAGGGTTTTTGTGTAACTAGTTTAGTTTATATTATATGTCGCTTTAAGTTTACAAAAATACAATTACGGCTAACCAACTGAATTTGAAACAAAATAGGGAAAAAAGTATTATATTTTAAATTTCAACCACATTAGTTTATGTTCTTTTTAAATTAAAAAAGTTACATTATTCCTACACACATTTTTTTCTACTTTTTTTTATGTCATTCTTCTTGAGAAAATACAATTTCAGCTAGCCTAAGGAATTTGAACAGGGCCCGGCCATCTTCTAAACCCCGGGTATATACGTGAAAGGTATGTTATTAAATATTAATTACTTGTTAACCAAAAAAAGGTAATTTTCATCCCGTCGGTACAAACTGCTAGATATATAATTCATGGGCAAGAGCTTGCCTTCTTTAAATTTGCCCAATGGGCAAGGGAGAGGGGAGGGGGGTGTTCTCGATACATATGCACGTGAAAGGGGGAAGAAACTGATGAAAGAACCGAATCCAATTCGTTAATTCCTGTTCCTACATTTAGTCTCTAGTTGGCAACTATTTTGGTCATGCTTTGGATTTGAGTATAACCTGGCTTTTTAAAGTGCTTTGTCATAATCTTTGTTGGAACAAGGACATTAATTATAATAATCAAATCAAACATATGAATTATTTGACAAAATTATTTTAATTTAATTAAAAAAATTGTTACTTATAATAATTTTATTTGACTCAAAAAATGTTTTTAGTATAAAAAAAATCAAACAGTGGATGGCTGACTTCATGATTTAAAGTTAAGTTTCAAACCTAGGAGAATATAAAATTAGTGCTAACTATAGTGGATGGGTACGAAAAAAGTCAAAAGAAGTGGACAATGAGAACTCTCTAGTTATATAGCACACTAGCACGCACCAATAATGCGGCTATAATCTGTCTAATCATGTTGATGACTTAAAAGAAGCCAGATTACAAGCTTGATCAACTTAATTGATTTAGACAGATCAAACATCCTTCCCACTTTTAGAATTTTATTAGTTATAATCCCTATTTCAGGTAGTTAAAGGAACCACTTTTTGAAGTACTAAGGAAAAATCTGAGGAACTGTCCAACTCAAGCTCACAATGCATTCAAACACAATCAAAAGTACAACTTTTAGGGGGCGGGGAATTATAGAGAAAAAAAAGTTTCTGAAAAATGAATAAGAACCTCATATTCATCCCTCACATTTTATTTTAGGTTATTAATTAGCAGCTATGTATCATTCTCTAGAAAGGTGGGGAAATTCAAGAGTGGTCTAGATGTTTGCTACAAGTACGCCTTGCTGTTGGATAACAACAGCTACTCTTTCCTAAACCTCATAAAAAGAAAAAATTAAACTAGTAGTTTCCCTTTCTCTAATGCATTCATTTGATATATATAAAAGGAAGGATAAAATTACATTTGATAATTATTTTTATTTTTATTGTTTGGTATAAATTGTGATTTTTATTGATTTAACGGTTAAATTTTAAAAAAATATTATTCAATTAAAAGTTATTGAATAGTATAATAATTATTAAAATTATATTGATATAATTTGATCTCTTTTATATATATAACAAAGAGAGAAGAAAAACACAAGTAATTTTATATATTTTAATATTAATTTATATATATGTATGTGGTGAAATTTAAAATATACCTCATAATTTTAATTCATTAAAATTTAAAATAAATATATCTTACTTATTTTTATTTTAAAAACGATACCATTATCGGAAAATACGCACAAACATACAAAGACAGGGGGAGGTCCCTCAAACAATTATTCCTTTAGAAATTAAGATGAGAGAGAGAATATAACTTGCCTATATTATTTTCCATCATTGGGAAGAAAAAAAAACATTTTTACAATCTTAATTTTCTTATATCTCAATTTTCACACTCACGTTGTATTTCTTTTATAATTCTATTTTTTGAAATGAAAGCGGTAGAACAGAGTGTCAAATAATTAAGACTATAACATATAGACTGCTGTAGGGACCGTACCGAACTAGAAAATTATTGCATATAACTAAATAAAAAATAGTTTTATTTGATTGTAACTACTCAATTAATCCTTAAGTAATAGTGAATTTTTCAAAAAATAGTTGTTCATCAATCAAAGAAAAAAGAAATATTAAGAAAAATTTAAATTCACACATAAAAAAACAATCATAAGATGGTGAAAGTTCCTACAATAATATTCTTAACTATATCAACTTGCATTAATTTTTATCATCCATTAATCACTTTATTTATCTTTATTTTCTATCTTACTCTCTTCTCTAGCTACAGGAGTGTATAATTGTGCAAAATGGTGTTAATTTATCACATTTTTAATTAAGTCCTATTCCATACACGGCCATAAGAATTGGAGAAGAATGTGAAGCACAGCAAGTCTCACCCACGGCCAAAATAAAATAGGCAGAGACAGCCCTGCAGGCCCTATTAAATGCGTTTCTGGTACCCTAAAGTAGGGGTGTGTAAAATCTAACTCGCCAAAAAATTCATATTCAGATAGTAAATTTGATTTAGAAATTGATTTAAAATTAAATTAATTTTAAACTGAACTAATTTTTAATTAATTTTAGGAGTGGAATTAGTTTTAAATCAGTTTTTGAATTATTTTTTTCAAATAAAAAAATATTTAAATAAAAATTAATTTAATTAATCGAACTAATTTTATAAAAATAATTCGATTAATAATTCAATGAATCAAATTAATTTTATATAATAATACACTCATTTTTTCATAAAATAATTCAGCTTAAGTTTAGTTACAATTTAATTTAATTTAGTTCAAACCAATTTTTTTAACAGGCTACTCACAACACGCTCCTCTGGAGATCACCTATAAGTCTAGAACCCATTTACTGCTGCCATGGCCTTTCAGCCTCGTGTTTTTATACATGTGTACAAACGCACACACAAATTGTTAAAGTTGTACAACACCTTCACATTTTCCAACCTCTCCCGACGTACTCTTTAATTTCTCTTTCTTTTCAAGCAATGCTGCTGCTATTTTTCATACGAGAAAATGCATGTTACTCAATTTGGTCACCCCACCCCACCCTAGCTTGTATCAATCAATCATGCAAATTAAAACCCAGATTGCCCCCCCCAAATGCTTCAATTCTTCGGTATTTTTCCCTTCCACTTGCCACTCATCCATCAGTGATCCATTATCCAATTAAGTCTACCTTCGATCCAAGTATGATATTATATTATAGGAGTTATAAAATTAATTTCACGGTATAAAAAAGAAATGAAAGAAAACATGAGTTCAATTCCTCTTTCTTCTAACAAAATACTAATAATTAATAATTAATAACTAATATTTGTTAATAAAAAAATATATTACAACACATATAATATAATATGTAATAGATGAAAGTTATTTTAATGTTAACTATTTATTTAAATTATACTATTGAGATTTATTTCTCTCACTTGATACATATAAACACACTTGTGACAAAATTATACATCTTATATTATGTATATGGTCCAATATTACATATCTATTGTACCTTGTATACTTTACCACCTTCCTACCAAATCACAGAGATCGATGGAGGCTCCATCACGCATGCTACATAGGTTGGCTGCTAGTTATCAGTGATCTTTCTGCCTACAGAAAGCAGGCTGAGCTAGTAGTCTTGCATCCATCGGTAATTTGGTACTCTGAAATTGTGTTCCCGTGATAGAGAGAGATCCAACCTTTTTTCTGCTTAAAGTAAATTACTCTTGTCCACCGTTAATTATCGAGCTTCCGTTTCAAAAATAAATCTTAAAAAAAGTTAATTTATCCAGGTTTTAATTTATTTTTTAAAACGCAAATTATATATGCACATTAGACATTAATCCTCCATTACATACTTACATTGTATTGTGGCGTGATTATATTTAAATTATATTTAAGATTGGAAGTGTCATCCTCTTTTATCAATTAATTAGTAACAGGAAAAAAAAAAAAACTTTATCATAGCTGATAAGTTAACGCTGTACTTTCTCACAAGTTGTCCCTCTTATGGATTCAATAGAGAGCCAATTTCTAGCCTCTTGATTTTTGGAAGAGATTTTCGTAGTACCAATTGAATGACAGTCAATTCCAATCATAACCTAAAAAACTGAAAGAAAAATTAATTGTCAATATTGTTATGAAGAAAACAGAAACAACAATAATATTAATATATATTAATTAATGTGAGTACTCATGTTAATAGCTTGCTTTCGCATATCTACATTTTTTTAGACCTTCATGAAATTCTGGGCAACTTGTCGAATGGAGTAGACATTGACGGTTTGAGATCAAAACCATCCACTACCCTGTTGAATTAATTACATTTAAAATTTGTGCAGCAAAAAGTGTATTTAGTCCAAAAACTATGATAAATTATAGAATCCTTGTAGAAGGTTAAATATTATCTATATTCTATTTCGAGAGATACTTAATAATATCAATAAGTTTGTATATTTTAAAAAATGGATTCATGAAATTAAAAAAAAAAAGTGAATGTTGGAAATTTAAAAAAGAAATTAACTATATATATACCAATTAAAATTGACTCGTGCCAGCATATCACACCATAGGCTCTTAATCTGATGTGGACATTTACAAATAATTTTGGTATGCATCATTAAGGTATTGATGTGGATCTTGCCATAATGCATTGAATTGAAATGGGCTCTTCCAACATAAAATGACCTTACACCTCCTAGATGGCCGTAGTAGTACGTGATTAATGACATTTTTAATACCGCTATATGGAGTAGTTAAAATATTCTTATAAATTTTTATGATTTTTATGCAAGAAATTTGAAAGAATAATAGATTTTCTATGATCCATATCAGCTAAATTTTAATCACAATCCAAAGAAAATTGAACTTTAGTTTTACCTTCTTTTTTTAAAGAAATTACGGGTATTTTTTATGAAATTTATTAATAAAGTTGGACTATTATAAACGATAGAATTTTAATTAGTTAAATTAATCATACGTTAATAATAACAAAATGTCCTGTAAAAAATAACAAAATGTAAATAATATCCATTTTTAAGCAAAAATTTATTGATATACAAAGTAAAGGGGTACTCTTACACGAATACAAGATTGTCACGGGTATATTAAAAAGGATAAATATAAAGGCAAACTTTAGGATCAATACACTAATTAGAAAAACAACATTGAGCGTTCGACATCTTGACCCTAAACCATATATATATATGAAGTCCAAAACACCAATGAAGTAAAAAAAAATCTATGAAACAATTTTATTATGCAGATAACCTAAGATTGTTCAGAACAAGATAGTTGAGTTCTCAATTTAATGATATAGAACAAATAAAATATAAGATAAATAATATTTAAAAATAAATTAAATATCTAGTTTATAAGTCTACCAACTCTTGTACAGCAAAAAACCAAGAAAATAGGGACAAACACAAAGCAACAAGACAACGCTTCAATAAAAGTAGCATGCTGTGTCAAAATGGAAGAAAAATCTACGTGGAATACTGTAAAATAAAAAGGGAGATAAACGTAAGACTTTATCATTTCTTACTACAAAAAATCAATGCATTAGTGACAAAATTTTTCTTACTAATGATAATTTATGTTATTAACACTAGTGTCACTCAAATTTCAGTGATGAATTTTAAAAATTATTTGTTACTATCAATTGCAGTATATTTTTTTGGTTTTAAAAGCATTTATCACATTTAATGTACTAGCGGTAATATTTTCAGAATATAGGAAAGAAACCTCTACACACATGATCTCGTCTCCCATAAAAGCTTAAGAGAAGTTAGAGAATGGTTGGATAACACTCTAAACAAACATCTTTTAGTTCACATTACTATTCTCTGTAATTCCTATATACATTTTTTGATTGAGTGCATAGGCATTAATATTGTACATTTGTCCAAAAGGACAATAGTTTTATGAGTTTACCTTTAAATTAAGCTTTTTTTAAATAAAAATATTGTTGAGAGTCCACAAAGGTTTTGCTAAGAATATATGCATAATCATGTATTTACCTTATATGCCCGAGAATGCAAATTAGAAAGAAAAAAACTTGTTTATCAGCCTAAAAAAACTTGTAGCAAAAGAATATACTTGTAATAATATAAATCTTCTAGTGAAATTATTGGCAAGATCCAAGTCAAGGACCGGACATAGTCTTTAAATAAACATATTTGGTGTAATTTTCATATCCTAAATTAATTGATGTTTAAAATTTTTTACACGGATTAAAAAAATCAAGTATTTCAAGAAAATAATATTTATTAGGTGATAATTTTATTAAGATATTTTTATTCTTTTTTTAAAATTTTAATAAATATATTATTAAGTCTTTCAAGATAATAATATTTATTAGAAAACAAAATTAAAATAAATATTTTAATATCTTATTAAAAATTGAAAACATTAGTCAATACGAAATTTTTTATTACTAATTTAGGATGGAAGGAATACTTTCTTTCCCTTATTCTATTATATTATAGGTACTCATACATATATGAACACCCATGATACAAGGAGCATGATTCACGTCTTCATTCCTAAATTTATTTTCGGAGATATATTATCTCCATTTTTAATTACAAAGTAAAAATTTCCCCAACTCAAAGCTCTAAATGAGACAATCTTCACAAAGATCCCAACCAATAACGAGAATGGGCATTCCTATTTGTACTTTTGGATTTGATTTTGAAGCCAATAATAGCCCTGACTTAATTTTTACCAGGGAGAGATTTTAGAAAAGAAAGCTATCATAAACTACGCAAAGATCGAAATTTATTAACTCCTAGAATGTGTCAAAAGACTGAAGATTATGATTACAACATTATCAGAAGCTAAATACCAAAAGAAAAATATGCAGTGCAGACAACACTTTGATTAATTAACCCTTAAAGGGTTTTATATTGGTTATGCTTATATTACATGAGAAAAATTATGAGTTCTTCTGGAAAGAAAGTTTTACCGTGTTATATGAATTAGGATTATATATATTGTTTCAAGTTTCAACTATAGATCAAATTGCAAATTAAATGTGAAAGAAATATGGGTGCTTTTGCTGACAGATCTCATGGTAAGATTCAACAAGTATATATGAAAACTTCGATCCATGTTAACATGAGACGATCCAACAGTCAATGGGAAAAAGTCATTAAAAAAATGAAAAAGATATGTTAGCTAGCATAGCATCTATCAATAATACCAAAAGGAGGGTGATGAAGCAAAGCGAGTTATGTAGAATTTATTACGCCAGACATGGAAAGGGACTGCAGCTAAATAGGCAATGGAACAGTGCTATTAAAATGGCTAAATCGGCAAAGGAGAACCTAATAATGTTGTGACTTTCTCATTTTCTTGAGTACCTTTATATCTCCCAAGACTTTTTCTTTTATATATATATATATATATATATATATATATATATATATATATATATATCTTGTTTATCTTTTACAATAATTTGGTCCGAATTAAAAGAATTATTTTACCAATGTAATTACCTTCAAACATCTTAAGTTCTAATCAGTTTGATCATCCCAGGTCCGGAAATTTAAATCCATGTCATTTACCAATATAAAACATTCAACTGCAGAAGACGGTTTTAGCTAGGTCTCAAGTATAAATCACACGGTTCATTGATTTTTCCCCAGTGAAAAAAATTAAAATGAGAAAAAACTAAAAACAAAAAAGCAATACAAGCTAAAAGCATGATGTATATGGAGCAGTTTTAGTGGCTCTTAGGGTTTCAACTGTCATATTTGATGTAACTGTTTCGATGCTTTTTGATTGATTTGTTTTGCCCATGGAAACAAAAGCTGCTAGAAAAAGTCGTTCGGAGAAAATGAAAGACATCCCAAGCTAACTTTTTACCACCCAAAATGACAGCAACATTTTCTTGATAGTACATTAAATATAAAATGCGCTGAAAGAAATACCAATGTGTGGGCGATGCATACCATAATCCATACAGAATATACTCAGAATTCAGAAAAGTGATTGCCATGCATATTTTTTTTGTTTTTTTGTTTTTGTTTTTGAGCAAACGAATTGCTAATTTGTGCCATCTATCTAGTTATAAGACTCAAGAAGTGTCTATGAAACACACAATTGGAATTATTTTAATTAATATATTACTCATACAATACATTTCTACAACACTTCTTACAATACTATTTTTTTTTCATTTTTTCTCTCTTTTTTTTGTTGTACAAATTTATAATATATAGATATAATTTATGTTTCCCTTGTATACTTAAAAAAGCCATTAGAGTAAGCATAATTAATAAATCCAGTATCATTCCTAAAAAGAAGAAGAAAAAGAAGAAAGTCTTGTTTTCTTTTCTTCTAAACAGCTATCATTCAGTCAAAAAACAAAAAACAGCTAGCTATTGTTAAAATCTCTGGAGTTATGGAAGAAAGTCACACACCACTATACTACTATTTAATAAATTTTCGATCGCCCCCCTCGTCCGCCGTGAAGTTGCAGGTTTGTCTGAGGATGGGAGTGGTCACTCTCATTCCATCATAATGATTTATTATATATTGTACAGAGTTGGTAAAGCGGCCAAAACCTTTGCTGTGTTTTGAACTTTTGATGCTTGAATGCATGCAATTGATATGCAGTGGATTCTATAAAATTCCATATTAAATGAAAACTATTTTTAATTATAACTAAGTATTAGTTTTTTTTTTTCAACCCCTCAAAATCTGACACAACGATTATAGTTCACTAAAATTTAATGAGAAAAAATTTAAAATAATAATGTAAATATTTTTTCACAATCACCCAATTATAATTTATTATATATAATAAATTTGTTAACTTTTAAAATAATTATCTTAAAATAATTTAAATAAAAATTTATGATAAGATGACAATATTATATAGACATCAAACTCAATTATATTCTATATTATATTCTGTATATAAACGTTTATTTGTGACTCACTAGACTGCTGCCTTTTCTCTTCTATAAACAAATACTTACCCTAATTGATATTTATAGTTTTTTTTTTGTTTAAAGCACTTTTACAGCATTGAAGTAATCTTTATTATATTTTGAAAAAAAAGGTAATGTAATCAAACTAAAGAATACTAGTTTTTTTGGTCTGTTTTTTCGTACCCATTTTACAATATTTCTTTTTACTTTTTTTCACGAACTTGCAATTTAACTCATTTATATAGGTGTAATGAGTTATAATAAATCCAGGCCCACACGAGACTCGTTGATCTAATTAAACTTTAAATAGAAGTGCATAAATTACAGTTCGATTTTCTTTATACCCTATGATTTATACTTATTTTACATTTTTCTTTTCTTTTCTATTTTGACAGTTTATTTTGGAATTTTTTTTTTGCCTGAATACAGTTTATTTTGGATAGTTTTTCAACTCGAGTTAGCTTTTACAAAAGAAAAGTGGTGTCTCATGTATAGAGCATTTCTTATATGTTATGCTTTTCCTTCGAGGAAGATATTCATCACCTATATTTCATCTTGTTCGATGACAAATCAAACTTAGAATACAATTAATCCGTTTATGCATAGTTTGGATATTCAATGACTTTTCCTAATAATATTTTCACAATTATGCCTTTTCCCTCTTTTACAAAAAAAAGAAGGTAATAATAATTTAACTCTATTTTAAGGAAGGAGAAAAGGATGCGGTATGTTCGTTATCATATTTGGCACGTTTTGGTATGATATATTTGGATTGTGCATAATAAAAATATTGTATTTTAAGGTTTTCCTTTTGGTATGACGACCTTATAAGACTTTTTTATGGGTGAGACTATATCTTATACACTATTTTTTAATAATACTTTTTTATATAGAAAAAAATAAAATAGTCTATATTTATTGAGATTATATTATTTTAAAAATAATTATTATAAAAATTAATAAATTTTTCATATATATAATAATTTATAATTAGATGATAATATAAAATTATTTACCATTTTTTTCTCTAAATCTATTAATTTTTTTTCTATCTCTTCACTGCTAATGAAGAGGCGGAAGAAAATCATTTTTGCAAGAATTATTGGCCACTTGAAGATGGATTTCCAATATGAACTAAAAACCACTACTTTCTTTTCCTTTTTCCGGTCCCAGCATTCCCTGACTGCCGTGGGCACTACTAAAACTACTTTTTTCATCGCATTACCCTACTCTCTACTCTCTACTGTCTACTCTCTACTCCTCGATCCCTCACTGCTTCTTCGGATTCCAAACAAGCCCTTCATTTCCCACTCTCTATTATTATTTATACTACAACCCCTAATTCCCTCAACTTTTACTGTACTCATATACTTATATATATACACCCCCATACACACCTCAGTTCATTATCTAACCAAGAAGAAGGGTTTTAAGAGAGAGAGAGAGAGAGCGAATAATTAAAAGGCCCTTGCCTTCACCTTTGGTGTCCAAAGATATTGCTAGAGAGAAGAACTAGTTGTTCAATTAGCTTCTTCTTCTTCTTCTTCTTCCACCCTTCTTGTTTGAGTAAATTAAGAAGCTTGAGATCAGACATGTCGAGCTGCAGCATCGATGTTGCGCCTGAGCAACTCTGCTACATCCCCTGCAACTTCTGCAATATTGTTCTTGCGGTATCTTTGATTTCAAAGCTCTTTTACAATTTAGTGGGAGATCTGCTTTTCAACTCTTGCGCGCATGCTACCTAATTGATATGATATATATCTTGTTTTTAAATATCAAACTAATGTACAGCACATACACACTTGGTTGTTTTCTTCTTTTGCCTCTTTGTTTTCTTTCACCTGTTTACATCCAAGGATAAAAGAACTCAATCAGATCCTGAAAAGGAAGCTACACTTGGGGTGTGTGTGTTTGCGCTTTTGTGAACCAGTGGGTGTGTTATTTCAATTCCCTCTTTCTGGGTTCCTAGTTTTTGTTACAGTCATGTCTCCATCTCTGGACTTTTCTTTTTTCCTTTTTTCTCCTTCTTTTGCAGTCAAAGAAAAGTCATACCCTGGAGGACCTCAAGATGGTCACACACACAAACACAAAAACACATGTACACATACGGTGTTTTCCCTTTCTCGTTCTGAGTAAGTGCGGGTGAGGCTAATTGTGCCAACTGTGCTAGCAAGCTGTTTTGAGAAATATGGTGGTTTCCTCTTGAAAACGCCAAAATAGGCACTATATGTTGAAACTGTTGATAGGACAAGTCCTCTCCACCCTTTGATTTTCTATCTCTAAGCTGTAACCTAATTTAACTCCAGCTTCTGCACTACACATCCAGGTCCTTTCTCAAGTTTGTTAATAGGAAAACAAAAAATGTAAATCTACTGAGGATTCCCAGTTCTAACACATAAGGAACAAACCCTGGATCATAGCACCTTCCAAGTTAACAAGTTTTCTTTCTTTTTTTTCAAGTAAACCCAAGCTGCACCCTTTTTCTCAAATTATTACCATCCCCCTTTTTTCTTTTCCAAGATCTTATCATCCCAAGTGTGAAATTATTATATGATCTAGTTTTATTTAACTTTATTTTCATTTTCTGGGTTTCTGATGAGTTTTCTTCTTGTATAATGAAATAAGCGATTGAATAATAGTGTTATGGGCGCAGGTGAGTGTTCCATGCAGTAGCCTGTTTGACATTGTGACCGTTCGATGTGGGCACTGCACCAATCTATGGTCCGTGAACATGGCCGCCGCGTTTCAGTCACTGTCATGGCAAGATGTTCAGGTGAGAGGCGCAACTAATTACTACTTAATTATGAAAATACTCACAACTACTAACTAAATAAAAGTGTGAGCAGTAAATTAATAAATAAAATAGGGTCTTTGCTTTCTGGATCCTAGGGTAGGGTTTCTGGGAGTTATTCTTTTCGAGAAAATCGAAGGCTCTCCCTCTCTCCCTGGTAGGTTCTCTGTGCTAAATCGAGTATTTCAAAGCAAGCACGTCTGTTATTTCTACCTGAGAAAGAGTACTGAAAACCCTAGCTACCTGCAGCCGCCATAAGCAAAACCTATTTTCCTTTTTCTTTTTCGCACTTTTAGTAGAGGCGTCAGGACCTGTCCAAACCCATCAAGGCAACTGAAAATAATCTACAGTATCTCTCTCTTCAAGGCTTTTCGAGATTATATACCTTGAGGTTGGATTTGATTGACATGTAGTATGTATGTATATGTGGGAAGTATGTTAAACCCATAGTTAGGTTTAATGATTTCTTTTCAAGATCCTTGTCCTCTCCAAGGCAAGCACACCCCTGCGGATCAGATGACTCAATTTCTTATTTTTTTTTTTTAAAAATGGTATCTTGGTGTAAATCCCTAAATTCTATGCCCTTCTGGGTTTTTCTGTAAGTACTTCCATTCATCGATCTGATTAGTTGCGTTTCCTGTCTTACTACTGCTCAGTGATATTAAAGGCACTTTCGTTTCTCTCTATGAGAAAGCATCATTATTTCTTCACGTCTGAATCACAGTAAACCCACATTTGCTGCTGCCAGATACCTAGTCAGTTATTTATTTACTCACCCTATTTTATTTCATGCAAAAACTACCTGGTCCCAGTTTTGTTTAGTATAAAATATATGTTTTATTGTATAGTTATGATTAAAATAAATTTAGATACACGTGGTTTAAAATTAATTTGTCAAATTTAAACGAGAAAAGGTAAAAAAAATAAAACATTATTAAGTTAAAAAGTTAAGTGTTCTTCATTTTCTCTATATTTGGAGAAAGCTAATAATAAGTCATCATGGTACGTCCACTTTATTTATATATTGGTATGGCTTAGTGTTGATGCTCCTAGCTTATTAAAATTTTCATTTTCAGGGATCTGGGCACTGCAATCCAGAGTACAGGATTGACACTGGCTCCACGTCCAAATGCAACAATAGGATTGCAATGCGTGCGCCCACCACTCATGTAACTGAGGAAAGGGTTGTGAACAGGCGTGAGTATATATATATAAATATTTGGCTTTTACCCGTTTAGTATCCAATCTCAAAATCATCATAACCTCATATATTTAGTTGTTTCATTTTTAAAAAAATAAAATAAGATAATCCTTGTTGTTATCTACCATATTGATCTGATCATGAGTTGTTATTTTCTTCTCCAGCTCCCGAGAAGAGGCAGCGCGTACCTTCTGCTTATAACCAGTTTATAAAGTAACTCAATGCTTTACAAATAATTTTACTGCGTATATATTCGATGTAGTTGGTGCATAAAAGCAGCTTTGAAACGTCTTTGTTCTTACGCAGGGAAGAGATTCAGAGGATCAAAGCCAATAATCCTGATATCAGTCATAGAGAAGCTTTCAGTACAGCTGCAAAGAACGTAAGGACCAGATCCAAATTACTGCAAATATTTTACCCTATTTATTTATATAATCATAATCATCTTGATAAATATAATAACTGATAATTATTTCATTTTTAGTGGGCACATTTTCCCCATATTCATTTCGGGCTGATGTTGGAGAGCAACAACCAAGTTAAGATGGAGAATGTAAGTATTAAAGCAAAATTATTTCTCTTTATATTACATATATTGAGAGATAATAATATGATCCCCCTCAATCAACATTTATTTGATTTTATGTATGATAGAAAATCAAACCCTTGTTCTTTTTCTGTTCTTTCAATTATAAAAAAAAGCACCTTATTCAAAAAATATTTAGAAAATATAGTATATCAATCAAGAGAATGAGTATTACTTTTTATTGTAACATTAATTTTGTAACCGGAGGTTCAGGAAAGATAAAGGAGTAAATTTTAAAAAAAGAAAGTATTTCCAGAAAAAGAAAAGTTATAAAAATAATACGTACTTTCAATATTTATTAAACCCTGATTCATGTATTATATTGCGCAGAACGTCAATATTATAGGATATATCTTTGGTACTGTAGAAAACTTTGGTTGATTAATTAGATGATATTTTATTTCAGGTTTCTGAGAAGCATTTAATGTCAAGGGCTGCGCTATTGAATAAATGAATGCTATCTTCATCATATCACAGGACTTGGGTTTCATTTGAATCTGTCAAGTAAACAATGTCCTGACCTAAAAGGAGTTTTAAGGACAATCATCTCTTTTTCTTCGTTAGTGTACTTGTCACTACTTACTACTTGTTCAATGGATGCTTTTCACTTAATTTGAAGCAAGAATGCTAGTTTTCCCTTGTCATCTTTCAATAAGTTCTATCTTCTAGCTGATTCAGATGAAAGATGAAATATGTATGCTACTGTTTTAAGCTCGATGGCGAGAACATTTATCATCATATTTTTTGGTAATACTAATAAACTTTTAAGTTAATTTGTTAAGTTTTATAAGTTTATAAGTTCACTTTCTCTCTATGAATTAACTTGTATGTAAATTCTTTTTTTAATAAACTTTGGGTAGACTCGATAAATTTTAAGAAAATTTTCTAGATTTTTAAATTTATCATTGAATAAACGAGTCAGTAAGTTAACAACATTAGATCAAAACATAAGTCATTTTGATCAGTTGTTTTTTGTTCAACATACCTTTATTTAATGTGTTATTTTCGAATCGAAAAATTTTCACATCTAATAATATCAAACTCTTGCTCTTTAATAACACCAATTACTCGATAAGAATACTCTATCACTACCATAATATCAATAAGTTATTATCTAGTAGTGATGCATTACTAAACTTTGTTATTTAAACATTGTAAAATTTATGATTTACTATTTTACTTTATTATATTATTGAAGTGTTTAATTAATATGTTATTTATAAATATTTTATTATATAAAATAAACTCTTATAAATCTACGAGTTGAGGACACGAGTCGATTCTACAAGACTGAGTTTGATAACCTTTCATGTTTCAATGCCAATCATTAAGCACTAATAAATATCACATGCATCTTAGTACATCCAACTATTTACATATACATATATAGTAGCATGCAATAAAACCAACTTGGTTGAATTAACTTAACATATATAACATGTGACTATGGCACTTAGAAATATAATTATGTGGGTGTTTGTCCTCCCAATTTGATGAGTTTAGGCCGCAAATATAATACTATATTGTTAACTATTTTGCGAATATATTTTTACCACTAGAAAGTCAATTAGGAAGATGGAGCTACAAGATCAAGGAACTCAGATAAAAATGTGCAATATATAAACTAAGGATCACTAACAATACACTTATTTATTTATTCTTCCTAACATATTTTTTTATTATTGATTAAAACTGATTGAAAATTACCCAATCACAAGTGAAACTTACTAAAATTTTAATCAAATTAATAAAAAAGTATATTTAAAAGTGCATGGCTAACATTTTTCACGAAATAATATGCTTCAAACTTGACACATTTTCATTTACCCAGAATCTCTCATAATTAAAGCCCTCTAGCTACTAACTAAATAAAAAATAACTAAAGGTAACTTCAAAAGGTAAGAGATTTGAAAATTCCATAATGGAAATCTTAATGGAATTTATTAGTTTCTTTGATAACGGAATTTATGAATGCTTATTTATTAATTTACACATGAAAGTTTCAGTAATAGGATGCTACAAGAAATTAATCATTATTTCTTTGAATTGCTGAAAGATTTCCAAAAGCACTAGTGTTTCGTTGAAGTTATATAGATTATTTCAAAAGAAAAGTTGATTGTAGACTTAGGTTAGCAACATAGCACTTAAGAAACTAAGCTCAAATTAAGGGCAAAATCTCAAGTCCTAGAGATTCCACTTAAAGAGGATCTGACCATATTATTTCATACCTGAAGATATTAGTCTCATGCAAAAAAAAAAAAAAAAAACTAGTACTTCAGAATATTATAAGAAAATATTTTAAATTAAATCATTTTATCTAATCCTCTTACCTATTAAATATTTTTTATGTTTGAGAGCATTAAAAAATAGCTTCCTTATTTAATTTTTCTTTAAAAAATATTAGTTTTAGAGAATTAATAAAATATTATACGAAAATATACCATTACTCTAACTTAAAATTGCAAAGCATCCCCCCCCCCCACAAAAAGAAAGAAAGAGCATGTATTTGCTTTGGATTTCAACTGAAAGAAAGGTGGAATTCACTTCTTTCTGTTGCCATCCTTGGGACAACAAATTTCCAACGTTCACGAATCATGGTCTGTAAAATCCAAACGAACAATCAGTAAATGGGCTTAGTTAGGGAATAAAAAACCCTTTATTTGTTTCTTTTTTCTCTTCTCTAATTTGTATATGTCATGTATTTATTTTATTTTTTTGTGTGTGTATAATGTTTTATGAAATGGACGGGGGAAAGACCAAAAAAATAAACGTTTCTTTTTACTTTTCAAAGTAAAATATCTAAGACAAGATTTGGTCCTGTACGAAGCACACTCCAACTCATAAATTAACAAAGGCCTTTTCGAAAAGGTAGTTTTGGACCACCATTTTGGCATTATGGCATCCCCATCTCAACATACAGGAATCTCCATGAAAGCACTAAAAATGAAGCAGCTACTTTTGCAGGTTGCTTCAAAAAATTGGTTAGAACTTTTATTACTATTGAGCATTGACCAGCTTGTGTGTTGTCCCATTAACAAACTACTCGCGGGCAAAAGAAAAAACAGATATCACAAAATGATGATCGCCATTGATAGCTTACAAATATCGCCAAAACTTGTACAAATAAAAGTTGTGAAAAGTTAATTGTAAGTTCGAGGAAATTAATCTCATTGGCGGGAACAAAAGAAACATGTTTCATAGGATAATAAGTTCTACGAGCTAGCATTAATCTTATAGATTCTATGGGTATATTAGGAAAAAGATTCACAACTATAGAGTTTCTTTTATAAGAGTTATTGTTATAGACCCTACTGCTGATGGATATATATAATAAAATTACAAAATTGTAGTATATTTTATTTGAATGAAATGAAAATAAAGGTAGCTTAGGTAGCTAGCTAGGGCGGAAGAGGGAGAGTGAAGTAAACTAGCTAGACTTTGAGCTTGTTATAAGAAATGAGAATATAAGGGTGTGTATATATACTTTTTAATTTTATAAATTTTGATAGTAGGAATGAGTATTATATATTATATTAATGTTGGTAATTCTGACAATCAGAATCTGAAACGTCAAAATCATGTCTATTAAGCATTGATTTCTTTTGAATGTCATTTCATCTCTGACTTTCCCAGCCCACCACTTACTGCCATAGAGAGCCACAGCAGAAGCAGAGCCCTTCCTTTTCGCACTCGCCCTTGCCTTGAAGTTAATGCCACATTTGTCTTCCAGTAATGCTACGTATCAAGTTGAAACTTCACCTTATGATACATCGCAACCCTTCTTAATTAACACTATTTAATGCATCATATATATTGTTACCGTATTTATTAGTATTTATAGATTCATTTTAATGCCATCAGATCAATTTACTACGGTATTTATTTATAGATTACACATTTTAATGCATCATATTATTTACTTATACATATTTTAAATTTTATATAAATTGTTAAAAAAACACACTTTTTAACCTACTCTTATGGATACACTTTTTTTATTGGTTGAAATATATTAAAAATTATAAAATTCTGTGAGTTTCACTCTATTTACTTACTTTTTTTTCTAATTTGATAATTTTTAATTAATTTTAACGAATAAAAAAAATATTTATAGAAATGTGTTAAAGAATATGATACTAATATTCCTAAAAAAAAATTGATTAACCTTTTTTACTCGTAGCTACTAGCTAGGTATGGTCTGATTACTGGATTTAGATGATAATTTTGATAATATTTAATTACGAATAAGGTATAAAATGACGTAGAAACTAGGAAATTAATTAGATGCACAATTCGGTACTACCAGAAAGCCAGGGCATTAATAATTACTATTTTTTTGCCGATTTGAGATCTAAATTTTTAATACGTCTCATCCATAAAAAATAGTGGTCCCCCTTTATGGACAGGGCACCGGTTATCTCCGGCAGTTCCACCGGGCATGGGAACATCTAAGCAACTCAATTCTTAATTTTCTTTTTTTTTTTAACTTCTGTCAAACATTTTTTTTTAATTTCACTTCGACCATTTTAATAAGGTTTAAGCCTATAAGAAATTAATAAAGTTTAAAACGTTAACTCTTTAGTTATTGTTTCCTATTGAACATGAGTTGTCAATTTGGGCTAGTTTAACCTATTTGGTTGGCTCATCATGGATTAATATTTTTCGTGTTGGATAAGGTTGGAATAATTTAATATCAGGTTTAAATTTTTCTACTCCGACCTAATCCTTAACATGCCGAGGGCCAAATAGGTGTTCTATGTACCAATTATTTTTTAAAATATAAAAAACTAAGAAACAAAAATGACCATACACCAATGTTTTTAAAATCGAATTGGTGTTTGAACTGATCAAACACTGATTCAAGATTCATTAGTTCGATCATAATTAAACCACAATTGATCGAATTTTAATAATTAAATAATATTAAATAAATATAATATCATAATTTTATAACATTAAAACTAAAATAAAACACTTATCCATTAGAATCTTAACATTTAAAGTACAAACCTTAAAGGACACAAAGCAACTAACTGACAAGTGACAATTAGGCCATCGATCTCCTTGTTAAAATATGTGAACTATCTTAAAGATATATATATATATATATATATATATATATATATATATATATATATATATATAGAGAGAGAGAGAGAGAGAGAGAGAGAGAGAGAGAGAGAGAGAGAGAATTAGGTACCGTTCACCAACAAAGCTTTCATATCCTTATGAAGTAGACCACATTTTGTTTGCCTTTATTAAATAAGACTCCATCTAATTAATCTCAAATATAAGAAGGAAAAAAAATAATTTGCACCTATTAAGAATATTAGTTAACATAATTTAATTATATTGTTCTTATTTAAAAATAATTTTTTTCTAAGTTGTCATGTATTAATTACTATGCATACTTAGTTTGTACATTTAAATTATATAATAATTATCTAATTTCTTCTATTTTAATGCTTCTTTTGACTTAAAAAGATAGAATTTTAGTTTTTTTTTTAATTTTTATCTCAAGAATACTAAAGTTAATAAATTTACATGTTTTGTTATATTTTTGTAGAGTTTTGATACATCAAATAGAGAACCGAAAGATGTTGAAGAATGAGAGTAGCACGTTTAGCGTGCCATTGCACGCTCAACACAAGAAGTCAAGCTGAAAGTCAATTGGATCAAGCATGGACGCCTAGGGCATGGTCACTTATCCAACTATATTATGCATATGCATATGCAGGATTAACGCACAATGATTTTTGAAAAACATGTCTATACAACATTTTGAAGGATATAAAAGACTACAATGTGTTTTTTGGAGGGAGTTGGCAACAAGGGTACAAAGAGAAGCAAAAGCACCCACTTTGGTTTGGAGCTCTTCTTCTTTCAACTTCTTCCATTTCCTTTGTTTCATCTTTTGTTTTTTAGCCTCCCATGATTATGAAAAGTTAAATCATCCATTGTTGGGATCTTGAATACTAAACACTCTAATGACTTTTACTATCTATTTAATGTTATTTCAATATTATTGCTTCCCTTCTTAGTTTATTATCTTGTTTATGATTTGATCACTCATTCACATGTATGTTATAGGATTTAATTATTGAAAAATGTTTTTACCTTAAAAACTTGAAGGAGCTTATAGGTAATCCATGTCTAGGGATAAAATGGTATTATTTAGCCTTATTTATGTATCTTTAGTCTTAAAACAAATTACTTAATTTAACTTTTAAGGGATTGTGAGTGAAATTAGATCATTTAGGCTCTTTCACATTAAGAGTCATGATTATAGTAATTTAGTTGATGAATGTAATAGTTAAAATAACTCTAAATGACGAAAAATCTTTAATATTGCATCAAGAGTAATTTTGATTGGCCAAACACCCAACATTTCCACCAATATATGCACCAAATATATTTTTTCCACCTCTAAGTGTGTTTTTTTTGTCTCTTGTATCTTGTTCTATTTTCCTATCCTTTGTTATGGTTGAAGTTTATATTTCGACACTATCATTTTGAAAATATTTAGTTTAGTCATATATTCATTTAAAAATAGGTATATATAAACTCAATCAATATTTTCGTGAATTCGACACTCAATCTTAGTGTTTTAATATTACTTTAAAAAAATTTGTATATTTGCCAAAAAATTAACATCCTATGAAATTTGATATCAACTATCAAGAATAAAACAGAGACATTGGAAATAAAACTTGAAGAAAATGAAGAATATTTTATTAATGATCTCATAAAACAAAGTAAAATTAGTTGATATTTTTTTACATTTAGGACAATTTTTCTTCTTCTTATATTTAAAACATGAAGGAGTATTTCTTTTTTTGGTGAAGAAAATTTTAGGTAAATTGAATATTGAGAGTTCATTAAATTAGAACATGTCTCAATACTTAAAAGTTACAAGTCATTTATCAACAAAATTCTTACATCAATAGTGAAATTCAAATTCACTTCTTCGTAGGATATGAATATTTGATCTTATCAATGGAACCGACTTTTGTTCACAAAATTCGGAGGAAGTATGATACAATTGGAGTAATTAAAAAAGAAAATCTTCTAGTTCCTACTTTGGAGGTTTAGTCTTACCCAAATACCGACATACTAATACCACCTAGAACTACGAATCCTATCATATTCATTTCCGCAAAAGAAGTGTATAAAAGGGAAGGAATGGGGTAGCCTTTGGAGTAGTATTTGTTTGAGAAGGGAAACTGATGATGATCTTTGGTGGGGTCCAAGGAATGGGAGAAGGGGCAAACGAAGGAAAGGAGTTGATTGGTAGTAACACGTGATTCCTTTGGCTTTGGGGGTATGGCATCCCGTTCCTATCGCAGGATTGCTTCCTACCTTTAATCCAAATCCTTCATTTTTGTGATAACCACACTTACGCGTGGCGCTTCCATCTTGTTCCAACCTGTGCTGTCTGCGAGGACCACATAATACAAATAAATTTCACAGTAACATAACATTCCCTTCTCTCCATCAACTTGTCACTCAGATGCTTGGCATCACCATCACCACCCCAACATGGAAACCGGAATATGTGCCCATTGCCCCCCCTTAACACATTTCTTTTATTTGTGTTGTACGTTAACTCTATAATAATATCAACAAACCAACCACAAATTAGTATGTGTAAGTGTAAATGCATGTTATAATTATTGTTATAGATAAATTTATGTGATGATATATAAGTGATTCGTTGCAATAACAATTCATATATATGATTCCGAACAAACTTTATTATTTGTTTGAACCTATAATCTTCGAAAGGACTTTAATTACCAAATCAATGCCTCGGCCAATTTGGGTTATTCTAATATTTTCACAAGTATGTTTTTTTTTTAATTATGTTATTGACATTAACTTTGTTGAGATTAATATCTGTTGAAAAATCTAGCTGATCATTTATATTATAATTTTTTTTTCGTTCACATTTTTTTCATTCACAAAATTTAAACCCAAAATCTTGTTTAAGATAATCGAGTCTATTATCACTTGAATAATGACTTGTTGTTTCACAAGTATGCAAATACCAAATTGGAAATGAAAATGAAGTCTTTATTGTGTATAATAATTCTATCGAGTTAGATCCTAATTACTCAAATGTGAAATATAATGTTTGGATATCAGTTTTCCTTTTGGTGGATGATTATTGGATATTAGTGAATGTGTTTGGATATCACTTAGGGGTATTCACAAGTAGTGTCACTTGTAAATTTAAATTGATCCAAACAATTTGGGTTGAATATTTTGTATGTTTAGGTCAAATTTGACGCAACCCATTTAAATCCTTGAGTTTCGGATTGAATCATGATTTTAATATCTGAAATTGCTAACTTGACCTATGGACTCGTTAATTTTGAGTTATATTATTATTATTATTATTATTTAACAAATCAATTATTATTATTAGATTTCAAAACTAAGATTGAGACTGTCTTTTCTTTTCTCACCCGTTCTCACAATTTCAGTTAATTACTCTCACGAAATTAGGATTTCAACTCTTTGGTTGTAGAACATCTATTTTTTTTTTTAATTTCAAACTATTTTAGATATAATTGGAGTTTTAGCTATACTATTTATTTGACTATTTGAGAACATTGAAATTTACAAACTATGTTATAATAGTTTTAGCTTTTGGACTTTTAGACTTTGTGAGTGTGGTGCTTGAATTTATTTATTATATTTCAATTTTTAAAATCATGTTTAACATAATATGTTAGCCTATGTGGTAATGATAACAACAATGCGATTTCTTTCCTAATTTTTTCTTCTATTATTTAACTACACGTAACAATTATAAATAATTTATTTGATATTCTATTTAATAAAAAAGTTAACTTATAAAAAATATGGGATTTAAAAAATAATAGACAAATTTAAATGTTTTGACTTACTAACTCAACCTAACCCAATTCATTTACAAATAAGTTTAAATTTAATAATCAACCTATTCAAATTTGATTAGATCAATCACAAATCTAGTCAAACCCAACACCCCTAATATAATACACCACTACACCTACATTAAGAAACAAAACTAAATCAATAAAACTCCAAGAAACAAAAAAAGAGATGATAAAAAAAAACTATTTACTATTTAAAAATTATAAGTTTTTTATGCTATTTAAAAATTATAAGTTGCACAAGTGTTTTTTTAAAAGTTAAAATTAATATTAAAAAAAACAAATAAAAATATTAAAAATATAAGATAAATTTGTAAAGTAGTCAAGATTAAGTGGAAAAAGAGTAAAATTAAAAAAATGATTTAAAAATGTAAATTGTTGACATTTGAAATGTAATAAGAAACTTGAATATCAAAATTAATTTTAAATTGAATAAAGTCGATATTTGAAGAAAAAAAATGTTAACATGAAAAATCATAATTTAAAATCTTATTTTACTGCTTAAAATATTTAAAATAACAAAAATAAGTATTAAATAATAGTCACGTTACAAAAATAAGTATTAAATAATAGCATTGTGTCACTATATAATGCGCGCGGGACATAGTTGGTTCCAAAATCCAAATATCGGGTTGACAAATGTGAGTTAGAAATAGACAAGAAGAGAAGAGGAAAACGGTCCGTTGAATTGCCATGCACTGATCTCGCTCTCTAGCTTCTCTCACTCTCACTCTCATTCCGGAATCGGTGTTCTTCCACTCGTTCGTTCTCACTCTCATCTATGTCTTCATTTCGATCTTAATTCCCCTTTCTTTCCGATCAAGATTTTGATTCTTTAATTTCCCGCGTTACCGACAATCTCAAGATTTTGATTCTTTAATTCATTTGAGCAACAGAGGCAGAAAACTGGAGATTTAGACATGCTTGATTTGCTTAGAGCCATGTTTGGCTTTCAGGTATGTATTTTGTGCGTGACTAGAACGAGAAGATTTGTGATTGCCTAGATTCTTTGTTTGGTCTCCTTAGATTCTTGTTTTGCCTAGATTTGTGTTTGCTTTGTTTGGTCTCCTTAAACTATGATGATCTAAATGAGTATTTCTGGTTTGTTTTATCAATCATAATAATTAGTTTTCAATTCCTTTAATTATTTAGCCGTGCAAATCTGTGCAAATCTGTTATTTTCAATTCTGATTTGTTGAGAATTATTAGGAGATTGGTTGCTTGATTCACTACATATTAGGGCTGTTCACTTGTATATATATCACTGTAAACTAATATCAAATTTATTAATAAAAGTTACAAACTTATTCCTCTATATGGTATCAGCCTAAACGATCCATCCATTCCCTATTTCTTCAATTAAGGACGTCGTTCCCCACCCTTGCCTCCCATGGCCGACAACAACTCCTTCATTCTCAACCCCCATGAGCCATCCAAACCCCTTGCTTGCATCACTTTCACCAATGTCACCAAACTTCTTCCCAACAATTATCCTAATTGGAAACAACAAGTTGAAGCTCTCCTTGATGGCTATCATCTCCTCCAATATCCAGATGGATCTTTTCCTGCGCCGTCAGAAATGATCCTCACCGCTCCAACATCTTCGACGTCGA
The DNA here is from genome assembly GCF_004193775.1 of Glycine soja. Classification (NCBI taxonomy): domain Eukaryota; kingdom Viridiplantae; phylum Streptophyta; class Magnoliopsida; order Fabales; family Fabaceae; genus Glycine; species Glycine soja. The sequence continues at coordinate 34,940,700 of NC_041012.1, read as the reverse complement.
CTCCGTCGGAAACGACCCCCACCACTGCATCACTTCCGGTAACAACTCAGAATCCTGCTTACCAAACCTGGCGTCGACAGGACCGCCTTATATATGGTGCTCTCCTCACCACTCTCTCTAATGAAGTGGCCTCCCTGGTGTCTCAAACCAAGACCTCGCATGATCTCTGGATCCTTCTCAAAAACACCTATGCCAAAGCATCTCGCAAACCTTTTCTCGGCCGCTGTCAGTGGTGCAACATCAAAGGTCATGTTCTCTCTCAGTGCAAAACCTTCCAGTAGCAGCATCCTAGTGTCCCACCGCCACCTCATAATTCTCCGGCTCACACTGGACAGGTTCAGGTCAATACTGCAACTGCCGACCCATCGCAACATGATTTTCTGTTTGACAGTGGAGCGACACATCACGTAACCAATGATCTCGATAATCTGACGCTTCATCATCCGTACACTGGTCCTGACTCACTGTTTATGGGTAATGGTTCAGGTTTAAACATCACTCATTCTGGAACACTTTTACTTAATGATTTATCCTTGTCTAATGCTTTGTGTGTTCCTTCCATGAAACAAAAAATAATCTCTGTCTCTAAACTTACCCAACAAACCAACTCTGCTGTTGTTTTCCTGCCAAACTCTTTTTATGTGAAGGACTTGCAGACGGGTCACACAACCCATAAAGGCTCATGTGTGGATGGACTCTATCTCTGGCCCGCCACCTCACCCTCCGTCCACACGGTTCGAACAGAATCCTCTGCATCATGGCATCATAGGCTTGGGCACCCTTTATCTTCTATTTTCAAATTTGTTCAGAAACATTTTTCCTTAGGCTCAAATAAATTTCCGCAATCCGATTGTAACTCGTGTCAAATTAGCAAAAGTCATAAACTTCCATTCCATGAATCCACTCTTAAATCTTGTTATCCATTAGAAATAATTTTCTCTGATGTCTGGACTTCTCCTATTTTATCAATTGATGGTCTTCGCTATTATTGCATGTTTGTTGATCATTTTACTCGCTATATTTGGCTATATCCAATGAAACGAAAATCTGATGTGCAAACTATATTTCCCAAATTTAAATCGCTAGTTAAAAATTTCTATCATCACAAAATAAAAATTCTTTACACAGACAATGGTGGCGAATATATTGGTCTTCGCCCTCGGTTCGAATCGCTACTGTCCAAGTTGCATCTCTCATCCAGATTATACAACTTGCGGGAGGATATCAATCATAATAATTAGTTTTCAATTCCTTTAATTATTTAGCCGTACAAATCTGTTATTTCCAATTCTGATTTGTTGAGAATTATTAGGAGATTGGTAGCTTGATTCACTACATATTAGGACTGTTCACTTGTATATATATCACTGTAAACTAATATCAAATTTATTAATAAAAGTTACAAACTTATTCCTCTATATGTTTTTCTTTAGGATTGTATTACTGAAATTGACTTTGTTGGTTCGCTTAATCATTTATTAATTTACAATGTCTATTTTTTGTTCCAGGTCATCTGATTGCTTTTCTCTAGGATGGCCCATTCGTAATGATGGTGAATTCTTTAAATCAACAAGTGATTTGGCACAGGTAATTACCTCCTAAAGAGCTACTGGCATGATTGCAATTTACTTTATCTTCAGTATTTGTATAAATTTTGTATCAGGGAAGAAAGGGTGCTGCTGCAAGAAAATCTGGAAATCAAATTTTGTTGAGACACGAACATTCTGGCACATCTTCCGCAGCTTTGACCATCTGTGGACATTTTTTATACTGGGTTTGCAGGTATTTAATTCAACCAAAGGAAATGCTTATACCTTTATTTTCCCTTTTATTATAGTTATGACAAGGCTTGAGCATTCTTATTACAGGTGATTCATTATTGCTTGGGAAGGGATTTCACTGACGGATATATTTCAGAAGGATGTCTTATATAATCTATCTAGTATATTCATCACAGCATCCATTCTGGGTTTGCTTCAAAGTATGATATGTTCCCTTAAGTTGTTTTTATTAATATAAATTTATCTCACTCAATTATCAAGGATCACTAGTATCAAGAATTTTATATTGATGGTCTGATTTTCCTATTATCTCAAAAATCTTGGCATTTCATTTGTTCTAAATTACAAGAAAATGTCATGTGAACAGTACAATAAGTCATGTGAGAAGCAAGATATAACTGAATTATATTTTAGTTTTTGGCATGACAAGTTCCACTTCTTTAAATAAATGATACAATGCTATCAGGGTTCTTTGCCTCCATTTCATTGTTAGGCGAGTCAGGTGCATGAGTTGTTCCTAGCACATCCTTCCTACAAATTTTCAAGTGTTTTATTTAGAAAAGAAATTCTGTAGTGACAATTTATATAAGATCAATAGGCTACTTCCGTTGAGGATTTACATGTCCTAAATTATTTGCTGATCATATCCATGCCTAAATGTTTTGTAATGACTCTAATGAATAATCCATACCTTGCAGATTCAATCTATACACTTTACCTCCAATATTTCATATTGAATGTAGAAATTGTTTTCTTAAATGTTGATGCTTATTTATACCATTACCTGGATAATTCGTTTGTTGAATTTGTATTATATGAAAATTTATAATGATCCTTTCTGGAAACAAAAGATAAGTTGTTTTTTCTACATTATTTTCCTTCATTTTTAACTATTGAATTACATCCAAGCTTTATAATATCTATTTTTTCCTTTTTGAGGGCTCTTTTTATCTTCATCCTTGTTTATAGAAATTTACTATCATTTCTGTTCCTCTTCTATGATTCAGGTATCTTGGACCTGATCCTGAACTTTCCAGGCTATCATCGATGGAAATTCACTGATGTGCTAAGAAATATTCTTAAAGTCTTTGTCAGTCTTTTTTGGGTTATCATTCTTCCACTCTTCTATGTTCATTCCCTCAAGGGTGCACCTCAGGGTCTGAAGCAGTTGCTTTCCTTTTCCAAACAAATAAGAGGCATTCCAGCATTTTACATGCTGGCAGTTGCATTATATTTGCTTCCGAATTTACTAGCACAGCTGTTCTGTTTCTCTTCCCAATGTTAAGGCGTTGGATTGAAAACTCAGACTGGCACATAGTCAGATTCTTCTTATGGTGGTCTCAGGTACTCATGTCTTATACACTTACATATGTAACTATTTCTTTTCATAATTGTAAACTAAATGACTCTGTTGGTAAAGGGCCTCTTTTGATGTAATTATTGGTTATTCTGAAAGTAATGCAAATTTGAATACGGGCCTAAACATTTGTTTTAGTTAATTTGTTTAAATTGATATGACTGATATCTGTGACTTTGAAGAGCATATAGCTAATTTCCTAATAAGGACTTTTTCCAGTTGGAGTGATCCCCTTCAATACCAAGAAGTCTGTAGTTCTTATGCAAAATATATACATGCATTTATTTACACCCAATTCGTATCTTGCAGAAATTGATAGTGAAGCACTAATTTGAAGGGGTTTTTTTCTTCTTTTAATTTGACAAGATATTTGACTACAACATGCAGTAGCTTCCTGTACCATGTAATTTTTCTATCCTATAGTTGAATTGTAACAATCCATCATGTCAATCATTTGTGTCAGATTTTGAACAAGTAAGAATAAAATTAAATAGTTCGGAGTTTTATTTATTTGAAAAGTATATATTACATTAATCTTAATGCAAATCAATGAGTACAAAACAATTTTGGACTTGCATGAGATTTATGGCTATGATCTACATGTTAGAAACTTTTAGAATTTGGACTTTACAAAACAAACCATTACACTTTTCTAGTTTGATAGTTTACCTTGTCTGATCAAAGATTTTCTTCTACTTGTTTGGGAATCCAGTTCAAGGTTCAACTAACTTTTTGTGGCAAAAAATATACCTAACGAGTTTCCAAATAGTTATGATTCATCTTTCTGTTTAGTTTCTTTCAGTGTCTAGTGAGAATGTTTGATTTAGAACATCGTACTCTTAGGACACAATTTGCCCACAGAATTGATTCTTCTATTTATCACTATGATTTTGTACATCCATAATCCCAACATTTATGGTCTTTAACTCTTCCACAGAATCCGAGTTGTAGCACTAATTTTTGTTTTAAGTCATTATTTTTCTATTTACCTTTTGAATGTGTGAATACTATTAATTAGTAACTGGTAGTCTTTAAAAACATCTGTTTTCTGAACTTATATCAATAATTTTGGATTCTTTGGGTATCATTTGTCCATTTTTTAAATGATCATTTCTCCCCATGCAGCCAAGCATCTATGTTGGAAGAGGAATGCATGATAGTCAATTTGCTCTCATGAAGTATGTTTCACACAACACTATGTCACTAAAATAATATATTTTATTGTTTGAAAATTGTTCCATCATCTAGATTCTTTCATGAATTTCCGGTACACTATATTCTGGTTGTTGCTTTTGACATGTAAATTTTTATTCAGCTTTTTTGTCCAGGTAAAATATCTTATATGATAGTAGTTGTTACCTAATAAGCTAGCCTTGTAAATATATTTGGCATCTTTCTAACTGTTGTATCTATCTTCAGATAAAACCTCTATTTAGGCCAACAAAGGACATAATGAGCATTCGACGTGTTAATTATGGCTGGCATGCATTTTTTCCCAATGGTAGTTTCTTCACCTTTTCATGATTACGTTGTATATTGCTGTTAATTTTATAGATGTAAGATATTCAAATCTATGCAGCTCGAAATAACTATAGTGCAGTAGTTGCACTCTGGGCTCCTGTACTTTTGGTGTGTATTTTATATATCCTGGTTATGTGTACATATATTATTCTTTTCTCTAGTACAGTTATCTTAGTGTATCTTCTCATTATTTACTTCAATACAGGTTTATTTCATGGACACTCAAATTTGGTATGCACTCTTCTCAACTTTGTGCGGCGGTCTTGTTGGAGCCTTTGATCGTCTAGGAGAGGTCATCGTAAATTTTATTTTATTTTTATCTTGTCATGTCCAAAGAAAATTTGAGATCCATTATCTTGTTGACTTTATAATTTTTTTTGTAAAACACAAGTTCATATAGAAACCCTAAATCTATTTAATCAAGTTAAGAAATTTATAGGGATCCTTTTGGATGGAAAGTACTGGACCATCATTTTGATTATGTTTTTATGAGATAGAATTGCACTTTTCAATAACTCTTTTTAACATATTCTTTATTGTTGGCTCAAATTGATTAATTAAGACTAAAAAATCATGAGTGGATGTGACCCATTGAATAGGGAACTCAATAATTTCGTAAGTCCCAATAAATTTCAATCAATATTAGTGTCTAAAAATTATGTCTTACTAGCATTCATTCCTCTTCTATGAAATTATTAAGTATTCAATGTGTAACGAAGCCTACAAATTTTCAAGTGTTTTATTTAGAAAAGAAATTCTGTAGTGACAATTTATATAAGATCAATAGGCTACTTCCGTTGAGGATTTACATGTCCTAAATTATTTGCTGATCATATCCAAGCCTAAATGTTTTGTAACGACTCTAATGATCAATCCATACCTTGCAGATTCAATCTATACACTTTACCTCCAAGATTTCAGATTGAATGTAGAAATTGTTTTGTTAGATGTTGATGCGTATTTATACCATTTCCCAGATAATTCGTTTGCTGAATTTGTGTTATACAAAAATTTATAATGATCCTTTCTGGAAACAAAAGATAAGTTGTTTTTTCTACATTATTTTCCCTTCATTTTTAAGTATTGAAATACATCCAAGCTTTATAATATCTATTTTTTTTCTTTTTGACGGCTCTTTTTATCTTCATCCTTGTTTATAGAAATTTACTATCATTTCTGTTCTTCTTATATGATTTAGGTATCTTGGACCTGATCCTGAGCTTTCCAGGCTATCATCGATGGAAATTCACTGATGTGCTTAGAAATATTCTTAAAGTCTTTGTCAGTCTTTTTTAGGGTTATCATTCTTCCACTCTTCTACGTTCATTCCTTCAAGGGTGCACCTCAGGGTCTGAAGCAGTTGCTTTTCTTTTTCAAACAAATAAGAGGCATTCCAGCATTTTACATGCTGGCAGTTGCATTATATTTGCTTCCGAATTTACTAGCAGCTGTTCTGTTTCTTTTCCCAATGTTAAGGCGTTGGATTGAAAACTCAAACTGGCACATAGTCAGATTCTTCTTCTTATGGTTGTCTCAGGTACTCATGTCTTATACACTTACATATTTAACTATTTCTTTTCATGGTTGTAAATTAAATGACTCTGTTGGTAAAGGGCCTCTTTTGATGTAATTATTGGTTATTCTGAAAGTAATGCAAATTTGAATACGGGCCTAAACATTTGTTTTAGCTAATTTGTTTAAATTGATATGACTGATATCTGTGACTTTGAAGAGCATATAGCTAATTTCCTAATAAGGACTTTTTCCAGTTGGAGTGATCCCCTTCAACACCAAGAAGTCTGTAGTTCTTATGCAAAATATATTTACACACAATTCGTATCTTGCAGAAATTGATAGTGAAGCACTAATTTGAAGGGTGTTTTCTCTTCTTTTAATTTGACATGATATTTGACTACAACATGCTGTAGCTTCCTGTACCATGTAATTTTTCTATCCTATAGTTAAATTATTGTAACAAACCATCATGTCAATCATTTGGGTCAGATTTTGAACAAGTAAGAATAAAATTAAATAGTCTTTGTTCATATATGTTCATACAATCCTTGATAGTCTTTGTTTTAAGAGGTGATACACACACATGACTGGTATACAACATTATTTTTGTGTCTATGTCTCTCCGTCCCATCATTAAGTACATTTTAAACATCTCTCTTTCTCTCTCTTGGTTGTCCAAGTATTATTTCTCTTATTTTTATATATACTTATTTTATCAAATAACTAACTTTTGCTTTTCATAGGCATCTAAGTACTTGTATGGATAATGAATTCTATATCAAATAATCAGGGAGTTGAAAGGAAAATAATTGTATATTGTGTGTATAATACATTCTCCAATATCCTTTTTATAGGGTAAACAACTATGCCTAGAAAAGGAAGTAAGGAAATAAGAAAATAAATATCAAGTACTGAGATATTTTGGACCCCCTAAAATATCTGTGATATTTATAACAATTTTTCCAAATATATGTTCTGGTTCCTCATTCACTGCTTTTGATTTGTGTTTTCCCTTTTTACGAAGAATTACACCGTGAAAGAAGATAAAATTCTTTGCATGTGTAAAGAAGAGACAAGCACGTGACATGTGATATCTGAAAAATTGTCATCTATAATTTTCAAGCTTACAGATATTTTTTTGCTATTGTATGCATTGCTCTTGCAAACCACACCAATTATGAAAAAGCTAAGGAAGTGTTTCTAGTTGGTCTGTCTTTCTCTTTATATTTGGTATTTTTAAGTTAATTGTTTTGTTACGAGGACATCATATCATATCCTTCACTACTTTCTCCTACAAAAGAATAAGGGCAACTTCTTAGCTGGGACAATCATACATGTTAAATGTTTCTAGATATCTTGAACTAAGCTTGTGGGTATTCTCTGTGAAGTGTGAACTAAATATCTCTTGAACATATATTTGTAGATCCGCATGGATACTCCCAATGGAATCAAGGACTCAATTCCTGCTTGGATTAAGTTTTATGTACAGGCTCCTGGTGAAAATTACATACAGCTGAATATACTATGATCCCCCCAGAAGAGGTAAGATTCTAGACTTCTTACATGTAGGATACACTTAGAAAAAGAGATGACAAATCTAAATATCTCTTTTCCCATTATGGGATAGAATTGTATCTATGGCCTCTCTTTGTGGTGCTCGTGTATATGTCAAAATACCATGTGATGGTTACTTATATTTTTCATTTTAATGTCATGCACTACTGTGTTCAATGATTTTATTTTTTTCTTTTTACATATGTCTTCAAACATCCACAGCCAAAGAGATCAAAATCACTTGGAATATATGAGTCACACATTAAGTTTGGTCTTTTTATTTATTTTTATCATGAATGGCATAGCTGTCTGAAGCCTTGCTCTGTCTCTTTCCTTTTCTTCCCTTTTACTCTTAGCCTCCTTACTAATTTCTTGTTTTTCTTCATGACCCTACTACCACATAGACAGGTGGTTACAGTTAGGGCCCCATCATAGTGTGAGTCATTGCTTCCAAGCTATGCCTCTCTATTTACTGTGCACCCTAGTAATGGGTGAGTTTTCGTCAGATTATTTTCCTAGTAATCCAGGAAAAGTTGTTTTTTTCTCTTAATAGCCACTGCATTTAACTTTTGAAAACCAAGATATTGGCTATCTTTATTTGGTTGCTTTGAGGAAGCTTCATTCTTGATTATGCCAGAAGAAATCAAATTGACTTGCACTACTAAGTAGACATCATCCAAAACTAAATATGCTATTGTTAAGAGTTAGGAAAGAGGGGAGGGAAAGTTAGTTAGCAACAGTTAGAGAAGGTACTTAATTAGAGGGGTTAAGTAGAAACAAATAGGGGAAGAAGGGTGGAAGGATTCATTCTGAGATTTTAAACTTTTGTTAGAAAAGAGAAATCCTTTGTGAAGGGGAAATTCTTGGAAGTGAATTTTTTTAACCTATTATCATGAATCATTCTGTAAAACTTTCAGTTTCTTTGTCAATTTCTCATATTTCTTTCCTGGGTTTGTAACAATTGGTCCAATCATGAATCATTATAAATGCCTTTTCTAGAAAAACACTTGTTTGGCAACCTCCTCCATATAACGAGTTTAGGCTTGCTTAATTATGATGGTGCCGTGGCATCCAATGATCACAAAGTAGTTTGCAATGGAATAATTTGATAATATCTAGATGCTTCTCTGTAGGTCTTCTCTCATAATATGGCTCATACTTTGTGATCATGGTGTAATTATGAGTCATTTGTGTTGGTTTTTAGTTGATTCTCTACAGGAAGTTGCTTAAACTCATGCTTGTTATTCAATTTTGAATTATATATAGTGAATCTTATTGCTCCAGTCATGGTAGTGAATTACTATAATATATTCCGCGAATCTAATCAAGTTACAGACATATTTGAGAAAAGAGGTTTATTCATAAATAATATGATTCATATTTTCATGGAAGCTCAAGTCTGGATCCAAATCCAATTGCTTGCTGATCATTCTCAACTATCCACTTTTGTTGCGTTTTTTAGTTTGAGCTTTTAGCCTCATTGTATATATAAAAAATTCATAATTTAGAGAGCGATCATCGCTTTCTTAATTAAATATTCTCACTATGATATTTTTTCTCTCTTGATGTGTATTTCATATATTATCTCACATCAAGCACAAAATTTCTCTCTCATGTCAAATTAAATTACATTTGTTTCCCCTTACCTATTATCTCTTTCAATTTACTTTTCTTTAATTAACTCTATCTTAAATTGAAGACCTGATAAAACTCTTATTAAAGACCTGATAATGACCTTGGGGCTTCTAACCCCCAGTACTAGAATCCTATACTTTTAATGTGGGACTCAAGCTCCACACCTTGCAATTGGATCTTGACAAGGCCATGATTCAAATCTTTTATTCACAAGCATATTCTAACTAAATATATTGCCTTTGGAAACTCATTGACACGTGTTCTTGAGTCTTGAGTTCTATTAATTTAATCTAAGAATTGGTTGGAAATGATTTGGAACCATGTCTGTTGTTAGAATTATATATTATTCTCTTAATTATCATTAGAGAGCAATGAGGGATTTGTTCATTATTACTTAGATTAGATTGATTCTATGTAATTAATGTAGATCCTATTTGCTCATTATAAATAAAGGATTAGTGGGTCATCCAAGACACAACATTACTGTAAAAGATTGTTGTAGTTGTCATCATGGTTTGCATTGTTATGTTCATCCCATGTTAACTTCATTTGAACTCTCAACTTAGTGTGGTACATCCTTGGAAATTAGACGTGGAAGAATTTTTCGTTTCGAATGAGAAACTATTCGAGCCTTCTCTGTTTGCTTTAATTTTTGTGTCCCGTTTACATTTTGATTGTCTTGTCTGTTCCCCTAATGGTCTGTCTTAAATGTTATTCATTCTTGCAGTCATTCAGAAGTCATAAAAGTTGATATTAGCTGGGAAGCATTGATCAAACTAGTGCAGTGGTTTTATTCTGATGATCTGCCTAATCCTCCTTCTGGATGCTTGTGGGATAATAAGGATGATGAAGAAAAGCTATTCAATCTACAACCATGTGTGGAGCTTTGTTGGCTTGCTGAGTTCTGGATTTTGGAAAATATTCAGGAAGCCTGCTGGAATGTGATTATGTCTTGTCTTGATAATGAACAGTTTTTTATTGTATGCATTTTTATTCAAATTCATACTATAAAATTTGGATGCTATTATCGCTTTGAGAATTAAGGGTTTTGATGCTATTATTGCTTGAATTTTATCCCAATTAAATTCATACTAAAAAGTTGGGATGACGGTTTTGACACAATTCTTGTATGAATTTGATTCATACTATAAAATCGAGATGACATGCTTTGAGAATTGACGATTTTTATTCAGTTATTGTATGAATTTCATTCATACTATAAAATCGAGATGGTTTGCTTTGAGAATTGATGGTTTTGATGCAGTTGTTGTATGAATTTTTATCCAAATTCATACTAGAAAATTGGAATGGTATGCTTTGAGAATTAACGGTTTTGACGCAGTTGTTGTATGAATTTTTATCCAAATTCATACTAGAAATTGAAATGGTATGCTTTGAGAATTAACGGTTTTGACGCAGTTGTTGTATAAATTTTTATCCAAATTCATACTAGAAAATTGGGATGGTATGCTTTGAGAATTGACGGTTTTGACGCAGTTGTATGAATTTTTATTCAAATTCATACTAGAAAATTAGGATGGTATGCTTTGAGAATTGACGATTTTGACACAGTTGTTGTATGAATTTTTATCCAAATTCATACTAAAAAATTGGGATGATATGCTTTGAGAATTGACGGTTTTGACGCAGTTGTTGTATGAATTTTTATCCAAATTCATACTAGAAAATTGGGATGATATGCTTTGAAAATTGATGTTTTAAAATCCCATGTTTTCATTGTACCTGAACATCCTACGCTGCAAGTACTTTGTTCGACACCTTTAGGATTTACATATTGTTGAGGATACATCAATCAGTATTTTAAGCAAAACCATATATTTAGAGTAATTTATTTTTTGTAAAAAATTTTAAAAATCCGTACAGGGATCCACGTGTAGATAGAAAATTTGCTAACCATAAATAATCATATAAGAATTATAAAAGACTTGTTTTAAATGTTATTATTTGATATGAAAAGACTATATTAATAGGAAACTTAAAGTATTGAATAAACTTAACCATATAAAATTTATTTACCACTAAAAAAGCAATGACTAAAAATTACTAAAATTCTTAAAAGATCCACTCTTATAATTTTATTTTATTTTTGAAACAAGGAGAAAAAGATAACAAAAAACTACATTCTCAAAGTAAGATGAACTCTCATGAAAGATATATGTGATTTCCTACCAATAATAAAGAAGAAATGCTAACAGGAAAAATCGATGTCATGTTAAAAATATTGAACTATAGTAAAAGATTGACTATTTTTTAATTGTATGTAGTGTTTATGAAATATTATTAAAAAAATATGTAATTATTGTCATTATTAAAAGAAGATTTTCAATTTTTTTTTAAAAAAAATCATTCTATTTGGATAAACTGATTGAAAGATAATGTTACGAATAATCATAGGGTGAGATATTAAAATTATTTGATTATAAAATTTAATTAATAATTTTTCAATTCTAAAAGCTAGAATAATAAAATGAAATTTGATGAAATATGTATTAGGACTCAAATATATAATTTGTCTAAATCTTAAAATTTTTAAACACAACCTTGCCACTGGGAGTTTTATAGTAGTGATATTTTACTTTTGTAACATGTAATTTTATTATTATTTAACATTTGTTTACATATTTAAAAAATAAAAATATTTATAATCTTATGTAGCATCTCGCATGGTTCAATATAATTAACCAAGCAGTCCATGGTCCATAGAGTACAAATCAAAGAAGGTTTCATCATAACAAAATCTACAGTGAAACAAAACAATTCCTATTGGTGACAATTCTATACCAGAGAGAATCATATGGCAGCACATTTGTGATGGAGTGTATACAGTCAAGTCAGAATATAAATATGCAATGGCACAGAGGCACAGGGTTGTTCCAGGAGATTTGTGGTCAAAGGAATTTGGTGAAAAAAGGAATCAATACAGACCCTATGTGCCCCTTCTGTGTGAAGGTGGAGGAATCAATTGAACATGCTTTGCTTAACTGCTAAGGTATGAAGAGACTGTGGATGGCATCAAATGTGTGGGGTCAGAATGGATCAGCAGGGTGTTAGCCATGAAAGATTAAGGTTTGATAAAAAAATAAAAAAATAAAAATATATATATTAAAAGGAAATTTAAAAAATATATTACATAAATATTAAATGAATAGAAGTAATAAATTATAATAATACTAATAATAATAATAATAATTAGTCACAATTTACTATTAACGTCCGGATATACTTGTCACACTTTTTATATTGGTAGGGATTAAATTTTGCATTTTTATTTTTCAGGGATGTATTTGTCAGCGGAGTGGGAAGACGAAAAGTCAAAAAAATATTATGACGAATATGTCTTTATGCCGGCAATACACGTTGGCAATCATTTCAATAACAAATTTATTCTTATGTATCATGTAGGCTATTTTATTAACGGTGACGGATGAAAGTTAAGTCAAAATATATTTGTCGCACTTTTTATACTTTCAGGAACTAAATTTTGTATTTTCTCGTTCAGAAACGCATTTGTCAGCGAATTACACATTCAGGACATATTTGTCACACTTTTTACACTTTCAGGGACTAAATTTTATATTTTCATCTTTCAGATACGCATTTGTCACTGAATTATGCATTGATAGACAAAAGTGACTATTTATTCAAAAAAAAAAAAAAAACTATTTAATGTCCACCTGAATGGTTCTAATCTAAGTTTGATGAAGCATCCAAATAATTAAGCTCTGCCTAAATCAAGCTATCCATTGGAATTAGGCCTAATCCAAACCCAATGATTTTGACCTGGGCTTGATCGCGAATAGTCCCATGGGCATTACTATTAGCACTTCAAAATAACTATTAAAACTCTTCCTTTTTTGAAATCATTTTTTTTATATGAAAATATCGAAGGCCAAACACCCTATAACACGAGTTTACTTTGTGTGTGTCCACCAGGTACACACAACAGAAACTTATTTATGTTGTGTATGTGTACCAAGATACACAGCTAAAACTACTATTTGTTGTGTAATTGAGGAAAATTATAAGTTTGGTGTAGTATTTATTTATTTTTAGAAAATATTCATTAAAATAATTTCTTAAACGACTTTTCAAAAATAACTTTGTAATTTTTAAGAATTTTTCTTTTTTTTTAATTCAATTTACAATAGGGTAAAATCATTTTCTTGGAGAAAAAAATCAAATATTTTTTTGTGTACAAGTTTACATACTTATTGAAACCACAAAGTTCAGATTAGTCAAAGTCTAAATCGAATTTATTGAATTGAGAATTTGACTTAACTCTCACCGTGACAATGGTTGCAAGGCAACTCGTCCGATAAACATTGTTTTTTTAAAGACGTAATCCGATAGACATTGTTGATTTAGAAGAAAAAAGAGTTAAAAAAACCCACAACTAATTATTTAATTCTAAATCGTCCCATGTAAAAAATATTCATTAAAATCAAAACTCAATAAATTTTCATCATCAACAAATATCATCCGTAAAAAATCTAACCCCACCGATATTGACGGACACATTTTACGGATAAGATTCGGCACAATAAAATGTAACATTAATGAAATTTTTGAAAAGTTAAAAGAAAGGTTACCTTTTTTCTGTTTATTTATAGTGTTTTTTCTTTCCTCTGTGCCTACTATCTAACTAGATGAGGATACCGTCCTAGGAAACGTGACATTAATGAGATATTCATTGGTACTAATATTAATGAAGAATTTCATTAGGAATGGTTGAAAAGACAATAGGACGATTTTAATGACAATTCCATTTTAAGAGTTACTTTCCCTTCTTTATTTTATACTTCATTGAGATTAGTAGATTACTTTTCTTGCCTCCTATTGGCTAGTGGTGAAAGGTCATTTTCCTTAGCTATTGGTGATAAGACATGTGCATAAATCTTTTGCAATAATCAATTATATTGTCAAATTTCACTTTTAAGCAAGTTCGATATTCTTCAAAGAGAAAAATCATTATGTGCCAGAAACGCCCAGGAACGAATTTTGCAATGTGCATGCCGTTCTTTTCTTTTTTTTTTGGAAAAAAATTGTAAACTATATTAAATCTAAAATGATACAATAATAAATGGGACATACCCCCGTAGTTAAAGAAAATCAAAAGTCTCCCTAATACAAGAAGACCTATATTAAGATGCTAAAACAAATGTAATAGGTGCGCTTGTCTATACATAAGAAACTTAATCTTGCTAATAACATCTATTACAGAAAATTGATAATCTTCAAAAATCAGCTTGTTCCTAGACAGCCAAATGCAGTAGACTGTAATTGCTATAGTCAGACAACGTAATTTTCCTTGAACACCTGATGTGGATCTGTCCCTAATTAAAGAGTCAGTAATGCGTTGTAAAGAAGTGAAACACCTGCGGAAAGGAGCCAAATCACAAATGCGAGCACAAACTTGGAGAGATTTCCGGCAAGAAAAGAACAAATGAGCATTTGACTCAGGCTCATTTGAACATAAAGGGCAGCCGATTCCTTTTAGCAAGCCACAAAATGAAAGACATCTTAGGGGGGATTGCTGGGTTCCATATAACAGAACACCAACTAACAGTAGGCTTGACACCTCTAATGTATTCATAGACTTTGCCAACAAGCAATTGTTCATTGGTGCTCCAAGATTGAATCCTCTTTTTGGCCTCTTCCGTACTTAGCTCTTTAGAGATAATAAAGTCCCTTATTTGAATGATTTTCTTTATCAAAACTGAATCTGATGAAGAAGTATTGTAATTCCACACATCGCTCCCTCTGAAATAGTAATGGTGAACCCACCGAACCCATAGAGAATCTTTCTTACACTGAAAGTCCCACAAGATACGGGAAAGAAGCGCAAGGTTCCAGTCCTTGAGATTAAAAAGGCCTAAACCCCCTTCTTTTTTCGGAGAACAAACTACTGACCAAGCAACCAAGGGTTTGTTTTTTCCAATATCTGCTTTGCCCCACAGAAAATTACGGCACGAAGCGTTGATCCGGTCCAGAACAGATTGTGGCAAAGGAAAAATCCCCATCCAGAAATTCACAAATCCTTGAATAACCGCTCTGATCAACTCTAACTTACCTGCATAAGATAAAGACTTTTTGTTCAATCCCTGAATCAGACCAGTAATCTTGGAAAGTAAGGGAGCATAATGACATACATTTAATCTAGATGATAAAAGGGGAACACCCAAGTATCTGAAAGGGAAGTCACCCAAGCTAAATCCAGTAAGCTGCTGAATATGAGAAAGCTCATGAGGCCTAATACCGGTTGAGTATATGGCAGATTTATCAGAGCTGATGGAAAGCCCTGAAACCCTACAGAAGTGCTGAAGCTTGGCAAACATAGTTGACACAGAAGGGATATCTCCTCTAGATAGAAGCATAATATCATCTGCAAAAGCCAAATGAGATAGCTGAATACTTGCACAGTTGGGATGAAATTTAAAATTGGCATCATCCTTGAAGCTGCTCATATCTCTGAAAAAGTACTCCAAATAGAGCACAAACAGATAAGGGGAGAGAGGATCCCCTTGTCTAAGACCCCGCTGCCCTTTGAAGTGACCATAAATGAATCCATTGACTGCCACACTAAAGGAAGTGGAAGAAACACACTCCATGATCCAAGTACAGAACTGGGCTGGGAAGCCAATGGACTTAAGCATCCAATCCAAGAATTCCCAGGAAATGGAATCATAAGCTTTATGCAAGTCAATTTTCAGGAGGCATTTCGAAGAGGATCTTTTCCGGGCATATTTACGCAAAATCTCTTGAACTAGGAAGATGTTGTCCATCATCTTTCTGTTCTTAATGAAAGCAGTTTGAGTTTCCCCAATAATAGTCTCAAGCACTGGGGCTATGCGGTTGGCCAGAATTTTAGATACAATCTTGTATAACAAATTACAGCAAGATATGGGTCTAAAATGGTTAACCTGGGAGGCCTGATCATGCTTAGGAATAAGCGCAATAATAGCATGGTTGAGTTGCTTTAGAATTTTTCCAGTTGTAAAGAATTCATTAACCGCTGCAAAGATATCATCACCAATGATATTCCAAGCCTTCTTGAAGAATAAAACATTGAAACCATCTGGCCCAGGAGCTTTATTATTATCCATCACAGAAATAACGTTCCAAACCTCTTGCTTATAAGTAGGACAAAGTAGGGCCACAAAGCAATTGATGGGAACCTTAGGACCCCTGTTGCAGATCAAAATGGATGGAGTTTAGGTCAGCTCATGAACACTAAACAAATTCCTAAAGTGATTCACAAAAGCAAGGGAAATTTCATCTTGGGAGGAAGTGTTATGCCCATCCTCTAGCCTTATGGCAGCAATAAATCGACTGTGTCTGTTGCGCTTAATTAAAGCATGAAAGAATTTGGAGCATTTATCAGCCTGCAGGAGATATTTGTTTTTGATGAGCTGAGCAAATTTCATAGACTCCGCTTTTCTAAGCATAATGGTCTGCCCTCTAATGCGGTTTGCCAGAGCAAGAAGGGAAGGATCCTGAGGATTTTGCTTTAGAGAATTAAGCACATTGTTATATTCAGCCTCAGCTAGCTCTACTCGGTTGGAGATGTTGCTGAACTCCTGCTTAAAAAGATTCTTCAAGGGAGCTTTAAGAGCTTTCAATTTCTTACAGACCTTGAACATGCTACAGCCATGAATATTTTGCTTCCAGACATCTGCAACAATTCTTAAGAAATTTGGATGATCCACAATAGCATTGTTGAATTTAAATGGAGAATTACCTCTAGGCACTACCAACTCAGTGGTGACAACTAGAGGAGTATGGTCTGAGATAGAAATAAACTCCATAACTTCACAAACAGAATTTCCAAAGGAATTGAACCAGGCCTGGTTACATAAAGCTCTGTCCAGTTTGCTCCACACCCTGCCATTAGTCCACGTGTACAAGGGGCCATGAGTGTTGATGCTCCCCAACCCCAGGTCAGAATAGCAATCAACAAAATCTTGCAACTCATAAGCATTGGGCTCAGCTCCATTGAAACGGTCGATGGGAGACAGAATGGAGTTGAAGTCACCAATGAGGAGCCAGGGGCAATTCATATTAGCATTGATACTATTCAGATTTATCCAAAGAGATCTTCTTGCCATAATGGAGTGAAGACCATAGATGAATGAAACCTGAAGGCACTTGGCAGTGGTTTTATAATCAATAGCACAATGAATCAATTGGGCATTTGACTCCAAAACAGAAAGATGAATCTTATCCTGCTTCCAGAGGATAAGAATTCTGCCAGCATTATGAGAAGCGAAGTTATGGGTGAAGTGTCAGTCACTAAACTTTCTTCTCATGATTTCCTCAACTGAAGCCTCATTCAACTTTGTTTCCAACACAGCCATGAGGTTAATTTCCTTGCAGCGAAGGAAGTTCTGCATCGCATGATGCTTCAGAGGCAAATTAAACCTCTGATGTTCCAAGAGGCAATGATCATGGATTCGGACGGGAGGAAGCCTCCTCGACCGTAGTTACAGCTTTATGATTTCTTCCTCTTTGGACATCAACTTGCATATTCTCAATACGTGTTGTCTTTATGAGTGACACTTTTTTACCTTTTTTCTGGTGTTTTGTTTTCACCTAAACAAACCCCTCTTCTATAGGATCATCCAACTCAGTGTTCCCTGTTTCTTTGAGGTCAGAAGAATTCTGAAGGACAGGAACATGATTTGCAACCAGAACATGTTTTTTGTGATGAGGGACAGACAGATTAGTCTGGACATTCTTTGGATTATCAGAGGGGCCTGCTGTATTGGTATGTGGGGGCATTGCTGAATCACCCACTTGTGGTTGATCCAAGGTGGGGCAGGCTGTGATGAGAACAGGCTTATTTGCAGTGACAGCTTTACAATTAGTGAGGCGGTGCCCAATCATCTTGCAGTGAGTGCAAAAAGAAAGTCTATTTTCATACTCAATCTTTTGCACAAAAGTCTTCCCTGTAGGAAGTCTAAATCGCACTTCATCGATGAGCTCCAAAGAAGCATCAACCTCAATTAAAGCTCTAGCAAAAGAAATAGACCCCTTAGAAGCAGTAAGATGGTCAGATCGAATGGGCGAACCAATCTTGGACAAGATTTTCCCTAAGGCTTGAGGATTCCAAAGCTCCAGAGGTAGATTTCTGAGTTTAACCCAGACAGGGATCTTGCTGAGCTCCTCATTGCCAAAGTCAAAGAATGCTGGCATAACCTTCAGCAGTAGGGGTCTTTGAAATATGAAATAAGGGCCTGCAGAGAGGACTTGGTTCAGATCGTCCTCAGACTCAAATTTAAATACCAGCCAACCACTTTCATGAGCTGAGTATGAAAACTTGACTCCCCATTTCTGGCAACAATCCAGCAGAGCTTTCTTTCTTGGGAATCGACCAGCCACATAGCCAATAAGGCTATGTCCCTAAGCCTCTTCCAGGGATTGCAAATCTGTTTCTTCCAACAGCACTTCATCATCAGAGGGTGGAGGGGAGAACTTCATTCCAAAACCTTTGGAAGGACTTCTGTTATCTTTGAATAAATTAACCCAAGGAGTGGGAGCCTTATTGTTGTCTAACTGCGGTGATGACTTAGAGCCACATGAGTGAGATGAATCATCATCAGTGGTTAAATCATTGTCCCCTAAGGTGCAAGAAACCTCTGGGGAAGATTCAGATTCAGCACTGCATTCGACAAATTATCAAACACTTGGTGTGCGACATCATTAGTTTTTGCAGAACTTGTCCCTGTCTTTTTTACGAGCACTTTGCCTACAAGGTTATCCTGTGAAGCAGTATAAGCATTCTGATTTGTTTGGACAACATCCAAGCAACCAGCCAAACCAGAAGTAGCAGATGTTTGGGATTTACCTGAACCTGAGGTAGTACCCTTCACCATAATTTGCTTTGCAGCTGAGTGCGATTGACGACCCTTGTTCTTCCCCATCAAGAGCAGTTCAAACTGACAACTATTTCATAGCCCAAGATGAGAAAAAGTGATAGGGCACGCAATTGGAAAAAACAAGGAAAACTTTAGAGACCGAGACAGTTAAAACTCCTTAAGATCAAAGAAGGAACCCCAGCGTCTGTAGAGAGCAAAAACCCACTCCGTCGGTGGCCAAGCCACTGGGCAACACCCAAGGACGAAAGGAACCTAAGTTATGCTTTCTTTTCTAGAGAGAGAATACGTCTTCTCTTACTAAAATTTTTAATATGGCGACTAATAGTTTTTATTAAACAAAGAGGAATTACCGTGTGCATGCCGTTCTTTCTCCGCATTCATGCGAAACAAAAATAAGTCGTGTTTGTATAATTTATGTGAATTTTGGAATGAACATAATGTCATAAGGCTGTTTCAAACACGCAGTATGTACAAAGATAATTCAAACTAATAAAAATATTAAATTTAAAATGATTTATTTTTTGTATAATTATATGTTAGTGAATTTTTTTTAGCATAAATTTATGTTTCAAATAAAATTATTATTATTATTATTATTATTATTGTTATTATTATTATTGTTATTGTTGTTGTTATTATTTTAGTTTTAGGCTTGATGCTTTAATGCAAACTCCTTATTTATCCCCTTAATAATATTACTCTTTAAAAAATTATAATGATTGTGTAAAAAAATAACAATAATTCAAAACTAATTGAAAACCTAAAACTATGTTTTCCTGAAATATTTTTTTTTCGTCTGCAACATAAAAAATGAACGATCAATTATATCAGTGTAACTTATACCAATTATTACACTGTTAATGATGTTATATAAAATATGACTTTTTTTATCTAATTGTTAAATTATAGTTACATATTACATTAATTATTTGTGTTAATTTTGTTAAAATTAAAAATATAAATATAACCAAATAATTTATATTTATATTTATATTTTTGTACGTATTTTAACATATACATTTTAACATATTTGTATATTTTTAATATATATACAAATTGATTTTAATATATATGAATGAAATATTAAATGATTTTAAATATGTAAAAGGAACTTTTAAGGTAATAGTGGATTTTGATATAGAATTATTTGAATAAGAAATAGATGCTATAAATTACACCAATGATTTGAACTCATCTAAAAAAAAAGAAAGAGATATATTATTTTATATCATTTTATTTTACATTTATTATTTTATTCAACAACTAATTTTATCAAGAATCTATGATAAAATAAGTCAATGCATATCTTAATTTTTTAGTTAACATCTTGCAACTAAAATTTGACAATCGTTTTTAATTTAACTCTTAATTGTTTAACTAATTATCAGTTGTTTTTGCCAGCATAACCTTCGAGTATCAATTTTTTATTTTTTTTAAGGAGAAACTATTCGATTGACACAAGTCTAGCATATCATTTTTAAGAAAATTTTACAACTAATGAAATAAAATTAGAATGTCAAGTAAAATTAAATTTGATATTTTTTTATAATTCTCTTCCCTTTTTTTTGTTAATTTGCATTGAAATTAAAATATAAGATTTTAATTCGAACTTAGAGAATATAATTTAAATTTAAATAATATAATTTGGTGGTGTAAAACAGTAGAGTGTTTAATTTTAAATAATAACTTTACTAATGAAAAAAAAAAACATGTTCGCTTTAAGCAATCATGAAACTTTGTTGACGTTGGATTTATAATTTTAATTTTTGGAATACAATTTTAATCAAGATTTATAAATATTATTGTAATATTAATAGTGTATTAAAAAAAGATATATTCAGTTTGATACGACACATCAAAAGTTTAAAATTAAAATCAAACAATAATTATAATAATTTATTATTTTTTAAAAAAAATTATAAAAAAAAGTTAAAATTAAGAAAAAAATTCCTCAATGCGAACATAGAGTATTTTAGTATTTAAATTTTTGTTTATAATATTTTTCTAAAAAAATATTAATTAATTATAATTATAAATAAAATAAGTTCTCACCCCACTTTTCAAAAGCTCCCGCATTTCATGCACTTCATAAAAATCAATTTCTTTGAAAAATTTAACTTACCTTTAACATTAATAAATAAAATGAATATTATATATTAAAAAATAATTTTAGAGAATTTTTCATTTCAATTTATTGTCATTATAACTCATTTATTTAAATTATCTGTTTGTTTCTGTATTTTGAATTGTATATTTTTTTATAATATTGTTTGTGTGCATGATTAGACTTTTTCTTATCATAAAAAAATAAATATTACTAGTATACTATATAAAATATTTTTGGCATATTTTTATATTGGTAAAATTTTATTATAAAGAACACAATTTTGTAGGTTTTATTTTATTTTTATTTAATAAGTTTCACTTTTGATTTGACAAAAAATCAAGAAG
Organism: Glycine soja; assembly: GCF_004193775.1. Classification (NCBI taxonomy): domain Eukaryota; kingdom Viridiplantae; phylum Streptophyta; class Magnoliopsida; order Fabales; family Fabaceae; genus Glycine; species Glycine soja. Next base: position 34,918,990 of record NC_041012.1, on the reverse strand, counting down.
ATGGTGAGGAAAGAGACTGAAATAATATCAAATTTATTTTTCCTTGATATTCTGATTTATTATTTATTTTATTTTATTAGTTGTAAAAATTGTTAGTGTGAAAGAATGATCCTTTTTAAAAGTGTGATCTCTTCTATTAAATTGAATTTCTGTTAATAGAAAATTCAGATTTTTCATTCATTAACTTATATACTTTAATTTAATAACACAATAACAGCAAGAGATACCTACTTTTTTCCATTTAGAAAAGTTTCTAAGCAGGATAAAGAATCAAGCATTAGTCGAAAAGGAAAATCAGAGGATAAATATAAAGGCCAGAAGAAAAACTTTTTCCACATAGGATGCAAATGCAAGCCTCTACTAATTACTACACTCAAGAAGAATACGATGATTTCACAACTAAATTGACGCAAATACCCTTCCGAAAAACGCGTTACTGTTTCCATTAAATCGTTCTTTTCGTGACCACCCACTACAACCTCCGTGTCCTATCTCGTCATTTCATCTCTCTCCGTTTTCCCTCTCGGTCTCTCACTCTCACCTATTTAGTACTATTTTCTATTCTCTCGCTCTCTCTCTCTCTCTCTCTCTCTCCTCGTTGCATTGTAAAAGCTTCTCTCGTTCGTTCGCTCGTTCGCGTTCATGGCGGAAGAAAAATTGAGTCCTGGATCCCCTCACTCTCTGAAGAACAGACTCAGATTCTCTCTCTGCTTCTCGTGTTGCTTCCCTCACCAGCGCGTGAGGCCGAGAATCGTTCGAAGCGCGTCGCTCCACAACAAGCCACGCTCCACCGATTTCCCCTTCCCGCAACTCAAGGAAAAGTGCTGCAACTTCATCAACCGCATCGGCGGCCGCCACCGCCGCCGCCACTCCGCCGAATTCCACTACGACGCACTCAGCTACGCGCTCAACTTCGAAGACGACGCCACCGCCGACGAGAGGTACGTGGACGAACTCAAGAGTTTCTCCGCCAGATTGCCGGCGTCTCCGCTGCCGAAAGTTTCGCCAACTCCCGCCGCAATTGCAACCGCAACCGCCTCCGCGTGAATCGGTAGATCTAAAAATGTGGCGAAACAGCGTCGTTTCGAAGTAGAGTTTTTTTGGTTTTGATGTTTGTTTAATTCGCTTTTGTTTGTAGATAACCTGATAACGTCATTTTTGAGATCCAGCAATGCGAATATGCAATGCAAACAAGAGGAATATGAAAAAGCAGAAAAGGTTAAAGTGATGATGGCGTGTTTTGTCTTCTCTTGCCCTGGCTTGTTTGTTAGTTGGATATTTTGCGTAGCATTGATATTACTGTGAAGGCAGAGGTAGTAGTGTAGTGGCGTCGTGCTGCGGTGGAATCGTAACTGAATCTCTGACAGATGAGACTGCCAGACTGGGATTTAGGATATTTCTTTTTGTTCTTTTTTTGGTACACTAAGGAAGAAAAAAAGAGATCAACAAGACTAAAATACTAACATTGTATTTGACCGTGAGAAAAGAATGAAAATAAATACGTGAAAAAAAATAAAATAAAATAAAGAGAAAATGAAATTGTACCAATTGAGTTATCAAATTAAGATGAATGAAAATAGGTGATAGATAAAATAAAAATTAAATATGTTTGGTTGAAGAAAAATAGATGATAAATTATGGAAGAGATAGAGTAAAAATAGTGAAAAATGTTATAATGACCCACCTTTATAAGAATTAATTCCTTTTTCCTTCTTTCCACAAAAAAAAAAAAAATCCATACTACCTCCCCCAACTTCTTTGCAACCAAACAATCTCTAAACTTGGATTTAATAGCTCGTGGTCGTTCTATCCTGCTCAACAAAGCATTTATGTTTTTTGAGGAAAAAACATACGAGGGGTGGAGGAGATGGATTGGTGTTACATTTAATCGAGCATAAATATAAACATGCATTAAGTTCTGTCCTAATGTTGTGTTTAGTTGCAAAGAATGAAAGAGAAAAAAAATAGAAGAAAGTGAGAATTAGAGTAAAAATAAAGAGTATTTTGTTGAAGAGAAATAAAGAATAAATATTTAAATTGAAGTTGATGGATAAAAATATTAAAATTGAATAAAATATATTATTATTATTATTTATCTCTTAAAATTGGGGTTAGTGTTATTATTTCAAAATAAGATCATATTTGATTTTGAGACATGATTCTTAATTAATTTTTGGTGGATTTAGGACATAAAATTTATCTCATTATATTTATTTACATGAATATTATGAATCTAACAAACAACTAATGTTTGAACCAAAAGTAACATAAACAAGATAAAAGATAAAAAATTACATGAAAAATGAAACCCTACAAAATTTAAATATTCAATATAAATTTACAATACAATAATAATATAAATAAATCTAAATGGAGAGAAAAAAATTAACTCCGTATTACTATACATATATTTTTTTCCACTTAAGTATAATTTCGTGACTCAAATATGTTGACTCATGATTTTACATATCAATGTATTGAAATGTTATTTATTGACATTTTTGTTGTAACTGAGAGGTGTCTAATGCTATTATTTGATATTTAATTAATTCACTTCCACCGAGTTAACCCAATTTGAAATAAAAATAATAGTTAGAGATTTTTTTAGCTGTGTTGATATCAATCCAATAAAAAAATATTTCAAATTAATCGAATTGCTCCAATATCTAAAACCTGTCCTTGGTTATTTACAAAATTTTGAAGTTCAATTTACTTTTTCTAACCAACTTTCAAATAAAAATACCATTGGTCATATTAAATTATCACCAAAATTTGAGTTTAATGCCTATCTACTTATAATATAAAATAATTTTATATTTTATTTAAAATATTTTAAAATATTAATAAACTTTTTATATATGATTGAATAATTAATTGAGTAAGTGTATAACTTTATTCTCAATAAATTTAAAATGAAAAGACTATTATACCATTTATACATTTGGTTATCCCAACTAAAATCATTTAACTTCCCCACTGAATGAGACTATATATGGAGACAATTAGATCTGTTCAAAGGGAAGATAAATTTGTAGTGCTGAAAGCCTGAAACTAAGGAGAGTCACTTTGATTTCTTCCAAAGGAGAGAGAAGAGAATTTAAGGAAAACAGAGTACACATCCATAGAGAGAGAAATTGTAATTGTTCATCTCATTTTGAGATGAATTGGGATGGAGTCTAGAGGAAAGACAGAGATAAAAAGAGAAAATGTTAAGTGTAATAATGACAAAAATATAAAGACATAAAAGATGTGAGTTAAGGAATATGATGTATATTTATAAGGTTTTTTTTCTTAAAAAAAAAAACTCCGCGTTGAAGATTTATTGGGCTTCTTTTTCTGCAAGTTTTATTAATTTTTTTTATTTTCTATTTATCACATTAAAGGAAACTTCATATTTCGAAGCGCCTGTGTTTGGACTTTGGATTATTAGCCCGATGTTATGTCCAATAGAGGCTTATATGTCAGTCATATACGCACTTCGAAGTCTGGGATTTCTGCAAAAATAACAATTTCAAAATAAATAAAGCAAGACATAGGGGAAGAACCCCCCTATGCAGAAAGATTTCCTATGGATACAACTATATATATATATATACGTTTCCTGCAGAAAGATTTCCCCTATATATATATATATATATATATTTATTTATTTATTTATTTTATGCAGGAAGAAAAGAAAAAAAACAACTATGAAGCTCTTAGGTTTAGCTTGTGTGTAGAGAAAGAGATAAGAAAATAAAAGAAATGAATGCCAAAATGAGATGAGACTCACATTTTTTTTATTTTAATTTAATTTTTTTATCTTGCTTTTTGTTTTTTCAAATCTGCCTTACAAAAGCTATAGTTTCATTTGCTTTTATTTTATAATTTTTTTTATCATCATAATATTGATATAGATTATTCATTAGTTTTAGTGATGATTAATCTTTATCTAAAAATTTGATTGATCACCTTAAAAGAGATATTTTCTTTTAATCATATTTTTTTTATTTATAATACTTAAATTTAAGACCTTATTTAAGGGGATTGGATTCCAAACTACTCCAACCAATTACTTGTTAGTCTTTGTTTTATAATTTGATGGATAATGAAAGAGAAAAAAAATTATTTAGTTGCTTATTATTTGAAAAAAGGATAAACAAACTATGTGGTGGACGTGTGTACTATAAAAAAATATGGTTCCAGTGATACGTGTTTGACTGAGTCATGGGATATACTGGATAATTCTGAAGATATTCAACAATGTGTTGGATAAATATTTAACTACCACAAAGTCACTTTAGGGGTATATCTAAACGGAAAATATTACTTAATTTTGAGACAATTTCATCTTTCCTTTTGCATATGATAACATAAACTGAATTTCATTACTTTGCTTAAGATTTGTCGTTGTCTATATCATATGGAGCTGCTTACCTTCCACTATATTATAGTGAAATTAGGACGATTGCTGATGTGAACAGAAAAAGAAAATGGCGTTTTCGTTGCTTTTGCCTTTGATCATGTAGTAAAAGTTTATAAGGACCATTAATAATGAGACGCATATGGTGACTTTGGGTCCATGATGTGTGTGTCTAATCGAATCTCCATCCCAATTCCATAAGTCCATTCAAATTGAAAATGCTCACACGTCAATCCATTTGGATAGATCACATTGTATATGCACGATGATACCCCACAAAAACTAGGAAAATCCTTCTAGTCAATTTCTATTCCTTCATCATCAGGTTTATGCTTTAATCGGTAAATAAGTAGAGACGAGTTTAGTAACTCAATTGAATTTTATGATTTTTATATGTGATGTAGAACTAAGAAATTTATTAATAACTTCTTATGGTCAGAATTGAGTGGGGAGGAGATATGATTGCCAACGGAGAATCTAAAGATTAGTCATTACCAATAAAATTATAAGATTTAAATATGTTTTTAGTTGCTGATATATATTTTTTGGACATTTGGTCCTTAGTAAATTCTTTTTTTGAATCGGGTCTCTAATATTTTAAATGTTTTGTTCAAGATCCTTATCGCTAGTCGAGATCTGTTAATTGCTTAGTGACTATTAACCAATCATACAAACATGTCATGTATGGTGTCATGTGTAATCTTTGTCTAAGTGGGATTACATGTATTTTTTTTAAGTAAAAAACGATGTCGTGTAGGTGTTGCAACCCCTTTCTTCCAGTACCTCTCTTATTCTTCTTCACCATCACCATCAATCATGTCTCCACTCCTCCTCCTTCTACTTCTCTCCGAGGTAACCGCCCACACTTTTTCTAATGCATAACATTTCCCTCTCTCTCTTTCCCTCTTTCTCTTCATCTTTCAGATTCACTCCCATTTTTCCCTCTTTCACATAAATAAATATAAACACCATGAGCGTTCCTTCGCTGTCTGCGGTGACGATGTGGACACCATTCACGACAGCACAGTGGCATGAGCTGGAGCACCAGACCCTCCTCTTCAAGTACCTTAAGGCGGGTATCTCGGTTCCCCCTGACTTCCTTCTCCCCATTCGCAAGAGCCTCCAATTGATGTCGTCTCACCCATCGAGTAAGTACTTTTAAAATAAAATCTTTTTCACTCTTTTTTGAAAGTTTGAGTTTTTAAGTTCTGGGTATTTTTTTCAGTGGGGTATTATGGGAAGAACTCGTGGAACAGGTCACCAATCTAGATATTGCCCCTGTAACCTATGAAGAATCCATCACCCAGTCCACTGAAAGGGAGGCTACTACATTAAAAACTACAAAGACTGAAGAAGAATAGAGCGAGACAAGTAATTCACATGATAAGAACCTCAAAAAACCAAACAAAACACTACCTTGTCCTCGTTGTAATAGCATGGACACCAAGTTTTGCTACTACAATAATTACAATGTCAACCAGCCCCGCCACTTCTGCAATAATTGCCAGAGATACTGGACTGGAGGGGGGACCATGAAGAACATTCATGTAGGTGCTAGTCACAAGAAGAACAAGAGGTTGGCTTCTCACTGGTGTAAGGGAGAGCCAACGAGGGTGGGGGATCTCGTGAAAGAGAATGGGGTAGCGGTAGAGGAAGCAGAGGACGAGGACGATCAGGCCGAGGAAAAAGAAGGTGGAGAGAAAGAGCTAGGTTTTATGAGGGAACCAAGATAACACACAAACAATGTCGTTTTTGATTTTCTTAAAAAAAAAATTCTATATGTAATCCCACTCAGCAATGAATACACATGACAATATACGTTGATTGCCAACGTGTCACGTTAACGGTCATGTAAGCAATTAATAGATCCCGACCAACGGTAGAGACCTCGGACAAAATTTTTAAAATATTAGGAACCTGATTTGAAGGAAAAATTTATTAGGGACCAAATGCAAAAAACGAGTATACATTCATAGTCATCGATGAACTTTCGATTCTAGTGGACTCCTTGTCGTTGCTGCAGATACCTCCATCGTCTTCCTTAACATTGTCATTGTCACTGATAATCCCAACTGCCACCACATCATCCTTTTTCCTCCGTCACATACTAAGCTCATTCACATATTCTCCAAATTGATTCAACATAGACAACCTTTTAGCCTTACCCTAACAGTGAACCCCTACATCCAACAACCCATTACGAACCGTAGATTACCATGAAGAAATCCATGTCATAAATCTTTCATCACATTGCAAGATTAGAACCATTGTTTCTCTTTACTGTCCAAGAATCCAAACAACAAATATGCAAACATCATATTGCTTCTTCTTTTTTAAGATATGTGCTCGAAAATCTATTTCCTCTCCCTCCAATGAGGTCGAGGTCTTTGTTGCATTTACAGTGTCTCGTGCTGCTATGACTATGGTGCCTTGCGTTGTCACCGTGTGGCTAAGGTGGTCATGGAGGCAATGGGAGAAGTAACAAGAGAAGATGTGAGATGCATGGAGTGCGGGATTTGTATAGAGCGAGTCACGACAATGACGGATCCGTGACGAAGACAGAGCAACAACGATGGAGGATCTGAGACAAACATGAAGTTCAATGGTGGATGCCAGACAAAGACGACGTCATAGTGAGGGTGAAGATATGGAGGGAAAAGTGCTATATAATGAAAGGAAGAAAGGATGTACTACAAAGGGTGCACTATTAGGATGTGTGGGAGAGATTTATATAAGGTTTAAAAATTGCAGTTCATCTTAAATCATTTAAGAGACTAATCCACCATAAACCATTTAATAGATGAAAGAAAGTAATATTTTTATAAAACTAGCACTGTTAAATCAATAAAATTAGAAATAATTTTATTGAGAGACGAAAAATTACGTTTTCTCCTATTATTTATCCAATAAATAGCTTTCTCTTTACTTCTTTAACTAATGTATTAAGAACACTTGTTAGTGAGATCCATATTAATATTAGATTCAAAAACTAAAGTGACATTTATTAGGGGTATTATTAGAAAAAAGGCATAAATATAATTTGGATCCTCCTATTTTTTAAAATCTACAATCTTGACCCATTTATTTTAAAATAGATACATTTAGTCCTCATATTTTTAAAAATCCATAATTTTAGTCTCTCTATTTGAAAATAAAGACATTTAGTCGTTGTGTTATGTAAAATATGCAATTTTTGTCATTCCATCAATTCCAAAAGGGTTGTTTCATAAGAAATTAACTTGATGTATCCAAAATTTAGTGATGTAATATAAAATTATTTATTTAATCTACATTATAATCAACATTAATCTTCTAACAATCAAGACTTTCAGTTTAATAGAAAATTAAAATTGTAAATTTTACAAAAGTAAGAGACCAAATGTCTATTATGAAATAAGATGGCTAAAATTGTAATTTTGAGAAATAAAATGACTAAATGTCTCTATTTTAAAATAGGGAGACCAAAATTTCAAAAATAGTAAAATCAAAATTACATTTAAGACAAAAAAATTAATGTTACATTAAAAAAATCAAATACAATACTTATTTTAGATGAAAGTAGTCTATTATATATATAAATTTATATTTTATGGGGTGATGTCACCTAGCACTTCCATATTTATTCTCCCCGAATAATTTAATTAATGCGAATTTTATATTTATTCTATTTTCAATAGAATTAATTAAATCAATTATAGAATATTAAATCAATTAATTTAATTATAGTACATAAGAATCTTATAAATTGAAATATTAAGATTTTATATTTATTAGATATATACATATATTTTAATTTTATATAATAGGTTTAAAAACCATGTAAATTGACATGGTATGTTTTTTTAATCAAAACAAAATGTGAAAAATATTCAATTACAAGTATATTTTAAAATATAATAATTATTGTTAAAAATAAATTTTACGTGAACATGACTAATAAAGAGTCGTTTTTGATGTTTTTTTTTTAATTTGCACGGGAAATTTAAATCAATTCACACATGTATATTTACTATTATGAAGCATACATAAGCGTAATTTTAATTAATTGTCCAATAAAATAATCTAAATGAACATTAATTTATTCAATATATTTATTGAATATTATAATTTAAAAAGTTTTAAATTTATTACAAGTTTATATATAAAATATATTAAAAATGACTCTTATAAATGAATTTAATATCCAATGCACACATAATTAAACTAGTAACAATGTAAAAGAAGGTGAAGGAGGGAAGGCTAGGGTGGGACTCCTTTGTGATTCCGCTGTGCTGTTTTGTACCTATCGCTTTCCCGGGAAAATATGAAAAACGCGCCCATTTTTCCCTTCTGCGTGCTTCCAACACAAAATCAAAAAGGACTATTATTCAAACATTCAAATAACAATTATTATAAAATAAATAAAAAGAAACAGATTTGATTCCATTGGCATTTGGTCGTTGAGAGAGAAAAAACAAAATAAATAAAAATTACCAAGAAAGAGTCCCTGTTTTTTTTGGAGCCAATGTGACTGAGAAGCGATTCATTATCGTTTCCTCTTTTTTTCCAATTTCACTAGGGTTTTAATTCCATCCCCAATGCAGAAATCATTAATCGTTGATCAATCTTCCACGACACGATTCATTCCTCATTTTTTTTATTTTCTTTCCGATCTCGATTCATACTATTGTCATGGCGTTTGATCAAAATTCCACTCTGTTGGGTCTTCGTCCGTTGGACGTGGCCGCGTTGGTGGCAGAGGAGCCACTATTTTCTCCTGCCACCGTCACGCCGCCCACTCCGAATTCCATTGGGGAGCTTTTCTACAAGTCGTCGGCCTCCGCAATGTGGTGCGTCTGCCCCATTGTGCATACCACAGTGAGCCCCGCGGCGGCGACGACGTTTGGGTTTAACTACGACGCTTCCAGTTTCAGCAACCGCGTTGTGGCTGGGAATGCTTTAAATTTGGGGAAATTGTTAGGGTGTAATGGATTGGACAAGGCATTCAATGATGCAAATGGTTTTGGTTATGGTGTTGGTGGTGTTAGGGGCAACGGAGAGGTTGCAATAGTTGGTGATCACGGTGGTGGAAGCGGCGGCGGCGGCGGGGAGGAAGGTGGAGTTTCTGTGCAATTTTGGTGGGAAGATATTGCCTAGGCCTAGTGATGGAATGTTGGGGGGCAAACAAAGATCATTAGTGTTAGGAGAGAGCTGAGTTTGAATGATTTGGTGTAGAAGATGGTTGAGACTTATGGTCAGGTTGTGGTTATCTTGAGGAGGATCTTGATGCCTTGGTTAAGAGGTCACCTGATGGTTCTGCCAAGTTGAAGGTTTTTCTGTTTTCTGTTTTCGAGACTGAATGTTCTTCTTTTGATGCTATGAATGGGATTGGTAACACAGACTGGATGGTTGTGCTGTAACTTTGGAATCATGTGATTCAGTGATTGTGAAATTTTGAAGACACAAGTGAAAGTTTCTCTACATAGGAGATAGTCATACATTAGTTAGAACTTATGGATTGCAAACGTGCACTGCAGTGTTACGATGTGTGTCATGAACACACAACAGTGAATAATGGGGATTCCTTTGAAGAAGAGTCATTTGATTTGCAGATGTTGATGCACACCCACTAAAAACTAAGGATGTAAGCTGTCACCTATGAATTTGTAGCACTGGATTTGCACATCGAGCTCTTATTGCAGCCCGTGCTACTGAATCCGCTGCTTTTTTTTTACCAACAATTAAGAATACTAAATCACAAGCTTCTGATAAAAACTGAGCAGTTTTAATTAGATTTGTAATATGAATACCCTTAGACTTTGATAAGGTGACATTTTAAGATTCTATTTTCTAGTACCGTGGTCAAAATGAACTCCTGCTTCCACCATCTCTTCCAAAATTATGTTCCAATATCTTTTTATTTTTTATATTTATTCCCACACTTTTCTTTCATTTTAAAATCCAAATTCTATAAATTTTTTGAAATGAAAAAGGTTATTTATTATAGGTTCCAGGTGGTATGCACCGAGAGCATTTTAGCTGGATTTAAAATTTAGCATGCGGCCTGGCACTAACTCTGTGCAGTTAAGCGGTCTTCCTTCGTCATTCTGCAAATTGGACTGTACATACATTCTTGAGATTTTTTTTACTGTATTGTTAGGGATAAATATATATGTACATGTTATCAATTTTAGTAAATAATTATTTTTAATTTTATTATCATATTTATTATTTTATTAAATGGTTAATTTGATAAGTTTTTGATTAAAATTAGAGGTTTGTTATTATAATAGAGTTTATGATAATAAGAAACAAATTCTTTATAATTTTAATCTAAATTATTTTTGATTGTATGATTATTGTGAATAGGTAATTAATAATTCGGATAGATTAATATCTATGTAATACTCTTTATTGTATAAAGATTAATGAATTTCATTTATTAAATTATACATATAGATGATGTATATTTGGATGTAATCAACTACCTTAATTGATAATAGTTAATAAGAATTTCTCAAGAAGAAATATAATAGTTTCTTTGATATAAAATTATCATAGTAATTAATAAGTTATTTGTTATATTTTAATTTTTAACACCTAATGTCTTAGGACACTAATGGAATGAATATTGGATATGATTATATACTTATGAAATTAATTAATAATTAATGAAGAAGGAATCCATCAACTCTAGGTAATGAGTTTAAACTTTACAATATAATTAAGCCTTTGGTTGATGCAATTGAATGAAACAAGAAAAGAGTTTCTTAAGTTATTAATTGATTGATTAAATGTGTTAACTTTTTAGAGTTTGACAATAATACTATACTCTAGAGTTAACTAAGCTATAAATGATGCAAGAAAATATTACATTATTCTTTCATTGGTTCTTTAAAGTAAAAGATGTTACTTCATGCGACCGGAAGAAGTGTTGCTAGACGCTTAACTTGATAAGTAAATTAATTATGATTATTTCGTTACTAATTTAGTATTGAATCTACGTGATCACGTAAAAACGAATGTTTTAATCTTTGCAAAAGAAAATAACTTATTTGATAATTAAATTAGATAACTTAATTTAATCAAATAAATATTTTAATAAAATATTATTATATTTTTTGCTAGTACCAAGAATATAATTAATATAAAAATGAAGTATTATTATATAAATGTAAAAATTATTCATAAAATAAGAATAATATTCTATTGCTACATACGAGAATCATATCATACAATTAATTATCATATTTAGTGATGAGATTAACTGTTTTACTTTATACAAGGAAACTTCTTAAAGTATGAAATATACGAGATAATTTTTATTTTTATAAAATTAAAGAGATATAAAATTATTTTAAATAAAAAAAATTTCTTAAAAAAAAACCCTAAATCCATATCTCTTTTAAAGTTATACATAAAAACACTCAAAATAGAGATGAATACACTTCTATGTAACTATCATATACATCTCACATACAATTTGTCTCTGGTTGGAAAAATGAGGTTTACCATTGAAAATTATGTCGTTCTCCCTTGGCTCTGCTTTATTTGCTTTTCTCTTATTGATATTTATGATGCTCTTATGTTTTCTCATTCTGTTCTCTTGCTAGTTTCCGTGTATGATGGATATTTTTATCATCTTGGGGATCGGTGCATAAATTGTGTTTATACCATATGCCATTAGCACATTTGCATGTTGCATTAGTATTTAAAAAGCTGCATTTTGTAATTCTTTTTTTTTTTGGAAAGAACCCAAGTTGTTCTTCTTTATACTCAAAGCTTATTTCATACTTGAAGACATTGGGGATGGAAATGTCCATATTATTTTAATGTTTAAACCTTATTCTGAAAATCGTTTCTAGATTTTAATCTGCTAGGTTTATTTCAGTTTGTGTTTTGTCCCACAAAGCAAAGAGTTCTTGTTCTCTTTCAGTATTAAGTTTGAAAACCAGCCTATACTATCAGGATTTAATCATGGGATGGTCAAATGAATTTATTTTCTCTTTGTTTTAGCTTCATCTATTTTTCTTGCCTCATTTTTTTAATTATAATTTCATTTGGATGCTCTCTTTCTTCGTGCTCTGTTTTTCTGTTAAGTTGTTACTGCAATTCATGTCAAGTTGTTATATTGGTTAATTTTGTTGGAATTTGAAGATCAAAGATTTGTCTTGGATCTTTTGGTAGTGCACAAAAGATCTTTTGGATGCTTAATGGTTGTCTTGTTAGTGTCTTCACTTTTCAGGGAATCAATGTGAAGGAAAAGTCTATAAAATCTAGATGACATTATCTGTGATGTTGCTGCCCCAAAATAGAGACTGGAATTTTATAGTTACATGAGTTTCTGTTGCTACAGTCCTTGAAACATGATTAAATGGAAGTGACTCTATTAGTTACTGAAGATTCTACATGTTGATACTTGATAGAATTATCAGATGTTACCCAGGATTGCTATAATATGAGAAGTAGATAATAGAAATTTATTTTTGTCTGCAATATTTGTCTCTAGTGTTTTTGGTGGTGATTATGCTATTGAAATATAGATCAAAGCATCTTTAATGCTTATAGGAATCAATAAGGTTGTGGTATTATAAAAAAATTACAAGAGGTCCAACTGTAGATGCTAATCAAGATCTTCCAACAAGTCACAGATAAAATTAGGCCTTTTCGTATTTGTTATATGCTCTATTTCTCTCTTTCCCATTGAGCTAGCTACCCTGTTCTTTTTTTAGGGCATTTTCAATTTACTCTTGCCTAGGGTAGCAACTTATTTAGTGTCTTGGAGCTTCCTTATTCTACACAAAGATTTGGCCATTTGAATCTTTGTAATGTTGCCTCCTTTGTTATCCAACCATAATTAAGTTTTACTAGTTTAGCTATTATAAACCTACCAACTCTTCATTCCCAGTTTTGTTAGGCCAGGCAATTGACACCACAAGTTAGTGTTTGTAGTCTAGTTTAGATCCATAGTAAGGCATAAAAGCCAATTAAAATCATCAAGTTTCTGTAATAGGAGAACTAATTGGTTTAATTCAACTTGTAAAAACAAATCAATCCCCATCGAGTTAAATTTAAGACGACAAGAATAGTTTACCTGGGCCCTTCAGAACAGAAAAGCTCACAAAAATCAGGAAAAAACAACATAACATGACTACTGTGCCAAACTACTGATCCAAAATAATGTCAAAATTTCTTATACTGGCTGCTCCATCAATTTGAATAGGATTTGAACACCAATCACTTAATGATTTAGAATTTGCTCCATTTTTGCAAAATCAAGTACCATAATTTTCTGCTAAATGATTTTTGATCATCAATACTTGCTTTCTAGTCAGCACAACTCTACTTGTAGCACGGAGCAATTGATTAGTTGATCCTTCAGTAGTTTCTTTACCTTTTACACTTTTGCATCTGATATCAGGTTGGCGACTTGGGTCTGTCCAAAGGAAAATGTCAGACGCTGATTTCTGGTGGTGAGAGGAACTCTACCATGGATGGCTCCGGAACTGCTGAATTGTTGATGTGTTAATGTGTTAATGGTACCTTGATATTTTGTCACTATGTAAGTTTGAGGCTTTTGTTTTGATATTTGTCATTTTAGGTTGATGTGTTTTCATTTGGTATTGTGATGTGGGAACTCTTGACTGGAGAGGAGCCATATGCTGACTTGCACTATGGTGCTATCATAGGTAACATTCGGGTTGGATCCAAGCTTGTGATTTAATTATCTCTCTTAAGGTTAAATTGAGTGGTTGCATGTGGGGTTTCCCAAATGTAATTCAGGTGGCATTGTGAGCAATACTTTGCGCCCTCCTGTTCCTTTATCTTGCGATCCAGAATGGAGAGGTGCTGGTCATCTGAGCCATCAGAGATCAGAGAGACCTACCTTCACTGAGATTGCCAATGAATTACGTTCTATAGCGACCAAGGTCTCTCCCGGAGGAGAGAACTATTAAATTTTATATTGCAGCATCCAAAATGTTCCCTTAAAAACCAATTCATAAGGGAATGGTCTACCCAGCTATATAAACACTTATTATGTTCATGAATTATCCGATGTGGGACTATTCTTAACAAAAACCATCAGCTGCAACACTCTCCCCGTTTCAGACTCAAGTCCGCAAATGATTTTTCCTTAATTTGTGTTTTTCATCCAATTGCATATTATAATTTATAGGGAAGGAGTGATTTGTTGATTGGTTCAGATAGATATTTACCAAGGTTGTTAACAAGTGTAGCTTTTTTAGTTTACTGGATATTTTCTATTTACTTCCAATCCCCAATATGAAACGTGTCATTTGAGTGTGCAAAAAGAAGACAAAGAAAACAGAAGGGAGATCAATTTGTCAATATTTTGATATTGCTTTTGAAATCGTGTGCATTCATTGAGTTTTATTAGAAAAATATTAATTAATGTTTTAAGAATATGTCTTAAGAATATTGAATAAGAAATTTAAAGTATAAATATTTTTATTGAAAGGCGAAAAATTATAATTTTTTAAATTATCTTATAATTTAGATAATAAATATTTTTGTAATTTCTTAATTAATTTCTAACAAATACGGGTTAACAGAAACCTTTTCATTATGATCGTATATGGCGCGTGGAAGGTGTGTCTTTTTATTTTGGTCAAAGGTGTATTTACTGTTGCAAATAATTGAGCATGACACCGCGTGGGTAAGTCAACATGAAATTGAATTCTTATAGTGCAAAAATTAAAATATAAAATAACATAATTACTTCACTTCGCCGCTTGTTTTATATATTTGCTAATATATATATATATATCTCATTGTTGAGTAGTGTCAGCATCTAACATGCTAAAGCAATCGCGTGATATTTACTTGGAACATTCTAAATTCAAAGTTCAAAATATGTCTACTACGGTTTCTTTGACTTTTCCTCCTTTATCACTCTCTCTTGTTCTATAAATCTTTTCTCAATCATCAAAGCCGCCACTAACCTCATACACACGATAGAAAACATGGCATCTTACGAGGGAGGGCCATTGGTGATGGAAATGGAAGGAGAAGAAGGTTTCGAAGAAGAAGCCGGCAGCAGCGGTTGCGGGTGCGGATGCTTCGGCCTGAAGAAATGGTGGCAAGGCCATGAGGAAGAAGGTAAAGGGCTACTTGTTGATCAAAAGGGTGAGGGAGAGTCATGGGTGGTGGAGAAGTTAAGGAAGGCAAAGGAGGTTTCAGAAGTGATTGCTGGTCCAAAGTGGAAGACTTTCATTAGAAAGATAAGTGGGTATGGGAAGAAGGTGAAGCAACAAAGGAACAGGTTTCAGTATGATGAACACAGCTATGCTCTCAACTTCAACTCCGGGGCTCAGAGTGAAGATGAAGGCATGCCTCACAGTTTCTCATCTAGGTTTGCTGCTCCTGGTCGTCGCCAGAATGAATCATGATACATATTTTTCACTAGAGACAATCCCAGTTGGATAGAACCTTTAAACATGTATATTGTTGCCTAAATTTGTTTACATGATTGTAATTCTTATCTTGAAATTATCATTCATTGTGTGAAGAGTGAAGACCATTGTTCTTTAATAAATTAAATTCCACGTTTTATCTTTACCTCTTGCAAAATTTTCCTGAATAGCTAAATATTCGAAGAAAGCTAGCTAGTTGAAACAGAGGGGTACCCACCAAAAATATCGTTTGTGAGCAAAGTTTAGTTTGAATTTGAACGATCCTCTTCTTAAGATAGAAGTGGAAGAAAGGATGTGGATTCTTCACAAGACAATAGTCACACGTAAACCATTGTTTTTTTTAGGATATAGGTAACACTTTCAAGAAACAAATTCAAGGAGTGATTCCATTCTTCCAAAAGTAAACGCGTTCCATCGAGGACGCGTTAAAAATAATTTATACTTTTCCTTTGCTTTATGTATGCCAAATCCTTTTCATCCGCAATTCCTTTTGTTCTAAGAAGGCAATTGGAAGTTGTCCCCTCGTGCAACTTGCATACCTCTATCTAAGACTACAACAGATCTTTAATTTATGTTATACTAAAAATATGAATTTTACCAATAAAATAGATGAGTCATTTTTTTGTGTGAAGCTCTCATATAATTTATTTAATAGTATGTATTATATAATGTGTTAAAAAGAATATACCAAATAGCGTGTTGTTGATATTTTCTGAGTATATTAATTTTTGTGAGGAGTATTTCAATATAAATTAGTATCATTACTACTGTAGATTGAGGTTCAAAGAAAGAAATTAAAAAACATCTACAAATACTTACACTCGCAAATAAAATGTTTTTATTGACTAATAACAATTATGGTCATACTTCATCAATCTATTTGAGTTGTATGAAGTGGTATGTAATTTCCAATCTATTCCAGAAGTGAAGTTAGTTGAGCTGGTGCATAGATGGGCTGGTTCAAATTAAGAGGATTAGGAGCTTTCTTTGGAAGCTCAGTCGTGAGAAGGTTCTGACTAATGCTAAAAGATTAGTGTTAATGATTCTTGCCAAGTGTGTGAATCTGAAAGTAGATACTCTTTTTCATCTCTTCAGGGATTGCCAAAATACAAGACTAGTTTGGAAGAAATTTTATTCGGTTAGAGCAAGGTGGTGAGTTTTATACTTGTAGTGATGGATTCTAGGGTGCAAGAGTGAGACATAATTTTATACTTGTTCTCGAGGGCTTCTAGTCCTCTTTATATATATTTCACCAGGAAAAAAAAATCAATCTATTTGAGTTGTATTACACTCCATATATTTGCACGTGAAATGATATACATAGATTTGGCAAAAAAGATTTACAAAATTTTCTACTACATTGGGCTCATGATCAAAATACTAAAGAATCAATGTAAAGCACAGTCGTCGTGTTTTTGCTGTATAATACATTCTTTTTTCGTCAAGTATCGGCAAAGCAGTATTATCAAAGTAATATGATCCAGTTTCTCCCATTTCATTCACAAGAATTTAGCCTATTTCATATACATATGACTGTAAGGCTACAACCATCGAGATGCTCCACCGTTAAAGGTTTATCAGCAAAGTTAATAGATAGTGTTCACACTAATTTTATGATGACCCCAAAAAAAAAACGAAAGAAAACTTTAAACTACAACTGGTAATTATCCCAAGAACTTAATAATTTTGTTTAACTAAGAAATAAAACCGACGAATTTGTACTACATGCAGTCGGATACTAGTAGTACTACTTGAGATATGATAGTTGTTCTTCTAATAATAAGAATTCAAACTTTTAAAGATTTATTCCTCCATTTTTTATATAATCACATTAATTAAGATATGCATGTTTGGCTTCTCAACAAGATTTCAATGTATTCCAACAAATTTCATTATGAAACCATTTTTTAGTTTTAAATTTAGTTTCATTTAAAGCTTAGTCTTTTTCCAAGAATGTTCGATCAAACTTTGGTCTTATTTCAGAAGTTACATGTGTATGATCATTTGAGTTACACTAATTAGAGATATAAAGTTAATTGCATGATAAGAAAAAAAAGAAGAAAAAAGATCATAGGTTTAAAGGATTGGATTCAATTACCTATTAACAAAAATTAACAAACTAACAATTAAATTTGTTAATAAAAAAAATTGAACTACACTAATTGGATCCATATTTTTTTAAAAAATAAGTAGAAAAATTTATATGTACGTATCAGCATGCTACCCATTAAATCGAATAGACTGTGCCTGCATCAATATTCAGTATCAGATATCAAGCGGCATGCAGCAGCCTCATATACAACAATACCAGGGTTAATTTTCTGTAATTCAACCAATACAGTGATTTTATCATGAATTTCCCTTTACATCCAGAATCCATCACGTTCACGCTGGACCGTAAGATCTATGAATCCCACGAGTATGCATTAAAAGGAAGAACAATACCAATAATTTTTGCTCAAAATATGCGACCGTTCACATGAAGCTCTGGTTACTGGTTTCTCCTGCACTACTACCATCCCAAGAATTCAATCAGATGTAGTCATAAAAGATTAGGAATTTCTTAATGTCATCGATTTTTATTTCATAAACAATTTACTTTTAAAATATTTATTAATGCAATTAGTCTGATCCACATAAAATGAATCTTCACTCACAGCTTATTTACTTCCTCTCATCATATATTTTTAAAATTGATGATAATATTAAAAGTGTTAAAGGAAGTCAACTTCATTCATCACAATTTGAGAAAAAAGTGAGTTAACTCGATTGTTTCACTTTTAAAAGAAACATTGCCTTGTTTGACCTATTGCAAATTGGTAGGTTAAAGTTGGGTGATCACTTAATTTTTTTTAAGGAATACAAAAAAATAAGGAAAAATAATAAAAGAGTATAAAATAAAAAATTTAACAAATTTAAATGTGAAATAATAAAAAAAATAAAAAATTTAACAACCTAGTAATATAAATCGTTTTCCAACTCTCACCCAATACCCTTATTTTTTTTAAAAAAAATTGTTCTAATGAAGGGATTTAAACAAATACATAAGAAAAGGAAGTTAAGTAAGCCAATTCGCTAAACCCAACTCAAACCAATGTACTGATAAGCTGGTTAAGTCATTTTAATAATAATAAAAAAAGAGTGAGCCTAAATTTTATCAATAATCTAACTGATTGACGAGCCGTGTTGGTTATGGACCACGACTTACATTACAATTCTAGATAATACCTAATAGACTAATTGTTATATATGTTAAATAAATCACTTTGTCAATATATATATAAAGCTACTAGACAAATTAAGTTAAATAAATGATATTTAAAAATTTATTTATTTCGTGATGTGGTACGGCTTTATTTAATGAGTTGATATTTTATTTGAATAAATGACACGAATTCAAACATTAAGCCAGAAAATGCAGCTTGAGGATGGTTTTTCAAACGTAGCCACAAAAATAATATAGTATATTATTTGGAAGACAGAAGTGACAAATAATTAACCTACCTCTTGCGCTTGCTTTTGGAGTTACTAGAGGATGAGGGGTTATTAGTATGCCAGTTCCTTTTCCTCTGATTTATGAACCAATTATTTATCTGCTTTAATTGCAAGCCTGTTTCCTGCACCAACCTAGCCTTGTCTTCCTCCTAAATTAACAATGTTCACATGCATGCGCAAATTAACCAAAGTATCAAGAGCGGCATATGAGTATATATAATATGAGAATTTATACCCTGACGTTAATTTAGGTGGTTTTGATACAGTTAATTTTTTAATCAATAGAAATTAAGTTATATTATTATTTTAAAATTTAATGATAATTTGAAAAATAATAATTTTTAAAAAATTGCTAATAAAAGACTAATTTTTTTAAAAATAAAGATATGCCAGCTAACATAATAACAAGAAACACGATAAAAAAAGTGATAAAAAAATTTAATTTTAAAATTTAAACTTTCGTAAAATTCAAATACTTAAAAAAAGATAAGAATGAAATTCAAAATTTTAAAATGATATATTTTTTATTACTTTTTTGATTTGTTGTCATATGGTGTTACTTTATTTATTTGAGAGAATCGTAATTTCAATTGGATTATATAGATACAGAAAAGAAGAATATATAATAATAGAAGTAGGAATTAATGATAGAAATTAATTAAAAAATAAATTATTAATTACTAGTAATATAAAATATTTTATTCAAAAGAGAAAGATCTCTTTGTTAATTGGGAAAGAGTCCGCAGGAATCAGAATTTTTAGGAAAACATATGAAGAGAGAGTTGAAAATTGACATAATTTTACTTGTTTTTTCTTTTTTAAATTAATCTTTTGTAATTAATTTTTTAAAAATTAAGTTTTTTTAATTATCATTAAATTTTAAAATAACAATATAATAATACAACTTCATTTCTATTGATTATAAAATCAACCGTATTAATACTCCAAATTAACTGTGACACGGTAGAAATTCTTTATATAAAATATACTACTAATTCATAATTCCAAACTTACAGTGGGGTAAGGCCATTTAGAATGTGACTGCCACCAAGCTTTCAAAAGGGATGTGGTGTCCCCTGGAAGTTTCCCTGCTCGTCTCTTTCGTAGAATTTCTTCTCTTATGTCCACAATCTTCTCCTTGTAACCCTGAAAGAGAACCAAGCTATGTAAAAGTGATCCAACTTCTGCCATTGTGCTGCTCAGCAATCGAAGGCAAATCACATTTTTCTACATTCATTGTTCTCTCAATTAAAAGTGACACATGAGAAGAAAAAAAAAGGTGTTACTTTGAATTATATTTCACTTACTATAATTAAGTAAAATTAAAAAGGGGACCAAAAAAAGATCTGGTTACTTTAAGTAGTGTTTAACTTTCTTAGACTTCTCTTTTTAAGAAAAAAAATTGGGTCAAACACATTTTCTGAAAATTTTTTTTAAAGTTAAGCAACTTGATTCATTTTTATAAAAGAAGAAAAAATGTAATATTCTAAAAATAACTAAGTGAATGAGCTTTTGAAAAAAAAAAAAAGTTTCTCTTCTGATCTCTTTCTCTCTTTCCTGCTTTTGAAAAAGTTAACGCCAAACATAGCCTTAATTAATTACTCCTAAGTCCCAAGTCCTAACAATATGTGTAGGTTGGGAAACTTTGATTAGTTACCTGTTTTAGTTCATGCTTCAATTCATGCCTCACTCTCTCCATCAAAGATCTTTCACTTTCAGTGGGGACAAGAGGACCAAATCCAAGAGTTTCACCCCCATCAAGGCTTCCTTCGTATAAGTTGGCATTGCTCTCTGCCTGGTCATCTTCATCGTCTGACATTGTTGCACCCGTTCCTTCACCAGGAGATACACCTGTACATAGCACACGCATCATCGTGTGCATGCATGCTTTCATTCTTCTTCTAATTATTATGCATCATATATATAATCACCCCCATTTATTTGTCTATAATTGCTAAAGAACAATTAATAGAACAAATGTTCTTGCATGCATCATATTTATATTTATAGTTTCAGAACACTTGTAATTAATAGAAGCAACATCCAAGAGGGTTCGACAAAGCAAACTACGTACTTTCCTAAGTGGAGCATGCATGAGACATGCAACACTCAT
Organism: Glycine soja; assembly: GCF_004193775.1. NCBI lineage: Eukaryota > Viridiplantae > Streptophyta > Magnoliopsida > Fabales > Fabaceae > Glycine > Glycine soja. The sequence goes on along the minus strand of NC_041012.1, from coordinate 34,897,566 downwards.
CATGTTAATTTGAAAACTGGTCAAAAGATTATATATAAGAATATAGATAAACGGTAAAGATGATACTAATTCAGTACACTGTCGCTGTTACCATAAACTGAACCAGAGCAAACAACAATCTGCCAAGAGAAGGGTGCAATGGCTAGGAACGCGCGCAGACTCATGATTGAGGGTGAAATGCTTCCATGTTTCAAAAGAATTGTCTTTAAGGTTTTACACAAGAATTTAAAAATTATTAAATACTTTTAAATTTTAAGAGAATCTAAGCTTATCTCACTCTATTATTGCTTTTCTTATTCTACTTAGTGAAGAATACTTTTATGGATGCTTATTAACTTTTTCCCAGCTCCTTTGAAACGGATGGAGTACTTCCTTTAAGAATAATTACTGCATATACCATTTATGTATCCAATCACATTATTAATTACAAAAGTTAGTTAACTGTAAGCTACTAATTAGTAATTACCAATGTGTGGATTATTTAATGAATAACTTGGATGCACCATTTGTGAGAATCTCTCCTTCCATTACATTGAAAGGACCTTATGAAGAAGGATTGAAGTCACGTGTCCCCGGCCGGCTGTGTCTTGTCTCTTTCCTTGTTCTCTTAATTATTAAGAATTAACATGTGGTTAAAAATATTCTCTTTTCTTTTTCACTCTTATTTATTAGTTATTTCAATAGATGAGTTTTTATTTATTTGAGAAGCAGAGAAATATATAGGAAGAGGACATGTTATTGTATTCGTGCGAGGAAACTGTGGGGTTATTAATAGGCTCTATTTTCAGCCTCCAGTTATATAAAAAATTGTTAATTGTATATATTGTTTCTAAAAGTTGGTAACTGGTTTTATCAATTTCCAATCAAGGCTTTGGATGTTAAGTTAGACATGGGAACGTGAAGGAAAAATGAATTCAACAATAATATTCATATGCTTGTACAATATTTAGTCTATTTTTTTATATCTCTTTTAATGATGTTATCTCTCTTTCTTTTACATACCATCATTTAATATTTACTACTTTTTTTTTCCCTCCTTTTATCTTTCTCTATGTGCATCTACCTAGTGCATATATACGGGAGGAGAGAAAATCAGTAAAATGATTACGTCTTGAGAATACATACTAAAAATAAAAATAAAATAAAATTGGACAAATAAAGCAATTTTGAGGATAATGTTTTTAAATCACAATGTATCAACGAAAGATTAAGGAAAACTTACCATTGCATGCAATATTTGTAAATTTCTTCAATACCATTTTATGCTGTTTCAATTTTCAACACTAGCAATAGGAACTATTTTATTCTCTTCTTTTCATTTGATTAACTCAACTTCTAAATATTGAATGACAAATCAAAGATTAAATTTTTGTAATCACTTAACCTTTTAGGTGATGTTATGGGATTTGGAGGAAGAATACTTTAATTCAAGATTATGGGATAGTCAGAGAAAATTTTTTTTCTCATGTTTAATATAATAAATACAATATTATTCAATTTTACCAACATATTTTTTTAAAATTGAATAACTAAAATTAAAAGGTTAATATAAAAAATGTTTATTATATTTTAATATTTTTTATTATTCTTCTTACTTTTACTTATGTAAAAACAGTTTTAGACAATGATATTAAAAAAATTAAAAATGAATTTCAATGAAACGAAGAAAAAATATCATCCACAGTCCCACTTTCATGAGTGGGAGAAACCAGAACATTATTTTAATTCGTCAAATTATTAGTTGCGGAGTTTTGGTTTAATCAAGTCGCTGAATATTCGAAGCAAACTATTTCTCTTATCCCGGTTATTATGTTGAAGCACAGAATAGGTTGAAGATTCCTTTAGTTTTTCTTTTTGCCAAAGATTAACATATGCTATTTCTTTCTTGATTATGTTTTGCTATTTTTCTCTGAATTCATTTTTCTCCATTTGTTTGCCCTTTAATTTACTCGTCAAGCCCCTGCACATTGGGATTTGAGTAAAGGCAGCCTCAACCTAGGTTTCTTTTCTCTCCTCAGTCCTCTCTCTTCACTTTTCTATTCTACGATAAAATAGTCTAATTTCCATTGCTAATTACTTACTACTACTACATATTACTCTTAACAGAGAGACACTTATGCTTAGAATTTTTTTTTACTCCATACACTTATGTTTAGAATGCTTGTGAATAAATGAGAAATGAGAGTCGGACATGGATTTTATTTTTTAATACTAAGTAATATGATATGTAACTGTATGAAAGAGAGAGAAATATTTTTTTATTAAATATAATTCATAACTCCTATAATGATAGGTTATTATTTAATAAAATACTAATTTTTTTCTCTAATGTGATTATATCCTATATCTATTTCTTAAAAAAAATTAAATTATACTTGTGGTCCTTTATCTTATTCTTAAGATTTAATTTGATATTTTATCTTTTAAATTTGAATCAATTTTTTCTTTTAAAATAATAATAAATTTTTATTTTCAATCATAAATTTAATTTTTTTTTTACTCATTCAATATGTAAGCTTGTTTCATTAAATATGAAAATCATAAAATTCAACTCATGTTTAAACCAAATAGGGTTATAAACACAACAAACATTATGTGACAAATGAATTTTACAAAAAAAAAATGATATTATATTTTTTAATTTTTTAGTTGCTCATTAGACTAATTTTAACTATTTATAATCTTTATTTGCTTGAATATCAGTTAAGTTATAATTTTTATGTGAGTGAATTTAATAAGATATTTTTAAATTATTAATAATTCTAGAGAGTTTTCTAGGGATAATTAACTTTGTGGGTATATATATTGTGTTGTTTTACTTAATATTTATTTGTATTAAAGATCGTTTTAAAATTCTTAAAAATAGTTACTCGATCTTAGTTATAAAAAAATATTTTAGTTGAACAAAATATTAAAAAATATTTTGATTAAATTATAAGAGGATATTTAAAAAATATTGATGATAAAATATATCTCCTTGTTTTTTTTTTTCTTCATTTCACTTTCACACCAAGTTCAATTGGAATAAAATATATTTTACTTTAAGTATTAAGTATGATTATACTTACATTTAATAAATTTTTTTGAAAAAATAATAACATATTATTTTAAAAATTAACAAAAATAAATAATTATTTTAAATAAGTTGAAGTGTGCGCTCTTATAAGTATTCTATTTTTTTTTTCTCCCATATCATTTTTACCTCATTTTCTTAATTATTTCTCTCTTTCTTTACGATTAAATCACTTAGGGAAAAAAAAATCAACAATCAAGTTTTTTTTTTCTTCTTTTATCTTAATCTTTCTATCTTCTCCTCCTTCTGCCCTAATACATCTATGTTGGATGTATCGTTTACATTTTTTCTATTCCACGAAAAGAACCAGTGAAACAGAAATTTTAGATGAGGAACGGTGGAGTGTGTGGTCTCCATTTCATTCTTTTTTATTTCCTTTTTCTTTTCCATCAATTATTTTTCTCTCTCCTTGTTTTGTTTGCAGACCAAATAATGAGTACAAAAGACACGGTATCTAGGGAGGGAAAAAAGACTTCTATAACGCTGGAAATTTACCTGTCAAGCTTTGCAGAGACTGCTCCAGATCCCAACAAGCCATCACTGCCTCCATGGCATGAACACGGACATGCTGCTGCAGTTGTTCTTTAAAGGCACAGAGCAACAGAACATAATGGGTCTGCAACAAACAAAATAACAAAACTCATAAAAAACAAGCTCTTCACATTAACATTTAAGCACATTAATTAAGAATGAGAAACAAAACCCATCAAAAGGACAAGAACTGAGAAGGACTATGTAAATACAAGTGTAGATAAACCCCAAGATGCCAAACTTAAATAAATGTCCCTACAAAGTTAACAAAATGTTATAGTGATTCAGTACTCCAATCATTATATGTAAAGTGTATATTAAGTCAGAATCAAATCTTAACTTAATTATAGTAGCAGTTGATTCATGCATTTAATACAGATTCTACCATACACTACAGGACAAATACTATGACCAGTTGATACGTACAGAATCACCAAGCTCCGTATCCTCCCATTATTGTACTTTGGGCAGCCAGAAACGTACATTAATGAGGAAGTAAAAGTTGAGAAAACTTGATGAGAGCTTCAACTTTGGCTCAGAACATATTCCATAAGAATTGCAAGAACTGAACCGTCAAAGTTTCAGCAAAAAGGAGAAAGATAAAAGAGAAGTAAACAAGTGGGGAAGATCATGACAGCATTAACAGAAAAGATTCCATAAAGCACTCCTAAAGGCTATTGTAGGAAGCAGCAGCATGAGAACCCTCCAGCAGAGCCACTCCATGACAAATCAGGTTCACCAAATGCCTCGTACTACCGTCCATCCAAAAATAAAGTTGCAAAACCATCACTCCCGGCCCATTATCATTATTATTCTTCATTTTGTGAATTCTGTATATGTGCTATCTAGTCCACAAAATCTTCAAACAATAAATTCATTTTCACATGATTTTATGATTTAACAAGCAGCATGACCAAAAAAACATTGGTCAATGAATCAAGGATTGACAAAACAACCAAAATGATTCCCAAAACCAGATTTTTTTCACAATTATTACGTGGTCCCGAACAATCATAATTTCAACTAATCTTTATTTAATTGAATGTTATTAATTTTTTTCCCATAAATTGATAAAATTAAATACATGTCATTTAAAGATTAATTGAGGCTTGGATGATCTTGTTAATTAATGTCTTTAGAATATTAGTTAAGAAAATAAAAGAAAAAATTATTTACTGTGAAAATCATATAAAAATATAAAAAAAAGAGAGTTCTAAACATCTCAATTTTGCATATCCTACTTAAAAATAATCATTCTAGTTTGTTAATTAATATTCCAAAAAGACTGGTTAATATGTGCAAGCCTCCTTGTGGTGAGACTCTTTAATGATTTCTTCGGAAAAGATCTTAGCAGCATTGAGACAAAGAAAGAAGGAAATCAAAGACAGGTGGAGTGAATTGAATTAAATTAAGATTCTAGGGAGTAGTAGTACTAATCCTAGGAAGTGGATTAAAGTAGAGGGACAAGAAAACAGAAGGAATTGAAGTACAAGAAAAGAGATCGAGGGTTTGTTTGATATAAGAATGAGAGAAAGAAAAACATAGAAACAAACCATGAACTGATCAAGCTCCTTCTCATCGACGACCCCGTTGTGTGCAAGTGCAGAGTACTTTTCAACCACGCGCTGCGACTGCTGAAGCTGGGCGTCGATCCTAGGAAGCTGGTCCACGGGCGTAGCGATTCTGAGGCACGACACGTGCGCCGATAGCAGTTGATCGTAGAGAGGGTGTCCTAGAATGTCCGCTTTGTATTCCCTCAAATCCTCGGATTCGCAATTGCTCTCGCTTCGGTTCCGATCCACGCTCTTCTCGCTGTCGAGGAAATTCTGTTGACGCGCGTTGACGTTAACGTTGTTGAGCCATGTCGGAGGTGGGAGCCTCTGCTGCATGTCTCTATTCTCGTTCAACTCTTGCTCCTCCGTGAAACGCTGGAACGCTATCTCGTGCTGGAGATGGTCGTGGAAAGCCATAATAAAATTTAATAATTAACTGAATTTTTTTTCTGTTTTGTTTTTCTCTCGCAACATTTTAATGAGTTTGTATAACAGAGATCCAAACGCGGTGTAAGGGAAGCGAGGATTTGGGTGAGAAAAAGAAGAGGAGTGGTTGTTGTTGCAGGAGCTAGCTGACTAGGGAGTGGGGGAGAAAGGGTGAGAGAGAGAAGGAGGAAGGAAGAAGAAGTTTGGAAAAGCACTTTTTAAGGAAAGACTTTTTGGAAAGGTTGACAAAGGATGGATGGATCGAGATCCAACGGTGGGATTGGTGATAACGTGGAGGGATTTGTGGTGAGTGTGTGAGAGTGCTCATTGGAGATTTTTCCTGTAATAATAAAAGACAAAGGATGGATGCATGGATAAATATAAATTGATCAATGATGTGGGAGGCAGCTACATGACATTATTATTTAATTACACCTATCAAATAATGCATTCACTCTTGTTTCTTTATTTATTTTTTTAACTCACACTGTGTCAACACGGTACTCTGTTTGCCAAACAAATTGCCGTTTCCAAAAAGAATGAACAGTGCGTTGATGTATTTCCTTTTCCTGTTAAGGTTTGAGAAAATGAAAAAGAGGGGATCAGAAGGGTATTTTTATTATAAAAAAAAAGAAAGAGATCTTGTTTATACATTTTAAGATGAAAGAGAAGTGATCAATATAATAAATGATATAATAAGTAATTAAAATCAATTTAATTGGATAAAGTTGGTGCTGATCCCTTTAATATACTGAGAGTTCTTGAATTGAGAAAAAAAATCCTCAAAATGATATATGATCTCATAGAGTTGACAGTTGAGACTCCTAAAGTCCTAAACCCGCAAAGGGGTGCAGTACATTCTCTCATATCTAATATAACTTAATAAAAGGAATAGGCTAGGAAATCGCATTTTTGCTCTTGCTTAATTTGTTGATACGTGTTAAGTTTCTTGGTTTTATGGTCTTTGCCATGGACATTCACTCCTCTTACTCTCTTTGTCTTTGCGCTCCTCAAAAACAGAATATCCTACACGTATCAGAGAGAGTAAGAGAAGAGAGAGAAAATTTATGTTCGTGCAGATAGATAGATAGATGGCTCGGAGCTTCACAAGAATGAAATGGGTCTCCATGTTTTTACCTACATATTTTTCTCTGTCTCCTTTTATTTTGATTGATCTCTGTTACTGGTTTCACTTCTCTAATCAGATACGTTTTGCATTTAGAGATCGTCCTTTGAGTGGGAAAGGCGATTTTGGTTTCCTGCAAATAAAAGTAACAAAGACAAAAGGTGAGCATTTTATCATCTTGCCAAATTGTTCCGGGTAGATGATTGTTATTAGTTGTTGATTATTTTTTTTACTTACTCATTATTTATAGTAGAACAATCTAAAATTATATCGGCTTATCAATTTTTTTGATTATTTCAATATTCATTAGCCTATTTCTATAGATTTTAAACATGGAATATTTAATTCACAAGTTCACCTTATATAATTTAATGATTTTATTGGATCAAGTTAAAAGTTTGTTGATTTAACACCTTAATACATTTCAAAGTTAATTTTTTTAAAGTACATTAGTCTTTTTAATGTTGAAAATCTAAGCAAATTGTAAATGATTCAAGCAAAATATTAAGTATCTCAAAAGGGTAATACTACGTAACATGATTTTGAAAGACAATAGTAGTAATAGATAGATAATAGATTGACAAAAAATATATCAGTCATATTAAATGGTTCACGAAAAGCAAGAATATTTTTAATTAAAAAAATATTAAATCCTTCTAATAAAACTAAGTAGATTTATTTCTTTACTCAAATACAATATTGCCCTCAATTAAATTCAAATTACTTGCCCCAATAAAATCAAATCTAATTTAGAGCTGCATGCATTCTTAACTTTTTTTCTTCTTCCTTCCCTATGAAACAAATTCCTCTCAAGTTGAAGTCATATCTATTTACTTACATTGCACGCTTCCAATGAACCTGTCTTTCCAACTTTTCCTACTTTCAATCATTACTCAACATTCACGTTGTTCGAAGAGTCACATCCTAGTTCTCAATCAATGTAGAACAGTTATCGAGCCACTCCAACAGTCGTCAATTACCACACATTAGAAACGCAAGTCATCATCATTTCAATACCTGCTTCCCTATGAAACAAATTCCTCTTAAGTTGAAGTCATACCTATTTACTTGCATTGCACGCTTCCAATGAACTACTTGTCTTTTCAATTTCTCCTACTTTCAATCATTACTCAGCCTTCATGTTGTTCGAAGAGTCACATCCCACTTCTCAATCAATGTAGAACAGTTATCGAGCCATTTCAACAGCCATCAATTACCACACATTGGAAACACAAGTCATCATCATTTCAATACCTGCTTCCCTGTGAAACAAATTCCTCTTAAGTTGAAGCCATACCTATTTACTTGCATTGCACGCTTCCAATGTACTCGTCTTTCCAATTTCCCCTACTTTCAATCATTACTTAGCCTTCATGTTGTTCGAAGAGTCACATCCCATTTCTCGATCAATGCAGAACAGTTATCGAGCCACTCCAACAACAAGTCATCATCATTTCAATACTTGCTTTCTCAATCCTTCTCGCTAGAACAAAAAAATGCATTTGACACTCTTAGTTCATCTGCAGCAATCAATCAAACCAACGTTATCGCCATGAGTTCGCAATCCTCAACTGGTTCCAGCGTTGTAAGTCCCTTCATGCCTTATTCTTTTGTTGTTTGATCTTTGTGTGAATCACAACGAAAATCCCAGTTGTTTTAACTATCATACTACCTCATTGCCTTCACACTCCACTGTTTTGTTTCAGCTTTGTTTCTAAATAGATTTTTTCAATTCTTTTAGGTTACTTCTCTACTTTGAGTAAAAATTTACCCGATTTGAATTTGCACATATAGGACAAATATTACAATACTATGTATTTTTGTTATAACTTCTTCCTTTTCTGTAGAAGTTAGCCAAGCTATGATCTCTGCCCCTTATCCATTGGTAAAATTACATTCTTTTAACCAAACAATGTCATTTCTATTATCGTTAGATGCTATTACTCATTTACATCTCTAACCTAGGTACTCTCACCCACTGCTCTACCCTATCTTGATGCCTCAACTCAGAATATGACCATCCTCTTCAATGGAAGTTGACCGTCAACAATCCTGACTTTGGTCAACAATGTATTACTAATCCATGGTATCAATTCTTGGAAAATAATGACTTCGACCCTAGGGATGAGATATCCTTCTACTTCAGGACTTATCAAAGAGTATGAGAATTAGTTATCAGAAAACAGTAGCATTGGGATGATATTGACTCTGATTAGAAATCATTGACAAGCTGTTGGGTTTCCATTCATCTTATTTCAGTATATTACCGAATGCAAAATTACAACCGCAACTTATTTCATTTTTTTTCTACTGCATTTTCCATTCCGCACACTGATAATGCACTGCTTGGTAAGTACTTCAAGGGTTTGAATATGCTATCCACTGATAATATGCTATCTTGGTTCTATCTGCTGCTATACATACCTTCTTAAAATATCAATTACTGCATTCATACCTATAATTGCTATTTTTACCAATCATTTAATTAAATTTTACAATCTTCATAATTATACAACAGCTATTATATATTTTTATATCCAACAAAACAATACATCTACTTATTTTATTTATTAGAGATTTATTATATCAACCAATTATAAATTTTTCCAAGTTTAACTTTCCAAAATATAACAACAGAATAAAAAAATTTGTTATCATGATTTACTTATTTCATTGTAATATAATTTAATTTAAATTATAATTAAATTAGATTAGATTCCAAAGTTTGAAAAACTATTACAGTTTTTTTTTAAAAAAAACAATGCCCATACAATTATATAACTCGAACTATTTCAATTTATTAACAAATTGCTTAAACAAAAACTAATTTAAAATTCTAATTTTTTTTACAAAATTATCCTAAACATACATAACATCTTGTATACCAAACAAAACCAAAAATAACAACCCGTGCAAATGCACAGGTGAGTAACTAGTATCATACTAAAAGCTATATATCACATTAACCCTAGATTTCCTCGTGTTCCCATCTAGGTTCTAATCGTCACAAAAGACCAAGTTATAATTGAATTGGAATTTGACAAAGAAATTCACTTTTGTTGTTATTTCATAAACTCTCTTGTAATCCTATCACATTCCATTGTAATTGTGATTGGGCATGATTATCAACATATTAAGTTGATTTCAATGACTAATTAGACTGAATTGTCTTCACTATTCCAAATACCCGACGCCTATAAATAGTAAAGGATTTTTTTTTTCTAAGATATGTGTTCCAAACAAGGAAAAATCCTCAAGATTGGCCATGTTTTATCCATTCAAGTTGTACGATGTATCTTTCTCTCTTGTGCATAAAAGTTAATACTTTATTTTATCTCTCTCTATATAGTTTGCTATTATGTTTGGTTATCTCTCAAAGTACTTTTCTTACCTAAGTTTGCTAGTAAACATAGTTTAATTAACTCATAGCAATATTAAGGTTGCTTTTAAAGTAAAAGTACTTTTAATATGTATTTTATAAGAGAAATATAAAGTAAAAGGTACTTTTGATTAGTATTGTTTATATAAATTTTATTTTATCAACATACTTTTAAAAATTAATATTTCAAACATCAATCACATTATACTAAATTCTTTTTTTTATTTATCAAATTTGAGTTAAAAACATTCTTTTAATTCAAATTTATGATTTTAAACTTTAAGCTAAACACGTACCAAGCTATTCATAAATCAAACTTGACACTTGGTGACTAACTGGCCCATCAAATCAGCTCAAATTCAAGAGGTACAATAAATTTTCATCCCCAAACTATCTACTGAAATAACCATGAATTTGAGCATTAATATGTATTTCTATACATGAACACTCTTTTCCTTCCAACGCCAAGACATATGATTTGCAGCATCAAATTTCAGAACTACTAATTTGTACAGTTTGAAACATTAACACCAATAAAATTAATCAATATATTGATAAGAAAAGTGTTCAGGATGGGCTTCCGTGGTTAGGGTTAAAAGTTGTCTATGAAAAACATAAAAATGTGTAATCTGTCAAAACTGTTAGGTCTAGCCTGAGGTATATACTAGTTTATCAAGGTGGTATATGATTAGATCACATCCTCCTGATTCCTAGAGACAATATATGATTAGGTTTTATTTGTATTCTTTGGTGACAAGATATGATTAGATTGTACCCGATAAACTTTGGCGATAATAGACTAGGGCATTAAGACATGCATTCCTTGTTGTGGGTCGGGTCGGTCAGAATCCAACATGATGAGCTACCACATGAGGTTAGTCCATGGTCAGTCAAAAGGTACATAGCCCTAGGCCTTGAGGACTAAGGTGTGAAGAGGCTAAAAGAATAATAATAATAAAAAAAAAAAGATTGTCTATTGATTCAATGGAACCGATCCTGAGACAATCAAAGCCTAAAAAAGTAAAAATTATAAAATAAATATATCAATGTGTATAAAAGCAAAAAAATGATGAAATTTTTTTGTGTGCCCAAGAACGGAAAACAAGTCGTTGTAGGCAATTTTTTATAAACAAATATGATTATTTTGATGACTAATTTAATTTTTGAAAAATAAAAAATTCTAATTTAATCTCGTAATATACAAAAGATACGACATTTAAAGATAAATTAATTTTTAAATTTGATAATGTAATATAAAAGTGATTCTTAAAAATATTGATAAAATTCAGAAATTAAATTATAATTTTGATTTTTTGAAAAGATGAAATGATTACTTTTTAACCTGAGTGATGAAAATAATGATTTAGCGAGTAGGTGAGGAAGCAAGGTGGAAAGGCAAAATGTTAGAGTGAGAGGGCCAGGAGAGGCAGGAGGGGTTTTGGGGATGTTGGTGGCAGGTATGTATTTATTCACTTTACTTTCTTTCACCGCTTTGGGAAAACTTTTGATGCTTTGAAGTGACAAGTTTCCATCCCTCTGGAATCGAAAAACACTGCTGCTGAGGAAGGCAAAGGCATCGTTTTCGTTGTAAAAAAGGTTATTGTATTAATAGTAAAACAGAGTGTGTTTTGTTTATGGGTGAGTGTCAGGGGACCCAAAAACCCAAAAGGACGTATGAGAGGCTGCGCTAGTGGCAGTGAGTGAGGCCCACAACTGGCCAGACTCGACGTTGGCCACTACCCAACCCGACAGCGACCTCAGCACCCACGACCAACACGTGTCGCTCCCAGGATTCATGGACCACTTATGTAGTACCAAGATTTAGGAGTGCGATATAAAGTAGGACTGAATCAGCTTCGTACACATGGCTTTTCTTACTAACCATACACGCTGTGGGCCCCGCTATCCATGCCGCTGCTGCATGCATCATCCATGTTCCCATCACCCCCCATTCAATCAAACAACACCATCCTCTTCTACCTAAGCAATTTTATTTCCATTAGTATTTAGTATCTTACATTACAAATATTATACAGTTAAAATATATTATCAATAAATAATATTATTTTTAACTATTGAAATTTAATTTAGATATATCCATCCTCTGCATGACACAAAATACATATATTTTACTTTGTTCATTGTATTATACTTTTATCTTAAGTTGTTTATGAAGAAAAATTAATAAATAAATAAAAAAAATAAGAATTTTATAAAATTAAATTTATTATTATTATTATTTTCATCATATCATAAGAGATATAAATGAAAAAAATATTTAATATTATATTAAAAAATTAAAATGACAATTATTTAAAAATATTTGTTTTCTACAATTATAATGGGATAAAGATTATAATATTTTGATTACCAATTTAATATTTATTATTAAAGTGAAATCGAACTCAAATCTTTTAAGTAACATTTAAAGTTCAAGACTTCTGGATTAAAAATTTGATTGAAAAGAAAAAAATAATTATTAAAATTGATAGATAGGTTTAACAAAAATAGTCATGAAAAAGTTCAAAATTTCGCAACAATGGTAAAAAAAAAAAAACTCTAATTTTGATTAAAAATATCTCATGTTTTGCCTTCACGGGATCACATGGCACACAAAGGAACTATCACTATAAATTATGAAAGCAACTTCACACATCCAATCTGTAGTAAAATTCTCAATGTTATAGAAAAGTCAACTTCGAGGATCAACTTTTGGAATCCGATGGGAAGCGAACCATCTAAGCACAGCCTCCGTCTGCATCGTTGCCTTCACAATAATAAGTAGAGCTTGTAAATGAAGATCTTGAAGCCATTTATTGAGTGAGGTTTACAAAATGAAAGAGGAAAGGGGGGAAATGATTCGCAATTTACTTTCTGTAAGTATAATAAAATTTTAACAGTTCTAAAATTTAATTTTCAGAAGTATATAAGAATATTTTTGGAAATTAATCTCTGGAAATGAGTAATTTCCAGAAATGTTTTTACACGCTTTTGAATTTTTTTTTTTTTGAAATGTTAAATTCAGCCTCAAGTACGAGAATAATTTTTGGAAAATTGACACAAGAAAAACAAAACGCAAAAGAAAGATGTTACATAAAAAGGAAGTGTAGTGTCTTAACACAAATAAAGGTTGGATCTAACATAGTTTCCTAAAAGGTTACGACAATTACTTCCTGCACCTACCTAATTGTTTCTTGCTCCTATTTCAGAATATAAAATTACATACCGAAATAATTTTCAGAAGGAAATATTATTCTGGAATGTATGCAATTTAACATTTTGGAATAGGTGTTTTGGAAGCTTAAAAGATCCAGGAAACAACATTGGAGGTGCTAGAAGCAATCGCCGAAGGATATCCCAATTTGTTAAATTCAACGAGGCGACTTAACTTCAATTACTTAAAGAAAAAAAAGAAGTTAATGGACCAAATAAAACCCCGAACTCAAAATTTACAAGCCTTACACAATACATGTTTTCGATAATATCTCCTTAATAAAAGTTATTTTTGAAGTAACTCCTAAAGATATATTTGTAAGCTTGCATATAGATGTAGAGACCAAAAGAGGATAGGTAAACAATAATATTAGTATAACACTCTCTAAGGCCAACTTAGGTTGACGTGAGTGGTAAGGGCACTCGTCTTTTAAGCAAGAAGTTGAGGGTTTGATTCTCAACTCTTGTGAATGGAGCAAACTTAATGGGAGGAGTCTACCTTTTTGTCTTCCATATTCCGGAGGAAATTAGGATCTATGCTCATTGGAAAATACTCCTTGTGAAAGCAAAAAAATAATAATGCATGTTAATCTTAAGTCTATATTCTTCAACTCTTTTTATTATTTTTCTATCATGTCGTAACTCCTCCCAGTCAGAGCAACTCTAAATAAAAACAATAATAATGATGCTTTGAATTTTGTTAAAAACTGAGTTGTAACTCAACTCGATATGCTGTAGTTCAAATTTCGAAAGCAAAATTTTTATGGTGCCTGGCCTTGTCGGGTGAAAAAGTTTAGGCATGGAATCTGATTTACTGTTTTAAATTTTTAACAAAAGAAGGGACGGCAACGTAACAGTTGCATCTCTGAGGAGATTATAAATAAAGGATAATTTGGTCATATTTTGTTAATGAAATAACAAAATTTTAATGAAAAATTGACTGATAGAGTAAAGTGTCATACAGTCTACTCTATCAAAGAACTTTAAATTTTAATATAAGAAAAGATGCAAATGTAATATTCATATATTTTAGAAGTGTAAAACAAAGTGAGTTGGTAAGTGTATTCGAACGTAGAATTCTATTATATTTATAACATTTTTTAATTGTATTTTCTGTGAGTATTTTTTTTCTATTACATCTTTTTTCTTATCAAACACTTTTTATTTGTTTTTTTTTTCTTTCTTTGTATCTTGCATAAAAAGTGAACAAATTTATTTGATGTGAATACAATTTCTTTATGATGCGTTACCAACAAAAATTCTTTGTGATGCAACCTAAATTTGTCTAGTTTGTGAATGCAATCAAGAGAGAAAAATAGTGTTAGTTGCCATGGAGAAACCCGAAGAAAATTTGCCTCTAGGTGCCAAAAGTAGTAGTGAGGGAAATGAGGACATCTAATGTTTCTTCCTAGGCAGCTTTTGGGCATTTGTAGGATTTTAGTTCCACACAAGTTCATTCTTCCATTGGCTTGTTCATACTAATTTGATTTTGGTTTTTCGACACAGACATGTTTTAACATATAGTCTGCTTCAAAGGGATGTCTTATATATCTGTCAATTCTAGAAGGGCTGCCACCGTTGTTTTGCTGTGCGTCATCGTTGGGAAATTCCCATAAATTGATTTTTCTTTTTTTGCCCTCGACTAGGAATTATAGAGCCTGGGTTTATAAACTTTATAACATTTTTTAATGGCTAAATACATTCTAAGTATTTGAAGTTAGTTACTAATTTTTTCTATTAGTTGATAAACTTGTTTCATCATATCATCAGTGTTTGATAAACAAATTTATTTTAATTGTTTGTAGCATTTTGTGAGATGATATTCAAATTTTAGTTTATTATATTTTATTCTTTTCATTTTTAAAATATTTATCATAATTTACTTTTAACCTTTCTTTTGTAAGATAGTGCTTTATAATTACTTGAGAAATGTCAGAACATCTATATTGCAGCAACTCACAATAGTTACTTACAATGAGATTCACGTGTACACGTACATCATTTTTGTTTTTCAATACAAATAATTTAAACAATAAATTTTTACAATAAAATAACTCTCTTTAGTTGCTTCTAATGGGTCCTCCAATAATATTTTAATCTCAAAGTAATGTTTTTATTAATGACAAACAACTTTAAATAATTAAATACTTTCTTTTTTATTAATTTAATAATGTAAAGCAATGTTGCTTCAACTAGCAACTGTACCACGGAAGCAACCCGTTCGGAATCGACTACAAAGGCAATTGCTTTGATAGCAATATTGCTTTCAGCACAATTTTCTTTTTTACTTTCTAACACTTTTTTTTATGGACTGAAATTTTTTAAAAATTATTGTAATAACTCTCTTCTGATTAATTTAGAAGTGAGATTTACTAAAAATTTATGATTTTTAATAAGTTTTAACCAATCATAATTTTTTTTAAAAAAGAAAATATTTTTAGCATTTATCTTATTACTTTTTTATTTCTCTTCTTAGTAGAATGTACAATATGATTTAAATAGTTTTATACATAGAAAAGGTGATTTAGATAGTGATTGATGAATTAGATATTTATTTCTTGTAAATTAAATTAAGTTACACTATTACAATATTTAGCCTGAAGAGTTCCTTATTTTGAATAGTTTTTTTTTTTTGGTCTAAAATGGTAGGAACTACAGGAATTTGTAATTTTCAGTAAATTTTACTAATAGAAAAAGAGCATCTCTCTTTTGAAAGTTAGTTTATATCCTGCTGTAGCAACCAATCACCAATGAAGTCATAAGCATTGTGTACACTTTACAGAAATTGCCGTGTGATTTCAGAAGGCAAAGCAGATACATTAATCTTTGCATGAAATTGAACACAACTTAGAAAATGAAAAATGTAGCAAGAAGGAACTCCTGCCCTTACTCCTTGATTGTGTTATTAATTTATTATCACGAGCAGCATCGATGGCTTGAAAACAGAAGTAAACAAAATAACTTCTCACTTTCTAACCATTTCCTTGTAACCACATTAAGCATTCTAAGAGAACTGTATGGTTCACTCCACAGAGCCACAGAGGGACCTACTCCCTATTTGTCATTGTCTTGTTTTAGAAAGAAAAGATCGAGAATAAAATTTGGAGGCTGTTGTATGCATGCAACAATCAGTCCATGAAGTTTTCTTTCTAAATGAAATATATCTTTGCTGAGGACAGGCTTTGGAGCAAATACCATCATTCAAGTTGTGCAATGCACAGCCACAATTTTTGTGGTATGGCCTTCGCTCAATCTCCATGTCATGCAATCAAAAGCTTCCCTCAAAGACACACTGAAACATCATTTGACATGCTCCAGTGGCCATTCTGTTGGTGATGATGTTGCCATGCTTTCTCAAACATCATATATTTATATTATATGTATATCATATAGTGTGTGGAACGGGATGAAGAAATCAAGAGGAGGAAAGTAAATTTGTATTTATTCTTTTCTGTAAAATTGGAAAAACTGAAATAGACAGTTGCACAAGACATACATCACTAGGGAAATAGCCACATAGGGACAAGTTAGTGGTTTGGCCTCTCTTTTATGTGTTCTTCAATCCCACCTACCTCTCTTTGTCTTGTAGTTCACCTTTGCTATTTTCATTCTAGCTATAGAATTCTCCAAAAAAATTGGTTAACTTTATTAAAATACTGAGGTGAGCGATGTCTTCTAGGTAGGGAAAGTTCTATTATCTTTAACGTTACTTTAATTACCAAGTCAAAATGGGGCAGTGGCACTCAATGTTCTGTTTTTCAGATACTATTGTGCAAGTCCATGATAATGGTGGTTGTAACTTGTAAGATACTAATACTTATTCCAAATTTCAAAAGGTTTGATCATTGATGGTTGACTGTTTTCTTCTTTGCATCCAAATGAATGGCAAGTCATAATAGGAAAAATGTTAATGTGAGTTGTAAGTAGTAACTATCTCAGGATAAGCCATAAATCGGGATCTTTTGGTACATGGCTATTTATTAGAAAACTTTAAGCATCAGATTGGAGCTGATTTGTGGTGGAATTGTAGATACTAAGTGTTTGTGTGGTTTGAAAGAGGTATGTGCCATTATGGAACTAAAAATAATGATAATTGTATGAAATCTCTGTATTGGTAAGAAAGGAGGAAAAAAATCAACTACACAAAGCCAAAATAAATAATTAGTCGAAGTTCATATGTTATTCTCTGTATATTACAAAATTAAATGGTATAATCCATATCTAGTAGTATTCACTTCTTTACTGCAAATTGAGAATAGGATTCGAGAATGTCCAGCTGGTTCCTGGTGGCATTCTGTTACAGAACATTCTTTCAATTTTAGTGTTTACGAAGCGTTCCCGACCAAATTAAATTTGGTCAAGCAGAAAAATTATTTTTATTTTTCGTTATCATGTGTGTTTTATGCAGGATATCAATTGAAAGGACATGGAGGTTCTGCTTGAACTTTACGTTTTGTGCAAAAATAATTAGTTGGAATGATTTATTATACTAATCTAAACAACTCTTGTTTCTATGATTATCAACGCACGATTTAGCAAAGGAGAGGCATATTGAATTTTTGTCAAATAAGGTTTTGAGTTTTAAAAAAATTATGTAACTAGAGAGTTACTTTCATTGTATTGTAGATGTTTAAAATATGGAAAATGCTAACCAGAAAAAAGTTTTTATTGAAAAAATACGAAGGTATGAGAAATTATTATATAGTTTTATATTATCATAGTTCCTCCAAATATTCACATAACACATAATAGCCTGTTTGGGTTGGTGTTTGTTGGCTTCGACGTGGATCAAGTTGAAGCAAAAAATATTTGCTTCTGCGTCATTCGAGAGTTTTGGAGGTGAAAATGTTTCAAAACAAGGATCACAAAATCCGATCCAAACCTGTGTTAAGTATTATTATTTTTTCTCTCTAAATTTTAAATTTTAAATATGTATTATATAAATATTTATTGAAACTATGGACTAGTTATGGTCAAGTCTCTAAGACTATCTAATAATTTCGGATATTAATAAGTTATTTTCAGGGCAATTTCAACAATAAATTAAAACTTTTTATCTATTGATTCATTGACCAATGCTCTTTTTTATTTAATTAGCATGACCCTTAAAATAGAATACATCTCTGGTCTGAAAAGGGACATTTAGTTTCACTTTCAATGTGTAGAACCAATTCCATAGAACTACATTCTCAATCCAGCTGCCATCTGGTATTTTCTGTATCCTGATTGTTTTCACGGTTCACGTGTGTAGGCCCTTGTCTCTTTTTCCTTTTGTCTTTCTAGTCTCTTAGTTCACCCATATCTCACAGGACAGATAGATATTTAATTATCAATTATTATAATATAATGGTGTTTTATTTAATCATGCACAAATTTAATTCATTGTTTCCATTTGAAATTGCAAGCCAGCATCCGACCATCCCATGTGATGAATTGATCTGGCAGTTTGAAGATTCTTCAAACTCTACAATGACAGCGATTTTGATTTATCATCCGTAATTATAACAAACTTAAGCAATTAACTAATATACTCTTCGGCACTTAGAAGGGCAGTTCTATCATTTGTGCACAATAATAATTTATTAGTATTAGTTTGGATGCAGCGGTTAGCCGCATGATTATGATCCATCCATCTCGCAAGAGGGGTTCTGGATACTATTATTATATACCATAACATTCATTTCTATCTTTAAGAAACAAGTTATAATATAAAATATTTTATAACTTATTTTTTATAAAAGAAACGAAGATTACATAATTGATGACGCTGATAAGAACCTCGAAACTATGTAAATATTCTTTCTTGGATCACGATTTTGAATGCAGCTTTCGGTTGATACTGATATGATGAAATCTAAACCAAATTGACAAATCACCTTGGAACTAATATTCAATACACAACTATATTCCCAAGAGCAGCGGCTTATTAGAAAGGAAATTGTTAGCTACCAGCCCCCAAAATTCGGAACACCATCCACCCAACAACAATAAGGATATGCACAATATTCACGTCAAAAGATTAATGAAGAACATGCATATATACATTGCAAATATGCAAAGAATTTCGATGAGCATAATTACAATTTACAATAAATTGAGTTGTATTATCATATACGGAAGCTAAGAAACGACCATAGTCCATGAACCACAATAGCATGTTACAAACAGTCGACAACCTTTCTACAAATCAACTTATTAATTCAAAAAGAGAAAGAAAGGAAAAGAAAAAGACCTAAACGGCTAAACCGGATTCAGACTAATAAAACGAAAAGAAGAGCAAAACAGAGTTTTATCAAACATATTAATTATTGTCAAACCTTAACTAAAGCAATTCTTATTTTCCTCCTCAACGTTTGCCAAACTTGGTTGTGGCCTTCCCCCAGTTGCAACTTGAGAAGGAGAAGAAGAAGAAGCTGCCAAGACCAAGCTTCCTTCACTCCATGCCCTCCTCATAGGGTATGACACATTGTTACACCTTGGAAGCTTGTGCGTGCAATTAATAAGTGACTTGTTATGGAGTGCACAGCCACAGTTACGGTGGTAGGGTCGTCGCTCGACGCAGTTATCGTAGCAGGATATGCACCCTTCATACACTGACCAGAATAATCCATCTGGGGTGGCACCAGTTGCCATGTTTGATGTCTCCAACAAGAAGCAATGTAGCTTCTTTTTTTTTTTTTCTTTTTGTGATGTGTGTGTATCTAACTCCAACCTTCTTTTTTTCTTTTCTTTTCTTTTATAGCTTGATGATGCCAACGTGCACCCTCCCTTTTAAAGTGTTTTAGGTGTTCAGCACAAAATGATGGGCATTTATATAATACCATGCGCTGGTGGTTAATTAAATATATATTGCAAGCCAGATGGGCCAATTTGGTTGTGGGTAAATTAACGGCACATTGATGCGTTGCGGGAGGCCACTTCATGGACTAGGTACACTTTTACTTTTAATTAAGAAAAATTTAGGAGAATTGATAACACTTCAGTCCAAAACAGGAAAAGTCTTTTGATTATAAAAGAATTTATAAGATTACTTATATTTATCTCATTACAAAAAGACAAATAAAGACAAATAATTTTTTTTTACATGTTATCGATTAGATAGAGACTTTATCCTATTCGATTGGAACGACCATTGATATTTTGACCAGGTACACATTATATTAGGACGTGTTATTATGATCAATTAGTCAGTAGCTGACAGTTAAACAAAAAATGGGTAATGTTACCCGCAAGACACTTATTTTAGGTTACCTATTCAATACCCGTTCCTTTTTCTTTTTGCCTTCCCCAAATAAAACAATTTTTCATTTTGGACTTTTTTTTGTATTTGATTGACTAGAAAACAATTTGGTCTCTTTTTTCTCGCTGTATGAAGGTGGAATTATGGATGGTCCCAAAAGCAAGGTTTGTTTTCATTCTGAGTTGGAGTGTTTGAGTTATATACGTTGTGGCTTTGGTTGCACTTTTCTATGGGTTTAGTTTTGGAGTCCTTCGTGAATAGCGGATTGGGGCAACGTACGAGGTGGTCAGGTCACTGTTACTTGGCCATAGACTCAATTTATGCTCCTTGGTATTATCGGATGGTTTTGTTTTGAGGTTCACATTACAAGGAAGCATCATATGGTGGAAGTGAGATTCGTTTGACGGCAGTGGTTTTTGTTATGCCATTGGCATATTCTGTCCCTGTGTTGTTTCTTGCTTATAAACAAAAAAATAAGAGTTTATTGGGTCGAATTTTGAAGGCGGGGGACAAGTCAATTCAATTGTAAAATGATTGATTTGGATCCAATTTGGATTTAGAATTCTTTTGAAACAAATAGCCAACTCAACTGAATTCAAGTATGTCTAGCTCAAATCATCAGATCAGGATGTATTTATATTTTCAGACAAAATTCATTTAAAAAATATTAAAGAATAAAAATAAAATAAAAATATATAACACAAAACGGATTTAGTATCTATTATCTTTTTTTTTTTTTACAACCAAGAGGATTATTGTAGAGTTAGTAGTTCTATCAGATCGCAACTACTTAACACTTAACTAGACACCTTGTTTCTAGGTATACTAAAGACGAGCTTAAAAATGATCAAATATCATGAAGATTTTTTTTTTTGGGGGGGGGGGAATGTAAATTATATTAAACCCAAAATGATACAACAATAAACGGGGCATACCCCGCAGCTAGAGAAAATCAAAAGCCTCCCTAATACAAAAAGACTTATATCAAGATGCTAAAACAAATGCAACAGGTGTGCTTGTCTATACATAAGAAACTTAATCTTGCTAATAACCTCTATTACAGAAAATTGATAATCTTAAAAAATCAGCTTGTTCCTAGACAGCCAGATGCAGTAGACTGTAATTGCTATAGACAGACAACGTAATTTTCCTTGAACACCTGATGTGGATCTGTCTCTAATTAAAAAGTCAGTAATGCGCTATAAAGAAGTGAAACACCTGTGAAAAGGAGCCAAATCAAGGATGTGAACCCAAACTTGGAGAGATTTCCTGCAAGAAAAGAACAAATGAGCACTTGACTCAGTCTCATTTGAACATAAAGGACAGAAAGAACCCTTGTTCAAAAAAGCAACTTTGTCAAGAGTAAGCAACCGATTTCTTTTAGCAAGCCACAAAATGAAAGACATCTTAGGGGGGATTGCTGGGTTCTATATAATAGAACACCAACTAATAGTAGGTTTGACACCTCTAATGTATTTATAGACTTTGCCAACAAGCAATTGTTCATTGGTGCTCCAAGATTGAATCTTCTTTTTGACCTCTTCCGTACTTAGCTCTTTAGAGATAATAAAGTTCCTTATTTAAATGATTTTCTTTATCAAAACTGAATTTAATAAAGAACTATTGTAATTCCACACATCGCTCTCTCTGAAGATTTTTTTAATTGTATTTAATGTTGTTCTCCATGATGTTGGAGCCAATTCCAGACTAACTAGAAGTGGTATAGTATATAGCCTTGATTGCTTAAGATTGTAATTAAACGAGGAAGAAAGAAAAACTGGTTTGAATTAGTTTTCTAAGGAAACTTCTTAGAGAATAATACGCGTTAAATTAAAATGAAGACAGTTGGAGGGGAATAATGCAGTGCTTGTAGGAAAAGCATACCAATTTTCTACCCAAATTTCTACAACGACCTCCACCTAAAAATAAAATATAAACTTAATGGAGTGATCGAGGGAGCGAAAAATACATTTTGCACATAGAGGGATATCTCTATTCTGTGGTTTCTGATAACTTACTCGAAATTATTATTATCATATTGAAAACAAGAGTATGAAATGTCCGAGGATGCCAACAAGCTTAACTGAGGTAAATTTATTTGTGATCGTGCCAAGTCAAAATTGTTTATAAGGTCGTTCTTAGTTGGATTATTTTATAGCCGGGGAGTATATGAAGGACCAGGCCCATTGCAGATTTGTTTTTGGTGAAGAAAATAAATGACCCATTGCAGATTTCAGAAATAAAAAAATCTTGCCCGAAATCTAATGACTACCTGTAATACTTGACTATTCATGTACCATCCACAATGGGAAATACAAGAATTTGTGATTTTTTTGTAAATATGGGATCAAATTTGTGAATTTTTTAAAATAAAAGACCAAATTTTGAAATTAGGAAACTAAAATTATTGATTTTTTAAAATACAGAAGGTATCAAATATTTTTATTTTAAAATGAAATGACTAAAATTACAGGATTGAACAAAATACAAATACCAAAATTACATTTAATCATTTTTATTAATATTCTAATTATAATCTTTTATTTAAGAGTCAAATCTCGAATATACATTGTTTCCTTGGGCGACACGTTCTTTTTAGTCAAAGTCCAACACTGGCATCTCTGTTATTCTTCTTTTAATTTATTTATTATTTTGCAATTGGTGCGATTGAATTGGGCCTGAAAGCTCGGCCCAACCATAAACCACGAAACGAGTGGTATATAAGCATATTTTGATTTGGAGAGGGAATATCCTATTGGATCGGGTCAAACCCAGGTACACATATGTGGGTGGGTGGGTCCTGCAATTCCTTCCTTCTCCTTCTGTTTTGCTGCATCTAAAAAAACAGTACGATTCGCAATTGTTGTTGATCACTGACTCGAAGCAAACAATCATGGGAGGTGGGAACAGAAGATCAAAAGGTGGAAACAGAAAATCCAACAACAGCAGTGGCAGCGGCATTCCTAAATCTCGAAAAAGAGGTTCGGATGTTAAAACTGCATTGTTCGTCGAAGGCGGTTTCTTGTCTGATTGGCATCTCCCTTCCCCTACCCAAATTCCAGGTGCAGATGACAACATAAAAGTTATTTTATTTTATCAAAATTCCTTTTTTTTTCTTACAACATGATAAATTTTTGAATTTGGGTGCTTCTATGTTTTGTTTTGGATTTTCTTTTGCAGGGAGAAGTTCTGGATCCAATAACAAATCTGGGAGCCATCGTAGAGGTGAAGGCTCTGTATCTAAAAGTGGGTTTGCGAAATCTTTGGGAGCTACTATTCGATACAATTATCCTTCATTTGATGTTCAGGTTTGTCGTGCCCATTAAAGCTGTTAGCTTTATGATTTTTCCTTATAAAATGGAACATTGCATATCTATTTTGTTCATTATGTTTTTACTTGTTCTGCCTTTGCATTCGTTATACATGCCTGTGTAAATTTAATTAAGGTTAGGATACCTGATGGGTGAAGCGATTTTTCTTGTTTTCATAAGCAAGCAAAATGGATTGTGTTACTTAACCAAATATTTGAACTCTCACAAAGTGTATGCATAAGTTTGTGAGTCAATTTACTCATCCACACAAGTATCATGGAGGAAGATATTGTCAACAGTCAATATCTACATCTTCATGAATAGCTGAAAATTATATTCTTCATCTTTTAACTTATCGTTCAGAATATTTTCATCATGTGTCTCTGGTTGTGTATGGATTTAATTTCATAAGATCAGATGAACTATGTTTGTAGTTGCTTCAGAGTAACTTATGTTTAATGACATATTACCAGGAGGTTGCATGTGCTGGGATTGGGAACAATGGTGAAGATAGTAATTTAAATCAGCTGCAACCTTTTGTTTTCGCAGACTCCAAGAAGGGTCAAATTATTGCTCATATAGACCAAACACCTCCTTCAAAACCCAACAATGTGAAATATAGGTACACTTATGATGCAGATTTTATTTTGGGTGACAGTTCTCATAGAGGATTGGGTTTCCCTGCTGAACAAGACAAAACCCCAAGTGGCATTGGCACTTCTGAACAGATGCCCCAGTCAACTCCAGTTTTAGATTCATCACCATTTGAGAAGGATGCTGATTCTGGTGAGGGTATGGATTGTGAGTTAACCAATCAGATGGCAGAAGACTTGCCATCAAATGTGTCTGCTGAGAGAAATTCAGGGTTTCTGACAATTGGAGGTCTTAAATTATACACTCAGGACATCTCGGATAATGAAAGTGATGAATATAATGACGGAGACTCACCAGATGAGGACAGCTCTGCGTCTTCTGAGCCAGAAGAGTTACTTGGATCATCTGAAACCAATGACTCTGAATACTCATCTGATAGTGATTCAGACATTAATGAAGAGGTTGTGGAAGATTATTTGGAAGGAGTTGGTGGTAGTGACAACATCATGGAAGCAAAATGGTTGCTAAAACCTGTTTTGGATGAGTCAAATGATGATAGTTCTTCCAGCAGTTGCTATGACGAGGCATTGGAGAAGTTGAGTGGCTTTGTCCTTCAAGAAGCCTCCAGGGAATATGGCATGAAGAAAGCTCAACCATGGAAGAAACGCTCTGTAGGTTCTGGACCTTTAGCTTTGGAAGACCTAATGTTGGAAAAGGATCCAAGATCCATCTCTGCTAGAAAGAAGCATGTTCCTCGATTCCCTCAATCTTGGCCTTCACATGCTCAGAAGAGTAAAGCTTCCAAAAGAATTCATGGTACTGCTATCACACATTCACACATGTTAAAGATTCAATTTTGTTGTCTAAGTTCTAAGCTTTTAGTTTAAGTAAATCTCTCTGTCCTCACTGAATTTACTTCTACTTTTCAAATTCTCAAAAGAATTGAATTTACCAGTCAAAGTGGGTCCAGACAAAAACTTGTTTGAAAACAATTGCATGCTTAATTTGTGCAGAGGAATGTTAGTAACATATTCTCTAACAGTTTCTTTTCAACATGCTCTATCATATTGGGTGAAATTCATGTGGGTTCCACTAAATATGTAGGTCCCATTCTCTATTTGGTGAGTCCCATTCCTAAACTAATGGGATTCACATGAGTTTCAACCAATAGAAGAGTGTCGGAGAGTGTGTTGCTGGAATTCCTCATTTGTGTATCTTCAATTTGATGCACTTTGAGTTCCATGAATACTTTTTGGTAAAAATATCCAGGTTGATGGAATCGGGGTACAGTCTTATGGGGATTTCACATCCATGGAGTTTGAAACTGGAAATGGTTGTGTGTGTGTGTTCATTCATTTATTCTTTAAGTTTGATGAGATAGTAATAGTAAAGAGTTTCTGTCACTTCATTTTTGCTTACACAGATTCTATACAGGTGAAAAAAAGAAACTTCGTAAAGAAAGGATTGCTGTAAAGCGCAGGGAAAGAATGCTGCATCGTGGGGTTGATCTTGAGAAAATTAATTCGGTATGGGATACAAAATTAATTATTTTTCATCTGCAATGATATATAGAATGAGTGTCCCATAGTCATCTTCTACCTTGCCTGTGCATCTCAAATTTCGTTTCCTTACACATTATCCAAGTCTTGTGATCTATTTCTATATATACTAAATCATACCATTCTTTGTTGAGTGTAACTGTATCTTTTCAAAGTTGACCATGTTGTACTTAGATGAGGAAGTGTATGAATATTCAAAATTCAAATTGTTCTTGACACTCACATCTCTATCTAACTTTATCTCAATTTTTATTTTTTGAATTCTAGAAATTAGAAAAAATTGTTTTGGAGCAAGTGGATATGTTCTCTTTTCAGCCTATGCATTCTCGGGATTGTTCACAGGTGTGTTTCCTGTCTGTACACCTTTTCTCTCACGAATGTCCTAAATTGTATGGCCTAGAA
The DNA here is from genome assembly GCF_004193775.1 of Glycine soja. Classification (NCBI taxonomy): domain Eukaryota; kingdom Viridiplantae; phylum Streptophyta; class Magnoliopsida; order Fabales; family Fabaceae; genus Glycine; species Glycine soja. Next base: position 34,871,159 of record NC_041012.1, on the reverse strand, counting down.
CTATTGCTGTTTAAAATGCATAAGCACACCAATAATTACTCATCAGTGCCTTGTTCTTGTCAAATAGATTTTTCATAAAAAAAATGGGGTTTGTAAGAAAATATTCATGAAAGGATTCAGCGTTTGAATCATGGTTTAATCTTGAGTGATTTGGGGAAGTCACATCAGTGACATAACAAGTTTGGAACATTCAAACAGTTTGGCATGGTAAAGCCATATTTAATTTGTCATGCTCTTGTTACATTTACTGTCTTTCAAGAATTCTGCACATTCCCCACAAGTCACAACCATTGATTTGGTCTAAGAGAACAGTTGTATGTTATTTGTTTTTGCTTTGGTATAACAGCTGGGTTCATAAATGTTTAAATACCATATTGCTCTCATATTGATATGGGTTCTCAATGAATATAGATACAACAATTAGCAGCAATTTATCAATTGCAGAGTAGCAGCCAAGGATCTGGCAAAAAAAGGTGATGATGATCTTCTCATATTTATAGAATTAAAAATGTTTGGGAATGTAAATTTAATAAATTTAGCCTGGAACTTTGGTTTCAGATTTGTGACAGTGATGCGAACGCAGTCTACATCCATGCCATCTTCAAGTGGTAGACAGCGCCTGGAAAAGGTTCTGTAGTGTTTCTGTTTGACATCTTGAAAATTATTTATGCATTGAATAACATTTACACTTTTCCTCCTATTTTCATCCATGTCCTTGAGATACAGAGTGGCCCATCCTCTCCTTTTTCTCATTGTTACTGCCCAATTCATTGAAACTTTGAAATATTTACTGGAAGCTTTTTGATCTTTCAATGATTTGATGTTTCTTTTAAAACCTAAGCTTTTTTTTACTTATTACATATTTGGAATTATCTATTCTTTAACTTTCTATAGTTGAGACTGACTGTTATACGAACTTCAGTTGTTGGGAGTTGATGATGAGGATGCCGATTTTTCCGTGGCTGACTATGTGAATAAGAAATCTGTGAGTGGAGACAGAAGACTGGGAAAGAAAAATGCTAAAAGGAATGATTTTAGATTCCAAGAACCTCAATCTGCCCAGAACAAGTACTCAGGAAGCCATAAAGTGAAGGACAAGAAAGGGAGTGGACAAAAGGGTTCATATGCTAATCAGCCTGTGTCATTTGTATCAAGTGGCTTAATCCATTCAGAAACTGTACAGGTTACAGTTGATGCTGAAGAGACTAATAGGAATGGTGTCACCAGCTCTGCTAATATAGGTTCATTTGAAGAACACACTACTGGTTTTGGTTCAAAAATGATGGCTAAAATGGGATACACGGAGGGAGCAGGATTGGGGAAAAATGGTCAAGGTATGGCACAACCTATTGAGGTTATTCAAAGGCCCAAATCACTTGGTTTAGGTGTAGAATTTTCCAACAATTCAGCTGAGCCAGCTAGGAACAAATCTTCAAGAGTTGGTGCTAAATCACTTGGTGTGGGTGTAGAATTCTCCAACAGCCCGGCTAAGCCAGCTCCAAACAAATCTTCTAATGTTGGTGCTTTTGAAAAACACACTAAAGGCTTTGGATCAAAGATGATGGCAAAGATGGGCTTTGTGGAAGGCACGGGATTAGGTAGAGAATCACAAGGCATTACCACTCCGTTGAGTGCTGTTAGGCTTCCAAAGTCGCGAGGACTAGGTGCCAAAAGTTAATTTATAAGTAATTGTATGTTGGCTTAGTAAATCTTATGATTCTCTCGTAGTTTAGCTTTACCATGGGATGACCATCTCTGAAATCACTCGGTTAAAATGCTATATTTCTAGCTCCTAGTTATTTGTTTTTACTTTTTTTAGGAAGAACTAAGAAAACTCAGTCCTAAAGAGGACATGTAATTATGTTGAATGTGGCCAGCTCTTGGATGACCACATGGAATCATACTTTTCCTTATTTTTTTCATTAATCATTATTTAAGTTACGGACCACTTAACAAAAAATGAGGGAAGTCACCGTTTTCGTTTCTCAAAGTTACTGAATCCGTGTCCGTTTCATTTGTCCATTTTGTAACGAGTTTTATGTTGGAATGTAGCGGTGCCATGCTCATTTAATTTTCCTTAGTGAGTTGGTTTTCACAATTTGTCGGTGATTAGACTTGCCTAAGGAGCAAGAATGAAATGTCATTTTCTTAAATTCCATTTTCCTCTATTTGACAAAGGCACTATATCTTTATTCAATTGATTGTATTTCCCATTGCTCACTTTCAGTAATAATTGAAATAAAAATGCAAACGTGGGCAAACAGCCATCAGAGAGTCATCGTAGTAACTTAGGCAGAGCTCCAAAGACATCAATCACATTGTATGAGATCTACCAAGCACGTGGATCCAAATTGAGGAAAACGTGAAAACTATCATACACCAAGAATTACGTCATTGAAGGCATTCTCTTATACAAAAACATTAAATACTCTCTCATCATCATTATCATAGGGCCCTTATGTCTTTCAAATTAACCTGTCTTGTTTTGGATTCAATTAGAGAGAAGAAAGGATAACTTCATCAGCGAAATGGTAGCACTCGGTTGTTTGATTATCATTTTCAATGGTAATTGAGCAAGATGGCATTGTATATGGTGCATGCTGGATGATATATCTATCTCAACAAACTAGAATATTCCACATATGGTATTTAATTATTTAAATACCATTTGTTCCGAATTCAAATTTATGGGCATCGTTAGTGTTCTTTGTATATGAGGTTATTGTCTATTTCAGTTTTTGGTCAATTATCACGATTTTGTTCTTAAAAAGGATATATCGGTAAATTGAGAAGAAAAAAAATATTTATAAACGATTCATATACTCAGACACCTAATTAATATAAAAATTTGTGACTACCGAAACATTAGTGTTTTTAACACTACATATTTATAATATAATTTCAACACTTTGTTAATGAAAAGGGTTAGGTCTAATCTCATTCTCCTTTGTCGGTATGGAAGCACTATTATGGCGTTGGTCAAAATTAGATGTCAAGGTGTAACGTTTCCCAATGTTCTGGTATTTTCCCCACTTAGATCTATAGTTAAGTTACCTGCATGTTGAAGCTTCATAATACCAACAACCCGTTACGTTAGTGTCACTTCAAAGACGTGTATAAAATAAAGTAACGTTCAGAATCACTAAGTCTCGAACCTTAACCCTGTTCTGTGGTTTTAATCACAATTTTTCGATGTTAACTGTAAGTTATATTTGTGCTAGATAATAGCAACCTAAACAAGGTTACATGCATCAAATTTCATCAGTGCTTATTTCTTTGGTACAATGTCGACATAAAGGTTGGAATTAATAAATTCTTTTCCTGGTTACTAGCGCTTATGGAAGAAGACAAATAATCATTAAGAAAGTTTCATCATCTAATAATACAACCAACGCTTTCCGTGTTTGTTTTATTTTAGAAAATATGTTTAACTTCTTTTATTGTGTGATTTTCTTGATTTTTTTTGACAAAATCTGATTTTCTTTTCTTGATATAAACAATGAATTTGGTGAAAACGACTCTTTTTTTTTTCTTTCTTTTAGGTGAAAGAAAAATGAATCACAGTATCACTGCTAGGGCTAATTATGACACTGATTGGTTGTTAGTTTCACACAAATGACAAATTACAAATGAATGGGAAACATAAGTTAACTAGGCCAAATTATCAACCTGTAGGCTGACTGCTCTTTTTTTTTTTTCATCTCCCATCTTTGGATGGTTTGTTTAAACTTTAAAAAAATACTAGTAATTTTAAAATGAGTATTTTTGAATAAGCAAACAAAATTTATTTTTTGAAATAAGTAAAAATCTGATTATTTTAAGTAAAAACAATTTATATAAACACATCAGAAAAACATAAAATTACTTATTTTATTAAAATCAGTGATTTTTTTAAAAAAAATAAACTTAAACAAGCTCACCTTTAATATGTTATTAGCCGATTTTTTTATTATTTTCCTATTAAGCGATGTTTTTTTTTTTTTGTAACGGAGGAAATTCTAATCTCAATTTAGAAGAAGAAGCTTTAGGCACCTTTCAAAAAAAAAAAAAAAGCCCTAGGCACAAAATTTTGTAAAAGCAAGTTCGTCACAAAATATAAGGCCAGTGTAATTAAATTTTGTCACTACTACATTTTTACGGCCGCAGAATGTCGGTGTTAGCTGAAATTTTTTTATGACAGAATTGCGAATCGGAATTCAGGTGTATTTCGAATAATTCTATTATAAATAAAGCATTAACGTATAACAAATAAGAAATTTAAAACATTAATTTAAAAGTACTAATGATTTTATTAAACTGTAAGCCTTAGTAATAAATAATTAAAAAAATTATTTAAAGAATTAAGAAATAATTTTTTATTAAAAATATCATAAAATTACATTAAAAGTTATAATAAAAAAAGCGTATTCATAAAACATTTTTAAAATCCTTTTTAATAAGTGATTTGAGCGTCGTTAAATTATTTTAATCATGCAAGAATTGATGTTGGATTATTATCTTTCTGTCTGTATTCTGTAGATTCATAAGGTAAGAGAGAAATTTAAATTATAAATGAGAAATGTTAATAACATAGTACTTTTTTAATAAATTCTTTTTCATACAATGTTTATTATAAGATGAAATTATTTAAAAATCACAAAATCATATAGATTCTACTTTTTTGTATTAAACACACCCCATTTATGAGTTTATAGTTTTGGGTCTTGTCAATAAAGGTACTTATTAGGAATTTAAAATATTTTTTAATTAAAATTTATATTGGAAATGCATTAGAATTAATAATGGATATACGTTAATGTTATTTTTTAATAAAAACGTTCTATTACCAAAAGATGTTTTATTTTTTATTCTTTAAGCAGTATTCTTAGCATTTACCCTCTCACTGTAAGTAGTTATAATGGTAGTAGACCAGTATGGTAACAAATAAATAAATAAAAGGACAATATGGTAATTTAAGAGCATGATTATGTCCTTATGAAATGAGAACAGTGAAAGAGAAGCAGTGAGAGGGAAGGAAGCATATAAATTTGCAGTCCCCGGTTTCAACCCCCTCGTTCCACCGTTTCGCGTTTTTTTCCTACCATAAATTCTAGATTCTCAATTGCTCAAAGAAATCGTTTTATGCCCTCAAACTCAATTACCACATCGATCTTCTTCCCTCTTCCCTCGGGTGAGTGAAATTCACGTGCTTTTCAATCTTTTCTTCTATCTACATTTCGTCTTTTAAGTTGGGTCGTGTTGTTTTGCATCTGCATCCTCCCTTAACTAAGAACCTAGTTAGAGCTTGTTCCGTGTACTTTTCAATTTTTTAACTTTGTTTCCTTGTCATTTCCCCTATCTGGGTCTTTCAGATCTGATGCAAAACTGTCAAAAAATGGAGTCTTTTCATCGATTTAGATTGTGGGTATTCGTTTTTCTGTGCTTAATGTTTCAATCGGGAAATGGGTTTTACCTCCCCGGTAGTTACCCTCACAAGTATGGCATTGGGGATGAGTTATCGGTGAAGGTGAATTCTCTGACTTCAATTGAGACAGAAATGCCCTTCAGTTATTATAGTTTACCCTTTTGCAAGCCTGAGGGTGGTGTCAAGGACAGTGCTGAGAATCTCGGTGAACTCCTCATGGGGGACCGGATCGAGAACTCGCCTTACAAGTTTAAGATGTACACCAATGAGTCTGAGATATTCTTGTGTCAAGTGGAAAAGCTCTCTGATGATCAGTTCAAGATCTTGAAGAAGAGGATTGATGAGATGTATCAGGTTAATCTCATACTTGATAATTTGCCTGCCATTAGGTTTACCAAGAAGGAGGAGTACTTTTTGAGGTGGACCGGGTACCCGGTTGGTATCAAGATTCAGGATGTGTATTATCTGTTTAACCATTTGAGGTTTAATGTCCTTGTCCACAAGTATGAGGAGACCAATGTGGCTCGTGTTATGGGGACCGGTGATGCGGCCGAGATGATCCCGACAATTGGTAAGGATGGATCTGACAAGCCTGGTTACATGGTTGTTGGGTTTGAGGTGATACCCTGTAGTATTATGCATAATGCTGATTCTGTTAAAGGGTTGAAAATGTATAACAAATACCCATCACCTATCAGATGCGATCCATCCTCGGTGGCAATGCCTATCAAGGAAGGGCAGCCACTTACATTTACTTATGAGGTCACCTTTGAGGAGAGTGATATCAAGTGGCCATCTAGATGGGACGCCTACTTGAAGATGGAGGGAGCCAAAGTTCATTGGTTCTCTATCCTCAATTCGCTTATGGTGATCACTTTTCTTGCTGGTATTGTTCTTGTTATCTTCCTGAGGACTGTTAGAAGGGATCTGACCCGGTATGAGGAGCTTGATAAGGAGGCCCAAGCACAGATGAATGAGGAGTTATCTGGTTGGAAGCTTGTTGTGGGGGATGTTTTCCGTGCCCCATCAAATCCTGCTTTGTTGTGTATAATGGTTGGTGATGGAGTTCAAATTCTGGGGATGGCTGTTGTGACAATTTTGTTTGCTGCACTTGGATTCATGTCACCGGCCTCACGTGGAACACTTATCACAGGTATGCTGTTTTTCTACATGATACTTGGTGTTGCTGCTGGTTATGTTGCAGTTCGGCTGTGGAGGACAATTGGCTGCGGTGATCAGAAGGGATGGATTTCCGTTGCTTGGAAGGCTGCTTGTTTCTTCCCTGGTATCGCCTTTTTGATCCTCACAACCTTGAACTTCCTATTGTGGGGAAGCCACAGCACGGGAGCCATTCCATTTTCACTCTTTGTTATACTAATTTTGCTTTGGTTCTGCATCTCTGTGCCCCTTACCCTTATTGGTGGGCTCTTTGGAGCAAGGGCACCTCACATTGAGTATCCAGTCAGGACGAATCAAATCCCTCGAGAAATTCCCCAGCAAAGGTACCCATCATGGCTTTTGGTTCTTGGTGCCGGCACCCTTCCATTCGGTACCTTGTTCATTGAGCTCTTCTTTATCATGTCTAGTATTTGGATGGGTCGTGTTTACTATGTATTTGGATTTCTCTTGGTTGTTATGATTCTTCTTGTGGTGGTCTGTGCTGAGGTATCTCTAGTTCTAACCTACATGCACCTATGTGTGGAGGACTGGAGATGGTGGTGGAAATCATTTTTTGCCTCTGGTTCTGTTGCTATATACATCTTTTTGTACTCCGTAAACTATCTTGTATTTGATCTCAAGAATCTGAGTGGGCCTGTTTCTGCAACTCTTTACTTGGGATATTCCCTCTTCATGGTTCTAGCAATCATGTTGGCTACAGGCACAGTTGGGTTCCTTTCCTCATTCTGGTTCGTGTATTACTTGTTCTCTTCAGTCAAGTTGGATTGAAGACTCTTCACAGTTAAAAAAATTAGCTCTACAGAGAACAGTTTTCAACAGGAGGACCCTCGGAAATGTTCAATTTTATGTTACTTTATTTCAGTCCATTTTACTAAGGAAAGTAGTAAATTTTATAACAAATAATCAAGTTTTACTTTTTTTCATTGTTAGATATAATATCATTGTATGATAGGTTGGAATTCTGAGGTTTATACTGTACTTGGCCGTCGCAGTTGAGGAATGTAATTCTGATAATGGGATCTTCATGGCCTTACATGCAAAATTTACAATTTCATTTTATTCATATTATTGGTTTTCAGTTTACTGATCTTTGTACCTCTAGTTTAAATATATTTTAGTCTTTATATAAATATAATTATAATTGATTTCATTCTTCCAAATTGTTTTGTTGTTTAGTTCTTATATTTTTAAAATTTTTGGACATGATCTCAGTTTAAATGTATGTTATGTCATTGATAAATGATGATAAGAATTATTTTAAAACAAATAACATTGTAAGAATTAAAACCAATAAAAAATCAAATTTAAATGTTGAAAATATATTTTAACGGTTCCTCATAGTACAGTACTATGGCTGTATTTCACACAATAATTGTCCTTTTTTAGCACCAAGGGTTATTGGACCACCTCGAATGGAAAACAAGGGACAAAAAGAAATTCAAATTTTAAAATTATAGTCACGCGTAACTTGCATCATTCTGCACCTTAATAAGAATTATATGGTCTGATCAACATTGGGAAGTTTTCATTCCATCATATGGTACGACTTGTGTTGAGTTGTCATATTTGTTTGTGGCCGTTCCGTCCTTCTGCAAAGGACCTTGGACAAAGGCTTCTACAGTTGGTCCTAATTTTTTACAGTATAGACAAAAGATAATAGATAATGATGATGATATGTAATAGAACATTTACGAAAAGAGCTCTTCAACAAATTGGAAAAGTTCAAACTTTATTTGTTAAGTCAAAAGAAGTGTTTATAAGAGTATACATGAATTGTCTTCTGTCTCTGCCTCAAATAAGGGGATGGATGCCTTATTTATACACAAAATTTAATCATTATACACATGCCTTTTTTTTAAAAAGTGCATTATACACATGCCTTGTCTTACATTATTGCAGAATTTGAATTATTGTTTTGCTGACAATATTGACAAAAAGTCCAAAGCTACAAAATTTAATTCATTTTAACTTATAAAAAAAACTCATTTCATTTTCTTCTTCTTATTTTCTTCTCCCAGTACACAAGCTCATAGCACAAAACAACACTTTTTAATGAATTTTCTGCGAAGATGCAATAACGGTAATCATCCTTGAAAATTCTATCAAGATAAATATATGCTTTAACCATAGTAAAACAACCAGAGAATAATGAAAGGAGGAACCTGCATGTCTATATATGCTTCAACTATGATTTCCAACAACTAAAATTCTTTAGCAATACAAATTCCTTAAATTAAAATTAACTGTTACACAATTTAATTCCCTTAATTAGAGCTTTAAATTTAGCCTAGTCCACCCCCTCAGTCATAGTCCATGTAATGATCCTTGAAAATTCTGTCAAGATAAATGTATGTTTTAGCCAGGATCTAAGTTACCCACACCCGAAGTAAAACAGCTAGAGGATGAGGAAAGGAGCAAACTGCAGACCTAAATACTTCAACTAGGATTCCAGCAAGTAACTAGAATTCTCTAGCAATGGAAATTCTTTAAATTTTAATTGACTGTTAGACAATTCAATTTCCTAAATCAGAACTTTCAATTTAGGCTAGTGCACCGCCTCAGTCCTCGCCCATGTGGGTCAGGACCAAAATCACAAAGCCGAAAGTAAAAGCTCACAAAGTCAAAATGTCCCCAAATCCTTAGGGTTAGAGTTGGCCCATAGTCCTTAATTTTTTTGAAGAACCTATTTATTATCAAAAAGTTGGTCTAACTCATTCCATGGGTCATCGGTTTACTTCTATTTTTTATTTATAAATAAATCATTAACTTAACATAAATCTATTTTAAAAAATTAATATTTTGTCTGACGTTCCAAATAAACTTTAAGGCATTCGAAATCCATACGAATAGTGAAATTCATGCACTTTGTTTGATATATAACTAATACTTTAGCACGTATAATGCACTTTCGTTTTACATAATTAAAATTTATAATATAATATATAAAGTAAACTATAATTAAAATTCGTAATGAATAAATATTTTTTAACACGTATCACCATTAAGCGACGGTTGAAGTTAGTTATTAGGAGTTATTAGAAGTTAGGTGAATAATTACTTTAGTTATGTTACTAGAAGTTATTGAAGTTAGTTATTAGGAATGACTAGAAGTTGGTTATTCTTTATATTTGTATAAATAAATCACCTTTCTAATACTTTGATGAATGAATTCGAAAACTAATCGTTTCATTTTTTTCATTCTTGATATGGTATCAGAGCCTGATTCCGATCCAAGGACCTGTGGATTTTGGACTCACCACGCTTGAAGTAGTTGTCAAATTAAATTAAATTAAAAAATATATTTTAAATAAATAAAAATAAAAATGAATAAATTAAATGTCCAAAAATATAAGATTATGTTCAATAAAATTAGTTGAAAAACTAGTAAAAAGTTAAAAAAATTAACTATAAATTAGAAAGTTAGTTAAAAATTAAAAAGGTAGCTTATAACTAGTTAAAGAATTAGTTTATTAAATTATAAATATTCGATAACTAATGGTTGAACTAGTTGAAAAGTGTAAAATAAAAATAATAAAATCATTTATTTAAAAGAATAATAAGAAAATTAAATTAATATATTGAGAATAAAAATGAAAAGAAATATAAAAAAATTAAAAACTAAAAACTACCATTCTAACAAAATTTTACTTCAAGTAATATTTCAAAAATATTACAAACTACTAAAAAATTATCAAATAGTCATACAAATTTGTCAACTAATAAAAATAATTAATTAAAATATCTTAATGAAGATGACCTAAGAATAATATAAAACATCATGACTTAACAAGGGATAATAACTCTAAAAACATTCTCAAAAAGAAATCCTAAAAATATTCTCATTGAATAATAACTCCTAAAAAATAATCTCATTTGAAGTACGGATTTGAATTTATAATATTAAATTTGGGACTCTGGTTTCTGGTGTTCTCCAAGTGGCTATTTTTCCATCCAAGAAGTAGGGCTAATGTTGTGGAGTTGTTGCAGAACTAATGATGTGGAATTTTTGCAGACTAGATGTGGAGTTTAGAGTGATAGCTATAATAGGGAAGAAGATAACCAAAACTTACACCAACTAGAGGGTTGTAGTTGAGTTTGTTGCTGCTACCTCTCTGGTTCTGTTTGCTTCAAAGTTCGGGGCTCCCATCTATGCAACTCATACTCTAGTAGGTGGAGTAATGGACGTTTAAAAAAAATGTTTAAATATGTCTATAAACTTTTATTTTGCATTGACTTTCTAATAAAATAATAATTTATTTTTTATTTTTGATATTTTTATTTTATCTTTTAATAAATTAAATTTTTTTATTTTAGCATCAAATAATAGCAAATAATTTTTTTTTATAAAAAACAAAAATAAAATTTGTTAATTTATTAATTAAAAAATGTAAAAAAATTAAAAATTAAAAATATTTTATTATCACAAAATAAAAATTTATTAGAACAAAATAAAAAAAATTAAATATTTATTAAAGATAAATTATATATTTAAGACTTAAAAAAAAAAAAAGAGAATCATATTAGCTTTTCACTATGACGCGCATTTCAAATTGACAAATTCATAAAAGGGTAGTATTACATTCAAACAGAAAACGAGAGACAAAAAGCACATAACCACGGATTTCCCACTGACACCAAATTACACCACCGATCAGCATTGAAATCATCAATCTCAATCAAACGTCCAATTCCGTGATAAGAGAAATTCAAATTCAAATCAAAATAACAATAAATTCAATTATGCACAAAATGTAAAGCTAATACCAGAAACTTTGTTGTATTACTAATATAAGTTTTCACAACTACACATTATGAGCATGATAATAAGAACTGAACATCACACCAACATCACCTAAAACATACACAACGCATCAAACTTTCTTCTACCATACGAAACCCCCATCAAACTACACATTCTAGATTCACATATACCAGACCCACATTTCTATTTCTTATTCTTATACCCCACCCTTCCGTCTTTAACAGCGTTTTAAAACTAACGACATCACTACCTACCTATCTAACCCCCCTTACAGAAACCGTAACACCAATATCTCCATCCCTAAAAACCTTCACACGTTGCTTTCTCCGTTTTTTCTTCACGCGCCCGCACCCTGCGCCTATCCTCTTGAAAAAATAAAGGAAGCGCGTCAGAGACCACACGAGCAATCATCATCATCATCATCCATCAACCCCTATTCATTGCAAAGTACACAATATAATCTGCAAACACCGAAATCATATAATCGAATTAATCATCATTCCAAATCGAGTCGCAGCAACCGTCGAAGATTGCTGGTGGCGGCGCCGTTCCGCACTAGAAATCCCGGCACCGGAACAGAACTCGGGTGCGGCGACGAAACGAACGCCGATCCCGCGTACACGCCGTTGTTGTTCGCATCCGAAACCCTAATCTGCTTCTTCACGGTTAATGGACCCGGGCCCAATCGATCCGTGGAACCCAATAACAAATCCAGGCCCACATCGTTCTTCACCAAAACGTTCTCCGCGGAAACAGCGAGTCTTTGGTTTTTATTCTGGAGGCTCAATTTCTCGCCTCGCTTCAGGATCTTAACGTGTCCCGTGACGAGATTCGGCGGCGATCGACGGCGCTCTCGATCGGTGACCGGACTCCGCTTCCGGCGGCAATTCTGGTTTGCGGAGGAGGCGAAGCTATTATGGTTATTGTTGTTAGAGTTAGGGTTTCTTCGCGATGCAACACGTGACGTGGCGATCGCGAAGGCTTCGTTGTGGAGGAACCGGCCTTGGAGGCAATCGTGGGAACGAAGGATTGCTGTTCCCATTTCTAGAGAAAGAAAATTGGAAATCGTGTTTTAGAGAGAGAGAAAGAAAACGAGAGGTTTTCTTTTACTTTTGAGATGAATGCGAGAAAAGGATAGGGGCACGAGTGGCCATTTATAGAGGTGTAAGTTGGGATTTTGAAAATGACCCTGGATTGAACCGCCCTTTACCGGCTGGTTGGGTTTTCGGTTACCCCAGTGGGATTAGTGGATGTTTAATTAAGTGGGGACAAGCTTGTGTTAGCGATGCGATTCGTTGTTGATGTTAGAATTGCACCCTTTCTTTTGATGTCAGAATTGCACCCTTTCTTATGGACACGTGTCGAGAATTTGAAATGATGGATTGTTAGGCGGTTCACGTAAGAAACCGACTTTCAAGGTTAACGAGATCCGAGGCGTGCATGCACATGCACGTAAATATCTGCATCGTTTACAGGTGTCAGTTTCTAACTCATTCTTATCTGTTTGTAGTTTTTTTTTTCAACAATATAAACGGGGCCCAGGCCCAAACAGAAAAAAAAATACCCCACGATATCACGTGGGAAAGGATCTCCAAGAAGTGAACATCATATATCAACGATTGCCCAAGTAGAATACGGGGTTGCTCTAAGACCAACCAAGTTAACCGTTTAATTTCCATTGAATGTTGTTTTGGTATAGGGTTTCTCTGGTTTAGAGTTACTTAGTGAGAGCATAAGTGCGTAAATTTGTCTTTGTTCTAAGATCTTTTTTCTTTTGAGGATAGTTATTGATTTTATTAACTGATAATAAGGGGAGACATTACATCAGCATAGATGATTTGGTTCACTTGTGGAGAAACCTCCTCTAATCAATTATGACAAAATAAACAAAAGTTAAAGAAGCTAATGCATGTGCAGCTCGGCTGCCTCCTCTTTTGGTGAAGATGAGTTTATGAGAGTGAGGAGTTGGAATAAGAGTGATGCAGTCACTCACCAAGCCATGGAAGAGCTCTCTACCACCCGATGAGAATTCCAGCAATGAACCAGGTTCAAACAATCAGTTAAGTACACTCCATTAGCCTTTATGATAGTCCATCTGAAGGCCGCAACTTCTACCTCCCTAAAGTTCAACTCAGCCCCATATAAGTAAGTTGTTGTTGCGATAATCTGGCCGCTCTGATCTCTGGCAACCATGCCCAAGCCTGTTCCAACATCCTTTATGTCTGAAGCATCGAAATTGACCTTGTAAGTTCCTTCTGTAGGCGCTTCCCAACTCATAGACTCTTGACTCAATTTCATTACATAGAGATTGGGGAAGCATGAAACACCCCATTACATATGTAGGGATGAACTGTACTACTGACTTTATCAAAATTTCTCTTCCAACACTAGAGAGCGTCTTTTCCTTTCCAACCCTTCAACTTCTTCCACATGATCCCAGACAAAGCTAAAAATCTGCTTCTTAGACCTTCCCGTGAGGGTAGGAAGTTCAAGACACTTCTCATGTCTCTCCACTGTCTTTACATCCAATAGTTGTGAAAGCTCATTAATTTTGGTACTTAGCACGTTTTGGCTCCAAGAGAGTTCTGACTTATAGAAATTTATTCTCTGACCAGATGCCACCTCATAAGTCTTAAGAATGGTAGAGATGTGTGAGACCTCCTCAATGTTGATATGGAGAAGTGTTGACTTGTTGGCAAACGTATTAAGTTGTCAAATAGTATTTGATAAATAAAAGATATTGTTCCTACGAGGACTTATGTAATACTTGACAAGTTTATAAATTTTTATTATCTAAACTAACATACAAAATAATGAAAGTAGGCAATTTGACATTCAAAAATAAAGAACACCTTAAATAACAACACAATTTTAAAATATTTTTGGAATTTTTAGATAGAAGCACGTTAAAAATAAATCAAATACAAATGACAAAGCTTGTCGATATTAGATTTTTCACCAAACCAAACTCTCTTTACACTAAAGCATAATACCCAACTTGAGATTCAACATATTGGTCATTGTTCAAAAATGGTATTCTTTCCCTAATTTCTTAGGTGAAAATACCTAAGTTCTTCCATTAAATGTCAATCTCTTACACATTTGATAAAAAAACTTGCTTTAAGCTAATGGATGTTTTACCTAAAGATAACCAATAACCCTCATCTTATTTTTAACTCTAAGAGTTAATGGGTGTTCTATCATAAATCAAGACAAAGAAAGTATTTTTCAATAACAATTTCATCCTAAAATCAATATATAAAAAGTATTTTCCAATAATAAACCATAACAAGCATTAAGAATAGAGGCAAAATACTAATATTGAAGAACAAGATGCATATATAAACATATTTCAAATGAAATACATGAGAATATAAGGTTTAGTTACAATCTAACCCCAGACAAAGACAAAAATGGGTAGCACCAAAATGCAATATGGAAGGAAGAAGATGGAAGAAAGTTGAAAGAAGAACCTTATTTTGCATAAATGAGTTGTTTTTACAAAGTAAGACCAGCTGGGTACAAAAATGGCACACAACTATTTTTAGAATCCCTAAAAATCTGTAATTTAATGAAAATTTGCTTAAGCCAAAAGTTTCGGGCTTAAGCAAATTCTGAAGCTTTGTATTCTCTGCATTCTGTTTTGTTTTTGTTTAAACCAAAACAGTTAGAGCTTAAGTGAAATCCTCCTTTACAACTTAATTTTCCACTTTAAGCTTTTTCATTTATGGCTTCAAATTGTATTTCAATCCACTTTAAATTCCTATAAAATGATCCATCCATAAGCATATATAACCTATCAACATGACAAACAAAAGAAAAAAACTACAAATTCATAAATTAACATAAAAAAGGCATAAACAAAGTCCTAAATAAGAGCAAACATGAGATACTTGCCTAAATTCACATATCTCAATTAAGTACTTTTGACAATTATCAAGAACATGATATTTTCATCTGCAAAGAAAAGATGAGACACGATAAGAACAAAATTTGCAATTTTAATACCATGAATATCTCATTTTTCTCCAACCCTGAATAACATTGCAGAAAGAGTTTCAACACACAATATAAATAAGTATGGTGAGAGAGGGTCACCCTGTCTAAGCCCTCTCTAAACCTTGAAAACTTTATGAGAGCTCCCATTAACCATAACAGAGAAAGACATTGAGTCCACACATCTCATAATCAGGGAAACCCAATGTGATAAGAATCTCATAGACATTAGGACATTCTCTAAGAAACTCCATTCCACTCTATCTTATGCCTCAGACATGTCAAGTTTTAGTGCCATATACCTTTTTTACCTTTATCCTTGCATTTCATTTAATGGAAACACTCAAAGGCAATAAGGGCATTATCTATAATAAATCTATTAGGGACAAAGACACTTTGGTTCTCTCCAACTAGGTCAGGAAACACTCTTTTCAGTCTATTTGCTATGGTTTTCGTGACAATTTTAAAAATGACATTGCACAAATTGATGGGTCTAAAATTGCTAGCATATATAGGATTCTAATAATCTTTGCTCTTAGATCTAGCATGCATTATGTATGCATTATTAAGTCTTAACCGTATCATAAATAATTTATAACATTTTTTTTTATAATCAAGATGCATATTTTACTTTCATTTATTAAGAAACAAGGATTGCACAAATTGAAGCTTAGACACTATTTTTTTCTCAACAAAGAATACTTTGATGATCTAACGGGAACATTTATTTTACAAAATCTTGATTATTTCATGAAATCTTGATGAATTTCCAAAAATATATACTCTCATGTGTATACAAGTTTTTTTTTAAAAAAAAATTCTCGGGTATGATTGATTCTTGGGAATGTTATAATTTCCTTTTTTTTATCATGCTTTCTTGTACTTATATTTTCATGAAGAGGAGTGAAAAAGTGATATTTCCATGGAAATGTAAAATTTTATTTTCCAATACACATGTAACTTCTTTTTTATTTAAATTATTTTGAATTTTAAAAACTTATTCCTAGGAATATTAAAACGTAAAAAAGAAATATAATTTTTAAAAAATACTCAGCAATGATATTCCCATGTTATATTCCTAGAAATAGCATTCCTGCAAATGTAATAAAATTTCGTGAAACAAACGCCTCCAATATTAATTATTATTTTTTACTCTCTTGGTCTTGATTACTTGTTTCAATGAAAATGCTTTCATAAATAGGATTAGAAATATAGAGAGTTTATTTTTCAAAATCCTGAAGAATCTAATTTGATTTGGTAAGAGATCAAATCATTATCTTTAAGTTTCTTTTCATATTTCAAATATCAGAAAAGGTATAAATCTCATAATTTTTGCAATCCAATAGGTCGGGTATGACTGGAAATATTTGATACACTTTAGATTAAAAAGCTTGTGTAATTTATCAATTACAGCTTGTTAGATTTGAGTTTGTCAAATATCAAATAAGGTGTATATCTCATGAATATCCCTAAATGTTATTAATTTGATCACTATTTTTTTATGTTGCTAACAAGTTTTTTGAAGATAGTATTTGTTTAGTGTTTGACTAAGTACCTTTATAATGTTTAGATTATTGTAATCTTAATTAATTGCAATTCTAATTTAGGTTTTTCAAAAAAAGATTCTGATTTATATTTTAAAATTTTAAATTTGACCATACTTTTATTAATAAAGACTATGGTTGCTGATTTTAGTAATTTATTTCTTAATTGCTTCATTAATTTCAAATGTCAACTATTTAATTTATCCATATTTAATATAATCAAAATTCAAAATTCACTATCAATATCAACAATAAAAAATTCTACAATCCTCTTTATTTTTAATATACTTATATATTTTCTTCTAAAAAATATATATTTTATTTAAATTTAAAATTGCTTGCACAATATACAAAAAAGAAATCCAAATTTACAATTAAATAAATTTCCAAATAACAGTGGTAAATAATTATAAAGCAACATTTTAAAATCTTTCAATATTATTTAGAATTCTCTCAAAAAATATAATTTACAAATAATTTTAAGAGTATAATAATAAAATATAAAAAACAAAAAAATAGTTACAATTGAAGTATTCCTTAACGAAGAAGTATATACTTTATTCATTTGCTTATTTGAATTTGGCAATTGGGGTTGCTTTTAGTTTCCTTTAATAAAGTATTCATTCAACATGGCAAGGCAATTAATTACTCAGACGCTGACTAACAAAGCACTGCTAGCAGAAAAAGGAAAAGCTTATAGGTGTTAACGTGGCAGCATCCAAC
This sequence comes from Glycine soja, assembly GCF_004193775.1. Classification (NCBI taxonomy): domain Eukaryota; kingdom Viridiplantae; phylum Streptophyta; class Magnoliopsida; order Fabales; family Fabaceae; genus Glycine; species Glycine soja. Next base: position 34,853,551 of record NC_041012.1, on the reverse strand, counting down.
TCGCAATGTGACAAAACTTTGACGGTCAGCTCAACCTATAGAAGCTCGTACCTCACAATCCCCAACGTAAAGTGGGACCCACTGAGCTTACCCAACACAACTGTGTGATTAATTGCTTAACCGGAGACATCAAGGCAATGGCATAATAATGATAGCGAAACAAGGAAAGGGAGAAGAATCCGATAATTGAGGGTGCGGTGTGTGGTGTGTAGTGTGACAGAGATGGACGCCGTAGCAACAGGTTCGGAGCTGAACAAGTCCGGAAGCGGAGGTTCGGAACGAAGCGAGGACAGCGGAGGAGCTGGAGGAGGAGGGATATTTGAGTACTCTGGGTGGGTTTATCATTTGGGAGTGAATTCCATTGGCCATGAGTACTGTCATCTCCGATTCCTCTTCATTAGGGGAAAGTATGTCTCCATGTACAAGCGTGATCCTCACGATAACCCTGGCCTCGTATGCTTCCTTCTTCTTCTAACCTTCTTTTACATTTTCCGTCAAAATCAAGTAATCTGATAATACTCTTTTTGCTTTCATGTAAAAATGAAATCAGTTGCTTCTTACGATGAATGTTGTTGATGCTGATTTGAATTTTAGATTAATTTTGGATCAAGAACTGAGAGTTTTGTAGTTTGATTAATTGATTTATAGTTTCGGTGGTAGAACGGAGATGTTACATACGAATGTTGCTTACGTGATTGAGGATTGTGCTACGTTCGGTTTGCTGAAACTTGAAAGAAGTAATTGGAAATAGAGTTCGCAAGCAGGCTCGAAGGCTTATCGATGCAGTATTTAGCTAATTATCATCGGAAGGAATTTACGATTCAAGTTGAATTTGCATCGAATGCTTTTTAGTTTAGTTTCTTTTGTGCTGAAGGTGCTGCAGAAACAAATAGGAGCAAGAGTTTTTGTAACACTGCTCTATCTTAGATCTGTGGTCCCAAAACCCGAATCGTGATCCGAACTAATCTTCTTCAACTTTACCCAAGTAGAACATATAGATAACCTTTTTAAGAAAGACTCAACTGGCAAGGTTAAAATATTAAACGGTTGAGCTTAAGGGCCAAGGCTCATTGGCTTTTCCTTACATTTTTGTCTTTAAAAGAAAATATTTGTTGTGAATCAGTTATATTTAATTGGGCATGCATACTTGTTAGTTTCAATAATTTGTAAATAATTTTATTATTTTTTTTCAAATGTGGGTAATAGTGCCATTTCACTTACTAATTTTCCGTTTCTCCTTGGCCTTTATTTTTTTATCTCGTTTTTTTTTTGACAAGGAGTTTTTATCTCTGTTTTTTCAATAATAAAATAGTTAATGTTAAAAGTTTTCTCCGTGCAGAAACCCATCAGGCAGGGAATTGTAGGACCCACGCTAATGGTGGAGGAGCTAGGTCGTCGAAAGGTCAACAATGGGGTAAAATACTTGTATTTATGAAATTAAACTGATTGTGCAGTAGTTTTAATGGAATATTCTCTGAGGTTTGATGCATAATATCTTATGTTTTGAGTGTGCATACATGTTTTGTTGCGTTCTAAATTTAATGGGAGCTAAATTTTTTCTGTTTTCTTCCCCAGGATCTTTATGTTTTACGGTTTTACAATCGATTAGATGAGACCAAAAAGGGAGAAGTAAGTTATGTTTTTGTATTGCTTATTCCAATAACTGCTGATACTTGGTAGTTGATTGAAAACTACACCTGTCTACATGCCATGCAGCATGCTTTTTAACAAGTCTAACAGCAAAAAAAAAAAGCAATAATTGCAAGATCCCAAAACCATGAAGAGTGGCCTGTGCTGGGGTTCAGAACTCATTTGAAGCACCTTGTGGCCTAGGCCAAGCCGATGCCTGAGTGGGAGGGGATTGGTCGCACACCTTGTGATCTTAACAAAAAAGTGCCCAATCCCCCAGCATACAATTGAATCTATGGGGAAAATCCAAAGCAGGAGGAGCTCTTGATAAAAGTAGTTCTTCAAGTTATTATTTTTCCTTCAAAATAAATATTTTCAACTGGAGTTCCTTATTTGGAACTCCCCCTTCATTTCATTGTAAGCATTTGTTGCCACACTTGTTGTGGGCAGTGTCATCAAAATGCTTAACCAAGTTCCCAGAATTAAACTTTATAACATAAAGTCATAAACTGTCCCTCAAATATTTGGCTTGAAAGGTTCAATGTAGTTTCTTGATTCAACAATTGCACTAGCATGCAAATTTATCTGCATCTGTGTCTGTATTGCAGAGCTTATTAATTTAGAATTAATGAACCCCTAAATGGCATGGCTGTTATAATTTTTCCTTTCTTTTTAAGTATAATAGAAATAAGTTTCTTTTTCATGTGCATTTTCTTCAAGATTGCTTGCGCCACAGCTGGGGATGCCAGGGGATGGATGGAAGCATTTGATCAGGCCAAGCAACAGGTATGAAAAAACCATGGGAAGGTTGTGTTTATAATGTGAGAGCATTGTGTTTATTATTGGTTTTAGTTATTGTTACAACCCAAGCCTGATTGAGATTGAAAGTTTAGTTCTGGGGGGGGGGGGGGGGGTTTGGATTGGAGTTCTTAGGATTGGAGTTCTTATTATGAAATTTCAAGCGTAGGTTTCCCTTTATGTAAAGAATACAGGAGTAGATGTTTGCTATCTGAAAGAATTGGGATGTCATAAAGCTATATGGTATTTGACATCATTTGTGAATGGTTTTAATTTACTAGGTATATGCTCTTTGTAGGCTGAGTATGAGCTGTCAAGAGGAGTTAGTGCCAGAGACAAACTAAACATGGAGGCCGAGTATGCTTCTCCCCTTTTGAAACGCACATGTACATTAAAGTCTGATTGAATAACATCATTTGAATAGTCTTGTTGGCCATACTGATTAGTTGTGTTGTATTATACATATTAGCAGGGGGTTCCAATGCTTTTGGTCCTTGAAATCATCTCTCTTTTTCTTCTTTTTTCCCATTATTTTTTTCTTATAAAATCTAAGAAGAAGAATAGTTTACTTTTAAATACTTTCAAGACACTGCTTACGGCTAGATATTACTGTCTATGATATATATATGTGAGTTATGCTTAATGAAAGACCTGCACAGTTGTTGTGGGATCACCATTGGGTGTTCTGTTCTGTCTAAGAGGTTGTCCTTGTATTAGATGATTTGACACAAGTTAATATATATCATCACTCTTTATGTTATGGAAGGATCAATCTTGAAGGACATCGACCTAGAGTCAGACGATATGCCCATGGGTTGAGGAAGCTTATAAGAATTGGCCAAGGTACAAAAGAAGTATGTTCAATAATATTCATCATGGAGTGCTTTTGAGGCGTTAACATGGTTAATTGATTTTATTGGGCTACATATTCTACGTGTTATGCATCTTAGGAGAGTACAATGGAGCATCTATTTTCTTTCCTATTTGAAAACCACAATGTTAATGGATTGACAAGTACACCAATTCGTCTCAAGTATTAAAGTTAAAATGAAAGTTCGAGTATCGTATCCACGAGGACTTTGTTTGTACTTAGGTAGATGAATATTTAATTAAGAAAAAAATTTGAAAAAGACAGTAGAAAACAAAAAATTAAATTGCTAAAAATTAAATCAAACAAGAAAAAGAATTAAACATGAATTAATTAAGGACAAAAAAGATGAGAAAATCCAATATTATTGTAAAAGAAAATTTAGAAGATGAAAATATTGAAAACTTAGCCTACCAAAGCTACCCTTTGATGTAATGTTAATGATTTTTTTCTATTTATAATTATTTCGATTTATACCTGTATCTATTAGTATACTCTAACTTTATCTCCCGCATGAAATAGCCTAATTTATCTATTTTCTCTCTCAAATCCCTTTGCAGAGCTAAAATAATAAATTGCATTAAGAATAAAGATGTATAACATGCTAAATAAATATCAACCTATCCCTAGTGATGACTTTATTTAGATATCATTTTTCAGTTGTATTAGAAAATAACGTTTTACAATGCTACCCCTAAAACTTACCATGTAAATGGGTGGGTGATCAAGCCACAAACAATAATATTAAGCACAGGAAAAGATAATGCAAATGTAATATTCATAAATAGATAGGAAGAGAAATACATCAAAAGTAGTTGGCTGTCAAGTTCCCAACAAAGAGGGTTTAGCCTCTCATTGTCATAGAGACTTTACAATTGCAAGATGAAAATATTTAGTGAAGGGGGAAAAAATAAGAAAGGGAATGGAGGGAAGGAATGATTCTCAATGCTTGCTTCTCCTTCTTCTGGCCTTTGCCTTCTATAAGGAATTGTATTTTCTTGGAATTCCTGTGTGTCTTTTCCTTCTTCTCTCTTCTTCTTTTATAGGTGCATATTAGCGGTTTGTTGCACTAATCCCGTATTTACATTCCTTAATTATTCTTCTTACCTTAATTAGCTCTGTTTTTCTCAATTAGTCTTTTTTCTATAATTAGCCCTGTTTTTCTTAGTTAGTCTTCTTTCCTTAATTAGCTTGCTTTCCTTAATTAACCCTGCTTTCCTCAATTAGCTTGCTTTTGTGGGCTTTATTTTACTCACTAACCTTCATAAATCCATTACTTTTAATATTCTCTGCACAAAAATTTAAATGATGTTAATTTAACAATTATTTGCTCAAAAAGAAAAAATTAGAAGAGAAAAATTACAAATTCCTTTATAATTTAACACCCAAAATATACTCATAATTAACAGTTATCACACAATAACAATAGCCTTATCTCGTTAGGGAGGTTGGCTACATGGATTACACAATGTCATTGGGCTATGTTAAAAACAAATTTTTAAGGATATTTTTTATCACGAGATCCATTTTAATAATATCTTCTAATATCCTTCTTGGTCTCCCTTTATCCCTTTTTACAGGTTAAAAATTGTGTCTTTTTTTCATTGGTGCCTCTACTGACCTTCTTTGCATATGTCCAAACCACCTTAACTGATTCGATATGTCGTACCAATTACTCTTTGTATACTATCATTTTGTATCCTGTCCTTTTTTGTGTGGTTACACATTCATTTTAACATACTCATTTTTCCTTCTCATTTTTTTCTCTTGCTAACCCTTTAACATTCACTACCAAAGTATAGATGGTCATATAACATTATGATAAAACACCCCTTTGAGTTTGATAGGTATTTTGTGGTCACAAATAACCCTTGATTGCTTTCTCTATTTTAACCACCCAACTTATATCCCATGTGTGACATATTCATTAGTTTTCCCATCATTTTATAATATTGTGTTATTAACTTTCGTGTAGGATCAAGGGCCTAGACACAAAAGACTTTTTCTTGCTACCTATAGTGAAGCTGGAACTTGATAGAACCCCTCCTAGACTAACACAATTTTTTTTGAAATAGTTCCTTTCTTCCTTCCTCCAATCCAAGTCTGCCTTTTAAAAGGCTTCCTTCATAAGTTTAATCCCTATGTAGTTCATTCAGTTCTTAACATCTTCCTTGTTCTTATATATAGAAACCAAAATGCTCCTCCTCCACTCATTTTGACATTTTCTTACATCTGAAAATCACATTAAATAACTAAGTCAAATGATACCCTGTATTTCTTCATCCTTAATACATCTTACTTGGTCTAAATCTCTTGATTTCCTTTCCCTATTTTATGCAAGCTTAAATATCTTATGTTTTCCATTCTTTATCTCAAGATTTGGATAAAACTCCTCAAAAGCTTTGTATTGTGCCTCATTATCTCATTTCTAGTCGCTTCATACCTTGTCCAATTTCTCAGCGTTGTTGTACCCATGTAAGGCCTTAAAAGACTATTTTATTTCCTATTTCAAAAGGAATCAAATTTTATGGTATTGATATGAATGAGATTTGTGGAGTAATAGTTGTGAAAGCATGATTCTAAATCAATGGTTGTAGTGTTTTTGCAAGGAATCGCATGTTTCCAATTTCTATAATTATGGTGGGGTTGTGCATTAGCATTTTTTTATTATCTTATATGCTTCTCTCTTTTTATTACTAGTTAACTTACTCTTTCCTTTTCTTTCTGAAAGGCCCAGAGAAACTGTTACGACAATCATCAAAGTTGGCTGTTAGGCCAGAGGGGTTTGCAGGGGACAGTGGAGATGCAGTTGAAGCACATCAATGGAAATGTGTTCTTACTATGGCTGGTATTTTTCTTCTGTCATGCACTATTTTGCTGCCTATTACAAGGCAGCGTTTTTCTGCTCTGATAGCGTAATACCCTTTCCCTTTATGTGATTTCTTAAGTTAATCTTGATAAAAAAAATTAATCCAAAGGATCCAAAAATGTAATAAAGACCCCCTTTTTTGAGTAACTCTAGGTTGTTGAGGATGTAACTAAAGGCCCTTTAATGATAGCATCTACTTCTGGGTTTGAATAGAGGAGGATGATGTGGAGGCCAGAGTCCTTTGGACTAATAATTGGACTGTATGGTAATCAAATCATGTTGTCAGGGGAGAAAATTTTGAAGGGTATAATCCTCACGTCTTGTAGTCTATTACTGTATAGAATTAGAAATGTTTTATTTATCAGGAAAAAGTAAAAGAGTGGTAAAGGAAACTCTACAAAGGAAGAGAATCATTGATTTATTTGGGGTAAAGCAACTTGAGTAGTGTTGTACGCTTTGCCCTTTTTTTTTGCATGATTTAACTGTCAAACTCTTTTAATACAAACAATTATGCTTTTACTTATGGTTTTTCCTGCTTGTAATTCTTATTTATATTTGTTTCGATAGAAAAAATTATAGTTGAATCTACCCTAATACATCTAGATGTTTTTTGTTTGTGGTTTCAGGTATTAGAATTTTTGAGGATGTTTCTGATCACAAGGTTTCTGAATCTATCCTTATACAATTCACTTCTTTGGGTGGGGGAAGACCTGGGCAATACTGATTATTAACTTATTTCTTGAAAACTATTTAGCTTTTCATTCATGTCGACATGAGTTGTTAGAGTATAATACTTGTCGCGTTGCTGATTCATTTATTACCCAAGACTTGTTTCTGTGTTAACATGTGATTGTAAAGTGAGTTGCTTGATAGAGTTCAGCTGAGAGAGAAGAGAGAGAGTGAATGACATCTCTAACAGAAACTAACAGTTAACTGAAAATACTAACAGTGCACAGTTAACAGTACCAGCAAAAAAGACTTGGAATAAATTGAACTGTAGTAGCAACTATATCCCTAACCTTGCATCACACAAATTTCTTCTGGTGCATGGGTGTGTGTACCTCCATCTGTTACTTATAGTTATAGTTATAGCATTGGTTGCTAGTTACCAGGAACAATATTTTTAACTTATTTTAGTAAATCAAATGGACCTCATTACCAAAAACATAGGAATATTTTGATAGTGCTTAAGGAAATTCAAGGGATGGTTTTCTATTTCAGGAGTTAGTTCATATGTGCAGCTGTTCTCCCTCAAATATTCATTTCTGCTTTGAGATTCAAGTGCTTGGTTGGTCTGTTAAAATTCCAGTATTCCTTATCACTATTGAAGTTGTCGCTGATTTAATTAGAAAGATGTTTTTGCCATTATGAAACTCCAATTTTTTTGCTTCCAGAATAGTTAACATGTTTTCTTTTCTTCCTATTATGAATTTGTGGCTGACATTGAGAGTTTTTCAAGTAATTGTATATTGGTATCTGCTCGTACCTGTACTAGTAATGTCATAATATTTTCACGAGGTTGTTTTTATTGGTATCTCCCTCAAAAAGGACGTTGGAAGAAATCATCAAGGGAGATTTCATGCTAAAAAATAATATTTCTGAAATTTTGGTTTTTAATTGTGTTGAATGGTGTCATGTGGTCCATGTAGCCGACCTCACCTAGTGGGATAAGGCTTTGTTGTTGTTGTATTGGTAAAATCTGAAAGGACACCTTTATGTGTGCTGCTGTCCTTTATATGGTAAATCAAATGGCTATCATTTTCCCATTATGTTAACAAGAAAGTCCTGTCAATAAAGACCTTGTGTTTTTCTTTGCAACCCAAAACCTTTTCTTTTCATAATAAATCATCATGTTATTGATTCATTAGTTTTGCTAATATCTAAATGTTTGTATATGCTTGCTGTATGGCTTCTCTCCTATTTTATGTTACATTTACAACAATTGAGATTGGTGCTTTAGTTCATTATGATAGGACAGATAAATAAGTATGATTTCTGCTTTGACTTTTTTTGTGCTTTGTAGAATGGTAAGGGTGTTCTTGCAAAGTCTGTTGGTGTTATTGATGCAACTGCAGATACTGTTTTTGAAGTGATTTTGAGCACTGAACAACAGAAAAGATACGAGTAAGTTTCCTATAAAAGGTGCTTGAGTGTCTTGATAACATATTGGGGAAATTAGTCTCTTTTATGTTTATTTTTTGCAGGTGGGATACATTGATGTGTGACTTGGAACTGATAGATTCTTATGATGGACACTACGATGTTGTTTATGGGACATATGATTCTAAGTATCTATCCCGGTAATCTATTGATGTTAACCTTTTCAAATTTCAAAAGTTATAACATTGTAACAACTGGATTGCTGTAATGATATTCTCTGTTCTGGAAAATTCATTGTGTGGATTTTTTCAATGATAGAGATTTCTCATTTGTGTCGACTTTTTCAATCATAGAAATTGCATGCTTGGCTAGTTTGATTTTCCTATTGACTTTGGCTCTCATTCTGCTAAATTCTTCATGTTAGACATGTGCTAATTTATTTGGTGTGTGTGTTTGTCAGTCCATTCTATAGTTATTAGTGATAAAATTTTAGTTGCCAAATAACTACAGTTTCATGACATCTCTGTCTTCTCTCCCATGGCCTTATTAGTTATTTTTTTCATCAATGAACATAAAGCAAGTTTTACACAAATTATTGTTACTTAATCATGTTTTACTTTTTATAATGTTCATTGAATTGCCTTTTAACCCAGGTGGCACTCAAAGCAGGATTTTGTCTTCTCTAGGCAATGGTTTCGGGGACAAGATGGAACATACAGTAAGACTATGGTTATTGTGATCACGTGCTTGGAACTTTTGTCACGGTCAAGAATTATTTCATTTACTTTCATTGCTAGTATTGTAGTATTGTGTACTTCATTTACTTGCTGAAGACTGAAATTTTTACATAATAATACTTATCAAACAGAAATAATGCTTCAGAAATTAAATTTCTTTAATTATGTGCATTGTATCCATATTTTTTAATTATGAAACCATATTGTATTTTTTTAATGCAGAAGTTTGGTATTGTTATGGTAGTTGTTGTAACCTTGATTTATATGAGCATCATGTTTTTTTTATCAGCAAAAGTATATATATATATATATATATATATATATATAAACAGTACAAGTAGTACTAAAATCTGTACATCCCAGTGTGCATGTTATCAATGTATGACTATGGTATGGAAATATGCTGTATACAATGAGCATCATGTTGTATTTCAACTTACTCAGACAATATATGCTGAAATATTGTGTGTTTAATTCATACAGCTATCTTGCAATTTCCAGCTATACATAAGAAAAAGCCTCAAAGATCTGGATATCGACGTGCAAAAGTTAATCGTAAGATAACAATTTTTTGTGTTAAATCCTAGGAATTGACTAGTGGTGGTTGGTGGTATTTACTATTTAGTAGTATCCACTTTAATTTCACCCAATGGTGGAGAGTGTGTTGATTTCTCTTTGATGGGAACTGTCACTGTTCCTTTAATTTCAGAACTCTCTGGCAACTGATTAGAAGAAAGAAAATATGACCATTGATTTTTGTATTTTTGGTCATTGACTAATTTTATCTCTGTATGTGTTGTATTTTGGCTTCAGCATCTTCGTGGGAGATTAGAAATTTGAACACATCTATGGCATCAAAGAGCCCAAGATGTTTAGTGACCCACACTTTAGAGATACACTCTTCATCCTGGTGTCAATGGAAGAACAACAAGAGCTCAAAATTTGAGAGGAGCATTCCATATGCACTATTGTGCCAAGTGTCAGGTTAAGTATTTTTAGTATTGTACTACATCTAGGTAGTTTAAATTGGCCTCTTTTGTTGAAATTCTCAAGTCTTGATCAAATTAAGTTCTTATTTGGAGTGAATACCATTCCAGAGGCATTTAATATATTTTGCTAAATAATGTTTCAGGTCTGAAGGAATACATTGCAGCCAATCCTGCACTCCACCATGAAAATGGCACCACAATTGTTCATTCCAAATTGTCTGATGCTTCTATTTCTAGTGCTGAATATGAGGATGAAATGCAGGATGAGTTTTATGATGCAATTACTGCTGATTCATCAACATCAGACGAAGAAAGTGATGATGATCAGAAGCTTGTTCTGCAGGTTTTCCTGATTCTACCTATCTGTTATAAAAATAGTATACAACAGAAATGACTGTGCATTTGTGTGACTGAGTTGAAATGATGAAAACATGTTCATTTTGTTAAGTTCCCTAGTTTAATCACCTTATCCAATTTATCAGGAGCCAAGAGTCAAACTAAAGAATATTTCATGGGCAATCACAACCTTAGCTTTGAAGCGAACTGCAGGTCAGCTTTTCCTTTGCTTCTTGTTATTTGGTGGGGGGAAATGAGGTGAAACTATAATAACTTTCTCTTTGATGCTCTACTCAACAATTCCAATAAACATTTGCTTATTCAACAAGAACTGTGACCACTCATCGAACACTGAGAATGGACTCAAAAACACCTTTAGAAGAGTAAACTTTATGTACTCCTGTAGTACTTACTCCTTTGACAGTTATTATTCTTAATTAAACAGTTTTCTCTTATTTTTATCTCAAAAAAATTAAAATATAAAAAAATACACGGCACCCATCATGATTTTAATGGAAGGAGTACATATGCTCGGAGGGATGAAATTATTATCCTTTAACAAGTCAGGAAAAATTGATCAGCCAACAAGAACTTTGAACAAATTTATTTTTTAATTTATTTAAACAATACTTAAAATTTTTGCTGATAATATTAAGTATAAAAATATTTATCTTAGAGTTCAAATAATTTGTTTTTAATTGAAATTTTTTTCTACAAAAACAACATAAGGCTTGTTGGTGTTTCCACTCCAAATTTCCCTCAAGAAATCTATATATAATAGTTATATCATATGTATCAAATGCACTAGGTGGTGTATTGATTTTATTGTCCACACTCTTGTGGTTATGGGTTCAAGTCTAATAATTAACATTTTTTGCTTTTCCTAAATGTTCAATGTCAAGTTAATGTAGGGACCAATATCATATCACAAATTTTAAAAATATGGGGACCAAAATCAAGCAATTAAAAGTAGGACCTATGTCAATGCCTCTTGTCTTCACTTCAACTCTACGTCACCACAATCATGAGGTGGGGAACTAAAATTACCCAAGTACTATACATAGGGGCTAAAAGTTCAATTAAGCCTACTTATTAGATATATACCCATTCACTTACTTTTATCTAACAGCTTTAGCTTTTGAAAGAGTTGATTTATGACTTGATATCAAAGCCTCAATAACCATGCAAGTAGTCTAGAGTTCAATCCTTATTACCCCCAATCTTCTATATGTAAGTAAATTTTAGCAGAAGGTGAGGGTTAGGCCTTTAAAGGGCGCGCATGAGAGGATTTTTTAGATATAAAATTATTCATGTGCTTTCACATGACAGCTTAAGCGAGTTAGTTCATGATTAACCTGTACAGTACAATTTATATATCTAATCTACAAGAGTAAAAGAAAACTAGTAATGGTAAAAATGAATAAAGCATTCTTTCTCTTGTGAGTAACTTGCTATAGTTACATATAGCTTCTTTATTTCATTCAGAATTATAATCTAATATATTTGGTTACTGAACACAGCTCCTGATCTAACTGAAGAACTGGATCCTCATGTAACTCATATCACAATTCCAAGTGACTTGCATGGTTCTTTGTGCAAAGGAAAGGATGATAATGACACAAACTGTTGGGCTTCTCCTAGCGGAAAAGGATTTATGATTAGAGGAAAGAATTATCTTAAAGATAGTTCTAAGGTTAGTTGACTATTTAAATCATTTAATTATAGAGTAACAGGACAACAAATCTTTTCTTTAACTTAGACGAAAAGCAATGCTGCAGTGGTGTGCATATGCTTCAATGTCCTTCAAGTTTCCCCTGCAATGGGGGGATATTAAGGGTTTTCGGCATATTGATCATTTGAACTGCCACTTTTTTTTTGTTTTTTGCAAATTCAGAAGTCAATATTTCTCAATTGTAGAACTGCATTTTCAGCGAAGATCTCAATCCACTTTTGCATAATTATAAAGTATATCTTGCTTTATATTGTTTTGGCTGAATGTGATAGGAAACTAAAAAGAAAAGAATCAATTCTTTTATTAATGAAAGAAAATTACATTCACGTCAACCACAGCCTCAGCTCCTACCAGAGAAAGACCCTACTCCCCCTCTCTAAAGTCACAATTCGCAAGCCTTCTCTCACTTTCTGCCCCCCCCCCCCCCCTCTTTACCCTAAAATCCAGCTCTCCTGACAGAATTATCATCACTTAACTGCCACGCTGGCAGTGTGAGGCTTCTTCCTTCTAGTATATGCTTTGCATATAGTGGGATTGATCCCTCACATCTGATTTTATGGGTCAATCAAATTGTCATGGACATGAAATTTGTCATGCAGGTAGTTGGAGGAGATCCTCTTCTCAAGCTTATAGCAGTTGATTGGTTTACAGTTGATAAATCCGCAGATAGAATTTCCCTTCACCCTAAATGTCTGGTTCAGGTAATATCAATTTCCAATGTTTTATATCTTTTAATATTTGTATTGATTATTGTAAAATAGGGTTGGGGGGAAGATGCTCAATTTGCTTTTGACATGTTAATTAAGAAAACTTAAAAAGTTTAAAAATTTCTGAATATTATTTTATACTGACATGTACAAGGTTTTTCAATATATATAAGGCTACATATTTGTTTTCCTAAAAATATGCTTAACAATATGACAAAACTGTAAATCAGTCCTAATTTACAATGATTAAAAGATTACACTTCAAATAATGTGGGACTGTTACAACAGAAAATGTTTTTGCTAAACCGTCAATTAACTCAAGGTTTTTAAGTTCTCATGCTATTACTTCTGCACATGTTAGATCTCTTGGAAATGAAATACAAGATAAATGACATTGATATCAAAGCTTCATTAAATCATCATTCCAATGGAGCTTTATAGTTTATACATCATCGTTCAGTTTGTCATTGTTTTGTAAAAAATTTGTTGACACTGAGTTTCTAAGATTATTTTGGTATAGTTTTGCAGTTTTTGCGATTTAGTAAACATATCATATATCTCCTGTATGATTGTGCTTCTTTGTTTATCCTTGGCTACTCTTTTGTTTATCAAACCTTCTCATTTTTTTCCCTCCTGCTATTTGAGGTGGTTCTAGATCCCCCCAGAAAGCCATATCTTTTCTGCAAAATTCTAAATAATGCTGTTGCTTTTTGAATCTTTTAGTCCGGTACATGCTAAAGCTTATGTGCTTGAAATTATTTATACGGTCTAATATTTTCCTTTTGAACTTCAGTCAGAAGCCGGGAAAAAGCTTCCATTTATCCTTGTCATTAATCTCCAGGTATGGATGTTACTGTTTTTGTCTTTGGCATACACAAATTAGGGAAAATTAAGGTTATTAAATGTGTGAATGTTAGAGATTCAACATTGACTAGTGAATAGTGATATAATCAAAATAGTATATATAAATGGGAGGCAACCCTCACCTCATGAGTTAACTTTTGGGGTTGAATTAGGCTCGAACCCAAATTGTAAGATGATTCCAAAGCTTATCCTAGTACTTGTTTTTGGGTCTATTAGCCACTCATTATCAGGCTTTTATCAAATAACCCACAAATTTCCCGTCTTGTAAACTTCACACTCAAGATGCTCAGTCCTTGGTGTGAAGGGGGTGTTGGAGATCTCACATTAACTAATGATATGACAAAAATAGTGTATATAAAATGTGAGACAACCCTCACCTTATGAGCTAACTTTTGGGGTTGAATTATGTTCAAACCAAATTTGTAAGGGTGAATAGTTAAAAACCACTCTTAGGTCTTGATTATCCAGTGATTCTTTGAAATGGTATCAAAGCATAGTTGCCCCCCTGGATGCTACTCTCCATTTTATATTGACAATTCTATTAAAGTATTTAGTCTCAGGTAATTGCTTCCCAAGTTTCAAGCTCCCAGAGTTTTAATCTATAAGAGGTCATGTAGCAATTTTATTATTATTTTCTATTTTTGGTTATTAATAAAAGAGTCCAAAAAGAGAAATTAAAGAAGTATAAAAACAATTAAGGATAAATTTATGCTTGATCCTTGCCTTACGTTTAACATTATTGACCAAGTGATTCTTCAGCTTGCCTCAACTCTCATCCTCTTTCTGGTTATACCTAGTTTGGAAAAGTCTGCTGCCAGCATATTATTGCTTTTGAGATTGAATGAAGAATTAAGTAACTTTACTACTAGTACATTGTCTAGGCTACCAACTTTGACCGAGGAATAAATTGGAAGGTTTCACTGGCTTTCTTTTTTAACTTAGGAAGCATGAATGTGATGCTCAAAGCTGAGAAGTTATTTGATTAAAATCCCGAATACTCTGTAATATGTACTTTGTCTTTTAATTAGTCAATCTCTGAAATCCACAATATCAGATCTCAACGGCTCAAGGGTTCATCATCTGTGGTTTATGTATATAGATATAAGTGTTACATTGGAGAATTTATTAATGCCACAGATCAGTTTCTCAATAAAGACTTCTTTTTTGTTTGTCATCAAATTCAGGTTCCTGCTAAACCAAACTACAGTCTGGTTCTATATTATGCAGCTGACAGACCGATAAATAAAAATTCTTTGTTAGCTAAGTTTGTTGATGGAAGTGATGCATTTCGAGACTCAAGATTCAAACTTATTCCAAGTATAGTTGAGGTGTGAGATCCTAAATGAAGTGTTATATATATGCCCTATTTGATGACTGATAGCATTTGTCAGCTAATAGTTTTCAAATTGATACAGGGATATTGGATGGTCAAGAGAGCTGTAGGAACCAAAGCTTGCCTCTTAGGAAAAGCTGTGACTTGTAAATACTTTAGACAAGATAATTTTTTGGAGGTAATGTGCTTCCTTAGCATTTTTTCCCTTTTGACTACTCATGTTAGATGATGATAATTGATTTAGTTTAGTGTCATTGGAATATCAAGTTAAGAAGTAAAACTTCGTTTCTGTTGATCCTCAAGTGTAATGGAAAAACTTTTGAAGTGAAATCTCTGCCTTATTTCGATGTATACTATATCATGGATACTGTTACCTGTTCTCTTGACTCGAATTAATTATAGTTTCAGAATATTGCATTTTTCTATGCTAATCGTTTGATCTTGTTTGTTATGAAGTTCTTATGCAATTTTATAATTACATTGTATATGGGGATTATGCAGTTCGCATACATCTCTCATTTCCTTACTCTATCCCAATTTCCGCCTTAAAAACCGACTCTATTTTGAACCAAGACATGCACGCACGCACAAATACACAGTTTCACAGTAATGGTTACTTTGTAGTCACTCACTCCTGAACATTTTCTCATCTTTAATCCTTCATGACAAAAATATACTGTAGTGTTGGAAATTGAACCAATATTAATATTCAAGTAGAATAAGTTCAACGTATCATGGCAAATAGTGTTATCTTAATTTCTCTATTTTAAATTGTACTTGTCATTTATTATCTTTGTAACCTGCGTACCTTTAAATTGAAACATACTGCTGGGTGAAATTCTCACTCAAGCCAATTCAGAAAATTCTCCTTATTTGTCACAGTAGTAACACTAGCTCACTCTTTTTAATATAAAACTTTCAATAGGACATCTGGGGGAGGATGAGTTTGGGTTATTGTTATAGGTCTGATGATTATGTTAGTTAGTATTGTATGCAATAATATGCTAATTTATGTATCCTATCTACTCCCTGAATGCAATCATTCAAATGCAAAAAGAGAACAGCATGTTAGTTAAAATATAGATAATCTCAGCTTAATTTAAGGTTTCGTGGTAATTTTCTGTATTATACAGATTGATGTGGACATTGGATCATCTTCTGTAGCCAGGAGTGTCATTGGCTTTGTCCTGGGATATGTTACGAGTTTAGTTGTTGACCTTGCAATTTTGATAGAGGTTTGTGCCTTTCTGTTCATAAAATTTCTGGACAAACTATCCTCTTAGTGTCATCTTTCTTTGTTCCTTTTGGTGTAGACTGTAGACTTGATTTTTGGCAAAAATAATGAAGCCATTTTATGTGACTCTGCTATTTATGCAATTCTCCGGTGAATTTGGTTTGGGAGGGATGCTCTTAAGTTGAAGGGTGTCTTTAATACTTTTATTATGAGATAAGATTTGGTTCTATTTCGTGTCATACTCATGTTTGTTAAAGGAAAATTCCGTTAAGAATGTGCGAAGGGATTGGATTTCTTATCCTCTCGGGTGGATTTTCTCTTTCTAAAGTATATTATTCTTTTGTCAATGTCACATACACACAGGCATACTACTTTTGATTTGTGCTAAAGATGGCTTAGCCCTTTTTAAAAAACACATACACCATAATCACATATAAGGAAAAACTGAGAGAAAGAGGTTTGCAAAACTGTATATTTCTACTAAGAAAAAGCAGTGAGCTGATTATATTAACATCCCTTTCAAATGAAATAAGCAATTGAGGAAAATCTTCAATTTCTACAAGTTTCTTTTTATTAGGAATAAACTCCTCGAGGATTCTTTTACATCAACTGCTAGTGCATTCACTTCTAAAAGTCTAAATGTTCATCAACTTATGCAACTCAATTCTCAAGTAGTTCAGATATTAACTGATGCTATACTTGCAGGCAAAAGAAGAGGCGGAGCTGCCAGAGTACATTCTTGGAACTGTTCGATTAAACCGTTTGAAACTTGAGTCTGCTGTACCATTGGAGGTTTAAGGTGTTCTGCCAGAAATATTAAATCACCTGGTTTCATTCCATTATTATGAATAAATTTACACAGGGAATTCAAATAAGAAATGATGAGTAAATTTTCTGAGATACTTCAGTTTCTGTTTCTTTTCCTTTCTCCCATGCCTCTCATCCAAATTTGATTCCTCTGATAAGTTATCCAGATTCTTAATTGGTGATAAGATTGAGTAGGCCATTATTTTTCTAGAAGGAATGAAAAGCAATATTTATGCTGCTAAGCATCTGAAAACCCATTCCTTCACTATATTTATTTATTACAATCAGAATTAGGAATCCTTCTCTCGGTAAATGTGTTTGTGTTAAGCTCAAAATTGTATGGTTTAAAATTAACCTTTTCTCTCCATTTAATAACTCATAGTTAACATTTGTTTTGTCTCCATTTAATAACTCATAGTTAACATTTGTTTTGGAGAGTAAAAACTTATAAATTATGGCTCAGGAGCCCTACACAACAAGAATGTTATTTATTGATAAGGCATAATGTAACTTGTTCATTATGTTTTACAATTGTTTCGTTTCGTTTTGATAGATTAAGTTTTAAAAGTTTCACACTCTTATACTTAAGTTTTTAAAGTGCTTCATTCTAATCCTTTCTTTTGAATTTTGTAAGCAAATGTTAGTATTTCATTAATATTTGAATTTTAAAATAATTAATTAATATAATGATGACTAAAAATGATTACTATATTTATTTTATTTTAAAAAATAAACAACTAAAGCAATCATCTTCTCTTCCATATTTGAGTTTTCCAGAGAGAGAAACAATGGAGGCTTTCGATGAGAGCTAGTACTTCGAAATCAGATTGATCAGGAGAAAGAGCTTCACGTAAGCATGAACGCTGATACGATTAGGGAGGACGAGGAGGAGCTGCAATGGGTAGCACTATTGAGATTGTCATTGCAGAAGCGCATCAACTATGCTCTCCTTCGTGCCTTCCCTTCTCACCAGCATCCTTTCTCGTTGGCATCGAGAACTTAATGGATGTCAAAAAACTCAGCCGCTCTCATCACGAACAAGTCGTTAAGACAACACTTGCTACCACGACAAGACAACTACCACCTCCTCTCCTCCATCAAAGAACGCCTCAATAGGTTTCGCTTTCAAATCATCAATTATATATAAATTATCATATATGTTTGTGATTTTTCAAAATTACAGATCTATAATTATATATTACTATTTTTGTTGCTTTTTGTTTTACTGCAATGCGATGGGGTTGGAATGGAAGTGACAAGTTGTGTATTTTTTATAAATTAAAATTATTATCGTGGTGGCTAAAAGCTCCCACAATATTAAAACCAAGTTGTTGTTTCCAATTTTTAAATATTATTACACATAGTAGCAGTTTTTAGTTGTTATTATTTTAAATTAATAATTTCAAAATTTAAATGTTAATAGAGCATAAACATTTTTGGCGGAAAATGCAAGAATGTATCAAAATGGTATATTTCAAAAATATAAAGGACCAAATTTAAATGTTTTAAAATTTAATATAACGAAATAAAATAAATGTGAAACTTAATTGACCAAAAGTAACATTAAGCCTATTGATAAAAACACTTCCTCCCCTGCTTTCAGGATATCTTTTTTTCCTTGATCCAAAATACCTTCCTCTTATAAACTACTTGATCAACTCGGCTTCCTATAATAAGATGTTTACACCAAAAATAGAAGTTATTTTTTAAAAAAAAGAATTGGCACTGTACCAATTCCTATATTTAAAAGCAAAATGTTTTCAAATTAGATCAAGAATTAAAAATGTTTGGAAAAGTTTTATTGTTATTTGGTGGGACAATCCACATCTATGGATGACCCAAAAATGATAGGTGTGTGGGTGACAAAAAGGAAAAAAGAAATATAAAGAGAGCTTCTCTTGGGTTGATTTTCTTTCGAAGCCAGTAAACAAAAAGATTTATTGATTGGTACAAAATGGTAGAAGACAAAAATAATGAAATGAAAATGATACGTTTATCACGAAATCAGTGAAAAGGGAAAAAATTTTCTTGTTTTTCACTTGCTAGCTGTGGGAGAATAAAAGTGATGGAGTTAATTTTGTTATTTATTGACAGGATAGGAATGACCAAGTTGAAAGAAAAATCAAAGGAATTGAAAAATGTTTAATTAGGATGATGTAATTAACTAATTACAAATGAATCACAACACCAAATGAGTTTTAAATTTATTTTATCGTGAAAATAATTTACTAATATCAAAATAATCATTTTTAAAAAGAGAAAATATAGAAATGCATTTTTTTTATTAATTTGAGATTTTTTTTTTCAAAACTACGCTACATTGACTTTTTTCTACACAATAATTTTCCTAAGCCTTGTAATCTTTTGTTAATCACTTTTAAGACATCAAAACTAGTTTAATGTACTGTTGTAAGATATAAAGTTTAGGTGTAGCCACTATCTTAACTTGAACTTAATTTTTAATAAGTTTGGTAGCTCAAATTTTTTACTAGCTCATGAATCTTTGCAAATGCTTCCAAATCTTGATCATTTTGTCTGGTACAAGGTCATTTTAGCACTTGCAAGTCATGGACAGAGTTCCAAATACAAGGGGTCCTCTTTTAAAAAAGTTTAGGACATTAAAACTTATGTATTTTTTTGTGTGTGTCTTAGATGTTTTATAGGTTAAAAAAGTACAGAAAATAATAAAAGGTTGAGAAAAGTTTACCAAAAAGCTTGAAACATGTGCCTTAGTGTAAAAGAACCGTTGTGAGTAGCAATGGATGTCTACATTCAAATTTTTACCATTTTGGTAATAAATTTTAGACTTTGAATAAAAAGAAAAAAAAAGTGTGTTTAGCAATTTTGGTGAAATAATTTAATTTAATATAAATTAATGTGCTAATGATCAAACTAGAATGTTACTAACATGTGATTACTTCACGGTATTTCAGTAAGCTGTAGAAGCCTTATCAAAGGTGTGCATTCAACATTAGGTAAAATTATAACATTTCAATCAACAATATAAAATATAGTAATCCAACATCTTATGAAAGCTTAACTATAATTCTTAATGACCAGTCATTATTAATTTCATCATATACTTGACTATCTATTCACAATCACAAGCTAATGTTACATTGTCTATTTCATAACATAGTCTAAGTTTTAGTTGAATTAACTACTAAAGTTTTCACTAAAAAAATACATAAATTTATGATAAAATAGGTGGTACATTAAAAATGTTAAAATATTTTATAACGTCATTTAATTTTAATTTATTATGCATGAAAAATTTGTTAACTTTTATTATAATTATCTTAAAAATTATATAAAATAATTTATAATTGATTCACAATGTAAATAATTTTATATTATCAATGTAACATATTAAATTCTTAATCTATTTAATCAAAACTTATAATTATGAAAAAATCATTTAAATAGAAATTACATGAAATCAAGGTGTTGCCATTGTGGTGCTCCCAATAGTATATACATACACAAAAACTAATCTTTATTTTCTCTTTGATAGACATAAAAAAGTTTGATTGATGATAGTAAAATAGATGAGTGAGAATAAATAAGAAATAAAATAAAATTTTAAAATATTTGATTGAAGATAAATAAAGAAAAAACGAGTAAAAACAAATAAAAATAATACAACTAAGTCCCACAATTTTTAAAAATGTTTTCACCCTATTCATATCTTACCAAACAAACAAACTTATTTCCATTTCTCTCCCTCTTTCCTATGTTTCATCTATCAAAAATCAAACAAAGGCTAAGGATAATATTTTTTTTTTATGTCCTGATATATAAATTTTATTTCTACATAAAAAAATATAAAATTGATTTCTAAAAAGCCATTTTGTTTGGAAAATACTAGTAACAAAAAACGACACGGGGGAGTGTTGGGAATGAAGTGATGCGAAAACGTGCGTGGAAACAAAACAAAGAACAAAGACTTTCAGTCATTCAGTCTTTAGTGAGCGTGTTCACTAAGGTAACTCTTCACTCTCTTCTCCGTTGACTCCATAATCAACGTTTTGGTTGGGAACAGAAGTGAATGAAGTGACTACAAACAAAGCTCTCTCTCTGTTATTATTATTATTCATTTTCTCTTTTCACACTCCTTTGTCCTTTGAACCCACCCGTGAACTCTCCAACCGGATTTCACCCACTCTCATACCTCCAAACTCTCTTTTCCTCGGCTAATGCCGGACGGAGAATCCTCTGCCGTCGCCGGCGGCCAAGTTTCCATGGAACCCTCTTTAAGCCTCTCCGATCAACTACAGTCCCTGAGTCTTTCCCAAGTAAAAAATCATGATGACTCGGTCAAGAAAGATCCCCGGAAGATTGCAAGAAGGTAAGTAACTTTTGCTACCCCTTTGTTCTTTTGATTATTTTCTTCACTGAGTCACGTTTATTTTTCAAATGGGTGGGTGGAGTTTGGCTTTTTTTATTTTATTTTTTTATTGTTATTTTTTGCACGTGGGCTTGGTCATTATTGCTTGGCGTTGTTTGCTGTTGTAGTTAGTTAGTTATTTTTTTGTTTGGCTTTTGAGAATTGGAGTTGAAGAAAACGCCTGTTTCAAGATTCTGCTTAAAATGTGACTAGTTGAATTGCACTAGCAAGCTTTGTTGTGTATGCAAGATTGTACTTCTTGCGTCTGTGAAATTTTCAACCGAGTGTTTTGTTATTTATATGTTTTATTCCAGAAAATGTTTTTGTAGTTCAAGAAAATGTTCCTAATTTATGGTGATCAGATGTCTGAAATGTGATGCTGACTATGCTTATCTTTTTTATTCTTCACTTGTCTTCTGGAACTCCAATAATCTTATGAATGTTTTGGTCCTTTAAAGGTATCAGTTGGAGTTGTGCAAAAAAGCTATGGAGGAAAATATAATTGTGTATTTAGGGACAGGGTGTGGGAAGACCCACATTGCTGTGCTTCTTATGCATGAGATGGGTGATTTGATTCGGAAACCACAGAAGAACATATGTGTCTTTCTTGCTCCCACTGTGGCTTTAGTCCATCAGGTGAGCTGCTGTACATATTGTTGCGTTCAATGTTGTTATTGTACAAAAGTATTTTTTTGGGAAGTACAATATTTTTTTTTTCTGGGCAAATTAGAAATATAATGGAACAAATATCTTTTTCCTCCCTTTTATTTTTGGGTGCTCTGTACTTTGGCCATTTCAGGTTGGGTAATTTTGTGTTGCAGGTTTACAGTCTGTAAGGCCAGTGAGAATGGCTTTCTGGGATAAATAGGCCTAGCAAGGAAGTATTCTGTTGTATTATAACTGAACATGAAAATTTTAATGACAGATGACCTTTATACCTTTGATTATAATCATTGCAATTGGGTCAGTCTCAATTTCCCGCCAATCTTTTTGAATAAAACATTTCTTGAATCTAGAATTAGAGATCTTAGTGATCTACTTGTTATGTCAAGCATGGTTGTTTTATGTGTGAATCTGATGAATTAATTTGTTCTCGTGTTTAATAATGTCCCACCAAACTTTAGTTTTAACTGATTTCACTATGTTGGTCAATTCCATCATGTGTTTTCTGAAGCCTATTTTTTATTTATCTATAGCAAGCAAAGGTTATAGCAGACTCTACTGATTTTAAGGTTGGGACATACTGTGGAAGTTCCAAGCGCTTGAAACATCATCAAGACTGGGAGCAGGAGATGGGACAATATGAGGTGATAATGCTAGTTAAATCATGTTGAAATTAATTATGTTTTTCTCTAAATTATTTTATTTTATATCCAGACGTGTTACTGTTACAGAAATTTTAAGTAAAAGCTGTTGAAAGAAAGTTGGTTTCATCACTGAAATTTAATTTGGCAAAAAATTCAAATTAGCTCCTGCTGTTTTGAAATCTTAAAATCTGCTTACTTAAATTTTAATTCCATGTTGTTTTTTGCTTCTAAAATTTCTCTGTGTTCTTGTTTTTTTCCCTTCAGGTTCTTGTTATGACCCCACAAATATTACATCATAACTTATCCCATTGCTTCATCACAATGGAGATGATTGCACTTTTGATATTTGACGAATGTCATCATGCTCAAGTCAAAAGCAACCATGCTTATGCAGTAATCATGAAAGTATGTTGCACTCTTGCTCAACTTTAAAGATTCAAAATGGAGCTACACAATTTTCCACATAAATTTTTCCATTTTCATAGCTTTTATTTTTGACAATCTTTAATTTGGCATTTTTTCAGGTCTTCTACAAAAGTAATTCCACAAAGGTTCCCCGTATATTTGGCATGACTGCTTCCCCTGTTGTAGGAAAAGGTAATGTTATAATTATGTGTATCTATTGAGAGATTTTCTGTTGTTTAGCTTTCTTAGTTTTCCTGCTTAGCTTGTTGTAGAAGACAGCAGTATGGCTTGTCTTGTCAAGCTGTCCCTTTCTTCCTTGATGTATATATATATGTTATTTTGAATGAAATAAAGTAAGCAAGTGAGAGAATAGTTCTTCCTCACTCTAGTCACAGCTTCAACTTGGCATCAGAGCTAAGTTCGTCCGCCGCCGTCCGCCGCCGTGCCGCCGTCGTCCGCCGCCGCCGTCGTCGCCATTTTTTCCGGCGACAAGCAGGGTTTGGTGCGCCTCGAAAAGCGCAACCCAACCCCACAAGTCGCGTGACCATCAGGTCACTCACGCGCCGTCACGCGCCCTCGCCGTTCGTTGCCCTCACCGGCGCGTGGCCGCCACGCGCCGTCTTCCCGGCGTCGGAATCCGGCCAGACCAGTGCCAAACGTCTCGTCGGCGCGTCCTGAGGCCATTCCAGCCCACAGTTTTTGGTTTCGACACTCGGAACGTGTCGACCTTGCTCATCTCTCCGTTTTCTCTTAGGGTTTTGTGCTCTTGAGTAGAAATGGCTTCGTCTGGTCCAGTTCTCTCCTTCTCCGGAACTCCAACCATCACAACAGCTAAACTCAACTGGAAAAATTATCTATCTTGGTCCGCTTCAGTGGAGCTGTGGTTTCTCGGCCAAGGTCACCATGATCACTTGGAGAAAGCTGCTGAGGAGGTTCCAATCGATAAAAGACCTGAATGGGAGAAGCTGGATTATCAGCTTTGTGCAGTTTTATGGCAATCAGTTGAGCCAGACGTTTTGGAGATCCTTAGATCATTCAAAACATGTTGTTCTTTCTGGAAGAAGGCTCGAGAAATCTTTGCCAATGATATTCAGAGTCTGTTTGATGCAACCATGAAGGTTACAGCTCTCAAGCAAACCAACCACGATATGATTGCACACATAGGTAAAGCTCGGGCTGCAGTGGAAGAGTTGAAGAGGTTCCTTGTGGCTGACTCGCTGGAGGAAGTGAACAGAAAGCTGGATAAGTACTATATGGTTCTTATCTTGAGGAGTCTACATTCAGACTTTGATCATGTGCGTGATCAAGTCCTAGCTGGAGACCAAGTTCCATCGATGGACTCTCTCATCACTAGGCTGCTTCGTGTGCCTCATGCACTGAAAGAAGAAAATCCAGCTGAGGTAATGGAAACATCAGCCATGGTTGCATCTCGGGGGAGAGGGGGAGGTCGGAACAGTAGAGGAGGTCGCAGTGGAAGAGGTGGACGTCCTCAATGCACATATTGCAAGAGGATGCCACACTCAAGAGAATTGTTACTCCCTGCATGGCTTCCCTGACAAAGTAGCTCAGGTAACTCAGACAGAAAAATCAGAGTCTAAGTTCTCTGATAAAGAGTATCAGGAGTATCTGAAGCTAAAATCCGAGAAATCCAGCAGCCATGTTCCATCTTCCTCTGTACCATGTTATTCAACAGCATGTATTTCTCAATCTGTTGACGGTCCCAGTCCTTGGATACTTGATTCAGGTGCCTCTGATCATATTTCTGGTAACAGGTCCTCCTTTACATCCATTTCTTTTCCAAAAATTCCTCATCTTGTTACTGTTGCTAATGGCTCCAAAGTTGCAGCTCAAGGGAGTGGTCAAGTATCTTTATCTTCCTCACTGAAGCTGGATTCTGTTTTGTTTATTCCACAGTGTCCCTATAATTTAATTTCATTGAGTCAGTTAACTCGTTCATTAAATTGTTCAGTAACCTTTACCGCTAATTCTTTTGTTATCCAGGAACATGGCACGGGTCGACTGATTGGAGAAGGACGTGAATCACGAGGACTTTACTACTTGAAGTCCAACTTTTCTGTCTCCTGTTCAGCAACTTCAAATCCCAAGCTTTTGCATGATCGTCTAGGACACCCAAGTCTACCAAAACTAAAATTGATGGTCCCTAGTTTGAAGAATCTTCGAGTCTTAGAATGTGAATCTTGTCAATTAGGAAAACATGTTAGGTCATCTTTTCCACAAACTGTTCAAAGATGTAATTCAGCTTTCTCCACCATTCATTCTGATATTTGGGGACCAAGCCGTGTTACATCTTTTGGTTTTCGATATTTTGTAACTTTCATTGATGAATTTTCTAGATGTACTTGGGTCTATTTAATGAAAGACAGATCTGAACTTTTGCCTATCTTCATGTCCTTCCTCAATGAAATTGAAAACCAATTTGAAAAAACAATTAAGATTTTCAGAAGTGATAATGCCAAAGAGTATTTCTCTCATGATTTCTCTTCTTTTTTATCTTCAAAAGGCATTCTACATCAATCTACATGTCCCCATACACCACAACAAAATGGTATAGCAGAAAGGAAAAATCGTCATCTCCTTGACACCGCACGATCACTCATGTTAGCTTCTCATGTTCCTACACACCATTGGGGGGATGCGGTGCTTACTGCTTGTTTCTTAATTAACAGAATGCCTTCCTCCTTCCTTGATAATCAAATTCCTCACTCAATCATTTTTCCTCATGACCATTTATTCCATGTTCCACCTAAAGTGTTTGGCTGTACTTGTTTTGTCCATGATCTCTCCCCTGGTTTAGATAAACTTTCTGCCCGAGCAATCAAGTGTGTATTTTTAGGGCAGCTGTTTGGAATTGCGGAAGTGAAAAGAGTCCCGGACCAGATGGCTTTAATTTCAAGTTCATAAAGCAGTTTTGGGATGTAATCAAACCAGACATCAGGCGCTTCCTGGACGAATTCCATGCAAATGGGGTCTTCCCTAGGGGCAGCAATGCCTCCTTTATCACATTGATTCCAAAACAGAAGGACCCGCAGAATCTTGGTGAATACAGGCCTATATCCTTAATAGGATGTGTTTACAAGATAGTGGCAAAAATCCTAGCTAATAGGCTCAAGAAGGTGATGCCAAGTATAATTGATGAGAAGCAATCTGCTTTTATTAGCGGAAGGCAATTATTACACAGTGTGCTGGTAGCTAACGAGGCAATGGAGGAAGCTAAAAGGGGCCATAAGCCATGTCTGGTGTTTAAAGTTGACTATGAAAGAGCATATGACTCAGTTTCTTGGGCTTTCCTATCCTACATGATGCGGAGATTATGTTTTTGCTCTAAGTGGATCAGTTGGATAGAGGGGTGTCTTCACTCAGCCTCGGTCTCTGTTTTGGTCAATGGTAGTCCCACTAATGAATTCACACCTCACAGAGGCCTAAGGCAAGGCGACCCACTAGCACCCCTCTTATTCAATATTGTTGCCGAAGGTTTAACCGGTCTCATGAGAGAAGCTTTGGACAAGAGCCTCTACAGCAGCCTCCTTGTGGGAAAGAACAACGTACCAGTTAATATACTCCAGTACGCAGATGACACCATTTTTTTTGGTGAAGCCACAATGCAGAATGTGAAGACAATTAAGTCCATTCTCAGAAGCTTCGAGCTTGCATCTGGGCTCAAGATAAATTTTGCTAAGAGTAGCTTTGGGGTGATAGGAAAATCTGAGCAGTGGCAGGTTGAGGCGGCTCGATATCTGAATTGTAGAATGCTGTCATTTCCCTTCCTTTACTTGGGTATTCCCATTGGGGATAATCCAAGGCGTAGAGAGCTTTGGGATCCTATAGTTAGAAAATATGAGAGAAAACTAGCCACTTGGAAGCACAGACACATATCCATTGGGGGGAGAGTGACTCTCATAAATGCAGCCCTAACTACTATTCCTATTTATTTTTTCTCCTTTTTCAGGGTTCCTTCAAGAATAGCAGCCAGACTTGAAGCAATTCAGCGACAATTCTTATGGGGAGGAGGTATGGAGGAGAGGAAAATTGCTTGGGTGAGCTGGAAGGAAGTTTGCCAGCCAAAGGAGAAAGGGGGTCTTGGCATTAAAGATCTTAAGACCTTTAATTCAGCTTTGCTGACCAAATGGTGCTGGGACCTATTTCACAAGCAAGAGGAACTTTGGGCAAAAATTCTCATATCAAAGTATGGAGGATGGAGAGCATTGGAGGAAGGCATTAGAGGAAACCAAGATTCTATTTGGTGGAGGGATCTGATATCAAGTCAACAGCAACAGCAGAACCAGATAGTCAAAAGGGAGAGAACCTGGAAGGTGGGAGGTGGGGAGAAGTTCAGATTTTGGGAGGACCCTTGGACACATAATGCTATACCGTTAATGGACAAATATCCAAGGCTGTACCGAATTTCTGATCAACAGAAACAAATTATCATGAACATGGGGAATATCACCAATAGCGGCTGGGAGTGGAAGCTATCTTGGAGGAGGGCACTTTTTGACAGCGAAATTCAAATGGCAGATGATTTCCTTGGAGAATTTTCTCAGCAGCAGATCCAGCCAAATAAGGAGGACAAGTGGAGTTGGAAGCATGATCAAAGTGGATACTATTCAACAAAAAGCGGATATGACTTGATATGGGAAGCTCAGATGGGAGATAATCAGAATCTGGATTTTGTGGACATTTGGAAGCTCAAAATACCAAGTAAAGCTCTGGTTTTTGCTTGGAGGCTAATTAGGGACAGACTTCCAACTAGGATGAATCTTAGAAGGCGGCAGGTTATGATAAATGAGGTTCAGTGCCCATTTTGTGGAGATGTAGAGGAGGAGGCTGCACATGTATTCTTTAGCTGTAAAAAGATCCTACCATTATGGTGGGAGTCTTTATCCTGGGTTGGATTAGCAACAGCACTACCTCAAAATCCTAGAGACCACTATCTACAGCACATGGCTGATTTCACAGGGGGAAAGCAACTCACAAGATGGAGATCATGGTGGATTGCTATGACTTGGACAACTTGGAACCACAGAAACAGAATTATTTTCCAAAACTACACGTTTGATGGAAGTAAATTGCTTGATGAGGCACTTCTAGTACTCTGGATGTGGATTAGAAATATGGAGAGAGACTTTGGAACACATTTTAATCAATGGTCCTCCAACCTAAAAGAAATGTTTAGCAAATAGGCTGCAGAGGACTCAATCTATGTATCATAAGCTTGTTGTATCAGGTTCTGTTATAAAACAGCAACCAAATGAAATTTTATCTACACTTGTATCTTCAGTACCTCTGGTACTTCTTAATATATAAAATATCTATTTTTGCTGAGCAAAAAAAAAAAAAAAGTGTGTATTTTTAGGTTATTCACGTCTTCAAAAGGGTTACAAATGCTACTCTCCATCTACCAGGAGATACTATATGTCTGCAGATGTAACCTTCTTTGAAGACACACCCTTCTTTCCATCATCTACGAACCATTCTTCTTCCATCTAGGATGTTCTTCCGATTCCCTCTCCATGTCCTCTAGGTACCTCACACCAAGATGTCAGTGAAGTTCCATCCTCTCCAGCACATCCACCTGAAGTTGCTCCTCCACCACTTCTTACATATCAACGCAGGATACAGCCAGTTGGTTCTATAGTATCTGAAGATCCTCCTGATTCTCATCCTTCCTTAATCAATCCTCAGGCCATGGATCCTGCTACTTCTCATCCGTCTGATTCAGACTGGCCCATTGCCATCCGCAAAGGTACTAGATCCTCTCGTAATCCTCATCCTATCTATAACTTTCTAAGCTATCATCGTTTGTCTCCTTCATATTCTTCCTTTGTTTTCTCTCTATCTTCACATTCTGTTCCTTCTAATATTCATGAGGCACTGAGTCATCCTGGATGGCGACAGGCTATGATTGATGAAATGCAGGCTCTTGAACATAGTGGTACTTGGGAACTTGTTCCCCTTCCTCCTGGTAAGAAGGCTGTGGGTTGCAGATGGGTTTATACAGTTAAGGTTGGGCCTAATGGTGAGATTGATTGACTTAAGGCTCGCTTAGTGGCTAAAGGTTATACTCAGGTATATGGCCTTGATTATTGTGACACTTTCTCTCCAGTCGCTAAGATCACTACTGTCCGTTTGTTTCTTGCTATGGCTGTCATGCGTCATTGGCCCCTCCATCAGCTTGATATTAAAAATGCATTCCTTCATGGTGACCTTGAGGAAGAGATCTATATGGAGCAACCTCCTGGGTTTGTTGCTCAGGGGGAGTATGATCTTGTGTGTAAGCTGCGTCGATCTCTCTATGGGTTGAAGCAATCCCCTCGGGCTTGGTTTGGTAAATTCAGTCATATTGTTAAACTCTTTGGGTTGAAACGAAGTGAAGCTGATCATTCTGTTTTTTATTGTTATTCATCCCCTGGGAAATGTGTTTATTTGATAGTATATGTTGATGATATAGTGATTACAGGGAATGATGCTACTAAGATTGTTCAGCTAAAGGAGCACTTATTCAGTCATTTCCAAACCAAAGACCTAGGGTATTTGAAGTACTTCCTTGGTATTGAGGTAGCTCAATCAGGAGATGGTGTTGTGATCTCACAGAGAAAGTATGCTCTTGACATTTTGGAGGAGACAGGCATGCAGAATTGTAGACCTGTTGATAGTCCTATGGATCCGAATCTGAAGCTCATGGCAGATCAAAGTGAAATCTATCATGATCCCGAAAGATATAGGAGACTTGTGGGAAAACTAATTTATCTCACCATTACAAGACCTGATATTTCCTTTGCTGTTGGAGTGGTGAGTCAATTTATGCAAAATCCTCGTGCTGATCATTGGAATGCTGTTACACGTATTCTTAGATACATAAAGAGAGCTCCTGGACAAGGATTGCTTTATGAAGACAAAGGTAACACACAAATATCTGGATATTGTGATGCGGACTGGGCTGGATGTCCCATGGATAGGAGATCCACATCAGGATACTGTGTCTCCATTGGGGGAAATGTTATCTCTTGGAAAAGTAAGAAGCAAGCTGTTGTTGCTCGATCTAGTGCAGAAGCTGAGTACAGATCTATGGCTATGGTTACATGTGAACTTATGTGGGTCAAACAAATTCTTGAAGAGTTGAAATTCTGCAAAGTGATGCAAATGAAGTTATATTGTGATAATCAGGCTGCTCTTCACATTGCTTCAAACCCAGTCTTCCATGAGAGGACCAAGCACATAGAGATTGACTGTCACTTTATTCGGGAGAAGCTATTGTCCAAAGAGATTGCCACTGAGTTCATTAACTCTAATGATCAGCCAGCTGATATTTTGACTAAGTCCTTAAGGGGGCCTAGGATTCAGTTTATATGTTCCAAGCTTGGTGCATATGATTTATATGCTCCAGCTTGAGGGGGAGTGTTATAATTATGTGTATCTATTGAGAGATTTTCTGTTGTTTAGCTTTCTTAGTTTTCCTGCTTAGCTTGTTGTAGAAGACAGCAGTATGGCTTGTCTTGTCAAACTGTCCCTTTCTTCCTTGATGTATATATATATGTTATTTTGAATGAAATAAAGTAAGCAAGTGAGAGAATAGTTCTTCCTCACTCTAGTCACAGCTTCAACTGGTAAAATAATGCTTATCTTCAAAAAATTGAGTACTAACAAGAGCCAAGATATTTGCCTTCCTCAATTATCTTCCCCTTGTTGGTAGCAGTTATAATGTGGATGTTTGTGAAAGCTTTTATTGAGAAAAATAATTGCTTGTTTTTCAAAAGTTCTCTTGGAAAGGGATAAAGTAAAAGTTTTTTTTTTTTACTCCAAATAAGCTATTTCAAACACTCGTTCTATCAAAAAAAGGTTCAAGGTGGGAGTGGGGGAAGGGAATTTGTCACACAGAAGAAGGTCAATGGGTTGTGTGGTCTATTAATCCATTTTTGTACATGGATGGAAAAAAGTATGAAAGATCTGGACTTAAGAAGTCAGTTTGTTAAGTTCACCAAAAGACTTACCCTGCCATTAACAAGCAATTTTTTTTTATATAGTTTGTTGTGATATATCATGCAAGGCACTATTGTTGTGCCTAGGTAGAATGTGTAAATGATATGGTGTACCTTTATATGTGTATACATTCTCTTTATCAGAATAAAAAGATCTTAAATTTCAGCAAAGGGGCTGAAAGAGACTGACTGTATAGGATGTGGTCCACATATAGTTTGACTGGAAACCATTGGTTAACTTTGAAAGGTTCAAATGTGTCAAGAAAAAGAAAATCTTGTGATGTGAGGGACCTTTTTCTTGAATATGGGACAGGGAGTGAAGGGACAAACCAAGGTCACAGACATTTAATATAAATTTTTCAATTATTGACAAGAATTTTTTTTAATGAAAATTTTAACATGTCATTTTAGTTTTCAATACTTTGACCTTTGTTTAATTTTTTTTTCTCTAGGACTAGGTCCATCTAATCCTGCGAAATATTATTGAAATAATATACACGTGTGTGCAGTTTTGATGGTTGGCTTTCTGTTTATACATATATGCACATATTTTTTTATTTTGTATTTGAAAAATATTAACTGTTACCTGCTTTACTTTTGGGAATGTTGATGTTCCATCATATAAATGTTTTGTTGTTCTTATATCCCATTTCTGTCTGTTCTTCAAGAGTGTTACCCTAAAATTTGCCTACATTGTTAATAATATATTCTTTCTTTCCTTTTTATATTTTATGCATATTTCTATTAGCATAATTGCTGAATACTGATAGTGTAGTTTATTCCAAATATGTAAAACCCTCTTCATAATTTCTGAATTTGCTGGTTCTTTCAATTTTCAGGTGCTTCTAGTGAAGCAAATTTAGCAAAAAGCATCAACAGTCTTGAACATATACTTGATGCCAAGGTACAGTTTATTTAGTACAATATGTCAAAATTCTTAAATTTGTGAACAATATCTGTTGTTTGTGTAAAAGATTTTTTGTCAAACTTTTGCTGTCCTTTCCTGTGCAAGAAAGCAAATGTTCTTCCCATTAGCTATTGACTAGAAACCATTGATATAATGGTTGCAGCTGTGTATTGGTTGAGCTCCATAGAAAGATATTTGTGTCTGAACTCTTCTGAATTCCTTATTTTTACCTTATATGCGAACTGCATGGTTCTTGTGGATAGTTACCTAGTTGTTCTGCTTGTTAGATGCTGGGCATGGTTACTAATCTGTAATGATTTGAATCTCATTTGTAGGTATACTCTGTTGAAGACAAGGAATTGCAATCTTTTGTGACCACTCCTGTGATTAATATATATCATTATGTTTCAACTGCAAGTGGGGAAACTAGCTTGCACTTGAAAATTGAGGAGATTAAACGCCAGGTGCACTTTTGCTATGGGTTTTAAGATGATTAGATAAATAAGGTTTACTGATCCCTGTGTAATTTTATTTGAATAGTGCATAGCAACCCTTGGTAGGAGTATAGAAGATCACCAGAAACGGATGAATACAAAGAAACTTCTGAACCGGATGCATGATAATGTGATTTTCGGTCTGCAGAATCTTGGCATTTGGGGAGCATTGCAAGTAAGACTCTTGTAGTGTATTATAAGTTTTAGTTCTGTAATCATTTGACTAGAAATATATTAATATAAGTCAATAATGTTTTTAGCAGAATCTATAAATAATAATACAGAGAAAATTTTTGTTGTTATTTGTTCCATTTTGTTGGTCCTCCTACGGGGCCCGCACACCCAAAGAAGAAAAAACCTAGGAAGAAAAATAAGCCTAGAATAGGCTGTGGAATTTCTTGGTTATAATGTTAAGCTTACATAAATTAGACACAGTAGCAGACACTCTACATCGATTCATGAAGATGAATGGTTTAGAATGGTGTTTTGTTTCTTGAAGATGATGTCTTGGTAGTTGGTACCAATTCAGTTTTTGCTAGTGATGTAGATGGGATATTTGAAGATAAGGGGATGTTATTTGGAATTCATTTAGACAAGTCTTCTGAATACATGTTTTCCTTGGGTTTTGGTGTATTTATATTTTTTCTTGTGTTTTGTTATATATCTCTGACATCTCTGTTTTTTCTTTTTAATTTTTATTTTGTCCATTCCTGTGGTTTTCCATCATGCTTCTTGTTTTATTGATATCGGGAAATGATTTTATAGGTTAGAAGGACTGTCACTGTCACTATCTTGGTTTTTATTCTTTTTCCTTTTCTAATATATGTGTTCACCTTCCAAGGCTAGTCATATTCTTCTGAGTGGTGATCATTCTGAGAGGCATGAATTAGTGGAGGCAGATGGAAATTCAAGTGATGACTCTCTGTGTGATAAATATCTTGCTCAGGCTGCTGAACTATTTACTTCACAATGCATGATAGGTATTTTGACATTATCTGATATTCTTTTAATCATGCCACTGCTGTTACTAGGTTTTCTGGCTGTTATGTGCTTCCATTTTGCTTGATCTGTTAGGCTAACATTTGTCTAGCAATGAATCAGTCTTTTTCATTATTGTTAATTTTTATGATATGTTTAAAACAGAGTTCTTGTAGGATAGATGCTTCATTTATATTGCAACTAAACATACTTTTTTTGTAGGCGACAGGGTAACTGATTTATCTTCTGTGGAAATATTAAAAGAGCCATTTTTCTCAGCAAAGCTTTTACGACTCATTGGGATACTATCCAACTTTAGGTTGGCAAAACTATGCTGTTTAAACCACTCCTTTAATACATGTTTTCATATAGCACAAGTCTCGTTGATATTTGGTTATGAAACTAATATATTTGGGCAAATTCTGATTACATGTTCCAACTCAGGTTGCAAAAGAACATGAAATGTATAATTTTTGTGAATAGAATTGTGACAGCAAGATCCCTGTCATACATACTACAGAAGCTCAAGCTTCTAAGACAATGGAGGAGTGATTTTCTAGTAGGAGTCCATGCTGGACTGAAGAGTATGTCACGAAAGACCATGAACATCATTGTTGATAAATTTCGTTCTGGAGAGGTATTACTATTGGATTTCTCATTAATTTTTAAATGAATTAAACTATACTCCTGTATATGTGTGTATAAGTTGCTAATTCTCATAGAAGATTCTCTGATTTTACCTGATTGGCAATAGATATATTGAGGGAATGTAAAATGTCTCTTACATTGCAAAACTATGAAATAGCTGGGACCTACTGGAGAGTTTTGTAAAAAATATTTTACCTAACTTCTCTTCATGTTCTTTAAATATGTATATATTTCCTAGCTTGTTAGAGAGTTGATCGCTAGTAATGTGCCTGCATGGTCATGCTGTTAACAGTTGAATCTACTGGTTGCAACCAAAGTGGGTGAAGAAGGACTTGACATTCAGACATGTTGTCTCGTCATACGATTTGATCTTCCAGAAACTGTTGCCAGCTTCATACAGTCAAGAGGTCGTGCACGTATGCCTCAGTCAGAATATGCATTTTTGGTGGACAGGTACTACTTTCTAATAGATTTCAGAAGTAATTTAAGCAAATCCATCCATTTGGTTAGTTTTGTAATCATCTTGTTGTTGCAGTGGCAATAAGAAGGAAATTGACGTAATTGATGGTTTCAAGGAAGATGAATACCGAATGAATATGGAAGTTACTTTTCGAACATCCAAGGAGACATACATCATCCCTGAGGAAAGAATATTCAGAATTGATTCGTCTGGTGCTTCTGTTAGTTCTGGATATAGTATCTCATTGCTTCACCAATATTGTTCAAAGCTTCCACACGATGAGTATGAGCTTATTTAAACTAGACCATTTTGATCCAAATTATATACTCTGTGAGATTATGTCTTGATATTATTCCTGCTGTTGTATTTATTATTAGAATATTCTTTTTCCTGTTAATTAGTAATTGATTGATCTTGTAATCAATACTGATTCATGTTTCATATTATAAATAACATGAGGTGTGGTCTACATTGCCACTTCCATTAGTTTCTTCGTAGGAGGGGAATGAATATCCTCTCACACAAGATTTTCACATAATCGTATCATATGAAAAAATTGTCTTTCTTAATTTTCACATAGACTAATATAGATTTTGATAATATCCCTCCTATTCAATGTATATGAAGATAGAGAAATAGGTACAGTGAGAGAGAGATGAGTAGAGAGAGAAACAATGGGGGGGGTGAGTGTCAGGAGTGGCGGTGAGGCAAGAGTGAGAGGTACAGCGAGCTTCCATGCGGACCCACAACGGACATCAGCACACAAGGATGGACAGCAACAAGGATACAGTCGAGAAAATTGGCGGGACAAGAGTGACATATCAACATTCTACTTCACACGATTTACAGAGGACATCACAGAGAAGGAACTATGGTATCATTTCAAGAGGTGGGGTGATGTGAAACAAGAACGGGAGGAGATTTGGATTTGCAAGATTCAAAGGAGTGGAGGATGCGCACGGTTTAGCAAAGAAAATGGACCAGATGGTCATTGGCGGTCTGAAACTGTACGTGAACGTACCCAAGTATGGGAGAGACACGAGGAGGATGGCACCGGCACAACCCAAAACGCAGTGGCACTAACTTGGACCATTTGGAAGCATCGAAATGGGGTGGTTTTTGCTAATCAAACTTTCGAAGGAAGTAAAGTGATGGAAGATGCGATTTTTCTACTATGGACATGGCTTAAACTTTTGGAGAAGGGTTTCACCCTGCATTTCAATCATTGGTCCTCTCATCTCACAGCAGCGTTTTGTAATTAGGGAAAAAAGGTAGTTGTAGTATTATAAGTATTTGTGCTGTGTAGTAGTGTCTTTCCTCAGGGTCAGCTGGTTCTTATTGCATGTATCTTGGCATTCTGAACCAGCTATTAATTCAATCCTCTTATGTATCTATAGTACCTCTGGTACTCATTTTTATAAATGATACTTACTTTTGCTGAGCAAAAAAAAACAATGTTAGATGGAATGTGTTTTCAGACGATTGCTTGGATGTCTTGGAGCCAGTGCTGCACTCCTAAGCATATGGGAGGATTGGGGATCAGAGATATTCAAAGTCTCAACAAGGCTTTGCTGTTCAAATGGAAGTGGATGATGTTCCACCAACCAGACCAGCTTTGGACTAGAATCCTGAACTCTAAGTATAATGGCTGGAGGGGATTGGAGCATGGTCCTAGAAAGCAGTATTTCTCTACTTGGTGGGCTGACTTAAGGGCCATCTCTCAACATCAGAATGTGATCAATGCTGATAATCAAATTAGGTGGAAGCTGGGGAGAGGCGACAAATTCCTGTTTTGGGAAGATCCTTGGGGCGATGAAGGAGTTCCTCTCAAGGACCAATTCCCTGAATTATTCACTATTTCTTCCCAAAGGGATTTAAGAGTGGCAGAGGTGGGATCTTGGACTGAGAATGGGTGGGTCTGGAATATGGTTTGGAGAAGACACTTGTTTGATAACGAGGTGCAGCTAGCCTCTAAATTCATTGATCACATCCATCAAATCAGATTAATTAACAATCTCAATGACACCTGGATTTGGAGAGCTGAATCCACTGGGGTTTTCACATCTAAATCTGGTTATCAAGTTATTAAAGCTGATAGGGATGATGAAGGTCAGTACCTGGGATTCAAGAAACTCTGGGAGATTAAACTCCCTCCTAAAGCCCTCTCCTTTGTTTGGAGGTTACTATGGGATAGACTTCCCACGAAGGACAACTTGATTAAGAGGCAGATTCAGGTGGATAATGATTTATGCCCCTTCTGTCATAGTCAACCTGAAACTGCATCCCACTTATTTTTCACTTGTGGCAAAACTATGCCTATATGGTGGGAATTCCTATCTTGGATAAAGGAAGAAAAGGTGTTTCACTGCAGACCTTTGGATAATTTTCTCCAACACTTCTCCTCAGCAGTTTCAAAGGATGCTAACATAAGAAGGACAATGTGGTGGATAGCAGTTACAAGCTCAATTTGGAGGCTCAGAAATGATATAATTTTCCAGAATCAAACCTTTGATATCACTAGACTGACAGATAGCACTCTGTTCCTCTTATGGACCTGGTTGAGGGGTTGGGAAAGGAATTTCCAGATTCCTTATTATAGTTGGTCTTCAAATATATCTATAGCTTTTAGTTAAAGCTTCTGTTAGTAGGGATTTCATCTGTGTAGGGTATTGTATCTCCTGAATTTTTAGGACCCTTTTCTGTATTATGTAGTACCTCTGGTACTTGTTATTACATATTACATATTATCTTCGCTTTCCAAAAAAAAAAGACAATTAACCAACAACAGAAAGAAATGCTGATGGGGAGGTTTTGGGAGGAGGAAGTAAAAGAGGCCATGTGGGACTGTGGGAGTGAGAAAAGTCCAGGTCCAGATGGTCTCAATTTCAAGTTCATCAAGAAATTTTGGGTCACCATCAAGCCCGATGTCCTTCGATTTTTGGATGAATTCTATGTTAAGGAATGCTTCCCAAAGGGATGCAATGCATCCTTTATAGCATTAATCCCAAAGATGGCTGATCCACAAGGATTGAATGATTATAGACCTATTTCACTCATAGGCTGTGTCTACAAGATCGTGAGTAAGGTTCTGGCCAACAGATTGAAGAAAGTGATGGCTTCCATTATAGATGAACGCCAGTCTGCATTTATAGGTGGTAGGCACCTGTTGCACAATGTCATTATAGCAAATGAAGTGGTGGAGGAAGCTAAGAGGAGTCATAAACCATGCCTTGTGTTCAAAGTTGATTATGAAAAGGCATACGATTCAGTCTCATGGAAATTTTTGAAATACATGATGAGAAGGATGGAGTTTTGTCCCAAATGGATACAATGGATTGAGGGGTGTTTATCATCTGCCTCTGTTTCGATTTTGGTGAATGGGAGTCCCTCGGCTGAATTTACCCCTCAAAGAGGCCTTAGGCAAGGCAATCCACTAGTGCCCCTTCTTTTTAATATTGTTGCTGAGGGTCTAAATGGTTTGATGAGACAAGCTGTGGAGAAAAACATATTTAGAGGGTATCCAGTGGGTAGCCACAGAGTGAGCATCAGCCTGTTACAATACGCGGATGACACAATTTTTTTTGGGGAGGCATCAATGGAGAACACTAAGGCAATCAAATCAATTTTGAGGACCTTTGAACTTGTTTCAGGCCTCAAACTTAATTTTGCAAAGAGCAACTTTGGTGCAATCGGTATGCCGGAATCGTGGAAGCAAAATGAAGCTGATTTCTTGAATTGTAATCTGCTGTCCATTCCTTTTGTGTACTTGGGGATCCCCATTGGGGATAACCCGAGGAGATGTCAGTTGTGGGATCCTATAATTAAAAAGTGTAAGAAGAAATTAGCTAAGTGCAAGCAGAGACATATCCTTTGGGGGGAGAGTTACACTCATACATTCAGTCCTAACATCTATACCTATTTATTTTCTTTCATTTTTCA
The DNA here is from genome assembly GCF_004193775.1 of Glycine soja. NCBI lineage: Eukaryota > Viridiplantae > Streptophyta > Magnoliopsida > Fabales > Fabaceae > Glycine > Glycine soja. The sequence goes on along the minus strand of NC_041012.1, from coordinate 34,815,026 downwards.
GGATTCCTAGAAGGGTGGTGGAAAGATTGGTGCGTATTCAGCGAAGATTCCTTTGGGGTGGTGGACCTGAACACAACAAGATTGCTTAGGTCAAATGGGAAACTGTGTGTCTCCCAAAAGACAAAGGGGGGCTAAGAATTAAGGACATCAACAGCTTCAACCTTGCATTGCTGGCCAAATGGAAATGGAGCTTGTTCCAAAATCACACAGGCCTATAGGCTAGAGTGTTGGAGTTGAAGTATGGTGGGTGGAGGGGTTTAGATGAAGCATCACGTGATTCTAATGAGTCCATATGGTGGAGGGATCTGAAATTGGCACTCCACCATCCACAAACTAAGAATGCTTTTCATAATGGTTTGGTGTGGAAGTTGGGGTGTGGCGACCGAATCAAGTTTTGGGAGGATGGGTAGCTTCATGATGGGACAACATTACTTGCCAAATACCCTAGGCTATATCTTAATTCCTGTCAACAGCAACATTCAGCAAATGGGAGCTCATACCGACACAGGTTGGGAATGGGACCTTAAATGGAGGAGGCATTTGTTTGACAGTGAGGTATCTATGGCTGGCAGTTTTCTGGGTGAGGTGGCAGGCATACAGGTTCAGATTAATTGCAGGGATGATTGGGTCTGGTTAAGTCACCAATATTCAGCAAAATCAGCCTATGATATGCTGAGGGGGGATATAGTACAGGGAGATGATGTTGCAGATTTTGTGGAATTGTGGAAGCTAAGGATCCCAACCAGAATTGCAGTTTTTGTATGGAGGTTACTTCGAGATAGATTGCCAACTAAAGTAAATCTGTGCAGGCGGCAGGTGGCAATTAATGAATCAAGCTGCCCATTCTGTGGGAACGCGGAGGAGGACGCGGCGCATTTTTTCTTTCACTGCAGTAAAATTTTACCTCTTTGGTGGGAATCTATGTCTTGGGTGAGCGTATCTAGTGTATTTCCACAGCATCCAAGGCATCATTTTGCCCAACATATGACTGCCGGGGTGGAAGGAATTCGGGCAACTAGATGGAGGTCTTGGTGGGCGGCTCTTACATGGTTATATGGCAGCTGAGGAACAACATTATATTCTCAAGTGGGACTTTCAACGGAAACAAACTGATGGAGGACTCCCTATTTCTACTTTGGACGTGGCTCAAAAACTATGAGAAAGATTCTATATCTCACTACAATCAGTGGTCATCTAACCTTAGAGAGGCTTTTGTTTTTAGACAAGGAAAGCAGTCATAGTGTATTGATAATTGTATAACCAAGCTGTCTAATGTGGTTCCCAGCAAGACTGCTGTCAAGTGTCTAGTCTGGCTTGGGAACCATTTATCTGGATTTTTGTTGTAATCACGGTACCTCTGGTACTCAGATTCATTTCTCATATATATATATATATATATATATTTATTTATCTTTGCTGACCAAAAAAAATAGTAAAACACTGTTATATACTCAACCAACTAGTTCCATGTAAATAAAGTACAAATCTTGTGTTTTAAAATGTAATAATCTATCTTTACAGGTACTTTGACCCCAAGCCAAGTTTTCATTACTTAGATGATTCAGGGGGAATTTCCTGCCACATAACATTGCCTTCCAATGCACCAATAAACCAAATTTTGGGTACACCACAGTTATCTATGGAGGCTTCCAAAAGAGAAGCTTGCCTGAAAGCAATAGAAGAACTGTATAATTTAGGCGCTTTAAGTGATTGTCTCTTGCCAAAACAAGATGATGCAGAGCCTGAGGTACAGGTTTCAGGCTCTTCTGATGAAGATGAATGTGAAGGTCAAACTTCAGTTGCTTTCTGATAAGCCATTACTTTCATTGTCTTTCACTGGGTTGCCAAAAATTACTGTTCAAATTGTATTTTGCAATAAACTGTTGAGCATATTTACTTGTCAATAACTATATTAAGGAGAGCGACTATTCCAGCATGTTGCCATGCTGATCATTTTCAGACCTTTCAAATACTACATAATCCATTGTTGGTAATTATTTTTGTAACATACCTGTCTACGGATTTAGTGTTAATCCCATTGTCAGTGTATAAACTTCTACACCATCATTCAATCATGTGTTGCCAGATCATTAGAAGGTTTTTTCTCCTCTCATGTAGTTATTGTCACAAACTCTTTTGTGATGATACAATAACACATGATTGGAAGAGAGTGTAAAAGTTTTACTCCAAAATGAATCAAATCAAAATTTTCTTATGTGTTGATAATCTTTAATGGGAAGCTTTTTATTTGTTTTCAGATGTAGTACCGTTACTATGTTGATTACTATCAACTTATGTCTCTAGGGATGTGACTATATCATATGTTGTGTTGTACTATATTTATTTTCCTTTTTTAGCAGATGCCATATCAAGAGGAAAATTACATGAGATGCTAGTTCCTTCTGCCTTTGGACAGTCATGGATAAATGAGGATAACATTGTCCGTCTCAACTCTTACTACATAAAATTTTGTCCCTATCCAGAGGACAGGGTCTACAAAGAGTTTGGTCTATTCATGATGGCCTGTCTTCCGATGGAGGCTGAGAAATTGGAACTTGATCTCCATCTTGCTCATGGTCGATCTGTGATGACAATATTTGTCCCATTTGGAGTTGTAGAATTTAACAAAGATGAGGTAAGTGGTGTGTGTATGTGTGTGCTTTATTTTATTTTAAGAATTTTGTTAATTAATGCTTGGAGTTTTCCATCCTGCAGATTAAGATGGCAGAGAATTTTCAAGAAATGTTCCTCAAAATTATTCTTGATAGATTAGAATTCATTTCCGAGTTTGTAGACTTGGGTATGAGTGCTGAATCTCACTCAGGCACATCAACCTTCTACCTTTTGCTTCCAGTTGTATTGCAAGAATATGGAAATGCCATGGAAGTAGATTGGAAGATAGTGAAGAGATGCCTTTGTTCACCAATTTTCAGGCATCCAGCTGATACTATGGATAAAAAAGTTTTCCCTTTAGATATTCACCTGCAACTTGCCAATGGTTACAGAAGTGTAAGAAATGTCGAGAATAGTTTAGTGTATGCCCCACATAAGAAGAACTTTTATTTTGTCACGAATGTTAACTATGAAAAGAATGGATATAGTCCTCATAATGATTCAGGCACTTCAAGCTATGTGGATTACTTCATTGAAAAGTAGGTATCTGTTTATTATTATGGGTTCATTCTTGTGTTATTTTGGTTTTGCATCCCTAATTCTTCTATGTCGATGAAGGCATTTATATTTATGGGGGCTTTTGTAAAATTGCTGATTAACTGATGGAATTGGATATCTGAGAATGTTGGAATATCATATATTGTGCTTATAATATTTGACAAAAATATGCATGCTTGAATGCCAGGTTTTCCATTCACCTCAAATGTCCGAAGCAACCACTTCTGCATGTGAAACCGGTCTCCAATTTGCACAACCTGTTACACAACAGAAAGCGTGAGGATGCAGGTATTGTATTGGATATGTTATTTTTAGCGTTAGAGTCTGACAGGAACAGTGTTGATTAAAAAGAAAAATAGAGCCAAAGCTCCTTACAACCAGAAAATATTTTGAAAGCCTTGGAATGTAAAACAGCAACTCCAGGAATAAATGTGACTGAAAAAGAGACTCCACAAAGAAAATCTCAGCCTTAGGAATGGAGAACCCCACTTAAACCATGTTCTACCAAAATTGTCCCTATGTTCCTTCCCACTATCACGATCCCCCTTAGTCATTTTGCGCCCATTCAGTTAGGATTCTCTACTATTCTCTTTGTTTCAGCTCAGCATACTCATCATTCCTTTCATCTCCCCCCTTGGACCATAACTAACTCCTCTTTTGCCCCATTATCCATAATCTGAGGCCCCCTTGATGTTTCTTCTTGAGTAAACACAAGATATGGGCAATAGAGCTTAATCAACTAAGACATGAGAATTTAGTTTTTGTTACCTAAAACCTTTTACGAGCTAGTGGAATGACAAAAACATGCTAGGAAGAGATGTGGTAGGGTGGGCTAATGCGTAAAATATGTTAGGTTCGCACAAGAACAAATGTACCCTACGCAATAATAACAGTGGACTCGAAGGTCCGAATATCAACCCCAAAGAACCAATTGTATTCCCAGTTAGTTAAGTTTATTAAATTAATAATAGAGATGATTGAAAAGAGGATTTAAATATTTTCATGATTTTAGTTTTTATAAGAAAACAAATAAACAAATATAAAGATAGTATTAGTGTATTAAGTAAGTTTTACTTTGTGATTTAGTTAAGGGGGAGTATGAGGCTCTTCTTAACAATAAAACATGGGATCTTATTCCTCTTCCCAAAGACAGACAAAGCGTGGGTTGTAGGTGGGTCTTCAGAATTAAGTGAGCTGTAAGTGGGTCTTCAGAATTAAGGAGAATGCTGATGGGACTATTAACAGGTTCAAGGCTAGGTTAGTGGCTAAAGGATTTCATCAGGTTGTTGGTTGTGACTTTAATGAAGCCTTTTCTCCTGTGATAAAACCTGTTACAATCAGGCTAATTATCACTCTTGCTCACACTAATAAATGGGATTTGTTCCAGCTAGATGTCAACAATGCCTTTTTAAATGGCCATCTTGAACAGACTATCTACATGCAGGAACCACAAGGCTTCGAAAGTTCAGATAAAACCTTGGTTTGCAAGCTACAAAAAGCTTTGTATGGCCTCAAACAAGCTCCAAGACAGTGGTTGGATAGGCTCAAAGGAACTCTTTTACAGCTTGGGTTTGTGGCCAGCAAGTGCGATCCTTCGTTGTCTGTTTATTAAGACAAAGGGCACATTATCTACATTCTTGTTTATGTAGATGATATTATTATTACTGGTACCTCCAATGTTGTAATTCAGCAACTCACCACTAAGCTGCATTCCAATTTTTCTCTTAAACAATTGGGAAAACTTGACTATTTTCTTGGTATTGAAATCAAATCACTGGCTGACGGGACTATTCTATGGACTCAAAGCAAATATACAAGAGATTTGCTTCAGAAAACCAAAATGGCATAAGCACAACCTATTTCTTCCCCTATGATTGCTAATTGCAAGTTAACCAAAGCTGACTCGGATTTATTCGGTGATCCATCTCTCTATCGATCTGTTGTTGGTGCTCTTCAATACACAACCATTACAAAACCTGAGTTAAGCTATGTTGTGAACAAGGTCTATCAGTTCATGGCTAATCATATGGACTCTCACTGGACAACTGTTAAATGCATTCTAAGGCACCTCAAAGGCTCTATTCATCATGGTCTGCATTTGAAGGCTGCTCCTTCCTTAGAGGTGGCAGACCTGGTGGATTGCTTTGACATGGTGTATTTGGCAGCATAGGAATAGGATGGTCTTCCAAAATGAAAGTTTCAACAGTCATAAAGTGATGGAGCATGCTCTATTTTATTGCTGAACCTGGCTTAAAAATCTGGAGAAAGGATTTGATATCCTGTTTCACTTATGGTTCAGTAACATTAGGGATAGTTTTTTGTGTTGAGGGGGGATAGTTTATATAATACAAGTTAGGCTGGATGGGTACCTAGCGGTTAGCTAGATCTTTGGTTTCCTAATTCAAGTTGGTTAGCATGTATTAGGTCACTACAGTTCTGCACCTTGCAAGTGCTAGGATGTATATATAACTATACTGCTTGTACTATTGTTAATATTCTATATAATATATATATACTTTTGCTGATAAAAAAAAAGGCTGCTCTTCCTCTCAGCCTTTTACTATCAAAGCCCTGTGTGATGCTGATTGGGCCTCGGATCTAGATGATAGAAGGTCTACCTTTGGTGCAGTGATTTATTTTGGTCCTAATTTGGTCTCATGGTGGTCCAAGAAACAACAAATTGTGGCTAGATCTTCCACTAAAGTTGAATACAGGAGCTCGACTCAAGCCACGACTGAAGTTACATGGATTCAAACTCTCTTAACAAAGTTATTGTTCTTTTTCAGACCCCAGAGATTTACTATGACAACCAAAGTGCAGCTATATCACTCATAATCTAGTTTTTCATTCCCGGACTAAGCACATGAAAATTGACATCTTTTTTTGTCAAGGAGAAAGTCTTAGCTAAAGAGCTCAAAGTGTATCATATTCCTGCTATAGATCAATGGGCTGATTCCCTCACTAAGCCTTTATCACCAACTCGATTTCTCTTTCTTAGGTCCAAACTCAATGTTGTTGAGTCCATTTCTGATTCTCAACCCCATTGAGTTTAAGGGGAGGGGGGGTATTAGTGTATTAAGTAAGTTTTACTTTGTGTAACCAGAAGACTTAATAGAAAGGCCTTGGCCATTACCAATGTATATTTGGTCTGGCCTTCAAATGGACCAAGCTGCTAGATGTTTTGAGACTCTCCAGTTACGTAGAACGATGCACCCGAATCAGGTATCCAAGTAGTAGAGTTAGGATCTTGATTTTTAGAATTAACCAGCATTGCACTAGGTTAGGAGTCTTTGTGAGAATTAGTTCCCTGATTTTGTTCTAAACCGAAGGTGTTTGATGAATTGCTTTGAAATACTGGTTCCATCAGAGTGAGAGACGCATTTGGCTCAAAATCAGAATCATAGCGAAAATGACACATCGTTGCTGTGTGACCAAATTTGAAGCAAACTTGGCACTGAAAATTTGCATAACGACCGGGGCCTCTACCGCCACCACGGCGACCTCCATTGCCGCAGTCAGAATCATTGCCTCCATGACTGTAGCCTCCGCCATGACTGAAGCCACCACGATTTCCAAAATAATTGGATCAATTTTGTGAATTGAAATTATTCGAGGATGAATTGTAAGAATTTGAAGATGAATTGTAACCTTGAGCAACATTAATCGAAGGTGAATTAGCAAAGCGCTTCTGAAACTTTTTCATGTATGCCTCATGTGCGAGCAACAGTGCCACTACTTCTCTAATCGGAAGTGATTCCAACTTACTTTTGATCATTGATCACTGGACCGTACTCCTCTGGTAGGCCTTCAAGAATCACGTCAAGGTGTTCACGCAGAAAAATAGGATCTCCGCACGATCCAAGCGCACCGACTATGCATTTGATGCGCAAAAGAAACTCACAGATTGTTTTCTGTTCAGACATTGTAGTTCTGAGTTCTATTCGAAGTATCCTAGCTTTCGCACGTGTTTGCTTTTGAAAATACTCATGGATCTGCTCCCAAAGCTGATATGAATGAACGCATCTGATAATTCGAGATATGATTGAAACTTAAAGAGTCGATTGGAGCCACGACAAGAGAATCTGATCTTATTGTTCCCAATTGGTGTATGCTGGATTTTCATTTCCAGCTTCACAATCTGCCTCTGTGAGAAAGCGCATCGGGATCTAAGGACTTGCCACGAAACGCTGAAGTCTATGAGCCTTGATGACAGATTCTACTTGTTGCCTCCATAGCAGGGAGTTAGAATCATCTAACTTCTGAGAAATCGGATGAAAAGAAGTAGCGGAAGCAAAATTCTGATTTGTCACCATGGATAGACCTTAAGCTCTGGATACCATCATAGAGTTTGAGAGAGAGAAAAAGAAGAAAGATGAAAGATATTATTATTGATTTAGAAAGAAAAGGTCAGTTACAAATTAATTTTGTTTCTCTATTTATGGAGAAAACAAATATGGTTACACATAACTTGACTAAGGCAGTTAACTAACCAAAGTTAGTTACTGCTCTAATAGAAATAATTGTTCTAACAGAATCACAAGTGTTCTAACTGAATCATAATTGCTCTAACAGAATAACAACTGCTCTAACTGAATCACAAAGTAAAACTTACTTAATACCCTAATAGAGAGGTTTAAGTAACGATAAGAATGATCAGGAGTTATGACTGACTGATACCAATTTTCTCTTAATCCTAGTCTTAATGAAATTCCCCCAGTTAATTATCGATTTTCAAAATCAACTAAAACCTATGATCAAGATTAGAAGATGTTTTTTTGCCTTAAATGAATACCCCAATGATCATGGATCTATCAATTTAATCCAAATGATTAAATCAATTTTAGGGATGATTAATTAAAGATTAACTAATCTATTGGAATTACCCAAATAGTTTGGATCATGCAATTTGGTATAAAACATTATCTACCAATTACATGCAGAAGATCACTACTATGCAATCGATTGAGTATTAAAATGACCCGTTCCAAATAAACATTAAAATAAGGAAGATAATTAATTAACATAAAACAATGAAGAATTTCATTTAGATTAAGGAGAGGAGTACAAATGGATAGCTACATCATTACTCTCGAACTAAGGGGACTAGCCATTTATGATCAGAGCAAAACTAAAGAAATCTTAGAGAGAGAGAAAACATCACTAACAAAATTGAGGTGAAGTGAGATATTATTCAACCCAAACAGAAACCGAGTATAATACAGTTTATATAGCAGTTACGATACTGTAACTGTCAACTAACTTGAGTTAGTTAGTGCAACTGCTGAACAGTTGTCCTAACTAATTGTCAACTAACATAGCTGTAACTGCCTAACTAATGTAAACCAACTATAGTTAGACTAACAGAGTAACATAACTGTGTAACAGCATGACTAAATGAAAAGAAAGAGTTACACTGAGTAAGTATACTCCTATAAAAACTAGCAATTCTATATAGAGTAAACATAGACATACCAATAGGCAGGAACAATGATCACGAGATCCGTTCTAACGGTGTTGTCCACACTCTTCAGCTTTCAAAAGCCCTCAAGGTTCTCTCAAATTCGTAAAAAGATAAGAATAAAATTGAATGCCTTTATTTATAAGTCAGAGACCTCTATATATAGCTTCCTAAAGATAAATACACGAAAATGTGCATTACGACCATGGTGAATCCACCTCACCACAACCGTCGTCGAAAGTAACACTGAAGCCTTGGGTTATGGATTGACTACGACTCTCTTGGTTGACCACCGCCGTGGTGAGGTCACTCTTTATCAAATCCTTGATGCTATTCTGAAAGGGCTGTTATCATTTGACTATAGCTGTGTTGATGACCATGGCCGTGGTGAATGGATCACATCCATTATCAAGTGCAGAGTCTTCAAATCTTCATAAATTTGTGTAATTTCTAACTCTTTCACTCAATTGAGTGATTGTACTTTTGCAATACAAAACTAGTATCCAAATGTGAGTTTTACTAAAAAAAATGCATACAAAATGACACAAAAAATCACATAAAATACCACCCATAAAGTTGGTTTATCATGGGCTTACTGCTATTGACGTGCAATGAGGAAGGATTTGCTGCTGAGAAGTGGACAATGATATACATTACAGATATACAATCCAAAATTAGTTCTTAAGATTGATCCTAATTGATTCTTCCATATATACATGATATGCTACCATAAATAATCTAGATATTATAATTTTGATTTCTGACAATTTGTGTCCTGTGAGCATTTCTTTATGATTTTGTGTTAGCAATTTAAAAAGTGTACTGTGCATTGACTACTTTCAAATTTGTATCTTGATTTTGAATTTATCTTGTATTCTGATCATTTTTCAGAATCTTATCTAATGTATGTAACTTTTGAATGTCAATGACAGAACCACAGGAGCTGGACGAATACTTAATTTATTTGCCTCCTGAGCTTTGTGAACTAAAAGTAATAGGTTTTTCGAAGGATATTGGCAGTTCCATATCTTTGCTGCCCTCAATTATGCATCGTCTTGGAAACTTGCTGGTGGCTATTGAACTAAAGCACATGCTATCTTCTTCCTTTCCAGAAGCAGCTGAAATTAGTGCCATTAGAGTAAGGCCTTATTAAATTCAATGTATTATTTACATTATTTTCAAGTAGTGTATTCTTATTCACATCTAACCATTGCAGTGCTTATATGGGACAGATGAATCTTGTATGCAGCTACTAACAATTGTGAACAAATTACTAGGTTTTAGAGGCTCTCACCACTGAGAAGTGTCAGGAGCGCTTTTCCCTTGAAAGACTTGAAGTGCTTGGTGATGCTTTCCTTAAATTTGCTGTTGCACGTCATTTTTTTCTCATGCATGACAGCCTTCATGAAGGAGACCTTACAAAAAGGCGTTCCAATGCTGTAAATAATTCCAATTTGTTTAAGTTGGCTATTAAGCGCAATTTGCAGGTAGAGTTATACTAGCACATCCCTGCTTCATTTACTAAGAAAGTATAATTATTCTTATTTATTGATTTTCTGTTAGACTAGGGTTTCCACAGCCGCCACATTCCATTTCAAAACAAAATCACCTGTTGATGCTTTCTTAGAACGTTGATCTCTCATTAAGACCATGAGAAAAAAAAGATATACGTGGGAAATAATTTTAATAAATACCTAATTAATTAATATATATACTAAAATTATATTGGCAATGAAAAACATATAGTGCCGGATTTGAGTCTGTCTTTAATTTCTAGCTCACCCACCCTTATCGTTTTAGGAGATAGATAGACACAGGACTCTACCAGGAATCCCCCATTTCCTGCTCTGGGACCTACTACTGTGTCTCAAAATTGTTGAGCCAAAATGAGAGGTTCAAATCCTATTTATGAAGTTAATTCATGCATTTGATGTAAGGTTTCCTGGATGGATTAAATGGTGGATAAGTTCTTTTCTATCACATAAACTCCTAATAATTAACTACCTACAATCCTTTAACAGATCCTTCCTGACTAACTTGGATCTCAGTTCCCATCAAAATAACACTTGGATAACATAAATCCAAACCCTATACAATTCCTAACTGAGGATTAAAGATACTGGAGTTTTCCCTAGAACTGAATAATAGAAATTAACTGAACCATTTAGTAGGGCTTATTACCTTGATAAGATTTTTCTATCTTGATATCAGGCTTTAGAATGGGTTAATGTATATATTTTAGGTCTTTGTATATATATTAGGTTGTGTTATTTTATTCTAGTCTGGCTCATTCAACCCATAGGCCATGATTATATATTATTCTATCTTGTAATCTTTTATTTTTTATCAATAGCAAAACACTTTCTCTCTTCATTTTCACAGTGCATATTTTTATTTACTGACTTGAGTCTTATCTCTATCTCCTCGCTCCCTCTTGCAGGTCTATATATGCAATCAGACATTTGATCCCACTCAGTTTTATGCATTGGGCCGTCCTTGCCCAAGAGTTTGTAGCAATGAAACCGAAGAAAGCATACACTTTTGTTTAAATTCTGTTATGCAACAAGGAAAAGCAACTGAAACCCGATGTAGCAAAAATCATCATTGGTTACATAGGAAAACAATTGCTGATGTGGTTGAAGCTCTGGTTGGAGCATTCCTAGTTGACAGTGGCTTTAAAGCTGCAATTGCCTTTCTTTCATGGATTGGCATACAAGTTGATTTTGAAGCTTCACAAGTGGTTGATATCTGCATAGCAAGTGCTAGCTATTCCCCTCTTTCTTCTGAAGTAGACATTCCTTCTCTTGAAGGTAAGCTAGGACATCACTTTTTTCATAAAGGTCTGCTTCTCCAGGCATTTGTACATCCTTCTTACAATAAGCTTGGAGGAGGCTGTTATCAGGCAAGTGTAACTTTTCTTTTCCCTCCCAGTGTTCTGACTTCATATAAGAATTATTTCCTTTACTTTATAGATCTATGAATCCTAGTGAGACATTTGATCTTTAATTTTTAAAATGTGATAATTCTTTGCAGCGATTGGAGTTTCTTGGAGATGCTGTCTTGGATTATTTGATTACTTCATATCTATTCTCAGCTTATCCCAAACTAAAGCCTGGTCAATTGACAGATTTGAGATCATTGTCTGTTAACAACAAGGCATTTGCTTGTCTAGCGGTAGATCGCAGTTTTGATAATTTTCTTTTATGTGATTCAAGTGGCCTGTCTGAGGCAATAAAAAAGTATGTGGACTATGTTAGAAGACCTGTGTCAGATAATGGCATTAAAGAAGGGCCAAAATGTCCCAAGGTAGATAGTATGACCTTTATATAAAGTTGCTACACCTGGTTGTTGTTGTTGTTGTTATGCATTTACTCATCTAAGATGAAGTTCCTAAAGCATTATGTCTGTATTCATTTCAAAGTTTGCTTTAGGTATTTTACTTGGAATAATGCTACTCCCACACACGACACCTCACATCTGTAAAGTTTCCATTATTTGATCATAGCTCACCTACACTTTGATTCTGCCATCTATGCTTGATGTAAATTGATGTGCACCCACTGTCCCACAAGATGTGTACCAAGCATTATTCTTTTACTTGGAAATGACAAGAGCAAATAAATGGAATACTAAAAGAGAACCCAAGCCCTTGTGTAGGAAGAAGACACAGAAAACCCATCCAAATGATTGCCAATATTTTTGCAAAAAAGCACAAAATAAGCCAGTACATGTTGGGTGGGAAAGCCTGACGCGTGACAGTCAACTGAACAAATTATTTATTATATTGAGATAAGATGACAAATTTACCTTCTGCTCTATGATTTGTGTTATGGACATGAGTAACTCTTCTAGGAACATTACGAGTCTTTTGTTTGTCCAATTCAAGCAGCTCATAAGTTAATTAAGTTTCTGATAGGTGTGCATTGCTTTGTTATTTTGCATCAAAAGGTATATGGGGTATAAATTGACATCATTGGTTTCTTCAGGCACTGGGTGACTTAGTGGAATCTTGTGTTGGTGCCATCCTTCTTGATTCAGGGTTCAATTTGAACAAAGTTTGGAAGATTATGACTTCATTCTTGGACCCAATCATGAAATTCTCATCAAGCTTGCAGCTCAGTCCTGTTAGGGATTTGCGAGAACTTTGCCAATCTCATAATTTGGAGTTGGAGTTTCTGCCAGTGCCCTCAAAATTGACTAAAAGGTTTTCAGTTGAAGCTAAAGTGAGTGGGAATGGTGTATGTGAAACAGCTTCAGCAACTGGCCAAAATAAAAAAGAGGCTTGCAGAATTGCTTCACAGCTACTTTTTTTAAAGTTCAAGGTAAAGCAATCATGTTAAGTTTTATTTTTTCCATCCTTATTTTCTCAACTCAACACCTTAGGATTAGCATTTCTTTATTGTACGGTGACACCACAGGTGAGTATATTACTTTTGTGATTCATGTAAACAAGGGTAATAATCATATTTTAACTTTTTCTGCTGATGTGGTGAAATCAGTTGTGCTTATATTCCTTAAATTTCTAAATACTCTAGTTGTTAATGAAACAAGTGTTCTAGTTTAAGATGTTCCTTGTTTCTTCATTTGGAGCTACTTTTGATCAAGTTCAGAATAATGCAATAGTACCTCTTTTTCCCGAAATGAGAAGCTTGGTAGTAACGTCATATTTTTTTTACTGTGGAGTTCTTGTAAGTTGAATTGCTATACTAGATAGATTGGCTCACTTAGTCCAACAGATTATGGACAAATTTCATTATTATATATTCATTTTCCTTTATATTTTCCGTAGAGCTGTCTAGTGTATTATGTTTGCTTTCTTCTGCCAAGTTCTATTCTTTATATAACTTTAGTTTGGGCCGATCGAAAATAGTACTACCTCCAATCCTATATATAAGAAACAACTGTCTAATTTATCAAGATCAGTAAACGTGGTTAGATTGGTTAACTTGTCATAAATTTTAATTTTATTCCAAAATGGTACATTAAATGATTTAAGAGATAATTATTTTTTAAAAGATAATTTTTCAACCTATGAGTATACCTTGCGTTAAGAAGAGAGTGAGAGAAGCAAAGCTATTTTGAATATGTCTTTCTGGGTTTTATCTTCCACCCAGTCAAAATGATTACATGGATAATAAATAACTATTCTTGTTTTCAAGAGAACAATTAAAATATCACAATTTTCTAAGATACATTGAACCCAACTAACTATTAACTAAGCTACTTGAAAGGAAATTATCATTAAATGCTCCTCTTTTCAACACTCCCCCCCAAGCTGGAGAATAGATTTTATCCATTCCCAGCTTGTATAATATTAACTTCGTACCCCATTGCCCAGAGGCTCTTCGCTATGCGAAGGTATGGGGGAGGGATGTTGTACGCAGCCTTACCCTTGCATATGCAAAGAGACTGTTTCCGGATTCCCAGCTTGTATAATATTCTATCAAAATTTGGAGTGTGCAATCCTTTAGTGAGAATATCTACAAGTTGACCTTGTGAAGGCACATATGGAGTGCAAATCAAACCACTATCCAACTTTTCCTTGATAAAATGTCTATCCACTTCAATGTGTTTTATTCGATCATGTTGTACAAGATTATGGGCTATGCTGATTGCTGACTTATTATCACTGTAGAGCTTCATAGGTCCGTCCCATTTAATCTTCGAGTCTTCTAAGATGATTTTTAACCAAAGCAATTCACAAATACCTTGTGCCATAGCCCAAAATTCAGCTTCAGCTCTAGATCGTGCTACAACATCTTGTTTTTTACTCTCCAAGTTACCAAGTTTCCTCCTAGAAAGGTACAATATTTGGAAGTGGATTTACTATCAGTTATTGATCCTTCATTGTTAGCATTCGTATAAGCTTCAAGTATTGTATTCCCATTTCTTTTGTACAAAATTCCTCTTCCTGGTGTCCCCTCAAGGTAATGAAGAATTCTATAGGTAACTTGTAAGTGAACTTCTCTTGGACAATGCATAAATTGGCTCACCAAACTAACAGCAAAAGTAATATCAGGCCTTGGGTGAGACAAGTAAATCAATTTTCCAACTAGACGTTGATACATCTCCTTATCCGCTTCTGCAATGTCATCTTCATTACCCAATTTAAGGTTTGAATCCATGGGAGTACTTAGAGATTTACAAGCTGTCATACCTGTCTCCTTCGGCTAATCTGTGACATATTTTTGTTGGAATATGAAAATACCTTTCTTGGAGTGGGACACTTCAATTCCCGAAAAATATTTCAGCCTCCCAAGAGTTTTCATCTCAAACTCCTTTGCTAGATGCTGACTTAAGAGTAGTTGTTCCTTCCAATCATCACTAGTAACAATGATATCATCCACAAATACTAACAATACAGTCACTCCCCCTGAGGTTGAGTGTTTGATGAATAAAGTGCGGTCTCCTTGGCTTTGTTTGTATCCTAAGGCTGTCATGACCTTAGTGAATCTCCCAAACCATGTCCGAGGGGATTGTTTCAACCCATATAAAGTCTTTCTTGACTGGAAAATAGAATTGGCAGCATCTTCATATCCAGGTGGAACCTCCATATAGATTTCCTCCTCAAGCTCCCCTTGCAAGAAAACATTCTTTACATCAAACTGTTGTAATTTCCAGCCATAATTTGCAGCAAGAGATAATATTACTCGAACTGTATTCATCTTTGCAACAGGAGCAAAAGTCTCTAAGTAATCTATCCCATAGGTTTGTGTGAAATCCTTAGCGACCAATCTCGCCTTGTACCTCTCAATCGACCCATCTACCCTATATTTTATTATATACACCCACTTGCAACCCACTGGTTTCTTTCCTATTGGCAAAGAAACCAACTCCCATGTCTTGTTCTTCTGCAATGCCTCCATTTCTGTATCCATGGCCTGCTTCCAATTTTTATCAGGTAATGCCTCAAAAACATTAGTGGGAATTGAGATAGAGTTTAGGTTTGCAAGAAAGGTTTTATAGGTTGGAGGGATTTTATGAAATGAATTGTAATTTGAGAGAGGATAGAAAGGCTTTTTGGTACATGTTCTGGTTCCTTTTCTAAAGGCAATGGGAAGATAAAGGTCGTCATTATGTTCTGAAATTTCCATTTCATTTGGAGAAGCTAAAATATTATCATTCAAGATTGGAAAATCAAAGTTAGTTACCTGATCTAAAGGAGTTGGATTGGCCTCTTGGGCAAGTTTTGATTTAGAAATGGCCTTTGATCTTCTTGTGTAAACCAGATTCTTCCCAAACCTTGTATCATTTTCAAGTCTGGTGGGTGCATCCTTGTTGGATTCATTTTGGGCTAATGTTTCTTGCTTAGGTTTTTGTGTAAGATCACAATTCCTTGTCCTGGAATACACAACAATGGTCATAAAAAACAATAATACAAGATATGTCATTTGTATGTTTCTGAACAGAGACAAGATTTGTGGACAATTTTGGGACATGCAAAACATTTTTTAGGTTTTGAAGGGATTTATTTGGATGTTTCCTATACCAGCTATAGTTACAAGAGTGCCATCAACAATAGTTATTTTCTTATTGCTAGGACATGGAGAATAGGTGGAGAAGATCATATGGTCAGTGGCTCTAGAATCTAAAACCCAAAGGGATGGAAGGATTTTTTAGACATTAATTTCAAATGAAAGAGGAAGTATACCTGAATATGCCAATGTACAAGTACTTGATGGTTTTTCAAGGTTGCTAAAAAAGGCTCTCATTCTTTCTATTTTTCAAGCAGCAGGAAAAATTATTGGAAAACTGAGTCGCCGGAATTCTAACAGTCGCTGGAAAAGTCTCCGGAATTTTGGCAGTTATCGGAAAAGTTTGACAGCTTCAAGAGCCCAGTCAAACTTGCTAAATAACCAACCCTTTTTGTGCAGAAGCAGAGCACCCCTAGATCAGGAGCTCTGATATTATTCGAGAAAATGAGAGAAAGAAAGAGAGAAAACGAGAGAGAAAGGAAAATGATATTATTGTGATCTGAAAAGTTAGTTAGAATTAGTTACAACAGAGGTATATATAGACCTCTGACCCTCTAAACTATCACTAACAGACTCTGACTTCCTAATACTAGTGAGGTGTTGTTAGCAAAAGCTAATAGACCTTACAAACATATAATCTGATGTCTAACACTAGAGGGGTGCTGTTAGCAAAAGCTAACGGCCCTTACAATCATTCTATAAAACTGTTTTCACAGTTATACAAGCACTTACTCTAATACCCCCCCCCCCCTCAAACTCAAGGAGAAGAGTTTTGAGAAGAAACACTCTTCACATTGAATTTGTCCCTGAGAACTTCAAATCTTGCTGCAGAAAGAGGCTTGGTCAGTACATCAGCCCACTAGTCCAGAGCTGGAATATGCACAATGGAAAGTTGCTTGGCCAGAATCTTTTCTCTTACGAAGAAGACATCAATTTTCATGTGTTTTGTACGACTGTGAAACACAGGATTGTGAGCAATAGACACGGTTCTCTGATTATCACAAAAGATTATAGGAGTAGTGAATGGAACTTGAAACTCTGTTAGGAGAGCATGAATCCATGTTAACTTAGTGGAAGTTTGAGTTAAAATGCGATACTCAGCTTCAATACTAGACCTGACAGCGACCTTTTGTTTGCGAGACCACCAAGATATTAAGTTTGGACCAAGAAATATGGCAGCCCCTGAGGTGGAACGCCTGTCATCCACATTGGATGCCCAGTCAGCATCACAACAGAACACGCGAAGAGCCAAGGGCTTGGTAACAGAAGTAGGCTAAAGAAGTAGTCCATGAAACAAAGTACCCTTGAGATACCTCAAGATTCTTTTCAGCACCGCCCAGTGAGAGTTTAGAGGTGCAGCCATAAATTGACAAACTTTATTGACAACAAAGTTGATTTCAGGCCTAGTAAGAGTAGCATATTGTAAGACACCAACTATAGACCTGTATAGAGTTGGATCATGAAAGATATCAACACCATGTCGAGATAAATTGCAATTAGAGACCATGGGGAAGAAATAGAATAAGCTTTAGTTATGTGAGTTTTGTGGAGTAAATCATGAATATATTTACTCCGAGTCATCAATATGGAGTTATTGGGTAGATACTTGATCTCTAGACCCAAAAAATAATCCAAATGACCAAGTTGCTTGAGAGAGAATGCAATGTGTAGTTTGGTTGTGAGCTGCTGAATTAGAGAAGCAGTGCTACCCGTGATGATGATATCGTCCACATATAGACTAAAAGATAGACAATATGCATTTGCTGCTCGTAGATGAAAAGGGAAGAATCACATTTGCTCCCAACAAATCCAAACTGCAGCAGAGTAAATTTCAGTCTATCAAACCATTGCCTTGGGGCCTATTTCAAGCCATAGAGAGCTTTGTTGAACTTGCAGACTAGGGACCTATCTGTAACTTCAAAACCAAGGGGTTGTGTCATAAATACAGATTCTTCAAGAAGCCCATTTAGAAAAGTCTTATTCGCATCAAGCTGAAACAACTTCCACCCATGTGACAGAGCAAGGGTGAGAACAATATGAATGGTGACAGGCTTGACCACAGGAGAAATGAAAATCAAAGCCATGAATTTGATGAAATCCCTTGACTACCAACCTTGCTTTGAACCTATTGATGGAACCATCAACATTTTCCTTTACTTTGAAAATCCACTTACACCCAATAGCTTGTCCATTGGAAGGTAAGGGTCCCAAGTTTTGTTTTTCAACAAAGCACCATACTCTTGTTGCATGGCAGCAAGCCAATCTGGATTTTTCAAGGCTTGTTTCACAGTTTTGGGCTCAGAATGGGTAAGAAATAAAAAAGGATGTAGTCTAGGATTGTGAATTCCAGACTTGAACCTTATTTGCATAAAGTGTGTATTATCTGGTATAGAATTAGGTGCTGCAACAGACTCAGAAGAGGATGCACTAGGGGTACTGGATTTTGAAGTTTGAGGATGAACAGAGGTAGGCTCAGAGGAAGTGGATGATGGACAAGGCACAGAAAAAGAGGTTGTGGGGGAATGAGTTGGAATAGGGGAAAAACCAAAGGGAACAAGAGGTATAGAAGGAGAATGAAAGGGAGACAATTGAGAGGATTGAGGGGTAGGAATAACACAAGGTGGAGATAGGTTGGGATTAAGGCTGAAGTAGGAATCAAGATTCTTAATGGGGTTAGAAGATGAAGGAAACATGTCAGAATAAGGGAACCTTAATTCATTAAGCAGAACATCTTTGGAAATATTGATTCTGCCAAATGAAGACAAACATTTGTAACCTTTGTGGGAGGAGGAATACCCCAAAAATAGACACTCCTGAGATCGAAAATTTAGTTTGTGTGTATGGTAAGGCCTCAACAAGGAAAACAGGCACAACCAAAGGTTTTAAGGAAATGAAAATCAGGATCCTTGTTAAAAAGAGTAACAAAAGGAATGACAAAGTTGAGGGAAGCAGTGGGAACTATGTTAATTAGATAGACAACAGTAGTAAAGGCATAATCCCAAAATTGTAAGGGTAAAGAAGCATGATGCAACAATGTAAGGCCCAAATCAACTATATGTCTGTGCTTTCTTTCAATCACACCATTTTGATGATGAGTGTGGGGACAAATGAGTCTGTGGGAGATGTCATAGGAGGTTAAGAGAGTAGAGAAAAGTTTGTATTCACCCCAATCAAATTGAATACTCTTGATTTTGCAGTTCAACCATAGATTTGGAAGCTTGAAAAACAGAAAGAGTTTCAGCCTTAAACTTGATAGGAAATATTCAGGTGTACTTGGCAAAAGCATCAATAAAGGAGACATAATATTTATAACCAGCATATGAAGTCAAATGAGAAGGTCCCCACAAATCTGTGAAAATAAGCTCCAAAGGAGAGTAAACAGAAACAAAAGTGTGAGATGGTAATCTATGAGATTTTTCCATACAGCAGGAAGACCAAAAACCTAAGAAATTTTTATTTGATGGAGAAATGTTACAATGATTGAAGACAAGTTTCATTACATGACCATTAGGGTGACCTAATCTAACATGGTAGAGGCTAGCAGTACTAGAAGAAGAAACAACATAATTAGAAACTACACTAGAGTTATTATTAACAGTAGCAGTTGGATAGACAAGTCAGTATCTGAAATTGAGGTTGAGGTAGACAACAATAGAGGAGAGTTGTCTTGAAGCTTGAGATTATGAAATGAGTAAAGACCATCAGTACCAACAACTCCTTGAAGAAGGACTTTATTGGTCTCCTGAGATTTCACAAGAACAAGTGAGGATGAAATTCAAAGAAAACAAAGTTATCTTTAGCAAATTGACTCACACTTAACAAATTTTTTGAAATTGAAGGAACATGTAATAACTTGTGAAGTTTAAATGTTATGTGAGCATCATTGGAGGACACAAAAGAAGAGGAACCAGCACTGGAGATACTCAAACCTTCACCATTGCCTATGAAATTTGATCAGGTCTATCAAAGTGAGTGAATTGGTTGATATTTTGTGATTCACCAGTCACATGAAAGCTGGCTCCAAAGTCTGGAATCCAGGTAGAGCCATCAGGACCATTCCCACAAGAGGAGGAATTTGTGAGCATAGCACTGGGTTGATTGGAGGTTGGAACAACAGCCTTGGAATTAGGACTAATCCAGGTATTGGAAGTTCTAATTGAACCAGTGGAGTTGGGAATTGGTTGAAGTGTGGTAGGATCAAAGAAGGTGAGTGATTCATGAGGCTAAAAACTCATATTAGACCTAAAGTGGCAAACATTGGCAATGTGTCCATACTTAAGGCAAATTTAACACTGAAAGTTGGCAAATCGACCACCATCACGACCTCTGTCGGAGCCACCACCACCACGTTCGACACCGCAATCAGGAAAATCACCACGACAACCGGATTTATAAGAATTTTGGTGCGAATAGCCTTGAGTGTAATTCAAGGACGGAGAACTTAGCACCTTGTTAGACTTTTGGCAAGCGTACCAATGTTGTTGCAGGTTACAGATTTATAAAAAGAGATTGTCTCCACAAGGAGATGAGTTATTCAATTCCGCTGAATAAAAGTAAACAGTTCAATAGTTATGTACAAATTTAATCGAGATATCATGGATTTGTCTAACTAATGAAAAATAATTGAAGTAACAGAATGACGGAAATAACAGAATTTAGTGCGTCAGAAATACGTAAAATTATGGAAACAATAATAATGAATCTAATTAATTTAAGAAAAATGTAGGATTGGATTTCATCGTTCTAATAAGATTAACATATATGAATCATTTTCTAACATTACTAATGAATACATTAAATTATCCCAAATCAATCCCTCACACTCATGAATCCTAAGAATATTTACTGAATATCGATCCCTCTCACTCAAGAGTCCTAAAAATATTTACCAAATATTGATCCCTCGCATATGAAGTAAATAACCCAGCATTACAATCATAATCTCGTGCTATTTGCAATCAAAACGTTATGCTCTATTCCTAGCAATGTAACGTAAAGATAAATTCATTAAGTTCAAATTCTAAGTACTTTCCGGTCAAACTTAAAATCCAATTTTATGAAATTAGTGATCAAATAGAATCAAGCATTACGAACAAAATGAAATTACCAATAATGAGTAGAAAAGATTCATACATATATAAAATATCAAAAAAGATACATAAGGGTACGAAGATTACATCCAATCTTTTGGAGAAACTAGCTGATCATTGCGTAGAGCACAAGATCAACAGGAGAAATGACGCCAGCAAGTTCATCATCATAGCCTTTAATTTTACGCAAATACTCATAGATTGATTTACCGTCAAGCAAAACCGCGCGCATCGCAATTCGAAGCTGTCGAGCATGAGATTTCTTATGAAGATTGAAGTACTCATGAATCATCTCCCAAACTTGATAGGAGTGATTCGAGTCAAGAATGCGCGATAGAACGGGTTTCGAGAGAGTAGATTAAAGCAAAACAAGGAGCGTTTGGTCCTAAACTTCCCAAGCTTCATAATCAAGATTCATGCAATCAACAATGCGATCATCCTTCGTGAGATAACAAGGCAGAACGACGGGATTGATGATGAAACACTACAATTTATGCGACTTGATAACCGGTTCTACATGTTGCCAGTGGAGATAGTTTGAGTCATCAAGCTTCTTGGTGATAGAGTTTGGAACGGCTGAGAAACGAGATTCAAAGGAGCGGAAGCTATGGATGCACGGATCTGGAACTTGAGAAGGAACAATAACTACAAAAAAATGGCTCTAGATACCATATTCGAGAAAATGAGAGAAAGAAAGAGAGAAAACTAGAGAGAAAGGAAACTGGTATTATTGTGATCTAAAAACTTAATTAGAGTTAGTTACAACAAAGGTATATATAGACTTCTGACCCTCTGAACTAACACTAACAGAC
Source organism: Glycine soja (assembly GCF_004193775.1). Taxonomy (NCBI): domain Eukaryota; kingdom Viridiplantae; phylum Streptophyta; class Magnoliopsida; order Fabales; family Fabaceae; genus Glycine; species Glycine soja. The sequence continues at coordinate 34,793,020 of NC_041012.1, read as the reverse complement.
TCTGACTTCCTAATACTAGTGAGGTGCTGTTAGCAAAAGCTAACGGCCCTTACAAACATATAATCTGTTGTCTAACACTAGAGGGGTGCTGTTAGCTAACAGCCCTTACAATTATTCTAGAAAACTATTTTCACAGTTATACAAGTACATACTCTAATAGATACCATGTTAAGAAGAGAATGAGAGAAGCAAAACTATTTTGAATATGTCTTTTTGGGTTTTATCTTCCACCCAGCAGATTGATTTATTTATAATCAGAATGATTACATGGATAATAAATAACTAATTCTGTTTTCAAGAGAACAATTAAAATATCACAACTTCCTAAGATACATTAAACCCAACTAACTATTAACTAAGCTACTTGAAAGGAAATTATCATTAAATGCTCCTCTTTCCAACACCTTGTTTTGTTGATAGTTCATAAATGCACCCACTTTCATGGGAAAATGAGTATATATCATTGATAGACCTCACAGTTAATTAGGAGTAAAAAGGAAATTTAACAATAAAGTAGTTTTGTGTTTCTTATAATTAAGACCAAGAAAATGTTGTCTTTTGTTACTTATATAGAGGATCGGAGGTAGTATCTTTTAAAACCCATTCTCGTGCCAAAACACAATTGTAGTTTTTTAGTTTTTCAACCGTCATTTTATAAGAGCTTTCTTTTAAAATAAATAAATAAATAAAAGGGATGAAAGTGGTTCATATTCACCCGCATCAGCATATTACTAATACTGGGAACTAGCCCTTAAATCTGATATCTCCTTGATTTTTTTCTTTGACATCATCCCTGTAGAGAGAAATCTGTATTTGTGTTATATCAGTGGCAAGGCACTGTACAGAGAGGTCTTGTTATTAACAAGGAAGAGTGCAAGTATCTGTCTAGTACAATTATTGAAGCTGTAGTATAGCTATATGCAATGACAATTAATGCAGAACTTAAGAACTAACATTAATATCTCAATTCTCAACATTCCTTGGTGAATTTCTTCTTCAACATGCATAATTAAACACAAATTCCCTAAGCCTAGTACTGTATTGTTGTACAAAACACTTGGCTAGATGCATTTTATCTTCCCTAGCTACAACTCCAGGAACTATATTGTTTGAATTTAACAGTCATGGGTGTGGATGTGCAGGCTCAAGGTTGGAAAGCTAAGTCAAAAACCCTGGAAGAAGTTCTGGAATCAACTTCTAAAATGGAACCAAAACTTATTGGCTATGATGAAACTCCCATTGATGTAACAGATACCAATACTGCCAAGCACATAGTGGTTAATGCTGACCCGTACAACAACTCTAACCCAGAAATTTGCCCTATGCAACTGACAGATGAAATATGCTCTCCATGTGTGAAACCTTTTGGCCAACGGCTTCAATCTTCTGCTAAGGGAAAGCTTAGTCAAATATTTGAAAATCGTGATTGTGGCAGTGACTCGTCTGGGACAGGTAGTATAAAAATCATAGTATTTTTGTCGATACTGCGTCTCTGTTAATCCTGAATATTGTTTCATATTTTTTGTACAAAGGAACAGCAAGATCACGATTGTATGAATTATGTGCTGCGTATTGCTGGAAACCTCCTTCATTTGAATGCTGCAAGAAAGAGGGACCAGACCACCTGAAACAGTGAGTTACTTTAAAAATAAAATGAAGTTTTAAACATCCGTACTATCAGGTTTCAGCTTTGGAATTTCACTCAGGATCTTCATTTCATCCTCTGAAAATCCAAAGTTAACAATAGAAGTTCAAAACTAGCTATCAATGATAATGAGAATCACAGCCAAAAGAAAAGAAAAATATCCCTAAAAACTTGTTTATATTAACATGGACTAAAGTATAAACAACAAACATTCAAATTTTGTAGACTGGAGTGGTGTCCTTAAAGGGCTGTGTAATTTAAGCATCTCCATGAAAAAAGGGTGGATTTTCTCATTCAAATCAATTACATTTCTGAATTTTTGACACTGGTGATGAATGGATGATGATAATTATAGTTGAAATTTGTAATCTTTTTCATCAATATTTAGTATATATATAAAACTTGGTTCACTTGCATTCCGTGTGTTGTTTTCTTAACGACTCTAGGTTCCTTCGTTTCAGGGTACATAGAACTTTCACTTGCATTTGTTTATTGTTCCATTTTTAGATTTACTTGCAAGGTGACCTTAGAGATAGAAGAGGCCCAGAATTTGATTTTAGAGTTTGTTGGGGAACCTCTGTCAAAGAAGAAAGATGCAGCAGAGAGTGCGGCAGAGGGTGCATTATGGTATCTACAACATGAAGGTTTCTTGCCTAGTAGTGGTAATTGACATATTGCACAACAATTATCATGTCACATAAATCTGAGGCAATGTCTTAGGGTGTCATTTGAAATTTCTGGATGCACCCTCATTGTTATTGATAATCATATAAATCTAGAAGACAATAATAGATAATACAGGTTTAGTAACCCAGGGCCAGAGGGTTCCCTAATGGTAATCTATTGTAAAGCATTATTTATGTATTATTGTAGTGTCAAAGTTACATTTATTTGTAAACTGACCCTCGATTGTAACAGTGAATTTTCTATTTACTACGTTTGAAATATAAATATAAGCTCCCGAAACATTTGAATGGTAACAGTTTTAAAAAATTGTTGACGAAATGAGAATATCTATTTTATTTTTGTTATAAGTTATAGATTTATTTATTAAGATGTTTATTGAGAGGAAAGTAATTAATGTGAGAGGTTGAAAAAAATAGTGAGATAATTTACAATACTAGTTAAAGAATAAAAGAGTTTTAAATTATATAGCAAATGAGAATGTCCTCTTTAATATTTTCATAAATTTTAAATTAGGGATCGTCTCATCGCAACAATCTAACTCATCCCAAGATTAATATTTTTAAGATTAATTTTGAGTCGTTTCAACTCAGTCTACGTCATATTTTACTTTCAAAAAAAATTGTTTAAGAAATTATGTATAAATAATAAATTTAAATTTTATGGTTCTTTAATTTAATAATTTAACCATACATAATATTAAAATTAAAATTGATATATCACGTTAACAAATCAAATTGTCTCAATCTTATTTCACATATCATCAAAATCGAATTTAATAAATGATGGTGGATATTCCAAATAATAAAAATGCAGATAAAGGTAGATATACTACAAACGCTCACCCTTATATAAAATGGACTTGATTGTACTTTAATTTGACATATTTTATCTTTTACTTTTTAAAAAACTTATAAATTTTATCTTTTTTATTTTATTTTTCACATAGTTGTATTTTTTATCTGCAGCTTATTTTAAAAAATCTTACATCTATTTTTTTTATTTTTTTTTTGACGAAGTTGCTCAATTTTTTTTATAAATTTTATGTCTCACTTTTATACTAATTAACAAACAAATAATAAAAATTAAAATTTTCAAATTTCTTTAAAAAGTAAAACATAAAATGGGTCAGATTAATTTGAGAGTAAAATTTGCTAAAATTAAAAAATTGAGAATAAAAAAGTTTATAAAGTATAGATACATCCGTGCCAACATCAGTGTCACACTCACACCCCGCCAATACTTTCCCGCCATAGCTTTCCCGCCAAAATCACCCTTCTTCTTAGCCCCTTTCTTTCAATCGAACAAATTCATATCCTAACGTTCTTCGGAGAGTCGTTCTTCTTTGTCTCTTTCTTTCTTTCCTTTCTTCAATCGAAAAAAACTGAAACCCTAACGAGATTGAGAGAAGATGTCAGGCTGGGACGAAGGAGCCGTCTACTACAGCGACCAAGCGCTCGCCGGCGACGACGGTTCCGGTGCCCGCGGTGAAGCCGGCACCGATTCGAACCACTCTCTCATCCAGAAATTCAAGGAATTCATCCGAAACTTCGAGACCACCAACAATGTCTTCCCTTACAGGGAGAGTCTCCTCCATAACCCTAAGTTCCTTCTCGTCGATATGGGAGATCTCGACACCTTCGACTCCGACCTTCCCGATAAACTCCGCTCTAACCCCGCCGATGTCTTGCCATTGGTACTATCTCTTTCTCTCTCTCTCTCTCTCTCTCTCTCTCTCTCTCAACTCAACAGCACATGTTTTCTGTTTTAACCTTTTTTTTTTGTTTTTGCTGTTTTAGTTCGAAGCTGCAGCGGCTCAGGTTCTCGTGAATTTGAAGACGAAGGTGGCTGGGGATACCGGAGATATGGAGGATCAGACGCCCGGTGATGTTCAGATTCTGCTCACATCCAAAGAGGATCCCGTGTCGATGAGATCGCTCGGGGTAAGTGGGTTTGATTGTGGTTTTTGTGTTTATTATTCAAATTGAGATTTTTTTTTCTAATTGCCTGAAGTTTCTTGGCATTGAATCAGCAAATCTCATTGGGGTTTTCTTTCTACAGGCTCAATATATATCAAAGCTTGTCAAAATTGCTGGGATTACTATTGCTGCGTCCAGAACTAAGGCAAAGGCCACTTATGTTACCCTGATATGTAAGAATTGTAAGAAAGGAAAACAGGTTCCGTGTCGGCCAGGACTTGGTGGAGCAATTGTTCCTCGATCTTGTGATCATGTTCCTCAGGTTTAGTTCTTGCTTTTGTTTGTTTTGCATGACACATGATATGCTTTACTTTTTTATTTTTATTTTGGGATGTCTCTTACGAGGTAAAGGAATTTTGTAGCCTGGTGAAGAACCTTGTCCAATTGATCCCTGGCTCGTGGTTCCTGACAAGAGCAGATATGTTGATCAACAAACTTTGAAGATGCAAGAAAATCCAGAGGTATTAATACAAATTTGAATAAATATAAAACATTAAAGTCACTTGAAAATTGAAATTATAACCATATGTAATGCTGTGATTATTGAAGGATGTTCCAACTGGTGAGCTTCCTAGAAACTTGCTTCTCTCTGTTGATCGACATCTGGTTCAGACAGTGGTACCTGGCTCAAGATTGACAATCATGGGAATTTTCAGTATCTACCAGGCTTCTAACTCTAATACATCGTGAGATTCATCACCAATTTAATTTTTGTATATTTAATTTTTTTTTCATTCTCCCATCTGTAATTGGTGTCTGGCTTCAAATATATTGTGTTATATGCAGCCACAAAGGAGCAGTTGCAATTAGACAGCCTTATATTAGGGTTGTAGGAATAGAAGAAACAAATGAGACCAACTCTCGTGGTCCAGCAGCATTTACACAAGATGAGGTCAGTGGTGAAACCTGAAACAATTTATAAATTGACTGCTTCCCTGCTTTATACCTTGTCACTTGCCAGTTGCGTCCATGGATATCACATCTTAGCAGAATGTTTAAAGTGTTCTGTGGTTCCTGTGAAATTTTACTTGCAATGTAACTTCATGAGTTTCAATGTTTGAAGTATTTTACCTTCTCCTTTCAAATACTGTATACCAGTTGTGATTTCCCTACTCTTATATAGGTTGTAGCATACTTTTCTTTCCCCAATTTATGAACCCAGACTGAATTTTCAATCCTACTCAATATCATAGTTACCTACAAATGATGGTATTGTTTGCAGATAGAAGAATTCAAAAAATTTGCTTCCGAACCTGATGCGTATAAAAATATCTGCTCCATGATTGCTCCCTCTATATTTGGGCACGAGGAAGTCAAAAAGGCCGTAGCCTGTCTTCTGTTTGGAGGGTCAAGAAAGGTATACCATTGTCTATGAATGCCCCTTTATTTTATTGGAGAATAACATAATAACATAAATCTATCATATGACCCATTTCTTTGCAAACAGAATTTGCCTGATGGAGTCCGGTTAAGAGGTGATATCAATGTATTGCTTCTGGGTGATCCATCTACAGCAAAGTCACAGGTTAGTAATATATTTCTATATATTTCACTGGACCAATTTTTTAATTAATTTGAGGCAATTTAGTTGTTAAAAACTGATTGTGCCACTGCCACTTGCATTACCTTTTACAGTTTCTGAAGTTTGTTGAAAAGACTGCCCCTATTGCTGTTTATACTTCTGGAAAAGGCTCATCAGCGGCTGGCCTGACCGCGTCTGTAATCCAAGATAGTGGCACTGTAAGTTCTTCCCTTCCTAAACTGTTTGTATTAGACAGCCAATTTATACTATACTACTTGTTGAGGTATAATCATAAGCTTGAACTCCATCAACTTTCCTTTTTAAGTCTCTGATTCATGTTCTATGCACCCTTTAGCGTGAGTTCTATCTTGAAGGAGGGGCCATGGTCTTGGCTGACGGAGGTGTTGTCTGCATTGATGAGTTTGATAAGATGAGGCCAGAAGATAGGTACTTAGTGTCTGATGTTTTTTTATTTCTAGGTCATCATTGTTGATTTATGACGAAATTTTATATGGTTTCCATGATGTAGAGTTGCTATTCACGAGGCCATGGAACAACAAACTATATCTATAGCCAAAGCTGGAATAACAACTGTTCTTAATTCAAGGACTTCAGTTCTTGCTGCTGCCAACCCTCCATCAGGCCGATACGATGATCTTAAGGTCTACTACCATATAACCCTCTTTTATCTTTTTTCAGTTTGTAAAAAAGCATATCGTCATTAAAAGAGACTAATAGCTGCCTTTAATGTTTTTCCAGACTGCACAGGATAACATTGACTTGCAGACAACTATTCTTTCTAGGTTTGATTTAATTTTCATTGTGAAAGACGTCAGAATGTACAGTCAAGACAAGGTAATTGACTGTTTTGTATCTTTGTTCTTATGGTACTTTGCTACCTTTGAATGCACCTAACTACTCTCTTCTCCCTACTCTGCCCAGAGCAAAGCTCCTTCAGTCGCACAAATGCTCTCTGCCCATAATTAACTTTAACCACGAATGCCCTCTCTCCTCCCCTCAGGACCCCCTATAACAGAATTCCCTTCACAACCCAAAACCCACCACTCTCTCTCTCTGCCACCTCAGCACTCATTCCTTTTCGTATTCCTTCTGGAATAAACCCTCTAAATTGTGGGCCCAGTGAGTCCATATTTGGGGTGCTAACAAATAGTTTTTACATATGACTTGATTTGTAATAGTCCTCAGGTCTGGATGATTGATGTTTGCAGATAATAGCTAATCATATCATAAAGGTTCATAAATCAGCTGGTGGAAGGATGGGAGAAAGCAGAACTTTTAAAGAAGAGAATTGGCTGAAGAGGTATGCAATACCTATGAACTTAGCCGTTGACTTTTCGTTCAGTTCTTTCAATCATTTGAGAGAATGAACTTTGAGCTGTTATCTAAATAGGTATTTGCAATATTGTCGAACTCAATGCCACCCTCGTCTATCAGAATCAGCAACAACATTATTGCAGAATCATTATGTGAAAATCAGACAGGTATTCATGAATGTTTTCAATTAATGTACAGAAATTTGTTTCGGCCTTTAGATTTGATCTGGTTATATTGGAAGTTGAAGATGTTTGAAACCCATTGTTTTTTTTTTCCTGTTTCTCTGGATGTCCTTCCTGAATTAAATCTATTTGGTACTATATGTTGCCATATTCTCCTGTGAATGCTGATTTGATGTAATGGTTATTCTTTAAGAAACAATTCACTTTTTATTTTTTGAAAAATAAATATACAGGATATGAGACAACAAGCGAATGAAACTGGAGAAGCTGCAGCAATACCAATTACTGTGAGGCAGTTGGAAGCTATTGTTAGGTTGAGTGAGGCACTTGCAAAGATGAAACTGTAAGTATTGGTTGTATTCTTTGTTGCACTTGGTACCTTTTATCCGAAACTCTTGGTGCAATTTCATGAAAAAATGAGAATACAGTCGGTGCCTGCATGGGATATTACTATCTTTAGTGCAAAAAATTTCATTTGCTATCATGGGGCTTATAATGCATGTTGTCAATCCAAATTTGTTAAGTAGTTTTAGTGCTCTGCTAACAATCAGAACACATTTTTCATAAAATGTATCCAGAAAAAGGTTCACATAAATAGGGCTCAAATTTCTTAGGTGACTTTCCTAAATTTTCTATTTAGTGGATAGATCAATTGATTGAATAATGTAGTAGACAACAGTGTGAAGTGTTACTGGCCTATGCTTTTAACTGAAAACTAGTTCCATGATTCCATCATTGCATTTGCATGTGTTGTTCCCTAAATATGTTCAGCTTAGCCAAAATTAGTAAAATTTCTTGTATTAATCATCTTTCTTCTGTTTTTCCTTTTTTTAGAGCGCTTTTTTGTTTTATTCTTTTGTTGGTCCATGCATCTTTCTTCTGACAAAATGTACCTTGATGATTAATTCTTGCACCAGATCTCATCTTGCTACTGAGGAGAATGTGCAAGAAGCAGTAAGGCTTTTCACCGTGTCCACAATGGATGCAGCTAAGTCGGGAATAAACCAACAAATAAATCTTACACCTGATATGGCAAATGAGATAAAGGTTTGTCTTGTGATAAACATAGACCATCTTGTTTTTTCCGTCTAGCTTAGTATCCTAACGGATTACTTTACATTGTGAGCAGCAAGCTGAAACTCAGATAAAGAGAAGAATTGGGATTGGAAACCACATATCAGAAAGAAGGCTGATTGATGACCTCAGCAGAATGGGGATGAATGAATCTATTGTAAGTACCAAATAGCCACTTAACGGAAAAGATGGTCTCATAGCTTGCAATCCTGAATTTGATGTCACCACTTGGTTCCAACTTTTAAAAGATGCACGTTTGAAACTGGATTTGTCTTTTGGAAATTTGCTAGTGTCTTTAACATCATGAGCACACACAAACACCAAAGTCACCAACATTAAATGACATTCTTACAGTAACAACTGGCAAGTCCAGCAGATAATCAGACTTGAGGCCTTGTTGAATGAACAATAAAACTGCTGCTCAAAACTCGGTTACAGCTTGAAGCAGTTTTGTGTTTTTTTTTCTTCTGTTGACATCTCAGTTTATCAGCGAGACTTGTTAATATTTTTATTGTTGGGTTTTGCAGGTAAGAAGAGCTCTTATAATCATGCACCAGAGAGACGAAATAGAGTACAAGAGAGAAAGGCGTGTTGTATTTAGGAAAGCATGATAAATCTATTCTTTACACATTTAGGAAAGCATTAAGGGATTTCAAAATTCAAAGGAATTTAGAGTGAATGTGAATGTGAATTTAATTCCTATTATATTTAAAATACTATGTTTAGTTAAAATACAATACAAATTTCTTGTTTCAAAATTTGTTTAGATATAGTAGTATAATTCTCTTAATATGTAAATTTTATTGTGCTATTTGAATTTTTTTTTTCATTTTAGGTGATATTTGAAATTCTTTCATCTTGCTTGAAAAAAAATCTCTTATTAATTTTCCTTCATTAATAATTTTTAAATTTAATATTCCTACAAATCATTTTGATGTGTGGTATTTTAATTTAGTAATGTTAACCCTGTGAATTTATAAACTTTTTATCGTGCAAACTGCTTATTCCCAATGGTTATTTCAAAACAAATGGCATCTACCCCAATTACTGACTAAAAAAAGTATTCTTATTGTCTTATCAGGTCTGATATAAGCCGAGCATTTTTTTTATGCTTGACTTGTAATGACATTTTTAACATCTATATCAATAGTGTCCATTTTTGTTACATAAATGGTTTTTATTATAAATATAAGTTGATAATTTGGCTGTAACTAAGTGTATTAAGGTAAAGTTAAGACACTTTTTTTTTAAAGTGATAGTATTTAAATGTTAATTGAAGGATCTTTTATATTTTAATAAGAGTAGTCAGAAAAAAAGTTAAAATAACCCACTTTTGGAGATTCTTAAATTATTGATTTGTGGTAATATATTAAATGTTTTTAAATTTAATAAAAAAATGTATTATAAAAAAATAATGTAATAAAATAATAATTAATATTTAGCATTCGTCTAAAATGAAAGCATTAACATAATATGATTAACATAATTAATACTCTTAACGCATGCATTAAATACATAAGATAAAAAAATATGTATTAAATTAAATTTATAATATTTTATCCTAATATCAAACAAATGTTCTTTCACTTAAAATCAAATAGTCAATTATTTTTTCTAATAATCTTACTGATTAAATTTTTAATATAATAATAGTTACAAATGGTTTTCAATTTGAACAGTATAAATACGATTTTATTTCACAATATCTTGTGAATAAATATTTTTAGACATTAAGTAAACCTAAATATTTATGAATATATAGTTTAATTAATTTCCAAATTTCAAATTTTAATATTTTTATTTGTTTTACTACTAGAGGAGGGTGAGAAAAAAACATTTACTTTCTCTTATTCAAAACAATGATCTTTAAAGTTGTGACACATTGATTAAAAAACAAACAATTGATATAAATTTAGATTAAAATACACTCATTTTTAATTACTTTAGTCATAAATTATTCCACTGACCTCCAATAACAATGCAGTCTACTATCCACCAACTTATTTTTATGAAAAATGTTTCATTAGTATTAATTTATCTTTTGAATTATGTCTAAGGATATTGTTGGAAAAAAATAGTATAAAAAGATTATTACTTCCATTGGAAAATAAGTGTTTTTCTAAGTTATTTTACACAGATCAAGAAAAATTAATAAATAGACAAAAAATAATATTTTACAAAATTAATTATTAAATAGATGAAATATAATATTAATATTAAATTTAAAAACTAAAATAATATTTATTAGTAATATTGCTAAAAAAGAATAATTAATGTTAAACTAAAAAATCAAATATAACACTTATTTTAAAATATTTTTTATTAAAATAATTTTTTTCTCTAATACAACACTTATTTTAATACAAAGATGGCATTGTTTTGGAAAACAAAAGAAAATTGTTTTAAAACGGGGGAGTAAAAGTTAAATTAAATAAACATTTTAAACAATAATAAAACTGTTTTAATCATTTAAGAAATGTTATGATTTTTCATAACATCAACGTTTGTATTTATTAGACTCAAATTAAAAATGATGTTAGTTTTTTGTTATAAGATCCAATCCATACTCCTAATTAATTATTTAAACTAAAATAATCCTAATTAATTGTATTGACAGACATTCGAAGAAAAAGAAAAATATTTACGAGGGTAGTTTTAAAAAAAAACCAGAGTTTTGAACATATTTATTACTATTAACTAGTAAATTACTATTCTTAATCTTAATGAATTAGGTAATTAGATCTTATAAATAAAATAAAAAATATATATTAATAGTGTATGTATACACTTTTTATTATTTTCTTCTTTAAACTTTATTAATTATTTTAAAAAAAATATTATGTACATCATGTTATTTGTTGTTTAATGCAACAAGCACGACCAGCTCTTCTGCATGGAAATAGAAAAGGAGGAAGTCAGTCCTCCACTTGTAGAGGTACTTAGCATATTTGAAAATACTTCACATGTCACATGAAAACAGTATGGAATCAGAAACTATAGAAGTTTCATTTTATAACATATAACAGAAGTGGATATTAAATAAACATCCTATCCTAGCGCGACGTCCAAATATAAACCTGGCCTCCACTTGTAGCTCCTGCTAGCATCCCAACCTCGTAAGAGTGTGTATCAAATCTGCAAGGAATGGCAGACATGTGCTGGCTCTCTAGAGTCATAACCATCTTCCTTTGAACTGCTGAGACAACATCAACTCCTCTTTTCAAATTTCCAACAAAGAGATATGAGTCATCCCAACCCCATTTTGCTCTGCTACAACAAAAGTTCACAAAAGTCAACTTCTTTTTTTAAGAATAAGTTGGCAATTTATAAGGTATCAGCAAGTTTGCAGTGGCATCACAAATTCGTAGTATAACTACACAAAAGTTTCAGCTTATGCTGATCAAATAAAACCTTTTCTGCTCTGAAGAGTGGAAGCTTGTTTGAAAATGTAAAAATCAGCTCTGAAGAGTTTAAAATCCCAAGCTTTGATTAGAAAATACTTTTGCAGGATACGGGAAGTTAGGAAGATGACAAAATAACAAGTCAATCTTAAGATACTCCCCCAGAAACCGTACCTGAAAGTAGAAAGCCATCTGCCAGTCTGATTGTTATGATTAATAACAGCTGCATCCTCCATGTTAACTCCACTGTAAATAGCAATTGTGTTGTCCAAGCTGTCCATCAAGAGATTATTATATTAAGCCCATCCAAGCAAAATCACAATTAGGTAAAAACCAGCTTCACTACAGCTGGATAATTAATAATGTTTTGGAATCAAGTTATCAAGCACTTCTATAGTTGGTGAATAATGAAAAATAAAAGACCACAGTACCACACAAGTAAGCATAAAACTAGTAATTTTTAGAATGGGAGAAACTCCACACCTTGTAGTTGCCAGGCTACATCCAGAAGGAGAGAAGTAAGCAGATTGTACAGATCTTTTATGGGTAAATGTCCTCAAGGCTGTGAGCTTATCTCCATCGGTATATCTCAAATCCCAGGTGCAGGCAGTTCCATCAGTGGAACTAGTAGCTGCAATATGAGGGTTTTTACAGTTGAAATCTATTGTGTTAATTCTACTTTCATGCAAAACCCAGTGCGACATACGTTTTCCAATCCTGTTATCCCAAATAGTCAAACCTCCAGAACCCTCAGCAAGATATAGGCAGTTTGTCTCATTTGTTGGTTGTGAGAGAGCAAATATACTTTCATCACTCTCAAATACCAGATCAAAGATTTCCTTCTCGGCATCCATTAGCCTAAGAATTCCATCATAACAACTTGTGTATATCTGCATATAAAATTGTTCACAGCATCAGACAATTCTGCAGCTAACAAAACGTAAAGCAGACAAAATAAAGTTGGGAATATTGATTGACTGCAGAAACAAATTGATTCAACCATAAATATGTCTAGACTGGGGTACAAGGTAAACCACAAGCATAGTAATTATATTCAACCAGATTATATTATAAGCCCAAAAAGCTAACACTTTCCACTTTAACCTCAAATTTCCCACTAAGAACAGAATGCATCTAATAAAAATATGCTAGACAAACACAGTTAACATGCACGCATGCTTTATCAGTGTATGGCAAACAGACCAAACGAGTGCATTTCCCGTACAGACAAATGAGCATATTCTACCAGTATCAGAAAACAATTTCCTAAAAGCAACACTATGAAGTTAATTAGTTTGAGTCTTAAGGTAACTAATAACCGGTAAAAGTTATAAAAGAAACTTGACAAATAAGCAGTAATTGTTGCGAATTCAGACACATCATGGTACCTTGGACAAGCAATGTGGTTGAATCAAGATCCCGGAAATGGGAGCTCGATGGGGACGGTATAAATGAACCTCACTTTGTCCCACATTCCAAAACCCAACATTCCCAAACGTGTTACCCACCGCGATCATTTTGACACTACTGGAAGGGAAAAACCGTGCACTGGTTATCCTTCCAGGAACAACCCGCGCAATATTCTCGGGATCCAAATACAGAGCTTCCAACCCAAGGGAAGCCTCCACTTTCCCCTTTTCAACACTAGCATATTGGGCTTTCAATTGGGCCATACCCATGAGTGATTCAACGAAGAAGCTATCTGAGTGATCGCTTTCTCGAGCATCAGCCATGGAAATACGACCCAGACTTACAACGGAAGGTTCGGTTTTTCTGGGAGTGGTGGGACCCACGGAATCTCCGTCAAGACCTTTGGAATCTGGCGGAATTCCCCTGGTTCGCAGGGAGCGCCTAATCACAATTGGGGTTTCGGTTTTGGGTTTCTTTTCCGATTTCATGTTGTAGGATTTGGTTCCCACCCTGACAAAATGACAATTGCGAGAAAAAAAAAAACAACAACAACAACATTAAGTTACGGAAGTTTAAACCTCTCATGATTGAAAAGTGAAATAAGAGAGAGAAGACAAAGTGAGTACCTTGGACGCTTGAAGTTGGAGAGTTGAGTAGCTTTGGAATGGAGTTTGAGGGCAGCCATCATTTCATCGTTGCGGCGAATGTTCTCGAGCCGTTTGCGCTCGTAATCGGTCAGTTTCTGAGGCGCCATTGAAGAGACAGAAAATTAGGGATTTGGTTTTCGAAAAAATGAATCACTGTAAGAAAGAAATTGAAAGTTAGGTTTGTTTTTTATATATAGAGAGAGGGGGGGGGGGGGGGGGGGGGGGTTTGGGCGCGAACCCACACTGGCGGGAAAGTAAATAATATGTTTAAGTTAACATAATCGTGGCTTATTGTTCAATCCAAACTTTACAGTGGTTTGATTTTTCAAGTTAAAACTTTCTGAAGTTTTTTTAATCACTAATTTCAACGTACAGGATTAATCTGACAGTTTTTCTGTATAGATCTTGTGTGGTTTAAAGACTAAAAACGTGAAGTCATAGATAATTAAGTTCAATTAATAAAAAAACAGCTAAATGTCATTGGTAATGATCAAATTATTAAGTGGTGGCTAGTGTTATTAGGGAAAGTTATTAATAATCGAGTAATGCTAAACGAAAAGAATTTATAAAAAAAAAAAAAACTATGTTTAAAAAAAATACAAAAACACGTGAACTCAATGTATAAATGCATGATAAATTTGTGATCATCTCATACACATCTTCTGCCTTTTCGTTTCAGTTAATATAATTTTTTACCGGTTAACTTATGACAAGGTAACTATATGTTAAAAATAACTTGACGTTTCTTAAATAATAGAAGCTAAATTGAATATCTTTCAATATAAGTTGGATTTATATAGAAAATTTACAATTTTATTAGAATTAAAAAAAACACTAGAAACTAAAATCATCAAATAATTTTTTTAAGGACCAAATCCAACAACAAAATTTAAAGAATTGAAATCATAAATATATGCATTATTTAAACTAAAAACATATTTAAGTGAAATTTAAATTATATTGACTATAAATTAAATTATATTCACTTTTAAAAACATGTTACTTCATCATTGCATCAACATGAAACTCTTAAAAATTTATCATGACTAACATATAGTATTACAATAGGAAATTATAAACACCAATCCCATTTTGGGATGGCTTTAGGTAGAAGGAGAGGAGAAAAATAGAGAGAAAATGATAGATGTAAATAAATGATATGTGATGAAAAAGATAAAAAGAAAGATTGAATAAAAGTTTTAAGAGAATGAAATATATAAATATCAGTATCCATTAAGATAAATAACTTCAGGGGAGACATATGGTATAACTAGAGTGGAACCCCTAATTCAAAGAGAGAAAGTGAAAGAGTGCAATAGAAAAAAAACAGTTATATATATGGAGATAACAATCAGAACCAGGTAAGCGGAAAAACGCAGTTCCCAATTTCAGCGGACATCTTTATTATCACTAACCAAAACTAAAGAATAAGTGACAATCTACTAATCCTGACTAATAATGAAATCACTTCTAGTCAATTCTAGCAGACGTACTTAAATGATCACAATGAAAGCCAGGAATATAAAAAAACTATACAAGTATCATTGTATAACACATCGAAAATGCATCTTACAAAACATCCTAGTGCGACGTCCACCCATAGCTCCTACTAGCATCCCAACCTCCTAAGAGTGTGTATCCAATCTGCACGGAATGGCAGACATGTGCGGGCTCTCTAGAGTCATAACTCTTTTCCTTTCAACTGCTCAAAGTACAACGGCATGGGCTATTCTGATTGTTATGATGAATAACAGCTGCATCCTCCAAGTTATGTAAAGACCAAGTTCAATACAGTTTGATAATATGCATTTCAAAAAATAAAATACAGTTTGATAATAAAAATCATTTTAGAATCAAATTAGCATGAGCTTCTAAAGTTAGTACAAGAAGTCAACAACAACGAAAGCCTTTTCCCACTGGTCGAGATCAGTTACATGGATCACACAGCATCTACACATAATTTTCCAACTTGGTGAGGTCAGCAATTGAATAATGAAAAATAAAAGATTACATAAGTAAGCATACCCACAACATACCATATTTTCAGTATTGGAAAGTGGTAACTTTTAGAATGGAAGAAACTCCATACCTTGTAGTTGCCAGGCTGCATCCAGAAGGAGAGAAGTATGCAGATTGCAAACCTCTTTCATGGGTAAATATCCTCAAGGGGCTGAGTATATCCCCATCAGTATATCTCAAATCCCAGATGCAGGCAGTTCCATCAGAGGAACTAGTAGCTACAATATGAGGGTTTTCACAGTTGAAATCTATTGTGTTAATCCTCTTTCTGTGCAAAGCCCAATGTGACGAACGTTTTCCAATCCTGTTATCCCAAATAGTCAAACCTCCAGAACCCTCAGCAAAATATAGGCAGTTTGCCTCATTTGTTGGTTGAGAGAGAGTATATATACATTCATCACTATCAACTACAAGATCAAAGATTTCCTTCTCAGCATCCATTAGCCGAACAATTCCACCATAACAACTTGTGTATATCTGCATATAAAATTGACAACAGCAACTGACAAAATGTAAATCAAACAAAATAAAGTGGGGATTGTTCATTGATTTATCTACAATTAGTTGTAGCAACAAATTAATTCAACCAGAATTATGTCTGGTCAATGATAAAAAGTACACCTTTAATGTAGTAATTCAGTTCAACCAAATAAAACTATAAGCCCGAGAAGCTGACACTCATTGCATTTTGTTAAAATCACATTCACACTCAAACTATAACACATATGATAAATAGAGACAGGGAAGAGGGATCAAGTAATTTCAAAAGTAATCTTAACGCAGACTCGCCCTTCATTTTCTTTAAATCTATCAGACAAAAATAAGTTACACATTAAAAATGTTACCGTTAGAACCATCCTAATGTGTGTGTATGTGTAGTGTAAGAAAACAGATTCCTAACAACCAGTCATGCTATGCGGTTAATTATTTGGAGTCTCTAGTTAACTACTAGCTGGTAAGGGTAAAAGTTATAAAAGAATCTTGGCAAATAGACAGTGAAGGTTGCAAATGCAGACACGGCATGGTACCTTGGACAAGCAATGTGGCTGAATCGAGATCCCAGAAATGGGAGCTTGATGGGGACAATATAAATGAACCTCACTTTGTCCCACATTCCAGAACCCTATGTTCTCAAGCTTGTCACCGGCCACGATCATTTTGACACTATTGGAAGGAAAAAACCGCACATCGGTTATCCTTCCGGGAACAACCCGCGCAATATTCTCCGGATCCAAACGCAGAGATTCCAACCTAAGGGAAGAACTTTCCTTTTTCCCTTCTTTAAAATTTGCATCGTTCAAAAATCTCTCACCTTTGGTACCACCTAGTGTTTCTGTAATTGAATGAGAGGCTTGGGCCATACCCAGGAGCGATTGAAGGAATGAGGTATGAGAGTGAGTTCCTTGACAAGCATCGGCCATGGAAAGAGGACCACAAAACTCAGGATGGAATCGACGGAATTCTTAGCATTTTCACATTGGCACGCTATTTTCGTTTTACCATTTATCAGCTTTTCCCATTTCCCGCTTATATTCTTTTGTTAGATTAGTTTTCTGTTGTAACTAACTACATAGCTTCACTCCATCTTGTATAGAAGGATAATGCTATATTCAATAAAGTTGTTTAAGCTGGTTTGATCATATTGCTTTGCCCTTGCCATTTTCTTTTCTCTGCATTTATCAATTTGTTAGGAATCCCGGGTTCGTAGAGAGCGCCTGATGGTGATTGGGGTTTTCATTTTGGGTTTATTTTTTTCCGATTTCACGATAGCCATCATGTCATCGTTGCGGCGAATGTTCTCGAGCCGCTTCCGTTCGTAATCGGACACTTTCCGAGGAAAGGACTTCTACATTAGAGCATGGGGTCCATTTTGAATTCAAAGTCAGTTAAGAAAACACAAGTCTTAACATGGATTATGACTACTTGGATAATAATTCAATTAGTAATTAACAAAAAAAGCTACTCCCAGATGCTTCACTTGCCCACTCACCCGCAGATAACTAAATAATAATTCATTCATTCATTTTTTTAATGAATAATCTATTTGTTATTATTCATATCTTTTATTATTTTTTTATTTATATTTATCTTTTATAACTTTCATAATTATTTCATTTTCATTTTCTTTAAATTTTTGTATTATCTTTTTTTTCTCTATTTTTCTACTTCAACTTATATTTTATTTAATAATTTTTTATTATTTGAGTATTTTCATAGGGTAAGGGTTTGTTCTATAAAAATAAAAGTTTTAAATTAGATTATAAAAATGTGAGTATTATTTCATTTAATTGTTCATTTAATTCTTTTTTCACTCTCTTTCATTACACCCATCAGATCCTAAATGACCTATTTGGTCCCTACAAAATGCATTTAATACCAATTTAATCCTTGAATTTTGAAATCATCAATTTAATACAGAAATGTATAAATGTTACCACAAATTCATCCTACCATTAATCCATCCCCATTAGACATGGCAAAGCGGGATGAGTATATGGTTCCCCTTTTCCATCCCTATTTTCTCAAGACCATCCCCTTACTCATTTCTAATAAGTAGGAAAAAAAATTTTATCATTGTCCCTATTAAAGATCAGGTATAGCCATCCTCGCCTAATAATTTTAAAAAAATAAAAAATATTTAAAAAAACAAAATTAAATATCTTATTTATTCAAAAAGTCAAGTTTAGACGACTAACATAATTAAATATAAAATTCTATTCTAGTAAAAAATTATAAAAATCATATTCTCATCACCTAAAAACTATCCTTTGAACTTGAGAATTGAGAGAGAGAAAAAATAGTCTCTTATGACTTATGTTTGTCTTTAGAATTTTAGCTTTAGTCTTCAAAAGAATAAACAAAAAATTGTAAGTATAAAAATCTAATAAAAGTAATTAAGTAATATAGATATCAGATAATTAAGTAATTATATGTATAGGGTAAGAGATGAATTGGTACATATCCATACTTTTATTAGAAAAAAATCAAGTATTACCCATATTTATACTCGATCAAAGCTGAGAATTTTCCGTCAAAGTCAAAATGGCACGTTGTTGCTAACAGGATAAATCCATGTGATGAATGTGAACTACACTTGTTTTGCCAAATCAAGGGAATAAAATTGTTACCGAATGTTATTTTTTGATCCCTTAATCTCCTCATTCATTGAAGGTCATTGTTATCATTTAGAACAAGTAGGAGAAAGCTAGGTTCTTCTTCCTTCTCTCGTTTTGCTTTGCGATTGGCGAACGGCAACAACGTGCCTGCAGACGATGGTAGTACTTTTTTGGCCGCCGTGTAAAGATGAAAGGCAACAATTCCTATGAATGCACGTTTGTGTGCATGTGGACAACAGTGGCGCAGTGCAGATGCTGACTATGTGCACTGGTTAACTTATGAATGCACGTTTATTAATGATACTGTGGATTATTGAGTCATTGTTAAGTCAAATAATTAAGTTCAAATTATAATAAAAAAATGTGTTGCTTTTTTATTTTTTTTTAAAGACATCTAAGTCTTAATTATGAAAATATTATATTGTAGATAATAACTTTTGTCATTTTTTTACTCATTATAGAAAATCACCATAAAAAACATCTAATCATTCAATTCTTCTTATAATTTTTTTAAAAGATAATCTTGTTTGAAATACATCAAAAATTACATATAGGTATCTTTTCCAACAAAAAATTGATTTTTCATTCATCATGGAGATTAGTCCTTTACACTAAACCTACCCAAATTTAAACTAATTGCTTCCTTGCTTTTTATCACTAACCAAACTTTAGAGTATAGAGTATATCTCGCGTATATTAATGGTCCGGTACCAGACTAAAAAGTAAAAACTTGAGTTCAAAATTCAAAATCATGTTCCCTACCCACATTCAAACATTTTGGTTAATGTAAAAATCATGTTTGACCCATCACAGATTAAAGTTTTTGGAACTTGAAAGCACATTCAAACACTCTAAAAAGTGAAGGAAATCAAGTCTAATCAATACTAGGATACGTTTCATTTTCATTGTAGTGTATAACATAAAACGAAAGTGCATAGTTTTTTTTTTTCTATTGAAGAACATCCTAGCGCGAAGTCCAGGTATAAACCTGGCCTCCATTTGTAGCTCCTACTAGCATCCCAACCTCGTAAGAGTGTGTATCCAATCTACATGGAAAGGCAGACAAGTACGGGCTCTCTAGAGTCATAACTCTTCTCCTTTCAACTGCTGAGACGACATCAACTCCTCTTTTCGTATTTCCAATGAAGAGATATGAGTCATCCCAACCCCATTTCGCTCTGCTACCACAAAATCAAACTCACAAAACTCAACTGCTTTTCTTTAGAGTATGTTAGCAATTTATAAGGTATCAACTAGATTGCAGTGGCATCACAAATCCGTTCTTATAACTACACAAGTTTCAGCTTATGTCAATCCGTTCTTTTCGTATTCCTTACTTAAAAAAACAGTGGAAGCTTTTTTGAAATGTAAAAATCAGCTCTAACGAGTTTAAACCATACCTGAAAGTAGAAAGGCGTGTACTATTCTGATTGTTATGATAAATAAGAGTAGCATCCTCCAAGTTAACTCCACTGTAAATGCCAATTGTGGTGTCCATGCTGCATCGACCAAGAGATTATATTTACCTTACCCCATCCAGTCAAAATCACAATTAGGTAAAAACCAGGTTCAATAAAGTTGGATGATAAAAAGTGTTTTGGAATCAAATTAACATGCACTTCTAAACTTAGTACAACATTAAAAGCCTTTTTCTACTAGGTGGTATCAATTATATGAATCACATGACGCTAACATATTTTTCCCAGTAGGTAAGGCCAGATAGTGAATAATTAAAAATAAAGGATTACATAAGTAAGCCATATCTGCGGCATACCAAATTTTCACTAGTGAAAAGTAGTAATTTTTATGATAGAACAAACTCCATACCTTGTAATTGCCAAGCTACTTCCAGAAGGAGAGAAGTAAGCAGATTGCAAACCTCTATCGTGGGTAAATATCCTCAAGGGAGTGAGTTTATCTCCATCAGTATATCTCAAATCCCAGGTGCAGGCAGTTCCATCAGAGCAACTAGTAGCAACAATATGAGGGTTTTCACAGTTGAAATCTACTGTGTTAATCCTCCTTTTGTGCAAAACCCAGTGCGACGAACGTTTTCCAATCCTGTTATCCCAAATAGTCAAACCTCCATAACCCTCAGCGAAATACAAGCAGTTTGCTTCATTTGTTGGTTGAGAGAGAGCAAATATACACTCATCACTATCAACTACCAGATCAAAGATTTCCTTCTCGGCATCCATTAGTCGAACAGTTCCATCATAACAACTTGTGTATATCTGCATACAAAATTATTGATCAGACAATTCAATAACTGAACTGACAAAGTTGGGCAATGTTGATTGATTTATCTACAATCAGTTGCAACAACAAATTAATTCAACCAGAACTATGTCCGAACAACGATACACACAGAGTAAACCAAAATATAGTAATTCTATTCAACCAATTAAAACTATAAGCCCAAGAAGCTAATTAACACTGGGCTTAAAAATATAATTTTGGTCCCTATATTACTCAATCCGTATTCTATTTTAAAATTGAAATATTTGATTTTCCTATTTTAAAAAATTTCACAATTTCGGTCCTCCTATTTCAAAATAAAAATATTTCATCCTGATATTTTAAAAAATCCATAATTTTAATTTAATCTTTAATTTTACTTATGTTTTATATCTTTTTAATAAAAGATATAAAACATAGACAAAATTGAAAATTTAATTAAAATTGTAATTTTTTTTAAATAGAATAACTAAATGTCTTTAGTTTTATTTTGACACCAGAGAACTAAAATGACAATTTTTTTAAAATCATGAAAGACCAAATGTGTCATTTTAAAAAATGAAAAAAATTAAAATTACACATCAAACAAAACAACGGAAACCAAAATTGCCTTTAAGCCTTAATACTTCACTGCAATTTGCTAGAATTACATTAACACTCGAACTCCTGAACTCATATGATATATGTGATTCTGCTGCTGTGAAACAAAGCTTACTTTCCTCCTTCGCTTCCCCTTTAACCTCAAATGCACCCTACTTCAAAAAATATGACAGTATGCATCTAAAAAAAAAAACATGCATTTTCCCCTACGGCCTAATTAACATACTTTACCAATATCAGAAAACAATTTCTTGTTAACAATGAAATGCTGCAGTTAATTAACTTGAGTCTATAGGTAACCGGCAATGGGTAAAAGTTATATAAGAATCTTGACAAATTTACAGTAATCGTCGCAACAGCAGGGTACCTTGGAGAAGCAATGTGGTTGAATCAAGATCCCAGAAATCTGAGCCAAATGGGGATGGTATAAATGAACCTCTCTTTGTCCCACATTCCAGAACCCAATATGACCAAACCTGTTACCCGCCGCAATCATTTTGACACTAGTGGAAGGAAAAAACCGCACATCGGTTATCCTTCCAGGAACAACCCGTGCAATATTCTCGGGATCCAAATGCAGAGATTTCAACCTAAGGGAAGTTTCCATTTTCTCTTCTTTAACACTTACATCGTTCAAAAATCTCCCAACTTTATCTCGAACTGTTTGGGCTTGCTTTTTGGCCATACACATGAGTGATTGAATGAAGGAAGAATGAGAGTGAGTGCCGTGACGAGCATCAGACATGGAAAGAGGACCCGAACTTGAAGGTTCGGTTTTGGAGGGAGTGGTGGAATGTGGTGGAATAACTCTGGTTCGCAGGGAGCGCCTGATGACGATCGGGGTTTGGATTTTGGGTTTCACGTTGTGGGATTTGGTTTGTTCGACCCTGGTAATAAGCAAAAACAGCATTGAAAAGTGAAAATAAGAAGAAAGAGTGAGTGAGTAGAGTGTACCTTGGACGCTTGAAGTTGGAGAGTTGGGTGGCTTTAGAATGGAGCTTGAGGGAAGCCATCACTTCATCGTTGCGGCGAATGTTCTCAAGCCGTTTGCGTTCGTAATCGGTCAGTTTCCGAGGCGCCATTGAAGAGAAAAAGAAGGTTGAGTTCAGGACTTGGTTTTCGAATTGCTATGTTGGAGCAGGAGAGGCACCAACTCTGGCGGGAAACTGAATAGTAATATCTTATGCAAACTCCTATATTACTACCTCCTCAATACTCCAATTGTTGTGATTTTTAAAGTCACTAGGTGTGTAATTAAGTGTTCTTTGAATTGGGTATTTCAAGTTTTCAACTTCTCGTAAAAGTAAATTTATCTTCTCTATTTAACTTTAAATAGTACTTTGTTACAATAACATTGTACACAATTTTTCAATCCCTATAACCCTCACAATAAAATGGGTTAGTTGAGGGGGAAAAAAAAGAATTTATAAGAATGATGCTTAGTAAAAATGACCTTCCTAAGTATTTTTGTGTGAACAATGTGATTAATAACACTTGTTACGTAATGAATAGACTATAGAGCTACGATAAGACTAATTTTAAAATCAAATCCCCTAAAATAAAATGAAGGAAAACTGGCATCTCCATGTTATTAGATGTAAATATTTTGTTTTGAATAATGAGAATAATGACAAGGGTATAATTTTAACTTACTTTGAGCATTTTGATTGGAACCAATATTACGCTTGTTCGAGTATAATTGGAATTTTATCTCTTAAATAAAGTATTGCCTTTGAGGCTTATGGATGAAAAGTAGTGACTGAGAAGAAAATCTATTAAAAATAACTTGGTTCTGTGACAAAAAAAAAAATTGTCAACAAAAGTCATAAATACTTTACACACATGTAGCATATAACCAAAAAAAAAAAAAGAAGATCACATGATAAATGACAATGTACGGATTATGCTTAATATTAGCCAAGTGTGTATTTGAACCAACATTGACAAAATCATTTTAAATTAAATTAATTTTACTTAAATTTGATTTAGAAGTCATTAGGTTTATCTTTGAATATTTTTATTAAAAAAAAAAAAACAAGCTAGCAGTAAAGCTCAATATTTTTTTTATCCAATGCAAAATATATCTAAATTTGTTTCAACTTAAAATTAAGTTTAGACAAATAATCAATTTCTTATTGTGAAACCAAACATGCAATAATTTACCTAAGATCCCAATAACTATTATTTCAATATAATTAAGAAAAGTCCAATGTGAAACCCAATACACTATCACGTTTAGTCAATGACTAGCAAATTAAAGTACTTAGCATATTCCATAATATTACACATGTCACCCGAAACGGTCTGAATCAGAAAATACTAGTATGTTTAAGCGTGTGTTTAGATGCACGTTCGCTTCATTTGGACGTGCGTATTTAGTGTCAAACGTGAGAAATTTAGTTAAGCACCATGTTTGGTTTTTCTGTTGCACGCAATTCACTGAGAAAATTAATTTCCATGTGAAACTACTTGAGGTTGCTTCTTTGTCAAAGTAAAATCAATTTTTAGATTTGGAAATCGGATTTCTCATGTTTGCCCTTGCCCTTCACCCATTGTGTCTATCGATTCCTTTCGCCATTGATTATATTTCTAGGTGTTTCACATGAAACAAAGCCTTAACACCCCTCGAGGACTCAGAGACACCTCCAGCCATGACTCTGGTCACGTGGTTGTTGAAATCAAGGACGGAGACTGAGAGGCACCACTTCGGCCATGTTGCAAAGATGAACCGTGATGAAAATGCATCTTAAAAACATCCTAGCGCAACGTCCGCGCATAAACCTGGCCTCCAGTTGTAGCTCCCACTAACATCCCAACCTCGTAAGAGTGTGTATTCAATCTGCACGGAATGACAGACATGTACGGGCTCTCTAGAGTCATAACTGTCTTCCTTTGAACTGCTGAGACCACATCAACTCCTCTTTTCACATTTCCAATCAAGAGATATGAATCATCCCAACCCCATTTCGCTCTGCTACCACTAAATCAAGCTCACAAAACTCAACTGTTTTTCTTCAGAGTAATTAGTCAGCAATTTATAAGGTATCAACTATATTATAGTGGCATCACAAACTAATCCGTTTTAGCATATGCCAATCAAATATTTCCTTTCTACTTAAAAAAAAGTGGAAGCTTTTTTAAATGAAAAAATCAGCTCTAGAGAGTTTAAATAAATCAAAAGCTTTGATTTGAAAATACTTCTACAGGATAGGGAAGTTAAACAAACGGTATAAGTATAACAAGCCAACCTTCAGATACTTCCCCTGAAACCATACCTTAACGTAGAAAGGGGTGTGCTCTTCCGATTGTTAGGACATATAACACCAGCATCCTCCAAGTCAACTCCACTGTAAATAGCAATTGTGGTGTCCGCGCTGCATCAAGAGATTATAAAATCACAATTAGGTAAAAAGTAAAAACCAGGTTCAATAAAGTTGGATAATAAAAAGTGTTTTGGAATCAAATTAACATGCACTTCTGAAGTAGTAAAGTTAGTGCAACAAAAACCTTTTTCTACTGGGTGATATCGGTTACATGAATCACATGAAGCCTGAACATATTTTTCCCAGGAGGTAAGGTCATCTAGTGAATAATGAAAAATAAAAGATTACATGAGTAAGCAATATCTGCGACATACCATATTTTCAGTATTGAAAAGCAGTAATTTTAGAATAGAACAAACTCCATACCTTGTAGTTGCCAGGTTACACCCAGAAGAAGAGAAGTAAGCAGATTGCAAAGCTCCATCGTGGGAAAATATCCTCAAGGGAGTGAGTTTATCTGCATCAGTATATCTCAAATCCCAAGTGCAGGCATTTCCATCAGAGGAACTAGTAGCTACAATATGAGGGTTTTGACAGTTGAAATCTATTGTGTTAATCCTGCTTTTGTGCAAAACCCGGTGGGACAAAAGTTTTCCAATCTTGATATCCCAAATAGTCAAAGGTCCAGATCCCTCAGCAAAATATAGGCAGTTTGCCTCATTTGCTGGTTGAGATAGAGCATATATAATTTCATTATACTAGCAACTACCAGATCAAAGATTTCCTTCTCAGCATCCATTAGCCGAACACAACTTGTGTATATGTGCATACAAGAGTATTGATCAGTCAATTCTTCAATTGAACTAATATGTCTGCACAACGATTCACATAAACCATAAATTTAGTAATTCTATTTATAAACCATCATAACAAACTAACTAATAACTAACTAAGTTTGTTAGTTATGATGGTTAATACTATTCAACCAAATAAAAATTATAAGCCTGAGAAGCTGACACTTCACCGCAATTTACTAGAACTACATTCACACTCTAGCTCCTGAACACACATATATAAAGTGCATAACAACACTATGCAGTTAATTAATTTGATTGTCTCTAGACAAATAGACATCAATTTTTGGAAATTGAGACAAAGCATGATACCTTGGACAAGCAATGTGGTTGAATCGAGATGCCAGAAATGTGATCCACTTTGTCCTACATTCCAGAACCCTAGATTCCCCGTGTTGCTACCTGCCGCGACCATTTTGACAGTAGTGGAAGGGAAAAACCACACATAGGCTGTCTTTCAGGGAACAAGGCGTGCAATATTCTGGGGATCCAAACGCAGAGATTCCAAGCTAAGGGAAGTTTCGATTTTGGCATCGTCTAGTTTTTCTTGAACGAGTGATTGAAGGAAGGAGGTGTGAGAGTGAGAACCTTGACGAGCATCGGGCATGGAAAGAGGACCCAAAGGTTGGGTTTTGGAGGGAGGAGGAAGTTTGAGGTTTGACGTAGTGGAATTTGGCTTCTTCAACCCTGGCAGGCAATAAGCAAAAACAATGTTTTGTTAGGTCATAAGATAGAGAGAGAAGAGGAAGAAAGTGAGTACCTTTGGCTTCGGTTGAAGTTGGAGAGTTGCGTGGCTTTGGAATGGAGTTTGAGGGCAGCCATCATTTCATCATTGCGTTGCCGCGAATGTTCTCGAATCGGTCAGTTTCTGAGGCGCCATTGAAGAACTGAGGAAAGGAAAGGCCTGCTACGTTAGAGCTCTGGCGGGAAACTAAATAATAATAATAATAATAAATTACGTAAACCTCAGCATTTTAAAAAATTATATACGTATTTTCTTAATTTTTTAAACTTATACAAACTCAGCTAAATATCCTTGAAACACACTAACAAATTATGTGTGCTGTCCATGATATTTAATTAGTACTTTTTTCTCAAATGTCTTTTGTTTTCCTCTTTTAAATATGAGACAATTTTGATTAAAATAAATCAAATTGCACAAAATTTAATTAAATTGTCATACAAATAAATATATATGCTAAATGAACATTATGGTGAGCAGCGAAATTATTGAACCGATTTCATTCTAGTAAATTCATATGTGAAATGAATAATTATGGGTTTCAAAAATCAAATAAAATTACTCACATCAAGTCATCAATGATCCAACTAACAAAATTATCTAAACCAACTATTAAGTCTTAGATATATTTTAAAAATGGAGGAAAAACATATATAATTTCCTTAAATTTTGGATAAAATTTTGAATTTTTTTGTGTAAATTTTAAAAAATGAAAAAAGATATATGTAATTTTCTTAAATGTCAAAAGAGATTTGTGTAATTTACTTTAGTTGTTTTTATATCCTGTTCAAGCTTGTGTTAATCAACATTAATTATCCTCTTTTAATTAATTTTAACCATTTAATTAATTGTTTTCTTTAAAGAAATAATTATTTCTCCTATTTATTTTACAGGCTCATCTCTTTATAATTTTTCTCTCCTATTTATTTTATAGATTCGCCTCTTTATAATTTATCTATTTCTACTAAAAAAACTATAAAACAAATCATAGCATTAATGGAGTGAAACTAAGTTAAATGAACAGAATAAGTAATTCCTTGTATTTTCTTTTTTTTATTGATATGAATAAAAAAAAGAGTAAATTATAACAACACTTTCTTAGGTTTTATGTAATTATACAAGCATTTCATATTTTTTTAACCATTTCATTCATCTCTCTTATAGGGTTGTTAGGGTAAAATCTGATAGGGTGTTGAGGGATTATCCGTATAATATTTGTAAACATATAAGAAAATATTAGTGTAATATTTTCAAACTTAAAAGGAATTAATTAAGAAATAAAATAGAGTGAAATTACATATTTGATAAAAAAATAAGTGTTATTGTAATTCTCACTAAATTATAACTAATATATTTTATTTTACTGCATCTCCCTACTGTATCGAGAGATAAAAAATGTAACTAGTTCTTTAAGGTTTTGTTTGGATTTTCTAATTTATACATTGTGTCTGTACGAGAGAAAAAAACTTAGAGATTCAGTTTTCAAAATAAAAAAGCTATTTAATATTTACTTTTTAAAATAGGTTTCAACCATTATTATTTTTTTATTGGCTTTTTGTTTTTTTATTGAAGTATATTGCCTTTTCGATTTATAGGCAGTATATTGCCCATGCTTATTTGGATTTATAGACACCAAATAAGAAACAAGATTCGGTGTATATGTTGCTTTTGCTGTGTAAGAAAAACATATGTTAGCTTTTTTATTTTATCACCGTATTTTTATACTATTACGGTCAGGTCCAGCGTATGAATTTATTTTAAAAAAAAAAAAACTTCAAAGAGTTAGCTACGTTTTAGTGAAAAACGTAGTAAAATAAAAATAATTAGTTATATCATTTTAGTGAAAAGATAGAGATTATAAAGAGGTGGGTCTTCTGTAAAAAAAAAAAAAAAAAGAAAAGAAAAATTGGGGTCCATAAAATAAATTAGCATTATTGTGTTGAGTATGTGGTTACTTAAATGTTTTTTTAAGTCGTTAATTAATCATTTAAAGCTCAATTTTGAAAATAATAAAACTTATAATGTATGTAAAAGTGAAAAGAAGCAAAGACTTTCTTTACACTTGATAAAATTTGTTTCTACGTATATCAAGGCTTTTTAAAGCTCTGATACAGGGATTTTTTGTCCCTCTAAAACCAAAAGCCTTATGATCTTGTAATTTTGATGATTTCTCCATTTTTACTGTACTTTATTCTTGTTGTTTTTCATCAAAGTAAATTGATCGGTTATATAAGATTTAGGATATGAAACATTTAAGTGTTTTTGTATTCCTAGCCCATGAGAGATGCCAAATGGAAATTGCAACATGTGCCTCGTATATAAAATTGTGTGGCCCCAAGGCTAAGGGGAAGAGTAGGAATATAACCACAAGATACATGGTTTTTTTATGATCTGCTCCATGAAGCTCTAATGTCCCGTATTAAGTATTTATTGTTCCTTAAAGATTGATTTAGAGGGTGTAGTGTTGCTGGATGGTATCAATGTCAATACCCTTCAACTTGACAACAGATTCAACATGTCCCTTGAGTGTGTGGAGCTCCCTCAACCTGGCAGCCTCAGCACGTCTCTTAGCCTGTTCCGCGATTTCAGACTGGTCATGTTGGTTGGCCTTGTTGGATTCTCCAACTTGGAGACCGTGAAGTGTGCGCTGAGCCACGGCCCATTCAGCTTCCCTTTCACCCCTTCCATAGTCCTTCTTTGTTGTGAATGCAGTCTACACATATATCAACACAACAAGAAATTGCATTTAGCCAAAAACAACATCAACAATACTGCCTTGGTCTTTTTATGTATAAGCAACAAGTTTACTTTTTTTGTCCCAGTTATAAGAAACAATGACTAATTTTCAAACAACATATTTAGGGTTAAAAAAAAATTTATGCTTAAAAGCATTTTTGAAATAAAATTTGAATTTATAGTAATATTAAATGTAACAATTACTTTTTTTTTTATTTTGATAATCTGTCATGTGTTTCTTTTGTATAAGAGCCTATGTGGTGGAATGAACTAATTAAAATGACAACAAAGTTAAGGACTAAACTGTTAGAATATGTTTCTAAACCTTGTTCTCAAGCATGTTGTCCCATGCCCTGCCTGATAACCCCAAGCGGATGAGGAACTTAAGGATGTCAAGAGGAATATAGGTAACAATGCTGAAGACCCAAATTGCTCCTGCCCATCCCCAGCCAACTCCATTGACCCTAGCAAAGTCCCAGTGAGCATACACAGCAATCACAGTGGCCACCTGAGTTCAATTCACCACTTCCCAAGTTAATAAAACTCAAACCACACATGATATTTTCTTTTGTGATATTAATTGTTTTTTCAGAAATTTCACTAACCAATTGTGCAGCAAAGAAGGCTGTGATAAGCAAAATGCCAGGGCGCTCAACATAAGACCAGCTCCTTGACCTGGTCACGAAGATGAGTGCTTGACTAATGATACTCACTTGAAGGTAGAGAGCTGAGTTAAGCTGCTCTTCATTGTCTACAATTGGCTCGACTCCAAAGACTCTCTGAAACAAAAAACATTCTGGCATGTCATGTTACCGTCCCAAAATAAGTGTTGATTTAATAATTTAATGTAATATTGATTATTCTTTTTCACATTTTATTTTAACTTTTGAATCTAACATTAATATTATTCTGTCATCCATTTAAAAAGATTCGCTTTGTAAAAAAAATTTTATCTATGTAAAACAACCTACTGCCACACTTATTTTGGGACAAAATGAATATGTCATAAGTGGTGTATTGTACTGTTATTAACTCTGGAATAGCACTTACAGTGAAGAAATCCGTGTCATGAACCAAAAAGAAGAACACAACAGTGATGATGGCCATGTAAGCTCCAAGAACGACTCCAGTGGCAAAGATTTCCTTGAGCTTCCATGAGTCAGGAAGAGGAGAAGGCTTCACCCTATCCTTGGAGATGGTCATGATGGTTCCGTCGTTTAAGATGGCAATGATGAGGACCATGAAAGGAGAGAAGTCAAACTTCCAGATAAGAGCAACGAGCATGAACCCAAACACGATACGGATGGTGATGGAGACAGCATAGATTGTGTAGTTCTTCATCCTCTGGAAGATGGCACGGCTGGTCAACACGGCACTCACGATCACACTAAGTCCAGGCTCGGTCAGAACAATGTCTGAGGCACTTCTGGCTGCGTCAGTTGCATCAGCCACTGCAATACCAATGTCTGCCTTCTTCAATGCAGGGGCATCATTCACACCATCTCCAGTCATTCCACAGATATGCTTCATTTCTTGCAGCCTCTTCACGATCTCATATTTGTGCTCTGCATGCCATACATGAATAATCCTAATTTAATTAGAATGTATTGAGATTGCAATCTTATAATAATAGATTTTCTGTTATGTATAGTAAGATTGTTTGACTTTTGTAATAACTAATTTAAAAGTCATATTAAAGGTGATTTCTAATTAACTAGCTGCGTGAAAAAATTTGACATTTTTTGTCATGGGGTTTGGTTTAGTTTAACATGGAGTAGATTAGTTGATGTCATTACCAGGGAAGACTCCGGCAAATCCATCAGCCTTCTCAATGAGTTCATCCACTGGGATTGATGCAATAGCAGGGTCCTTGCTATTACCAAGAAGAGAGGATGAAGGGTACATGTTGGTGCCCATTCCAAGTCTGCGACCGGTTTCTTTTCCAATGGCAAGTTGGTCACCAGTGATCATCTTAACGTTGACACCAAGGTCAAGAGCACGACGAATAGTCTCGGCACTGTCATGCCTTGGAGGGTCAAAGAGGGGCAAGAGTCCCAAGAATTCCCATGATTCTCCTGCACTCTCCTTGTTCTTTTCTGAAACAGTCTGAAAACCAAGTGCAAGAGTTTTGTTAAGGGGAATTTCCTTATTTTGGTTTTTAACAACGAATTCATGGCATGTAGTATTATACACTTTATTTATTCACCTGGCGTGAAACACCCAATGAACGCAGACCACGGTTAGCATACTCATCAATGACTTTATGGGCCTTTTTCAAAACCTCTCCCTTGAGTTCACAGAGCTCAATAATCTGACATGTATAAATTGGTTAGTCAAATATGAGAAGTTACATATATGTAATGTTTTAAAAAATAGTTATTCCATGGTTATATTAGTATATTGATGCATATTGGTAACGGTGAATCCCTTACTTGCTCAGGGGCACCCTTGCTACTTCTGTGCCAGTTGCCTTGACCATCAATATAGGTAATAGCTGTGCGCTTGTCCACGGGGTTGAAGGGCAAGAAATGCACCTCAGTGATTCCTGCTCTTGCCTGAGATGCCACAAAATAGACGAAGTTAAGCCACTTTGTATGGGTTATGTTAACATAAGACAATACCAAGGTTCATAAAAAGAAACTTAATTAGTACCTCCTTGGGGTCACTCAACATTCCAACAATTGAAGCATCAATGGCATCCTGGTTTTCAGTCCTGGAAGCCCTGGCAGCATATAAGACAAGGGTATCCTTGTCCATGCCAGTGGGGAACACCTGCATTCACAAACAACCTTGGTTAGCACAAAATGGAAGCTTTTGGTGCAAAGGTGTTAATTCATTATCACATTTTAGGAAAATAAAATAATTCGCATTAGTCATTCACCTCAATTAAGCTCTTGTCCACAGTGAGCTTGTTAAGGGTGAGAGTTCCGGTCTTGTCACTGCAGAGGACATCCATGCCAGCCATTTCTTCAATGGCTGTCATCCTCTTGGTGATGGCTCCTTGCTCAGACAGGCGGTGAGATCCAATAGCCATGGTCACAGACAAGACTGTTGGCATGGCAATTGGGATACCTCCGATGAGAAGAACCAATAAATTGTCAATACCATCTCTGTAGGCCCTTTGCTGGATGGGGTACATCACAATAATCTCAATCAACATTCCAATAGCAATTGAGCAGATGCAGAAGTTTCCAATGGATGTCAACACCTAATAGAAGCCAATTAAGTATCCAAACACATTAGTCCAAAGTTGTTAAACAAAGAAATCAATTCAAGAAACACTTGCTAATTGTTAAAGAAAGATATACCTTTTGGAAGTGACCAACATTGTTGGTGCTGTCCACAAGATGCGCAGCCTTGCCAAAGAAGGTGTGAACACCGGTGGCAATGACAACAGCTTCTATCTCACCTTGTTTGCAGGTGGAGCCAGAGAAGACCTCACTACCAGGGTTTTTGGTGACTGGCAAGGACTCACCT
The DNA here is from genome assembly GCF_004193775.1 of Glycine soja. Lineage (NCBI taxonomy): Eukaryota > Viridiplantae > Streptophyta > Magnoliopsida > Fabales > Fabaceae > Glycine > Glycine soja. Next base: position 34,760,096 of record NC_041012.1, on the reverse strand, counting down.
GTGAGGGCAGATTGATCAATCTTCAGGGGATCTCCCTCCAATAAACGAGCATCAGCTGGGACAATATCTCCCAACTTGATGCTGATCAAATCTCCTGGCACCAACAATGCTGCCTCCTCCTCACTCCATTTTCCATCCCTCAACACCTATGTACAAAATTGTTCCTTCTTTTTAGTTAGTGAATGCGAAACATATGAGAGTTGTTATGGTACCCAGAGAAATCAAAGGATTTTGGTACAATTGTTTTGAGTCAATAGTTGAATGAGTTTGGACATTCCAAAATCCTTAAATTTTCGAGGGTATCATAGAATTTCTCAATTTATATTGGAATTGTGTGCATAAAAGTGAATGAACAAATGTTATGTTACCTTGGTTTTGGGTGCAAGACCAGCCATTAAAGCTGCTGCGGCATTGCCTGCATTGTTCTCCTCAATAAAACTAATGGTTGAATTGATGATGAGCAACACGACAATACCAACAAAATCTTGCCAATCCGGTGGCTTGCCCTGATATGTTTACAAGTTCTTGTTAAATAAAAACAAGGTCAAAGATGAGAAATTATAATGTGCTCCCCTACCACATGATTCTTATTGATTTCTACATGACATCTAATCAAGTGTTATTAAAAAAATTCTGAATTACAAAGATTGAATACTTGTCATGTAGAAATTAATTGAGATTATAGATATGTGATAGTTCTAGACCAACTAATAATTTCTCATCAAAGATGAACACAAGGACATAAAGAGATGAATTTTTTTTAATTACCCCTCCGTTGGCCAGTACAATGGCCATGATAGCAGCAACTTCCATGACCCATGAAAGTGGATTCCACATAAAACCCAAGAACTTAAGTAACTTGCTATCTGTTTTCTCCTCTAGCTTGTTGGGACCAAAGACTTGGAGCCTCTTCTCTCCTTCCGCTGAAGTGAGACCCTCTCTGGTACATTTTAGCTGCTTGAAAACTTCCTCAATGGGAATGTGTTCCTGCACATATACATACAATGTAATGAATAAATTTTCAAAAGGCCAGAAGAATAGAACCCATGATTACTTATTTTTTTCTCCTTACAAGATCCACATTCTCGTTTTTGAGGTCCTCAAACGAGATATCAGAGGCCATGTTGTCAAAGATGAACGTGTCCCTTCCTAGTTTTGTTTATTTCTTTTTCTTTAGATTTTTTTTTAATCTCCTCTCTTTCAATGAGCTCCTCGAGCTCCCTCCCTTAGGCCTGAACGTCCATGGAAGGGTGAAAAGAGAAGGAGAAATTTTTGTTAAAGGAAGTAACAGTTATGGTAGGCTTAGGTTCCCCATGTTTTATAGTAGACAAAATAGACGATGCATGGTTACATGGTATGCAATTATTATCAGCCACTAACTTCCTAGGTCAAATTCCTCTTCTTTTGGAGTGTTTGTTGAATGACCTTTTGGCTAGCCAAAGTCCCCAGGGTGGCATGTGAGATGGATATTTGGGTGCAAATTAAACTGTCCACTTAATTAAGCTTCTTTGTTATAATATCAACTATTTTGGTCGGTGGTTTATTATGCGCCAAATTCCCTAAACCAATTAATGACCAGCCATTAAATTTATTGAAGGTTCAATTGGAAATTGCAATTATGATTTCACGAGGTTGTATAATAAAACACAACCCCTTACCTCTTTGTGTGAATGGTTCTTCTCCAAATAGAAATGCTAATTAAATTGTCTTCGAGTTGTCACGGTTTACGTTAAATAGTTTATTTTCCTTTTTAATTAATATTTGTAGGCTAAACTACTACAAAATTGTTTGCCACGACATTTTGTGATGATTTTTGTTTTAAAACATCGGTCTATACCTCTTCAAAAATTGTCCACTTAAAAAATATAGACCCTAAAACCATTGCATTCATTAATTATTAAAAAATATATAAATATAATTATAACCGTCATAAATTACTGATAAAAAAAAGTTGTGCACTTCATGTTTGGTCCTACTCCAATTTACCATGTGAAGTGCAATACATTGAACAAAATTTTCAAAATTGTGGCCTTGGAGATTTACTAATATTATTGCATGTAGTCAACAACACTTTTGGTGCATCAGCAAGTCATTTCCAACCTTCCACAGAACCAGCTGTTGATAAAAGTGATGAAGATGACCTAGCCAGTTCATCAGATGAAGAGCATCCAAATGCAGAAAGGACCACTGCAAAAGAAAGCACAGATAGCAAAGAAGCTGTAGAAGCATATATGCCAAACAAAAATGGGTATATAAGGATGAAAGTTTTGAAGTCTTTGCAGGGTTAGTGGGGGTGGAGGTTCAAAAAGCAGGAGAGTAGCAATAAGAGGATACAAATACAAGTGCTGAAAAATTCAAAGAAAAGGAGTTGTTGTCTAATCTAATAATGAATCCATATACCTAAGACATCGTTGCCACAGGTTCCAATTAAAGAAGAACAACCAGAGGATGTATTCCTTCTAGTCTCAAGGCCTTCAACTGATGCATCCCTCATTCTGCACCCTGTTACCTCTTAATCTTTACCACGTCTTAAGGAACAGGACAAATAATTTCCATTTTGTATTGATATGGTGGCACTAAGGCCCCATTGAAAAAATTGTTTTTCTGATTTTAATTTGCGTACGCATTTTTGGGATTTTTAGTTTAACCTTATGTGTTTAATTTTTTTATTTTTACTTTACTTCTACTCATGCTTAATTTCTGCTTTCGGTATTGTTTTACTTTAGTATATATATTTTACATTGTCAATCAATGATGATGATAGGTATGACATGTTAGTCCATTGATCGTTTACTCATTATTTAATTATAAAATTAATTTGTTAACAACTCAAAAAAGTATCATTACTTGTGATATACCTAATCAAATACTTAATTTGAAATTATAAATGTTGATTAATATATTAAAAAGAAAACCATGTTTATTATATAAAAGATATACAAATTATTTAATATTTATATTTAAAATAATTTTTTTCATAAAACACATAAATGTTTCTTATCATGTAATTTCAATATTAAGATACGAGTCTACATATCACCAGTAAAGTACGCTAGTGTACTTGTTTACGCAAAATCAAGCATGTTTCTAGTGGCAAAATAATAGTACGAAAGAATAGAGATAATTAGGATGTTTCATCTTATTAGAATGACAAGTTGACAAAAAAACATTTAATGTGCCAACATTCATCTCTCTCTAAAGAAAACCAAAGACAATACAAGGCACAAGGTACCTTTAAGGACTTTCTTGAAGACTAGTTGTAAATACCATAGTGTTGGAGAGTAAGAGAATAACTTTTGTAGAAATTACATTTATCACTTTGAATAAAACATTTTCATTTTTTTTCTCTAAGTGTAATCTTTGAGTAATAAAAGGACTAGCTTTAAGAGTTGTATATTCATCTTTATAAGACGAAGTAGTTAGTGAGCGCTTTACCCTACTTTTTTCTAAGTGAAAAAATTGAAGCTTGAGGAGTTTTGTGTTCAAAGAATACTTAGGTTGTTGTTTGGAGAAACAAAACAAATAATATTTGGCTATAGGAGCAGGAAAAGTTTTGGTGCAAACAATGTTTTAACAATTGTTTTGTTAGTAAAATACTTGGTGGTGTAACTAAGGCCTATACGTAGTTTCAAGTTGAAAATATAAATGTTTTGTGATTTTAACTTTTCTCTTATCTCTTTTATATTGCATCTTAAGATTACTTGTTAAACAACACTTGCTTTAACAAAATCTTAATACATTTGACTTTTTAAAATCGATATAATATTATTTTTGAAAGTCTTTCTTACATTGTCTATAAGATAAGATGCATGATACATTCTTTGTAAAAAGTGTTGCGAAAATATCTTAAATGCAATTCAACCCCTTTCTCTCGTGCTTTTTTGTATTTTACAGTTTGATATCAAAGTTCACCTTTTTGGGTTGAGCACTTACTTTGTAGTGTGAAAGGACAAAGATTTGCTATGAAAAATCTAGAAGGCCAAATTATACCTGAAGGTGGAGTTTGGTGTGTCTCCATTTACAGAAAGTTGCCTGTAGGAGAGAGAAAAATCAAACACTTTTGTGGGTCTCTCCTAATGGTAACTTGCAGCACCAGAGAGGATCTTAATTCCTGAAGGTGCCTCCTTAGCAAGGCTGCTAGCTTTTGTAGGTGAAGAATATTCATACAATCATACTAGAGAAATCGCAGATAAAATCCACCTAGTACGTCACATTATTCATAGAAATGTGGTCGATACACACAAGATCCATGGTGTCTACATTTTCTAGCTAAATGTTGAGCAACACAAATATTAATTATTAGTTTGTTAATTTTTATTGGCAGGACGATTAAACTCAAATTATCTTTTATTAATTTTTCCTTAACTATTCAATTAATCTTATATCTTTAAAATTAAACAGGTATATAATTACTTTTGTTTAATCTGAATCTCTATAACAAGTTTTACAGCTATATATAAGATAGAAAAAGAGACGTGGGGCGTTATTCATATGACTTACAAAGGTACTAAAGATGTTTAGTTGAGAAAGTTGCAACCTAAATGAGACATTAAGAGATATTCATTATGAATGTTAATGAAACCATTAAAATAGTTTAATTTTTACACACCAATAGTTATTGCACTGTTTGAGATTATTAAACTGTGAACTGATTAAAAATATGTTTAGATATGACTTTTACGTGGCATTTAGAAGGGGAAAATGTCTAGTTTGGCAAGAATTTAAAGTCAGCAAAGTAAATTTCCTGTATTTGATATGCAAGTCAAAAAAATTCTCAAAAAACATTAATTTTCAAGGTTTTGACTCATTATTTCCCACAATTTTGTTCCAAATCCAGCCTTCCTAAGTTGGAAGAAAAAATTGAATGACAAAAAGATTTCACGATATTTTTATAAGCTCACTCAATACCTTATAATATAAAGTTTTGAAATATTTTCTTTGTAAATGATCAATAAAACTTAAAACATGTTGCAAAGTGATCGCTCGATCAATACACTTATTCTATAAAGTTTTAATGTTCTTTTTTAGTATAAGTGATTTTGGTTTGATTGATCATGTTTTCTTAGTATCACAAATTTTTTTCTCAGTTACCATCAGTATCATATTTTCTCAGTATCGTAATTTTTTGTTGTTGTTGCAAAGACTAAAGTTAGGCAGAGCCATATTTGCTAGGACTTAAAGCATATTATTAGCCTTATAAAAAAAAAAAAAAAAGTTCTTAGTAGAAATCACTTTGGATCTACTTACTGTTTGGCGATTGTGAGAATTGTGGCAACTTTAAATTTTCTATTCCATTCAAAAATACCTAGAGCAAGGGAACACCCTTATTAAGTTAAAAAATATTATACTTTTTTCTGTATTTTAATATTATATTTTTTTTCTATTAAGCCTTATAAATTTTTTATATATAGATATCTATCTATACTGTATATATAGGAAAATGTTTTATAAGAGAAAAGTTTACATGTGACATTCTCAAGAACTATGTGCACTAAATATATTTGAAATAATAACAATAATATTTGTATTTTTAAAAAAAATTATAATAATTGAAATTATTATGAATGATTGCTAGCAATGATCTTTTAAATAGTAATTCTTAATTAACAAAATTCGTGCACATTATTCACCAATTTAAATTGAATATAAATTTTAGCAAAAAAAAATTGACAACACCAATAAAATGAATATAATTTTATTTATCATTACTAAACACATCGATGACATAATTTTTTTAATTTATAAATTCAATAATATTTTATAAAAATTAATTGTCGAATTTATATTTAAGATAATAATTTAAGAAATTATTTGCCAATTAATTAAACATTTGATTGTTGATTGCAAATTTATTCTTGAATATAGCTTGATTAGTGCCACATCCAATTAAGAGATATAATTTAATTTGAAATTGATTTAAATGGAATACAAATGTCAACACTAAAATTATACAATTTAAACAAAATACATAATAACATACATTTGAAATCAATTTAAGAATTATACTAATCAAAAACGTTAGCTTTGCAACAAAAAAATGAAAACTTTAACATTATAACCCAATAAGTGTTTTTCATCCTAAAATTTTATATCCTTATATATTAACATAAAAAAAAAGACATTGGAAAAAGATAATGAGATGGTGATATTTGTTAGAAAAGTGACGGCTAAAATTTTTCATCCTAATTTTTGCATGTAATGAATTGGCATTTAAAGAAAAAATTAAAAGTGATAGCTAAATTATAAAAAATGAAATTAATTAGATGATAATATAAACCTGTTTAAACATTAAACTCCAATAAACATTGACATATTTTACATTATTAGTAAATAAATATTAAACTCCAATAAAAATAGACAAATGATAGTAGATAAATTGACTGTTTTTTCCATATTTATTGTAATTATAAAGTTGGTAAGAAATTGTTTAAAGCGGAATAGAAAGAAGTAAAGTGAATTAAAAAAATAGTATGAAAAATTCTACTTAATTATCCTCTAATTTATTTTTACTTATATTAATATAAAGCAGGTAAAGATAAACCTTGAATATTTTGTTGGTGAATCGTTTAATTGAATGATTTCTAATTAAATTTACAGTTGTAAGATAATTAAAAGAAAAAGAAAGATTGATGGCAGCAGCACTATTTCCAAAGCTATAAAACCTCGGTTAAACCTTGCATCGGTGAAGGGTTGCTCTTCTTCCTCATCCTCTTCCTCTGTGAATAGGGTTTCTGCTTTCTTTAACAATTTCAGAAGGCTTTCGAATCGATTCGATTGGGTCTCTCAAAGATTTGATTTCACAGTTTGCGAAGATGCCTCGTCCCAAAAGAAAAGCGGCCCCACCAATCACTTCCTCTGATGTTGATTCTTCTCTTCGCACCGGTAGTTCAATTTCTCGTTTCCGATTGGTTCCCGCCCGCGAAAATCGAATCTCAATATTCAGTAAAAAGAATGATGAATCTTCAAAATTTTAATCAATTTTTTTTTATTTGAAATTCGGAGCGATGAGTTTTCCTGTGTTGAAGTGCCCAAGTTGGCGAATTTCGATCTTGCTCGATCAAGGTTAAATCTTTATAATTGGGTTGTGTTTTCCAGTGGTCGAGTTGCGGATATTCGTATTAAACGCGTTAAAATTCAAAGCGTGAGCACGAAGGGTTTTATTTGCCGTCAGTTTCTTTTTTAACAGTTAATTAGGAGGGAAAGGGTGGTGGTTGTGTTAGGTGTCTATCTTGTTTTTGGGCTGCTTCCCATCAATTACCCATTTACCCTGAATAGATATTATTTGGCTATTTATGAATCATTCACATGTGAAGTGATTGTCTTATGCAAAATGTAGTGTGAATTGTGATATTCCCAGGCAATTTTGTTATAGGAATGTCCAATTATGATCTATATTATTTGCAGTGTGCATTTTAATTTGAATATTTATAGTGTGTATCTAGCTAGCTTCTGTTTTCTGATAACAGATAACTGCAAGCACATAACTTGGATGATAACTTGTTTCTTTCATTTGCTGAGTTCTTGATAGTAATTATTTCATTTCATGTTTTCATTTCAGAACCAAAGAAATCAACCACGAAGCAATTTGATCGAATAGATAAACTATTTGAGTCATATGCAAATAAGTCATTGGGTTTGATTGAGTAAGTATGTGCATTTTGAAATCATTATGACATGCTTTATTGTTGTTTGATCTGGTTTAATTAAGAATTTATTATGCTTAAGTTAGATTCAATTATTTAATGGGAACTTTGCTTATGTTTCAGTAACACACATAGGTTTATTATCCTTTTTCTTGATGAACTTTTTTATATATAAGGAATTAAAAATTGTTCAGGTCTAGTTATATTTTATATAAAATTAGTTTACAAATTAGGCAGTAGGCACATGATCTACTATATTATGGAAAGGTCTTCAGATAACTGTACAGGGATACATGTTGAGGTCCAATGTTTTTCCTCCTTTATGTTTTAAGTATGTTTTGTGTCCCTATCCATTAAAGTTTATGTGACTCTTGATGAAATTCTCTATACTTTTTGTTTGGTTGGTCAGCCCAGACGGGATTGAAGCACTTTGTAAAGATGTGCATGTGGACCATACAGATGTTAGAATGCTCATACTTGCTTGGTAAGTAATGGACTAGATTAATTTTTCCTTTGCCTCTATCTAACTGGTCTTTTAACCTCTATAAATGTATGATCTTACCAGGAAATTGAAAGCTGAAAAACAAGGTTATTTTTCCAAGGTTGGTAGGTAGTATTGCTTTACAATCTTTTTTTAGTTACACACTGTTGAAATTAGTGAGATAGACAAACATGCATGCCTTATTAATTTCCCAGTCTATTCTATGGATACACTCTTAGACATGATCATGGATTTGTGCTCTTGTGGGAACCCTTCGTCTAATACTTATGTGTTATGTGCTATGTTTCGTTGTATATACTTGCATTTATCCTTTCTCTGACTCTAAGTCTATATATATTTGTGAGCCCACAATGATGAAGGTTCAACCTCTCATGTTGAGAAAAAAGGAACCTCTCACTAAAAGACAATTTTCATTTGTTTATTTAATTTGTGTGTTACTATTAATGGAATAAATACAACTGAAATAGATAAGTTGGCACTGTAAATTTCAAACATGCTCTGATGCTGGTCTTCATCTTTTCAAAATCAGTGCACAATATGAGTAGGAAGTGATAAAAAGATTTTTTGGAATCAAGTTCTGCTTACTTTCTTTAGGATAAGATTTGGCTTCGTTATATTGTGCTTTTGGTGTTTCAAGTTTTTTTTTTTTTTTTGAGATATTTAAGTTGCCCTGAGGTTGACATTTTTTGGTGCCTTTTTTTGTTGGCCTGGTGAAAGATTGAACCTCCAGCAACATCATCACATCCAAAATCTTCAAGACTTGGGCCCAAGCCAATTGGGATTATGAGCTCGTAGGCATAGACTTCTCTGATCTATCCTTTATAATATTGATTACTGAAAAACTGAATTCTCTCCAGTAAATAGAATTTTCTTTTATACTAATAATTGGCTTGATCATGGACTGAGATATATATCCTTCGTATTTGATCAAATTTGAGGGTCATTCTGAATATAGTTAAATAATTTTTTCATTTTTTAAATGTTGAAAATCCTGTCATATTTGGTAATGTTGTGTGTCTGAGAGAGAGAGAGAGACTGCTTGATTCCATGCTAAGGTTGTCAAACCAAAATCCTCTTATACTGGTGACTGGTGATATACCACTCTAGTCATCATGTGTTGAGATAGCTTGAATTTCTTCATAATGTTAGTTTTTGGACATGTCATCATCATCATCAGTTTTTTTGTATTCTTAATAGGATGAGTGGCAAAAAGGGCTCAAATGTTTAGGGGCTGACACTCTCCCAAAATTAAGAAAGGCTATTAATGGACTGAAGAAAGAGGTATTTTATTTTTGTTATAAGTTACTGAATAAAGTTTTGTTGCTCTCTTATTGAGATTAACCAGTAACTATGGTTGTTCTTCAAGAAATTTTTTGGTGTATTTATTTCCCGGGTGTCTTGGTTAGGTGACAGTACCAGAGTGCTTTGAGGATTTTTATTCTTATGCATTTCAATACTGTTTAACAGGTAAAATCTGTATTGGTTGGTTTTGATTTCACTTACAATTTATATTTGTTTACATTGCTGCTTTCCTGTTCTTTGTATATCTCTCTGGGTAACTAACAGAATAATTTTTTCAGAAGAAAAGAAAAGGAGTGTAGATATTGAGACCATCTGTGAGCTGTTGAATGTCGTTCTTAGATCTGAATTTCCTACTCAAGTCAACTTATTAACTGAGTATCTAAAGGTGGGTAGGTTTTTATATAGTAAATAAATAAATAATAATCTTTGTGCTTAAACATTTTGAGTTGCATGTAATGATTTGATATTGTGATTTTCAGTGATGTCCATTGTCCAGCAAATATGCTGGATTGTGAAGAATGTCAATATGTTATTTTCTTGTATTCCATTTTTGTTCCACAATAAAAGTATAGCTATTTGCTTATATAAAGTTTTGTTTTCTTGTGTTTTAATGATCTAAAAGTTATGTACATTCTTGAAATATTTTCCCATGGAAGGTCTATAATACGAAATCAAACCATGGCGATTTCCCTTGATTATTAGCAAGTATGATGCACATTAAAGTTGTTTTGTTTAGGGGGAAGATGTTCAGAAGACTTTTAATGCCCATACACGTTAAATTATTTTCTGACGGTTGAAATACTTATTTGGCAGATCCAAAACGACTACAGGGCACTAAACATAGATCACTGGAGAAATTTTTATCGGTTTTTTAAGGAGGTAATGCTGTTTTTATTTTTTCTTACGTTGCCTTTGGATTTTATATTATATACATTTTTCACTTCTGGTTGAGTTTACTATCTGATTGTGAGGTTAATTTGAGTAATGGTAATCGGTGGAAGTTGGTGTGCTTCATTTTTAAAAGTTGCCCAAGCAGAAAAAAAATGTCTGACGTTTTTTTGCTTCCAGGTAAGCCTTACTGATCTTCGAAGTTATGATTCTAGTCAGGCATGGCCAGTGATCCTCGACAATTTTGTTGACTGGTTAAAAGAAAAAGAAGAGAAAATATAGTTCTCACATTTCTCAAGTTTAAGTTCAATTTTAATCTGCCAACTCCGAATGAGAAAACTGTTTGAAGCGGATATACAATTGTATATTGCTGATCCGAGTAATCATTCGCAGTTTTTTTTGCAGAAAATTGTTATGATTAAATCACATGTAACAACAACTTCATACAGTTTCAACTGTCAGCTATATTCCTTTCTCCTGTCCTGGAGATATTGTTTTAAGCTATTCTTTATTCTTACTGCTCGTTTTTTAACATGTTTTCCTGAATCTTTTTTTCCGTTTAACGATATTCTTAACTAGAATTAAAAGTTCGAATCTGGATGTGGGTGAGTAATCAATCAATAAAGTCTTTCATCATGTCCAATGACTAAGGGTTCACTTTTTGGACGATTCTGGGTGAAAAAAAAACTAGTTCGTAAGTGTAGTACTGCTATTTGGAATAATTGTTACTTTGACAAGTTTATGCATGCAGTGGACACCATGATTTAGAGAATGATTAATATTATGTGTCTTTAAGAAACTAATGGATTAAATATTACAGTTGGTGCAAAGAGAAGGTTAGAAAAAAGAACAATAAGTATTATTGTCCATAAGAATGAAAAAAATGTGGTGGATGCAAAAGGGTTTTTTGAGGATAAAGTTTTGGTTTTAAAACCAATGGTTGTATCGGAGAGTAGTAGACCAATTGTAAGGTGCTTATGCACCATTGGTAGGATTAAAACACTTTAGAAAAACAATTTGGAAAGATTTGGTAGGGTTGATTCAAGGCTTTCTACAAGAGGAAAACATTATCATACGTAGGGATTTAAAAGGAAATGTTGATAGGTAAAATAATAAATAAAAGCTTAAGATGGTTTTGATTTTGGAGAATTAAACGAGGAAGGATTCTTAATTATTAATTTCTCTTATGACTTTCAAGATTATGAATATGAAGCGCGATGAAAATTTGATCACTTAAAAGGTTTCAATTTGATTTCTTTTTTGAAAGAGGCGTTAATAAAAGAAAAAAAAAATATGATGTAATAATCAAATGTCACATAAGATGAGTTGTGTCAGCGTCGAGAACTTACCATTCAAAGCATTAAATTGAAAGATAGGACTAAGTTTTCTGATTTGTGAGAATAGAGAGACTAAATGTTTTTACTTTTAATAAAAAGCCTAAAATTATTTATTAAAAAAAATAAGGAGATCGTGCATTTTAACCTTTATTATAGGTTTTCGACATTGACAATACTTATAACTCTCAATCCACTAAATTGAGAAACTGTTACGCAAAAGGAGGGGATTTTTCTCCCCTTTCATATTATGTTCTACTTGGGATCTACGTGAAAAATAATTCATTTTCTGAATGAAGGCATTGCCATCTACACTTGTGCATTGCATATTCAATAAACTCAATTACTTGATGTTGAAATAGAAATCAAATCTTCCCTGCGTGATGAAAAAAAAATAGCACAGACATGAAGTGATGAAAGTCAACTTTCAGTTCATTCCTCCGGTCTCTTCAATGCCAAGCATCCAGGCATTCAGAGCTGCATTTTGTCAATCATAATGGCATTGGTTAGTTTGGTGTTATAGAATTTATCTTCATCATCTAAAAAAATAAGAAATTTATCTTGAACCAAGTAAAACAAAAGTTTTTACATTTTTTTTCAATATAAGTTTTTACATTATTATCTGTTGTACATTATATATAGTAAAATTGTTGATTTTAAATATAATCACTTTAAAAGATATATTTAGGATAATTTCTAATTAATTAACAGTATAGAAATGTTTAAATTGATGAGGTACGAAAATTGAAGTCTATAAAATATATGTAACACATTTTATGTGTAATTTTTTTTATAACAATACTTTTGTCGGAATTGTAAACCATATCACACACCCAAGTTCATCTTTCAACGCAGTAGGATAATTACAGAATATTTTTTTGATATAATTACAGTAATCTAATTTGCGGTACGTGCTTTTAAAATTATTCGTTCCAAAACACATTCTACTGATAATAAATTCTACACAAATTATCCTCACAATAGTCAAATTAGTGTCTAAAAAAATATAATTTTATTAATTAACTCATGTCATAAATTTTAAAAACCATTTTTTATGCGTATTTTAAAAATCAGTATATTGACAAAATATACTATTGAACATTAATTGTAACGATTAAATGTACATTTAAAAGCTACAAATACAAATTGTATCATTGAAACTAATGACATGGAGAGGATATCTTTCAAGAACTAGATAATTTAAAATTTAGGAAATAATTATTTATTTTTTAATTTTAAAAAAATAAAAAAATAAAAGAATTATTTTTCTTAAAAGTTTCCTGTACCTTGTGTTGAGATTTTCCAATCGCTAGTGTCGAGGCCAGCAGCCCAAAAGAAATAGCCATGAAGAGAAAGAGCTTGAGCAAATCCAACCTTAACCGCCACCGTTTTCGGGTCATCGTACCCGACCCAGTAACTCCCACTATACGAATAAACCGACGCCGTTTCCTTGTCACACACAACATTTGCACCCGTTTCGTTGTTAAACTCCAACACTTGAAATAAGGCCATTGCACCATTCGACCCAGGACCCGGTCCACTAGCTGGAGCCCCGATTCCATGCACATTCGGTTCAAGTAACTGCCACGTCCTCCCATATAGCGGCAAACCCATCACCACCTTCTTCGGAATAACCCCTCCCCGGATCCACGACCCTAACCCGTAACTCACACTAGCATTATTTTTCGGGTCAAAAAGCCCAGCAGGAGGCCCAGTATGGTTACTCCACGGCCCATTAAGATCGTAGCTCATAACGTTGACCCAATCTAAATTCTCGTTAATCGAATCCACCGGGTACCTCAACGACGTCGTTTCGGATAAGAAGTAATCGACGGAGAAGTACACTGCGGCAGTGAGAAGAAGCGGTTCCCGGCCGGTGGCGGCGGCCTCGGCGGAGACTGCGGCGCGCCACTCTTTGAACAGCAGGCCGAGGTCGTTCATCTCGTTCACGGTTCGAGGGAACTCCCAATCTAGGTCAATGCCGTTGAACCCGAAGGTGCGTGCGACGGTGATGGTGGAGTTGATGAAGGTGGCGCGGGCAGCGGCGTTGGCGGCGATGAGAGAGAAGAGCGTGGAGTTGGAGTTGGCGCCGCCGATGGAGATGAGGGTGGCGACGTTGGAGCGAAGGGTGTTGGTGAATGTTGCAAGGTTCGTGCCTGTGGAGTTTGAAACGACGTCGAGTTCGTAGGTGACATTATTGGGCGCAAGGAATGCGTAGTAGACGTGGGTGAAGAGTGATGTGTTTATGGCTGAAGGAGGGAAAAGTGGTTGTTCGAGCCAGTATATAGCTTTTATGTCATTTGTGGAAGTTGTGGCGGTTATTCCCACAAAGAAAATTGCTAAAAAGAGGAAACGTAGCATGCTGAGGCTTGCCATGAAGAAACTTTGGTTTTGGACTTTGCTTCTAGGCTTGGGTGGATGGAACGCGTATAAATAGGAGTATAATAAATATATTTAGTCGAAAAGTTTTCTTCTTTTTATTCCAATAATTTTTTTATGCTGAAAAATTTATGTAAGTTGTGAATTGGGATGGTAAAAAGATTAAATAAACGCTTAAAGAGATATCAACATCTTTACTGGATCAATCTTTTTTTTTTTAATATTGAATACAGCACACTCTTGATGATGCTCCAATTCTAAGTATAAAACATATCGTTGCCGATTAGGTTGAGTATTCCTATTACTATTGTGCAATATTCCCAGGTGGAGGATGACATGTCAGTGTCTATTAAAAGCTGTCATTGTGATCTTTGATTATTAATTGGTTGCTTTGGTTCGTGCATTTATATTTGGAAATTAGTAATGCAATTGGTTTAGGAAAGTTTGAGGCTCTTCATGAGATTGTAACATGGCCGTCCATGGTTCCTTAATGTAAGGTATACGGACAGAATGTTTATGGATTCTCTGGCCGTCGAACCAAGTACATAAACGTGTTTCTATACTCAATGCTTCAATATCTCGCTAGCTTGATTTTGTTTCTGAAGTCAAATGGTTGAAAACTTGATTTATATAATAGGTTTTCGAGAAAAGAATAACTCGTGCTTCATTCTGATGATCAAGAACTCAACAATATGATAAAGCTTTGTCAAACTCGTACTGCGTGGTTATTTTATGCCGATTACTTTATTTTAGGAAAGGATGTACGATTTTCTTCCACCTCCTAAACTTTATATACGTATATGTACCCAAAAAAATAAGATGTAAAAAAAAAACTATATATACGTATTTTTCAGACAATCTTGTTCGGTGAGTATTCATAACATGATGATATTAATTAGCTCACAAAGATTTGTTTTTCATGCACAAGTCGAATGAAAACTTTACTTAAGAATAATTAAGTATCTATCACTTGATTCAACCACTCATTAATAAATGTATAAGTGTATAACATATATATATTTGAGATTATTTTTCTCTCTCGCTTGACATCCTTAAAAAAGTAGAAGTATAAAAAAACCCTATGAAATTTACATATCTCATTTTCTCTCCAAGAAAGAAAAAGAGAGTGTAAAGCATATGAAATGATAAAAAATTAAGTATCATTCCCATGATAAAAAAAATAAAACAAAAAGTATTTAATTTTATTTATATCCTATTGTAATATAAATAATTAATTATAATAAATTTAATAGAAATATACTATCAATATAAAAGTTTTTATACTATTAATCAATAATATTTTTAATATGACTTTTAAATAATCACTATAAAAATCAATAAAATTCATTTATAATAATTTGTAATTGAAAAATAATGTCAAAAGCTTTACTCTATGAGTGCATATATTATTTATTCGTGAAAGAAACTCTTATTTATTATCTTAATCTGCGATTTTGCTCGTACTTTCTAATACTCAAGGAGGTAAATGAATAATTGAGATTTGAGAATTATAGTATATATGAACTATAACGAGAGGCCATAAGTCAGCAAGCAATTCCTAAATTAAATTAGTCCTACAATACATATATATAGCATGATACATGCATGTAATCTGGCGGATAGCCGGATAAAATGAAAAGATGTTTTTTTAAGAAGAAAATACAAAACATTTCTTCGCTAGCTGGATTACAACGTGCCTTGAGATTGACCATTTGCTAAAGTCAGCTTGTCTATTGAATTTTCTTAGC
Organism: Glycine soja; assembly: GCF_004193775.1. Lineage (NCBI taxonomy): Eukaryota > Viridiplantae > Streptophyta > Magnoliopsida > Fabales > Fabaceae > Glycine > Glycine soja. Next base: position 34,744,300 of record NC_041012.1, on the reverse strand, counting down.
TGATCATGTAGTTGTTTCAAGCTATGACTTCAAAATGAAGTAAGAGAGAGAAGTCATACACTTTAAGGTCATGTTTATTTATCTATTTAATGTGCATTTCAAAGCTTCCAAATTGATAAGTATCAATTTATTGTCATTAGATTAATTAAGTTGTGAAGGATAATCAACTTTATCAATGACTAATATTTACTTAAGAATCAACACATCTATAATGAAATATTTTGCTCTAATCATATTTTTTTCTTAATATCTAAAGGTGGGCTAAAACATGTTTTTAACTTTATATTGAACGGAACATAAAAACGTGTATTAAATACATATTTGAAATAAAATCATTAAGTCATGTTACATTTAGACAAAAGTAATAAGTGTTGCTTTTGCATCATTCTTCTAGTGGGACATGATTTTATTGCCTTGATGTAGATTTAAAATATTTTTAAATGTCATAAATTCTTTTTTAATATACAATGATCATAATGATATTTAAACTTATAATCTTATGTATATTATTCCCAACTTTCCACCACTAGACCAATCCTATCCTAATGGGTTTTTACATGTCATAAATTCAATTTACAAGTTTCAGAGTTCACAATGACGAGTGAATGTATGTTTATATTAGATTTAATAAACTTAATTTTTTTTAAGAATACAAATTTTTCTTGATACTTTGGATATAAAATCTATTAGATATGTTGTTTTAATATTTTCTGATATGTAATCACTTAACAATGTCAACCAAATCAAAATCCCCTTTATCATTCTTCATTTTCTCATATCTTTGATAAACATTATATATGATATCTCTTTTCTGCCTGCTAAGAATTGATGCTCGATTTTCAAATAATGAAAGATACTCCTCATGACTTAGCTTACCATCACTAGATTGCACCGCTTGCATACCCCATTTATGCGGGACATGATTTCAATGAACACTCTGGAGGAATCAAGCTTCTTAGTCTATTTTGTATTAAAACGGGGCCAATACAGTGAATCAAACCTGTCATAGCCTTATAGGTCACCTCTTTCATCTTGATGAAATGTTTCCAGAGCAACAGATCTTACACCAATATGACCATCAGAAGACAAGGCGTCACTGAATCTCTCAGAAATAAGAGATCCCCTCAGTCCCAACTAGCATCATTACAAACTTCCGAAATGTTATCACAAGGGGATATAAGTCTATAGGAAGATTCGTGAAAGAGTCTCGTATATTCTTAAATTGTATCGATGTATCAACATTAACAATATCTTCCTCGGTATAGAACGGCTTTCAACAGAAATATTGCCACCACATATGGATCTGTATGCATCACAAGGTCTAATAATGTTAAATACCAAACAAACCATGCACGAAAACTTTGAAATAAATGAAATTTAAGCAAGTGCAATTAAAACCCTGATAATAGTATTAACTTTAGAAACAAGAGAATATGTATCAAAGAAATCTACACCTTCTATTTATTTACAATCAATTACAATAAGTCTTGCCTTAAATTTTCTATAAATCCATCAGTTCTTAATTTTTTTCGGAAAATCCACTTGCAACCTATACTTTTACAACCAGGGGGAAGATCAGTAACAAATCAAGTTTTATTAATTTTTTTAAAAAAAACTCATTTCATCATTAATAGCTTCTTTCCAAAAAGGTGTATCAATAGATCTCATGGCGTCACCATAAGTTTTAGGATCATCTTCAAGTAGAAAAGAGCAAAATTTAGAACTAAAATCCTTAACTTTTTTAGATCTTTTACTCCTCCTAGGTTCAAAAACAATATCCTTATTAGCATTACTACAAGATGATAAATTAGAACAAGAAGTATCACAAACAGATTTAGACAATTTATTTTTCAAAGAAAAAATATTTTCAAAGAAAGTGACATATATAGATTCCATAATAGTACCATTAAAAATTTCAAACACTTCTGAATTAACAACCAAAAATCTATAAGTAGTATTATGCAAAGAATATCCAACAAAAACACAATCAACAGTTTTTGGTCTAATTTTCCTTTTCTTATTAACAGAGATGTTAACCATTGCTAGACACCCTCACACTTTTAAGATATTTCATATTTAGTTCTCTTTTTCTCCGTAGCTAATAAGGGATTTTCCAAAAAATTTATAAGGTACCTTATTAAGAATACAATTCACCATATCAAGCAAGATACAATTCTTTCTTTCCGCAATACCATTAGATTGAGTAGCATAAAGAAGTGTCACTTCATGAATAATACCATGCATTTCACAAAAATTACTCATGTCTAAAGATGTGTATTCTCTATCTCTATCGAAACATAAAATTTTAATTTTTCTTTTTAATTGATTTTCTACTTTTGTTTTATATACTTTGAACTTATCAAACAACACACTTTTATGATTAACTAAATACACATAACAATATTTGGAGAAATCATCAATGAAAGTAATAAAATATCTCTTACCACCACGTGTTAACACATCATTACTATCGCATACATCACTATGAACCAATTCAAGCAAGTTAGTTTCTCTTTCAATACATGTAGTAAAACTCTTAATTTCTAGGTTGCTTTGTTTGAATACATGTTTCACATTTTTGTTTTAAATCAATGGAAGCTTTAGGAATAAGATTAAGAGACATCATTCTTTTGATAGAATTCAAATTCACATGTCCAAGCCTAGCATGCCACATATTAGAACATTCAACATTTGCAACAAAAGAAGAAATGTTGGATATTTTATTAATAGAAAGAGACATAAGACTTAACTTAAACAAACCATCACAAATTTTATAAATAATAGAATATATATGATGACAATTCTATTAAAATCGTCTTAAAAATAAATGTCCAAAGACGATTTTGTTAAAACTGTCTTAAAAATCAAGTATTCAAAGACAGAATTCTCAAGAAAAGAAAATCATCTTTGAAATTAGTGTGATCCTCGCGCACCCTAAAGCATTATCTTATTCTGATGATGCTCAGTCTTCTCACCAATGTTCACATACTTCTCCTTCACACACACCCACACACACCCACACCCACACCCACCCCCACCCCACACTCACTCACTCACTCACTTCACTTCTTTGTTACCCAAAAGTTCTTCTCTTAACATCGTGGAGCTCTTAAATTTTTTGCCCCCAAATTAAATAAATTTTTCTTTTTTATTATAGTTTAAAGCCTAAACTCAAAGATGACTATTTTCATTACTACCATTTTGCCCAGAACTCAAGAGTTTGTCGGAATGATAATTATTAATTATGTTGGTGGATGACTCAACACTTTAACTTAATGCAAGAACGTGTGGATGAAATCAAAAGAATCTTTTTTTAAAAAAATATTCTAAGACAGATTTTGAAAAAATTGTCTTAAAATCTGATATAAACATTCTAAGATGATTTTCAATAAAAACCGTCATAAAATGTAATTATTTTAAGATAGTTATTTACCTAAAAATCATTTTACAATGATAGTCTTTCTTAAAACGTTGCCTTCAAAGATATTTTAAAATCGTCTTTGAATTTCCAAAATAACTTTCGTCGAATACATTTGTGTTTATATGTTTCTTTTTCTCTTTAAAGGTCCTATGTTTTCCTTTATCACTTTGTTATTTCTATTTTATTCATTCGTTGTGACTTCCATGTATAATATTTTTAAATCTTACAATGTTTTGATTATAATTGTGGATTAAAAATTACAGATTTTTGTATGATTTAAAAATTATAAAATTAAATTACAACATTTTAAGTACCACACAGATGTCTTATACTTTTCATTACGTACTTTAATAGACAAAGAGTAAAATTATAATTGGTAATTAAAAATTAATAATTAATACTTTCATTCAGAAAAAAACCAAAACAAAAATTTAGTTCTAAAGTATCGTTAAGTGAAGTCACTCCCTTTTAACAACTCAATGTAGGGATGTAAATGGAGGGATTTATTTGATTTTATTAGTTATAGTGATAAAAAAAAATTGCTCAAATAAAAAAGAGTAGCATACCATGATATGAGACCTATTCAACAATCATCAACTAAAGATTTAAGGAATCGAAGCCCACATATGATTCTCTCCTCTTCTTTATTTTTTAATATTTTGATGCATAAATGAGTAGCTAGCCCAGGAAACCCGGCCCCAACGAAACCATATATATCCATATAACTTTGCTTAGAATTTGTAAAAGAAAAAGCCTCGCATCCATAATTCTCGTCGTCCTAAAACCTCATAGATTCTGCCCCTATATATCTTTCAAAAATCCAAATGCCCGTACACTACAGTACCCACACTTTCCCACAAACACTTACATTTTTAACTACCACAACAACTATTTGAAATGATAGATAAATATTATTCCCACCCAAAATGGCCGGACACTATTTCTTTTGTCAACGGATTCTTGTTTCTTTTCTTTCTTTTTCACTTAGTCCAATTGGTGTCTTCTGAAAAAGAATATTTACAAAAGACATTCCATATATACTCAAGTAAGGATCTTACCTTGAAAAATTAATACGAGTAATAAATGTCTAAGGATTAGATAACCTAATCTTATGATTACTCATAAGCATAATTGTTTTGTCTCTATAGGAGGGCGGATCCAATAAGTACTTGGTTGCCCTAACCAAATACCTATCTAGTATAAATACGGAATAACAAAAATAGATATTTATATGATATTTATATATATTTTTAATTTTATTTTATTGATGAAAATATATTTAGAAGTTTTTATAATTAATTTTAAAATCTTGTAATATTTTAGTTTTAATTGTTATTTTTTTTTCATACATGTATTTAACTATTAATCTTACACTACTATAGAAGGAGTAGTTATAAAAGGGTAACCCTAGAGCTATATGGTAATCACGGGGAGTCCTAGTTGAATCCACTTCATGACCCCTTGGTCTCCACTGAATTGGCCTTGTGGGTTTTCTAAAGGTGCAGGTGGTTGTGTCATAAGCTTGGTCTCCACTGAAAAGGTCATAGGCCATGAGTTGACCTAGTCTAAATTGTCAACGATTTCTTGCACACGGTAGTATTCCAATACTGACATACATATCTGGTCAGAACCAGACACCGCTACAGATAGCAGCAATGCAGGGTTTTTTTTTGGACGGTGTGAAGGTTGAGAACAAGGGTGCATTGGAAGAGGAAATGGTGACTTGGTTGGTGTTGGTTTCTAGGTCTGAAATGCGCAAAATAGGTGGGATCAACGTCTGAAACCGCACGGCCACCATCAGGGTGCCAATATCCTCCATTCACTATAGTTTGTGTAGAGGAGAAACCTAGTTGGAGCACCATCAAGGTGGATAATTTCAATCTTGTAAGAAATCAATTTTTTTTATTAATTTTGATTTCCTTATATGGATAATTTCAATCTTGAGACATAAATGTATTGATTTAAATTTGTATCTGAACCGAACTAGTATGAAGAATGCAATAATAATATCTGTCATCAAAATCTTAAAAAAATTATGTTTCTTTGCCATGCATTATCCAAACTTAATTTTTGATTCTCAAATTTTATATTATATATTCATACATACATAAGATACTTGCATAAAAGAGGAGAAATTAAACATTAGAACAAAATTTCAAAAAATTAAGAATTGATTTAAACAATTTTCAATTTTTAAGATTTCAATAATAACAAATTAAACATTATTTCAAATTTTGAAAATTGTTTAAATCGATCTAAATTTTTTGAAATTTTGTTCTAATGTTCAATTTCTCCTCCTTTTATGCAAGCATTTTATGTTTGAATCTATAATATAAAAATTGAGAACCCAGACTTAGGTTTGGATAAAGCATGATGAAAAAGCATAGTTTTTCAAGATTTGGATGACAGATATTATCATTTCTTGCTTCATAGTAGCTCGTTTTAGATAAAAATTAAATTCAAATTTAAATCAATATATTTATGTCTCAATATTGAAATTATCCATATAAGGAAATAAACAATCAAAATTAATAAAAAAAATAATTTCTTACAAGATTGAAACTATCCATTTTAAATTGTATTAAAAGAATTTTAATTAACTTACAGTTTAATCACCACATGTTTTACAATATTCAAATTATCCATTAAATTTTTATTAACATAATTTATAAGATTGAAATTAAAATTAACGTCAATCAGCATTAAAAATATTTTAATTTAAATTTTAGTGCTGATTTTTTATTTTAAAATCCTTTTTTTACTTCTTCTCTATAAATTATGAAAATGAAAAATATATTCAGATAATGATCATTTTACTACTTCCTTGCATGTCATTTTCCATTTTCCTGTGGATTCTGGCGTGTTTTTCGATTTGTTTCTACTTTTACTTATTATTATCTATAAGTCATTCTTTTATTTTTATTTTTATTTTATTTGACATTTTTAATCAGCTCTTCTACTTTTGTTTTGTTTATGTATTTGCTTAAGGATCACAATTTTGGCTAGAGATTAAGGCTAGAGATATGAAACCAATGCACCATATTTACATTACCAAACAACATATTAGTATTAGGTTCACGTTTTCTCTCTTATTGTTTTTATTTTGTTGACATTTTTAATCATTTCTTCTACTCTTGTTCTGTTTATGGGTTTGTTTAAGGATCATGATTTTGGCCAGAGATCAAGGGCAGAGATATGAAACCAATGCGCTACATTAACATCACAAAACAACATATTAGTATTCACTATAATTATTGCATATGATAAATATTTGACAATAAATAAAATAAAATATTAACAATATTTAGCTATCATATATTTATTGTATAGAAATTTTCTCTATTAAATATATTTATTCTTTTCAAATTTTTATTACCGTTAAAGTTTATTAACTAGATATGTGCATGTGCTTGAGAATTCAGATCCGAGCAATACTAATATTTTAAGGACACACATTGTAATTCTAATCGAATTACGAGATTGTTTTCATTTCAAGAAAATGAAGATAAATATATAACTCAAAATTTCAAACAAGACAACTCCCATAAAAACATGCATTTAAGTTAATGTGATAGAATTTATCATTTTTTTAAGAAAGTATTATAAATTTATATCATTATTAAATTAAAAATTCCTGTTACTAATCAATGTTAATTTAAATAATTGAAAATTCACCTCATATCACTAATAAATGGATGTTGCCCATTGATCCTTTTATTAAATTAAATGCTGCTGATAATTAGATCTCAACCATTGGACATATGGGTGTGAGGGGTGTAACCATAGATGCAGTAGGTTGGTGTCTATAGATCAAACGGAACAAAACTACAATTATTTATTTATATTATAATATTTAAGTTACATATAATGATATAATATTTATATTTTATTCATTTTAATATTTTTATTTCTTTATTTTGATAATAGAAACTACAATAACAATACCGACTATAAATATATTTATCAATAAATTATATGTTAATATAAGACATCATACTATCAATATTCACTCTAAATATCGATACTATTAATTAAATATTTATTATAAAAAGGATTATATTACAAGGGACAATCATCTAATTGATAAATATATTCGTAAAAAAAAAATTATATTATCCGTGCATGATATTGATAAAATTTATTAATATTCACTTAACATATATTTATAGGTATGAGTGGGCATAAAATGTATTTTCATCTAACAAGAATAATCAGAAAAAATAGCACGGATATCAAATCATATTTATAAAAGTCATTGATATTTAGTGGAATATTCATATTTAAGAATTATCATCTAAATTATCAATTTATATATACATTTAAAAATACAAAAATATCAATATAGTTTTAAAATAAAAATAAAAATTATTATTCCTTTTAGGTTAAATTGTCCTTATAATTTCATGGTTCTCACATTTTTTGTTCCTATAGTTTAAAAGTAGTTTTTTTAGTTCATCTAATTTACATTTTAATTCTTTTTTAGTTCGTAATTTTTTTATTTTAATTCTTTTTAGTTCTTATAACTTGAAAGTAATTTTTTTTAGTTTTTATACTTTATATTTTAATTACCTTTTAGTTCTTTCCATCAAAATATGAGTAATATTATCAATTTCAATTAACTACAAAAATATTAACAAGAAATTTGTAAAAAAAATTAACTAGCTAATTATTTTTATATTTTTTTAGTAAGGACTAAAAAGTAATTAAAATATAAATTATAGGGACTAATAATATCACTTTTAAATTAAAAAAAACTAAAAGAGAATTAAAATACAAACTATAAAAACTAAGAAAAAACTTTTAAACTATAGAGATTAAAAAAATAAATTTTAAATTATAGAAATTAAAAAGATAACAATCATGAAACTATAGAACCAAATTAGTCATCTACTTTCCTTTTATATATAAAAAAACATCACCCTTCTTAATTTCATTAACGTTAGTGAAATTTATAGTCCTTTTTATATAATAAATATTAAAGTAAATATATTTAAAATTTACATATTAATAAAAGATATATTTATTTTAAAATAATTTAATATTATATATTAATTAAAATAAAAAATAATAAAAGGCTAACTCTTCATGTCTACATAATGCTAGTAATTCCAAAAAATTTCTCTTCCTAAAAGGCTGCCCCTCTCCATGTTATAAAAATTAAAAAGATAACAATGATGAAACTATAAAGACCAAATTAATCATCTACTTTCCTTTTATATATAAAAAAACATCACCCTTCTTAATTTCATTAACGTTAGTGAAATTTATAGTTCTTTTTTTATAATAAATATTAAAGTAAATATATTTAAAATTTACATATTAATAAAAGATATATTTACTTTAAAATAATTTAATATTATATATTAATTAAAATAAAAAATAATAAAAGGCTAACTCTTCATGTCTACATAATGCTAGTAATTCTAAAAAGTTTCTCTTCCTAAAAGGTTGTCCCTGTCAATGTTATAGAAATTATAAAAATTAAAAAGATAACAATCATGAAACTATAAAGACCAAATTAGTCATCTACTTTCCTTTTATATATAAAAAAACATCACCCTTCTTAATTTCATTAACGTTAGTAAAATTTATAGTCCTTTTTTTATGATAAATATTAAAGTAAATATATTTAAAATTTACATATTAATAAAAGATATATTTACTTTAAAATAATTTATTATTATATATTAATTAAAATAAAAAATAATAAAAGGCTAACTCTTCATGTCTACATAATGATGCTAGTAATTTAAAAAGTTTCTCTTCCTAAAAGGCTGTCCCTGTCCATGTTGAGCGCGTTTGTTCACGCGCCTTCAATTTGTTCTTCCAACACCCTCAGTCATTGTGTGAGTCCGAAGCTCAACCTCTCTCGCTCTTCAATGGCCGTATCCTCTATTCGAATCGCCGTCGTCGGTGATGTGGTAAAGTATCCTCTTCCCACTGTCGTTACAGTTCCAATTTTCCTAACACAACTTTCACTTAACATGTTTGCTAATTTTGGAACGATTCCAATTACCTGATTTTGGGGGGTTTTCTGAAGCATGATTGCTGGAACCTTGAACAAGATTCGAAAGCACTTGAGCTCTTGCAGGTACTTTTGCTCCATTCTGCCTATTTTCACTTTTGTTCCCTGTTGATGAAAAAGGCTTATGCATGTATTGATTGATTATATTCCGCTGCCAACCCACGTGCCTTTTGATTCAATCCTCGGTGCGGTAGGGTTGTGTTGTGCGGTCTATGTTCCCTTTCATATTCCCTAACCCCTAAATGCCTTGACTAAAAGTGTGATAATTATAATACATGATAGGTTTATAGATCAAATAATAATTTTGGTTACCCCACCAAAGGGGGGAAAAACTGAGGCTGTTAGTTTTCATATGCCACAGGGTGTTAGAAAACCTTGCCTTGTTGTGAAATACAAATTTCATTTCAAGTACTACAGAGGAAAATGATTGTCACTTATATGTTATTATTATTTTGAATTAAACAATGCAGGGATTCTTACTTCCAAACCCCTTAAACACCAATACTTAATAGTAGTGATTGCTTTTGGTGAACTTAAGGTTCAATGTTCCTCATTTATATTCCTCCCAGATTCCTCTAAATTTCCATACTAGATTATATTGCTTTCACCCTTAATTTTCAATTTCAAAAAATTTCCTGCTCCAATTTTACCTGTCCCTGACAAAGTAATACTTCATGTAATCATTTGTGATAGAGAAACCAACAGTGATTGGAGTTGTGTCATTTGTGTATAAATGTCCAAATTGATTTTGTCATGTATGGTTTTATGTAGTGAGTTTCCATTTTGTTAATTTATATTGTCAGGTCTTTTTCTTTAATTTATACTGTATGAACTAATTTAACAAGCATGCATATGTATATCTGATCTATCAATCTAATTTAGACCTATATTACTGCAGCCAGATTTGGTGCTGTTTACAGGCAAGTTTCATTGTTACTGATCAACCTATCACATTACGGTGATTAATCTTAAATGCATTTAAGTGCCTTTGCTTTCTCATTGCCTATTTTAATTGGTATGGAAATAGCTGGTGTACACCTATGAAAAATCAGTGTCCATGTTGAAAATTGAATGCCATGGCATTGATCTGTTTATGATTTGCATTAATAGCCAGAGACCTGAACAAATCAGCGTGTCAGCATGCGCCAAGTTTATGCCCTGTTAATTTATTTTTGTTTTATAACTGTTATGATTTATTATGATTAATTTGTTATATGATTTATCTCTTTATTGTTGTTTCCTTCCTTTTTCAATTGTCATGTATTCAATTTTGTTAGGTGATTTTGGTGAAGAAAATCTTGAAGTCATTAAGAGTGTTGTGAATCTTGAATTTGCTAAAGCAGTTATATTGGGAAACCACGATGCCTGGTTTACTAAACAGTTTTCTGGAAGGTGAAGTTTACATGTTTGTCCTGGAATCATCCTGTGTTTGTGTGTGGTTTCATATACTTTTTTGGGAAAGGCTCACATTGTTAGATTCTTCCACGAGACTTAATAAGATTTCCTTTAAAAAAAGATAAAATGCTAGGACAGTAAACTTACAATGTATGTGTACAATACATCTTTCATGTTCCACCACCCCCATAAAAACATGCACAATGCGCGCACACACACACACAAAGACAATCCCATCTGTTTAATCTTTTTGTGAGTACAAGTTTTATAGTATGTCAAATGTATAATTTGTTTGAAGTTTATTATCTGCCCAGTAGGTGCTAGTTGCAAATGCTGATTTCTATTCCAATTGTAAACTAACACTTTGATTCAAATATTAGCAAGGAGAAGGATAAAGTTCAGCTTCAGCTAGAATGGTAAGCTTATTATCTATAAGGATTCAATTTATTCTGGGATAATTTTCTCTAATCTTCATCAATGTGACTTTGTGCATTGCAAATTATTTTTAAATTTGAATGTATTCTTGGCAAAAACAAATTTTATGTTTATGTTGCTGATATGTTTATATAATGCTATGAGTGAAGTATTTCATTCATGAGTTTATCAAAATAAAATGAACTATTTTTCAATTTTCATTGTCCATTAAAGGTTTAAATTTTGAAAATGATTTTCAAATATCTATGATGACTTTTTCATTGTACCATAAACTTGTGAAGTGTAGAGAAGTTACCAATTACTGATGAAGAAAGTTAACTACTTAAAAGTGTAAATTGACACATTTCTCAGCTTTGTTTTTTCCCCCAATCCCAGTCATGGCCAATTTCCTTATGAGTTCACTTATAATGCTTTTATTATTTATGGAGATTCTTAGAAAATTTGTTGATAAATGAATCCATCAATGTGAATCTCAGCCTTGGTAAGGAGCACGTGGCTTATCAACGTTCAGACTTCCCTCAGATAAAAGTAAGCGTTGTTGGTGGACGACCATTTTCTATTGGGGGTAAACCAATGTTTCGGAAAAAGCTTCTTTTGGCAAGGTGTGCAGTGTAATGAAGTAATCATAGACAATTTGACTCTCAAAAGGCTCAAAAATGTATTTAATGTTTCAACTTTCCACCTTAGCTTCTAATACCTACAAAAAAGCGTTAAGTTCACCAATCACACCACTTTGCTCTATTATGTGATCACTTTGAAAGAATATTGTACAATTTTCCAACAGTTAGTTAGTTATAGTGTTATCTTTTTATGCTCTTAATGTATTTCTCTTGTCCAATCTTATCTTGCCTCATTTAATTATCCATTATTGTGACAACACTAAGCCACAGTAAAAGTAGAGTTAGACTTAGATAGTCTTTTATGACTGTCAAGGAGATTATATTATGTGGTGTTTTACTATTCCTATAATTGCCATTGTAGCTCAAAATCAATTTTATCAATTTTGAGCATTGTCGTAGATACGGAGTCAAAGACATGGATGAGAGTGCTAAGAGAATCCAGAAAGCTGCTCTTGGAACACCAGAGGACCATTTTCTTATATTACTTGCACATAATGGACCCACAGGTGAAACGCAGCATTTCAATTTTAATATCAGCTCTGGTGGTGCTAGTCTGTCACATCTGGTACAAAGCATGATATTTGAATTTTAACTTTGTCTAGGCCTTGGTTCTGATTCAAATGATATATGTGGAAAGGATTGGGAATTTGAGGGTGATGGTGATCATGGTGACCCAGGTAATATATACTATTGTGGTTTTGGCTCTCAAAAATCATGTCAAATGCCAAGGCTGTACTCTTATTTCCCATATTAATGCTAAATAATTGTTTCTTTCATTTCCAATGCTTGTGTATAATCTTCCCACATCAAATTATAGTAGTGATTCTGCAGCCCTTGTTCAGTTTTGGTGGATCTGTACCTTAAGATACGAATTGCCAAGAGTGATGGAGATAATGAAAACAGAGAAAAATGGGATACCAATTTTTTAACCTAGTCTAATATGATTATATGACAGATCTAGCACAAGCAATATCCTTGCTAAAGGAGAACAATCAGATATCCATTCCATTGGTTGTGTTCGGTCACATGCACAAAGAGCTGGCATATGGCAATGGCTTTAGGAAAATGATTGTGGTTGGCGCTGATAACACCATATACTTGAATGGGGCAATTGTTCCAAGGGTCAAAAGGTTGGGTGGTGATGAAGACAAGAAAAGCTTAGATGATGAAAGTGCCCTTGCCTCACCAGAGGCCAAAGGTACAAGAAGAGCCTTTACTTTAGTTGAGATTTCGGAAGGAAGAGTTGCCAAGATTGCAGAAAGTTGGGTCTCGGTTGTCGAAGATAGGACCACATTAGAAGAAGAGCACATACTATTTGAGAGCAGCTAGGATCCTCATCCTCCACATATAGGTTCCTGCTTCAGTCACATGGATTTTAATGCGCATAGATAAATGCAGCCAGGGGTGAATTATGTCTCGATACTCATGAATACATCGTATTTAATGTTAGTAACTACTGTATAGACTTGATAAATGGTACATGCTCTGATACCAATTCCCCCTTATCTAGGTGGTGATTTATTGCTTGTACCGCTCCTCCATTCTATGTGGCAATTCAAATGTGCAGGGTTCGTGTCATTATTTTCTTTCTAGCATAGAGGACACCTATTTCTTTTGCTTGTCCTTGCACAGTTGGATAGATGTTGAATGATGTAGGTGGGTCTATTGGATTACCCAGGCTGTTCCATTTTGCCGTCATGGTGCCTATTCTTTTTAACCTGGCACTGTCTGCATGTGGTGCCATTTTATTGTCCAAAATTTACTCTCTTTTGCAAGCACTGTACAGGGATTCTGCAGCTGATAGGTTTGGAGTAGATCATTTTCACGTTTGCTTTTTTTTTTTTTTTTTCTGGACCCAGTGACAATTGCAGTGCTTTGGCAGATAGCTGTGATCCCATTTGGTCATGAAATGCCTCCCATGATTTTTGGCTCCAAGGTAAAGGATAAAGAGGCTGTGATACTGAAGGTTGACCAAACTTTTAATGATTTGATGCTGGCTGTTTCCTCTCTCTCTCTTTTTTTTTTTTTGATAAGTTATGAAAAAAGTTTCACTCACATGAAAGAAATGACCCATTTCCTAGAATTCCTCGATTAACCATGCAATTGGTGAATGACATATTACACGAATACCATTTACTATCATATTATATAGATTCCTTTTTGTTGCCATTAGCCAAGCATCTTTCTTCCTACCATATAATAATAATAATAATCATATTATAAAGCTTTCCATTCTGTAAAAGTGTGCAGTAAAATTATTTGGCACTGTCTTTTTTCTCTCTTGCTTTCTGAAGGTTTGGTGCACCGAATTCCAAGCAGTCTATGGGCTGTTTTTTGACTCGTCTGGTTCCTTTACAGCCGTTGGATAACAGAAAATAAAGTGAAAAAGAAAGCTTAAAGTAACTCTAAGCACTTTCCTTGGTAAAACATTGACGTTGATTCTTACCATGCTAAAAATTACTAATGACTTTATTGTAAAATCTTGGGGCACCATTTTATAATTGTGTGGTGAATGTGACAGCAAATGCCCCACCCTATTGGCCTCATTTTAGTGTCCATTTGATAGAGAACTCTGATTCATTGATCCATGCTGTATATGTTTCTCCTCATCAATTTTGAGAGAGCATTAACATTATTCCTTCATTTATTAGGATTCCTACTTCTTTACCACAGCGGTCCCTCCTCTTAAAGATTAGTCAATTTAGTTTCTTGTCACCTGCCTATCTAGCTTTTCTACCATAAAGCCAACATTTTGGTCTATTTAATATTTCCATTTTCTTTGACAAGTTATTTGTTGTCTAGAACTCAATTCTACCTTAGCCTACGGTCTTAGTAGATGGAGTTAAAACTTGCTAGCACCAAAATATGCCGGCTAACGTTGTAATCTATTTTTTATTATTATGTTATTGTTATAAGTATTTATTGACTTTGTGGATATTAATTTTTACTAGTGAACTTGGTTGGATATCTTTAGTGAAATCTTCTTTCTCAATTATATTTTTTTCATCTACAAGTTTTAAACTCAAAATCTTATTTAAAAAGATTGAATTTAGTGTTACTTAGACCAAATTTATTGATAATCGTATTCTGTTTTGCTTCGTGATTGTCATAATTATAATTAGATAATTGCTATTAAAATTCTGAATTTTGTACATTATATATTTTTCATTAATTTTAGAGTTGTAGTATTGGAGCTGAGCTAAAGCTACAGCGGCATCTCTTTTTTTGTGTGTGTGTGTAAAAACGTCATTTTCTTGATAAAAGATTATTTATAATTTCCTACAAGTGTTGGGTTATGTACTGATAAGTAAGCGCTCTCTCTATTGTCTAAAGTTTAAATTTTGAAAAAGATAATTATTGGAAGGTTTGTTAGTCTGAGTTATTTTATTTTAGTTTCATATTCACTATAGGATAAATACGACATGATGGTGCATGATATCCCATTTCTCACACCCATTGTTGGGTTTATTGCTCCCAAAATATTATCATATTATGAAATAACATAAACAATCATTAAGTAAACTAATAAAATTGTGATTCTATTTATCAAATAGTATTTTTTTTAGAGTGAGTTAAGCCGTGAAAATTTATGTAAAACAATTGTTTTTGATAGGGAAAACGGTACCAAGGATAAAAATGAAATTGACGAACAATCGGCGTTCTCCTTGTCATTTTGAACTTGTGGTTAGCTCATTCCATACCAATTTTTTTACAGCACATTTTATATTTTTATTAGTATCTAGTATTTAAGTTCCATAAAATGCAGTTCCATCACTCGTAAAACTTTTTAATTTAGGAGTTAGCACGCTAGCCTTTTATAGGGACAATGACTGAATTTCTATCTCGAGCTTAAGGAAGAAAAGTATAGGTCGTGCATATGTCTAACAGTTCGAAGCATACAAAAATATTAATTGAGCCACAGCTACATGTGTTTCTAGGTTTATTTTTTTATTTTTTGCATATACTGATATACATGTGTTTCTAGTTATGTATTAGAATCTTTCAATTTTCAAAAAATACTTTAAAAGGTTGAACATGGTTAAATAATTGTTGACAAAGAAACTCATCCACTTTACCTGTTTGATTAATTTTAGGCTTCAGCCAAAAGAATTGAGCTTCCGTACTTTTCTTGGAAAAAAAGTAATAGTGATAATAATAATGGCATAATTCACCATACCCAATCTTGGGAGTAAATATATAACTTGCTCATTATTTCAAAACAGGTTTCCTAACATCAATAGCAAGAAACCATAAAAAGGATTAGTTTGGTAATTATGCAACAACATAGGAGGACCAATGAAGAGAATTTGGTCAAATTATCCTTCCTCACAGCTGGCAAAATCAAGTGTTTAAAAAAAGCACCTAAATATGATTTGTAAGAACTAAGAAGGAAGAAGAATTAATTTGCAAAAGAGTAGTTTATAATTAAGATATTTCTGACGATAACAAATTGTAATTTTCTCAAAAGGAAAAAGATAAGCACGGAATGTCTACTCTGACATTTTTGACACCCTTCTGCCACACTTGGCCCTCTTTCTTTGAAGATCCTCTGCCACCTTTGACCGAATCTAGAGACCCACCATGAACTCTATTACGTCTTCAATCTTTATCTTTCCTTCTCGATCCTGTTAACCACTGGCACATTGTTCTAAATTAAATATTTTAAGTGTTTTTGCCCTAAAATCTAATATACTACGCATTAAAAACATTGTTTTATATTCCTTTTTTTAGTCAAATACTAATTTATGATCAAATGTAAAAAATATCTCCCATATTTGGTCCATAAAACCTTTCAAAGAACGTGTTTCTAACCACTTTTTTTATGAGTACGTGTTTGTATTCAATTTATTACGTAAGCTGGTTTAAAAGTTTAAATTTGTTCTTTTCTCAAGTCATTATTTCATCAAAATCCTACCAGAACTTCGTAATGTTCGCATTTTGTCACACAAGAACAATGTTAACAATATATTATTTCTCGTGACTTTGGAAAATAACTAAATATATTTAATAAGGAGAATGCTAGGAAATACTATAATTTATCTACAACTTGCGTGTTATTAAATATAAATTAAAAGTTTAAAATGAAATAATAATGTTAATTTTTATTTTTTATTAGAATAGAACTCTCTTGGGTGTTCTTAATAGTGAGATCATCTTATGTTTTTTTTTTTCTTGAAGCGTACTATTTCACTTATATTTAACATTTTTCATCGAGATATTTTTTACATTGTAGTTAGTTTAAATTTATGTTAGTTTTTAAAAATATTAATTACATATATTCTAAAAAAATATTGATGAAAAGCAGGGGGAGTTGGTGTGAAAAATGAAAAATGAATGTTTTATTCTAACTTTTTTCATTATATTAATTGTTAGTCTTCTTATGGTATAACCTATCCTTTTTATCTTAGCAGCAGGAGACAAATCTAATAAAAATCAAATCGAGTAATGGATTGTTCCATGGCAAATCATATATTTAATTTAGTCTTATCCTCATTTGCATTGCTCGTAAATGACATGGACCCGAACCCATTTCAAATCACAATCTTTGAAGGGCAAGTCTGTCTTTTCGTTATAGTACCGTAAACACTAAACAGGACCTAAATGACCTCAAACGGACGGCATTCCCTTATAATTGTCAATGATTTTAAAGGAAAACTATCCTTACACAAGAGGATAAGGAAGGTTTAGACTACCCCGAAATTATTGGAGAGTTTTTTCTTATCAGTTTGCTCAATTCTAATTTTTTACTATTAGATCTTGTTAGACCTAATTAGTATAAATTATTATTTTTTTTACATATAATTAAAAATTATGACGCTTAAAGAATTATAAGATTAGCTTAATTATTAAAAGTAAAGAGATCATAAATTCAAACTTTTCTATTCAACAAAAATTAATCAACTAATAACTAATATTAATAAATAAGAAAAATAAATTATGTCACTTAAACATGTTTGATAAGTTTTTTTTATCCAAATCACACAGTCTTATTTAAATTTGATAAGAAATAATAAAATAATTTTCTCTAAATATTTTATATAACTATATATTTAAGAATTAAACTCAAAACTATTAATTAAAACAATATTTTTTTGATTGCATTTGATGAATGAGATGTGAAAGGGTGAGAGAGAAAGAAGAAGGAAAGGAAAGATGGATGGTTCTGGGCAGCAGCAGTTCCAGCTCACCCGCTTAGGTCGGATCTATTTTCTGCCACTCTTCACTTTCCTCCTTCGGTTTCGTCAGAAGCCACTTGGAACTCCAACACCTTTCCATCATCCCAAGTAACACACAACACAACACAACACAACACAACACAGCAACACCAACTTCCTCTTTCTTTCTTTTCTCAAACACATAAAACCATAACTAGTTCTAATTTAAAACACACAACACAACACAACTTTTCCTTTTTATCTTTTATTATTATTTTCATAGTAATAATAATTGAAGAAGAGAGAAGAAGCGGCCAGAAAACAAAATCCCAAGAGACTCTTCCTCCCTCCATCGTTTTGTTTAAGTGTTAAATTAATTAAATGGGCAATGTGACGGGAACAGTGGCGGCGAAATTCGCGTTTTTCCCGCCAGAGCCACCGACGTACGACGTCCGCAGAGAGGAGGATGGGAGGGTGGTGGTGTCGGGTGTCACCGCCGACAAAAACGTCGACGTTCACATTCTCCACACCAAAGGTGGCAACGAGATCGTCGCCACCTTCTGGAAACACCCTTTTGCCAGGTTCACTGTCCTCTACTCTCACGGTAATGCCGCTGACTTGGGTCAGATGCACGACCTCTTCATCGAGCTCAGAGCTCACCTCCGTGTCAATATCATGAGGTTCTCTTTTCTTCTTCTTCTTCTTCTTCTTTCGCCTCGAATTTGTTTTCTGTTTTTCTTCTCTGTTGCATGTATGGAATCAAAAGGTGCGGCTTTGGACATGTTTCTTTATGTTGTTTTTTTTGGGGGGGCAAATTTTAGTTTCTTAGTTTGAATATCTTTGCTTCTGTTTGTGTTTTGCTGTCTCTGTCCTCAACCCCCGCAAAAAATTGTGTGTGCTATTTGATTAAAAAAAAGGTTGCTACATATATTATAAAAATGACAATTGTGTCTTAAGCTTGCACAAAACTTGTTGGTGTTTTACTTTGTATGTAAACTCATGCATAATAATATATTTGCTTCACTTCCATCTTGCTCTTCTTTTTCTTTTTCCTTTTTTTTTTCATTTTTTGTTCTTTTTTAATGTTTATTTTGCTAGAATTGATAGCTTAAAAGATGTTTAGTTTAGAAATTTTTTTGAAGTGTGAACAAAAGCTCTGTCTGAATTTTCGTTCAACTTTATGTTGTATTTGCAGCTATGACTATTCAGGATATGGAGCATCTACAGGTAAGGTATGTAACTCGTCTGATTTCCTTTTTTCCCCTTTATTCTTTTGTAGTTTGGTTCAAAATGAAATTTTCTTTGAACTATGTTTGTGATTATCTCTTCAACTGTGGCAGCCATCTGAGTTCAACACCTATTGCGACATAGAGGCTGTATATAATTGTTTGAAGAACGAGTATGGAATTAAGCAAGAAGAATTGATTTTGTACGGTCAATCGGTTGGAAGTGGACCCACGCTACACTTGGCTTCTAAGTTGCAGAAGTTGAGAGGTGTTGTTCTTCACAGTGCCATCCTTTCAGGGATAAGGGTCTTGTACCCTGTCAAGATGACATTTTGGTTTGACATTTTCAAAGTAAGTTTTACTTTGAGTGTTCTTCATGATTTTTATACTGCCGTACTCTTTGGTCCTGAACTTTGTAGTAACAAAATTCCCTTTTATCATTTCAGAATATAGACAAAATTCGACATGTCAACTGTCCAGTGTTTGTTATACATGTAAGTGTGTTCTCATCTATGTTTTTAATCAACTTCTGCACTTCTGTTTCTTTTTGTCCCTTAAAACTGATCAACGATTTCTTTGTTGAGCTTCTGTCCTGGAGTGATTGTCTTTCTTGTTTTCCTAGCTCTGGCAATGATTAATTCATATAGAGGCTTGGCTGAGCCCTGAATTAAAATAAAAAGATTGCAGAATAATTGATCATTAATTTACTTGAAATACTAGTCTTGGAAAAAGATTGCAAGTTTTCAATTATCTGAATGTTTGATTGCATGTGTGTTATGTAGCAATGCAAAGTGTCAATAGTGCTTAGAGATTCTGGTGTTTTGACTTTTGAGCATCAATATTAGGTTGTTTTAGGAGGCTGATTTGGTTGGACTTCTATTTTCTTTTTCTTTTTTTTTTCACTACAAGATGCCATATAAATATAAAAGTCTGTGTGCTTAGGAAGCCTGATGGTGTTTCCATCTATGAAGGATAGTTTTCCTTTTATCAAGAAGTATTGGAATATTTTAGACATTTATTGTTGTTGCATACTTGCATCATACTTACCATCTGTTTGAAGAAAGTCTTAAAGATTATGTTAACTCAATGGTAAAATTTTGACTCAATATATTCAGCTTCTTAAAAGCAATAAAGCAGATAAATTACTGATGCAAAGTGCAATAGGTTTTGGAGTAAAAACTGAAACAACACTGCGGACAGCAGTTGATATCATTTCCTATTTTTATTGGATTACTCTGTTTTTTGGAAGCTACTTCAAGTTACAGAGCAATCTACACTTAGAATACAGATATAAAATGTGTAAATGATGTTCAATATGATGTGCATGCTCAGTGGAAGGTTGATAACTTGATATTCTGATTACATCATATGATAAGGCTACTCAGTAATGTCAGTATCTATTATATTATCAGATTTGTATCTGTGTAAGCATAGGTATATGAAATGTGCCTTTTTCCAAATTCTTCTTCCAATATGTTTTTTAGCTATTTTATTTCTTGAGTAAGCCTTTATGTTGGTATAGAACATGGAAGTAGCCTGCACTCATTTTCCTAACGAGGAATATTACAAAGATGTTTAACAAATATTTGGTATTGCTCTGTTTCTACATATCCCCTTTTTATTAATAATATTGATAGAACAGATAACTCAACTTTTTTGGTGCTTAATAACAGATAAAGACAATGGTAGAATGCTTAATTGTATGTGTCTAATTTTTTCGGTTTGCAAACCTTGTTGGTTAATGGTTGTCTAATATTTAGTGAAAGATGCTTTTTCCATGCTACTATTGAGGAAACTACCTCATGACCAACCAGAATTGATATATATATATATATTGTCTCAAAGGATTTTGAGCCACATAAAGGAACATTGAATAATTTTTTTATATCCATATATCAAGGCAACAACATAACCATTTCAATGATTTTCAGAACATCGATACATCCTTGCATTTCTCATGGTGGTTGTTTGTTAACCTGTGACCTCATTCATTGAAGCAGGCCAAGCAACATATAGCATAGTAGTCGTCATTGTAAGTGGAATCAATTTTAAGGAAGAAAAATAGATATTATTTGGAACTCATGACAATTTTTCTGCAACTTCTATGTTACTTAGTGCTGCCGTGTATCATTGTTCATGAATTCAGTTTTCCAGAAGTCCATAATCCATACAAAAGAGCTTAGCTGGCATGGATATTTGTCTTCATGTAATATGTCGTTTTTTTGAAGAATTAATATAATTCATAATTTTGTTTGTCTGCTAATGGGATTATGTGCAGGGAACAAATGATGATATTGTTGATTGGTCTCATGGCAAGCGATTGTGGGAACTCTCCAAGGAAAAATATGATCCCTTGTGGGTTAAGGGTGGGGGTCATTGCAACCTTGAAACATTCCCGGAGTACATCAAGTACTTGCGCAAGTTCATTAATGCAATGGAGAAACTCTCACTCACAAAACAGACAAACAAACAACTCACACAAAATCCTAGTATTACTGAATCCAGACATAACAAATGCTTAAGATTTGGCAAAAAATAGCTTTATATTTTTTAGGCTTTGAATGTTGTAGGGAATCAGAATCATGGTTTGATTGAAGGTTGAGCCCAACTGCAATAGTGACTGTGCTACTTTGATTCATAGATTCATGATTTGGCACCCAATCAATCAATTAGAATTGAAGAATGTCTCAAGACCCTAACACCCCCCTTCCCCTCAAAAAAAAATTTGAAGGATGTCTCTGATTCAAATCCTGTTTAGATAGCCATAGCCTATACAACTCAGGACTGGTGCTTGCCTGGTTAATTATAATGTTCTTGATTTGGATTTCTGGCAAAGTTGCTGACTTTGTGTATAGGTCAAGATCATTCTCTGAAGAAAAGAATGTTCTTATTCCACCACTAAAAGAAAAGCTGTTGTTTGATTTCTTTAGGCACACAGTGTAGATAATGGGGCACCTAGATTATTTATTTTAGAAGTGGATCCACATGTCTTATAATCATCTAGTTGCTTACTAAACAAACCAAGAATAATGTGAGGTCCCATGGGGCTAGTTAACAGCCTTCTGGTTTTGAAATCATTAATATTTTCTCTTTGCTTCACTTTTTTTTTTTAAATACATACTTTATACTAATTGAGAACTACGACGTAACAAGGCATAAGGCATAATTCGATAATAATTATGTTCTCTCTCGATTTTCAATTCTTACCAACAAGCAGTACAGCACATTCAATAGAAACTGCATAATACTATCACTTAGTTAATCAATAAAATCTTTGGCTTATCCAAAAAGATATATAAAATGTATAATGCTGAGTATTTGGCACTTCAAGCCTACTTTTTTAAACTGCAAAGTAAGCAATACCTGTCATAGATACTAAGTCACCCATCCTTATATATTAAGCTGGAGTTTATTCTCTTAAAAGATTTCCTTAAAAACCACACGTTATTTTTAACTTGTTCTTAGAAAAATTAAATCCAAAATATTTTTTAATTAATTGTGCTTAAATTATTTATAATATTTTAAATTTTACTTGAAAAAATTATTTATATATATATATAAATTAATTTTAAGTATGTTTTTCAATATTTTGTCTAAATTTTAGATATAGATAAAGACATTTTTTGTGTGTTAAGGAGGACTAAAGCCCAAAGGAAATTAACACTAACTATAAGAAGGGCTGTCAGGCCCATCGTATCCATTAACTATGCAGCTGTTTTTTATCCTTCCAAAATTTCGAATATGACTAAAATTGGCTTTAGTTTTTCAATTTTTTTATTTATTGAATTTGACTCGTGATATTTTTTTAAAAATTAGTCTCTATCATTATTTATTATTGACGCAATACATAGTTATGCATATCACGTCACGAAATATCTCATAATAATAACTAATGATTTATTTAGATGAATATTAAGTAGCTGTTTAGTAATTACAAGATTATTTTAAAAAATATACAGAGTAAAAACACATTTACAGTTAAAAATACTCATAATTTATATGAATATTTACATGTGTTAGGTTGTCAGCAATTAGGTCGATCATGTAATGCACTAATTTTTTTTTAAGAGTATATTTTTTGTACATATCAAACAATATTTTGAATGCATGCCTAAGTAAGAACGAGAGTGTGTTTAGATTCTCGTAAGGAGTGTTTCAAGTTTCAACTCATACTTTGGATAAAAGCTCATTTCTTGTAACTTTTGTTCAAATCATGATTTAGAAGTTCTCAACTAAACTTCGAGCATGCTCATATATACTATAGAAATAAAAAATAATCATCATACTTTATTGCTAAAATTAACTTGTCTATCACTAACAGATGATTGTTAAAATGATTTTTTTTGTCAGGTTTCCTAAACACTTTTGTTTCTATCATCGTCATCTCCAAATATACTCCTTAGTCTTACTAAATGTACATATTATTGGAGTTGCAGACTGTTTTGCTAAGTTTGCTGTTTCTTTGTTTTGTGCTGATATTTTTCTTTTACTTATGCTCCTCTTTTTGCTCATGATGCATGATTTAAACTCTTTGGTTGGCCAGTTAGGGTCTTAATCTAGTTTATCTGGTAGTGGGGTGCTTTTCCCCACTCTAATTCAGCAAAAAAAAAAAAAATACATATTATTGGTTGGAGCACTGAAGGAGTTTAGTATGCCCCTTTGCATGGTCCACATGTTTGTTCTTGGTCTCCATTGTTTCAATAGACGTATGGTAGTAAAAAAATAATATATATATATATATATATATATATATATATATATATATGTTAGTAAAATTTCTTTTATAGTTTTATAAAAAATTAATGAAACTTATGGTACCTGAATTTTTATAAGGTCATCAAGTCCCAAACCTTGACTCTTTTAAATAATTATTATTGTTATTTTGTTAGCGGTGTAGACTGGAGTAATTGCAAAAAATACTTTGATGCTTGAATTAGCAAAAACGAGTTAAAAGTTTAAAATTGTGATTAACACATGTAATCCAAACAATCAGAGGGAGTAAACAAAAACAATTAATTTTATACTAATAAAAAATTAGTTAACACCATTTAGATCATAATTATGTTTGAGAAAACTAGTTGAAAAGTTAACTCAAGATTGAAAAGTTAACATCTTGAAAAGTTAACCAATAGCTGAAAGCTAAAAATTAGCCGTTAGAAGTTGAAAAACTAATTAATTAAATTACAAGTGTTTGGTAAAATTAGATGTTGAAATAACCGAAAAGTGTAGAATGACAAAAAATAAAAAAATTATGATTTGTTTAAAAAGGGTAACTAGAAAATTAAATAAATATATTGAGAATAAAGATAAAAATGAAAGAAAATATAAAAAGTTAGAAATTAGAAGTTAGCGTTTTAAAAAATATTACTTCAAGTAACCTTTCAAAAAACACTATGAGTTATTAAAAAAACTTGTTTATAGAACAATCACACAAATTTTTCATCTAGTAAAAAAGCTAAGAGCTAACTGAAATGTCTTGTCAAATATAGTTTATGTTTGAGAAGACTGATTGTAAAGTTAACTGGAAGCTGAAAAACTAATTGAAAGCTATGAGTTGAAAAGTTATCTTATTAAATTAAAAGTGTTTCATAAAATTGGTTGTTGAAGTATCTTAAAAGTGGAGAATGACATCGTTATTTATTTAAAAATGGTAGCTAGGAATTTGAATAAATATATGGAGGATAAAAATGAAAAAATATAAAAAGTTAGAAGTTAGCGTTTTAAAAATGCTACTTCAGGCAGTATTTCAAGAAATACTGTAAATTAGAAAAAAAAAATTAGAAGTTAGGTGAAATGTCTTGACAAACATAGTCTAAGAATGTGTTTGAATAAAATTCTATAAAAGCACTTATAGAAAAAAAGGTTTCCTATAAGCAAAAATTAAAGGATAAATATTTAGTTTCCTCCTTGAATTTGTTAGACGCACTCATAGTTAAGTTCCTAAAAGATGAAAAACGAAGATTTTATCCCAAAATTTGTAAAAGTGCGACAAATTAGTCTTATTGTTAATTTTCTTTGTTAACTCAAACGGCTGTGCTTACATGACACTCTCAATAATTATGTGGTAGTTAATGGTTTTCACTTTCATATACATCACTGTCACACATAAAAATTTAACTTTTTATAAATTAAATGAAAAATATTCACTTTCATCCTTGAATTTGTTTGATGTTGATAGTTAAGTCATTGAAAGATGAAAAATTAAAATTTTGCCCCCAAATCTACAAAAAGTGCAATAAATTAATCTTATTGTTAGTTTTCTTTGTTAACTCAAATGATTGTGTATGCATGATACTCCCAGTAATGATGTGACAGTTAACGATTTTCACTGTCGTTTACATGGTCATCACGTGTAAAAAAAATTGACTTTTGATTTGATTTTTGAACTTAACAACTTATTATTATTTTAGTGTCTAAACTTAATCACTTACTAACATTTTAGTCCCTCAACTTACGTGTGTACTATCCTTTTGGTCCGTGAAAGTATTTTTGAATTTTTAATTATGTGTTACACTGCATATAAATTATTAGCATAACGAAAATAAATAACATTTGCTTATAGTGATAAAATTATTTTTTATGACAAAAATTGAATGAAAAATAATTTTTAAGTATAGAAATCATAAATATTGTATTTTAGATTTGAAATCACTATTAATTTATTTTTATATTTTATTAAGTTAAAATTCTAACAATATAATATTATAACAATGACAAATAACAATATAACCGAATTGATAAATAAATAAACATATGAAAAATAAATTCATTTTTAAAAAAAATCAAATAAAAAATGTGTAATATGTAAATATATAGATACTAACAAATAAATTATTTTGAAAAGTTAGTATATTTATTTAAGCAAGGAGGAAATTAAAAGCAAAGATACAAAATCAAGATTATCAAACTCTAGAGTTTACATACTCGAGAGAGTTCCATACACTCAACATGTAGACTCAACTTGTAGACTCGTGAGAGTTCATTCTAAAGTAGGAGTCTTTATGTCACGTTACAGAGGACCTCGTTTCAAAAAAATATGTCGTTTAGGGTCTTTACCAGGACTAACTAGTAAAAGGTCAATAGTCAAAAGCGAACTTAGAAATCAATCGCGTTCCAGTAAAAAATCTCAATATCGTATTCGTTTAGAAGAAAAACAAAAATTGTGTTTTCATTATGGTCTTACAGAACGACAATTGCTTAAATACGTTCGTATCGTCGGAAAAGCTAAAGGATCAACTGGTCAGGTTTTATTACAACTACTTGAAATGCGCTTAGATAACATACTTTTTCGGTTGGGTATGGCTGCGACTATTCCTCAAGCACGCCAATTAATTAACCATAGACATGTTTTAGTTAATGATCATATAGTGGATATACCAAGTTATCGTTGCAAACCTCAAGATATTATTACAATGAAGGATGAACAAAATTTCTGAAAAATCATTTTAGAATCTTCAATTTTTTTAATTTTTAAAACAAAAAACAATTTAAAACAAAATTTACACAAATCGATGTAAAAACCAAATTTCTAAAACAATTTAAAACCATAGTAGAAAAATCAACACTTTTTACTATAATGATTTCAAAAACAGTTAAAAATCATCATAGTATTAAATAACTAATGTAGAAAATCTTTTTTTTAAGTAATGATAATATATCCATGAAGGAAAAAAGATGATATCGAGATAAGTAAAATCTTTTATTCCTTGTGAATAAATTCGTTCAATTAAGATTTAAGCGTTATATAAAAAAAATTAAGATCTAAGTGTCTTTTAGAATATGAACCACAATAAAATTCATGAAATAATACAAAAATAAAAAAGAAATATATGTTAAAACGAATGTAGTAACATTTCTCATTCTCATTATTCCATGTCTGTCTCAGCTCACAAGTCCTAAAGGTGCATATCCGACATTCTTAATAATAATGTTTTTTTTTAACCTCTAACAAGTAGAAAAAGTCAAAATAATTTCAGTGCTCCCCAGCATTTGGAATTTGGCGGATGTCTAATATACCATGGCCCATCAAAGGGGGAGGTGGAGGCAGAGAAAAACAGAACATGCAAATATAACTCCTGTTTGTCTTAATTGTGCTTCTGCCCATTTCTTATGTTCATTATTGATTAATTTAACCAGTGTTTTAAGAGTATTGTTGATTAATTTAAGCACTGCTTTAAGAGCACTGGTTAGTAAGACATTAATCTATTAACATAATATTAATTATTTTTATTAGCTTTATATTTATCTATTTTTTAAGCATTATACATGTTTATTATAAACGAGAAGAAAATAATAATGTGTGTTATATTAAAAATTTAAAAATACATAAACAGTCATGTTAATTGTATTTTTATTAACCTGTATATTCTCTTCCAAGATGGACAGATAAAAAGAAACGACTTTTTTCTTCTTTTTTTTTATTCTGGGAGAAACAATGGTAATTTAATACTAGTGAGATGTATTTACTTTTTCCTTATCATAATTAAATACATATTCTTAAATACTTTTAATTATGATATTCTATTAAAGTGTAATTTACAACATTGTTGATCTTTAAAAAAGTATACTGCAAATCAATTAAAAATTACTCTAAATATAATTTATAAAGTTATTATTATAATAATGATAAAAAAAATTTAATGCTACAAGCCTACAATTGACAGACGGTGGTTGTTTACATCATAGAAAGTAAAAAGGAAGTGATTTTTCATAGTATATCCCATTTAAAGATGCTAGATTCTTTTTTTCTATATGTTCATTTAAAAAAGGATAATATAAATATTAAGAAATAAAATTGATATTTCCGTTTATATTAAAAGTATTTTTAACTTTCTTATACAATTTCTACTACTATGTATTTTCTCATTGTGGGTATATTTAAAACATAATAATTAATATTATCTTAAACTTTTAAATAAATAGATAAATATTTTTTAAAACTAAAAAAGGATGAAGTATAAAATAAAAAGTAAAAGAGTTATTCATTTTAAAAATACTATAATATATTTTTGTAAATACTTTAAAATAAATATAAAAATTATCATTATCTAGACATAATTAAATGAGTATTAAATGCTTTATGGAGGGATTTTTTTATGTATGTTATCCAAATTTTTATTACTAGGCTAACTCTAGTGAGATTCTAACGTATGGGTATTTTAATCTATGAAAGTGAATTTACTCTTATAATATTAAAATTTTAATCTAATTCATTTATTTTTTACACTAATTAGTGAGTTAACAATTCTTGGATATGTTGATTAGGAATAAAAATAGGTTAGACTATACTTTATCAATTATCAGGCTTGAGTGTGATTTTGATTAAAAATATAAAACTTGAGTTTCACTTGTTTAACTGTTAAAGACATTTTTTAAAAGTTTTGACTTAATTTATATCAAAATTTGGTATGACTTGTAAGCTTTTTAAAGGATAATTTAATATTAAAAAAAATAGAAGTGAAGTAAATTTTGTTGAGATATTTTAAAAAAATGAAATCATATTTAAGACAATATAATAAAATCCGTAGGGATTGATTGGATGAGGAAATTAAAGAGGAAGAATTTGACTATTGACTCATGTGGTAGTAGAGGCAACATCATAGTAATGGCAAAATAGTGCCCCCCACCAAAGGGCATTTGGATAGAGGTCTTGTCAAAAAAGATATGTCCGCACCCCTTGGTTGTTCCAAATCCCCTTCCCAACCAATCATCATTTGAAACGTTATGGGGGTCTCGGATTCCCCTGTTTCATAGGACGGGCAAATGTACCTCTTGATTCCTATCCTTTCTTTTTTATTCACAAATATAAAATACTTATGACATGACAATGCCTTTTGTTTTCTTTCTTCCCCATGCAAAAGTTATTGGCTTCCTTCATTCACTTAATTCTTTAGCTTTTGTTTTTAAAGTGGTACGTCCAAAAAATATCATTCTCCACCCAATTTTGAGCTAAATTTAGGAGCAAGAGAAAATAAACAATGTGATAACTGATTTGATAGCAAAGGGGGGAAAATACACTATATGGAAGACATCAAAGTAAGAACATTTTTATAATAACCCTAATATTAAATTACACTTCAAACATACACACACGAAAAAATAGATATCATCATTGGATGCACTGTACAGCATTGAATGAAAGGAATATTTTCTTGTATTATTTGTCCTTAGAGTTGCTATTACGATTTTAGGGTTGATATTACTTGTTTTATTTATATTTTAATTTAAAATGGCACGTGGATGAAATAGGAATATTCTTTTTCTTTCTTAATTGTTACCTTCTTTTATAAGCTATTTTTAATTAATTGGAATATAGGAAATGGAAACAAGTAATTTAATCTGAAAATGTTGGGATCTTTAGAGTTTAGATGATGTTCATGATAAAATATAAAGTTTACATAGCATTTGCAGTTTTTGTTTCATCTTATCTTATCTATCCTAAATTTTGCCTTAAGAAAGTTTGGGTACCATGCCATAGCTATGAGAAGTGATTCATTGATTGACATTGGTCCTCAATCATTAAGTATTTTACCACTTACCACCGGATGAAAGTCTCCCAACAGTGTACCACTGCCACCTTAAGCTTTCATGGTCGACCATGATAACCCTCTTCAGTCTCTAAAATTAATGTATCACGGTAGTATGGTACAACTAAGACTAAAAACGTGCCATATATGATTGAGGAAAGTTGTTTGCAGTACATATATAGCTTGACTTTTTTGGTACCTAGTTTTCAAATTTCATTTTTTGACTCTCCAATATATAATAGGGGTTTATTCACACATATGTATCACTTAATAACTTCTTGCAAAATACAAATTTAACATATCTAATTTTGTTAAATTTTGTGATATTATTCAAATCATCATATACTAAATTTGAATAAATTAAACATGGATAAATGTGTAATCAGTTTTTATAATTTCAACCACATGGTCCTATTTGTTTAAACTTTTAAAAAAACAATTATGAAAAGTACATTTTTTTTAAAAAAAAGTGTTTTTTAATAATCCGATAGAAATTACTTCTTTAAAAAAAGTGAAAAAAAATTAAACAAAAAATAATTTAAACAAACACAATTAAAAAAAAAACATTTTTCAACAAATAAAATTTAAATAAACGGGTCACGTATCAATCACAAGATTTACTATTTCTTTTCTTTTTTGAAGGTACAAAAAGAAAAGGGGGCCACGAACGCTTCAATTAGAAGTGGAAACGTAGTGATAAGTGTTAAGGAAGATTCATTATTCCGATTTTGAGAGAGAAAGATAAATAGAAGTGAAGATAAAAAATAAAAATAAAAAGAGAAAAAGCACCATGCAAAATAACAGAATAAAATAATTTTAAATAATCATCATGATAAATTTATTAATTTTTATAATAATTATCTTAAAAGTAATGTAAATAATTATTTATAATTAAATACTATTATAAAATGATTTCACATTACAAGTATATAGTGATTAAATTAAAAAAAAATACATTTTTTATTTGGTTTTCTAGTAGCAAATAAAGGGTAGCTATTTTTTTAGATTCCACGTTAAAATCTCTCTCTTAATTGGGGATGAAAATAGAGAGACTATCATTTTGCACTAAAAGGATAAAAGCACTCTTAATACTTAATAATAGTACCATATATGTGTTTTGTAAAAAGGAAATAAAAAATACCATATATGCGTATGGACACCAATGCACCATTCAAATGATATGTTTACTCGTTTTACCATGATATTATTATAATTTAGTTATTTTGTTGGGAATTATGAGTTCACATCAAATTGATATTTTTTAATATAATTTATTCTATATTTAAGGTTAAGATTTAAACTTTAGACTATTTGATTAAGACAGAATATGCTACCACTTGGGTTAATTAATATTGGTAAAAAAAATATTTGAATTAGGAAATATAGTGAAAAAAGAAAAAAAAAGTAAAAAAGATGATTATGTAAATTATTTAATATAAAAATGAAATGAAAAAAATATTTTATTCTTCTTGTTTGGATATATACAACATAAAATAAAATAAAATGCGTATATAAAACATATAAAATGACAAAAATTATTATAGTGATATAAATGGAGAAAATTTTTAAATTTATTTTTGGTCTATGGCTTAAAAAACACATACTTTTATAGTAATTAAAAATAAATAAATAAAATATTTTATAGGAATCAAAATTGAAAAATTACAAACACCAAGAAATTAAGATTAGAAAAAAAAATTAGACAGATAAAAAAAAATTAAAAAAATTAAGTTACATGTACTAGAAACAACTTTAAGCCGTGAGGAAAGAAGTTTTTTTTTATCTTTTCCATCTCTCCCTCTCTTGTGCGCCCCTTTTTCCTTCTGCCAAATTAAAGCAAAAGGTGTGGAAATGTTCAAACAAAGGTGTGTATTTAGATTATAATTTACATTGATTCTGGTTGATTAAAAATGAGTTTCTATCGCTAAATTTGCTTTTATTTTATTTTATTCTTCTTCTTTTAGTTTATCTTGTGTCTTGACCATTTTTTTTTATTAGTGAGAAAATATTTGAAAGTACTATTTTTCTTGCATTTCATTTTTGTTCAAAAATATGTATGCTGTTTTATAAATAAATTTTTGTCTTCATCTTATTTTATATCCAATCAAATAATGGAAAATAAAAATTATCTTTCCTTTTCTTCTACTTTTTTCTCGTACCAACAATTGAAAAAATATTTCATTTTCTATTTTTCTCTTTTTTTATTTTCTTTCCTTTCACTTTTTTTTTCTCAACCAAACATAGTGTTAATGTATAATTGAGTTACACTTTAATATAAAACTTATGATAACTTATTTTGAATATTTAAAATTTATCATAGTAAATCAATTTTATCAAATTCAAAATTAAACACGATGACTTATAAATAATAATAATAAACACAATCACTTGATTTTTTTAAGCATCGAATAAACACAAATTTGTATAAATAGTAATTTGTTATTTAAATATTCATGTAAAATAATATTTTTTCATTTATTTTGAACTATAAAAAATACTTTTTATTTTTATGGACAAATACAGTTATATTTTTTTAGAAACTTAAAATAAGATTGTTATCTATTTTTTTAAAAATAGTATTTTTTTTAAAATTATAATCCGTTTGAAAAGTGAAAACATCTCAAAAATAAAAAAATTCTGAAAAAAGCAAAAACAAAGTAATTTATGAGTTCAGGTTTAGATAACACATAAAAATCAATTTTATTCGACAAAATCATAATTATATTATAATAAAAAAAATATTTATTATTTTATCTTCATCATAAAAATTTAATTAATTATTTCTTACGATAACAGGAAAGTGGTATGTTCTGCTTTTGTTTTGATCCAAATTTAGCAGGCCAGAGATGCAGCGGTGACTCAAGCACAACGAAAATGACACAAATGTTAAAGTTAAGAATAAAAAAAATGTTAGTTCCAGTCTCGGCCACGGGCAACCCTGGAGCGTTATTCGCACGCACAGCTTCCTCCAAAGTCACTAATAGTGTGTTTAGTGGGATAACACAAATTAGAATCATAGACCATTTTAGTGAATGAATCTCATAACATCATATAAGATTAAAGATGTTTATTATTTTTTTGGAAAATTATATTTTTGATTCACTCAATTGTTTCCAATTTTAATTTTAGTTTTTTTTTAAATTTATTCATAAATTTAATTTTTCAACTATGTAAAATTCGATAAATGTGATTCTCAAACACATATTTAAACGGCCATTTATTACATTTTAATTGGATGATGAATCAAAAAATAGTAGGGTTGACTTTTGGACGCATTTTGTCATGTCAAAGTGAACATGTGACACACAACATTTAAATTTATATTTGAGGATCATAATTACATGATTTTAAATAATTGAGAGATAAAATTCATAAATGAATTTAAAAAAAAATTAAAATCAAAATTAAAAATAATTAGGAAATCAAAAATACAATTTTAATTATTTTTTATTTAGTAATAGATTTTATTTTGAAATTTTAAATAATTTGTAATAAATTTGACAAGAATTTTACTTTTAAATATTTTATTCCTCTCTCACCTCCCATCTCTCCCGCCCATCTCCTCATTTTTTCCACTTTTCTCCTTCTCTTCTCGGCACCACACCTTGCTTTCACTTTCTTTCATTTTTTTCCCCAAATCACACTGTCTTTCTCTGTGCTTCTTTTCGCAACTTGCTCTACTTCTTCTTTCTGTGTTGTTGCCGCCACGCTCCTCCGCAAGCTCTCCTCTCCTACTCTTCCCTTTCCTTTACCTTCCTTCTCCACCCTCCCACTATGTTTTAGATCTACTCAAGGAGCCACTGCGCCTACCTTGGCATCGCCACGCAAACCCTCCTCCGCCATGCCTCCCTGTTGTTGTTCTTGGTTGGTTCTTCTGTTTCCTTCTTCCCCTCATTGTTGATTTGTTCGTTGGTCCCCTTGGAATGCCGTTATGAAGAGAGAGATTAAGAAATGTTTTTTTTTTAAGTGTATAGATATTTTGGATTATTCTAAAAAAATCGATCTACATAGTGGAGATCTTGGTTGTTGCTCTAGTAGTGGATCTTCACATTTTGAGATCTTGAACCTAAGATCGATCCTGTGCCAAGAACCAAAATCAAAGTGATAACTTTGTCAAATGGTAATTAAAATTTAGGTGTACCAACAAGAAGTATTGAACTCAGTCTTTTAAAAAAAAATCTCAGACAAAAATAATAAACAAAATCACAATAACTAAAATTATTATTTTCTACAAAAACAAAAAATATTAAATTATAAAAACTAAAACAATATTTAAGTCTTTATTAATTTGTGTTTACAAATCTATATGATAAACTCATAGAATGATAGTAAGAAGGGTGATATAAATCCTTTTTGTAAGTTTTGTATCAAATAAGAGAAAATAAATTACAATAATAACAAAAAATAGTTTTATATGATAATCTAATTATAACTACTGATTTAAAAATTATAATAACAATGATTTGTAATTTATAATAAGTAAAAATGTTTGATAATCTCTTAAACAAAAATATCATAAACAAAATTAATTAAGAATGGATGATTACTTATATCAAATGTTAGGTCGTATATATAATGAAAAAAATATGTATTTAATGTGTAAAATTTTTTATATAATCATTTAATCATAATAAATTTATTAATTTTTAAAATAATTATCTTAAACTAATTTAAATAATAATTTATGATCATGATCCTTAAACTCATATATAATATATCCACTATTCAAATCTAAACTTGTTAACTGATGGGCGATGGCAATAATAATAAGGATTGTATTGAATTTCAATTTTATGCATGAGCGATACCGTACCAAACTAGCAATGAATCTTATAGAAGGTTTTGTTGAATATAAAAAGGATAAGCTAGGTACGTTATTGTTTCAGCGTTCGCAGCAGCAAAATAACAAATAATTAAAGATAAAGACTAATTATGCTCTGTTGGAAGAAAAAGTTAACGACAGATAGAGAGCAATGCCCGTTGTCAGCAGAGAGAGAAAGATACTGTCACAGAAAAAAAAAATTGAGGACATGACATTATTTTGGCCTATGTATCAATCTGTAAATCTAAATATGGAAATTTAATGTAGAAAATCTCAAACATAAATATATTTGAAGTTAACCATAATGATTTGGTGTGAAAACATTGGTAATTATATGCAATTAAAGTTCATCAAATTAGGATGAGGTTATTTGAACTTATTTTTTTTTTAAAAAAAATACTTATGTTTAATAAAATAAGTAGTTTTTCTTCTTTTTTTATTTAATCTAATTTCATTTTAAAAAAATTATTTTCTATTTATTTTGATAAACAAATCCTATTTACTTATTTTTTTTTTATTAAAAATATTTATTTTAATTTTTTTAAGTTTAATATGAAAAGGCAACATATTTGAAGAACCCATTTATTATAACTAGATATGATTAAAATTCTATGCATGATTGCTAAATACAAGGTGTTTGTCAGTGTAAAGAATAAAGCATGTTTTAATATTTTTTTTAAATGATATAAAAATACATATTTTTATCATAAGAAAACAAAATTAGTTTTCCTGTATTAATCATAAATAATTTTAAGTATGAAGAATAAAGAATATATTAATCATAAATTATTTAATTTAAAAAATTAAATATTAGTTAATTATATTTTATAATATTTTCCAAATTTTTATTTTTAATATTTTTACTAAAAATATATTTAACTAAAAATGAAATATTATCTTAGTAGGAAATTCAAGTTTCTTATTTTAAATGATTTAATGTAATTATATTAGTTATTTAATTTAATGAGTTTAATTTTATAATGGTCTAATGCGTTAAGCTCACAGACTTTTAAAACTGATGATGTAGGTTTAATGAGCCAATACATATATTGGACCGTTAGAAAATAATGGAACTTTAACTGATCATTACAGAAGGAATTAATTACTTATAGTTCTTAAGGAGTATATCAAAACACAACGCAGTTTTCTTTCTTCCTCACCAGAAGATAAAGTGATAGTCCTCTCCTCTTGAGACATATTGGTTGAAGAAGACCACACACCATCCTTTTTAGTACAGGAGATAGTTGATTGCATAGATATTATATTCCAATCAACTATTGTGAAATCGAAAATTTATCCAAATTTACAAATCCTTGATATTTAACGCCATTTAAATTTTAGAACTTTTAGTATTTTGTTTGAGTATTGAAATCTAGAATTTTGATTGAAGATTAAAAATAAAGTTTGTCCAACATATGATTATTGTGTAAATAAAATCCACCCAACTTATGCTTGTTATTTGACCTTAATAATACTAAAAAAAAATACTTTTTTTCTTCTCATCATAGTATTGATAAAAAATAATTCTATCAAGAATCATAAATATATAC
Organism: Glycine soja; assembly: GCF_004193775.1. Taxonomy (NCBI): domain Eukaryota; kingdom Viridiplantae; phylum Streptophyta; class Magnoliopsida; order Fabales; family Fabaceae; genus Glycine; species Glycine soja. The sequence goes on along the minus strand of NC_041012.1, from coordinate 34,708,125 downwards.
AAAATATATAAAATGAATATTTTTCTCTTAATACAATGTATTTCATATTTATTTAAAATTAAGATTAAAACTCTCTCAATATTAAGAGACATGAGTTATTACTATCACTTATATTTATCCTTTTCGGTGAAACATCATTTTTGTATGTTGAGTATAGACCTCATTTTGTGCCTTATGAAGTAAAAAAAAAGAGAGAGAAAAGAAAATAATAAATATAATAGGTGATGTATTAATTAAAAAAGGAAATAAATGGAAAAGAATGCGGTTTAATGAATATAATTACCTACCCAAATTATGTCGTTTTCTTAACATATTTTTCACACGAAAATATCATCATATCAATCAATCTCGTAGTCGTAGGTGGTTTTGTTGAATATAAAAAGGGTAAGCCAGGTGCATTATTGTATTCTGCATTCACACAGGCAATTAACAAATAATTAAAGACAAAGACTAACTCTGTTGTGTTGGAAGAAAAAAGTGAACGACAGAGAGAAGAGCAATGCCATTGGCCGCAGACAGAGAGAAAGACACTTTCACTGAAATTCTAAAAGAATAAAAGATTTGTGTTTTGTATTTTTATGTTGAATTGAATCCCTCGTTGTTTTTTGTCAGTCACTGTCATAGTCCAATTTGTGCTGTTGGTTTTGTAACCCTCCTTCTCCAGCCTTTTTCTTGAGTTTCTCTATCTCTCTCTCACTCCTTTTTAAATTTTAATAATTTGTTTGTCTGTTGCGTGAAAGAGGCCCTGAAAACAAGGTTTCTGCTGTCAAGTTTGTAGCTTTTTGCTCTGTGATTGGTGTGTTCTCCAAATAATGCTTCATTCCTCATCTGGGTACTTAGTTCTTGTTTAAGATGGTGGTGGGTGACCGTTTTCCGGTGGGTATGCGTGTACTTGCCGTTGATGACGACAAAACGTGTCTCACAGTTTTGGAGAACCTGCTTCGCAAATGCCAGTATAATGGTTAGCCACTTTTCTGTTTTAATTCACTCAATTCGATTCTACATTGGTTTTGCTTGTCATCTCAGTGGTCATGAATTGTTGCATGTTTTGTTTTCTTGTTATTCTCTTCCCATGAAGTTTTAGACTCGTGGATATTTTGTGGTTGGCAATTTTCATTGTTATTAAAAAAAAAGTTTGCAAGTTGGGTTGTTCTTTCTTTATTCTCCCAAAAATGAAAATTTTCTTTTACAATCCTGAAGTTTTTAGAAAAAAATGTTTTTTTTTTGTGTTGCTACATTACTTTTATAACTATGGATCTTGTCATAATTCTGGTTAAGCGTTTGACAGTTGACAGTCCTTTGTCTTATCTCACATCTGATTTATGTTTGTTTGTTGCAGTCACTACAACTAATCAGGCAATTAAGGCGCTAGAAATGTTGAGGAAAAACAGAAACAAGTTTGACCTTGTTATTAGCGATGTAAATATGCCTGACATGGATGGGTTTAAACTTCTTGAGCTAGTGGGACTTGAAATGGACCTACCTGTTATTAGTAAGCTCAAACACTTCTGTTCTGTCTTGACATTCATTCAACTTGAGTTTAAGCAAAGAAATATTTCCAAATTCGATTTGTTATCTCACAATGATGGTATGAACTTAAACTCTTACATTTTTTGTGTGTAATCTAGTGTTGTCAGGATACGGTGATAAAGAGCGGGTGATGAGAGGTGTTATACAGGGTGCTTGTGACTACTTAACCAAACCAGTTCGAATTGAAGAGTTACAGAACATATGGCAACATGTACTGCGAAGGAGGATTGATAGCAAGGATAAGAATAAGACTGCAAGTGAGGGAAAAGGCTGCAGTATGGCTGGTAAGTTTGCAAATGAGGAGAAAGCCAGATATATGGCTGGGGAATGTAGTCAAGCCATGGCACCAAAAAATAATACCGACCAGAATATAAAACTGGGTCAAAAAAGGAAGGAACTAAGTGAGGATGAGGAAGAGGAAGAATATGATAAAGAGAATGAGGAACACTCAAATCAGAAGAAGCCTCGTTTAGTTTGGGATGCCGAGTTGCATAGGAAATTTCTTGCTGCTGTTAATCATCTGGGAATTGACAGTGAGTTTGTGATAAAGAATATTTACTTTTTCTAATTTTGCTTGACTTGAGAACATGACACATTAAAGTATGTTTATTTGACACCTTAATGTGGATTTTCTAGCTCCTAACATGAGGTTTCAACTGTTATTGCAGAGGCTTTCCCCAAGAGAATACTCGACTTGATGAATGTCGAAGGACTTACAAGAGAAAACGTAGCAAGCCATCTGCAGGTATAAACTCCAGCTTTTATCATAGGCCCCTTTGGTTTCAATTTTGGGGCCTATTGAGGGGCGTAATTTGCATTTTGAACTGGACAAATAATGGTGTGAGAATGTTTTAGATATGATTATTCATTGAAAATTTATCAACGAGAATTTATGGGATATAAGTGTGCATAATGAACAACAACTCTATTCTAGATTTAAAGAAGCTTATGCTGTCATTTTGTATCGCAGAAATACAGACTCGGTCTCAGAAAACCTACTCAGCAGCCTAGCATGGTTGCTGCGTTGGGTAGTAGTGATCCTTACCTGCAGATGGATTCAGTAGAAGGCTTTCGCACTTTGTCGGGATCAGTAGGAATGTTAAGCACCACACTACCATCATATGCATCTGGTGGAGTGTTTTGTAGGCTGAACCCACCATCTGGCTTGAGAGGAGTTAACTCTGCACTTTTTCAGCCTGTTCTGTCTCAAAACAATAGCATGTCTGCAAAAGCATTTGGAAACATGCAACTGTCCATGTTTTCTGCAAATCAAACCTCAAGTTTATTACAGGGCATTCCAACATCAATAGATGCTAATAAATTTCAGCAGAACCGTTCACCTGGTATTAGGAAGTTGAGTCCACTTGATGATTCAAGTGGATTTAAAGTTTCCTCTGGTTTCTCAGACACTAGAGCTACCGTTATAAATCCAAATAATTTTGTGCATGATCTCTCAAATAATCATTTACTTTTACAAAGAAATTCACCACCAGCACAGAATTCGGGAGCATTCAGAAATCACTCTTCTCTTGGAGCTGCGTCGGTGAACACACAATCATTTGACCCTGGTATCTGTGAATTGGATCATAATCGGCATAATAAAAGCTGGCAGGGAACAACTCAGATATCTAAGTTTCCTACCAATACTTCTGCTGTCAGTAAGGTTTTCACTCATGATCAGCTGGCTCAAAATAACTCAAAATTTTCCTCATCCACTTTTTGCAGTGGGAACAGTCCAGTTGATTTTTCTTCCACTAGGGCTATTGCTCCTCCCTTGGAGGATGCTAGAGGTAAGCTGCAAAGTCAAGAAGGCTTACTTGAGAATATCTTACTAGCTTCATGTTACACCCAACATCAAAGCTGGGAATCAGATAAGCGGGGTTGCAACAAAGACATGAGCCAAACCTTCAACTCCACAAAGTCTGTCTCTCCTAATGGAGACACTAGTTCCTTAGGACATAGTTTAGACCAAAATAATTCAGTTAGCAGCGAGGGAATTGGTGCATCTTTGGTTAATCCATCAATCACGCAATCAAATGAAGGTGAGAAATTCTATTCGATGAAGTCAAATGATGCCTGCATTTTGCGGAGCATGGAGTCCCAAGAAGGACTCATGCAGAATACTTTTGGGTCCTTAAATGACATAATGAGTGAAATAACCGAACAGGTAAGACCAAATATTGTTCTCGTAATTGTGTTTTGCTTAGCCATGATATCCTCAGGTTTCAACTCCTTAACAGATTATATATATTTCTTTGTTGGTGTGAGTGTGAAGGGCTGTACTTATGATGTTTCCATAATTCAGTTTCAGTTTTAACAGTTGTTTTATCTGCCGCATCATTTCATGAAAGAGTGTTTATGATGCAGGAGCAAAATACGATTATGCTGATGGATGGAGAATTGGAGTTTGATTTGGATCATGCATTTGATTCCTTCTGACACTCCAAGAATCCAGGAGCATGAAAATCGCTTAAGTTACTCTCATGTACTGGAGTCTTTCATCGTGTAATTTCTGTTTCACTAATAGTATGTGCTACTTGTACAGTAGTGAGTGCATCAAAATTCTCCACTCTCCTAATGATCTTTCTATATAAATAAAACAATGAGTTAACTTCTTAGTACTGGGTTCACTTGCCGTTATTTGAGTACCTGAAAGAACGGAACTTATACTTTACGCTTGTTTTGTTTTTTTTTTTTACAATGAAAATGTGGCGAGGTTGAAATGTGGTACTTTTCAACTTATACTAAATTCAACAAAATCTCTTTAAATAATACGAGAGTTAGAAATTAGAATTAAATTCAAATAAAATTATATTCTCGAGATCTAGTTTATGATATCAGTGAGAAACGAACAGTATATCTCAAGCTACCCTTGTTATCTGGTAAAAAAAGCACAAGTAATTAAGACTATACGCAGTTATCTTATTTAGCAATTGTCAGACTTGGGCTCTGCTGTGCAACCATTCTAAAATTTGCCGAACTGGGTCTGGGACATAACTCCATGCAGAAGATATCCTTGAATTTCGCTTTTAGTCATCTAAAAATAACACGAGTGAAACACGGTACCCATCCAACTCGGGTAATCATTTTTTTCAAGTAATGGTAATTGCGTATGACTACTTCTGCATATGTCACGAAATAACATTGTGTCCCATCACTATTTCTTCAGAATGATCCAAATTATTCACGTGGACACATAATTTTGCGTTTAATTTTGTTTACTAGCTATTACTTTTTTCCTTCTTCCCATTAAGGTTTCTATGCATGAGAAGGGCAGCATGCCACTTTTCTAGTATTTGAATTTGTTTCATAAAGGCCTTCAACTATTGGAAACAACTGGATTGTTTATATCTTAATATGCGAAGTGCACGTGCCTTGGTAGAGAGGGTTGAAAGTTGGGTTGGCAAGAACACATTAACATCACACCCAAATTGGACTTAGTTTCTCTGCAGCTGGCTGCACCATCCTTAAGGGGGGGGGGGGAGAGAGAGGAGTTTCACTCACTTATCCCATATTTAGTGGAGGTCCTGGAGGATGATACAGCTGCAGAAAAGAGTATTGAAGGCTCTTGAGGGATAAATTAGGTGCAAAAAGAATGTCATTATAAAACGTTCACAGCAAAATATATAGTTCATATTATTATCATCGAAAATGTCAGAAATGAAATGCCAATGTCTTGTATCCTGTTTTAGTGCTTTACAGACCTGGAGAACAAATTCCTTAATAGAAGAGCCTTACACAAGAAGGAACCAATTCCTTAATAGAAGACAACAATTATATAATCATGGGATTGCTGATTGCATGTAGATTTGCTCAGAAGTTTTTCTATATGACGTTAAAAATATCAAGAAATAAAGCTTTAATTTTTTTTTGTCATATATACACACACACACAGACACCCACACATATATAGCTGTGTATATATCATTCCCCTGATTGCTAATATAAGGAATTGGCTGTACCTGAATGTTCCTTAATGAGAGCAACCAGAGTCCTACACACGAACTCTATCATTTTTATAAGATTTGGATGAGATTGATGTTGATTAACATATTATGATGTGGAATCATATACAATAGTCAGAGGCAAGAACTAAGAACTAAGGAGTTTCTGAGTTTCACTTGGTTTTTCGTTTTTCACCAATATTTTATGTTACACTTGCATTTTATAGCTATCATGGAGATACATATGGTTGATATGATTGCCAAATTAAGCATTACTGGTTCAAGCATGAGGCAGTGAACCTCCAAATGTTCAGGTAATCTAGAAGGAGGTGGGGCATTTGCAGAGATTTCATTAAGTAACAACTGGTGCATCCTTTTATAACATTAGATTCCTGTGTAAAATGGATTCAATTCTCCATATGTTTTACTCCAGTTTTCACAATTATTTTTTCCCACATTCAATTCCCAATATCCAACCTCATTACATGTAGCTTACAATTGGTATAAATAAACTCATTCAACGAAAACCAGACTCAAAATGAACTTGAATGTCCAGAATGATTCCTACCAAACCAAATCGGTTCCTCCACAACAAGCCTCCAACAAAATTACAAGGCAGGTTATACAAGATCCCAGCACTCCAAATGAACAAGGGGGGGAAAAAAAGTAGCATAGCGTGTGCACTAGATAATCAACAAATAGTGAAATTGCATGATTCAAAGAGAACACATAACAATAATAATCATTCCCCTGATTTCCTTTTTCTAGGCACCATTCTACATTTTATTTTTCTTCCCTTAATTTCCTTTTTCCTTCAGAAGACAACACATAACAATAATAATCTACACAACCATAAACAAAAAACAACTGAAATGCAATAAGCAAAAGAAACAATTAGAAGGTTACAAAGACCTATAGGTATCTGTTGCGCAACACCCTGTTGTTCTTCAAGGTTCTTAATATGCGCCTTGAGAACGGTAACAAGTTCTCTAGCAGGGGCCTGAAGAGTGGCGACGAGGGCGGAAGCAGGGCTCTTCAAAGCCCCCAAGAGAGTGGCGTAAATCTCGGCGCGGGTGGGGAGGGATTCGAGGTTCTTAACCTCATCGGGGCCGTAAAACTTGCCCTCAAAAACGGCGCCGGTGAAGTCGTTGTCCTCGAGCTTCTTCTCCTTCTGGAAGTTCCAGTAGGGCTTGATGGCGGAAGGGATCTCCTCGGTGTGGACGAAGAGCCATACGTTCATGCCCTTCATGCAGGGCTTCAGGGTCTCCCAGGGCGTGCCCTCCACCGCCTTGTAGACGAGTGTGTTCTTCGCCACGATCAGCTTCCTTGTTTCCGGGAGCGTCTTCCGGAGCTCCTGGAACTGCTTCACGGTGAAGCCCTTGTAGTTGATGCCGGCCAGGAGGTAGCAGTTCTCCAGCTGCTACCGCACTGTCTCCACCGTTGCCTCTTTCTTGCTGCGGGGAATGGCGGCACGGATGGTGGGGAGGCGCGCCGGGCCGCGGGAGGGGACGGTGAATGGGTTGGTGGGCCGGGCCAGGAGTTGGGCTTGGGCTTTTGAGGAGGTCATTGCGGAGGATTGTGTTTGGCTTATCTTATCGATTGATTGGTTGGTACCCGAATTTCAATTCACCCATTGTTACCTCACCTTACCCTTTACCATGCCTCCAATCTCATGTTTTATCTTTATTTATTTCTTGTTCGAGTAGGCTTAATATAAAATCATCTTATAAACTTAAAGTATTGTGTTTTTCATATTTAAGAATCAAATTATTGCTGATTTACATTTTTTATTTTTAAGAATTAAAATGATGATTAATCCTTACAAGTTACGATTTCGGTAGCAAATTTGTCTTGATTTTTAAGATCTTTTTTATATAATTTATTTTGAACAAAAGTATTTTAAAGAGATATTCATCAACAAATAATTAGCAAGAGCACTTGAAATGTTAGCCTATACCGGTTATCATGTTTGTGCATGGACCCCCCTGCTGTCATACTGCCTCTATAACATAAATATTAGCCGTAAGATTTATATCTAATGGTGATAAGGAGCTATAAATATAAAATAAATATTTTTCAATTGATTGGAAAAGGTTTTATAGTTAACACATTAAACCAGTTGGTTCATAGTTAAATAGGTTTGATCTGAGTCACCCGAAAAATCCGTTTAAGCTATTTAATATTTTTTTAAAAAAATACTTATTTGTTAAATAATTATATATTTTCATTTGATATTATTGATATCATCATTTATGTTTATGTGTCCTAATAAAAAAATGATGATTATGAGTTTTCTATCTAATATCATTGTTAGAGGTGAAATGCGACCGTATATTATTCATAATATTAACGTGTCAAACTTTTTAACATGAAATTTTTTGTATTCTTCATATTTAGAATTCAAACTATCCTGTTAATGTAAATAAAATTTTACTAGTAGTTAATAATTAATAAAAGGTTTCAAACATTAAAATAGTAAGTACCTAACATTTTTTTTAGTATTTTTATTTTCTTTTCTAACCCGCACAATGCAAACCGACAATTCCCTTAGCCCATTTAATTTTGGACCAGTCAGGTCTGGCCTACTTACTTGTGGGCCTATGCAAACCAGACTTACTCTTTTATGTCCAGCTCTATACATTAAAAAGAGTAAATGCAATATTACCACTGTAATATTAACGAATGGAATGTTAATGAGCATTTAATTATTTATAATTACCACTGTAATATTAACGACGAGCTTTTGCTTTGCTTCTAGAATAATTTACATTAGTTTTCAAATTTTGAATTTTGAATCGACTTGGAAGTGGACTGAACTTTTAAATAAGTTATTAATAAATGTTTTTATAAATTATATATATATATGACTCATTTTCAATTTTTAAAATTTTATATCTTTATCTTACAATACATATTTAGTTTTCATACATGCTTTTTTTTATATCTTTTTATTGCTGACCCTTGTCAGGGTAAAGAGGCTGTTTCTGGATTCGAACCCATGACCAACAAGTCACCAAGGCACAATTTTACCGCTGCACCAGGGCTCGTCCTCTGCTAAATGTGGGTTATGATATAAATAAAATCTAACTATTTTATCAAAACTAATTTTTTAGCATTGCAACAGTTTCTCTAAAAAGAAAAGCATTGCAGCAGTTGACGAACATGTATTTTTTAAAATAAATAAATGTAAGTATTTGATAGTGATAGTATTTATTAAATAAAAAATAATAATAATAATAATAAATTTTTATAAAATGTAGATGATGTACTAGAAACTACACTAGAAAGTAGAAACAAGATAATGTGGGTAGCAATAGCATCAATGAAACAGAATAATTGTCCAGGTGTAAGGCGGAACCTTGTCCACGCCAAGGACCCCATCTCCGAGTCCAGTGTTAAACTCAACTTGAACCCTCGTTGTCGTTGTAGAGAGCAAAACACTGCAAACCCCTTCGGCGTTTTGTCCTTACGTTGTTATTAAGAAGCGTAACGCATTCACCACGATGGTGACCAAAGCGATGGAGGTGGTGAAGGATCTGGACGTGAAGCGGTACATGGGTCGGTGGTACGAGATTGCGTGCTTCCCGTCGAGGTTTCAACCCAGTGACGGCACCAACACCAGAGCCACCTACACTCTCCGAGATGACGGCACCATCAACGTTCTTAACGAGACTTGGAGTGGCGGCAAAAGAGGTTTCATTGAGGGCACTGCTTATAAGGCTGATCCCAACAGCGACGAGGCCAAGTTGAAGGTCAAGTTCTGGGTGCCTCCCTTTTTACCCATCATTCCCGTTACTGGGGATTACTGGCTTTTGTACATTGACCAGGATTATCACTATGCTGTCATTGGCCAACCTTCCAGGAATTATCTTTGGGTATGCCAGCCTATATATATCTCCATTTTACTTCTTTTTTTATATTATTTTTTGTTTGTTAGAGGGAGGATTTGAACCCACCCAAACATCAATCCAACCTTATATCTTCGTTTTACTTAAACATGATCATTTTTCCTTCCTTCCAAAATGTATAAACAAGGTTTTAAATTGTGATTGTGGTCATAGTTTTGTTGTTGTGTTCGTTGATACTATGAGAAGTTGTCGATAAATGTGACCGATGCCCTCACAATTTCGGTTGCACACACCCCAAAAAAAGACTTTGATGTTGCCGCCAAAATTGCGATCAAAAACCAATTTTTATAACATTGTCTATAGATATAGATATATAGATGAAACATATATGGTGTGTGGAATGCTTGATATAACCATGTCCCTAAAACATGTACCGAGGAGTTTTGTCTCTAGAGACATAGCATATGTTTGGAGATGTAACACCTTAAATGGATATCAGTATTTGGAAGAATTAGTTCCTGACTCTTGGATGGAAATACCTTAGGTTCACAAAAGAAAAAAAATATATAGATTGATGGTGAAGTCTGAAGATGAAAATTGATGATGATGTTGTTTTGTTGGTTAGCTAGAAATTGTTGCATGTGTTTGGTTTGTGAATGTCTTCTTTATGATTTGTTCATTTCCTATCTTATAATTTGGGGTCATTTTGGTCACTAGATATTGTCCAGGAAGAACCATATGGATGAGGAAACCTACAACCAGCTTGTTGAGAGAGCTAAGGATGAGGGGTATGATGTGAGCAAACTCCACAAGACTCCACACAGTGATTCTCCACCGGAGGAAGAAGGTCCTCAGGACACCAAAGGCGTTTGGTGGATCAAGTCCCTTCTGGGGAAATAGGTGTGGCTGAAGGTGAAGGAGTGTTTCATATCGTTAATAAAAGTGATGAATCGGAGCAATTTAGATTGGATCTCTGTATTTTTACACATGTTGGGTTGTTGTGTAGATAGACTAAGCTGGTGCGATATGAACCTTTGTAAAGTTGATGTTTGATGCTCTGATTGTGTTTGTTCTTTATTAGTTGTTTTGGTGAGAATCCAATGTTTGAATACTTTGCAGCGATTTCCATTTTGCTTTTACTTTTTTTTTTGGTTGAATTCTCTGCCAAGGTATATGGGCTTTCTTCATTTTGCCTCTCTCTGACACACATTTTGGTGTGGCAAAGATAAAGGTATGGGTATTCATTCATATTATTCTGAAGTGTCTAAGCCAGATGGTTTTTATGAGAGTAACTCGAAAGAAAAAGTATAAGTGTTTGTGCTGAATTTCAATTTTTTAAAATTTTCTAGCAAAGAAAAAAGAGGAAATTGTTAGTGATCAATAGTTGATAAACAGAACTTAACAGTAGAGCTAGTGAATATACATGGGTATGTCTTGAATCTTATCTGTAACTATAAAATATAAGTTTAAGAGGAAGCTTTATCGCCTAAATATAATATAAGACTTGTGATGTTATATATCTTTTACAGTAAAAAGTTAAAAAGAAAAACAATGTAAAACATGAGAATTTAGGATGTGTAGAAAATACAGGATAGAAGTTACTGAATTAAAGAAATAATTGGGGTAGCATTATTGCAGTAAAAATGATAAAACTTTCTGTAGGTATGAATGCAAGAGGCCTGTAAAATTCCTAGTAACGAAAAATTGAACAAATAAGGAAAATTGTAAAGCTCCACCTTGAAAGATAGGGAAAAAATGATAAAAGAGAATGTGATAAATGCGATAAGAGATGTAATCAAGAATGAGAAATATAAAAAAAAAAATGAAGATAGAATATTTATTTTAATTATCTAAATAAGTAACGGATAATGCAATTCTATAATGGAGAATCGGAGATGGAATGAGTTACAGTGGAAATTTAATAATTACTGAAGCAAACAATGGAGTGACGTAAACACAATAAACTATTTCCAGTGATGTAGAGAGAATAAACTCTTCCCTCCCTCCTAATCAATAAGAAAAGAATAAAAGTAATTCAGGAGAACAACTCCATCATATGTGTGCCCATGGTTCGTAGAACTCTGAAAGTTATACAAAGCAATGAAAAAAGTCCACCAACTCACATATAGCATGGCTAAATCGGCACCACAAAATTAGATTGAATAAGCAACAAACAGTCAAACATAAGTTTGGGTAAATTTTGAAATTATAGCAATTAATTGACGAATGACTCACTAAAGGAAGCACCACACACACCAAAAGGTATATGTCCTTTTAAAACGTAGGATATTACCATCTCGCTGAAATTGAGTTGGATCCTCTTGTACAGAAGTCTCTCCATCTTTTTTCTAACTTATTTTTTATAATTTCTTTATCACTTTTCTTGGCATTGGCTCTGAGGGGTGCATGCGTTTTTGGTAACACCAAGCTGAAACTGACTCAATGAAAATAATAAAATAAATGAGTAGTATGTGACACTTTAATTTTATGAAAATTATTTAGAGAACTAATTTAATACAGTAATACCTTAATTTTTAAAAGATCAAATTGAAAATTTAATCTAAAAATTATAAGCAGCAGCATCCTGTTCCCGTAGGACCAGTCTGATGTTCTCTTAAAAATATAAATAAAAATATTAAAAGAAGAGTTGATTTAAGAAATTTTTCATAATTTCATAATTTTAAGAGTGCCATAAATTATATCAATTAAGTGTAATAAACGAATAAATGGCGTGACCTAGAGTTAAACTCATGCCACAAATTTGAGCTGTATCCAATGACTAAAAACACACAATCATGAATCAACTATAGAAAGTTTGTTTTACCTAACAAACAAAACAAAGAGTAACCAAAAACAGCAAATAATGGTTAGATTCCGAAAATGACTATGTTATTGGTTGTCCTTTGAAAGGAAGTCCTGGCCAATTATTTATGCGTGAAAAATGTGTGGAAATAGATAGATTTTATTATTATTATTATTATTTGTGAGTCAATCTCACTCACCAATTTGTTTCCTTCTTTTCCATTACATTCCCTTGAGGGTTTTCCTCAGAAAAACTCAGGGAATGCCTCTTTCGTCCATCCAATAGGTCAAGATATGAACATCAGTTTTTGGGTATGCATGTGATGTTCAATAACTTATTTTTTTGTTTCCAGTTTCCTTTGCGAAGTTTGTGGTTTTGGCATCAATCAAGTTTAAACTAAATTATCATCAACCTCTTTGTCTCTGGACCCTATACATTCTTCTGATTGACGTAAGGAAATTTTGTAGATGAGATTGAATAATGAGAATAAAGTCAAATTATTCCAGTAGCAGCTATGCACCATCCTAACGGAAAATATTAAGAAAAAGATCGAGATTAAATAAGTTTTTGAAAACCATTGTATATCATCTCAGGAAAACGGCACGTATGAATTTTAATGCAAAATGAACGTTAAAAGGCTTGGCCTGATACCTACAAGAAGTTGCATTTCAATTCCTAACTATTTTGATTGACATTGACTCGTTGAGTTTGAAATGTGACAGGAAAAGAAGAAAATGTTCAGAAGCTTGTTTCTGATTTCCTTGTTGCTTCATACAATAGTGGCCCAAAAACCTGCACTTCCAAATCTTCCTACACCTCAAGTCCCTCCCCAGAAATGGTCAACATTAAGTGGTTGGTATCCATAGGGCTTTTTGCTTCCATATGGAGAAGTTTCCTCGTTCTTGTGTTAATGTTTCAATGTTGTGATTCTTAATCTTGCAGGCAATGAGCCTCTTGTAATAGCCCGTGGTGGTTTTTCGGGACTCTTCCCAGAAGGCTCTCCTGACGCAATTGGGCTATCACAAGGCATAAGCGTTTTCTTGTGCAATCTTCAGGTGGCAAAAGATGGCGGTGCCTTTTGTGTCACGGGGACTACGCTTGACAATACAACAACTATATCATTGGTGGATCCTAAGGAAAAAACCTACAATGTCGATGGGAAGGACGTGCGAGGACACTTTTCTTTGGATTACCCTGGTCTTCTGATTGACCAGAATGTATCAAGTGAGTATCAATCTACATTTTTCTTCAATGCTTAATTTTGTGCTTAGGAAACCCTTTCATAAGAGCATTATCAGCTTAAACATGAGTCGTGCCACTTTGTTGTGAATAACCCAGAATAATTGAATGAATATAGATTATATAGATTGCAATACGAGTCATTCTGTGTGACAAAATAATAGAAAAATATTGCTAGGACTTAGGATTGTTAATGCGTATGAATAGACTTCATAATACTTAGCAGGTAACAGATTATAGGAGATGAACTACAACACTCAGAACTAGTTAGGGTCACAAGCGCCATACATATACACAAGCATGACCCAGTTTGAGTTTTGAAATGGAAGGTTTACTCTTTGCTATGTATTCTGCAGTGACTCAGGCCATATTTTCTCGACCCAATTTTTACGATGGTACTTCCCCAGTTCTTAATCTTGATGCTCTACTAAGCGGAAAATCTCCCCCGAGGCTTTGGTTGAATGTTCAGGTTCTCTCTCTGAATGCAGGACCTCCTGTGAAAATTGAAAATCCATAAGCACCATGGGGCATTCCTTAATTTATTTCTTTTTACTGATTTGTTATATACTAATTGTGTGTGTGTTTTTTTTTTACAGAATGCAGCACTCTACACCGAAAACGGAGTACAGGTGGTAGATATTGTTTTAGAATTATTGAGTTTTTATCAAATAGAGTTTGTTTCATCAACAAGTATTGGTTTCTTGAAGAGTATCAGTGGGAAATCAAACAAGGCAACTAAGGTTGTCTTTAAACTTCTTAATAATAATAAGGTTGAACCTTCAACCAAGAAGCCATATGGAAGTATTGTGAAGGATCTTGCCACAATCAAGTCATTTGCATCAGGAATAATGGTCCCAAAAGAATACATATGGCCAGTTAAACCAGACAAATATCTAGGACCTCCCACAACACTTGTGGCTGATGCCCATAAATCAGGACTAGAAGTTTATGCTTCTGGTTTTGCTAATGACTTCTTTTCTAGTTATAGTTATAACTACGACCCTATTGCCGAGTACCTTCAATTTTTAGACAGAGGTGATTCTGTTGATGGTGTTGTCACTGATTTCCCAGCAACAGCATCAAATGCCATCGGTTAGATGACAAATCTTTAACCTAAATTCACAATCTTTTTGTTAACTAGCAAATCCCCTCTTCAACTTTTCTCACAGTTAATTTTGTTTTACAGCTTGCTTTGCACACAACAATACCTTGCCCAAAAAAGGTATATTACAAATCTTAAGATGTTCTCAATCATAACCATAGATCAGACGTGGAAAACAGATCTATGACAAATCTATAACCTCATACATTTGTTTATGTAGGACCAACTTTGATCATAAGCAACAATGGAGCAAGTGGAGTTTATCCAGGCAGCACTGACCTTGCATATCAGCAAGCAATAGATGATGGCGCTGACATTATAGATTGCTCAGTTCAAATGACAAAAGATGGAATTGCCTTCTGCTCAAACTCCACAGACCTAACATCAGATACCACCGCAATGCCTAAATTCATGTCTCGATCTTCCAATGTCCCAGAACTTCAACCAAAAAGTGGAATTTTCTCCTTTGACCTTACATGGAGTGAGATTCAGACATTAAAACGTAAATACTTCTATCTATAGAAGTTGAAGAGTTCAAGTTCAGATTCAGCCTTTAAGATTTCAACAATGAACTTAAGTATAAATTTCTTGTTTCAGCTCAAATGGTTAGTAAAGGCAGTGATTTCCTAAGAAACCCCGCAAACAAGACCAGTGGTAAATTTGTCACCCTCTCAGCATTTTTGGAGTTAGCCAAGGCTAAGGCAGTTCCTGGCATTTTGGTCAACATACAAGTGAGCAACATTCCTAACTTCCCTATAATGCTTATGCTGTTAGCAACACACAATCTTTACTATCGGTTACACTTTATTAAAAATCACTTTTTTTCCTAATTTTTTAGTTTTTAATAAATTTCAACTAATAGTAAAGTATGTTTGAAGGAGTGTGTTAGAGTATTAGTAGTGCTCCTCAAGCTTTTATTTGAAAAAGTTGCTATTATTGCTAACTCTATTATCCACACAGAATGCCCCCTACCTTGCATCCCAAAAGGGTCTTGACATTGTAGATGCTGTCAGCACTGCTTTGAGCAATGCCACCTTTGACAAGCAAGCCAAACAACAAGTTCTGATTCAATCAGATGACAGCTCGGTCCTATCCAGGTTTAAAGACATCCCATCTTATAAAAGGGTTATGTTATTGAAGGATAAAATGGGCGACGTACCAAGACAAACAGTGGAAGAAATAAAGAAGCATGCGGATGCAGTGAATCTTCCAAAAACCTCAATTATCAAAGTATCTAATTCCATCTTAGTAGGAATGACAAATGTTGTCAAAGAGTTGAAAGATGCAAACCTCACAGTATTCGTCCATAATCTCAAAAACGAATACACAACCCTGGCATTCGACTATTGGTCTGATCCTAATGTCGAGATTGCAACTTACGTCCAAACTGCCAAGGTTGATGGAATCGTGACCGATTTTCCAGCCACTGCAAGTAGATTCATGAGTGAGTTATTCCAATCTCAATGTCTTTTCTTGATCTTAGCAAACTATTATTTTAGTTGCTGTATGAGTAAAACGTTATTTTTCATAAGCAAAAGTTGAAACTTAATCTACCTTTTAACAATTTGCAGGGAGTCCATGTAGCGATCCGACCCATGATCCTACTATCTTACCTGCTAAGCCTGGTGATCTATTGAACACTATTCCAACTGAACTTCTGCCACCAGCACAGGCTCCACTTCCTCCTCTTGAGGTTGCAGACGTTGTTGACCCACCTCTTCCCGCCGTGACTAAAAATTCTAATTCAACTAAAGCTGAGCCTGCTGCTGGTCCTGGGGCTAAACCTGCCTCCCCCCCTGCTTCCCCTTCAGGTGCCAGGGTAAATGTTGCCAACAGTGGCCTTTCAATAGTAGCTATTTTGGTGTTTGCTATGCTCTTCGCTGCTCATTAATGATTAATGTGATTAACCCCTAGCATAATCTAGATTGTATTTCAATTTGTATTATAGAATGCACACATTGGTTCTCATCATAATATTGGGATTATTCATTAGGCAAAGTTTCTTCTTTGCCTCTGCTTGCGTTTGGATTATTTGTCATTTGTGCTTTCAAAGCACAATCAATGCCTAATTCCAAAAATTGTATAAGCTTCCACCATCAAACAAGTCCGGTCAATATATATTGGGATGAACATTATTTAATCTTTCATTCTATCTAAAAAGACCACGCTAATTAAGTGCGATTTAGGCTTTCAAATCAGAACGCCCAAAAATATGTTTAAAAATAAAGTCGAAAGAAAAACATTGATTTTCAACTAATCCCAATTTAAAATTATGTTTTGTTATTCGGATTAAAACTGAGTTTCAAATGGAAGCTCAATGGAGATTTACTATTAGAGATTCAGTTTGCGGAGTGAAACTAATCCAAACATAATTAAATAAGTACTCTCACAAGTGTCTGACAACTGGAAAAACAAAAATAAAACGAAGTGCAACCAGTCTTCGTTGCTTGCCTCAAACCGTTGAACATCATACAGAAAATAAAAAATGTAAACTCTGGTAAGATTATTGTTTGACAAAATAATTAAAGTGCTAGTACAAAAATCATTCTCCTAGTTCTATAGATCGCTCAAACACAAAATACTAGTGTTAACACATGACTCCAGTTCATCACCCAAAAGCAGATCATTACTCTAGTCCACTTTTGTCGGAATTGCGACTTCAACTCACCCTTATAATCCAGTGTGAGTCTCTCTCACATGATAGTCTTCCCTCCCTCGTCTAACCTGGGGAAATTAGAAATGAAGAAACCACAGATACTCATAAACATAAGAAATTAGAAATGAAGTAACCACAGATACTCATAAGTTACTTTAACGGGAAAAAAAGTAAGGCTAAAAACAAACAGAAAATGCAACCATGCAGAACCAATCAACGATACGTTCGTCAGACGATGTATGGAATGAGAGAGGGAAGAGAGTAACGACAGAATCGGAAAATACCCTTTCCCTTCTCTCACTCCATACACCTCTGCCAAACACTGCGTTAAGACAACGCCAATGAGGGAGAGTTCTTAGATTAGGGAATTGGTGAGGCTCAGATCTGGCACAGCGATGGTATCGGTCATCGAAAAACAACACCGCCAGGGATGGCTGCAACAAAATCAAAAGCGATAAAGTTGCCGCGCCACCGGCGAGGAGGTTTGACGGCGGCAGATCCATCGGGTCCACACTCCGAAACCATCTTCACAGCCTCTTAGGGTTGAGAGAGAGAGAGAGAGAGAGAGAGAGTGAAGTTCCAAAGGTCACATAAAAAGAAAAGAAAGAATGAAACAGATCAAAACAAGCAGCCAGGCAAAGCGAGTGAGTGGTGAGAAAGAGAGAGAGAGAGGGAGTGGTATGCTCATTCATTCATTCATTTATTTATTTTGGAAGCAATAATGCTGGTGCACCAAGCAATAGCCATGAGATGAGATTAGGGTTCTTTTAAAGCATCAACGAGAGATCTAAGATCTCGTTCAGAAAGGGAGTGTGGCGGCTGCAGAAACCCTAATCTGCTTCAGCTTCGAGAGTGGCTAAAACTTATATAGTGAAAAACTCAATAGAGTGTTTTCCCTCTTTTCCAATTCTATCCCCTCTCAATTTCGGGGCTCAGGATAAATTCAAGTATTTTATTCATTCAACAATCTGGATTTGGGTTTTTTTCATTTTGGGTTAGTAAAAGCTCTTATTAATAGAGGATATTTGTTTCGTGCACCTTCAATGTTGCTTCTTTTATCTCTTTTAAGCTTTCAAAATAACCTCATTTAGAATGTAAAATTACATTCGGAAAATATCTCTTTAAAATGTAAAATATTTACATTCTAGAATAACTGCAGGAATCCAATGAAAGCTGCAGGAAGAACAAGCCCTACCATAGTAAAAGTCACATGCTCATGCCGATGAAAGGTGCAACTTTATTATTTATGGTTAAATTATTTTGTAGGTCCATAAATTATTTGATAATTTTAATTTGATTATTAAATATTTTTGGCTTAATTAAAATTTTCATATCTAGAATATAGGTCATTTTCATATTATTATCTAACATTCAACTTTCAATCAAGTACTTGAAAAAAAAATTAATGTTATTTTACTAGTTGTTATTAGTCGTCTTCCACGTGACAAATGAAGTGTCATGTCATCAAGCCAGGTCACAGACACTTTATTGTCACATCACCATCTTCAATGATGTATAACTGATGGGACATGGTGATGATATATCACTCCATTTGTGCATGAAAGTATAAATACATCATACATATGAGATCATTGTCAAATTCTTAAATTGACAAAGAACACATATGAGATCATTGTCAAATTCTTAAATTGACAAAGAACATGCGTTTGCAAACCAATAGTGTTGTACCAATAGTGATGACCTCAAACAATTTTCTGATTGACTACTAGACATAGGCAATGACAAACTTGGAGAACCTAATGATGGTTATGGTGAAATCAGCATTCCTAGTGAGTTTCTTATCCAGTCAATTGTTGAGACAACATATCCTAACTTATTACAAGACTATAACAACGGAGATTTCTTGCAGAAAAGAGTTGTTCTAACCTCTACAAAATATGTTGTTGATAGTATAAATAATTATGTCATGTCTTTGATACCTAGTGAGGAGAAAGAGTATTGTAGCACATATAGTGTTAATATATTTGATGAACAACTCAATCTGTATTTGGAGTTCTAACACCTGAATTGTTGAACTCATTGAAAATGTTAGGAACACCTACTCACAAGTTAAAAATTAAGGTTGGTACTCCCATAATACTATTACAAAATTTAGACCATGCAAATGGGTTATGCAATGGAACTAGACTGTGATCCAATTGTAGCAAAGATTATTTCTGAATCTAATATAGGACATAGGATATACATATCAATAATAAATATGTCTTCTTTTGATTCTTTATGACCATTCAAATTAATTAGAAGGTAGTTTTCATTTATGTTTTCATTTGCAATTATTATTAACAAGTTTGAAGGACAATTTTTGTCATATTGAATTGTATTTATCAAATCCACTATTTTCTCATGGCCACTGTATGTAGTACTTTTACGAGATCAACTATATGTAAACTTATAAAAAAATGTATGCTTCCCAAATTCTTATGGCTAGGTTCGGTAACCGTCTAATTTATCATTGACTTTTTTTTTTCCAGCATATTAATTTTCATGATTATTGCCTATATTATTTATAATTCAAATTTATTTTTATGCTAATCATATATAATATGTCATCACACTTTTGCGAGACCAGCTATATGTAAACTTATAAAAATAGGTATGCTTCCCAAATTCTTATGGCTAGGTTCGGTAACCGTCTAATTTTTCATTGACTTTTTTTTTCCAGCATATTAATTTTCATGATTATTGCCTATATTATTTATAATTCAAATTTATTTTTATGCTAATCATATGTAATACGTCATCACAATATATAGTATATGAGATATCATATTTTGTTCAAATATTTATATGATTAATATTATTTACAATTTCTTTAATATAATTAAACTATCCATATATATTATCAAATATCAAATATTACTATTAACTCGTACTTTCTAATTCATATCTTAAAAGAATTAACAAAAATAATTTGAACAACTATTAAAATGTCTTTAAACTAGTTTTCTACCTTGGTATCAATTTTAGTTTTATCTTTAATTATCATAAAATATTTTAAAAAAATAAAATATAAAAAGTATAAACATTATTGGACAAGACTAAGCACCCAAATGAAAAGGTTGGAACTCTAGTTCCATATTTTTTAACATATAATGTTTCTTGTCATTAAATGTTATTTTTCTTTTCTTTTACGTAAGATTTATTTCTCATCCTTTAAAAAAAATCAATTGATTACAAAAAATTCGAACTATACAAAATAGAAGGTGAAATGTTGAGCAAATGATCATTTTAACTTGTTCTATTGGACTTAAATAAGTGAGGCTCAGATTTGACACAACGATGGGGTCGGCGACGAAAAACAACACCGCCATGGATGGCTGCAACAAAATCGAAAAAACCAATAAAGTTGCCGCGCCACCGGCGAAGACGTTTGACGGCAGCAGATTCATCGGGCCCACACTCCAGAATCATCTTCATAGCCTCTTAGGGTTGAGAAAGAGAGCGAGAGAGCGAATGAAGGAACCAAATAAAAAAAGAAAAAAAGATATAGCTCATCAGAGGAACAAGCAACAAGGCAACGCGAGTTTGAGAGAGAGAGAGAGTGAGAAATATATATATTTATTATATTATTATTATTGTGAACTAAGGGAGCATGAATAGCAATTGCCATGAGATTAGGGTTCTTTCGAAGCATCAACGAAAGATTTCGTTCTGAAACGGAGTGTGGCGGCTGCAAAAACCCTAATCTGTTTCAGGGTTCGGAGAGTAAACTTATATAGGGAACGGAAACTCAAACGAAGTGTTTCCCTATTTTCCAATTCTGCCCTGCTCTCAATGGCCGATTTTTGGGCTTTTCAATTCTGGGCTGCCTGCATTCATCCGATAAAATTACGAGATTTTAATTTACAAAAATAAATACATTTTTAATACTTTTTTTATCATTAGATAGAATTAATCTTGGTTTTTATTTAATGGTTTTTAATCATAATAACTTATTCGTGAGTTTTATTTCATGAATAAAAAATGTATTAAATGAATATATTACTAATATTTTTTCTTAAAAATATTGTAGTAATTGCCAAGATGTATTTGTTTTTTTTAAAAAAAAAAATCAGTAAAATGGATCGGCTAGTATGATTTTGAATAATTATGGTGTATAGTATTAGTTTCTTCAAAACTCGTTATATTTAAATGAATTTTATATTTACATAAGTAATACAACAAAACAAAACACATATAAAAATATAAATAGAGAGAAACTAATCTTGAAAGATGAATTCAAAGATATGGCTTCCTCTAATAAATTGTTTATTGATTGCAATGTCAATAATTAATCTTTGGAATATGGATTCGAAGATTTTTATAAGTATTTTTTTTATGTATTTAAAGAGTGAAGAATAAATGTTGCTTAAACATTATGGTTTGTAATGAAAGGAAAAAAAAAAGCTATTTAACAACAAAAAATATTGAATAACATGTTTTTATACACTTTTATATGTTATATCCTCTAGAAAAATATATTTTTGTCCATGCAATCCTTTTTTAGATTTATTTGGTCCATGTACCCTCATTCAAAACTTATTTTAGTTTTAGTATATATATATATATATATATATATATATATATATATTCAAATTGATAAAAAAAAAATAGTCTTCCACCTGTTAAAAATATCCAATTTCCGTCCTTTTCAACTGACAAAATCACATAAAGAAATAAAAATTTTCACATATTTATAAAGTTAAAGATTAATTTCATCGACTTAACATTATAAAAAATAAAGTTAAGTTTGATAAAAGAAAAGATATGGAAATTAAAAAGATATTTCTCGTATGTTGTTGTATACTACTTCTCATGTAAGATTCTTTTTATATTATTTTATATTAATTTTTTAAATATTTTTTATGATTAGAGATGAAATTAAAATTAAATTGCATAACGTCTTAGAAAACTAGTTTAAGCACATCTCAAGAAAAAAAAATACAGACTATTCATGTTAATTGATTTTTCAAGGTTGTTAGTTTAATATTAGATGAACGATTAATTTTGCAATGGTTTAATGCACGTTTCATTGGATAAATTAATATAAAGTTCATTCAATAAAACGATTTTTATTTAATCCTTAATAATTTTTTGGTAAAGTTTATTTCATAATATAAAACTAGTCAATTACGTAAAGACTAAAGACGGAATGTTGCTTCTATGAGACATGATCTGTTTGACTAAATCATTGTTTTATACTGATTTAATTGTGTGAGAGAGTATACACACATATCTCCAACAAAAAATGAATACTTAAATTTAAATAATTATAAATATATATTTATTATATTTTTTTTTCAAATTTATATATCTTTTACATATTGCATCACTATTATTACTTGAAGGAAAAAAAAATCATAATAAATATTAACAGACTTAATATTTTTTAAGAAGATAGTTGTAAGTTACAAATATAATTAATATTTTTCCTCAATTTAAATGTAATTATATTCAATGTGTTACTAAAAATATTTAAAAATAATAATTTTATTTATTTACGTTTATATATGTTTTCAAATAACAGTAAATAGAAATAAAAAATATAATTTAGTTGTGCATGGGTCTAAAATCTAGCTGCACCGTATTCTATACCTTTTTAACAACAGTGTATAGACACTTCCTTATTATAGAGTATAGACACTTATTTGACTACTTATTTCTCCCCCTCTCTTATTATGTTATTTCACTTTTACCTATTGTATTTTTTCTTTTTTTCTTTTTAGGGCTCAAATAGCCTTGAAGTATTTACTGATCTTTTTCCTTTTTAATAAAACAATTACATTTTTCTCACGGGTTATGGGTATCATCAATTCATCACAGTCGTGTTCCACCATGTTCCAAGTCATATGAATACTTTGACATTAAGTTAAAATGACAGTTTTCGCAGTACCAATAGTCCAGAAAAAAAAAAAAAAAACAATGCGCAATTTTATTACACTTACTCAAAATTGCTCAACGAGTGATCCATTAAAAAACGTAGTTGAGATGCAGAATAATAATTTTATTTCATTCTTAGCTTAAGCCTGAATGTCCCCCCAGAATATATGATTTTCAGGGCCTCTTAAAAATGTTTTATGAAATGAAAGATACAAGAACAAAGGCATCAGACAAGTATACAAGCATGACCAGCACTACGACTGCAATATAAAGACAACTCAATTGTGAATCCTGACTGAATTGTCACAAATGACATTTGCACAAAGCTGATTACAACACCTATCCTGTTTTGAAGAGAATGTGAACGAAAATAGGAATTAACTGATATCTGCCCGGTCAAGCATATCCACAAGGGTCATCCTCCTTGGAAACCTTGGTGGAAGCCTCAAGACTAAGGAATCTTCTATCTCAATGGGTAGATGAGTTGCCACAATCACAATTCCTCCATATTTCCTGTGTTCTGCAATAATATACTCAAGTAACTTCACACCGTCATCATCTAGTGCAACTGAAGGCTCATCTAGCAACCATATGGGGCGATCAAGTGCCAGCAATCTGGCAAGTTGCAGTCTTTTCCGCTGGCCCATAGATAGCATCCTTGGTTTTTCGTTGGCTAATCTTCCTAGTCCCATCAACTCTAGTGCAGCCATAGCCTTCCCTTCCTTGTTTTCAAGAAGTTCAAACCATTGTACATTGTTAAGAACTGACATCTTATTATCAATGGCATCCTTGAGAGAGAGCCAGTTAAGCTGAAGTTTATACTGATGGAATATTGTAGATTGTTGAATGTCATGTCCATTCCAAAGGATTTCACCAGCAGAAGGGCGGGAAAACCCAGCTAACATGCGCAGGAAAGTTGTCTTTCCCGAGCCATTTGCACCTGTTAGCACAAGTGCCCCTCCATCATGAAGAGAGACATTCACATGGCGCAGAACTTGCTGGGCATTTCTCATGCAAGAGACATTGTTAAGGAGGAGACGAGGGAGTGGGGGTCTTCTAGACATCTAGTTTAACAATTGAAAAATGAAAAAAGAAAACTACTGCCAATATGTGCAAACTGCAAATCCAGATTAATGCTTTCTGATTCTTTGACTTCTTTTGGTGATACTATTAGCACAAGTCACAGAGCATTTCCAGCACAAGCCTACTGTAAAATAGGAAAAAAAAAAGGACAAATAGTAAGGGAGCAATTTTTCTGGTTTTATGAAATATGACTCAATCTTAACTACACAAGACCTATGTTATCATATGATGCAAAAACACCTCATAAGAACACTATCAAAATTACTTCTGAGGTTCAAGCATTTTTATTAGTCCCAGATAAAGGTGATCCTTGGGGGTTTGAGTAGGATGATAAAACTGTTTCACCACTAAACAAACATCTCCACTGTGTCAACTGCCAACAGTTAATATGAGTCAGCGTATCCCAATCAACCCCGTGTGGGCTAGAGGTAAAAGGCTCACAAAGCCAGAAACGAGTAGGGCAAAATGGCTGCAGAGCCAAGGTTATAAATGGCAGATAACAGAATATGGCAGAAGGCCAAAATTCCACCATATAAACATGCCATTGCTGCCTGTGGCACCGCCATAGTGACCCTCCCTTCACAAATTGCATATGGTAGAGGGGTCTAAAAACGTCAAGTTATAGCGCCAGTGTTATGGTGGCGCTGTAAATGGTTATTTGACAAAATTGTGCAGAGCCAAAAGTAAATTGATAAGCATAAGCATAAGCCACACATCACTAAGGTATACACTCGCAAACAGCGAGCAAGAGAAGCAATAACCATGGACCACCAGCAGCAGGGCGCACAACATCCAAGGGATGCAAACCACCCAAAGGGTGCAAGGTCAGAAGATGTGAATCAAGGGGACATGACCCTTGGGAACAATCACAACCAACCATTATGACCCGCCCAAGGGGTGCAAGGTCAAGAGATGTGAATCGAGGGACATGACCCTTGGGAACAGTCACAACCAACCGTTATGATCTGCCCAAGGGGTGCAAGGTCAGGAGATGCGAATCAAGGGGCATGACCCTTGGGAACAGTCACAACCATTCAGAATAATTGTGTCCATTAGAGGTAGTATAAATAGAAGTAAACCAGAATGGGAAAGACACTCTGGAATTAGGAAGAATCTGAATTGGGGAGAGACAGGCTCTCGAAAACCTGTGTAATAAAATATCTCAAATTATCTATAAAAATTTCTGTTTCATCTTTTCAAATCTGTTCCATTTTTATCTGTTCTTATCATAAATACAGCTAAAAAGTCCATAAGGCAATGTAGGTTAGAGCCAGCTCACTAAGTTTTAAAAAAAAATTAACCCACCTCTCAAGTAGGCTGGCCATAGCCCACCCATGGACCAGCCAGATAGGGGCATTTTTAAAAACAAGGAATTTTCTTTTAACTTCCTTCTTAAACACTGTAAGGGGTCAAGCCTTCAATGGGAAGTGCACGAAATGGGATTAGCTAGCATGCACTCAAAGCCAGATAAAACAATAGGTAACGAGACATGAAAAAGAGTGTTATAACTAGCACAACTAATATTGCCACACAAAGGTCACGCTGCAGTGTACTAGCTGTTGGATCTTCATTTATTTGATCACTCAATGCAAAAGTTCAATGACCAAATAGATAGTCTTTTCTTTTTCAAGAAAATAAAATAAAAAATAAAGTATGACTAGGTCGATAACATAACAGGCCAAATTTTTGTGACATAACAACATAGGGACAAATTCAATCAAAGTAAAAATCAGCACGAGTATATCAGTATATGTATCCTGTCACAAATATAAAATTATTGGTCAAACAAAGCACAGGAATTTTCCTTTGATTAATCACAAAACATAGCACAGGAAATCAAATCAGTAAAAAGAGTAGTTATGGAAAAATATTAGTTTGCAAATTAGAAGGACACTCACCAAAGATTTTCCTATGAAGAGAATTGGTGGAACAACAAGTGCAGCGAAAATGTAAAAAGGCAATGTGAACCTGCTTGAAGAAAATTAGTGAATAATAAGTGACTGCAATGAGAAAATATATAAATCTAGCTGCTGTGTAACAGCACATGACACACAATTATAAAACAAACAATTACAACATCAATATGTAACAATATAATAAAAAATGAACTAATGAAGAATCCTACTGAGTCACAAAATAATTTCTCATTGTTTATTATCGATGTTGTAATTGTTTGTTTCAATTAATATGCTGTGAAAACTGACCCACTCTAAGCACTAGGTCAATAGATCAATAGTTGAACCGGTAGGTCACTAATTAACCTAATTTGAGCCTGGTATATATATATATATATATAGCTAACATAATTTGATTGATCAATCCATAATTTAAAATAACATTAACAATCAAAGAAACAATTACAAGAAACCAAGCTCCAAAAAGTAATTACAGCAATTATGCAATTCTTCTTGATAACTACATTAAAATATTCTAAGAGAATTTACACCACATCCTCAAATTTGGATAGGGAGTTTAGTTCAATCATAGGTATGTAAATGCTGTCTAACTAATTTCATTTCAGATTAATAATTTCAATTCTAGAATTGTAGTGTTGTGTGTTCCAAAATAACCTTGGGATTGGAAACAAGTTTTCCTTGTTTTAAAGAGGTATGAAAAGAACAATAAGTTATAATCCATAAATGATAATATCAAAACAGTTTACGCATATGATGGATATTGTCAGACATGCTCGTCATTGGAGAGTTGGCACAAGCTACATATACATATATATACAAAAAAAGTGGAATTTTAAACACGTCATGGACATTAACCAATAACCAGTATGCATTCTTCCCAAAAAAGTTGCAAACTTAAGTTGAGGTAAACAGATTTAAAAACCAGTAAGTTAAGTGTTTTTAAGATTCTTTAAATATCCCCAGTGAAGATATCAGCAAATATCGAATTCAATGGCAATCGTGATGAAATCAACATGAACTAAATTACTTCTTTAGCTTCACACGCAACATGTTGCTGGGCTGGGAAAATGACTATGAATTCAAGCAGTTGAAACCAAACACATGGAGCTTTAGGGCCTGTTTGACTTAGTTTTAGTTTTCAGTTTTTAAAAAATTATTTTGTAAATCAATTCTAGAAATCTGTTTTTGAAAAGAGAATAAAAAAAAAGCTGTTCCATAATTTTATTTTGAAAACTGATTTAAAAATGAGAAAATAGAAAAACTTGTTTGTTAAATTGATTTTCAAAACATGTTTTTAAAATTAAAAAGAAAAAGAAATTGATTATTAATTTCTTTTTATGAATTTTTTAACTTATTGAAGAACTTATATACATAAGAACTAAATGCAAATACTTTTAAATAATATAAAAAGTATAAGGATTAATATAGTCTGGAGAATAATGGCCGAACCAATTTTAGGTATCACTTTGAATTATACACAAATTATATTAGAGTTTGAAATACATAGTTCCTAAAACCTATTCACAGAATCCAAAAACAAAACCAAGTCCAATAAGCCATTCAAGCTTTTCATCGAACATATTGTGTGCAATGGTGGCAGCAGACAAAGAACAATGCTACAAAAGCAAACTTAAAGTGGGATTCAGATTCATGCCACATTTCCCATTCCTTTCTCGAAATAGATTCAATTGGATATATAGATTCAAGTGGAATTCATGAACAAAGAACAATGCCATTAATGAAGAACACAGAAGGGAGATGAGTAAAACCTGAGAACAAACATCAACGGATCTTTTGGCCGGAGCTGCGCTAGGATCGTCTCAATGTTCCTTTGAATTTTTAATTGAGTCGTGTATCAATTCGTTTTAGTGTTCCTTTGAATCTTCAACTTTCATTGATTTTTCCACGTTAGTTTTTCTTTGATCTATTTTCCAGGTTAGTTAAAATTAGAACATGTAATGTTAGGTAAATTACACTTATGCCATTAACGAAAATAGTAGTTTTCCGTGTGTTTTCATTTTTAAATTTGTTTCTGTTTCTTTCTTCTTCTTCTTCTTTTTTAAAAAAAAGGAATGTGTTTTTCCGTTTTTAACTTTTAAAAACCAAAATCAAAGAATAGTTTTATAAAATTTACCCCACAATCAAGTTTTTTAATTTTTAAATTTTCAAAAATTGAAAACTGTTTCTGAAAAGTGTAATCAAGCAAACCTTACTTGCGAATGGCGTGAGCTAATTAGGCTAAATCACCTATCTATATTTTAAACATTTCAATTTAACCATTTATTTAAATTTTTTCGATTTAATTCTTTATCTTTTAAAAAATATTTAATCATTTATTTTTCTGTTTAATTTGATCATTTATCTTATTGTTTTTATTGATAAATTTAATAATTCAATTTTTTTAAAATTGACATCATTGATCATTTTAAAATATTTTTTTTAGTTTTCTATCTTTCTTCTTTACTTCATTTTTAATAAAAAAAAAGTCTATTATTAAATGTTTAGCGTCCTAAATTTTAAATAGACCGAAAGATTAAATTGAAAAAAAATAATTTAAAAAAAAATAAATTAAACTTTTTAAAAATAAATAATCAAATTGAAAGAAAAAAAAAACATAAGGACCAAATATTTGGCCAACTAATTATTATAACTAGACGCTGCAAATAAAATTATTATCACCAAATAAAACTAGACGCTGTGAATTGGAGAGGTTCAGTTCAGTAACACTTTAGCGATGCTGACGAACCTACGTCAATGTCAACGCTGCGAAGAATAGCCTTCAAACAAATTACATACTGCGACAACCACTGAGAAACAACAGCCTCCTCGCCAGATTTTGCTGAACGTCGCTTCCAACCTCCGCGTCAATGAGAACCAAAGGGAAATGCGCCAATGTGAATCAGAGGGGGAAGATTCAGGTTAGTGCAAACGAAACACACGCTTTGTTTATTTGGCCCATTTATGCAGAAAACAACGCCGTTCCATTTTTTCTTTGAAGTGTAATTTTGAGAGACCATTTGAAATATTTGATTCGGTTTAATATTTTCTGGAATCGGATTAGGTATCTATTATATTTTTTCTTCAAAGCAAAATTGCATGGATTTGCAATGGTCTCCTAAGAAATTGTGTTTGTATGCTTGTCCTAATTGATGGAAACTCATCAAGTCATGCCAATTTATATTGGTTTTCAATTTTATTTGCAAGGTTTTTTTTTTAAGTAAAGAAAATTGTTGAATAGTTAATAAATAGACATGATAAAAGCGTATTGGTATTATTAAATATTGTCTTATTTTATATTTTTGTTTTACTTCATTTCTTAACTGCTTTGTTTTTTATTTTATTTTTTAAGTTGGAAAAGGGCAAATGTGGACATATGAATGTTAGTTCATTAATGGATTATTGAGATTTTTTATTAGAAAACATATTTACTAAAACAATTAGTTAAATAGTGATGTCCTAGTAATATAAAATAATTTTATATCTTCAACTAATCATAAATTATTATTTGTATGATTTATAAAATAATTTTATAAAAGTTAATAAATTTATAGTAAATAATAATTATGATTAAATGATCGTAAAAAATAATTTTACATTATCTGTACGTAATTATTTTTTTCTAAAAAAAATTAGGTGAAGGAAATGGCATCATGATTCAAGATAACGAAAACATAGTTGTATTGATTCATTTTATTAAACTTTTGGGCATGTCAGAAAATCTTTAAACTTATGATTCTTTTGTCTATTGACACTATTATATTGAGCATGCCATAGAAAATTATTGATAATTTTTTTAATATTTTAAAAAATGAGTAGTCCATGACTCCCCGGATCAACTTGTAGAGTTGGATTAACAAAATTTTAATCCGTCAATAAAGAGATTTTTTTCTTCCACCTAATAATATATTTTTTTACACATAAATTTTAAATAAAAATCATAAGTTTAATAAAAAAATCATATATGTAAAAAGTATATTATTATATTAAAATTATAAAATTAATTGTTATAAAATTTATTATATAAAAATTTATATTAAATATACATTAAAAATTTTAGTATTATATATAATAACATTAATTATTTTTTAACATAATTAACCTATTAACTCAATTGGTTAGAGTATCATATTAATAGCGCGAAAGTCACATATTCAAAACCTATCTAAACTATTAATTTTAAATATTTAGTAAAATATATTTTTAACAATTCTATAACAAATTCGTCCACTAAAAAAATTTCAATCCGTCATTAAATTGGTCCTATGTTCTAATTCAAAAATTTGGTAGCCAATGATAAAGTAACCCAAAGGGAATTGTTTAGGACACTCAACATTTTTAGTGGGACACCCAATAACACAGTAAAAGGACCAAAATGTCCTTCACATTTTCATGGATCCACGATTCGTATGAGTCATATGGTGTTTTTTTTACGGATTGTCAATCAAACTTATGCCTCTTGCATTATTAATAAAACATTCAAATCAATTGAGCTAATAGACACATTATGTTATAAACAAATAGTATCGCAATATATAATAAGCATAAAAATTATATAATGAGCTTTTCAATATATAAAATATATTTTTTAAATCTGTTTAAAATTTAATAATCTTGTACTTTACAATGTAAAATTAACTATTAAAATTTAGTTTTTTTTTTAAAAAAAAAGCAATACCCATTAAATCTAATAATCAACTACTAATGCTGTAAATTATAGTTGAAAGACACCTAAAATTCTAACAATATATTGTTTGAAAACAAAGTAATACATTTCTACAAAAATATTCTTAATTTAATATCAACTCTTAATTACTATTTTTTTAAAAATTGTTTACAAAATTTCTGGAACCCCACAAAAATAGGGCTTTAATAACCTAGTTTATATACTATCGTGATAGTAAAATTTTTTAAATTTCCTTTTTTGGAAATTTTTTATTCATTTAATTTGTTTACAAAATTTGATAATTAAACAAATTTGATATTTAATTGAATGATGTATTTAGATGTTTATTATAATGATTAAAAATTAAATAAACATGATATTTAATTGAATGATGTATTTAGATGCTTTTATAGCAATTGATAATTAAATAAATTTGATATATTTTTTTACATATGTAAATACTTATTAAACCTATGGTTTTTATTTATAATTTATATATGTAAACAAATTAATTATTAGATAAAAAATAATCATCCCAAAATATATTATGTAAATTTACATGTACATTAAATATAAATTAAAAATTTTAGTTTTATATATAGCGACACTATTTGTTTATAACATAATGTGCCTATTAGCTTAGTTGGTTTGAGTATTCCATTAACAATGCACAACGTCCAAGTTTGATCCCTGTTTGGACCATTAATTTTAAATTAAACCGTAAATTATATTTTTGAAAAAAAATCTTATGATCACGTACGGATTAGGAATCTGTAGGCCCAATACAAATTGTTGATCCGTATGAGCTAAAAAAACTCATACGAATCGGTGATCGTATGAGTCATACGGATCATCAATCCGTGTGAATCATACAAATCATATATTCAACAATTCGTCTGAGTTTTTTTTTTTTTTACGGATTGTCAATCCGTATGAACCTATGGATTGACAATCCATAAAAAAAAAACTCATGCGAAATGTTGATCTGTATAAGTTAAAAAAAAACTCATGCGAAATCGGTGATCCGTATGAATCATACGGATGTCGATCCGTATGAATCATATGGATCGTAGATTCGTGAAAAAATGAAGGGCATTTAGCCCTTTCATTGTGTTGCTGGTGCCCCAAGCAGTTCCCTAACCCAAATAGATTTGGTCCACTCAAATGAATTGGCAACTCTAATTATCAAGGTGAGCAAAGGGTCTGGTTCTCGGTTCAAGAGTCCAACCCGCTAGACCGAACCGAATTTAATAACACTTCTCTAGACCAGCTCCTATGTTCTCCCGTTATTAGAACTCAAGTGAAGTCTTAAGTCTCCTGAGTCCAAATCATCTGAACATCGGACTTCAACAAAGTGGATGCATGCATGCCTCTTCTTCCACTTTCTCACCAACACCTACAAGTGTTGCGCGCCCTCGTTCACTGCACCCGCCACAAACAACTACGCAAAGGTCGTGCCCTTCACGCTCGCATCCTCGTAACCGGTTCCTTCTCCTCCACTCAAATCGCCAACAGCCTCATCAACCTCTACGCCAAGTGCAGCCATTTCTCAAAAGCCAACCTCGTATTCGACAGCATCAACAACAAGGACGTTGTCTCATGGAACTGTCTCATCAACGCCTTCTCCCAGCAACAAGCCCACGCCCCCTCTCTTCACGTCATGCACCTCTTCCGCCAATTGGTGATGGCCCACAAAACCATTGTCCCCAACGCCCACACCCTCACCGGCGTCTTCACCGCCGCCTCCACCCTCTCCGACTCTCGCGCCGGCCGCCAGGCCCACGCCCTCGCCGTCAAAACCGCCTGCTCCCACGACGTCTTCGCCGCCAGCTCGCTCCTCAACATGTACTGCAAAACGGGCCTTGTTTTTGAGGCGCGTGATCTGTTTGACGAAATGCCTGAGAGGAATGCTGTTTCTTGGGCTACCATGATTTCTGGGTATGCTTCTCAGGAGCTCGCTGATGAGGCTTTTGAGCTCTTTAAACTCATGCGTCATGAAGAAAAGGGCAAAAATGAAAATGAGTTTGTGTTCACTAGTGTTCTTAGTGCCTTGACATGTTACATGCTTGTCAACACTGGAAGGCAGGTTCATTCTCTTGCTATGAAAAACGGGTTGGTTTGCATTGTCTCTGTGGCAAATGCTCTTGTGACGATGTATGTGAAATGTGGGAGCTTGGAGGATGCGCTTAAGACTTTTGAGTTGTCAGGGAATAAGAATTCGATCACATGGTCGGCTATGGTTACTGGTTTTGCACAGTTTGGGGATTCTGATAAGGCTTTGAAGCTGTTTTATGATATGCATCAATCTGGAGAGTTGCCTAGTGAGTTTACTCTTGTTGGGGTCATCAATGCTTGTAGTGATGCTTGTGCTATTGTGGAAGGGAGACAAATGCATGGGTATTCCTTGAAGCTGGGGTATGAATTGCAGTTGTATGTTTTGTCGGCTTTGGTTGACATGTATGCAAAATGTGGTAGCATAGTGGATGCTCGGAAGGGTTTTGAGTGTATACAACAACCCGATGTTGTTCTTTGGACTTCAATCATAACGGGGTATGTACAAAATGGGGATTATGAAGGTGCTTTGAATTTGTATGGCAAAATGCAGTTGGGGGGAGTTATCCCCAATGATTTAACTATGGCGAGTGTCCTTAAGGCTTGTTCTAACCTGGCAGCTTTAGATCAAGGAAAGCAAATGCATGCTGGGATTATTAAGTATAATTTCAGCTTGGAAATTCCGATTGGGAGTGCTCTTTCTGCCATGTATGCAAAGTGTGGAAGTTTGGATGACGGGTACCGCATCTTTTGGAGGATGCCTGCCAGAGATGTAATTTCGTGGAATGCGATGATATCTGGACTTTCTCAAAATGGTCGGGGTAATGAAGGCTTGGAGTTGTTTGAGAAGATGTGCTTGGAGGGAACGAAGCCTGATAATGTCACGTTTGTGAATCTTCTCTCTGCTTGTAGTCATATGGGACTGGTGGACAGAGGGTGGGTTTATTTTAAGATGATGTTTGATGAATTTAACATTGCTCCAACAGTAGAGCATTATGCTTGCATGGTTGATATCTTGAGCCGTGCTGGTAAACTCCACGAAGCAAAAGAGTTCATTGAATCAGCAACGGTTGACCATGGTCTGTGTCTGTGGCGCATATTATTAGCAGCCTCTAAGAACCATCGTGACTATGATCTTGGTGCTTATGCTGGAGAGAAACTAATGGAGTTAGGCTCGCTGGAATCATCTGCTTATGTGTTGCTATCAAGTATATATACAGCTTTAGGAAAGTGGGAAGATGTGGAGCGAGTAAGGGGGATGATGAAAGCCCGAGGGGTGACTAAAGAACCTGGTTGTAGCTGGATTGAGTTGAAAAGTTTGACTCATGTATTTGTTGTGGGAGACAATATGCACCCGCAAATTGATGAAATACGGTTGGGGTTAAAACTGTTAACCAAGTTGATGAAAGATGAAGGATATCAACCTCTTTTGGATTCATTGCCTCCTGAAACTATCAGTGATGATTTGAAAGGTATTATTTGATAAATGTTCCCATTCTTTACCAATCAATGTTTCCAATTAATAGAGTGATTTTTCTTTTGTTTTATGGATTAGGGTATGGTTTAATACTTTATTTCCTACTGTTAAAGAAGCCATCTTAGTAACTGTATTGAGAATTTGAGATAAATGCAAAGTGCATCTGAATCAACATCTTCTTGTCTTCAAACTAATTTGCTCCACCTGCTTGCCTTTTCTTTGTGGTTTATTATTGGTTTTTATTGATAGAGTTTCAACTTTTATTTTGATTCTTTTTATTTTCATTTTTCCTTATTCTTGTAGATCAAGAAGACAGCCATGAGATACAACTTAGGGTTTGTAGTGGCTTGTAGCAACATTGGGGAGATGATTAACTCATGCACAACGTAAGACTATTGTTCATTATATTCAGAAACCTCTATTTTATCTTTTTTGTCATTTCTTTGATTGAGATTTTTGTGTGAAGATTGCTTTTTACATTTGAGAAATTTGTCCTTTTATGTTGCGCATTTAGAAATAAGTCTGTTTACATTAAAGAATGTATGTTACCATTCTTCCTCTAATCCTAGAAGTTGTTATTACCACATTCTTGTTTTCTCCCTTAAAAAATATCTCAACTTAATAGTGATGTGTTCATTTTCAGGATAGCATTTCACCATCGAGTTGCAATTAGTGCATTGGTGTTGCTGTCTTCAATGTTTTGTGCTTTTTGCTGGTTGATTAGCTGAGGGCATTGTCACCCATCAAGAAACAAGGTAATTGACGTGCCAATTATTCGAATCTTACCCACTGCCAAAATTTTCAAGCTGCGATTGTTATGTGCAAATGATTAGTTCATTTATGGGGAAAATACTGACATGAATCACAATCCGAATCTTGAACTGGAAAGAGGTCAGCAGTCATTTTATCCTCTCAGGTCAATCAGTGGGAAACTAAGAGTGGAGCGGGTGGACAACCAGCTAACGAATTAGACCTGATTGAATTTCAACTCTATAATGCGTTGGGTCATTTGCACTCCAGACAACTATATGTGCTGGCAATATCTTAAACTCCAAGGTTGTTCTTTTCGCTCGTTTAAATTGGCAAAGCTCATATAGACCAGAAAGAAAGGCTAAGCTCATCAGTATACTACAGCCCCATCATATCATACGACCAAACACCTAGAGAAAACTTTTACAAAGAGCTATGGATGGAGTTCTAAAAGTACACTCGTATTTATTATTGGGTATAAGTTATGATGATAGAATTTTGTTCCTTGACTTTCAAATTGCTTGTTGTAAGTGTCAAGTTACCACACATCGAAGATGTTTCACTAAAACTACGCGAAAGAAAAATTGTTTTGCTAAATTCTGCTTTATTGTTGGAATCCATGGATCATTGATTGTTTTCTTCTACATTCACTTGCTGAGTTTGTGTCTTATTTACACTTTCGATCTTCCCTGGTGATACTGAATCCTCAACACCCAAGAGCAGTAATTCGAGGAAACCCTATCAGAGGTGAGAGGATAGGATTCTTCGGCACCACCCTCCATCCTTCTCATTCATTGTAGAAATATTTATTGATAGATGTAATTACATGATCTACAATAAGTTATTTAAAGAATTTTGGTTCTTGTAACCAGGTTGTCAGGGTTTGATATGATTTTCTAAACTGTTGGTTGTTCTGCGTTTATATGATTTGTTAAAGGAAATAAGTCATTTCTTGCAAAATTGCTTCTACATTAATATGATATTGTTGTAAAAATATACATATACTGATCTAAACATGCAAATCAATTTAAATGACATATTTAGATCAAATAGCGGAAATTAAAAATATTACGAGCGTACATTCAGCCATTGTAAATTGAACGGGAAACGGCGCACACACGAACCTGAAAGACAGTTTTGTTATTCCAGATCCTTACTCACTCTGAATAGATGGTGTATTTTTTCTGAATAGAGAAGTGAGTTTGGTGATACAAAACTGAGAGCACCCCATCCTATTTATAGAGTCTGTCCATCACAGAGTTCTCAACTTGTTATCAGAACGTGAGATAGGAAGTTATCAGTACGCGATATAAGAAGTTATCAGTACGTGAGATAAATGATGGGTACGTGATTTGTTACTGAAGGTGGTTGCAAATATATTTGCAAAGATATGGTTTGAATGTGGATGGAAAATGGACCAGATTCAAAATAACTAAATGTTCCAAAATAATAAAATAAAATATAACAAAAGATTTCGAACGTGAACGTGGGCGCTTCCAACATTCTCCCACTTGGTCCATTTAACCCAACATCAACCGTAACAAGAAACGTAATATATGAGTCATGGCGATAGGTCCTCTGATGATGAGTAGTATCTTCCCTGTACCACAATATATCAAGTCTCTCAACACTAGCTCTCAACTTAATGAATAAACCATATGTTTATTCTATATCTAAACCGAATGATTTTTCTCGAAATAAATAAATATGTGCACAAAATCATATGAGAAAATATCTAACTGAATAAGAGTTTCATTGAAAATAACAAACGTACGTACAATGAAATTACATCATGGAACCAAGTCTCATTCGTACTACATGATCCTTAAAATTCTTTGGTGGCATGCCTTTAGTTAAAGGATCAGCAATCATCAACTCAGTGTTGACGTGTTCAATGACCACTTTCTTTTCTTTAACACGTTCTCTTATGGCTAAATACTTAATGTCGATGTGCTTACTTCGACTTCCATTTTTGTTATTTTTAGCCATAAACACTGCAGTAAAGTTGTCACAATACAACTTTAATGGCCTAGAAATAGAGTCCACAACTCTAAGGCCAGATATGAAACTCTTCAACCATACACCATGCGAGGTAGCCTCAAAACAAGAAACGAACTCAGCCTCCATAGTGGAAGTAGCAGTCAAGGTTTGTTTGGTACTTCTCCAAGATACAGCTCCACTGGCTAACATAAAAATATAACCAGATGTTGATCTTCGTGAATCAACGCAACCAGCAAATTCTGAGTCGGAGTAGCCAATCACTTCCAGACAATCAGTTTGTCTGTACATGAGCATGTAATCTTTTGTTCCTTGAAGATATCTCATCACTTTCTTTGCAGCTTTCCAGTGGTCAATACCTGGATTACTTTGATATCTTCCCAAGACTTCAACAGCGAATGCAATATCAGGTCTAGTGCAAACCTGAGCATACATAAGGCTTCCAACTGCTAAAGCATATGGAATATTTTTCATGTGTTTCCACTCAAAATCATTTTTGGGGCATTGACTCAAAGCAAGTTTGTCACCCTTCACAATGGGAGCTACACTTGGTGAACAGTCTTTCATATTAAATCTCTTTAAAACTTTATTGATATAGGTTTCTTGAGACAAGCCTAAAATGCCTCAAGATCTTTCTCTATGGATCTTTATGCCTATGACATAAGATGCCTCTCCCATATCCTTCATATCAAAGTTCTTTGAGAGAAATTGTTTCACCTCATATAGCATACCCTTATCATTAGTCGCAAGCAGAATGTCATCTACGTATAATACAAGGAAACAAATCTTACTCCCACTGACCTTCTGGTATATACAGTGATCCATGACATTCTCTTCAAAGCTAAATGAAGAAATGACCTCATGAAATTTTAAATACCATTGGCAGGAGGCTTGTTTCAATCCATAGATGGACTTATTAAGCTTGCAGACTAAGTGCTCACCAACGCTAGATAAGAATCCCTCAGGTTGTTTCATGTAAACCTCTTCTTCTAGATCACCATTCAGGAACGTCGTTTTCACATCCATTTGATGTAGCTCAAGATCAAAATGAGCTACTAATGCCAAAATTACTCGAAGAGAGTCTTTCTTAGATACAGGGGAAAAGGTCTCACTGTAATCGATTCCTTCTCTTTGAGTGAATCCTTTAGCAACAAGTTTTGCTTTATGTCTCTCAATGTTGCCTTCTGAGTCTTTCTTTGTTTTGAAGACCCATCTACATCCGATGGCTTTTACACCAACAAGAAACTCAACGAGATCCCAAACTTGGTTAGATGCCATAGAATCCATCTCATCCCTCATAGCATTATACCACAAATTCGATTCCTTAGAACTCATGGCTTGTGAAAACGTCTCAAGATCATTTTCGGCTCCAATGTTGTAGTCTGATTCTTGTAGGTACACTACATAATCACTAGGAATTGCTGTCTTTTTTATTCTAGTAGATCTTCTTAATGTTGTTTGGTCATCTTGCTGAGGAACTTGTTCAACTGGTTCTTCACCAGTTTGTTCAATATCATCATGTTGTTCCTCACAAACAACTTGATCTACATGATCACTTTCAACAACTTGTGGAACTTCAATCACTGGTTGTCTAACACCCATTTTAACTTGAGGGGTGAGAATGACTACCAACCTATT
Organism: Glycine soja; assembly: GCF_004193775.1. Taxonomy (NCBI): domain Eukaryota; kingdom Viridiplantae; phylum Streptophyta; class Magnoliopsida; order Fabales; family Fabaceae; genus Glycine; species Glycine soja. The sequence continues at coordinate 34,669,546 of NC_041012.1, read as the reverse complement.
ACTTGTCCCAGAAGGTTCAGCTTCATAGTGATCCCTTTCAGAAGAAATGTTCCGAAATTGATCACTCCCACTGATCAAGTCATTTTCAAGAAACTTTGCATTCCTTGATTCCACAATCCTAGTGTAGTGGGATGGACAATAGAACCTATACCCTTTAGACCTTTCAGCATATCCAATGAAATACCTAGTAATAGTCTTAGGGTCTAGTTTCTTCTCTTGTGGATTATAAATTCTTACTTCAGACAGGCATCCCCAAACGCGTATATGTCGCAAACTTGATTTCCAACCTTTGAATAACTCAAAAGGTGTCTTTGAGACAACCTTGATTGGAACTCGGTTTAATATATACGCAGCCGTCTTAAGAGCATCAATCCACAAAAATTGAGGAAGCTTTACATTACTCCTCATGCTTCTCACCATGTCTAATAAGGTTCGATTTCTTCGTTCTGCCACACCATTCTGATCCGGAGAACCAGGCATAGTGTATTGGGCAACAATCCCATGTTCTTGAAGAAATTTTGCAAATGAACCTGGTGCTTGTCCATCCTCTGTGTGTCTACCATAGTACTCCCCACCTCTATCTGATCTCACGATCTTAATTTGTTTTCCACATTGTTTCTCAACTTCAGCCTTAAAAACTTTAAATGCATCTAAAACTTCATTCTTAGAATGAAGTAAGTAGAGATACATATATCGTGAATAATCATCTATAAAGGTTATGAAGTATTTCGGACTATTTGCATCCATGTCTGGACAACATATGTCTGTATGTATGATTTCTAATAAATTAGAACTCCTCTTTGCACCCTTTTTAGACTTGTTAGTTTGCTTACCCTTAATGCAATCTACACAAGTCTCAAAATCAGCGAAATCCAAAGTACTAAGTACTCCTTCATTTACTAATCGCTTGATTCTCTCAATAGAGATATGTCCTAATCTCCGGTGCCACAACATAGAGGATTCTTCATTCACAATACATTGTTTTAACCCAACAGAAACGTGCATATAAGTAGCGTCATTTTTCAATTCAATCGAATAAAGATCATCAACCAATTGACCACAACCAATAATTTCAGATTTATTTAGTAAATTAAAACCAAAGTCTGTAAAATTAAAATAAAATCCCAAAGGTGCAAGTTTAGAAACAGAAATTAAGTTTTTACAGAAATTAGGAACATAAAAAACTTTCTCCAAATGTAATTTAAAGTCACTACTTAAAACTAAGACGCACGTTCCAATGGCCTCTACATGCGAGCTCATCCTACTCCCTGAGTAGATGCACTGCTCACTTCCCACTGGCTTCCTTAGGCTTTCCATACCCTGCAAGGTATTAGAAACATGGATTGTAGAACCAGAGTCAATCCACCATGTATTATGATTCACATTAATCATATTAGATTCATAACAAACAAAGGCAAATGGTGTACCTTTCTTCTCAAACCAACTTTTAAATTTGGGGCAGTCCTTCTTCATGTGTCCTTTCCTTTTACAAAAGAAACACTTTGACTCCTTTTTAATTGTTGGTTGAGTCGGAATCCTTCCTTTATTGGTGCCTACAGACTTCTTCCTATCTTTTCCAGAAGTAGAAGTAGTCAAATTTACCTTCTCACCCTCTTCCATTATCAATCTCTCCTCTTCTTGAACACACATGGTCATCAATTCATTAATAGACCATTTATCCTTATGTGTGTTGTAGGAGATTTTGAAGGGTGTATACTGTTGAGGTAGGGTGCACAAAATGAAATGTACCAGGAAGGATTCAGACATAGTAACTTCCAGGGTTTTCAATTGAGCCACTATGTCCCTTAAGCGCATGATATGTTCACGCACACCCCTCATTCCAGTAAGCTTAATGAAAGAGAATTGCATAATGAGTGTGCTAGCAAGCGACTTCTCAGAGGTCGTAAACTGTTCATCAATGACTTTCAATAGATCTCTGACCTTATCATGCTGGTCAACTGAACCTTGAATACTAGCGGATATGTTGGTTTTTATGAACATAACGGAGAGACGATTAGATCTCTCCCACTTTTCATAAAGATCAACAACATCAGGTTCGCTAGTTTCAGTAATGGCCGGTGACTCATCCTTCCTTATAGCATAGTCAATATCCATCCAGCCCAAATGAAGGAGAACTCTTTCCTTCCAAACCTTATAATTATCACCTTCCAAAATGGGAAGGTCACAAGAAATATTCATAGATTGTGAAACTGCAAACAAACACACATGCTCATTAAGAAAATTTGAGACTAAACAAATGTCATATTTTGCCAATGCAAATCATGTCTCAATATATGAATCTAGTGACACAAAACTTGCCTGTGGGCTAAAGTCCTACTCAATTAGATTCATCATGCAACTTTATGATAAAACTATTAAATCATGTTCTTTTCCTTAATTCCTATGGGTAAATTAAGAAATATAATTTAATATTTTATGCTAATTAATCATACAAATATAACAAAATTTCTGTGGGTAGATTTCATCATATTACATATGATTAATCACAATTAATATTTCTAATGTGATTAAAAATTTAGCATATAATTTTACTCAATTAAAGATGTTGTGGCTATTCTCTAATTTAATAAAATTATATTAATCACTTAACATTCAAAAATAATTTTTGCATAAACATACTTAATAATGCAAATATGCTCAATATTGAATCATAAAAATTACATGTATACCAATTCAAAATAACATTGTACGTATATCCATTCAACATGTAATAAACTTTAAAGGATGAAATCCAATGCATACCAGTATTTAACATAATATTGCATGTTCATAATAACTTAGAGACACACAATTTTAAACTATTTGCGCATAAATCATTTATCCTTCAGAAGTTATAAATACACATGAACTGCATTTAATAAACAATTAAATTGCAGTAGTTTAGTGACAAAGGGAGTCCTTTCATGCTGCAGGTCAAGGGTTCAAAGCATGCCCAAGGCGTTTTCGTTTCATTTATACGTTAAGATAGAGCTAGTATCCTTGAGAGGCTTTGAGCCCCATCCTTAAAATTAGTCAACATTAGTCGGAGTTTGGTCAAAATTAGTTCAAAAATCATATTTAGAGTAGTTTCTATTTGATTGGACTTGTAAAAAATTACAAATCCAACGTTTCAAATCAAACTTTTAGCTTCCAATTCATTCATATTTTTCATGACTATCATATACCAAAATATTGATGAGACATACGCTGTTAGCAAACTTGAATGGGACACAATATTTTTTTTGTGTATGGAACAGAATGATTTTCTTTTTTAGCGGGCCTATCGGTAATGGAACACAGTAATTATCCTATAATAGAATGATTAAAATGTAATTTTGATTTTCTTATCATTTTGGTTCTTATAAAATATTTAATTGAGATAATTTGTCCTTTAATTTTAAAAATTCAGGACTTTTGGTCATTTTATTAAATTATTAATAATAATTATGATTAGTAAATGTATTACATTAATTAAAAAATATTACATAATAAATTAGGATAAAAAATGAGTTGAGTTTTGACTAAGAAATAAATCAATTCAAAGGTTGAATTGAATTTAATATAAATCTTTATTTTTAACTTAATACTTAATTCAAACTAACTTACAATTTGTTTCAACTTATCAACTTAATTCAATTTAAAATTATAATTATTTTATATATTTATACTTATTTATTTTATTATATGCAAAAATAAAATTAATATGGAATTAGTGGAAAAATAATCACATCAATTTAATAATATATAATATATTACTACATATATATGTATTTTTTAATATATATATATATATATATATATATATTAAATTTATAATCATTGTACATGTTTTTATTTATTCATTTCATACTAAAAAAATATTAAATAAAATAAAAAATTTTAAGAATTCAATAACATAAAATATTTAATATATTGATAGATAAATTTAGTAAACATAAATAGAGAGATATGTCAAATTGATTCACAAAGTCATCTCTAAATTCAGTTATATGTGGTTCAATTTTAACTTAAAGTTCAAATTTAAACTCAAATTCAGTTCATTAAATCCTATGAATAAGTTTAAAAGTCAATTTTGGAGTCCCCAATCTTTTAGTTGGGTTTATTCCAAGTGAACATGAAACTATGAGGGGAAGGCGGAAAGAAAGATCCCATGGGGACCTTCAAATTAAATTGACCCTATCAACTAACCCATTACTAAATGATCCCTCAATTTTGTATTTGTAATTGACAGAAAGGGGACATCTCCATCGCTTACGAAAATCAACTTCATTCGCAACTTCTCCCACCAATTGGTCTCAAGCTCCTATCTCCTTTTGCTTCAATTCAAATCATATGCTAAGTCCCCCCTTCCTGTGACGCGTACTCACAACAGGTAAGGAATTTCACTACTATCATTATCTGTTTCATTGCATTTTTTTTATTGTGCTGTACCTGTACCTGTTTCTGTTTCGAGCTATAATGCGAATTATTGTAGTTGGTGTAAGACAGATTTGTACGGCCTGTCTGTGAGAACGATTTATTTTGATCTTCTTGTGCTTATTGGGTGTTTGAAGGAATGCATCAAAGAGATCCAAAAGTGACCGAATCAGTTTTTTTTTTTAATCTGGTTAATTAAATTGCCTAATGATATTTACCTTAGTGTTGAAATTTAAACAGGATGCAAATTGTGAAACACATCTATATTTGAGTTGTATGTTAACTTCTTTTTTTTGGGTACATTTTATCATCTTAATAGCATTTTGATGTTTCCCTGGATGTCGCTATGTTTATCTTGTTCTTGTCTATTACTGCTCTGAAGAACTGAATTGGAAGACAATGCAATACTAGGTTTGCTTTGTCCTGTGCATGATTTCTTTGCGAGACAAAGCACGGCTGATGATGAATATATATTGCTTTGGAAGGAATCTAGTCACTACTGCTGCATCCTATTTACCTCCTGTTCAACTCCCAACACAAAGGTATAAAGCTATTGGATATTTATTATTATTTAATTACCTGTTACTTTCCTTTGTACCATTAAACTTGTTTATACTTACAATTATGTTTTTTTTTTCATTTAAATTAAATACTGATTTGTTAGTGTTGTGGATGTCATTTGTGTTTTTAGAAAAGCCATATATGTATCTTGCAAAATGTTATTTAATGTATTCTGTACAACTATTTTTATGTTAATGCAGGGAAGTGCATTTTTGGTATATTTTACCTGATGAGGTAAAGAGCACAACCCTATTGAACCGATATTTAGAAATTCTATCACCTTGTGAGAAAGAAAATATATTTCGCATGCGTGGGGAACAACTGAGAAAAGGAGCACTCCTGGCCCGTGCATTGGTTCGCACTACATTGGCAAGATGTAAGTTTTATTATTCTGGTGTTGTTGTCCTTCTTAGTTTTTCTTCTTCCTTTTGCATTCTATCATTTGTATAACATTATTCTAATATGCACCAATCTCCAAGTATATATTTATGTTATTGAGATCTACGTATGTTATGTATTTCAGTCACCATTTAGAAGTTAATGGACCAAAAGATTGTGGTTTCGTATAATGGTTGATACCACCATAGTAACTAATATTCTAGTGGCAATTTTGTGGATCACTCATTTTGTCTTTGTTTCATGTTTCATCTAGAATCAACATGATAGTTTACTCCTACAGCTTAATTACAATTTTAACATGATTTGATTAGTTTTCACTTATTAAGCATATCACATACATGTTTCATGAATATGATTTATATGGAACTATCTGCCATGATTACATCTGTAATTTGTATGTTGTTTCAATTATGCTTCATTTGGTTTTGATCTTTCTACATCATGACAGAGATCATATATCTAAACAATATTGTTTACTGCTAGATCAGACGAATTTTCAAATTGATCCAAAATCCTTAAAGTTTATGAAGAACAATTATGGCAAGCCTGAGGTGTGTTTTTAAACTGTTAATTTATTAACTTATGTATGTCTTGCACTTTCTTCTTGCATAGTTGATATGCCTTGTTCAATGAGCTTTTTTGTAAACACTAACAGTTTATAGTAACATATTTGAATAGTTGGACTGGCAATATGCTGATGATTGGAGCCTACCGCATCTGCATTTTAATATCTCACACACTTCTTCTTTGATAGCTTGTGGAGTGACTGTGGGTTCACCTGTATGTATTGTATTCTATTTCACAGAAGTTATTTATTTGTAAACAAGTCATTGTATTCTCCTTTAGTTTTATGACTTTCTATCCTATTGTCTTTTTTTTTTTTATGAAGACCATTGTCTTTGAATTGAATTAAGTTGCCATTCTCATTGTAGATTGGTATTGATGTGGAAGAGAAACAAAGGAGGTTAAAGAATGATATTTTAGCCTTTGCACAACGATTCTTTTCTCCCCATGAAATAGAAATGCTGACTCACATTGCAGACCCTGAACTTCGGCTTCAGGAGTTTATTAAATTATGGACTCTGAAGGTTAGTAGTCAGTATATTGAATGTAGCTATTGCTGCTAGGCTTCCTATTTAATAAGTTAAGAGTCAGGTGAGAAACAAATGTTTGAACTATGATATTGAGAAAAATATGGTTACTTTTTTATTTAGCTTCATATCAAATTTTATTCTCTTTGAGAATTATTTATTTTTTGAGAAGTAATGGGGCATTGGTGTACCAAACGAGTTAAAAGGTTCTATCTTATATTGGCTTTGAAAACATCTCACATTGGCATGTGAATGTTATTTGAACTTCTTCTCAATGGGTAAAGATGCAAGTAGCTCTAATAGAAATAATGTTTGTAGCTCCTGCAACGGGAGATACCATACGTGTTTTGTTTTTCGGTGCAAAATATTCAAGAAGTCAGATGTAGAGTCATATGCACAAATTTCCTTTGAAGCTGATATGTTTTAAAACACAAGCATAATATGGCTTGTAGGTTGAAATCCAATCTATGTTTTATGGTTCTGCAGCTATTACTTACATATACATTTCCCATTTATAGGAGTCTTATGTGAAAGCAATAGGGAGGGGCTTCTCAGCCTCACCTTTTAAGACTTTCACTATTCGATTAAGAGACCACCATGTGAAAGGAGACATCCATGCTCCACCTCTTATAACTTCTAAGGTATGCTCTTGCAAAGTTTGTTTGAACTTTGAAAAATAGAGCTCTTAATTTGAGATATTAAATTGATTTTTCCTCTGGAGTTAACTGCTGTCAAAAAATGGGCATGTGCTAAAATATATAAGCTAATAATATTCAGGTCACCATTGCAGTATAGTGTGAATCCTTGCTTCATTTTTAACATTAGTGATGTATTGGCTTTGTATACGCTTAGCATTCTACTCCGTTGACAGGCACCTGATATTACTGTTGTTGAGGCTTCTGATGACGTGAAGAATCCGTCGAACAATTGGCAGTTTGTGCTTCTTGAGTTAGCTGGTTCTCACTACGCTGCCATTTGTATAGAACAGAACAGCGTCAATACAGGTATGTGTCTTGTGCTGTAAAGAGTATATTGCATCAATGCTAGTAGCACAACATCACTATCACGAATGGTTGCATGTCTGCATGGTAAACAGACACATTTGTACCTGTAGCCATTTATGGCTCCAACAATTGTATGAATAATATAGTTTGCGCTACTATTATGAGTTTGAATAGTTGCTACGACCTCATGTTTGTGGTTTGCAGGAAATGGACGTATTCCAATAAACCTGACCCTAAGGAAAACAATACCATACGTGGAGGATGAATGTATTTCTGCAACAGACAGTGCTGTAGTGATTGGTGGCTTGACTAGACTGTCAGATTAGTGATTCTGTGATGAAATGGAAATTTCGGCCTTCTTTTAGCGTTTTGGAACAAATGGTTCCAATCTATTTTAATGCTTCATTTGTGTTCTTGTTGCCTAGAATTCGTCCTCTTGAGGTGTGCTGCCATATTGCACACCCGATTTCGTGGTCTCTACTTTTAGTTGTGTAACTCTAGTCAACAAAGTTGCATATTGCAATCCATGACAAATTTATTTATTTATATATGGAAATGTATGAAAATTGATATTGATATGACAAATTTATTTATTTTACCGTAGGCAGCTGACACGACTGTAGTGGGACGAAACCAACACAGGATCATTTTCCATTACGATTCACTAGAAATTATCTTTGAAGTATACATAAAAACTTCGTACCCCATTGCCCAGAGGCTTTTCGCTATGGGAAGGTATGAAGTATACATATTCTTGTAAAAAAATATAAAAATATTTTTCATAATTTAACTTATGATCAAGTTATTTTATTTGTATCTTGACATTCTTTTAGTGTTGATATTATTCATGTTAATATATAATTTAAAAATAATTAAATAAAAATAGTTTGTAGGAAATAAATATTAAAATAATATTTTTAATAAATGAAAAAATTTAAAATATTATAAAAATTAAAAGAATATAATATTGAGTTAAAACTATAATAAGCATTGATAGAGTATAATATTATTAAAGTGCATTCATGATTGATTTTATATTACAAAAAAGATTGATGGCATAAACTTTGATAATTTATAAAGATAATAATTTTATCATATAATATATTTAACATGCATCTATTACTCTAATAATAAAAAATATAATTTCATTTAGGGGATTAATCACCAATTGATTGAAAAATTAGTAATTAATCACAAATTTATTGATAAAATCAATTATAGTTTGATTAGAGACACACCCCATTCATTCGAAATTAAGAGTTAGAATTAGACTTCAATTCAATTTAAAATGAATACAAATCTCAGCACCAAACTTACTTAATATATGTTTATTTTTTCTTATTATATAACGTGGAAATTAAAATTTTCATAAATAATATATATTGTAAGCCACTACATTTGTTAATTAAATATTTATACTTATTGACATTGAAAATATAAAATGAAAAATATTTATAATATATAAAACATTTATCTAAAAAAATATAAATTATAATAACTAAGTGTATTTTAAACAAATATTAAAAAATTTAAATCCATAAATATCTAAATTTAGAGGTAATATTTACATTATATAAAAAATTTACATGAAAATACATAAATATTTAAACAATAAAAGTAACTATGAATGAGCAATAACCAAACTTCAAAACTATAGCACAAAAATGAATACTTTACATGGCATGTCAATAAAAATTTATACTTTCTAGTTTGCCGAATGATATCTTAAACTTCAAATTAAGGATAAAGTGATAATTTAACATTTACATAAACTAATATTTATTATTTATTATTTATTATAAAAGTTAATATAATAACAATAATAAAATTATAATATAAAATATTATTATTTAAGAATATTAATCATAATTTCACGTACAACTTTTATGTTTCTAGTTCATAATATATATATATATATATATATATATATATATATATATATATATATATATAATTTACTCAAATCTTCAACCAATTATTTATATTTCAAATCAGTAATTAATAATTAAAAAATTGTTATACATTATGATATCTAACACCAAATTATTATTATTTTTTAATTTACATTTTTACATTATAAAAATTTTAAATATTTTATAACATTGTTCATAAATCACAAACGAGCATATATGTCGTGAAAGGAATGCATCGCTCACTTGAATTTATGTTTTAATTTAAAAATATATAGATAAAAATGTTATTTCATACAAATATTTTGTTAAATCCATTTTTTTAATGAGGATTTATAACTTTAGATTGATTGAAATATTTCAAAATAATTATTTAAATTAATTTTTTATTTAAGATGTAATTAATTTTTATTTTTCTCATTTGTTATATTTTAAAAATCATAATCCGTTATATATATACCCAACTATATATCTATAACGGATAATTAGTAATTAAAAATATTATAATTTATGATAAAATAAATAGAAAAGATTTTTATTATAAATAATTTCTAATATAAATTAATAAATATTTATATATTTAAAATATTTTATATTAATATTTATAAATAATGTTTATTCCAATTCTAGTCTAATTTGAATATCAATGAAGAAGATGCTAGAAGTGAAATAATCGATGCAAAATGTATGTATTCATTTTCTATGTAGTACATAGATGAACAGTCCTTGTGTGTCATGCATATGTATCTTTGTTAATAAATTATTTGTTTGTAAAAAAACATGACAAATTCTAAATATAACAAAAATTTATTAAGAATGTTTCCTTGTGTAAAAACTGAATTGATATTCCTTCTAATGAAAATAAACATCATAAATAAAAATTTAAAAACTTGGTTATTATGCATGACACTAAAAAAATCAAACTTGGTCCCAAAATAATTAGACAGACTAAAAAAATAATAATAAATAGATGAAAGAGAAAAATAATTTTACAAAATTAATCTTATATTATTCTTAATTTATGTGTAGATTTTGTTGTCCATCTTTAATATTATAAGAAATATAAATAAAAAAACTAATTAATGTTATATTGAAAAACTAAAGTAGAAATTATTTGTGAATAATTTTTCTTAGGTAACAATTAGAATGGAATAAGGAAAAAAAAAATATATATATATATATATATATATATATATATATATAAATCGACTATTGTGAGAATATTTTTTTGTGAGAATAAAAATAAATATTTTTTCAATCATTAAATAACTTTATTTTAAAATTAATTATTTAACATGAAATTAAACATTTGAATAACTTTATTTTAACATTACATTAGCTGATATTTCAACTTAATTTTAAATTACTTAATGCAAAGCCAAACACATATTTTAGATAGCTTTTGCTTTATATCTAAATTTTAGTTGTAACTTGCTTTCAAATAAAACATTTAAACATAAATTACTTTACTTGGAAATCAATTATAGGACACATTGGCGACCGTTTGTTCTGTTTTATTACCGAAGGAAGTGGAAACAAAGTGAGTCTTTCTTTCTTTTGCCTTCTTAAATATGCTGATTTTCTTTCGGTTGTGCTTTTTTTTTTTTTTTTTTTTTGGGCAAGAACAAAATTGTTATTTTCTTATTTTCCTTATCACCGAAAGTTTAGCCAAGTCTGAACAAGAATATGCGGCAAGCTTGAGAACTAGAAGGCAACATCATTGACACCCACAAAGCTATAACAACCTCAGCATTTGCAACACTCACACGTGTCAATTACAACGAACAACCTTTTTTGGCATCGTTTCTGTGAATCCTTGATAATGTTTAGGAGTTATTTCTTTCTCTTCTCTTTTTCTTCCTACGGTTATTCCATAACAAAGTTAGAGTATATACCATTGTCTGAAAGCTAACATAGCTAGAACAACATGGCAAGTCCACCTCAGAATTCAGACCTAATATTCCCAGCAGCAGACGTTGCTGGAGAACTGAATCCTGGGAGAAACACACACTTTCATGTTGATCCTACGTCTTCTGAGGTGGATGCCTCCAAGGTAATGATGGTACCTACATGCATATTTTCATTTTCATATTACTAGTGAAAGTATAATAACGTGTTATTGCAATAAGAAAAATTATTAAATCAGATTTAGGACCTGAGTAAGTTGGGATAAATTATAAAAAATAAAATCAGATAATTTAAATATATAAATATAGATGGAATATAATATCATAATATAAGATTTTATTTATAATTTTCTGTTTAAAACACTTTTATTGATGGCCAAAATGTAGGTCCACCCGTGTCAACCAATTTCCTTGTGATACGTCTTCAAAATTTTCAATTTACAATAAAGAATTAATAATACTTCTTTTTAAATTTTAATAGATTAATAGCACTTATATTTTTTTGGTAAATTATAACACTTAATATATGTTACATAAAAATTAGTATCTTGAATGATGTAATAACTTCTCATTGGAATACCCTTTTTTCTCCTTCTATCTTTTAGGTGGAATTGTGAGACTTGCTTGAAGAATTTATAGTTTCTCTTTTGTATTATATATTCTGTATCATGTACTGATTGGTCTTATGTATATACATGCTTATTGATTGGTTGAAGGAACAAGCCCAGGCCAAACAGAAGAAAAATGAAAGACAAAAGAAGGATGCATTGCAAACAATAAAATCAGCGATTATAATTTCAGGCATAGTTGTTGCTGTGGCAGGAGCTGCCTTTGCTATAACCAAGAAATTAAGAGAGAAATGACCTCACCTTCCCAAGAGAGAAATAGAAGATTTAAAGAGATTGTTTATGTTAGTTTTATTTTCAGGTCCCTTTCTTTTATATATATATATATATATATATATATATATATATATATATATATATATATGTGAATTATTTCCCATAATTTTGGGTTCTCAAATAAGTCCTTAGGACCCCCGATACTATTCTTAAAATGATAATCATATAAGCTTTTGGCAATGTAATACCTTGGCAATTGACATCCGAGTGCAAGTTATAAAAGTTTACATTCCTTTTCTAATTCTTATTCTTTCTTAGATTTCATTTCTTTTTCTTCTCAATTACCAATTGCTATGATCACAAATTGCCCTCTGTTAATCGTTCAAGCAATGTAGCATTGATTCAGTAAATTCTGTGGCCTTAACATGACTATATACCAGGTTTCCGGACCCGTTTTTCTAATTATACTAACACAATATTTGTATAGCAGCAAGTAAGCATGTGAACTTACCCCAAGCGAATGATCAATAATCAAAAAACAGTAGTTTCATAGTTTTGTTTTCTATTTGGCAAATACTAAACCCGATGAATTTTCCCAATTGCTTGGGCATGGTACCAAATTGAAAATAAGGAGAACATAACACATGAAAAGTAGAAGGAAGCCTTTATAAAAAAAAAATAGAAGGGAGCATGAATTAAAATACTGTGATAATGACCCTCCAATAAAAATTAATGTGATTATAAAAGAATGTACAGGGAAAAGAAAGAGGAGGACGCATTGTTGTGAAATAAAAGAATATATCACCATTGCCAGAAATATGTTAATACTTATAGAATCCATTTATGTGGAAGTGAAACTATATATACTTATCGCCCATGCAATTGCAGGAAATATTCAAATAACAAGCCCAGATGATAGCAATGAATCCTTTTGACCATCCAACATAGTTGATTGAGGCAGCTCTTTTAGCTTCCCATCGTCCAAAAGGAATACTCGTTTAGCCATCATAACTGTTTCCAAGCGATAGGAAATCACAAGCACCTATGAACATAGGAAGAATGTTAGAATACTTCATAGGAAAGAAGAATGTATATAAATTACCAACAGAATGCAAAGGATTAACCAATAAATCCAAGAAAAATATACTATAAAGTAGTTAATGTCTAAGTGAAGCATATCTAATGACAAACTTATTGAAAACTAAAACAAAATAAGATGCAAATAAGACAAAACGGAAAAATAGTACTGGAAGCCAAAAGTTAAACCCTAACACAATGGTCCTATGATTTAAACTGAGACCTGAATGTATGAAACAAATAAGATAAACTTCAAAAAAAAAAAAAAAGACATACAGCATAGGCACACCAAATATTTAGCTAGACCATGCAATTCTTATAGCTGGTACCTATGTTTCTGCATGCAATTCTTATAAAGGAAAGAAAAGGTAGCATGTCAAGGGCAGAAAAGGCTAGTTACTGTGCGATTTTGCATCAAATGTTCTACAGTTTGTCTCACTAATAACTCAGATTTACTATCCAAGGACACTCGTCCAGAATTAACATAGAAGAATTTTGATAGAAAGCCCTTGCAATAGCCAACCTGTAATTTTGAGAAAGGAACAAATAGGTCAATGAAGAAGCCATAGATCAATGATTAACTATTATGAATATCCAATCCATCAAATTTGGTCTTTATATTAACCATACCTTCCAAATGCTCCCTTAAACAGGAAAACAAAATCTGTTCATTCATGGCTTATTGGAGAACAGAATGAAGTTTGGATTTGAATTTTTACCTTTTCCTCTGACCTCCACTTAAAGTTGACCCCCTTGGTCCAATATTGATTTTGTATCCTTCTGGTAGTTTTTACCAAACTTATCAGCATGAGCAATTTCAGATGCATGCTTCACCCTGTCCATGTCAAACTTTGTTGTCAGATCCCTATAACCAATGTTTTCAGCAACTGTACCTGAAAAAAGTGTCTTGAGTATATATACAACAACAACAACAACGCCTTATCCCACTAGGTGGGGTCGATTACATGGATCAACTTCCGCCATAATGTTCTATCAAGTATCATACTTCTATCCAAATCATTAAGTTCGAGATCCTTCTTGATAACCTCTCTTATAGTCTTTTTGGGTCTTCCTCTGCCTCGAATTGTTTGCCTTCTCTCCATCTGGTCTACTCTCCTCATTACAGAGTCTACCGGTCTTCTCTCTACATGCCCAAACCACCTAAGTCTATTTTCCACCATCTTCTCTACAATAGGCGCTACTCCAACCTTCTCTCTAATAGCTCCGTTTCTAATTTTATCCTGTCGAGTCTTACCACACATCCACCGCAACATCCTCATCTCCGCTACACCTACTTTATTCTCATGTTGGCTCTTGACCGCCCAACATTCTGTTCCGTACAAAATCACCGGTCTTACCGCAGTCCGATAAAACTTTCCCTTTAGCTTGATCGGTACCTTTGCATCACATAACACCCCCGATGCTTTTCTCCATTTCATCCATCCTGCTTGAATGCGATGATTCACATCCCCTTCAATTTCCCCATCATCCTGTATTACAGACCCAAGATATTTAAACCGTGTGACTTGAGGGATAATATGGTCTCCTATTTTCACCTCTGAGTTAGATACCCTCCTTCTTTTGTTGAACTTACATTTCATATACTCCGATTTGCTTCTGCTTAGGCGAAAGCCATGTGTTTCTAGAGCTCGTCTCCAAGTTTCCAACCTCTCATTCAACTCCTCCCTCGACTCTCCAAGGAGGACTATGTCATCTGCAAAAAGTATGCATCTCGGCGCTATCTCTTGGATTTGTTCCGTGAGGACATCCATAATTAAGGTAAAAAGGTAGGGGCTAAGGGTTGACCCTTGATGCAAACCAATTGTGATGAAAAAATCGTCTGACTCTCCACCCTGTGTCCTAACACTAGTCGATACCCTATCATACATATCTTGGATAGCTCGAATATATGCAACCCTAACCCCTTTCTTCTCTAGAGCTTTCCACAAAATCTCTCTAGGCACTCTATCATACGCTTTCTCCAGGTCAATAAAAATCAAGTGCAAGTCTTGTTGGTCCATGCGATATTGCTCCATCACCCGCCGTAATAAATAAATCGCTTCCATGGTCGACCTTCCCGGCATGAAACCAAATTGATTCTCAGTAACTTGAGTCTCCTTTCTTAATCTCTGTTCGATCACTCTTTCCCATAATTTCATGGTATGACTCATGAGCTTGATTCCCCTATAATTTGCACAATTTTGTATATCCCCCTTGTTCTTATAGATTGGCACTAACGTGTTTCTCCTCCATTCCTCCGGCATGCGTTTTGACCTCATAGTTTCATTAAAGAGTTTGGTGAGCCACTCAAGACCTCTATCTCCAAGAGTTTTCCACACTTCAATAGGTATGTTGTCTGGCCCCACCGCCTTACCGTTACTCATTCTTTTCAACGCTTCCTTTACTTCCTGTTTTTGAATCCGACGATAATACTTATAGTTCCGGTCCTCTTCTCTTGTGTCTAGACTGCTAGAGTCATATCCATATCCATCATTAAATAAGTTGTGGAAATACACCTTCCACCTTTCCTTGATATCTTTTTCATGCACTAAGACTTTGCCTTCTTCATCCTTAACACACTTTACGTGATCCAAATCTCTAGTCTTCCTCTCTCTACCCTTAGCAAGCCTATATATAGATCTTTCCCCGTCCCTGGTTCCTAGAGCTTGGTATAGTCCGTCAAAAGCTTGGGCTCTTGCCTCACTCACCGCCTTTTTGGTTTCATTTCTAGCTATCTTATACTTATCCCAAGTTTCAGAATTTCTACACCTAAACCACTCCTTGAAACACTCCTTTTTTACTCTAACTTTGCTCTGAACACTTTCATTCCACCACCACGATTCTTTACCCCTAGGTCCAAAACCTCTACATTCACCCAACGTCTCTTTAGCCACTTTAATAATCTCTTGGGACGTCTTGTTCCACATATCATTTGCACTTCCTTGTGATTGTCCACACCATCCCTCCCATATCTTTTGTTGGAAGATTCCTTGTTTCTCACCCTTCAAGTGCCACCATTTGATCCTTGGTGCTATCATAGGACTTCTTCTCTTTGCCCTATCTCTAATTCTTACATCCATAACCAAAACTCTATGTTGGGTAGTCAAGCTCTCTCCCGGGATAACTTTACAGTTCAAGCAATACTTCCTATCAGACTTCCTGATAAGGAAGAAATCTATCTGAGAACATGTCCCTCCACTTTTGTAAGTGATAAGATGTTCCTCTCTTTTCTTAAACCATGTATTGGCTATAGAAAGATCCAAAGCCTCCGAAAACTCCAAGATGGATTTACCATCCCCATTCATCTCCCCTAGGCCAAAACCCCCATGCACCCCCTCAAAACCTCTATCCACGCTACCTACATGTCCATTGAGATCCCCTCCTAGGAAAACTTTCTCTCCTTGGGGTATATCTTGAAGTACCCTTTCTAGATCCTCCCAAAATTTTACCTTAAAGTGTTCTGCTAACCCAACCTGAGGTGCGTACCCACTAATAACATTAAAGGTGTCCTGTCCCACTACCAATTTTAAGGCTATGATACGATCTCCTACTCTTCTTACATCTACGACATCCTTCTTCCACTCCTTGTCCACAATAATCCCTACCCCATTTCTTGATCTGATTTTTCCCGTATACCACAGCTTAAATCCCGAGTTGTCTAATTCTTTCGCTTTTTCACCTGTCCACTTAGTTTCTTGTAGGCACATAAAATTGATCTTCCTCCTCACCATAACATCCACTATTTCCATAGATTTTCCAATAAGTGTGCCTATATTCCATGTACCAAAGCGAATCCTCCTGTCATGAACTAGCTTCTTTACCCACACCCGTTCACGAAAATGTGGGAACCCTTGCTTACTTTTCACTACATCCGGGCGGCGATGCAGCGACCCTTGCTCTTTTGACACTGTACTCTAGCCATACAACGCGTTGCTTCCGGGCAACGACCTAGCATTCACATTATTACATAATTGATCCATGTCATAGAGATTCGACAAAGTTTTACGTTGGCTGTCGAAAGCCTAACACAACCCTCTCCTTTTATCCAGGCTTGAGACCGGCTAAGAATAGCAAAGCTAACCTAGGCAGGATTTGTCTTGAGTATATATATCATAAACATTATTAGTTGAACCATGAGGAATTTGCATGACGTATAAATCTACAAAAGATCAAAGATATCAGTAGATGTAAACTATTCATGCTAGCAATCAAGAATGACCGAAGTTGCTGAATTAACATATAGCAGAAAAATCAAACAATTGATATAAGGGAAGGAAAAAGAAAATATAAAGGACTGTTTGGTAACATAAAAGCCCAGAAATCTAAGTGCAATAGACCAGTTTTTAAACATGATATTTTGCAACTACCTACATTTCTTAAAACTTGTTCTTATAGAAACTAATTTTGAGTTAAAACCAGTTCTTAAAATTATTTTAAAATTGGTTTTCTGTCTAGAACAACATTTTCCAATCGTCTCTCATTCTTTTCATTCTCCCTGCCTCTTCAGTTAGTTGTAAGGGCTTGGGGTAGTTATGGGTAAGACATAATCGTAAACCAATGGTTTATAAGCATGCTGCTTCTTGACAAGAGCTGGTTTAAAATAAACTTCAGTAAAAAGTCTAGTTAAAACTAGTTACAATATAACCTGAATTTATATTACTAGTTTATCTTAAACCGTTTTAAACCAGTTTTGAAAGTGAAAAGCAACTAAATGCTTGTGAAAAATAGTACGAATCATTCAAGCTGGCAAATCAACCACATTTTAAATTGTAATGAGCATCATGAACGGAAGTACAAATTCTGCAACAATACAAAGGCATGAATCACTTACTATATCTTGAGAAACACACTAACATGTCTTCTCAAACTTGCCAACCGAATGTTTTGGATGTTATGGTTATCAATCAGTATACAACCTATAGGCATAAGATGATAGACAACAATGACTGTAAAATAAAACCAGTTGGTATATTAAATGCATTTGACAAATCACAATCCCAGATTTATTTTGAATGATTCACCAGATATAGGATCATAAAGAGGAAGCAACAGTTTTACAAGTGTTGTTTTACCTCCACCAGAAGGACCCACAATAGCAACTGTCTCTCCAGGTCTAATGTGAAGATTTAATCCATTCCATTTAAAACAAGTGGCATGTCATCGATTGAATTTCAGGTCCCCTGTAACACGGTCCAAATCAAATCAGCAGCATCTGGTTTTTCAACCACCTACTTTGGAGGAAAAAAATGATCTATTATTGCAGTGCAACATATTAATTATTACTTCGATTGAATTTTTTTAAAAACAGAACAGTGGATAAAGTGTGCTCAAGAACCATTTTACATTTTCTTATTATCAGAATTTTGTCAATTTCAAACAAAATTCTCCATGCAATTTAAAAGCACACATTACAAAAAGAAGAAAATTAAATGTGTTCAGATCACATGTAATGCATTTACCTTATTTTTGAACCTGCTCATGGCAAGCAAGCGTTCAGCAGCTGGTTCTCCCTGCCTGCATTCATTGTAAGCTTTCCCTACATCCTGTGTGATTCTTTATTTTCAGATTGATGATAACCAAAGACAGTTCCTCAAAAGCTGAACCTTGATAACAATATATACTTGGATTGGCTGAATCAAGAAAAGCAACGATGTCACAAATGAAACCAAGCTATAGCAATCCAATGAACCTCTGGAGTATGGAAAGGACTCCGAAGTAAATAGCTTGTATAATCTAAGGAATCAATGCTTTCATCTTCTTTTTCTTCTGCCTTGCAGTATAGTCCATCAGAGCCAGTCTCTTAAACCTGGTATTCTTACACGACTCTTCATTGTTGCTTTCACAAAGAGAATTGCAGGAAGCACCTTAATTAAGAAAAACAAAAACAACAAATAACATTGACACACAAGGTCGAATAGCAAATTGGGCAAACAATGCATGCACTTTAAGATTATTTCTGGTGAAAATTCAAGTTAACTCATTTAGATAAGCTGAGAGAGCAGCAATGCTAACATGTGCCTCTTTGGATATCTTGCGAAGTTCTTGACCAAGAAAGGCAAAACTAGCACCATGCAAGGAACAATCTGCAATTTGCAATTACATGATACAAAATTCAAATTACCCTGAACCAGCAATGAAACAAGCATAAGCCCCTGATTGTGACTCACCATGGCTGAAATCAAAGAAAGGGTATAAGACTAACATCTGCATCATCATTGCCGACAACTGCAGAGTACTTGGTACTATAGTCTGTCAGAAAAGAAAGAAAAAACTAATAATCAGATACATGTAATTACATAAAAGCAATATAAAATGCAATGTTATCAAAATGTCAAGCAAGGCCACTAGTCAGGTACAGAAAATGCAGGGCACATTTACAAGGAAGCAATCAAATGTAATAAAGTGACATACGAAAATTTGAGTAACTTGAGTTATACAAACTACAAAGTCCTGTACTAACTGTGCCATGTTACAGGGCGAACAAGAATTCAACAACCTTGACGAAACAGCGTTATATTCCCTGTCTGTAAAGTGTAAACTCACCAGACCTCCATTTTGCTGGAAAGAGAAATACCTCCACTCAGATATAAGAAGAAAAAAAATTGATTCGCACTCACATTTAATTGCAACAATTTCATGTAAATTTTTTTTTTCTAGTTTATCTTTCATTGAAACTTGATATCAAAAATTGAAAAGAATCATTATAATTAATACATCAATTAAATGAAGGATAATTTAGAGATAATAATAAATAAGATAACGTTAGTTGAATTTTCTTATAATTGAGACAAAAAAAATGGGGTGTTTTTTTTTCTAATATTTAAAATTGGAGGAAATATAACTTAACTAGGTGAGTAAAACAAACAGAGCCTAGCCAAAGTCCAAATAGTCTCGAACATAGAATAATTTGAGGTTTCGTCGAATCTAAGACACTTCACGCTTTGTCAGTATAATTTGCTCTTATTAAATTCAAACACAATACCATAAATATTATTAGTATTATTTTTTAATTAAAATTCATATTTTATTTCAACGATTATTAGTATTAATATTAGTAACCAACTTAAGAAGATTTAAATATGTTTTTTTATATTTGTACTACACTTCTTTTTTGTATTGCTGCATATTCAACTTTTTTTTTCTCCATGACTTTCCAAATTTTTACATTTCATACATGTTATTAGTCTTGATTGTTAACATGGCGAAGAAACATAGTGTCACATTATCACCAACTGAATGATAATGTGACCTATCATCAAAGTATCACGTTATCATTGACTTAGATTAACACAATTTGCAAATGTAAAATTTAAAAAGTTCAAGTAATAATAAAAAAATTAATAGGTAGAAATTTGATAAAGAAGTATGTTATATATATGAAAAAACATATTTAAATTAATTAAAAATAATTTAAGATAAAATGTTAATTTTAGTGGAAGAAGATTGTCACCCTGTATTCAAGTTTTGTTACTAATTTAATTTAATAGAATAATTGATATTACATATACAATTTTTTTTAACTTTTGCAATAATAATTCTATATAAGATGATTTTTTAATTATTGACAGATAACATTAAGAATATATTAAAATTAAATTCTTAATATTAGTTAATATTTTACAGTGTCAGTATAAAAAAATTAATGCTAATAATTAATTAAAAATATGGTTTTTAAAATAGTTGTTAAATTTTTTATCAATCTTTAATTTATAATTAAATGATAATAAAAATATTCTAATTAATACTAATATTTATAGTACTTTATTTTAGAGTTTAATACGTGCGACTTTGTAAAAGTCAACATACAGGTTTGTGGTTTATTTGATAGCAGAATAAAACCGTTATAGTGTGTGATCGGTTTCACTACTTTTGCTTTTCTTTTTTATATATACATAGAAGTTTATATATTAGTAGAACACACTTCCTCTTGTAAGATTAGAATAAAAAAAAAAACTAGCAACCTTGGCGAGAGTAGAATTTATTTATAGTACTTTTGTTTGATAACTTTTTTTTTTACCGTGGTGATGGGAATGAAAGATTAACGTAATCGAGAGCAGAAGAGGAAGTAGGAATAATGGAATATAGAGAACTGTAAAACAGTGATACCGACGTTAAGAAGAGTGTACAGGGTAACGGCGAGGTCGGAGGCTTCGGCGGTGATTCGGTACGCCACGTCGCCAGCGGACACGCCTTCGAAGAAGTGGAGCCGGAGATCGTAGACGGCGCCGAGCGCGGCCTCCCAGAGGAGCGCGTGCTGCGCGTAGCCGGCGGCGAGGCGCGTGACGAGGAGGGGGCGGCGTCGATGGAGGCGCTAACGGTGGCGATTGTGGGGAGCTTGGAGAGGAGGACGGAGAGGGAGTAGATGGAGAGGGCGCTGCAGAGCCAGCGGCAGAGGATGGGCTTGTGCTGGGAGAAGAGGTAGGGTTTGAGGAATTGGAGGGTGAGGTTGGTTTTGGCGCGGATTTGGATAGAGAGGAAGGGTTGCGGCGGTTGAGGGAGTGGAAGTGGAGGAATGAGGGTGAGGGTGGGGGTGGGTTTAGAAAAATTGATGATAGTGACATTGGTATTTGCATTGGGATTCGAAATGGTCGTGAATCTTTAAACGATCATGTGGATTGTGGATTCAATTCCCACCGCCACGTGTCCTTCCGTATCTGAACTACTTTTCTAATCTTGTGCTTATGAAAACGGTTTAGTTAAATATTTGTAGAATCAGCAATATGTTAACACACTTTTTCTGCTACTCTCTTTCTAGAAAATTCGTTCACTGATTTTAATATATCTTATTTCTCATTCAATTTTTTTCTTCTGAATTATAAGCGAGATTCATTTAAATCAATGATTTCGAATGAATTTTAGCCACCCACGAAAAAAGAATGTTATCAAAAGAGTCGTGTTTTGATTGTGGAAGATGAAAGTAAAGTCTATCTCCTTCAGTGCACTTGGATCATCCTTTAGAACGCTCATCATCTCCCGAGTCCTATCACAATCCCCATGAAAGATGTGACATTACATGTACAGATTCACATCTAACCTTCCTTCCTCTTGCATCTTAAACTACGTATAAGTATCAACCTATTTTCTTTGGAAACATTTCTTGTATTGTACCCAAAATTGAAAATACTAAATTTAAAACAAGTAGTACGAGGAGTAAAGAAAAGGAATTTAATATATATGAGTTCTGTTTTATATTCTTAATTTGTTGTAAAATCTATTAATAAGATGTTCACTCATTCTTCACGTAAGTATATGTATTTATTAACCTATATTTTAGTTAAATAAATTCATATCCCAATCAAATAATAATCCGCAGATACAGACCCCAGACTATTAATGCAAAAAACAGACAGCATGTACTTGGTGCTCACAGCTTCTTTGAGAATTCACTAAAACAAGCTTCCGGTTGCTAAAGACGGCTAAAATGAATTATTTGACGATCCAAATAAAAGTTAAAGATGAATAACAATCATAAAAATAAATAAATCTACAGATCATATGCCCAAATAAACGACTCAATAAATCTGTAGGTAATTCTAGTACGAACTCCAATTATTCTGCATAAAAACTACATCACTATTGTGTTGGGAAAAATCTTAAAAATTCTAGATCAGCAGAGAGACTGGATAATCAACGGGGTTAAGTCTAAGCTTTCCCCAACAGATGTGATTCTTCACATAATAGTAGCCTGCTATTGAGTAAAGACGCTGCCTTCGGCATGCTTCCAAATGAGCTTCACTAATGAACTGCAACAGCGCAACGGAACAATTAATAGGAACTATGAAACTGTGGTACAGAAAATTGTCATGCTCTGGATGAAGAATCACATAAATGCAGTAAGGAAATTGTATGAAAATGCCACTGCCTGTTATATGCTCGACCACAGGTTGAGCCAACAAGTTCAATTGTTACAACAGGGAACCTACTAGTCACAACTTACAAGGTTGGCACTTCACAAACAGAACACAACCGTCTTTGATAAACAGCTAAATAAACATTTACCCATCAATCAAAGGTTCGGAACAGTTTGTCCCAAACCAAATTTGTTGAGTAGGAGAGATAATTTTTCAGGATTTCAGATATATGTTTTAATTTTTTTACATGAGAGCTGTCTTCAGAAAAATAAGGAGGGTCAAACAAAGTTTAAATGGTGCACTTACTAACGTATTGAAAACCAATCAAACTCAAAATCATAAGTTGGCTGTTTAAGATGGAGGGTAAGGAAGCAGGCTGGGTTGGGTTGCCAAGTTTACTAGGTGGAACGTGACCATTTATTAAACCTTTTAGTCTTTGACCTTCCCCTGTCATTATCAAATTTCTTATTCACAATGCCTTAAAAATTACTCCCTAACTTTTTCATTATGCTTTCTCCCTCCCTACTAAGCAAGTTACTCCATAACGTTTGCTAGCCTTACTACCTGTACGGATCATGTCAAAATTTTATAAAAGCTGATTGCTGAATGCAAATGAATGAACTTGTAAGAGATTTTTAAGAAATAACTCAAAATCATAAATTCCAATGCACACACACATGCAATTCAAGTCTTTAATCGTAACAGTTCACATAAGATCCAATTGTGGATTCACTCCTTTCATCCTTCAAAGTCACAATAAACTAGTGATCTCACTTGTTTGGATGAATGTATATAAAATATACATAGATGCAGACAATTATGATACAAAATCTAACCTCTACCGGCCTAACCCCTTTTCTCTTTTCCAAAGCCAATAATGACCATAGATAGCACCTTTAAAACATTGACAGTATACCATACCATTTTAAAAATATTAAATAGCAATTAAATGAATTTGCATGTCAAAACATGCAGTAAATGCAAAGAATCATTTATTTTTGTGACTAAAACTATACTATAAAGTATTAACAAAACTAACCATTTAGAAAAATCCCTTCAAGAATCAGATGATACTTAACGAGTTTAGCTTTGTTTTACTTTCTTAGTTTTTATACTATCATCCAATCACATGGGGCACATCAATAGAAAGTGTCCTTTTAAATAGCTATTGTTGTAGTAAAACTATTTTAGTGAGAGCAACTTGGATTACTTTGTAATTTGCACATAGCACAAATCGATAATTAAGTAATATAAACATCAATAGCATTGATGAAAAACTCAACTATACATAATTACTTAATAAAGAAGAGCAACAAGCTTACTATGCCTTGTTATTTTGCAACGAAAGCGTATATCCAGCAGTTATAATAAGAGTTAAAAAATAAGTCATAACAAATAGCTCTATACATTAGTGATTTGGGAATGCTTACTTGTTTCACTAAAATTCTTCATGTGAACCCAGAGAAATCTTTTGGCGGTTCAATCCATATGTTTTCAAAAGGGTCTTGTTCTCCCCAGTCATGCCACTGCTTACGAGGATAGTATCTATAGCCATCAAGAGAGAATGATATGCAACGCTTTCCATAAAAACGAACTTTAGAGAAGAAGACACTGTTTCTCATTATTCCATGGAGGTCAGTCCTTGCATGAGAAGACAAGAAACTAGCAAAAAGAGTTACTCCATCCAGTGTTGTCATCTCTTCCCATTCCAATAACGTCAGATCTAACTTAAAAATGATGGGATTTTCATTAGAACATGTATAAATTACTATTATATCTCCCTCGTGCTCTGTCATGAATTTTCCCTTCCACCAATTTTTGGCAAAAAAATTCTCTGGGCACTTGGGTGGAGGTACGGAAAGAACACTCCAAGTGCGTTCAGATGAGTCAAACACCCCTAGCCAACCTGTGAGACTCAAGCAATAAAAGAGTCCATTACAAAACACAAGCTTATTCCAGATGCTACTGACAAAGGGCAAGCGGTTTTGGTAACTAACAGTGGTCCATTCTGTTGCCCCGGGGTAACATGTGCTGATGGCCACAACGGTAGGACTAACATGCTTAACAGTAAACAGAACACAGTCAGATGACGTTGGAGCACAAGAGAAGGCAACTATTTGGTATGACATCTCAAACCTTGGTAGTTTGATAATCTCCTGAGTAAAGGGATTGAAGAAGAACACGCGGTGAGTTCTGGGACGGTATAGAAGTAACCAACCATCTTTGGTGTAACAAACTCTAGATCCACTCAACTCTGGCAACTCAATGGAATATGTTTTGCGGTGCACAGGGTCATAGAATTCATACCAGTCACCAAATTTCGGAAAATACATTAACCACGGTGATTGGTTTACCACACATACAGAAGTGGCAACAGAATGCCATCTCTTGCAAACAACCGAAGCCCGAACATTATCATCTAGACTTAAACGGGACAGAATTAATTCTAAGAGTTCAGTAGGGAGATCAGACCAAGTTTGCAGCTCCAAATTTTCATTTTCCACCTCCACTGCAGCTCTTCTGCTGTCAGTAATTGTATCACTCAACCTAACAAGTTAAAAGAAACAAAGATAAGTGGAACACGTTCACTTGAATGTGCTTAATATCCTACAGCAAAGGTCAAAGAGACTAGAACTCGGTGACCTGAACAGGCTTTTATAACCAATCTCACTTTTTTCAACCACTCAAGGTTTGTAAAACATAAAACTGGATCTTTATATCATGATAGGTACATAATATAAATATAAAAATACCACATCACTAAGAATACTTTAAAATTTGATGGCACGGGCTCATTGAAGCATACCAACAAGTCAGGCTGAGAATTAATTAATTAAATAAATAAAAGAGTAAAGAATTAAAAATCAAATAGTCGAGTTAATCATTTTTTTAAAATTAAAGTCAACTATAGTGCAATGCTCCAATTCACATTAAAAGGGAAAAGAGCCAGTATACAATTCTCCAGTAACTGGAGTAACCCAATTTTCAACAAATTACAACAATTCACACTGGAGTAACCCAATTTTCAACAAAGTTATAAAACATCAGACTCTGATCCGATCCATAAACCCTAGTGCATTCACAATCATAAACTAACTCCATTTTAGCCACAAACCAAATTTTGATAGAAATTGAGAATTCAGACTCAAAATCAACACAGAAACCAAATAAAAACTGGAATTCCGTACAAACACAGACTGATCCAGCGCTGAAGACCAATTTTTTTCACACATTTGCTACAATTAATTAAAAATTGTAAATTAAAAAAAGAATAAAACAAAAGGTGAAACTGTGATGAACATGCGAAATTGACATTTGGATCAGACAGAAGAGGAGCTTACAATTTCAACTTCCTCCTCCTTCTCCCAGACATTATTATGGGAACAAAAATTGCATCAACCCTGTTGTTGTTGTTGCCTTGTGGAAAGAGAAAGAGGAATTGACTAGTTGAGGATAGAGAGTCAAGTAGAAAAGAAGAAAAGAGAGAAAGAAAATGTGAAAAGAAAAAACCACATGAATACGAAGGAATGAAGTAAGTGGCGGCAGTAACACGTGCGAAGCGGCTACATGACATGTCCGCGAAACACGTGTAAGGACTTCCAACAAGACACGACCATCATATCCATTGTCAACCGTAGATTAGCGTGATCACCGCGTTATCTTATCAGCCTTTTATTTTTTTAATATGTGCTACTTCACATCTTGAGAGAAAGAGACAATAGAAAAAAAAATAAAAATATATATATATATATAATATTATAAGCAATATGATTTAGTAGAAAAAAAGTTAGAAAAAAATGAAGTTGTCAAAATATATATATATATATATATATATATATATATATATATATTATAAACATTTTCTTTCAAACACTTTTAATGATTAAAATTAATTAGAAACTATTAATATTTGGTGAATCTTTTTCTAAACCCTGATACTACCTCAAGTCAAAAAAATCAACCAGCATCCATTTATAGAACTAAAGGGATGTCGTTGATTTATATAAGGTGCAAAAAGAAACACCTATTTTAATGATCTAATCTTTCTCATTTAAGGAATTTAAATTATTTGATATATTTTAAGAAATTTAATTATTTCTTAAACTAAAAGTTGACTGAAAAAAATTTGACGCACTTGCTATTAATTCTTTGGATAAATTAGTATCAGGGTTTTGATAGCTTTTCTATCATGGAATTTATTTCATGATACGTGATTAAAAATTTTAAATTTTAAGAATTTTAAATGTTTAAATTTAAATTTTTTATTTTTAAAATTTCTATTCAATATCTTTATGGAAAAGAAAGAAGTAAAATAGAAATTAAAAAATGAAATTTTTTTCTTAGCTTTATTAAGAATGAAAAATAATGAAATGATTTATTTTTTTATCCGGAAGATATATCAAATTACATTAATCAAAAGGTCAAAAACATAACTTATCTTTTTTTATATTAACTATTTTGGCACTAAAAAAAACTGATTGTTTATATACATCCTAATGAATCGGACAATACTATATGGTTTTCTATGCTTGTTGGGACCATAGAAATTTCTTTCAACTACAAAGGAATAGATTTGGATATATTATTAAAATTGTTAATTCGGTTATGTTTGAATAAAGGAATTACTGAATTGTTTTAGTGCTCTTTAATTTAAATGCTTCATCTAAACCTATTCTAATTAATTTAATATGTGTTGTTGAATTGGAATTTATTTGATTAAATTTCATTTGAGGTGAAGTACTGAACTTTGGTGATTTTTAAGTATGATGTTTAAAATCTACTATTACCTCTATATATATAAAATAAAGTTTGATTCTATGAGTGATACTACCTGTTAATCTCATATTTATTTTCTCCAAAATTATTAAATAGTATTATTCAATTCAATTCAATTTATTTTTAACATGGACATATGTTTTTTGAGTGACCTCAATTGCGACACATGGAACATTTTTTTTTACTTACTCAATTCTCTCATATCCATTTCAGTATGTATGTGGAAGGATACTGTACAACTTTTAGAATTTCTTAACATTTTTGGGTCGAGCTAGATTGGTGGTTCGTGACATTATGGCTAATACACTTCATTGAGTAATTCGTCAAACAATCCTGTGTATACATTTGAGACACTTTCAAATGTATACAAGGATCTATATAAGTCCTATACTCATGGTGAGCATGCTTACAAGAAGCAATGACATGCAAACAAACATGTGTACCTTTTTGGAATTTACCACAATCACATCACCTTTGATCTAGCCTAACTATGAAATTTTTAGTTGGCTGCACCTCTCTTGGGTTAATTGCCTCTTGCACTAAGAATCATGTATCACATCGATCGAACTCAAGAACATGGTGAGAGTTGACCTTTCTTTGTGCATCTTCCATAGAGTTGTTGAGAATTTCTATATAAACATGGTCAAATCTAATCATTGCTGCAACCTCTTTCCTTCTTTGGTTGAATAAGTTATTACACCTTTGATTAGTTGATTTACCAACACTCTTATTGGAAGATTTCTTATTTTCTTGAGAACTGAGTTGATTGACTCAGCTAGATTGGTGGTGGTCATGTGTTCCCATCGTCGATCTCCATCCCATGTTAGAGTCCCTTTTCTCATGGAATCTGGTTAATCCAATTAATGACTCATTCACTATCTGCTTTCTCCCTCAAATTGTTATAGTAGTAGTTTAAAGTAGGTTTCATCCTTACATATGATCAGTAGTTAAAACATAAAATTTCAATATTGTGAATAATACAAAATTAAGTGATATTTACTACGAAGAGAAAGAAGTTTGACACTCACCCATATTAATAATAAGTTTTTTTATGTCATTATTTTTGTATTTCCTCATGTAACTTTGTGCAATGTGTTGAATGCAGAACACATGCACAAAATTCTCTGGCATCCACCCGTCTTGAGTAGACACTTTTGATTGAATCGTACCTGTCTGAAATTAAAGAAAAACTATTTTGTGGTGTAACATGCCTTTTTAAATTGTTGAGGAAGAAGAACTAGGTTTCTGTTGTTTCATCCTCGACAACGACGAAGGCTATTGGAAGAATTTTGTTGTTCTCATCTTGTGCAACTGCCATAAGGAGAGTCCCTTTGTACTTTTCGTACAACGAGTTCCATAAATCTGAACAATAGGCTTGTAATATTGAAATCCATCGATATATGGTCTAAAACTCCAAAAAAGACGATGGGTAAAAAGACGATGGGTAATATTTGACATTGTTTGATAGGTATTAGTAGTGTTTACTTCTCTATGACCATACCAGGAAGATATGTCTACATAACTTGCAACAATCTTGATAAATCGTAATACAATTTTTTCTAGTTGCCATAGATGTTTTCATTGGACTTTTGTTTTGCCGTGCTTTCCTGTACATCATAGTGCATCCTTTAGTGCTTTTTACGTGTGCTGTCAAGGTTGGCTTTGAAGTTGATGGATCATTGTCAGTCAACGTGTGGATACTTTTACTAATGAGAATATAACATAACTTTATGATATGGCAGGACTTGAACATGTATGAGGTTCATGGAACTTTCTAATTTCCCATTTCTTACTAGCATGGATGTATGCTACTCGGCACCTCCAAGCACATCCATCGTCATCACATTTGACAATTAGCTTTGTTGGATTTGACAGTTTGGTATTGTAATTAGCTCACTTGTTCACATGATACTGTTGCAAAGCATGTTGTACTTCTTCTTTGGTTTCAAAACACATCCCTTCAAAGAAGGTTCCCATCGAATGTTGGACTTCTTCGCGATCCAACGTATGACCATATTCAGAATCTTGACAATTAGAGTCAAGGTCAACATTATGCATGTGTGCTAGCATGTAGTATGTTGGTATGCTTGTTGATGGAGGTGTAGGATCAACCTCTTCATCACATTCTTCATGGGGTTAGTTGCGTAAAGTTTCTTCTTCATCGTCACTAAAGGGACCGAGTTCTTCATTAGATAATCCGAAGTCAACAAATTTGGGCTTATTTGATTAAGTTGATGAAATAGGCTTTGCTTCAAGAGTACTCCAATATGCATAAGGTTGATCCTAAACAAGACCAAATGATTGTGAGGCTAACAAATTGGTGGAAAATGGTGTGGAAAAAAGTTGTGTAAATGAAGATGTAGTTGGTTGCCATTCATGTACTTGTGGTTGGGTTAAATCTAATGTCGGTTGATAGAAATTGACATGAGTATATGATGGAGTTGCATCTGATACATGTGCAAAATTAGATTGGGGATATGAATAATAATAGGGTTCGTGAGGTATTGGTTGAGGAATCAGGGTGGGAAGCATATGTAGCTCAATGTTTGCATACAATTCAATAGATGAAAGAACCTCATGTTGGTGAATAACATCAATCATACCTTTAACGTTATCATTGTCAACAATTTTCATGCCGTAAACTTGGGCATTTCGCGTCCAACTAGTTGGGGGTATTGAAAGGAGATATCACTGACTCAATTATGTGGTTGAAGTTTGATCTTTTGGTGGATTCTCTTTTTCAAGGCTTCAAATGTGATGCCTCGCTTTGACGTATACTCGGTTGGGGCATTCAAATGTATCCCCTTCATCTGATTTGATTATTTGACCATTGTAGTGCACTAAGCAATGGACAGACGAGGAAGACATGTTGTGTATTGTATTTGCTAAGTTGAAAGTAATTAATTGGGAAAGAAAGTGTTGTGTGAATATGTAAATAAAGGTGAATACGCGTTGTATATATAGGAAAAATCTTACAAGTGATGTGAACCCTTCATTTTAAAGATACAATATGCATAATTTATTTTAGATTTTTAATTAAAGTATCGGATTCCCTAACACCCTGACCCAAAACAAAGGATTCCCTAACGTCCTAACGCAAAGCAAAGGCTTCTCTGTTGCCCTGATGCAAAACATCGAATTCCCTGACACTCTAACACAAAGCAGAGGATTCCCTAACGCCCTGACGTAAACCATCAAATTCCCTGATGCACTGACGTAATGAAAATGATTCCTTGAAATAACAACACTAACGACAAAACAATGGCCTAAAATCCATTGACATAAACGAGATTATTCTTCACCCATCAGGAATTCTGCAGAGTTTCGTCTTTTGTGGTAGAAAAGCAGTGGTCGAGATAACACCAACAACAATCAACGACCTAAAATGCATTGACGTAAATGAGGTTATTGTTCATTTGTCATGAA
The DNA here is from genome assembly GCF_004193775.1 of Glycine soja. Taxonomy (NCBI): domain Eukaryota; kingdom Viridiplantae; phylum Streptophyta; class Magnoliopsida; order Fabales; family Fabaceae; genus Glycine; species Glycine soja. The sequence continues at coordinate 34,638,286 of NC_041012.1, read as the reverse complement.
TCCTGTAGAGTTTTGTCTTTTGTGGCAAAAAATAGTGGTCGAGATAACATCGACGACAATTAATGACCTAAAATGCTTTGATGTAAACGAGGTTATTGTTCACCCGTTAGGAATCCTACAGAGCTTCGACATTTGTGCCAAAAAAAAGAGCGACCAAGATGACAATGAATGAAAATACTCGACAACATATTTGTATAAATATGTGTAATGTATGGATGTTAACTTCAATATCTCATCATCTTCAAACCATTTATTTTTCTCACAAACTCTTATTCATCATGGACAATACACAGTGGAAATTTCTCGACATTGACGACTCAGACCTCTCATCCTTTGTTCGCCCTTTTAACCCAAATAAATCATCCTCTAGTTCAAGAGCACTTATTCCTAGTCTCACAGGGGTCGTACAAGCTATCATGGTGAATCACCAATCTAAGGAGTCACTCCCAACTCAATAATTCATAATGCATGCCCACCAAGAAAGCCAACTTGAATTTAATAGAAATTCATGGTTATGTGCTTTAGAATTCGTTCGATCACAAGATCAACTACTATAAAACATTTATTATTTTTCATACACCTAAACCCTCAATTGATTTTTGAATTTGTATAATTATAGAATTGGTAAATGTTGATGACACACCTCATAGGATACTGTTAGGGTCCATTGATTATACTTTTGATTGTCTAGCTTTAACAATCGTCATTGTCAAAACTTGTATCCCCAATGGTTTTGGCGACATGAGATTTACGCTTAAGGTAATCAAGTTTAATTCAGTCTCTAATGATTTCATTGTTATTTTTGAGAGATTTATTCATGAGAGTTTTAATTTCAGGATCCTATAGGTATTGTTGATGCCACTTTGCGATGGATAATCATACAAGATGAATATTTTGGCCAATATATAGTTGTTGGTTTTGTTTTAGTTATGCGAGAGGTAAGTTTCTTACTCTTCTTGTTAGTTTCTTACTTTCTGTGTCACATATGGTTTATTTTTTTATTGCATTGAATTATATACTCTATAGGCGGTTGTGTTTTCTCCATTTCCTCCTCACTCCAAATGTTATTTGAATATTGCACTACACAATATTGTCAAGATAATGTTTTTGTATTTTAGATTACAAATAATTTTGGTATTCATGAATTTGTATTCTATGCCCATATGTTGTTAATATGTGACAAAGGTGTTTCCGAAGGAAAATTGACCTCATGTTGAGAAGTATGTATTTCATGCATGCAACATGTTATCAAGTGTGATAAATAACAGTATGTTCAAACAATAACTTTTTCGTTTATGTTTGTTTTCTATGGTCCTAATTATGTTTGTTTTACAAATTTCGTGTAATCTTCTTCTTATTGTAGAACAATAAATTTGGTACTTTAAATATTATGTTGTATTGTTTATGATTCTATTCTATTTTATGTTAACATAATCTCTTTTTTAGTTCAACTAAAGTTGTGGGTTAAATATAAAATTTTATTAACAAATTAACTCATTTTTTTTTGTATAGAAAGATTGAAATAATTTTATAAAAAATTGAATGCATAAACAAAAAAAAATATACAAATACATAAAAAACATTAGAATAAAAAATTTAAAAAACTAATTACGAAAAATATAAAAGACTAATTACAAAACAAAAACAAAAAAATTAAAAACAAAAACAATTAAAAAAATCAATTTAAAAAAACCACCTTAAGAAATTGGTTATCTAGAAACCGATTTCATAGAGTCAAATACAAAAAAAATATTTCACATTAAGAAATCAGTAAAAAAAAAAATGTTAAGAAATCGGTTTCTAGGAATCGATTTCTTAACTTAGAAAAAAATCAGGGTATGAAATCAGTTTGAAAGGAACTAATTTTGCACCTAGCACAATAAAGTGTATCATTTACTTAAATAATTTTTGGATTGTATTATTTAGATAAATTTTAATTTTTTTATTACTGAGTAAAAAAGTCTTAACACAAAAAAATGTTCACTTGTTGAAGTGAGTAGGGTTGATGCATTTGAGGGGTGGCCATTGTTAAAGGCACTCCCAATTTTGTTAAGCCCACCTCCTAATTGTTTAAAAAAAATTCTAAATTTATCCGACTATCCCTAACCTCTGCTCCATTCCATCCCTTTATTTTTTTTTAATGTCACAATAGTTAATATTTTAAGAAAGTTGATTTGATGACTTTTTCTTTAAGTTTTTAATTCAGGCTTCTATACTTAATATATTTGATTGTATTAATTAATTTTAAAATTTCTACTAAATTTAATGATGTCATAACTGTTAATATTTTAAGAAAATTGATTTGGTAAGTTTTTCGTTTTGCTTCATAGGAATTAAACTTAAGTATTAGGGGATTTATAATATCTCACACACATTGACCATATGAACTAGATTCACTTAAAAAAGAAATCATTTGATAATTTTTCTTTTAATTTTAATTTAGATTTCATTAATATATTATTTTTCATTAATTGTTTATAAACTTTCCGTTAAATTATTAAAGAAGTTTAGCTCAATTAATTGAACAGCGTGCATGAATTACTGTAAATTTTGATATATCTATGTTCAATGCCATGGATGAAAAAAAAAACTTCCTATTAAATTTAAGAATGTCATAATGGTTAGCACTTTAAGAATTTTGTTGATTTTTCCTTTTTTTTAGTTTTTAAAACAGGTTTCATATTTAGTATATTTAATTGCATTAATTGGTTTTAAATTTCCTCCTAAAATTTTAGGATAACAATTAGTATTGTAATGTATTCCTCAAAAAAAAGTATTATAATGTATTTGAGAATATTTAATGATTTTTTGTTCACATTTTACATTTATTAGTTTTGAACTTTATGCTAACTTTTTTATTATTATTATGGATGATATTTAGTTAAATTACTATAGTTAACAATAAATAGGAGCCATTCACCTTTGTATGATATATAATAAAATTTGGGATGCTTTCACTTTTTTGAATCAATGGTTTCCAGGATTTTCTTATAATGTTTGTGTGAATGATTGATAAGAAAAAATTGTTGAGGTATGAGATGAATAACAACTTTTAATAATTTTGATTAGATGCGAATAATTCTATATGATTTCCTCACCAATTATAAATTCTTTTTAATGATAAAAATATTCAGATGAGTTGTCTCAAGAACTCACCAATATATCATGACAGACCTTAAAATTCATATCCTTAGCACACTTACCTTACATAAATGCACCATTTTACCCTCATTAATGTCTATCCGTTGGGTGAGCCATTTCACACCAAGTAGAAAAGACAATACAATTTTTTATTATAAAAAAAAAAGGAAAGTTAAAACTAGGAAGCAGCAACTTTGAATGGAGTAGCATATACATTTTTATTTACTCGTGCAAATTGCAAACCAAACAACGACCTCACCCCTGTTGTGCTATGTCGTATACTACTATGCCTCTTGCGCTTTGACATTGCTTTCGTATTCTTTTGACGATGCTTTAGTTTTTTCCCTCTCTCTAGAAGAAAAACAACACAGCGAGCCAACATAGAAAATAGAATATTCACAAATCCCTTCATATAAATACAACACCGCCACCACAAAGAGAAAAAAAAAAAAAAACTCCAAACAAACAACTTTTCTTTCTTTCTAATATTATTATGCCACAGGTGGATTTGGAAACGTTGGTTTCCGCCTGCGCCGGCGGTTGCTCCGACCAGAAAATCGCCTACGAGCCTCACGTCGACGACGGAGACCACCATCCGGACTCTCCGCCGGCGTCGTTCTGGCTCTCTGGCGACGCCGAGTACGACTGGTGGGACCGCAACGCCGTCTACCAGCGGAACGAATCGACGAAAGGAAACTCGATTGTTTCCTCAACGAACCTGAACGCTAACTCGAACAACAATTCTCAGCGATTCTCGAAGAATTTGAAGTCCAAAGCAGCGATAATCGGCTTGCCGAAGCCGCAGAAGGCATCCTTCGCTGACGCCAGCAGCCGCCGAAACCACCGGCCTCCGGGAAACGCCAGGCTGTTCCCGAAGCGGAGCGCGTCGGTCGGCGGAAAATTGGAAAACTCCGTCGCCGAACCGTCGTCGCCGAAGGTCTCGTGCATAGGGAGAGTGAGATCCAAGCGTGACAGAAATCGGAGACTACGAACTCGCCAGAGATCAATCTCCTCCACCGCCACCGCCACCGCCACTACCGCTTCCACCTCCATCGCCGCCGCCGTCGTCACGAGGCAAAAATCGACGCGGAGCCAGCGGAAGAAAACCGGTTTCTTCGAAAGCGTTCGCGAGATTTTCAGGTCCGGTCGAAGAGGAAAACCGGTTCAGAAACCGGATCTTCCACAGGAGGATTCGTTGTCGTCGTCGAAGAAGAAGAAGAAAAGGAGTTTAGGTAAGAAAGCGTGGGGAAGCACCACTGGCAGCACAAGGAGCCGAAACGACGCGTCGTTTGAAGAATCGGTTTCGAGTGCAGCGGCTCCTCCCGGTTTGGGTTCGATGAACCGGTTTGCGTCTGGGAGAAGGTCTGAGTCGTGGGGAGTGGGTGACTATGAAATCCACATGTCGCATTAGGGATTTGTTTTTTATCCGTGCCGTGCAATTTCGGTGACGGCTATAGTGGGCCCTTGTGGTTAGAGGGGTGACGTGGCAGGTTGAACAACGGTATCTGTGACTGTTAAAAAAGTGAGTAAGTACTATTGCACTACTACTGTCGTGTGTATGTAAGGTTGATAAAATGCAGTTTTCTTTCGAAGCGTGGTTGAATTTGCTGCTTCCTATTTTTTCTTTCTTTTTTTCAGCGTTTTGTAGATATGATTCATGTGATTTTTTTGTGCTTTGTTTGTATTCTATTTTTTCTTTCCTTTTCCTTATAGAAAAAAATTGTAATATACAAGAAAGAAGATCGAGTATAAGGAAGAAAAAAAAAGTGAATCACGTTACAATTTTTTAACGATCATAATTAAAAGTCTTTGGTTCTTTGATTTATAGTTTAGGATTTATAATGTATTTTAAAAAGTTTTGGTCTCTTGCGTTGATTATAGGATTAATCTTTAGTTCAAAACTTAATCAAACTTATATATTCTTTGCTTCTTTTCAAGAATATTTTTATGAGCATTAAACTCTAATTTTATCTAACAAATGAGTTATACTTATGGAGTATTTAATATATATTTTGATGACTGTATTTGATAACAATTAATTGAATTGACTAAAGAAAACAATACTTTCATGTTGTATTAATGAAATGAATTGATTTTCTCGTGATCCTTTTAAACTTAAAAATTCTTTAACATATTAAATTTTTTATTTTATGTATTATAAAATAAAAAATCATACTATCAATAGAACAACAATCATTTTATGTATAATTTTATATAAATAATTATTATAAAATGAATAAACTTAAGAATTAGTTGAACTTTTCATTGGGAGGAGTGCGTTTAATGGTCAACAATTTAGTTTTTTTATATACAATAGTTATATTAAGGTTAGAACATGTGACTTATGCAAACTATATCTACCACTAGATCAATTCTGGCCAATTTAGTTTTTATTGTTTTATAAACAATTGGGATGTCTCATTTTTTTTTCATGCAAAGAGAGGTATCCAACTATAATACTAACGAGTTTATGACAAAGCATACACATTATTTTAACCAATTAAGTTAGAAGTCTTATGAGATATTTCAATTTTGTTTAAGTTAATTACTTATTCTAAAAAAATAAAAATTAAAAATCTTTTTAATTGCTAAAGCATTAAATGCCATACTTTCATTAAATTTTTAATTTTATTATTTTTGAAAAAAATACTTTCAAAACCCTATTAAATAGAACCTTATAATTAAAATAATAATCCAAAATGGTTGACTCTTAAGTAATACTTTTAATGGATTATCATGTTATTGGTGTAAATAAAATTGGACTTAAATCGTTAAAATATTTGATTCAAACCTTATTAAAAATGTAATTGAAAGGAAAAAAAATTAAAAATATACAATCAAATTTTCTAACAAAAATTAATCATTGTTAGAAAATTAATCATTAATAAAATTAATAAATGCTTCACACATATAACATATAACTAAAACAAAATTCACAATCGTTGACCCTACTTAAGGCATATATAGTGATGATCCAAAGTTCTAACAAACTTCAGATTATTTCGAAGGTCAACTCACGTGCTACTTATCAATTATTAATGAAATGTCATGATTTGGAATGTATGTTTTTTCCCCTCCTTTTATAGCTGTTTCGGGGAGTCTTGATATTTGTTATTATTAAAGTTTGTTTTGAAAGAATAATCTCGATTAAAAGTAAAAAAAATTGTAATTTTTTTGTTCTGTCTTGAAATTTTTATATTAAGTTTTATTATAAACTTGTGTTTAAGATAACGTTATTGAAAAATCAGTAATTTTTAAATCAACTCAACATAAAAATTAATTAATTAATTATACTTCAAAATTAAATTTATAAATATTGATCAAATTAAATGATGAAGGGCATGACCGGATTCATAGTCTATAAGCAAAACAATTAGTACTAGTATTATACATACCACTAATTAATTAATATTTTAGACTTTTGAGCAAAAATTAGTTAATGATTGCTCCGTATGAAAGTCCCAATTAATGAATTAATTACAGGTGATCTACTTAATTGTTTGGGATTATTATATCTTGTTAGGATGATATGTATCTCACCTTGGTAGTTAGAGGGAGAAAACTTGGCATCAAAAGAGATTCACCATCTAATTGTAATCAAGATAAATACATATAGTGCACTAAAAAAAAAAAAGATAACTACATATAGTTTATCACTATTAACCATATATATGCTTTTGTTTGATTATAGGATCCCTCGATTTGTTTCATAAAAGTACAAGGTTAAAGTTTTTTCTTTTCTATACCAAGTTGCTAGAAGACTTTTTTTTTCTTTTGCCTAAAAAAGACTTAAATTTCACATATAATTAAGAAAAATATAAAAAAAAATCTGTTTTAATGTGAAAAAATTATGTTATATATCTTTACTATGTTCACTAAAGAAAGTTGTTCATATAGTTACTTAATCTATCTTTATCTAATATATAATTAACATAGAACTTGAAATCATGGGATATGATATCTTGTTGAGGTACATCACATCAATCACTATAATATATTTCTCCTCAATATTGAAAATTAGTCAATTGTGCATTTAATTGAATTGATATCTTTCTCATTCAACTGATATTAATATTAGTTAGATTATGTCATTCGACTAAATAGTTTTATTGACTTCGTCCATAGTCTGCTAACCTTTTTGTTTGACTAATATTGACAAGTCATCAATTATGGGTCTGTTTGGGCGTAAACTTCTCTAGAAACACTTCTAGAAGAAAAAAATAAGAAGAAAAAAATGAAATGAGTTTCTCTATTAGTTAAAATGAGTTTTCCATTAGTTAATTTGTAGATGTCACCTCATTTTTTAGAGAAGTTATATTAGTGAGCTTCTAAAAATTAGCTCATGAAAAACTTATTTTTGTTTATAGAAAAGTTTATCTTATTTTTTTTCTTCTTATTTTCTTCTTTTAAAAGTGTTTTTAAAGAAACTTACTCGAACATACCTATGTATTCAACTAGACTAACTTTCACCTCATTCAGCGGACATGAAAGTTAGCAGAAATCCACCCCATTCTGCTGAATCCACGTACAACAGCTAAATTTTGTCACAAAATTTGGGTGTTAACACTATTTTATATTTTTAGTAGATGGAAAGCAAGATGTACCTATTATGCATCTCTTTATTCCTTATTTCCTCATATGTGGTCCTTTGTGGTTAGTGGTGTGGATGTTGGTCATGCATGATGGATATATGGTTGCCATGCATGTGTATATTAACGAGACATTTATTTTGTTTTCAATTGTTTTGTTTTGGCAGTAAGTGAATTAAATGCTATAGATACTTTTTGCATGTTAATTTGATTTTGAATCCTTTGTCTAAATAAATATATGGTCATATTATAAGATATAGGAATAAAGGTTAAGAGTAATAATATTTTAATATCCATATATTTTTAACACGCATCAACACTCTTCATTTTTTTCTCTTTCTTTTTATTACATCTTATCATCTATTATATATATATATATATATATATATATATATATATATATATTTCATTTATTAGGTGTTGAATAATATGGTGGATGTCTATGTATTTATTTTCAAAGGTGAAAACATATACAAAACTAAAAATACTTTATTTTTAATAAAAGTTATTCGTTATGACCATTTAAATCTTCTTCGTATTAAAATGATCAATTGGATTAGAATCATATTTTGTACGTGAAAACAAATTTTGTATGTACAAAAATCCCACAATATATAGAAACACATTTGCTGAAACCTTTATCCATTTTTCTAACCTAAGAAATAGATCAAATTATAGTGAAAGAATGAGATGAAAAATATTATTTGATGTTTAAGTCATAAGACGAATAAGGCCCCTTAATGATTTTGGTTTGATTCAAATAAATACTAAGTTAAAAAAATTGTGACTAAAATGCTTATAGATGAAGGTGTTGCATCTGTGTCTAATGAATCAGACAATGACAAACAAACGTCAATCTATAAGTATTTAAGATATAATTAATGCTTTGTTATTTGATCTTATGTGCATGCAATGTCTAAATATTCTCCATAGGATTTGTCAAACTAAAGGAAACAGAAATAGTCAAAGTTTAAACTTTCTCTCTACATAAAAAGTTGTGTCATGCAGTGTGCACATATTACTTTTGAGTAAAAGGTGATTTGACCTCTGAAGCCAATCTTGAAATAGTAATGTGTTTTATCATCTTGAAGTTATTGAAGGTTGACATGCATTTATTGCTACATTAAATACCCCAACAAACACTTAACTTATGATGGTCGAACAGACTCAAATTGAAGATTGTTTAAAGATAATAATTAATTCTTCCTAAAGCCTATAAATACTAGAAGAATTGAAGTTCTAAAGATACAACTCTTGAATGAAGCATCCTTACAAGCCCTCTAACTCTCTAAATTTGAATTTTCTTAAGTTGTAAAAGCTCTCAAAAACGCATTGTACATCTTGAGAGTGAAAAGACTGAGTGCTTAACTTGTAAATTCGTGTATGATTAGTCATAATTCTTTATCAAAGCCACTTTGGGGAGAGGCATTAAATATTTCAATTTATATCCTAAACAAATTACCAAGTAATCACTAAGACCCCTTATGAGTTTGGATTGGGGAAAATCCCAACATTAGACACATGCATATTTGAGGATGTCTAATTGAAGCAAGGCCTTATAGGCCGCATGAAGAAAATCTAGACTTCAACACACTTAGTTTCTACTTTTTTGGTTACACTAAACGCTTTCGCATGTATAAGTTTTTCAGTCCCACTACAAGATTCTTCTTTAAGATGAGGAGTGCAAGATTCCTTGAGGAAATTGAGTTTGGAGGGAAAGAAAACATAAGAGGTGTTGTCTTTAATGAAGAACGTGTTATTCACAATGGACAAGTTTTTGTATGTACCATTGCTCAAGAAATAGAACTAGTAATTAATAACAATGTTATTCCTAACATCATTCAAGAACAAGAAAAAGTAAAAAAAAAAAAAGAAAAAAACAAAGAGAAAACATGTAAAAAAATGAAAAAACAAAAGGAAAAAAAAATATACATTGTGTGACCTATTGAGTTCTCAAGGAGAGCTCATTAGGTCAAGAGAAGGGATCATTGTGCATAAAAGAGGAAAAAGAACTATGCATTAATGGCACAGAGAAGCAACACGGATCTCAAGGAAAAAAATGGACCAATTACGTCGTGCCATTTGGCAACGCCATCAGAGTAGAAAGAGGGGTCACCAGGTAACCCCTCGTTCCCTCACTCTCTCATGTTTCCCTCTTCTCTCTTCATCTCCCATTCTTTTTTTCTTTTTATGATCTGTTGTTTCGTTCCTTTCTATCTTGCCGGTGGACACCTTGGTCCCCGACGAGGTTCCTGTGGATTGAATTGCTATTTTCTATTTGTTATTGCATTTTGTTTTGGGTTTTCCACACATTATGTAATCACTTTCGCTTCTTATTTCTTGTTTCGTTTGTGCCACTATGCCTCCTCTGCACCACCATTGTCGTCCTCGTCGTGCCGCCGCCGCCCTTGTGGCGGTCTTACATCACTAGGCCTTGCACCAGTGGCGCCTTTGTAGAGGTGCTACCCCCTTCTCGCGCTATTTTGGAGGTTAAGCACTTAGGGTTTTTCAACCCTAATACCTAATTGCGGGTTAGGCCAGGTCACCCTTGACCTGGTTCCAACCCTAGCAAAAGAAAAAGAATATTTTTGTTTATACCACACTTTTAACATATACACATCCTTTTCTTTTGGGCCTAGCCCGTGTCTTTTAAGTCCGAAATAAAATAAAAACCGTTATGTACACCCCCGTTGTTTAACATATACATCTCCTTTTCTTTTGAGCCTAACCCGCTTCTTTTAAGTCTGAAATAAAATAAAACTCGTTATGTACATTCCCTTTTTTAACACATGCATCCTTTTTCGTTTTGGACCTAACCCGTTTTTGCGAAATCTGAAATAAAATAAATACTGATGGTTACACCCCCTCCTTTATATATGCACCCCTGCCACTTAGGTCAATGACCAGGCCTGCTATGTCAACACTCCATCATGGTTGACTATGTCAAAAGTCAACCCTTTGACTTTGACAAAAAAAGAAAGACAAGAGAAACAAAAAAAAGAAAAGAAAAAAATAATTATAAATATTAGTGGATAACTCTTTATTTTATTTTATTTATTTATTGTCTCTATCATTTATTTTATTGCCTAGTTAGTTTAATTAATAATGTATTGTAAATATCTCGTTATTCATCTTATTTTCCCCACTTTTTAATCCTGCATCCTTAATTACTAAGTGTACTCCCTACTTCTATTTTATTCCTTTCTATTCTCATTCTATTTATTTGATTTCATAGCACTATGTCAATTATTTATTTATTTATTTTTGCAAATCCACATTATTTTTTTAGTACACACTTATGTTTTGTGCATCCTATGCTGAGTCTCCAACTTGTTTGATGGTGTTTCAATAACATGTGAATAAATTTTGTGAATATCATGTTAGGTATTCGACTTGCTTGAATTCATAAAGTTTACCACAAAATTGAAGTCTTTTCTAAAAAAGGTAAAATTCTCAAATAAATGATCACTCAATTCCCCTTTTTCATGTTTCACGCACTCCATGCTGGGTCTCTGACTTGCTTAGTGATATTTCAATAAAGTGTGAGTAAATTTTGTGAATGTCATGTTAAGTCTCTGACATGCTTGACTTCACAAAGTTCACCACAAAACCAAAATCTTTCAAAAAAAAAATCAACCCAACACACAAGCTCTTTTTCTACAAAGAACTACGTAAGTTTGACTTCCTCATTGCATCTGGAGATACGTAGGAGCAAGGGCAAAACCCTTGTCGACCTAAAAAAGAAAAAAATAAATAAAAAAAGAACATAAAACTTCTTCTTTTTTCTAAAAAAATTGTTTTTTCCCTAAATAAACAAAAATATAACAAACATAATTCATGTTCTCAAGGGAAGATAATAATTAAAAAGTCATTTTATTTTTAGCACACTCAATTAAAGTCTGTTGTCTTCATGACGGGTGCGTGGGATGCTAACACCTTTCTCGTGCGTAAACGACTCATGAATCCTTTTTTTTTTCCTCAAATCGTAGACCATTCCTTATCTTTTTGGTTTTTCCGACGTTTTCCTTAAATAAACGTTGATGGCGACTCCCCAAATTTTCCTTGTTTTGGGAAACAATTTATCTAATTTTATTTCGCTGTCCCATTGTGGCCCATGTTGCGACATAATGTTACTAGAAAACTTTGTTAAGGTGGTCCAAAGTTTGTGGTATGTAAACTATAGAAATTCATCTATAACCTTAAATAGGCTTCCCGTCAATAGTATTACATTTCATCAAGATTATCCGTTATGGTTTTGAGGCAAATATGGTCAATGATTGTGTATACCAGAAGTTCAATGAGAGTAAATTTGTCCTTTGGGTATTATATATTGATGACATTATGCTAGTCATGATATAGTCTTATTATCACAAAAAAGTTATACCAATACATTTCTGGATAGATTCATCATGAAAGATAGTGAACAAAAAGATATACTCGTTGCTAAAGAAGACAAGTTTAGTCTCAAATATTTCTCTATTTTTTATCTTGAAAAGGAAAGATGCAAAAGATTCCTTACAGTTGTGGGGAGTTTTACGTATGCGTAAGTCTGTTTTCGTCTTAACATAACATTTAGTGGGAGTCCTTGGAGAGATATATGAGTAATCTTGGTATGCAACTCTAGAAAGTAGTAAGACATATAATGCATTATTTGAAGAGAACAAAAAATTATATGCTTACATATTAGAAGCTTGAAAATTTAGAGGTCATTAGTTATTCTGACTTCAATTTTGCGGGATGCCCAAATAACAAACACTCCATATTAGGACACATCTTTAACCATGGTGATAAAGTTAATATCTTATTATAAGGCATCAAACCAAACTATATGACTTCTAAATTTTTTCACTAGCTTGCCTATTGTTTCCAACATTAAGAGGTCATTAAATATTTATTGTGACAATAACTCAACAATGTTATGCTCCAACACCGGTAAGAGTTAAACTAAGTCAAAGGTTATTTACAAAAATTATTTGGTTGTTAAAAAAGGAATTCAAAAAATAAAGATATTTATATAATGGTTGACACTTAAGATATTTTCATAAGCATCCTGCTTATATGGTGTTATTACTGTTGTTGTCTTGGTTTGATGGAAATCTTTATGTTCTATGTTTGGATTTGGATTTTATTTATATGATTTTCTATAAAAATAAAGATTATGTTTTATAAGTTTATTATTAAACTTGTTTATTCATGTGTAATATTTAAATTGTACTTAAGGACTTCATATTGATCTCATTAAAGTTAAAGTTAGACAAGATAGAAATTATAATGATTAATATCACATTGTATATAATTTTCATATTATTTTTGCATATTGATCTATGTCATTGAGTGTATTTAGTACAGTTCAAAGTTTAGTTGGATAGCAAAAACTGAACCGAACTAAACTAAACAATTAAATAGTTCATAAAAAGTGAATTAAATTGTTTACATTTTGTATTTAGTAATTAGTTTTATACTAAAAATTGAACTTAACTGTTAACAGTGCAGTGCAGTTGAAAGAATAGTGAAATGTTTTCTCTTTTTGCTGAATTGTTTTGATAAATTAAAAATTCCAAAGTAAAATGAAAGTTGTTCCAAATTCGAGAACTAGATCACCAAAGGAAACTGGTTTCAGATGCTAAATTCCTTAGTCAGCTTGCAAAATTGATCATTTTTAGATGCACTTTTTTGTTTTTAGTTTTCACAATCTTTTCGGATATCAGAAGCATAAAAGAAAGTTGACACATGGCAGAAATAAGAAAAGAAGAATAATTGGGAGTTTGTGCTGTAACTCACAACAATGCCTTTTAAAGTGAACAACTTCTCCTTTTAGTTGAATTGGAAGTTTCGCACTTGTAGTGCCTGACTAAGGAACTTTGCACTTTCATGTTTCGTTTTGAACTGAAGAGACTCGTGAAAGTAAAACACACCCTTGATGCATTGTTGTCATATCGCGCTTGTTATTATGCTAATTAACATATTCTTACTTTTTTTTTTGCTTTAAATTAATCTTTTGTTAACAATTTAAAACAAATAAAGTTTTTTATTAAAATTATAATTAAGTTTTAAAATAAAATATAATAATACAATTTGATTCCAATTGCTAAATTAACCGTATCAATACTCCAAATTAATTGGTACACGGTAGAAATTCATATTTATTAACTGGTTGAATAAAAAACTAGCAACGCATGACTTGTAGTATATACGTGCTTGTTTTTCCACTCATTGCAATAAAAGTTTAAACAAATTATTACATAAAATTTTAAATAACTATTTTCTTTATGGGCAAGTAGATGCATGTTGGTTTAGAGTTTATACCTGTTTTCCTCCCTTTCCTCCTAATTTGGGGAGAAACACTTTCTGTGTAGAGCCCATAAATACAGGGTTTTTTTTTATTTGTTTCGCTTTTAATGGAACCAAACAAAGGAAAATAGCATTTTTTTTCTTCTATTTTTCATTCTCTTTATTTTCATGTCAACCAAACAGTGTAAAAATACTATATACTTTTTACAAATGTTTTTAGACAATGTTTTTTTTAACAAGAAAAAAGAATATTAGACAATGTTTAACATTGCTACACAATTTCCCCTCATATGTGATAGATTAAGTTTGCCAAAACAAGGAGGGTTAAATAAATTTTTCATTCCTCAACTATTTCAGAATTCGTTTGTAGTTTTTGTAAAGAAAAAAAGTGTCCGTTTTTAATCCTTCATTTAAAGATTACAAATGTCTGAATAGTATAAAAGTATCTTGTTATCTGCCAATTATGCTCCTCTTTGTTGATCAATATTGATGGTTTATGCTAAAGCTAATACAAATTGAAGGGTAAAACAAAATGGAGAAACGAAACATCTTATAGAAATCGGTGCCTAGCTACAGCAAAATCAGATTATACTTTCCCCACTTGCATTAGAAGACATAAATTCCACTAGAAAAAGATGCAAATATGTCATCTTAATTATATATGTATGTTTTCAAGCACCGGAGTTCAGAGAATAGCACTCCGTGATATATAATTATTCAAGAGATAGGGTTCTGAAGGTAAGCATCACTTTTTATATGAACGGTTTTACTTAGGAGTATCATTTTTTAAAAAGTATAATATTTAATGCTAAAAATATAATTTTATTCTTGTTTTTAATAATAAAAAATATTGGTTAACTTCTTAACCATTACTCTTAAAATAATGACTAGGAAAATCATTATATTAAAAATATTTTGAAAATGAGTTTATTTTTTAATAAAGTTTAAGGTATAGAGATAGAAAAAAGAGAAAAAAGAAACTTGAATATTACTTTGTTGAGTTTTATATAGTTAAACTTGTAACTAATTTGTAACTAACTAAACTAAATTGTAAGAAACTAAACTATAACTAACTTGTAACCAATTAAATTAACTTTTATCTTTAATACCCACCGCAAAAACACTTTCAGCTTGGAGAAGACAATACATCAATATCAAAGGAAATGAAAATAAAGTTAGAAAACTTAAAATATAGCTAAACATGCCGGAAATACATCGACCAAAACATAAACTTCTAAAAATCTTCGACCAACTTCAGCTTTCTCAATCTTCTTCCAAGAGTCCAAAGAAAGCATCAAAGCTTAACCATCAAGCGAAATCAACAACAAGACCATTTGGTAGAAGCTCAAATCATTATTAATCCATGAAATTATCAAAGCTTAACCACCAAGCAGAAACTATCTCTCAAAGTTTAACCACTTAGCAGAAGCAACAAGGCTTAACCATCAAGAGCAGAAGCAAAACAACAATTCAATGCTTAACCATCCATGGCAAAAGCTTAAACCTTAATCACCACGGACAGAAGCTTACATCAACAAAATAGAAGAATCACAAAATCTGTTTTCTATGAAGACTTTTCACAAATACTTTGTGAACCAACAATAACCAAGGCTTAACCACCCATAACAGAAGCTAACAAATGAACAATGCTTAACCACCACACATGACAGAAGCTAAAATCATCAAAACAAGCCAAACAATAAGCCAAAATCTTCATAAACATTTAATTAAACACCTTGTAGGCAAAAATTGGATAATGCTAGACATGAAAAAACTTACTCTAACCATGCAAATGGAAATTGTTTTTGTTCCTCTCCCACTTCCCACTGATATTCTTTATCTTCACAAAAATTGTTCTGGTTGCTCTTAACTTTGATACTCCAAGTATATGCCCATATGATTTATCTTGATCAGATATGGTCAAGTGAGCAACACTTTGCTTGTTGACAAACTGTGGTAACCTCAACTTGGGATTTGTGTTGAGTTGGAAGTGACGGAAAGAAGAAGAGGAGCAACCGATTATGACTACCATTGGTGATTGTAAGAGTCAACGCTAACACCTTTGATCTTTCATAAGTAAGAAAATGATGAGTGGTGAGTGTGTGTGAGAGAGAGAAAAAAAAAGGATGTATTTTTATTTGCTCTGATACCATAATAAAATTTAAGGTAGAGAGATAGAAAGAAGAGAAAAGAGAAACTTGAATATTACTTTGGATAATGCTCAAATGATCAAATCAATTTTTACATTAATACATTAAGTTTTATATAGTTAAACTTATAACTAATTCGTAACTAACTAAAATAAATAGTAACAAACTAAACTAATAACTAACTTGTAACCAACTAAACTAATTTTTATCTCTAATATATTTTAACAAATATTAAAAAAAAAGACATTAAGCAATCAAACAAATTATGTGACCATGTGTTAGTTTACCTTTGGCATGTTTATTTGTTTAGTGCGTGTTTATAAATGCTTTTTGGTCAAGGCCACAAATGAGCCTCCCCAAGATGGAAACGAAGAAGGGTTAGAAGGGAAACGCCATTTTCGAATCTCATGAGGTGTTTGAATGCTGAAGTTGAACTGGCCTTGTGTCAGATTAATGAGATTACTATCACACAAAAAATTTAACGAGATTATTGGAATCTGCCTCGTCGAATCCCTTGAGAATGAATACTATGAAAAAAGATAATATTTAATGGACATCCAAATTTCAAATACCAATTAAAAAGGAGAAATAATGAGTTTATAAAAAAAATATGATGCAATAAAAAGTGAGAGATGAAGAGAAAAGAAAAGTATTAAATAAGTATATTAAAAAAGAGTATCCAAATATAGTTATAAAAAAAAAGTACCTCATATCCTCTCCTCCCCCATTATATATTATATTGGGGAAGTATGAAGACCTTAGAAAAATAATTGTCATTACAGTCTCAGTTACATTGCACATTGCGAATATTAAAATTATAAAAAAAAAAAAACTGCATATAGGGTATTAGTCCAGCACCTAAACAAATCACCACAGTCCAAAATGTTAACATGTTCAAACATAGAGGTTAATCATTACAGTTGGTTCATCATCGATTGTCTAAGAAGTGAGTAACCTCAACTTAACTCATTTTTTGTGAACCAAAAAATATACAACCAATTCAACCCATGAGTTAGGTGGTTTAGTTCACAAGCTGACTCACCTTATTTTAAAAAAAATAAAAAATACAAGAAAAGAATGTAAAAAAGTACAACATAAGTACCAATATCCAACAACAAACTCAAATATAATTTTTTTATTGACAAATATTAATTATTAATTGTTAGATATTTTTATTAGTGGAGAGGATTCTAATCCACAACTTCTCCCCCTCTCTCCTTCCTTCACCCCTAAATGAGTCTTATAACCCCTAACAAACTCAAATAATAGTAAAATAAAATTTCTTAATTACACTTTTCTGGTATCCCTACTTCTTTAATTTTTTAAATTGTTCCTCTATTTTGTTAACTTAACATCTAATAATTATTGGAAAAAAAAAACAAATGTTGACGCAATAGTACAGTGACACATTAGCATCTCCATTAAATATTGGGTGTTACATCAAATAAATGAATTAAAATTGCACAATTAAAATAATGTGATGATGAAATTTGTAAAAAAAAAAAAAGGATAAAATTTAAAAATTGCAAAAATAGGAAGACTAAAAGTGCACTTAATCTAAAGGAAAATAAAAATGAAATATCAAGAAAAATTAAAACCAAAGGAGGGTGAATAATAAATATAGAAATTTTAAATAATAAGCATAGGTTGACCAAACTCATTTGATTGAAACTCCCTTGTGGATTGGACCAAATCAATCCTTAAAAAAAAAGTAAATCAATTTTCTAACCGGTGAGTCAACTATTCATAAGTTGAAAATTACTTTGACACTTCTACCCAAATGACCCAAGGATGTTAGGTTGAATGGACACATTTTCACACATTTTATGAGAAATAAAAATTTAAATTTTTTTATTCAACGGTCATTTGAAACCTCTCAACATTAAATCAAACGCACACTCTTTAGTAGCCTATAACCCTTTGCCATGCATTCCTACCACTCCTAACGTCAATAGTGTCATGTATGTATTTATGACACTATGATATATGCTAAAATTCATGCAAACTCGAGTGTTTCAGTCTCTTATGGCAAATATCCCAATCGCAGTCATTACAAACACATCCCAAAACTCAATCGCAGTCAATGTCAGGCTTATGGTACCATATCATTGATGTCATGTTTGGAAATTGAACTGACAACCACAGTTAAAAACCATATTTGAATGTCAATCCAAAAAACGGAACCTTTTGTAGCAATAACAATCTGAAATTCTTTTATAAAGGATATTTACTCCTTTTGTAACATCAAATTATAAATTGACTTAAATAATTATCACCTTAAAAATCATACCTGTCATAGTTTTAATTGATTACTACTATATATTTTTTTTACACTGACATTGTATAGAAATTTAACTCTTAATATACGGGCATGAAAAATTATGATCCTGAACGAATATCCGGCTTATAACAGCCTATGCATACGCAGCTAATAACCCACTAGCATAATAACATCAATCTTCGTAGATTTACACTAGCGTGCCAACAAAAATTATATATTTTACCCAATCATATGGTTAATAGAAATGCCATACGCATCTTGAAGGTTCATCGACTAGACAATACCATCAGCATCTTCTGAACTGCCTCCTGAAGGGGAATGAAAAATGTTCAACGCAACCAAAATCTGGAATAAGCTTAAAGGATATATCACATTCCATGTGTTACTAATAAACTTAGTATCAGCTAAGTACAAGAAAATTCCAACTGGGTCCCTCGGTGCCATGCAGTATATCTGTGTATTCTGGGGTTAAACCAGTCAAAGTTGAACACTATAGAGGTTATTCATCTTACGTTATTGACAGCTTCAACAATCAGAAACACGGATTAATTTTTTGTTTTAACCCCAAGCATCCTATCTCAATTGCAGCCTGTTAATCAATTTGATATCCGCATCTGAAATCTCTCATATTCTCAACCCTTCTGCGCACAATGTGCTTCAGGTATGGTGCACACAGAAGGTATCGAACTCCGCCTTTTACTGCTGCTGTTCATAAATCTGCATATAAGTTTCTGAAAGTGCAACCAAATGAGGAAGTGTTTCAGAGACGTGCAAATCCTGCATCTCGTACCTAAAAAAACAAGGTATTAGCCCTCATCATTGTTAAACATCCATACATCCATTCAGATTGATGCATTTTTTTTTTATCTTACAAAGAATTAGAACTTACCATAGTTCTTCTGATTTGCGTTGCACAAATACCCTATAGAATCCTTCACCAGGTTTGCCATCATGAACAACATTAGCAATCAAATCATATTTAGTTCGCAATTTCTCATTTTCTTTTGGTGTTGGCAAGGGAATGTAATCCTTCAACTCCAGGTTCTTCACAGGAAAGTTGACTGAAGCAAATAAAGAATGGTTTAGGGTGAAGTTAGAAGTATGCAGATGTCAGCTTGAATAAATTACAGAAGATTGCAACAGAAATTCTTACCTAACGTAGGATTCTTTTCAACAAAAAAATTATTTTTAGTAAACCGGCGCATATGAAGAATCATATACTTGGGCAATCTGGTAACACGATACTGCATCCTTGCTATATGAGGACGGACCACCTCCGTGACAGTTTCACCATCAAACTTCTTTAGTATGTTAAAAAGTGGAACCTGGATAGAAAATCAAGCTTTATCAGCAGGCAAGTAGAAAAGGAAAGACAACTTCAAAATAAAAGGCTAAACTAACATCAGGCCGTGAAAAATGAAAAACAAAACTCAAGTTCATAAGTGGAAGGAAATGCAAACTGAACAGAATATCATTGCTTTAAGAGGAATTATACATTTTTACTTGCAAGCTTTTACATCAGGGCATTCAAATAAAAGATAATTGAGACTAAACTAAAATGTCAAGGGGGTATGGTATAATAACTACAAGTGTGCATTTTAAATTCATAAATCTTGACCAATTAGAATGTAAACTCCACAGAAGAGATAGCACTGGTATGGAGGGGGGGTGTTCAAGTTTTCAACTATAAAGGTATTACTTTAAGTCATGGACCAAAAAAAGTCTTTGCTCAAGGTCAAATGTTCTCTTTTAACTACGAATTTTCTTCTATCCAATTATTGTGTGAAATTAGACAATTTTTTTCCAAGACAAATACAAATAGTGAGTAATGCAGAAAACATGGGAAAATAATCATTGTAATGCTTTAGAATTTAGATTGTCATTCATGTCTTCTAAAAATATGCACTGTATGAAACAAAATATATTAGCATATAGGCAAGATAGTAAATAGCAGCCATGCAGTCCATGTAGCATGCTAAACAATCAGATTCAATAGACATGCTGAGAAAACAAGATAAATTCACAACAAAGGATGTATGACATAAGCATAATCAGTCAAATCAATCTCACAAGCTATTTTCTTTGCTTTTAAATAGTGGTTTATTAGTGACAATAGGTTACCAGTAGTGGTGTCAAAACATCCTTCCAAACAATCATATCCACAATTTTCTTATTTTTACAAGTCTCTTGGATATAACAATAACAGCCAAAAATAACAAGATTCAAACTTCAAAGTAAATTATCTAATCATCAACTACAATATCGCATATGCTACAAGCACAGTAGCATTGAGTAGAGTAGTACCTGTGGTATTATATTTTTTTCCATCACATCCTTGAAAAGAGGAGGTGGTGGCAAGTCCAACCCTAACATTAGAAATGGCATTTTTGAAGTTTCTTTGACAAATGCATATCGCTCATTCACCCCATCTGAAAGTTTCTCAGCATTGTTTTCTTTCTTATCAGAGATCACTTTGTTAGGAATCTCTTTCACAACCTCAAGTTCACCCTGTAAGCACAATAAAAACAACAAACACAACTTAAGTGGATAGTTCCAGCCAGCAACATGTTGACCAAAAGAAAAGAAAATTACAGCAGATAAAAAGAACCTGAAAACACTCATATATTATGCTTGTATTCTTCTTTGAAGTCTTAAGATCTGCATGTAGCGTATTAAGTAGCCATGACATGAACTCTACTGGATCAGATTGTGCACCTATCCGAAACCTTTTTTTACTGGCTTTCATCACTGCTTGTAGAAACTCGTGTGGGCTGACCTGTTGACATGCATATTGAAAGACAAGTCACCATCAAATTATAATAATTTATAATAATATTATATACAATGAATTATCAGAAACAAACCTGTCCTTTAAAGTTCCGTGTATGCCAGATTTTCCTAGTGAGTTCACCAAATCGATGAACAAGTGGAGATTTGCAGTGTTGATAATTTTCAGGGATAAGAAAAAAATTCCTCAAGGGGGTAACTCTCATTAAGGATTGAATTGTTACATTCACAAAATCAGTCTCCTTGATATTATTAAGTCCCACCTGAAAATCACAATACAATTGTAGGCCCCTAATAGCCTTTCCAAAATATCAAAAATCGAAATTTCATTTCTATAAGCATGAAAAATATACCATTCCAGGAAGGTAACTAGAACCATCAAGAGCCCTAGACCACTGCTTATTTTTGTCAAGTTGTTCAACTTCTTTTGCAGCGAATCTGCAGATAGAGAACCACATGAATGAACTTAGATCATGTATATTAGTAGTTTAACAGTTAAAGAATTCAAGGTAACAACAGCATAAAGAGAACAGAGAATCATAAATGATAAAGACGATGATGACAAATTAATTAATGGGACAGATTTAAATATTTCAATGTGATTCTTAATTAAAGAGAAATTGAAGCTTTATCTTTTATGGTGACTTCAAGTGACTGGTGAACATCAACTAACAAGCATGTTGCAAGCAGTTTGGCAAATCCACGGGAAGAAAATAGAAGATAAATTATTACAACAGGCATCTTACAAAGATGCTTACTAGGTAACTGAATTTATTGAGAAATAATTATGACATAATGCAAAGCCCAAACCCATCACCTATAAACAAAGAGTCCTTGTTTAATTAGTTTATAATGAGGAGAAAGATATCAACATTAGTGAGATAATAAACAATCATAAAAATAATTATTCCTCATGCCACCGCGAAAACACCTTTTTAGGGTACACAGAAGGAGATTCCCAGGTTGGCCTGAACAGCAGGGCTGCTGTGGTAAACCCCTACCTACCAGTAAGAGGCATTGTCCGGGAATTGTTCTAGTTTAGGACTCACCAATGACCTTACCATAGAATGGATGGGGATATGTTCAACACCAGTGAGGATCGAATCTCATACATCATACCTATCCACAGAGAGTCCAAGCCAAGGCTCAAGCCTTAGAAACTCAAACTTTGTGTAGGCAGATAGATGACCGGTTCAACCACAACCCTCAGTGGAAACACTTACTTGATTTTGGAAGGTCCATAGCATGAAATTTGAGCTTCCAGAATGGATAAGAATCATTTTTCTAAGGGGATACAAATGGAAAAAACTCTCAAACCATCCAACAACAGGTGGCATACATTGGACAAAAAATGCTAATATCAACGTTGTTACCAGCCAATGGCTGATGACCATAGAAACAGAAATATGTTGCTAAAAAATTGTCTGCAGCAAGCACAGCCAAATTAAAAAAAGTTAAAAAACAATAGACCAACCTTGGATTTAAGACATTTCGAATGTCATCTAATGAAGGATCATTAATTTCATAACCATCAGGAAGACAGTAGACTTTTTCAGTGCGGAGATTGATATAGACGTGATGTCCTGCTTCCAGACTATGTGTATATGCATGAGACTTCTTTCCTCTCCCTTGGTAATACTTCCCACAAACCAAACATGCATACACATTTAAATTCGAGAGGGAGACAGAACAGAATTTTTCAAAGTCAAAATCCAAAACCTGCACACAACATCATCAAAATTAAATATGCATAAAAAAGCAGCAAAATTATTCTCAACAATGTATAAGATAAGTCAAATACCTGTCTATTAACAGTATCGAGATAAGGACAGTCCTTCCGAACCTCAACCTGGCGATTTCTTCCACTAAATTGTTCATGTGAATCATCTTCTTCATCACTATCATCAGCCTCTCCATATTTCTTATGCCCATTATGCTGGGACCCATCATTCCTCCTCTCATTTATAGAACCCCTTTCCCTTCTAACATAATCTTCCTCCTCATCAATGTCAGCATAATTATTGGCCAACCCAGAAAGAGGATTTGCAATGGACACAGGAGGAGGAGAGGGGGAAGAATCCTCATCCAGCCTCTGCCTTTTCGACTCATTATCAACCCCTTCATCCTCTACTCTATCACTCGCTTCCCTTTCCCTTTTCGATGCCATGTTCTCTCCTAAAGAACTTTTAAATCAATAGCAGAAAAAAAAAATTAAGATAAAGAATAAATTAAGACATTAAACTTCAAATTCAAATTACCTACAAATTTAAACACTAACAGAAAGAAAGAAAAATGTCAGACAGGTGGACAGAAAGACAAGAAAAAGGCAAGTTTTCCTTTATCTAAAAAAAGGGCCTAAATGAGACAGTGAAAGAAGCTAAAAATGCTGTGGCAACAAGCACATGAATAGTATTCTAAAAAATGCAGATAATTGAGATTATGAAGTGTATGATATCTGGTCGTTAACACTAACTACGATTAGGGTTGTGGGCATATTTAAAACATGAAAAATTTAAATAAATCATTTATGCAATAAGAATATTGATAAAAAAAATACTAATTGACTATTTTTCAGTGTATTATTATTATTGGATAAATGTATGTGAGACCTACTAAATTATGTGTCTCACTTCTATTAGTAAAATTTATGAAATTTTTTTTTGTAAAATATATGATATTTGCATTTTTTTATAACTAATTTTAAGAACTTGTAGCTCATTTGGTGTAAGCTATGGTTCTAGGTTGATTGAATTGAAACAATGATGATAGATGGAAAATTGTCTAGGTTAACCATATCCTCCTTTTATGCCACATATCCCCTTGTGTTAAGTGTACTATATAACCCCAACTGTATATGATAGAAATATGGTATCTTAAAGGAAAGAATAAGGTATATCTCCTCTCCCTTGAATACAATGCCTAACTTGTAGAACTTCAAGGGTCTGTACCTCACTACCACCCAACACCCAAAGACCACAATTCTCTAAAAAATGACAAGATTCTCTCTCTCCACCTCCCCTCTTACTTATAGGCAACATGCCTCAGTTATTTCTTTAACCAACTAACCTAACTAACTAACTAATTAATTAATGGGTATCTAACAGTATATGTTTAGCCAACAAGGAAAATTCTAAAACTGATGCAATTTGATCGTGTGATGAGTAAATTGTTTCTAACCTTGTGCCAATTTCAAATAAAACACAAAAATAGTACGACTGTTTAGAATAAAGTACTACTGGACCAGGATCCTCTATAGTTACGAAACAACTGCACTTCTTATAGCTCAGCAAATCCCAACCATTCCTACAGGTCAAAATATAGATCCAGTCCTATTCCTCCCCATTATTTAATTAAGATGTAAAGCAAAAACACTTGTAATCAAGAAAGATACTTAAAGTTAAACATAAATAAAGGAACTATAAGAACTCCAAAAAGTCCAAACAATGATGACTACATTAAATCTTGCATAAGATTTTTAAGAGAACATATAGATATTAGATTACAACACTCAACACATTAGTCTTGGTCCACACTCATTCTCCGACATATTTCTCCTTTTTAAGCCAATTTAAACAACTACTCTGATTTACTACTTTACTCTGAATTTACAGCTTGAATGCTTCACACCAGAGAAAAGTAATTATATTTTTTTTCCTATTAATTTTCCTAGGTGGTTGTTTTCTTCACCTAGTGCCAGTTATCACACTGTTTGATGATACAAAAATAGTTAAGTCAAGCAGCATATTGAAAACAAGATAGCTTACGGGGAGACTAAATATCTGTATTAATCTCAAATGCAATAAACATGGAGTTTGTGTTCAAGCAATGCTTCTTTTCTTCATTAGAGTCAAAGATAGCGAAATCTTGAGTTTTTTTATTGGACTGCATTGGGTTGGGATTGGTTTATATATATCTATATCCTTTACCAAAGAATCTGAAATACACTGAGGAATACATTAATCCTATGTGCTCCTTGTTTAAGGACGTGGAAATTTACTCTGTATGGAACCTAATTACACATACAACGAGTACATATGCATATTAATGCTCAAAACTGAAAAGTCACTCTTTTCAGCACATAAGTATATACGGGACATAAAATTGTCTATGTTCAGAATCTTCACTTTTTATGGTTTTGAACAATCCTTGAAATTGCCTAAGTGTGACATGACACAATAAGGAGAAAGAAAAGTCTGGATTCAACAACCATATCACTTTAATATGCCATTCATGCATTCCATCGAGCATTTGATAGACAAAAATAAATAAAAATAAAAAAAAAACTTAGGTATTTCGAAATAAATCATGTTCACAGGCTCTACGAATCTATCCAACAGCAACTAAGCAGTGACTCAATAATTCGCACTATAGCTCGAAACAGAAACAGAAACAGCACAATGACAGAATGCAACGAAACAAATAGTGGTAGTAAAAATCCTTACAAGAAATTAAGGGGAAAATTTTTGCCACGCGTCACAGAGAAGGGGAAATTCGAGAATGCGGTGAATTGAAGCAAAAGGCGATAGGGTTTGAGACCAATTGGTTGTACTCGTCGGAGAAGTTCCAACTCAAGTTCGTTTACGTTTGCGAGCTTAGCCGGCGACGGATGTGTGAAAGTGTTTTTGCCCTTGTGATGCTGTGGAAGGCGATAGAAATAACAAGTTATTTGCGATAATGGGCCTGTGGGCCAATTATGACCATTTTTTTCTACATCTCTTTGGGGAATTACTATTCCCAATTCCAATTTTCCAATTTACACTCCTCATGCTTTAAAGAATTATTCCAAAAATGCCTTTTAACTAAAATATGTTTTGATTGTATTGAATGAATTGGGATGACAATGGGTAGGGTAACGAAAATATTCTTTACATCTATTGATGTCAACCTTAAGGAGAAGATTTTCAATATGAGTGAGAAGTGCATATTAAATGTGTGTTATACCCATGGTATAATAATTAATAAAAAAATTACTATGCAAAATATTGTATCACGCAAGACAACAACTGTCAACATTAAAATATTTAATAGGATATTATTTTTTGTAAATAAATGAGATTATTGACTGTTTTCTAATAAATAAAAAATTGTTTGTTATAATTAGAGATTCGTTGACAATTTTAATTAATTTGATTTATATTCTCTTTAACTTCTAATTAATCAAAATTATAATAAGAAACTTTTTAATAATATCACCTTTTGGCAAGAAATGCTATCAATGTGTTACATCTCTTGGCAATTACATTTACAAGAGGAAATGAAGGAGCATATCATAAAGATTGACTTAAAAACCCTCAAAAGCCTTTCCCTGTCATAGCATCACTTACTGAAGAGCATATGTTGCCCAGGTACTCTATGATCTCTGCACTTTCAAACATTTATATCTTAGTGTTTGAATCTTCCAAAAAAAAAGCCAAAAAGGTGCCAGTAAATCATAACCATAAACTCATCACCATGCATAAACCAAATATCATGAAACAACTATTTTTTTGCATAAACGTGACAAACTCACTACTTGAAAGATCAAGTACCTAGAAAGTTCCAATTTTCTAATATATTATATGTTTCTTTGGGCTACCCTAGCACAACTAAAATGAAATATTAAAGTAACATTAAAACACAAAATTATACATAATACATATATCCATGAATGTCCTTGAAAATTGGACTATGCATTATAAATCACCAATGAAGATTAAACCAAGGAGTTGATACCAACTTTGAAGTGATATATAAAGGGAGAGAAAACTATTTTTGGGGATATACAATTATACATAAAGAGAAAACTTTTTAAGAAAAAGCAAGAGACTAAATGGATTGGAGAAAAGGCCAATGAGATGGATACTACAGGTTAAAAGCTTTGGTACATGGGGAGAGTTAGAGGAAACAACAAAGTAGGTATGATGGAGACAAAATATTAGCATTAAAATTAATGGTGACACAAGAGACATTAGTATCATCACTACTTATGCCCCACAAGTAGGAATAGAGAGACATGTGAAGAAAAAGTATCATCAGTACTTATGCCCCACAAGTATCCCTATTGAAGTTTGGAAGTATATAGGAGAACAAGGTTTCATGTCGCTCACTAAGCTTTTCAATGGGATTTTGAGATCTAAGAAGATGCCAAATGAGTGGAGGAAGAGTACATTAGTCCTAATTTTCAAGAACAACGAAGATATTCAAAATTGTGTTGATTATAGAGTTATAAAACTTATGAGTCATACTATGAAGCTATGGGAAAAAGTGATTGGGCATAGATTAAGAATAGAAACAAGGATTGTAGAGAATCAATTTGATTTTATGCAAGGGATGTCTACAACATAAGCCATTTATCTTATAAGGAAGTGTATGGAAAACCACAAAAGTAAGGAAAGAGACTTGTGTATGGTTTTTGTTGATTTTGGAAAGGTTTATAGTCATGTCCTAAGAGATGTTTTGTGGAAGACTTTGGAGAAAAAATGTGTGCATGGCTTTGTAAAGACAAATGTCATAATAAGGGAGGTTGAATTGTGATTTTTTAGGAATTTTAAAGCTTTTTTCTAAAACAACATTATTGTCTAATGATAAAAATGTAAAAGAATAGAGATTAGATTTTCGCAAAATGGCCTAGACAATAGCTTCATATTTTTTAAAGCAAATAGAGTTTTTCAAAAATAGAAATCAAATTTGAACCTTGAGTCACTTTAAAGCACAAAAGAGAAAATAAGCAAGATAAGACACATGAAGTTATTCTAGTTTGTCTCAACCACCAAGACTACATCTAATTCTTGGAAAATCACCAAGTTCCAGTAACATCAACAAGTTACAAGTATTAATCACTGTTATTTATGATTCTACAACTTAAGCTCTACACTAAGCTTATTACAACCAGTATTCTATGTCTTACCAAGCCACAATTGGTTCTAATACAAATCATAAAATTTGTTTGTTTGATTGGACAATAAGTAACTCTCAATTGTCTTACAGACGAATATAGAGTATCGACATATAGTCTTTTCTCTCAAGACATTCAAGGTGTTTTGAGAGTTATTCTAAACTTTGCAAGAATTTACAGAGAGCTTTTTATAGAAAGAATTTGAATATGAGTGCTTTAGTTTATTTTTTTCCCTCTAAAGTTGTTGGTATTTATAGGTCTTCTTCAACAAATGTTTGTTGTCTCCAAACATATAATTTTTTTCTCTTTAGCTTGCATTTAAAGAATGTGGCCATTTGAGCATTTAATGCATATACTTCATGCTGAAAAACCACTCTTCTTAGCTATTGTGTAGAACATTTCAGCAGAAAACTACTTCTGTTTGCATCAGAGTAAGTCTATGCAACAGAGCGCTTCTTTTGATGGTGTTTAGCGAATTTTAGAATTTGGACTTCATTTATTCTTCATAGGATTCTACATATCCTAAGAGAATGTCTCGACAAAGCAAATTCCAGACACAAAGTATTAAATGTCATCCTTTAATGTTATATTAGATCATGACTTTAACTTGTTATCGTCTGAAATGTCAAACACAAACTCATGAAGCATGTTCTGATAACACCTAAGAAGCAACTTTTAACATTTGTATTTATTTGTATCTAATTAAAATTATTAAGTGTCCTGATTCGTCTTAAGACACAAATGTCTTGACTTAACTTGCTTATATCCAACCTATATAAGACATGTATAAAGGGGTAACTACCAAGAACTCCAAGAGGTGAAACTAAGAACTTTCCTATTGAGTTAGGATTACATCAAGGCTTAGGTTTGTTTAACCTAGTCTTGGATGTGCTTATCAAGGACATACAAAAAGTATCCCTAATTGAATGCTTTTTGCGGATGATATAGTCTTGATTAAGGAATCAATGGGAGTAGTTAAGAGTAAACTTGAACTCTAGAGGCAAACTTTGGAAACAAAAGGTTTTCGCTTAAGTAGGAGTAAGATAATGCATATGCATTGCAATTTTAGAAAGAGACAGGGGATTTTGTCTCGAAAGTAAAATTAGGAGAAGATGTAATACCACATATTTCTAAGTTTAAATACTTGGGAGCAATCATGCAAGATGATGGTGAAACTAATAAGGATGTCATATCGGATACAAACGAGATGACTTAAATGGAGAAAAACATTGAGGGTTATTTGTGATCGCAAAGTGCCTACCAAACTCAAAGGAAAATTTCATTGCACAACTATTCGTCCATCTATACTATATAGTAGTTAATATTGGGCTTTTAAAGGAACAATAAGAGAGAAAAGTGGGAGTAACAAAATGACATTATACGAGAGAAGATTGGTGTAAAACCATTGAGAAAAAAATGATAAAAAATCGATTAAGGTGGTTTGGACATGTATGAAGAAAGTCATAGAAGTGCCAATTAAAATAATAGATTACATGATTTTTAACCATGTGAAAAGGAGAAGAGAGAGATTAAAAAGAATGTTACACAATATTATCAACGGAGATATTAGACTAAATAATATTCCTGAAACTTTGTTTTTTAATTGTGTCAAATAAAGTCATATAATTCATATAATCGACCTCACTTATTAGGATAAGACTTTATTGTTTACACTTCACACAAGAGTGTATCCAGCCAACTAGATGCATTGTACTCCCCTCCAAAAGTTCCCCTAACAGCCACCCATTAGTGTTTACACCAAGTCAGGAAATGAAATCTCGAAAAGGAAAGGAATTCTTATGAAAAATAAGTCTAGTTGAATCTTAAGAAATTCATGCCTTTCGGCAAAATGGATAGCTGCACACAATCCAAAATGAATTTATAGAGGAACACCAAATTACCTTGGCAAGTCATAAATGAAATATCCAAAACATATAATTTTGTACTTCCCTAGCATCTCCCTCAGGATTTCTTAGGTAAAGAGAGTGTTTCATGTGGTTTGTTTTTTAATGGAGTAAATTTATGTGATAAAAAGAATTTTTTTAAATAGAATTTGTATCTATTACAAGAAATTGTTTCTTATTAATAAAAATAATATTTATCTAACTATTTTTTTTTCAATGTTATTGTGTTTAATTATTTAATAATTTACAAAATATAAAAATGTGAGTTTTTTGAAATTTTTTAATATTAAAGTAAAATTGTATATAAATTTCTTATAAATTACTTAGATCCACAAAAAATATTATAAAAACTACAAAAATAACTTCAAAAACTAATTTAAAAAATTATCATTGGAGATACGATTCTCTTTCATAATTTTGTAAGACACTTCGGGTGTAAGATACAGTGTAGTTCCAGAGTTTAACTCTTTTGTAATAATTGGTTTATGTTATGAGTAGTTCTCACTTGATATTTTATGTTTTAAAATTGTGTTTCCCGCCTCTAAGCGTAATTACGTTAATACCTCAATGTTGCACATGACCATTGCTACTACTTACCGAATACAATCAAATAATTGCATACGTTTAGTTATATTTTAATTCAAATAACTTATTATTAGCCTAATAGAAATTTAATTAATTAATTAATTATTTATTTATTGAATCATTATAATAACTATAAAGTTATAGAATAAAATAATTAATATACTAATTAAATCAATTATCATTTAAAAAAGTAATTTTCAATTCTTATTGAGTTATGTAATATGCACAAATATTTTTTAAAAACATTTCAAATTCAAAATGTAACAATTACTCTGAAGTAATTTTGAAATGGCGATTTTTGTCTTCATTTTCCTTTTTAATGAAATTTCAAGTTTTAACAATGATGTATTCAATGCTCTCTTTTCTTTCACAATCCACACTCATTCGACGCATTAAGGTTTTTTTTTTTTTCTTTTAACATTCTTCATTATACGTTTTTTTCCCCTCAAATAAAGAGAAACATTGTAAAAAAATCGAAAGTTGGAACATGAATTATTCCCTTTAAGTAAGTAAAGACTCTACCTTTCTTTTATGATGAAGAACATTGTTTATACACCATTTTTTCCCCTGAATATTTGTACATTTTTTTTCTAGTTATACTTTGAATATCCAAAGCAAGTTATTTGAGGAGGAAGGTTAGTATTTTATGTTTTTTACTCCTGTTTATGATCTATATTTTTATGATTTATAATTTATAATTTCTCCTATTTTGCAAATATCGTTTCACCTAATAATAAGTTTAGGAATGTCAGTAGTTGTTTATTAGAAAACAACAATATTTTTTTAGCAAAATTATATAAGTTTTTCCTTTTGACTTTTTATTAATTTATTATTCATTTTATGCATATATCATATGTTATTTTATTGTAGCTGAAGAAATTATTTTTAATAACCTATTATTGCACATTTCAAGTAAATTACGATGTTTGATAAGATATTTGAGGAGCTTATAAGTTTTGTAAATAACTTATAAGCTATTATGATTAAAATTAAGTTTATTTGGTATACTAACTTATTTTAGTATTGTATTTTTCACAAGCTACCTTTAAAATTACTATTTTTTTTTTCAATTTTATCCTTACTATTTTATTTGAAATTATGTTTTATCCTTTTATTTAATTTAAATATCCTTTTACCTTTTTTCATTGTTTGAAAATTTTTCCTTATCTAATCTTCCATTCTTACATGCACATGATAGTTAATTCGTCAACTGTTATCGTCACATCTTTCCTTGATGTTAGAAATTATTTGAATCATCAACTTTACAATTATTTGTTGACTTTTTTAATTATATAACCTAATTTAAATGAAATTAATTTCAAATATATATAATTAGTTTTAGATAGAAGATTTGATTTGTATCATATTTCATAATTATATAGGTAAGAGAAGTATACATTCAGGTTATTCTTGTATAAATAGAAAAATAAATGTTTATGAAAAATATAAAGAAAAAATACTTTATTTTTTTGTTTTAAAATTATTATTAATAAAATATTTAAATGTAAAAAAATAATTTTAAACGATATAATTCTAATAAAAATTATTATCATTTTCTTATAATACAAAATTTAAAAATTATTATCCAACTTTTTAACAATAGAAGTTATTTTGTTCTAAGGCAACAAACTTATTTCATTTTGTTAACTATTTGTTGAACAATGCAAGCAAATGGGGAACAAAATTAGTTTGTCTCCTAATAAAACTAACCTTATAGTTTGGACAAGACATTAAGACCCTTTTACATTGATTTAAAATCATCCCAAACTTGAATCATCCGCTATGGTGCGCTGAAGACTATCAAGTGAGTCTTTTGCAATCAGACTCCACTTCCACATATTGGGAGTCCATATTCTTCAATCCGTCAGAGTTTGTAGTATGACTTGTGCTTCTCCCTCATGAACCTTAGGCATTCCACGTCTAACATTTGTTGCAGCTCTCACAAACCAACCTTTATCATCCTGAATACATATTCCCTTCCCCCATCATTCCTACTCCTTGAAAAAAAGCAACATTAATGTTGCATATATTTCACAAAACATGGGCCTGGTGGTCCCCATACTTGAGCTCACTATGAGAGATTGTCCTATATTTCTCCCTTTCTTGTTGACACTGCAATTCTCACAGACCTTCTTTTTCCTAAACATGAACTTGAGTAGCAGTCTGGTTCTTCTCCTATAACTTGGCATTCCTGCTATTCCAGATGCTCTAGAGTATCATAATAAAATGACTCACTAATTTCAGGCACATCTCATGACCCACTTTACCCAACGAGGATCAAAACCCATATATTTTCGTCAGGATAGCTTTAAGATCACCACAATTGACCTCATCATAAGCTTTGCTTATGTCTATTTTTAGTGCCACTTCCCCTCTCTTTCCTTTCTTTCTACACCGTAAATAGTGTATAACCTCACTCGCGACAATGATGTTATTTGAGATAGATCTGTTTGCGATAAATGTTGCTTGCTCTTCCGCCACACATCCTAGGAGCAAAAATTTTAGTCTATTAGCCATAGCCTTTGAAAGGATTTTATACACCACATTACACAATGAAATCGGTCTTAAATCCTTCATCGAACTCGGGTTATTGCATTTAGGTATCAAGACCATATTCGTGTCATTTACACCCTGAGGGATCTTGCCACTATCTAAGCACCCACAATATCCTTCTTACATATGTCCCAAAATCTGCGATAGAATCCAAGGTTCATACCGTCTGGCCCAAGAGCTTTATCAACATCTATATGAAAAAGCACATCACGAAAATCCTCCTCAGAGAATTGGGTTAAGAGAAATTCATTACCTTGAGCACTAATTATGTGCTTAACTACCTCAATGATTGGATCATAGTTTTC
Source organism: Glycine soja (assembly GCF_004193775.1). Classification (NCBI taxonomy): domain Eukaryota; kingdom Viridiplantae; phylum Streptophyta; class Magnoliopsida; order Fabales; family Fabaceae; genus Glycine; species Glycine soja. The sequence goes on along the minus strand of NC_041012.1, from coordinate 34,604,826 downwards.
TTGACAAGCACTGAAAATATCCTCAAAGTACTTCTTAGTAATACTGCACATCTCACCTTGATCTGTGACCTCTGCACCATCCTCTTTCGCCAGTTTGGGAATAAAGTTCTTATTTCTTCTAGCAAACGCAACAACATGGAAAAGGCAAGTGTTCATATCTCCATCCCTAAGCCAAAAGGTCTTAGCTCTTTGTCTCCCGAAACTTTTTTCCTTCACCAACAAGGAGGTCTAAGTTATTATAAATAAATTAAAATGTAAAAAATATGAAATGCCTTTTTATATTAATTAATCATATTAAATACTTTTAATTAAATTAGAGAGTAAATAGTCATTTTTGTTCATGTAATTCACTCACAAATTTATTTCTGAAAGATGGAAATATAAAATTTAGTTTCCGAAAGTATAAAAAGTGTGATAAATATATCCAACCGTTGACTTTCATTCATCACTCTTAATAAAATAACCTACGTAACATAACGGGATGAATTTTTCATTGAAATGATTGTCAACATGATCATCTCTAATTGTCAATATAAAAACATCTTTGTCATGTAATATTTCTTAATTTTTCATCTTTTCTCTCCTTTCTTCCTCAAACTGTTATTGTTTTCCTTCTCACACCCACAAAACTCATAACTCACCAACACATGATCAAAAAGAGAAAGAGAAAAAAAAAAACTTCAAAATTTCAATGCAATTTTCTCAAAAAATGCAACCCGTGAAATCCTTTAGTACATCGAACCATTGGAGAAAGAAAGGAGAAAAATTCAAGTTTTCCCTAAAGAGTTTCCTTTGTCATTAGAGCTTGTCACACAAGTTAATTAAGAGCTTGTTATGGACGCATTTGTCAGCAGAGTGAAAAGACAAAAAGTTAAAAAAATATTATATGACGAATATGTTCCTATATTAGCAATTAGATATGACCACGTTGACAATCATTTTAGTGATAAATTCATCCCTCTGTACTAGATAGGTTATTTTATTAATAGTGACGGACGAAAATTAACGGTCAGATATATTTGTCGCAATTTTTACACTTTCGGGAACTAAATTTTATATTTTTATCTTTTAGGAACGCATTTGTCAATAAATTACATATTTAGAGACAAAAGTGACTATTTACCCTAAATTAGATAATTTTTTAGCTTTTCTTATAAGCTTTACTTATAAACTTTTAACTAACTTATCAACTAATTTTATCAAATATAACCTAAGAATTGGACATCGCTTAAATAACTGTATTGGAATAAATAAATCATTTTAAGGAAGATATAATTCAAAATATCACAAAATTATGAGATGAACTTAGAGTTTTGGTCCGGAGCTTTGTGAAATGGAAGTGAAGCAAATAATAATAATAAAATCAAACACATACGAATTTTATAGATACATCTACAATGATAAAACAATTGATATATATATATATATATATATATATATATATATATATATATATATATATTCCTTTTCAGTATCTACAATAGGAAATATGGTCTATATTTTTTTTATCTTTCTCTACTTCATTTGTAGAAGTACTTTTAATAGTTTTTAATTTAAATATTAAATTTTAATTTACATTTGCATTATAAATCTATTATAAATTTATTTAAACATTAGTTGCATTGTGATTAACTTTTAAATAAAATAGATAAATTTATCTACTTTAATACTTGAAAAACATAAAAGCAAAATTTCTTTGATCTGCTTTAGTACTTTAAATAGAGATTATTATATTATATATATTTAATAATTTTAACATCTAATAATAAAAATTATTCATACTGAATGAGCAATAAAATCATATTTGAATAATTAAGATTAAAAAGTTAATTTTATACAGTAAAATTTTTACTATTCAAATTTAGATTGAATGATTAAAGTTTGAACATCTAATTAAAAACAAAATCTTAAAGATTTTGGAAAGTATAAATTTTAAATAGTTTAAGAGTTACTTAATTCCAACATCAAACATTTCTATGATCAACAAGCAATTAAATGCTAATCAAAGACATTGTTTTTTTATTCTATAAAAAAACAATACCTAATTGATTTATAATATTTTCTAATCTTAATAAATATTCATTTCCTCATTAATTTTTAATAGATGGTTAATTAAGTTATTCAAAAATTTATAAAAGTCACTAATATATACTAAAATTCTTTTGATAATATAACTTTTGGGTCAATTAACATACATCAAAAAAGTTATTGCCCAAAGGCATTTGTAATAGAAAATAAATGCAATTATATTATAAAGAACCAATAAATATCAATCAAATAGTATTAAATCAATCAAGTGTTTTAACAAAATACATGCATCAATCAAATAATGATTGTCATTTAGATTGGACAAATTTTCATCTATCACAGGATTTTTCTACAATGTTTATCCCAATATTTAAATGTCATATAAGTGCAACAAATTCTTATGATCTTTTGCTCCCCAATTCATCATTTTTAAGAGAAAAATTCAAGAACACCCCGTGAGGTTTACTCGAATTATACATACATCCCATTTTTTTCTCCTTACTGAGTGCTAACTCCATTTAAAATGTAAGGCACGTGATTTTTAACTGGAAAATGCCCTACTCAATTTTCATCTTCATCAACCTGAAAGATTTTTTATTTTTTTTGTTTGTGAAAAACAAAGAAAATGAATCTCATGATTTAAAAAAAGAGGACCTCCAAAAATCTGGAACCAACATACCAATACATAGCACAATACCCAACAGAAAAAAAAATGTGCCATACGAATCCACAAGACATTCTGATAAAACAATCTAAAGCTTTAAAAAACTAGATGTGGTTTCAAACCTTTGTTGCTAAACAAGCACCATAAAAAAAATGAAGACATTCAGAATCAAAAGACTAGGCCCTAAATAATTGAACAAATTGTTGCCTGAATTTTGTTTTTAACGCATTTATTTTTATGGGGTAGCATCATAACAAACTCCACATTTGATATCATTAAAAACTCTACCTGCCAACCATGTGTTTGAGTATGTGCTTCAAAGAAAATCACTATATTTGTCAACCATTGTATGGAGTATGTGGCAACGAAACCAAGAAAGACAACTTACATTCCTATCGCAAGCCTACATTTTGTGGGAAGATGGAGACTGTTTCATACTTAAGTGAAGACTAATTTTGGATATTTTGAAAGGTTATATTTAGTAAAACTAACTGAAAAAATAGTTGAAAGCTAAAAAATTATTAATCTGTTAAATTATAAGTGTTTGATAAAATTAACTAAAAAATATAAAATAACATAAAAATAATAAAATATAGTTTACTTAAAAAATGTAATAAGAATATTGAATAAATATATTGAGGATAAAAAGAAGAAAATATAAAAAAATAAGAAACTAAAGTTTTAAAAAGTGTTACTTTAAATAACGTTTCAAAAAACACTAGAAGTTATTAAAAAAAATTGATTACTGAATTGTCAAACAAGCTTTTCAATAAATAAATAAAAAGACATAAATTTGTTAAAATACTTTGTCAAACATAAGCAAAGTTGTTGAGGATCCTTTTTGTAATTAAACTTTAAATGTTAAGATTAACTTAATTAATACGGTCACAATAGAGCTGCCAAAGAAATGTCTTTGAATGAAGGGGGTGTATGTGTGATTAGAATAAACTACTGAGGGAGTTACTCTAATTTACTCTTTTTTATCTTTGATTTTAGATTATTCAAATGATTTTAAATTGTGACTTGATTATAATAAATATTTCAAAACATTTACAATACATTATAAAATAAATAAAATGATAATGATTATAATTAATTACTAATATTAATATTAACATTCATAATTTATTTTTGAATATTTAGTATCAATATTTACATTCTAGTATTTTACAAAGATAGTTTATCAAAATAAATATATTCGATATCTTAAAACTATAAAAATATTAAGAACCATACGAATGTAATTATTTTATTTAAAACTGTAAAATACTTTATATTTTATTATTGATCATCTTAAAATTGTAGCTATATGCACATGAATGTAGAATCCACTTTTATTTATCTTACTTCAATAGAAGCATACTAGCATAGGCACGCCATTCAACTTTACTTGGGTGGTCGATTTGGCACAATGAATCCTGCAACAACAATTCCAAATTAAGGTGTCTATGCTAGTATGCTTCTACGTTGTTTACTAGTTTTTTTACCCGTATTATGTATGAGTTGTTATTTTAGTCATTGTTATAGATAAGATAATTTTAATTTTAAAATATAATAAATATAAATATAAATAAATATAATAAGAATATAATTAAATTATTTGTATTTAAATAAAAAATAAAAATATTTAAATAATTTAATAATTTAATTTTTATTAAAAGACTTTCTTTCTATTTCATTGATTCATATCAGAATGTAATTTAAATGATACCAATCTAAATCATTCTTTCCCGTGAGTTAATGTAAATTATCCTATATGATAAATATATAATATTAACATATAAGAGAAAATTAAATTTATTAAGGTATACTTTTTTTTAATAATTTACTTTGGTGATAAGATAGTTAACAGAAAAGAAATCAATAATGATAAAAATAAATAAATAAATTATTTTCTTAAAAATATGTTAGACAATATTTTTTTCACATAGAAGTTTATATAAATAGTACAATTATATCAAACTAGTTATTATAACAATGAATTAAAGAAACTTAATTTCAACATGATAATTTAGATGTTAATGTATAAATTTTCTCATTTAATTTCATAAAAAGTGAACCCAATTCCCTTTTGCCGTGTGCGAGCGATCCAAATGATTCTAGTATAGGAGACTAAAAAATTTAACGTAACAGTAAAAATAAAATGAATAAAAAGAATAAAAAAGAAAAAAGGTAAAAAAAAAAAGAACTACCGATTTTTAGCACAATACAAAAAAATTCAGTTAATCTGATATACATAATATCATATGCTCCCAAATTTCAAAAAAGAAAAATCTATACAGGGGATAATCGTAATGCTTGTAATCAGCTCCCACAAAGTTTAGGAGAAATTTAGAGAAAATAATTGATAAACAGATGGGATTAACACCTTTAATACATCAACAGAAGTTAGTGATATGCGGAAAAAAAAAATAAAAAAAACGGTTTTATTTATTTATTTTTCAAATCATATAGTTTGATTTGGTTTTTTTTTTTCACACACAAAAATCGAACCACCAAATTGAATCGATATTCATTAATAAAAAATGAATTTTTAAAGAAGCATGGTAAAATAGAAATATTTATATTTGTCTTTCAATATTTTTTAAAATCAGAAGTGGTTATTAAATCAATCGATTAAAATGAATTTTTAACGAATCAATCTAACAGAAATATTTTTTTTTCTTTCAATATATTTTAAAATAAAAGTAGTTAAATCAATTAATTAATAGGTAAAAAAAATGTAAAACAAAACATGTGATTATATAAAAAGAATTAAATGCAATGGGAATCATGTTTGGTATATATTCATTGCACATTTGAAAGTCAAGTCCCGTCTATTTTGAGAAAGAGATAAAGAGTGTGAAGGACGAAAAAACCCCACAAGAAGTCGTTTGTCAAATTGTGAATGACACTTTGTCAAAATTTTCCTTCAAATATATTTGTAATTGTAGTGCCACACATGGTGTTGTTGTTGTTTTAGTCATTATTATATGTTAATTGTTTAGCAAGTGTATCAAATGTTTAAGTAGTAAAAATTCGAAAGTTTGAGTGTTGATTTTCATATGAACTTTGTTTTATTCTTTGTATTGGATAATTTCTAATTTATAAGAGGAAAAGATATGATGAGGTATAAGAGATGAATTTAAAATAATAGTAACTAAATAATAGATATTAATAGAAAACAAAAGGAAATAATAGGGAATTCAATGAGATGGACGTATTAGAACCTAGCATGTTTTATTTGTCTAAGATGTATTAATTGAGATTTTTCTCTATCAATTAAGTGAATTTTTCCTACCTACATCTATTGTCTCTGATGTCTCACGATGACAAACCTATCTTACCTATCTATCTTCCAAATATTTTTGCAAAGATTCAATAGATAAAATGCATGAAGTTCTAATTTTAGATACTTGCTTTGATGCATGAGCATAATGCAATCACTCTATGTCTAGCAATGATTTTATTAAGGTATCTCTTTCTTTCTTTTAGTTATTTTAGAAATTATGCTCTGTCGAGCAGCTAATTCCTAAAACTGATGCATGTAAAACCTTCCTTGCATTTCTATTAATGATACACTATGTCGATCACCTAACCCCCAAAGATGATGCAATGATAAATAATACATGAAATTAAAAGCAAGAAAGGATAATAGGAAAGAAAACATCTGTTTACATTGATAGATATGAAGTATACAATATATCTTTTTGCTTTTTAAGTTTGTCAAGCCCTAGCTAACACTACTACAAAATGATCATTCTACATTGGTTATAACGCGATGTCGTAGCCCGCGTCGTTGAAAGACCAACCCCATGTTACATCGGTTGTTTGACTGATGTAGAAACGCTTCATTCAAAGACGGGTCTGGACCTAAGCCCGTCTTAGTTTCATTGGCAATCTACATCAGTTGTGCTGAACACCTGTCGTAGAAGCAAGCCAATCTACATCGATTTTTTGGCTACCTGTTGTAGATTCATGGACAATCTACATCGGTCTCCACATGAACCCGCTGTAGTATCATCATCATTCTACATCGGTTATCCTAATAACCGATGTAGAATTGGAATATATATTTTTTTTTTTGCTTTTTTTCATGAATAAAGGCAATGAAAAAAGTAATCTTAATGTGCACATCATTAAAACAAGTTAGCTTATGATTTAATAGGTAGCATGAATTCATAAACCAACATCTGAATCAACACAAAAAGTATATGAGAATAATATTGTAGTCAATGTCAAGTGCAAACCTAAATACCAGTAGCAATATAAATGAGCGAGTCAATTTGTGAACTATTGAACTCGAGCTTGTTAAGGGCTCCAACAACTTCACCACCCAATTATTTAAATTCTCATTTATAGCCTCCATATGTTCATTATCACTTGATAACAGCCACATTAATTCAACAGAAAAAGTAATGACTACTATATAAAAATAATTGCTTAGTATGAAGCATCTCTAATTAATCTCTTGTTCATAACTTAATCGTATAACATCCACTATTTTAATGAAAATATTATACTATGGACATCACATGCTATTAATTGTATTGTATTTCCTGCTTATTTTGATTCCTTATTATGATTAGTGGCGCTATGGGGTATGCTATCTTTTGTATTTAAGTCTACCAATGAAGAGTAACCAATGACTTAAATCCAAATAATCTGTAGGTTAAAGGATTTCTGGACCCATAATAAAATATTATTTAAAGTGGATGCTAGATTTGGCGGTCCCTATCATATGGAGTGAAGTTAAACTTTTTATTTTATAAAAGTACAACAAATTACTACTTAGCTTATTATTTATGCACATGACCCAGGCATCAAAAGTAGCATTATATCTTAACTAATCTAACTCGAGTTCGGTACATCTATTTATATGGAAGAAAATTTCTTCCAGTATCTATTTTTCAATTGAAAAAAATGAATTTATGATCTTAATTAATTGAGGAAAACTTTTTTTATAATTGAGGGAAACTATTTCTTACTACCTGAATCTATTGATATTGATTTATAGTGTTATTTCAAGCTCATGTTTTTTTTTAACTACACAAGAGTCTGATGTTATGTATTCTATATACAAAGATATTCATGAAATTCACGAAACTTTCTTAATTTAACAAGAAGAACACATAACAACAGCAATCATCGATAACAATCATATAAGTAATAACATATCACATAGAGACACGTGACAAATAATTTCACAAGCAAGACCATTTTTATGTTCTATTCAATCTATTGGTAGTGGTCTGCAAGTTCCATTGCAGCCTTCCAAACAAATAATATCTATTGTTAAACATTTCATTAAAAAAAAAAAAAGAAAGGGTCTTAAAAGGGCTATAAACAACATACCCTAGTATAGGCATAAACTCCAACTTCAGAAGGAATGTTGCTAATTTTTTTCCCAGCTTCAATTGCCTCATCTATACCCTTCTTGCTTAGAAGGACATCAACACACCCTGTGAATAAGTTCTTCTCATTCCATAACGACTCACCATGCCAAATAAGGATTAAAGCTGCCAATAAATATACATGGACACATTTAGCAAACAAGGATGTCCACCAATAAAAGGTGAAGAAAAATTTACATAGAAGTGTGTGTGGCTTCTCTTTGGTCTTCAACACATTTATTATTTCATGGTATCAACATCTAAGATATACAAAGAGATTAGACAGCTTCTCTACACTAACTAATTTTATAGTATAGGACTTCAATTTTTGTGTTTCTGTTTTGGTTTTCTTTATCAGTTCTGAGAGTTCTATCCTGCATCTTTTTTATTTGTTTTCTCTTGCTATCTCTAATACAATTTTTTTCTAATCAACTAAAGAAAGGGAAAAAACACAACAGTATATATGAGAGCAAAGCTGAAATGAGCACGAATAGGAGAATAATTAGCTAAAAAGGAAAAGAAAATAAAAAATATATTGCTTCAGTCAGATTGCATTGAGAGTGCTCACATTCACTGCCCAAGAGAACTGGAAGTTATTCAAAGGCCGAAACCTTTCTGTGTCATATTCTCTCCACCACAATCATTATTGGAGGCAATAATATGCGTTGCACCACTGCAAAAGTTTCCATGTCAAGCAATGTTCATGTTCCAAACTAAGACAAATAAACTTGGTATGAAAAATACCTCAAGTTGTCATATATTTCAACTGCATTTGATATAGCATTATCATCATGTGTGATCCGTGTGCAAAAGCTTACTCCTTTCTTATTCAAACGCTACATCCAATACAAACATCATAAGTTGCACCCAACATAATTCTGATAGGATAAACTAGAGAAACAGAGAGAAGTAGTAGGCTTGTGTAGCAGCAATAATTCCTACTACAGATCCAATAAAATGAATAAATTAATGTATTTACCAAGTATATATTGTCAAACCAGACAGAAGCAAGCCACAAGAGGAGGAAAGAGAGGAAAAAACAACAAGATCATAGAATCATGAATATCTATTAAGGCAAGCCCTGTGAATTAAGGAAGCTTTGACCTCCAAAAGCAAGTGTGATTAACTATGACTTAATCTTAGCTTATTAAGTGCAACTTGATTGAGAAGTGACTATGATAGAAACAGGAGGAGTATAAATAAGGGAGACCAAGTTCCTCACAAACAGAGGTACCCATTTATTAAAGTGAAAACAAACTAGTATTTTGAACCAAACCCTCCAGATCATTGATTCCATATTGATGACCTGCAATTCTTTTCATGAATGTGTAGCCCTCTATAACCACCTGCCCTACATTTGCCATGGTAGAATTTGTTCACAGCAACCCACTTATTCAAGAAAATTTATCATCTCCCAATGGATGAATGTTCAAGCAACACCACATATGCACAATCTACAACCGCTCAAGTGATCACATTATTATGAAGTACAACTATAAAGGAGTATCCCTTCCAAGTGATCACAACCGTTCAATCAACGCCACACATGTATATTGAACAACTTGTAGGTTTCTTATGATTTAAAAAAAAAATGCAGGCACACCCACAACATTTTGGTCAATTAACGAAGACATGCAACCACCAAAACAACATATATCCAAGCAAACGCATAATAAGTTTCAACTTTCAAGCCATATTGTAGCAACTGCTTATTACCCAATTTTCTCCAAGTTCAATGAATACATGCATACATACATAAAACAACTAAAAAAAATTCAAATCCAAAAAGAGAAATGGAAAAAGAAAGAAGTTTGCAGAGAGATGTCAAGCAAGTGCCTGGGGCCTTTCACTTCAACAAGCTTGGCTTCACCACTGTATTCTCCATGGAAACGCCATAGCAGTAAATTCGGCATTCCACTAGATTAGCTAGCTCCAATAGTCTTGAGCCAGAAGTTTGCAGAGAAATGCTAAGCAAGTGCCCCCAACACAAGAAACAACAGCGCGGAGCTCATCTAAAGAATGGCAGCCCCAATTAACTCCTCTACATGTTGTTCCAATATGTGTTTCCCATTACTTAATAAGAAACTCCTTAGCCATGCCATCACGAATTTGCTGCAGATGGGATTCTATGCTACTCTTTCTTGTAGTATAAAAGTCATCAGTACTGAAATCTAAATGAGCATTCTGTAAATTCAAAGACTAATAAGTAAAATTGCAATGTGTTTAAAAAAAAACAGAAAAATTAAAATGAATGAATATAACTGGTTATATTCAAACACACAGAGTCTCCTATCAATAAAAGTTATTTTTTAACCCTATTAAGTAAAATTAATCAACATAAAGAGCAACTGATATAAAATGAAGATATCAAGCGAATGGTTTATTTATGTAACATGCCCCCTTTTCATATCTGGAAGCTACAAATAGGAAAAATATCAATTCTTAGCAATTAAACATAAATAATTGCTAAATAATCATTTTCAAATATATTTTCATTATATTTTCATGATAAAAAATAATTCATACTTAGCGGTTATTATTATATAATTTGATTTTAAACAATATATACCTTAATAATTTTTCTTGTAGTAATTATTATATTTTTAAATTGGAATTTTAGTTTACAACAAAACATTGGATATTAAAAAAATGAAACAAATACTCCAATCATGATGTTTGGAAATTAATAGTTGAAATATGTGAAGTATGAATAGATAAATATATTGCTATCCTATAAACTACAATTATTCTATAGGAATAAGGTTTTATATTTCTCTTGATAAAATAAACGGCATCTATAAACATTGGTATAAGAGAATCACGAGAACCCCTTGCAACCAGATAATACGCTGCTTAACCCTAAATGTTCCCAAAGCCGCAACCCTTTTATTCACAATTTTAGCGTTGCAATACTACTGGATCAACAATCAACAATCAAACGAATCGCACAGGAACCCCCTTTCAGCAGCCATAGAATCATGCTTCTTAACCCATAACGTGTTTGTGTGGTTTCCCTCTTCGTCACAGGCGTAAACCTAACTCCAATTCCAGACTATGGAATTACCGTTGAAAGAATAGTCACAGTAATATGAAAAGGGCACGAAGTTAAATTCCAAAATATTTAAATGGATTTAAAATTTTATTCATTTTATTAGGTCTGTTAACTACACGGTGTATAACGAAGAGGTTTGCATAATTTACTCAAATAAATTTAATATCTTAAAATCATAAAAATATTTTTTATTTAAAAAATAAGATGAATAATACATTATGAGAATATTTCATTTGCTGATGATGATTTGTCGTTAATTAAGTTTGTTGTTGTTAGCAAATTCGTCATGAGTGAAATAATAATGAAAGAGAATTTCTACGGTACCCCTAACTTAATTATGCGTATGAGTTATGACAGACAGAAATGTTACTAAGCTTGAGGGTCAAAAACTCAAAATGATATATAGGATAAATAACTAAATTCTTTCCTAAATGACAGACCGAAATGTTATTAAGATTTTAACTCTTTTGATTATTTATTTATCAATCTATCAAATTGTTAATTAGTTTTTTAATTAATTAATATAATTACTTATTTTTCAAAATAAAATAAAATTCTTTCAGTTTTATGTTATAAAAAAATTGAGTTACCATTTAAAAAAATGAAAGTCTCTTATTTTTTGAATTTTTTTGTTTCTTCAATTAATTATTAGTCTCTATGTACTATGTCAAAAAATATCAAATGAAATATAAGGTCGCAGTTCCTAAATCAGCGAGAAATACAACTCTACGTTCCAAAGACAAATAATAGATCACTGTATTAGTTTTTCTTTTTAAGTCAAAAAAAATTCTTTCACATTGGAGGTATATATATATTTTATTGATTAATGAAAAAAACTTATAATTCCACTTTAGTTTTATCTAGTTTAAATTTTGTGAGATTTTTTTTATAAAAAAAATAGTTGATTAAATTCTTTTTTAAAATAAATAAATAAATAAATTTGGTCCCACGGTCAATTGTATTTTTGCTACTCAAAACTCTCGACATATTATTTTCAATCTAAATATGAGGGCACTTAAGTTGAAATTGTGATATGAAAATTTTTTAAAGATTTAAAGTGATAAATTTAGTAGAAATTTGATAAAATTATAAGATATAAGATAAAAAAAATTAATAGCAAATATTAAGATTTGACAAGGAAATCAAAACAATAAAAATATATATATTAAAAGGAAACTAATAATAATAATTAGTCACAACATATTATTAACGAATATATTTGTTGCACTTTTTATACTTTTAGGGAGGGACTATATTTTTCATTTTCATCCTCCAGGGACGCATGTGTCAACAGTGTGAGAAGACGAAATGTCAAAAAAAATATTATGACAAATATGTCCCTATGCTGACAATCCAAGTTGGCAATCATTTCGGTGACGAATTTGTCCCTCCGTGCCACGTAGGTTATTTTATTAACGGTGACGAACGAAAGTTAACAGCAAGATATATATTTATCGCACTTTTTACACTTTCAAAGACTAAATTTTTTATTTCCATCTTTTAAGGATGCATTTATGAGTGAATTACACATTAAGGAACAAAAATGATTATTTACCCTTAAAAATAACTTACCAAACAAAAGACACACAAACATATATGATTCTAAAAGTCCATAAATTATTTACTTCATGAAACTATCCCAAACTGTTTCTCTATAACATGAACTATAGCTATAAGCACATGAATGTAGAATCCAATTTTATTTATGTGACTTCAAATGAAGCTTACTAGCATAGGCACGGCATTCAACTTTACTTGGGTGGTGGATTCGGAACAGTGAATCCTGAAAAAACAATCCCAAAAAGGTGTTATCAACAACTTGTGCAATTCATTATACTCCATTATTCCTTCTACATTGTAATTAATTTTTTTTTTGACAGATCATTGCAATTAATATTAAGCTTTTATACATTGTAACTAATGTTGATATTAAAATATAAATTTATTATTGAAATAAAGAGTTTCTTACTGTTACACTTGTAGTCAGCAGGTAAAGGTCTCCAACAATAGCTGAAACAGTGCATCACTCTCCTCCAACTAATCAAATCGGCATAGGTACCGGCATAAGGCGGGAAAACTGTTTATAAAGCCATAAAATTCAAATAAATGAATAATAATTAGTAAGATTCGTTCCTATTAAATTTTTGCTACCGGCCAGTTTGTGTTTAAAGGAATTATTTTTCCCCGTCTGTGTTTTAACTTTAAAGGAAGTGAACACTTATAAGAAAAAAATGAATTAAAATTATTCCATAATAAGTTAAATTTAAGTTATGCGTATTGTATTTTATAGAAGCTATTAAATGAAAAAACTTTTAAAAAAAGGCAAGACCCATAAGTTATACAAGAAATTTTATTTATTTCATTTCTTTATTTTTTTAAATTATTTATTAGATAAATTTATCTAACATCACCCAAATCTTCCTTTATCCGTGTGCAGTAACGTTGATAGAAAGCAGAGTGTTTTTTCATGCGAAAGAAAAAAGACGAAATGCTTTTGAATATAAATAAAAGGTTGAACTTTTTTACGGAATAGAAATAAAATACCTCTATACCCAAAATAAAGTAATTATTCATTACATGCACTAAAAAATAAAGTTGATAAATTATAAATTAAGTTCGTTTATAAAAAAAGGTTTATGAAAAAAAATTATGTGCAAGGAGTTAAATTATGAACCTTGACCTTAATTTTACTTAACGTTTAATGTATTGAAAACATAAAAGTAATGAAACTCAATTTTTTTTGTTGGTAAAATTACTATTTCATTGGTCAACACAGTTAACGAAGTTCCCAAAACGACTGCTTAGACAAAAAAAATTTCCTTTTATACGTAGGAATGGATAAAAAAACATATCAAAATTTATAGTAATTCAATTATTTACTCAATCAATTGAATTCGATGATATTGTTTAGATAAAAGTTAAAATTGAATTTGAGTTAAGTTTTTTTTTCCTTCTTTTTTACTCACTAGGTCCCATAATACGTATGATATAAGAAGAAAAAAGTGACTAAAAAAATAAGTGTTATTTTAATTTTTCAATATAACATTTTTTCATTCATATCCCTAATAATACTAATGAAAAACATAAGTTACAAATGAATTAATAATAATAAATTTATTTTTGTAAAATTATTATACTCTTACATCTGTTTATTAGGTTTTCATAGTTGGTATAAAAAAAATTAAGACGACAAGGGACCAAAATAATAAAAAGAGAGGGAACAAAAAATATTAGTATTTTTATTTTCATTTTCTTTCCTAGTAGAAAGAGAGCAATGACTAACAAGTGATTCCTTTATTTTATTCTTTGAGAAATGCCTAGGGTTATACTTTTTAATACACTCTTTTGAACTTATCTTCTCATTCATTGAGATTTGTTGAAAATTACAAAATTCAGTAAAATTTACATCTTATTTTATGACTCTCTTTCTCTATTTTATAATTTTTAATATATTTTAACTCTCTTTCTTTATTTTATAATTTTTAATATATTTTAACCAACAAAAGAGAGTATATATAGCCTCTCTCCTAACTGTTAGAAAAAAAATAGTTGTGTTTTGTATGTGTGGTGCAAGAAATGAGGAGCGTGGCGTACGGAAACTAATTTCGGCATCCATAATTTTTTTAGAAATGGGTAAGTTCAGGAAAAGAAAATATCAAGGGAGGTATGCTTAGTAGTTTATGGAGATGCATTTAATAATTACCTATAGTATTTCTAACAGTCACGGTGTTAAACAACCTGTACGATAATGTGGCAGCTTTAACTTTACCTTCTTTATTTCAAATTACCTATCATTTTAAAATAATATACACGTGTTATAAAAAATTATCACATTAGTTATTATAAAAATACTTTTTACTAAAGTACTTATATTTAAATATGAGTCATGAATTAATAAAGGTATTTTCTAAAATAAATAATTATAGTTTTTTAAAATTTTAAAGAGACAAATATTTTAAAATAAAACATGATTTTTAAAGGACATATAAAGTGAAATAAATATAGTATTTTTTTCGCTTTTAAAGATTACTAGAGGGGACAAAATTAAAAAAAAAAAAGCACAATTTGAACTATGTGTATGTCTACTTTGTAAAAAAGTATCACTTTAACCGCAACCAACATTACTTATTACCAATTGCATACATATTTTTGTTTTCATCTTTCCATATAATTGAAGGGTGGGAGTTGCACAATGTCTCCCACCACGGGAGAGTGTTTTATATATGTTAGATTTTATACTTTCAAGATTAAAGATTAAGACTTTTCTTTCTTTTTTTTAATCTCTTTTTCATTTTTGTCCCTCGGGCTCCCACTTTTTCCTATGTATCCTACCAATATCACGATTTGATTTCATCTTTTTTTACACTTTCATGGATGAACATGAGTTTATGAATAAATTTGACACTATTCATGCCAAGGCTAATGTTAATCACGTGGATCAAGACACAACAAAAACACCAAACAAAAATATCTACATGATAATCACAAGTCCAACAATGGGAACAATCACCATATCTTAAAAATCACAAAGTAACCCAAATTTAAAAATTTTACACAATAAAACTAAAAAAAAATCAAATGGGATAACACCCAAATTTTGCATAACCCAAACCTCTTCCTCATCGTTATAAGGGACCCTTGTAGTGTCGACAAGGACACCCTCATCATGCTCCTCCATGAGTCTTCCTACCAATTACATTTCGTCGTGACCACTACCATGTGGGTTTGACAAATTGTAGAGGTGGAGAAGAAGGACTATCTATTCATGTCAAAGGAGTTTTGGGGAATTATGAATATAGTTCAATGATATGGACGTGTCTTTGTGATAGTTTAAGGAGGAGAGTGCATTTGTGGGGGTTAGAGAAGGAAGAAGAAGGGAATGAGAGAAAGGAAAAAAAAAAGAAAAGATAAGGAGGCGTTTGGTTTGGTTGTTTCCTATTTTCATTTTCACTAGAAATAGAAAATGGTGATGAAAATATGTTTGGTTGGATTTTTGAAAACCTTTTCAGTAAAAATATTTTCCAAAACGAACCAAAAAATGGAAACAATAAAATCCAATTTTCAGTTAAAAACAGGAACTTCATTTTAGGTAAAATGAAAACGCGGTGACAATGAATATAATTTTAAGCAAATCTAAAAATACATTTCATTCCTTTCCTTCACACGTTGTGGAAAGGAATGTTTTTATTTCCTAAAAGCAGAAAACAAAAAGTTAAACCAAGCATGTTTTCAAAATTCTAATTTTTTCAAAATGAAAATAGTTTTCAGAAAATGAAAACAGAAAATGAAAATGCAAACCAAACACAGAAAGTAGAAGAATCAAGGACAAAATGGAAAAATGAGGAAAGAAAAGAAAAAAATATTATCCATTAATTTAAAATTAAATAGATCTAACGGTTAAAAAGTTGTTTCTCATGGTGGGAGATATGAGGAGGTTTCCCACCCTAGCCTCCACATAGTTTGTGAAAAGATATAGTAATGACACACTAAAAATACTAAACATATAAGAATCAAACAATTGAGAGAGAATCGAAGAAAAAGGATTGAGGAAGTAGCAACATACCCACTTTTCGAGAGAGATTCTTGCAAACACATCCCAATTTAGGATATGCATCTGTGATGGCTTTACAACACCGGCCATTGGGATTTAGCAAGCTTGGATCGTCCTTGTTCATATAATACATACACTCTATGTTAAGACCGCGCAGTTCTTCCTCACAATCCTCAGCAACTACCATTTTGTGGTCATGGCAAAGAGATAACACACAAATTGCAAGAATTGGCAACAACCAAATGGATTTGACATTGAAATTTGTCATTTCTCTTTTTGTTTTGTATCTCTCCGGTTTAGTTGATTTGATGAAATGTGGATTTGAAATATTCTTTACATCTATTTATACCATCGTTAAGGAGGAGACTTTCATGAGTGACAAGTGCATATTAAACATTTGTGATACCCAATGTATAATAATTAATAACAATTAATTAATAATTAATAACAATTAATTAATAATCAATAACAATTAATGTATGCACTTTAAAACTTATTTTCTATTATAACATAAATTTATTTAGGCTTCCCATGAATCAATAACCTCCAAGTACAATTACTATATCAAATTTCACTTATTTTTCCAAATGTCCTCTTCACCAAATTTGGTTCTTGACGGTGCCAATGATTTATTTGAAAGTAAAAATAAAATTTAAAATAAAAACAAAAACACAAAAATCAGAATAAAAAAATATAATCTTATATAGAGTAAAATAGATTTTTGGTTGCTTATTTGTATTTTTATTTCCTATTTTATTCTTTTATATATCATTTGTCTTGTGAAGTGACCAAGTTGGATAATTGGAACAAATAAGAAGAATTAAAATATATTCATGTATAATAACTTTGATCTAATTTAGAATAACAATAAATAAAAAGAGAATAAATAATTTATTATTTAATTATTTTATCATACTAAATTTATTATTCTCATTTTCTTATTTAAATTAAATTTTCTTTTAAAATTTTACTATTGTATTTTGAAATTATATAATGTCGTTACACACACGCATATATATATATATATATATATATATATATATATATATATATATATATATATATTTGTAACAAATATTTTCAAAAATAAATCACAAAATTAAAAACAACATTTATATAGAAATATAAGAAATTTAATATAAATTTTGTATATGTTTAATAACTAAATGTGTAAGATTAAATATAGAGTTTTCAAAAGTGGTAGCATGTGTTAATTTTATTGTTAAAAGGTTGCATGCATATAATTTAATTTTTGAACTTTACAGCTTCATGTTAAATTAGTCATTTTATATTAACTTAGTCAATGAATTTATTAACATAATAACATTTTAGTCATTTATTAGCATCATAACTTTTATTAACTTTGTAGGAATAATTATCTTTATTTATAAAATGTTACTTGCACATAATATAGTTTAATCATTAATTTTTTTAATTCCATGTTAAATAGTCTATTTATACTTAATTAGTCCATGAATCATTAACTTAACAATCTAGTCTTTGAAAATTTCAACTTGATAATAATTTAATTGTTATATTTAATAAAATTTCCATTAATCATTAAATAATCCTTTTTATATTAATTTGGTCAACGAATTTATTAACTTTATAACATTTTAGTCTTTATTCTTTTTGTAGGAATAATTTAGTCTTTATTTATAAATGTAGAACTTCATAACATAATTTAGTCAACGAATTCATTTCAAAAAAGATGCAGTGGGTGAAAAGTTATCAATCAAATCAGGTTAGGGCAGAGGGCACATTTTCCTGTTTGGGGTTCTTTTAGAAAGAATTTCTCCAACTAGGGTTGTTTTGGAGATATTTCCCAGGGGGTGCTGTTTTGTACGTAGCTGGCCATACATGGCGCCAGTGCTGATGGCGCCTTCGACAGGGACGAGCCATGTGGCCATGGAAGCGCCATTCCCTGCAGCGCTTCCTCTTTTGCTGAGGTGGCTTTGGAAGCGCCAGCATTAGTGGCGACTTGGTGAACGCGTAGCCCTAGGTTAGGTTGCAGCGTTGCAAACTAGCCTGCAGCAGGGAAGCGCCAGTGGTGGTTGCGATTTTGGAAGCGCCATTGGTTCCTGCGACTTGCATGAAAATGCCAATGGTTATGGTGTTTGAAGGTGTTTAAATACCCAACCAATACCCAGAGTCTTGTACATTTGTTCTGCGCTTTCCCTTTGAATATTTTACTTTCGTTTTAGTAGCTTTGGCATTTTGGTGACTCTGGAAATTTCTGTGGTATGAAACATTTTTTTTAAAAATTATATTAGCTTTTATGTTTTTTGTTCAGCACTTTCCCTTTGAACATTTTGCTTTCGTTTTGGTAGTTTTAGCATTTTGGTGGCTTTAGAAATTTCTGTGGTATGAAGCATTTTTTTTTTTAAAATTATATTAGCTTTTATGTTTTTTCTTCAGCGCTTTCCCTTTGAACATTTTGTTTTCATTTTGGTAGCTTTGACATTTTGGTGGCTTTGGAAATTTCTGTGGTATGAAGCATTTTATTTTAAAAAAAATTATATAAGCTTTTATGTTTAAAAGGCTTGTTAGTGTGTGTTTAAATGTAAAAAATAAACAGAAAAATTGTGTAACGATGTTTATTTGAAGAAAATATTTTGAATATGAAATTTGTATCATTTTTTTAATTAAATTATGTTGGTGTTGATGAACGTTTGAACTTTGAATTAAAAAAATTATAGATGATATTTATTTGAAGTAAGTATTTTGAGTACGATTTTTTTTTAATATGAAGTTGTAGTATTTTTTTAATTAGATTAGGTTGGTTTGTTGGTGTGTTAAAAATTTAGAAACGTTGAACTCGAAAGTGTTATTTGATGCTTTGTTATTTCTCGTACTACAAATATTTTATTATATTTGTAGTAATTTTGTAATTACCTTTTTCCATTTTAAAGTTATTAATGGTTAAGATTAATTATTTATACTACTAACTTCGTTAATGAATTATTAAATTTTCTGTTAAAAATGACTATGTTGAAATTGTTCATTATTTATAAGTTTGTCCCATAAAATTAATTTGAAGTTAATTAAATTTTTTTAAAAGAGAAATTGAATGTGAAGTTCCAATAAAGAGATCTTTTGTGATTACATTTTATTAGTTTTGATTAAAAGTTTTATAAAATCGTTTGTGTTATTTAAGTGTGTTGATGTAAAATTTATTTAAAGTTAATAATTTTAATTACATCTTGATTAGTTTAAAATTACTACATTGAAATTGTTAATTTTTTTAAAGTGTCTTAATGTGAAATTGATTTGAAGTTAATTTTTTTTTTTTAAAATTAAGTTTTATTTTGAATATCTTGGATTTAAATATCTTGAGTCTGTAATACAGGATGATAGAGAAATTGAAGGGGATGTGAATCATCGCATTCAAGCAGGATGGATGAAATGGAGAAAAGCATCGGGGGTGTTATGTGATGCAAAGGTACCGATCAAGCTAAAGGGAAAGTTTTATCGGACTGCGGTAAGACCGGCGATTTTGTACGGAACAGAATGTTGGGCGGTCAAGAGCCAACATGAGAATAAAGTAGGTGTAGCGGAGATGAGGATGTTGCGGTGGATGTGTGGTAAGACTCGACAGGATAAAATTAGAAACGAAGCTATTAGAGAGAGGGTTGGAGTAGCGCCTATTGTAGAGAAGATGGTGGAAAATAGACTTAGGTGGTTTGGGCATGTAGAGAGAAGACCGGTAGACTCTGTAGTGAGGAGAGTAGACCAGATGGAGAGAAGACAAACAATTCGAGGCAGAGAAAGACCCAAAAAGACTATAAGAGAGGTTATCAAAAAGGATCTCGAACTTAATGATTTGGATAGAAGTATGGTACTTGATAGAACATTATGGCGGAAGTTGATCCATGTAGCCGACCCCACCTAGTGGGATAAGGCGTTGTTGTTGTTGTTGTTGTTGTAAGTTTTATTTTGAAGTTTCAATAATGACTTTTTGTGATACCCATTTTGTAATTTATTTGACGTGTTAAAATATTGTTTTTGTAGGTACACGATGAATTCGGTTATAACAGTGTTGTATTTCAATGGATGGGTATATGAAGATAATGATGGTGTAATATTTGAAGGCAGTAAAAAAGCGATTCAGATTAAACGTGGAATTAGTTTCAATGTTTTGAAGAAAAAAATTGGAGATAAGGTAAAGTTACAAAATAATGAAATTATTTCTGCTATTAGCTGTAGATTTTTAGTGTCAAGAAAATATATTGCCTTGCAAATTTGTGATGACGAAGACATTGAAACAATGTTGGAAAATTTTAAACAACAAAACCAAATGTCAGTTCTGAAATTATACATAGAAAAGGATGTGACTAGTGGTTCAATGTTTCATTCTGCCAATTCGCTTACATCATGTGAAAATTATTTATTTAATGATGAGACACAACCGGCAACAAATATGAAAAATACATAAAACTATTCTAATTTAAACATAACATATGAAACTAATAATAATAACTAAAACTAACGTAATATAAAAAATTTAATTCTAACCTAATTTAAAATTACTAATTTACACTACATAAAATTATTCTTAATCTATCATAACAAATATTTAAACTAAATGTAATCTACCATATACAAAATTAATGACTTCAAATAATTACGAGTAAAATAATTTAACATACAACATCACTAATTTAAAATACGTAAAACTATTATAATTTAAACATAACATATGAAACTAATAATAACTAAAACTAACGTAATATAAAAAATTTAATTCTAACCTAATTTAAAATTACTAATTTACATTACATATAATTATTCTTAATCTATCATAACAAATATTTAAGCTAAATGTAATCTATCATATACAAAATTAATGACTTCAAATAATTACGAGTAAAATAATTTAACATACAACATCAGTAATTTAAAATACCTAAAACTATTCTAATTTAAACATAACATATGAAACTAATAATAATTAAAATTAAAATTAACATAATATAAATTTTTTAATTCAAACCTATTTTTAAATTAATAATTTACAATACATAAAATTATTTCTAATCTAT
Source organism: Glycine soja (assembly GCF_004193775.1). Classification (NCBI taxonomy): domain Eukaryota; kingdom Viridiplantae; phylum Streptophyta; class Magnoliopsida; order Fabales; family Fabaceae; genus Glycine; species Glycine soja. The sequence continues at coordinate 34,583,117 of NC_041012.1, read as the reverse complement.
GATCAAATATTTAAATTAAATGTAATCTACCATATACAAAATTTAAACTAAAGCTAATCTAAACTTAATATGTTATGGTACCTAAAATTATTCCTAATCTAAAATTATTAAATTATGGTACCTAAACCTATATAAAAAATTTCAACTAAACTTAATCTATCATATAAAATTATTCCTAATTTACCATATAAAAAATTATTCTTAATTTATCATATAAAAAATTTAAACTAAATCTAATCTATCCTATAACATTAAGAATTGAAACTAAACTATACAAAATTATTATCTTACACTACCTAAACTATACAAAATTATTATTATCTTACACTACCTAAACTATACAAAATTATTATTATCTTACACTACCTAACACCATTTTATTATCAGAATATAAACATCTATATAAATAAAAACATACAAAAGATTCAATATATAACTTACAAATTTTTTACGAAAATGGAAGAACACCAAGCAAGAACAACACCAACCAAGCAAGAATAGCACCAACCAAGCAATTCTCTCTTCACACAATATTTCACTCTGCAAACTCGAAAACGCAGGCAAACAATTGAAGGCCAAACGCAGTTTATAAACGAAAGAAAAGCACGAAGCGCCAATGGGAATGGCGTTTCCCTGCACCTAAGTTGCCTAGCCCTGCTGCCTTCTGCTGCTGCTGCTGCTTGACGAGACAAGACGGGTCAAAGCGCCAACACCACTGGCGTTTTGCAATACATGGTCAAATCACCAATTAGGTTAGCACGTTCCTCCAGCAGTTGACACTTGTCCGCCATGCATGAAGTCGCCAGTTCTACTGGCGCGTCCCATGCTGGGTACGTGCAAAAACAGCACCCCCTGGAAAATACCTCCAAAACAGCCCTAGTTTGGGAAATTCTTTCTAAAAGAACCCCAAACAGGAAAATTTGCCTTTGGCAGAGCATACTTAGAATGTGAATTAGAGACCTAATTTAAACTTATAAAATCGGCTTATTAGATAAAAATTATCCCTTTAGACTCTTCCTTGGTCATATCTAATCGATAAGGGAATCTCCAACAGAATCTCACAATTTGGTGTTAATAATTCTCAGCACATGGAAGTCCTAAACTAAATCTCACTATGGCACGTGTTTCAACTCTTTCTTCATGTTTCAACACATAGAAAGAGCAAATAAACCAACCCATTTGTTATTTTATGATTTACACATAGTAATTTGTTCAAACTTGAAGAATGCATAATCATTTTCAAGGGCATTAATGTATTATGTAGTTATTATTGCAGAGTTGTAGGTGCAGTAATAATGAATGAAAAGAGTCCCAAATAATAATAACAATAATAAAGAAGAAAAGAAGAATGAAACAGATTCCCATTTTGCAACCGAAATTTTTATCCACCTGAAACCATTGCTGAATATTGAGGCACTTGATTCCACTATTTGAAATTTCTATATAGAGAAAATTTGATGTAACCCTGTTAGAACCATTAGCAATTACATTTACTTAAAAACCCTCACAAGCCTCTTCCTATCATAGGCATCACTTACTGAAGAGCGTATGTTGCTCTTAGATACTCTATGATTTCTGCACTTTCAAACATTTCTATCCCAGTGTTTGGATCTTCCAAAAAAGGTGCCTGTGAGTGTGAATCATAACCATAAACTCATCATCATTCACAAACTAAATACCAAGTCATGAAACAACTGTGTTTTGCATAAACCTGACAAACTCACTAGAAAAATCAAATACCTGGAAAGTTCCAGTTTTCTGATATAGTATATTTCTCTTTGGGCTACCCCTAGCACAACTAAAATGAAACATGAAAGTAAGTCACATGAAAACACAAAAGTATACATAATAGATACATATAGCCCAACTATGCATAATACAAATTTAAGTATATATAATATATATATACATGCATGTCTATGAAAATTAAACCAAGGAATTTAACAGTGAAGTGATATATAAAGGGGGAAAACTAATTTTGGGGTATACATAAAGAAAAAAACATTTAAGAGAAAAAAATCCTTCAACTATGCGCTGCATTACTCAATTCACTCTTAATTTTTTGTATGACACTTTATTTAGAATCACAAACAATAAATCAATGTTATACAATTCACTTGATGACAATGCAAGAAAGAATATTTTTTCCTAATTAATGTAGAGGAAGTGTAGTGGATGAGCTTTGCTCTTTGCAGGTGGTGGTCATGGGTTCAAGTCATGGAAGTAACCTCCATGCAAATGGAATAAGGTTGCATATCTAAGCCCTCCTACAGACCCCTAGTGTATATAAAATACAACTACTATTTTTATTTATTACTCTTTGGATATAAATATAACTATTAAAGCTAGCAACTATATAGTCAATAAAATGGGTAAATGTGTTGGGTCTCTCAAGATCTGGTTAAAATTGGTTTTAGTCTCCACTTTAAAAATAGTAGTTTTGGACCTTGTATTTGTAAAATATGGTGGATTTCATCATTGGTCAAGTCAAAATGAAGTACATGATAAGGGGCGAAATCCACCACATTTCAAAAATATAAAGACCAAAACTACCATTTTTAAAAGGTAGGTACTGAAACCAATTTTGACCAAATTTAAGGAACTATAACATATTTTACCCCCACTAAAATTGTAATAATTCTTCATCCAAAGGCCAAAGAGTACGGTTCAAGAATGCTCCATAAGATAAATGTAGTTGTATAACTGTGAATTACAACAAATTATGTTTTCTATAACAACCTGCCAAAAAAATTCTTATTAATTGGGAATAAAATCTAACAGTTGGTTGCTCACAAACATGGGTTTTACCAGACAAGCAAGTGTGGCAGCTCCAATTCCACAAGTACTTCACGTACAAGTTTGCAGAAAGGAGACCCCTAAAAGAAACAAGTATTTCAAATTTAAAATTCTGTTCCAGCAGATAATGGCTACATTATCATGCATGCTGATCTATAATTTGGAGATAAAAGTCCTGAAATAATTAAGCATTAGAATGTATGGTTTGTATATTGTGGACCAACCTCATATGCCCATAATTTAAGTGGCTTTGGAGGGAACTTCGCTGGAGTATAAGTAGTCCCCTGAAAGCATTTATCCAATAGTTATAGTATTTTTTGCACAGATAAAAGTGAAATCTCAATGACAACAAAAAATGAAATTCATGCATGTACCTGCCATCCTAGCATATGCTAATAATTCCATTGATTTATTTTGGAGAAAAGACTACTTTTGTTTTCAATAAACTTTAGTTAACACTAAAAACCTCCACTTAAAAGAAAAGGAAACAAGTTAGACAATACCTTTGAAATACGACTAAGCATACCAAGACCAGCAGTTAGGGTCTGCAAAAAAAGATAGCCTTAGATACTATCATCAATGATACAATTCAACTTTCAAGTGAAAAACCAATGATGGTGGAGCCAGGTTCTAACCGTTAAAAATCCAAGTGATAAAGATAGAGGAACGTTTCCATCACCTACATAACAGAAAACATTAAAAAATGGGATACTCTCAATTGTGTAAAGCACAAAGAATCAGTCATGCTCTTAAAAATGAAAAGAATATACTTGCACAATGTTATATTGCTTAAGCATATATATGCAGTACAGCAAGATGGTTTCCGAGATACGTAAAATAAGGAAATATCTAAACTTTCCTTCTTTTATGTTTGTAAGTGACCAAATGCACATTTCCGAAATGTATAGGCAGTAATTGTTTCTCTCCAACTAACTTAAAATTGGTTTTTAGCAAACTTACCCAAACAAAAACTGATTTTGATTACGATCAATTATTCCATTAATCGATTATTAAAATAATATAATTTTCTCCACATATGTAATTATATTTTATAGATTGAAATGCAACAGGAAAAAAGACTACATGGCATAAGCACAATACAGAAAAGGGTATATATAGGAAGACACAAACCATATTTGTCAACCAAATACCGAATTATGTCATCTGATTCATACATTGAAGCGCCTGTGTTTGGGTCAACCTGAAACCAATAAAAAAAGAAAAATGTTATTTCTCAGTTCTCACTCAAAAACACTATGTAATCATCATGAAGCAAGATAAGGAAAGTGATGTAGATAACAAGATGAAGAAAAAAGTATTGTAAGGCAAATCTTTCAGCAGCAACCTCTACAGAGAAATTTATTACTGCAGCTTTAGATCATTGTTTGTACTATTTGACTTAAGTCATCACACATCATCAAATGATATTTATATGAACAAAATAGGAAAATGTCCAGAGTGTAGATCCTCCTGAACTCTATCAGATATAATCATTTATCTTTAAAATTTGAAGTTTAGGAGCCAATGACAATGTAAGAATGCACAAGAATTCATCAACAACTACCACATAATTTTTTCATTAATTTCATCCAAGTAGTTTAGATTAGTCAACTTTAGTCCCATCTTTTTAAAATACACCAGAAATCATAACAAAAAACTAAGTTTGTTTTGTTGTTTGATTTAAGGAATCAATCTTACCATGTAGGGGAACTGCAGTTTGCCACCCATCTCTAGAACCTTTTGACGGAAATTTGGGCCATTTCTTGGACAAGGATAGAAAAGAACATCAAGGTCCAAAATGGCAACAATTTCTCTAACCTGTATGGAGTCCAATATTAGCCCGCAACAAAGAATGTCACTAAGACAAGTTTGTTATTATGCCTAATATTCTATCCAACAGATAAATGGAAAGGAAAATATAGCAATTAATCTTGATAGTGGAGAGCCGGATTAGAGTTCATCCTTTGTCAAGTGAGCTACCATGCTAACCTCCACACTCAAATTCCAAGAATCAAAAGATGAGCATAATGAATGTTTAAGATTTCAATGATGGTAAAGAGGTTATGACTCAACATGAAAATCCATTTTGGTACTTACACTTCACACAATAACAAGTCTGTATCCAGCTAACTACATGCATTGTACTCCCCCCCTCCCTCCAAAAGTTCCCCTAACAGTAACCCCATCAGTTGTTTACACCAAGACAGGAAACAGAATCTTAAAACAGAAGGAATTCTCATGAAGAAAACTTGAAAGAGAAGTCTATTTGAATCCTTAAAAATTCATACCTTTCGGCAAAATGGACAGCTGCATATGGTCCAACATGGCATATAATCAAAGAACAAAACAGCACTTGGAATTAGCAAATTCTGTAGTGTGGCATGTAAAAAGCCAAAAGTCTAATGTAAAGGTACGAAGGCAAAACAGAAAGCTAGTTATCTAACTTTGCTTTGGGAAAAGAAGAAGGAATAAGGAAGTATTTAGTCCATGCATGAATGCAAAGAGAATAAATTAGTGTCAGAGAAAATAAAGTACGTCTCAAATTCATATATCTCAATAGGCTTCTCTGGGCGAGGGCCTAATTTTGCTGTTTCTTTTATGGTAACGCCTGAAATCATACTACTAATGTTAACATGAAAAATAAGGAGAGGACTAAACAAAAAATATACAGAGAGGCGGTGGGTGGGGGGTGGGGGGGAGGGGGATTCTTGAACGGTTGACCATAAAGATGTTGCTATGAGATAAGTATTTTCAAAATTATTCCAAATTGTATGTCACAGAAAACATAGGAATGTGCCACAATAAAAGTGTAAAGAAACTATCATTAACAACAACAATAACAATAGCCTTATCCCACCAAGTGAGGTCAGTTACATGGATCATAAACACAATGCTGTTGGACTCAGTAAAAAAACAATTTTTTGGGGATATCATTCACCATACAATCCATTTTAATAACTTTTTCCAATGTACTTCTTAGTCTCCTTTTACCCCTTTTCATAGGTCCAAAAACCATGCGATATGCTCTCCTCTCCAGGTTAAAGTGTCCTCTGCTCCTTTTCAAAGTGCAGAGATACTATCACCTCAAAACAGAATCTTTATCACTCAAACCAGACAAGATGAATGGTTGTATTTGGGAACTTGATAAGCATTGCTGAGATATGTATAATTTTAAATATCTGATAATATTTCTTTACCAGTAAGACAGCTAAAGAGATCTTTCGAAATATTTCACACACACAGACATGTATTTTTTTATCCAAATTTCGTGGAAAAACTAACCAACGGAAAAGTAATGATCCAGATAATAATAGGTAACATTATTTTTCCTCTATCCATGTAACACTTGCAAGTCAACCAGATATTTAATGACTATTAGGCAATTGACCTAATTAACCTGGTTTGCAAAATAATGAGCACTAAACATAAGAGAATGTAGGTACTACCATTAAGTTCCAAAGCATATTCATCTGGAGGAATTTCATCCTTAGAAACAATTGAAAAAGAATACCTGCCATGGCATAACAAAAGCACAAAATGTTTAAAATTTCAGCCAGTATCTTGATATATTTTTACATATAACACAGTCCTTTTAGAACACCCAAAATCAGCTCCACGAAATCTGCAGTCTGCCAGTAAATTATGTTGGGCTGGTTTTCGAATACTGCTTTGCTTTATGTATACAATTATACATTGAACAATAATCATATGAATCATTTATGCATTCAGAAGGATCTTTTTACAACCAACAGAAAGGAAAACTCCAAAATCAAAACAAGATTTCTTAATTATGATCTTCTACTTCTTTGAGCAAATATAAATTTTACTCAATAGCCCTAGACAAACACAATAAATTAAAAATATGTTCAATTGTAATACAATACGTTTAGAAGTGAAGCTACCTTCAAATTAAGTTGCATACTTTAATCACAGAATGTGTGTGTGTGTGTATATGCTTATGCTGACACCAATCTTATGACGTAGAATTCTAAACATAACATCTTTCAAGGGAAGCCAACTCCAACTAGTCTTTCATAGTATCATGATCCTTCTATCAGAAAAGCCACAACATAACGCCAACCAATTCAGATGCTTCTAGCAGTCCTCATTTCTCTTATTGAAACATCAAATAATGCTTATGCAACCATTTACCTAGAGTTTTCTCTATGTATTAACTTGTGTTATAAACATCACACAAGTAATCAAGTACATAACCAACTCAAGCCACTGATAATATTTTACCACCACTCTTCCTATATAGTTACTTCAACTCAATAACTATCAAAATCTCTAACCAAGCAATACTGTGCCCAAACTAGATACAAACTAGGAATTCAACCCCGTATGCGTTTAAGAAAATATAATTTTATTGTTACAAAAAAAAAAGTCAACCTTAAATTTCCAGATTCACTTCTCACTCTTTTTTTCTAAAATCTGTTTTCTTAATTAATTTTACACTACTCAGCAATCAATTTCTCATCCATATTCAATCAAGTTTTTAAAATTATTTCCAAAACAAGTGTTTTAAAAACCCAAAAACAGAATCGGCAGGGTATGTCTTCTCATTCTCTTCTTCAAGTTGAGACAAATTTTTAGAAAGAAGAAACATGCTCAAGGGACAAACACTTTCAAACACGCTGATGGAACAAACAAATTTTAGAAAACCAGAAACTAGAAAACAAACAAGGCCTTAGAAGTTAGAATTTAGGTATGCTTGTGACAAAACTGAAAACAGAAAAAACAAAAGAGAAACCAATATGAAGAAAGGGAGCATAGTTACCCAGAAACGAAAACTCCGGTAGCAAAGCGAAAGAGCAAAGGAAGCAAAGCTCCAAATACTTCACTGGTCTTGTCAGGTCTGATTGCAAAGCGTTTAGGCTCAGGGGGCTTGAAGTTGGGGGGAGGTGCAATTGTCACTGACGAAGCATTAGAAGTTGGTTCTTCTTGTTGGGTGCTCACAGAAAAAGTGGAAGAGATTTCTGACATGCCCCTAATGCAAAAGCTTCTTCTGGGTATTCTTCTTTTGGGCAAAGAAACAGACCCACGAACTGGGAATTGGGAGAGACTCAAAGCTCCAGCCATAGTCATGACTCTGTAAAAAGGGACACAGACACAAGTTCCTCCAAGTTCCAACCTTAGCGCGGTTGTTTGGAAGTCTTATTATATGGTGTGAAATAATCGAGCTAGGTTTATTAAGAAAAAAATTCTTAATTTAGAACATGATAAATATTAAATTGTGTTTTTAGGACATTGATTTTTTATTTATTAAAATACTGTAAAATTTCATTATTTATAATTTTTATAATAAACATTTTATTAATTAATTATCCATTTAATTCATATAATTCTCAATCTTATCTCTTATAGTTTTAATAGTAAATTTTCCTGTCCTTAAAATTTAGATATTAATTTCTAAAATGTCAATATCATTAAAAAATTTAACTAATAAAATTAAAAAAATTAATACTAAGAATCTCTTAAAGAATTAAAATGTAAATTTTAAGAAATAAAAAATCAATTTATTACACTTGAATTAAAAAATTCAGTTATTAAATATAATGATTAAAAAAAATAAGTTTGATAACTATAAAAATATAGGTAATTAAACATATTATTTGGCAACTATAAAAACATCACTACATAGGTAATTAAATATATTTAACTTTTTAATTTTTTAACGAATCTTCTAAAGATACTCGTTAACAAATTTCTTAGGATATTTGATTGTGTTACTGTGAAGAGTTATATTGTAGTATGAGGTTCACGAGCACTCATCCATTCAAAGTACATATTAGGATTTTGTCCACTCTAAGCTCGTGTGACAACGTGTTCAAAGTCATTTCATTTTCATGGTTTCACGTTTCACGTTTTTTTTCCCTTTCCACAAAATGATTTTCTAATTAATAATAAAATTAAGTCAAAAGATTGTGTGTAACCAAATAAAAAGTCAAAAATTGTGTTTGTGAAACGTGGCGATTGATGTTCACGTGATTCAGACGGAATTATTTATTTTGGATTCCATCCGGTTGGATACGTATTGAATTGGGCATATTTTGAATAGCACGTGTGGATTTTCAATGGTCAGGGAATAACTAATTTTACTGTCATTTTTTGTTATTTGATATTCTTATTATCACTTTTTGAAAAGTATTGAAAATATATAAAAGTGTTCTTTTATGTCCTTTTCACATCTCCATTCCTTTTTCTTTCCTCTTTTCCATTTTTTTCACCACCCTTTTCCCTTTCTTCCAACATCTCTTTCTTCTCATTTCCCCTCTCCCAGATCTCTCTTCCCTCTTCCCTTTTCCCCCAACCTTTACACCTTCTCCTTCAAGTTTCAACATTGATGGTAAGTTTTTCTTTCTTATTTTTATGCACAATGAAAATAAGATTTTATTGTATTTATTAATACCAAATACAACAAAATTATATTTTTATTATGTTTTTTTTTGTTTTGAAAAACAATACAATGAAAATATAATTTCATTATGTTTCGGTTGAGAAATACAATAAAATTGTATTTTTGCTATAGTGATTTTCAAAACAAAATAAAATTATAAGGAAAATACGATTTCGTGATATTTTTCAACCCAGAAGACAATGAAAATCGTACTTTCGTTGTATTGTTATTTTGTTTTGAAAAAACAAATATAATCATGTAGTGTTATTTTTTCAAAACCAAACAAAAATCACAACAAAAATATGATTTTGTTGTGTTTCTTAACCCATAACACAATGGAATCGTATTTCTGTTGTGTTGATTTTCAAAAACTACAACAAAAATACGATTTCGTTGTGTTATTGGATGAATAACACAAACGAAATCATAATTCCATTGTGAAATAATTTTTTTTGTTTTGTTTTTTAAATTATTCAATTAATATTTTATGCTTTTGATTTTAATTTTTATTTACTTTTTTTAGATAGCTCGTACGAAGCGTACTGCCTATGTCTTAGATGTTGAGGAACAGATGCAACATGTGACTACGTCAGCATGCCATGATGCAGTCTTGGCTCGACGATAGTAGTAGTAGGAAGAGCTACAAGCTGAGGCACGACTAAAGCCAAAGCTAGAGACACATGCATAGCCAGAGGCAGAGGCACATATACCACCTGTTGATCATATCATCAGACCCTTATCTGAAGGAGACCCTATGGATTTGACTCTGCTTTGGTCCTATAAGGACCATGTAGTTAGGCATGTATGGATTGGTAAGCCCAGAGGAGAGCTAAAGCTAGTTAGTCATGGTGGCAATGTTATTTCCTACCCACCTAGGTGATGGTGAAGAGGTACATGAATAGGTTAGGATTGAAGGGTCTGTATGAGACATGGTGCACGTCCGTGAATAAAGGTGTAATCAACACATTTATCAAGAAATGACAATGTTAGACCTCCTCCTTCCATTTTCCAGTTGGAGAGATGGCCATATCCCTTGATGATGTGTCATGACTTTTACATCTTCCTATCACAGGTCGTTTCCTTGATCACACAGACACAATGTACACTAGGAAGTAGATCAGAGGTCTATTGAGGTCAGAGCTTGGCATTATGACAGACCAAGAGGCAGATGCTGCAACGTCATCAGGCAACAGGGTGACTCTAACTTGGTCATCAGGCAACAGGGTGACTTTGCTAGTGCTAAGGCATATTTATTGCATTTGCTCGACAATACCATATTTGCTGAGAATAACTCAACACATGTAAACATCTGCTACTTGTAGTACCTCAGTGATCTGGATCACAACCACGAGTACACTTGGGGGGCAACTGCCCTAGCTAATCTTTATGACCAATTGTCATATGCTTGCAAGTATATTAGCAAGCAAATGAGAGGTTGTATGAGTCTACTCGTGGTAAGAACATTTTTTTTGTATTCATTATTATTTTTTGTTGTACTACTTGATGCTAAAAATATATTTCTTGTTTTACATGCATGGGTGTTGGATTATGATTGCAGGAAGCAGTTTGGGACTAGGTGGTTGTCATTGAGGGGTACCGACAAGGCTATTGGGATCAAGGCGTTGTTGGATCAGCCTTAGATGACTAATGTTGTCTGGTCCCTATATGCATCATGCAGAAACCTCAAACCTTTGGAGGACCAAACATTGTACTCTGGCTTCATCAAAGTTGGGGCATACATGCAGCCATATCTACCGAAAAGGGTTTTGAGGCAGTTCAGGTACATACAGAGGATCCCCTTGGACCCACCCAAGAATCCTACTGCATATGAGAAGTGTTGTGAGACATGGGCAGAGTGAGAGCAACATGTGGTGGCAGTGGGCAAAGTTGTTCCACATAGGGCTCCATGGGCCTGCACTCCAGACTACTTGCCTCGGTATTACAAGAATTCATATCCATACATGATTTCACCATAGGAGGGAGGGCCACCACATGGTCTTGTATGTATTCCACCTCAGCCTGGTGGTGGTTAGATACCATATTATGTTTTATTTTTTTAATGAAATAATTATTAATTGTATTGTTAAATATTTATGTAGGATCGATTCCAAATGATGTCAGTGTCCACGTAGAGACTACTAGACATGAGAGTTGTACCTAAAGGCATACATAGTCGTTAGGTCATACAACAACTTCTGTTGATGGCACAAGAGGGTCTTGTTGCTGGATGTGGCTTAGTCGAGGAGTGGTTGTCACTGAGGAAGAAAGCCAAAAAAGGTAGCAAAGGAGGTGGCTCACATGAGGACATTTGTTCATTTGTCATTTTGTATTATTATGTATTCGACTTATGATATTTTTTGTATAAACTTATTTGTATGTACTATGAACTTATTTTTAGCAGTTTATATTTGTTTTATTTTTATGTTTAAGCAACACACACCTAGTAATGTAATAATGAACAAAATTTTGATTAAATTCAGAAAACAAACAACCACAACATAAATTTCATCAATTAAAAACATGACTAAATAAAGTTATCATCTTCATTAGAGCTTGTTGTCGTCATTGATCACACATCAGAGCAATGATCTCTTCGGCATATCTTGGTTTACGTAGCAGGGCATAGATTTCTTTTAAAGCAACAATTGCATGCAACTTGATCGAACCTTTAGAACTAAACTGTGAAAAGATGAAAAACATCTTCCCCACTTTATTGTCGTCTTTAAGCTCCATACAGTCGTACTCAACACAACCATTACCTACATATACAGGTTTACAGTAAAAAAACCCTCAAATAAGCCTCTTTCACCTTCGATGACATTCGTAATTATTTTCCTCAAAGCAAAATTTCCTCACTAATTTGAATTAATTTAGTATCATTAGGACATTCAAACAATATCCCCTCAAAAGTTGATACCACATCACACAACAACAATTACTCCTTTCATCTTCAATCCAATATGATGAAAGATCCAACACAATGCATTGAGCTTCCTCAAACCACTTGTATTTATTACCATCTTATATTGTTCTCTCGTGAGTCAATTATCAACAATAACCAAGATTGCACTGACAAAATAGACGTTAATATTACATTGAGCTCTATAAAGACATTGTTGGCTTATCAGACTGTCATAAATATGGTTGTTAAATCACAATATAAAATATTAAAGTTCACTTTTTAAAAAAATTTAAAAAATAAAAAATAAATACAACATAATTATGATTTTGTTATATAGTAGGGGTGAAAGTAAAATCACATAATGAAATCTTGATTCTGTTGTGTTACCTGGGATGCAAAATATTTGCATAGTGGAATTATGTTTTCGTCGTACAATTGGAGGTGAAAAAAATTAACAACAAAAATACGATTTTGTTGTGTTATTTGGGATGTAAGAAAATTGCACAACGGAATCATGTTTCTGTTGTGTAATTGGGGGTGAAAAAAAATTAACAAGGCAAACATAATTCCATTGGACACTCGTACAATGAAAATGTATTTCCATTGTTATTTTTTTCACCCCCAATTGCACAATGAAAACACAATTTTGGTGTGTAATTTCTCAAGGGGAATTTTTGGGATATGGCTAATGTGCACCCACATGGGTAATACCATTAGCAAAATTGAAGTGCAAATAGCAATACCCCAATGGTTTGGATCAAGGCCCGTTATTCACATACCATTGCTGCTAAGGCTACTTCCATGCTTTAAGAGAAACACAAAAGAACCTACAACTACAAATCTATCCCTAAGTCCCTCACCCCTTTCCCTCTCCGCAGTCCCTCTATCAATAGTCAATAGTATTGTACAAAAGGGTCGTCATCACTTGTTGATTGAACAATTTTTTGAGTTATTTTTTTTAATTTTATTTATTTTTTAGAATTGTGTAATGCACATGTTTTACTACTAGTTTCTAAAAAACTCTCAAGGATGCACTCCTCCCCTTCATTTCTCTCCTCTCTTCACCGTTATCACTCATTTCTCTGTTCTCTCTTTGCACTTATTCCACATAAAAGCCTCTTTAGTTTTTAAAAAGTTTAATTTTTATGTCATTCAAAAAACTTTTCAAGCCTAATAGACCTATTTAAGTAACTATAAATATTAAAACTTTATTAAAATTATCATATTATTTTTTTTATAATATATTAAAATTATATATTTATTTTAATTTTAAACAGTAAGCGTGTTAACGTACAAAAATAGTCAAGTTTATTTAACGTTAAACTTAAGTCCTTTTTAGATAGTACTTTATTGCAAAATAGATATACAAGTTATCATGAAGGTCAGACAAAAAAATAAGCTTAAATAATTTAATTAAACATGTTAAAGTCATTTTTTTATAAAGTTTAACCTAGCTATTCCCCTTCTAAAAAAACACTATTTCCACCCTTGTCCTATATATTGAGTGTTGGTGGTTTTAATTTTAGTAACTTATACTTTATTCTATATAGAGAGAGTTATTTCTTCATTGACCCATTTTTTATTCACCTATTTAGAAATACCTCATATTTACTTATATATATTTATAATAATTTTGACATGTAATTTTAAAGTATATTATTGATTAAAATATTAAAATTTAAATAATTATTATTCAGATATATTTTAAATAGTATAATTTGGATAATAATGTATAATTTTAAAAATATTAAGTTTACTACATAAATAAAATAATAATATTTTTTAACTTAATAATATTATTTGATTTGTTATCTCGTATGCATCAAACGTTCTCTTAGATTAAAATATTTTGTGCTCTTATGATATCTTACTTTGACCCTACTCTCATATGATCTTATCTTATTTTATTATATTTGATCAAGGTTATCAATTTTTATGATAATTAAATTAACATTAAATATAATTTTGAAAACTCATAAATAATAATACTAATTGATTGGAGAAATCTATGTTGAAAATCATGGTTTTGTGTAGAAAATAATAAAATATTGTATAGTAAATATAATAAATAGTTTTTGTTAACTATATTTTTATTAAAATGCTTTTTTGGTACAGGAGGGAAAAAAGATAAAGATAAACAGAAATGTAAAAATAGCCAAAAAAAGAAAAAAAAGAACTAGTCACGGGTGAAAGCAACACCCAATCCTATGCATCCGCTAAAAGTAAAGGAAATTAATGGAAATAATAATAGTATGATTTGCAGCAAAGAGTTTGGTAGTATTTTAAATTTGAGTAGCTGTAACAAAATTGAATCAGTCAATCGCATATGTAGGATTACTGAAAAGAATCTGTTCCTAATACTTTGCATTTGAGTGGCTTCATTGGCACAATGTGCACTATTCAATCTCAACAACGGACGTAATTATTGAGAAGAATCTATTCCTGATACTTTGAATGTGCACTATTTGTATTCCATGTTTGGTTAAATTTTGACATCAAAATGCACCAATGGTAATTAAAAGTTATTTATGTGATTCAGATTTGAATTGTGTAGATACAAATTCAAACACGCTAGCTAACATTCTCAACAACATGGACGTGATCTTTGAGCTTCAAAGAGGGAGGTCATTCTCCATGGAAGTAGGTTACTTTGACACTGTCTTAGAAATCAAAGAGAAAGTACAAAAGTATCAAAATATTCCGGTCTCTAAGCAAACCCTAATCCTCAATGGCCAAGTTCTCCATGACAATGACGATCCTTGGAAGGTCAAAATCCTTCATAACACATGCATTCAACTCCAAGTGACCCCCGAAAAGGAGGAGAATAAGGAGTTAATTACTTCTGCGCACACCAAGATTCAACTCAACGTGAAAATCACGTCCAAAACGCACCTCATCCCTCTTGAGGTGGATGTGAACGACACCGTTTTGAGGCTGAAGGAGAAGATTCACGAGATGGAAACCCTAGCAGTGCCAGTTAACCGGTTGCTCTTGCATGCTTCTTCAACGGGTGCAGAATTGCATGATCATCAATTGCTGCGAGACTGTGATGTTTCGGAAAACAGCGAGATTGACGTTGGTTTCCGGCCGTCGCCCACGGTGGCGTCTCCAGGGTTGAAGAGGCTAAAGCTGATGGTTTTGCCTAAGAGCGGGACGAAGAAGGTTCCAGTGGAAGTGAATGCATCTGATAATGTGGGGGAGCTGAGGAAGGAGTTGCAGAAGTTGCACCAGAGGGTTCAGTTTCATTTGCCACAAGACGGGTATTTCTTCATTTACAAGCAAAATGTTATGGATGATGATAGGTCTTTCCGTTGGCACCATGTTGCACAGGGTGATACCATTGAAATATTCAATGGAAGTGTTACTGGTGGATCATGAAATGGATAGGGTAGACAAGACATCAATGTTTTGAATATTGATCGCGGTTTATTGAGTTTTATCGCATTTGTTGATATCTTGACAAATCTTGGACAATTACTACAGATGGGGTCCCAATTACGATTATAGACGGTAAAAAATTTCGATATTGTTGTCCAAATCATGGTCGTGGACTATGTTTTAAAACCTTCCGGTAGTGTAATTGGATTAACATTAGCGTGAGAAAATGTTTGTTTTTATAGCTAGTTATCAAACCTATTTTTAATAAATTACTGATATGTTTTCTCCCTCTCATTTATTTCTTTCAATGTATAATTATATTGGATTTCATACAATTTTGTTGGGACAACGGTTTGATTTTAATAAACCAGAATGTTAATTAGCTCCGCTTGATATTGCATTGTTTTAATTTTTCTTTTCTTATTCTTCTGGAATGAAGGCAGAAGCAAAGGACTTGGAAAAGCTCATTAAAATTTTTGGAAGGATACACGGTGATGCACACGAGTAAATCATCCCCATTTGGGTTCCTAAATTTATATAGGACTTGTACTTTAGTCTCTGGATGGAAGTAAATTAAAAAATAATCTTCCAAAGTGTGTATTATTCTGTCATTCATGTTAGTCCCTGAATGGATGTCCCTTAAGTAACTCTATTATCAGATTCCTCACGTTTCTCTCTCCCCATCATTGCAGCAGGTGATTCATTGATTAATTTACGAGACACACTGCATCATTAATTTGAAATGCATAGTTCCTAAATTTATACGCTTTTGAAATACTAGTTATATATTGTGTGCCTCTGAAACGTATTAGTTGAAAGTGATGTGTTTAAAAGTAATTGAGAGAGAATGACATGCGCTTTACAACTTGTTTCTTGATCACCAAACACTGCCAAATCCTCATGTTGCCACATATATTAATATGTATACATAATTGAAAATAGAGTTTTACTTTTTTGTTTTATGTTTAATTTGTCATGAAGAGATTGTTTTTTGATAGGATTGAAATGGGTGCCTAGAATGACATTCAAATTGTGGTGGTGTCAATAAAATTTTCTAAGTTTAGAGATTTTATGTCATGTATGTTAAAAAATTGGCATGATTTGATTTATTAGATATAAGGTTAATTTGCTTTTGAATGGTGATTCGATGAGGAGTATATACATTATGATGGAATCAAAAGTGATTTTTTTGTAGGTTGATGTTATGATTAAGTATTGACATGATCAAATGGGAATTTTACTACCAATTAGAAAGAAGCTTATTGGAAGTGTAATGCTCATTTCAATTAAACTATCGTAATTTGAAAGTTGATAAAAAAAAATTGTATGATGAAACATTTAGCAAGTTTCTAAGTGTTTGGTGGATTTGATTTGTGAAAAAGAGATTTTGAAAATGATTCAGCATCCAATAAGGATGATAATGGGTAGGTTTGTGTAGGATCAATGGCGGATCCAAAAAAATTTCTTAGTAGGGGAAAAAATTTCACATAATTTTCTGATTATGAGTGTAATTGAAGGCTTTTTTGTTTTGATTTTATGAACGATTAAATCTTTACTTATGAAGATATTTGTTTCACATAATTTTCTGATTGTGAACATAATCGAATGTTTTTCTATTTCGATTTCATAATTGACAATTTATTTATATATGAAGATATTCTAATTTTGCATGATATTCTTAATGCATCGATTAATGTTTGATCGAGTAAGTTCAGTCTCAAATAGGTATTTGATTGATGTTCAAATTACAAGTGTTTTAACTTGCTGATTTTGACACAAATTTGATATTGAATCGAATGTTCATTTTAAATATATATTTTTTAATAATCTTATTGGTTTTTCTAGTTGAACGTTAAAACATTAACAGTTTAACAAAAAAGAATTTATAATTACGATTTTGTTCCACTAAATAAAATAAGTTATTTGTGATTGATTAAAATCAAGAGCAGAAGATTAATATATTTATTTTCGATTGCTCAAACGAAATTTCACCATAAACAAGTGGTTCACATTACACAAAGTATTTAGCAATTGAGGTTGAAATGCTCCTTTTAGTTAATAAGCTGGTTAGTGCTATTGTGAGTTGTGACCATGCTATGTTATGTTGATCTAAAACTTCTTGGAAACTCTTGCTATGGCAAGAATTTATTGGAGTCTCCCACCCTCATTATGTTAATATTGAATGGTTGATTAGCATCCTTTCTATCAAAAAATAAAATGTTGGTACTATTTTTGTGTTGGTTTGATAAGCAACATGTGATAAGTATGGGTGACCTACATTTCTTTCATGAAAGGGTGTTTGATTATCTTCTTAGGGGTACATATATGACATACAAGGAGAAAGGATATATTGTGAATTTTGTTGTACATGGTTGGCATGATTCTTATAAGATCTTTGTTACAATGATGATCTATAATTCTTTTTGGTGGATGGGATTAGTTTCTTCCATGCCACATACCTGTCTCAATTCTACCTTCAACTTTTCATACTCCAATACAAAATATAGAGAGAATGAGAGGAGATACTCCACTACAAACAAAATATGATTTGATGACTGAATTCTTTGGTCGCTAAATCATTAAATTTGGTTGCTAAAGTAGTTAGCAACTGACTTAGAGACCAAGATTGTGTGTCGCAAAAACATTATTCACTAAGCCCTTAGAGACTGAATACATAAATCGGTCTCTATTTAGCCATGAAATACTCGATCGCAAGTACATAAAATTTGGTCACTATTTTTCTTGGGAACAAATCAGCAACCGAAGGATTCAATCGCTAAATAGCTCGCTAATACATAATTAAACTTTAAATATAAAATAAACTAAAATACATTTTCGGTCTCTAAGTCAGTCGCTATTGGATAATTCATTTTTAATAAAATTAAAAATAGATACATTGGATTGGTAATTTAATAATATAAAATGAATTAAAAATATATTGATCGCTAATTCAGTCACTATTGAATATTTAATTTTAAATATGAATAAACTAAAAATACAATTTGGTCACTATGCAATAATGAATTTTAAAATAAAATAAATCGGTCGCAGACTCGATCACTAAACAAAAATGTGCTAATTTTTTTTATTTATTTTTTCATTTATTACATTTTGACATGCTTAATAATTATCAATTGTAAATATAATTCTTAATTAACTGTATAATTAAACTTATAAATAAAAGTGAATATTCATAATGTGTAAATATATCTAATAATAAAGTTCTAATTTAAAGATTGATAAATTACAAATTTCCAAGTTTTCAAAGTTTAATAAAATGCAATGTCAAAGTTTAATAAAGTTTAAATTCATAACTAACATGACATAATCAAACTAAAATAAACAAAAATCAGGAGTCAATGGTACTTTAACATGTCATGAGGCGATCAACCTAAGCATCGTCAACATGGTGCCTAGTTTCATCCGATGTGGTAGTTGATCATGGACTAGGAGCTGACATGATAAATTAAATGTGTAAGTGGTGTAATATACGTTGTATTTGTTCATTTTGTTGACGAATTTGCTTATTTTGTTCTTACATCTATTGTCACATATCCTAACTTTGTTGGTCATGATTCTCCATCAGCGGTAACATTTTTCCTCAAGTGTTCTCCCCTTATTTGCCTTTGCCAAAAGTTCATCATTCAATTTAGTAATTGTCTCACGCATTTCCTCTATTTGATCTTCCATGAGAACAATAAAAGTAATCGTTTCATAAATTTTAACATTAATTTTGATTGTACAGTATTTTTATGTTTGATTCATACAATACAAAATTAAACATAAAAAATTATGTTTGATAGTAAACACGTATTATATAAGAAAAATAATTTATTAATTAAAAGGTTTTTTTTGTCTAATTAAATATAAGTTTATGAATATATCTAAAACTTCTGACATTTATCTATTTTCTATTTTAATTTAGGATGTTAATTCTCAATAGATCAGTAGTTGTTTTTTTAACTTGTCTATTACATTGAAATTAAATTATTCTAATTTATGGTAATTTTTTTTTCTTTTTCAATGTTTTTTTTATTTCCGTATAGAACATGGTTACTTAATTTTTTTTCTTTCAAAAAAACTTAATGTCCAATCATACACGGTATACTATTAGTTTTTGTTTTTAATTTTATTCACATATAAGTAATGATGGGTTTAGCTTAGAATTTCTTAAAGTGTTCCCCAAAATTTATGGTTGATGGAGCTCAAACTTTTCCAAGTCTTCAACCAAAAATGTTTTATTTTTTTTAATAAATTATAAATTTTGGTTGCTTATTATTTATCTAATTATTTTAAATTTTAATGTTATTGCCTTACCCATCAATCGAATATTGGCTACAGTGATAGATCTTAAAAATTTATGTTGTATGAACAATAATTATGTACATAAATTTTTATTATTAAATTTATGAAAACAAAAAATTCTTTCAATAAATTTAATAAATTTTAATAATTTTTGTTGTAGAGTGTTTTTGATATTTGATTCATACAATACAAAATTAAACTTAACAATTTATGTTTGATATATAACATAATCAAACACATTTTATATAAGAAAAAAAATATTAAAAGGATTTTTTTTATAATTAAATATAAGTTTATGAATATATCTAAAACTTTTGACGTTTCTCTTTTTTGGTCACTCTAGCTAGGATGTTAATTTTCAATAGATCAGTAGTTTAATTTTTTTTTCTTTTTTAAGTTGTTTATTACACTGGAATTGATTTATTTATAATTTTAGATTTCTTTTTCAATGTTTTTTTATCTCCATGAAGAACATGGTCACTTATTTTATTTTCAGAAAAAATGAACGCTCCGTTACACACGATAAAATATTAGTTTTTAATTTTATTCACGTATATGTAATGATGGTAGAGCTGAGAATTTCTTAAAGTCTTCTCCCAAAAGTTGAGGTTGATCGAGATGATGCTTTTCCAACTCCTCCACCACACCAAAAGCGTAGTTTTCTTTTCTTCATAAAATGTAATTTTTTGAATATATCTAAACCGTTTTAAGTCTGTCTGTGTTTTGGTCACCCTGGGATGTTATATATATGGCTTGTTGGCCAAAGAGGTTTAAAACCGATGTAGAAAGTTCCCTTACAACATCGGTTTTGGCCAAAACCGATGTCGTAAGTACATTCAACATCAGTTTTTCCAAATTTCATGTTGTAAATGTACTTTCTACATCAGTTTTTACAGAATCGATGTAAAAAGTGCTTCAGAATACACAATTCAACATCAATTTCGCCAAAAGCTGATGTTATAATGGCATTTTCTACATCGGGTTTTTTAGAACCAATGTTATTATGTACCTTACAACATCGGTTTTGACCAAAACGGATGTTGTTTTTTCATTTTTTGCTTCTTTTTTTGTATATTTCTTACTATACATCATCGGTTTTCATAATAATCGATATTGAACGTTGATAATGTTAACATTGGTTTTTAACCGATGTTTACATTGATCATGTTAACGTCGGTAGTTTCAACATCGGTTAAAAATCGATGTTGAAAGTTCAAAACAACCAATGTTAAAAGCCTATTTTCTAGTAGTGCTATCCGCACATAGGCATGACAAGTATACTTGTTCGCTTGGGGACCGACCTGGACTCGCCCCGACTTTGATGGGAAAAAACCAAGTTGACCAGGGTCAGGTTCGGGTTTGGGTTTTCCCTAATTGAGAAAGTCGATTTCGGGGAAGAGATCAAGTATGTTGGTCTTCGCCCCCACTCCACTACTATTCTGATATAATAAATATTTTAAATTACTATTTTAAATTTTTACTTAATTTCATGTTGAGCTCAAAAAATAAATGAGAGCAAACAACTTTTACTTAACCTATTGCTAAACACTTGGAATTTCAACCTTGATAAACAAGGTGTCATAATCACTATTTCTTTAAGCTATCCAAAAGTAAATGAGATTAAGTAATTTTGACTTAAAATTTCAATTTAGCATGTTGTAATAGATTCAATCCAATGACAAAAAAAAATGTCATGTTTTCTCCATTTTTATGAATAAAAAAATAAGATAGGATCAGGGATGGGAAACCCGATCCCATACTTGGGGTGTCGAGGTGAGGGGTGGAGAGCTAAACCCACCCCTGCCCCACCCTGTTGTCATGCCTACCCACATGCCTAAGTGATAACATAGTATTTTTATTTCTTGGCTCTATATATATATAGTTAAATAATAATTCAAATATTATCATCATCCTAATCTTTAAAAACAAATCTCTAAAATAAATTCAAACAAATTGATAAAATATTTAAATCTTGACAATATCCAAAGATTAGAAACATAACGAACTCTTCAAAAAAACTCTTGTTGAATTTTTACTAACTCTATTTTTTTAAAAAAATTGAATTTTTCTCCAACAAAGATCTCCAAGACAATGACAACCCTTGGAATGTCAAAATATAAGAGAGCATGCACATTCAACTCCACATATCCCCTGGTAAAGAGGACAATATTTATAACTTGTACAAGCAAAGAACAAGTAGGATTTCAAATTCAGCAAATCCTTTTGGCACATTCTTAAGGGTGATGTTTTGAGAGTCTTAGACAAATTTCATGCAAATGTGGTAATACTTGAGGTGGAAATGCATCATTTATTGCCTTAATTCCTTTAAAGGAGGATCCACAAGAATTAAGAGAATTCAAGGGACTATAAGGTTGGTTTGGTAGTATAGGGAGAAGGATTAAATCTCTCACTAACAAAAATTAACAATTAACATTTACTCATAAAAAAAAAGAATTCAAATCAATCTCCCTAATTGGTTGTGGTGCATGTATAAAATCATTTCAAAAGTGTTGTCTAACATATCGAGGAAGGTATTGGAGAAGGTGATTTGATGAAAAACAATGTACTTTTATTGGGGGAGGGATATGTTGGATGTGATACTAAAAGCAAATGAAGTGGTAGATGAGACAAAAAGTAAAAAAAAAATCATGTCTCTTCTCAAATAAAGTATGGGATTTTATGACAAGTTGATTAAGAGTTGTATACAATCACTAAAAATTTTCGTTTGGGCTAATGGGCCTAATTGAAGCGTTTGTTGTTCAAAGAGGATGAGACAAGGGGATCTGATTGTCTTTTATTTTTTTCTTCTTAATCATGGCATAAGGCTTGGCAGGCATGATGAGCAAAGTTGTAAGAAAAAACTTTTTCAATTTTTAAAGTGGGAAAGGACAAGTTGGATATTTCTCTGGGAATTGCTAGGTGCACCCAGCAACATTGCTTGTGCACCAGCATTCTTTAAAAATGGCAAAACTGCCCCTACCTTCTTTCTCCTTTTAAAAGCTGTGTTTTTTTTAAAAAAAAATTAGAGCAGTCATTGGCAACGGTAGGGGCAGTTTTGCCATTTTTTAGAGCAACGGTTAGGTTTGGTGAAGGTAGCGATGTTCAATGTTGCGATGGTTGGTGGCGGCATACCAGATATATATTTTTGTTGCTTGTGCGTTCAAGTGTAGCGGATCAACTTGATTCGTAAAATCTTTACGGATCAACTTGATCCGTAAAATCTTTACGGATCCACTTGATCTGCATGTAGATTTTAAAGCTGCGGATCAAGTTGATTGTTACAGATCAACTTGATCCGTAGAAGAATTACAGATCAAGTTAATCTGCAGAAGATTTACGGATCAAGTTGATCCGTAAGCCTATTGCGGATCAACTTGATCCGTAATTCTTTTGCGGATCAAGTTGATCCGTAACAATCAACTTAATCCGTAGCTTTAAAATCTACATGCGGATCAAGTTGATCCGTAAAGCACCACCACCACGCCGCCAAACACCAGTTGAGGAGAATGCACGAGGAAGAAGCAGAGCAGAGCAGCACAACAGCACCACCACCAAGCATTTTAAAGAAGCTTGCGGATCAAGTTGACCAAATCCTATTTTTTTAATCTTAAATCCTATTTTTGAGCTACTTAGAGGCGTTTTTTAGAAAAATGAGTTGACCAAAGTCCCTTTGGAAGGATATTCCTCCTTCAATTTTGAGCGTTTTGACATATTATGGGTCTCAAACAGACATTTTTATCAAAAGTTACAACCGTTTGAAGCTTACAAATCAACTTGATCCGTGAAACACTTCTTAAAAATCAACTCGCAGATCAACTTGATCCGTAAAAGACTTACTGATCAAGTTGATCCGCAAGTGACTTACGAATCAACTTGATCCGTAAGTTTTAAAAACCAACTTGCGAATCAACTTGATTCGCAAGCTTCTTACGGATCAACTTGATCCGCAAGTGACTTGCGGATCATCTATATCAACTGCGGATCAACTAAAACCTATGTGGATCAATCTGAATGAGTTGGGTGGACAAAAATATTTTTAAAAATATGTAGGGGTATTTTTGCCTTTTCACATTAAGTGTTGGGTGCACCAGCAATAATGTTGGGTGCACCTAGCACACCCTATTTCTCTTCTATAGTTCACTAATGACCCTTTTTTTTTTTCCGAAGCCTCTACAAAACTGTATTGGATTTAAAAAAGTATCCTAAGGTGATTTGAACTCACTTCTAGACTTAAAGTTAACTTCAACAAACGCAAGCTTTAGTTGGCATATAGGTGGATGAGAATTACTTAAAGCAAGTATATTGCGATGTTAAATTGTGGAACAATCGATATCCCTTTATTGTATCTTGTATTCAAATTAGAGCAAATCCTAGGAGAGAGACAACATGGAAACTAGTGATAAAAAAAACGTGAGCATAAGATTAACCTCATGGAAACGCAAACAATTAACCTTTGGAGGGAGTATATGTCTTATAAATTTTGTCCTGTCAAGTATCCCTTTATTTTTCTTATGTTTTTAAATTATAGTATATGTAAATAAAAATTAAAAGAATTTAAAGAAATTTCTTATAAGGAGGGGAGTTAGGACAAAGAAGGTTAGCATGGATCAAGTAGGAAATGGTGTGTTGTTCAGAGAAGAAAGGGGAATCAGGAATTAAGGACCCACAAACTTTTAATGTTGCACACTGGGTAAATGGAAATGGAGAATCATGAATTAATGCAATAGTTTGTGGTGCCTAGTACTGAAGTCAAAATATGCAAATATGTTAATTGGAGCCTGCAGGAATGATAAGGTACGTGTTTAGTAACGGGTCTTGGTGGTGGAGGAATTTAGGGAAAATTTGTGGGAGGGGTAGTTATTAGGAGAGATGGTTTAAGAAACACGTGACTTGAAAAATTGGGGATGGTAAGCAGGTGAAGTTTTGGCTTGTAAGTTGGGTGATAGAGGATGCTCTCTCAATAAAAATATATAACAGATTGTGTGTTAACCCAAAACAACAAAACCACTATATCAAAGAGATGAGTGATGGGAGGAATATAATTATTTTTTAGAATGCTTTTTTTGATATGTTATAGATTCTAGATAATATCAAAGTTGGTTCTAGTGATTGGTGTAAATCTATTTTATTTTTATGAGAAAAATGATTATGACACTGTAAAAAAAGTTTTATATAATTAATTAGTTATGTATTAATAGTATATAAAAAATTTTTACGCAGTCTTTCAATCACAACTAATTATGTAAATAAGTTTATTAATTCTTAAAATAATTATCTTAAAATAACACAAATAATAATTTATGATTGAATGACAATATAAAATTATTTTATAATATCATCACATAAACATTAAATTTTATTTTTATGTGTATTAATCCTTTTAAATGTGTACCAAGAGGAGTCTCTTGATTTCCAACTAATAGAGTTTGGAAGCAAGCATGAGATCAAAAGTTTGATAATTGTACACACACAAACAAATAGATAAGTTTCTTGAACCTATTAAATGTTTTATACTTAAGTACTCTCTTTAATGTTACCGATTTTGTCTTAAAAAAAAAACTACCTGTGTGAATATTTTTAAAAGAGCGATGTTATGTGTCATGAAATTATTCTCTACAAAAGTACAAAATACTTGTTTTCTTTTCATTGGATAAACAGTTAAATAAAAAGAAAAAAAAAAGTAAAAGAATTTTGACGGAAATCACGGAGAACCATTGGTTTTAAGTTTTTATGCATTTCGTGTTAAATTGCTTCGTACGATTTAGCATTCTTTTTTTAAATTACTACGTAAAATATATAAGGACTAAAGTAATAAAAAATTAAATTTAACTATATATAAAAAATATATTATAACCTTGTAAACTGAAAGCAATACATATAGCCGCGACTCTATTCTAAAACTGGGAATCAGATCCAAACCTTAGTTAAAGGACAAAAGTATGAAATCACTTGTGTATCAAATAATTTTTGTTTTTAATATTTTATATTTTGAATAATGCTAGTAACATGCACACTCTCTAACTCATTTTTTACAGCATACTATCACTTATTATCATTGTTTTTTTTTTATATGAGAGAATCATCATTATTTAAAATTTATAGAAATCTACAAAATTATTGGAGAGATTGATTAAATAAGACGTAAAACTCACAAAATTTTATGATTTTTAATAAATTTTAACTAATAATATAAACAAGACTCAAATATAAATTTGCTACTCTTATTTTATTTTATTTATAATTTTGATTCCTCTAATTTAAAATAAAGATATTTGGTTTTCATATTTTAAAATTTTGTCAATTTTGCTCCAATTCACAATTTTGTCTATCTTTTACTTTTGATTCATTTAAATCTTAGATCTAACATATTTATTTAAAGTACAATCAAGAGATGATTTAATTAATTAAAATATAAAAATAAGAGAAACAAATGTAAATAAAATTAAAAATTAAAGCAAATTATAGATTTTTTTAAAATAAGATGATCAAATATCTTTATATATGATAGAATAGAAATACAAGGTTGTATTTAAGCTTTAAAATAATAGAAGTGTGGTTTAGAAAAATTGTTAGAAAGTAAATGTTGGTTAACATTTCTCCTTATCTTTATTTAGTTACCATTATAATACGAGTATAACCATGATTGTTAATAAATAATGAATATACTCCCTAGGTCGTATTATAATTTTCATCCTATATTATTTTATATCGATCAAGTAATAAATTGATGAAAGAAAATTATAATTTTGTAAAGATAACCTTATGGTCATTAATTTATTTTTAGTTTTTTAATTCATATCATTAATATTATAAGGATTATAAGTAAAAATAATAATAATAAATGTTACACTTAAAATTAAAAATTATTATTATTTTAAAATAAATTTTTCCTTCTTATATATACGGTGATAGTTATGAGACGACGAATCGAGAAAGTATCATTTATCACGAGAAATGTCAAACGACAAACTTGGTGCTTAATGAGTCATAGATTGCGTAAGAAATGAAAAATGAACCAATCAAAATAACTGATACTACTCAGCGAAGCAGTCCAAACATTTGAAAATATAGCGTAACCATGGAGTGAGCCTTATCAACCGGCCATGGTCCCCTATGCATCATCTTCAACCAGTCAAAAAGTTGTTAATTATATGGAATAATTTTGTCAAAAAGTTATTATAAAAAATATATAATTTTAAATTCTGCTACAATGTTTTCTTGCTATTTTTTTACTTCCTTAATTTTATATAGTAAAAATTAAATGTATTTTATATTTTAAGATATTAACTATATTATTTCATTTAACCCTATTTATAAAGTATATTAGAAAGATTTCTAGAAAAAAAATTGTAAAAGAATATAATATTACTCTAAAATGAAGAGATCGAGGAAATTACTGGGTATAGTGCACCTGAATATGAAAAGGACGAGATGGGAAATTGAAGAAACTTTTCGGTCTCTTGTGCATGCGCGTGGTTATATGTATGAAAAAATAGTTTGCCTTTTATGACTTTAAGGGTGAGAAAGGAATAGTCTATTGATTGATATAGTGGAGCTTAGCTAACACATCCATTTTAGTTAAGGTGCAACGTGAATAGCCGGGGAAAAAAATAGAATATTTCTTCTTTGGCAAGGTTAGTTACATTACAAAACAAGTAAGAAGGAGCCAAATTTCCTTTAATATCTAAAAGTGTATCTACATGACTACATTTATATAAATTGATCATCATTCATACAAACATGGATCCTCCAAAACTGTTAACTTGGTAACAAGTTTAGCGTGTCAACTATCAAATTATCAATTTGTACAATTTGTGTGTGTAGAACTATCTTTTTTTTACTATAAGACCACTTAAATATTTAACTAAGATCCTTTTTTATTTGGGAGTTATAATATTTGCTTGATGGTTAAAAATAAGTACTGAAGGGAGAAAAAAGAAAGGTCATAGAATCCATTTACTAACATTCTAAAAAAAAAATTGACAACTAACATTGACTAATAAAAGATATATCCTTTTTTATTTTTTAAAGTCCATAAGTTCTAGGATTGATTGGTTTTTCTAGCTTGACCGGATATCATTTAAAAAATCAAAATTCAAAATGTCTAAATATATTTCACTTGAAATTTTCACCAATAACAAGTTCTTAAAAATTTAAATGATCACTTTTTTTTATCATGCATTTATTTTTATCTTGACAATATAATCTTTGGAGTGTAGCAAAGACATGGCATACACTAAAATTTTGGAGTGAGCAGCGTTGACACTATAAAAAATACCATTTAGCGACCATTACATGTGGAAGCAATGACTTTTAAGATTATTTTGATGATGTCAAAGAATCAAGAGTTAAGCAAGTTTCAAAGAATCAGGAGTCAAAAAGCTTCAGGAATCAAGTTTCAAGATTCAAGAACAATCAAGATCAAGATTCAAGAATCAAGAGAAGACTCAATCAAGATAAATACTAATTTTTTTTTCAAAACATTGTGTAGCACAAGAATTTTTCACAAAATCTTTTACCAAAGAGTTTTACTCTCTGGTAATTGATTACCAGGAGATAGTAATCGATTATCAGTAGCCAACATTATTTTTTCAAATTGATTTATAAAGTTGTAATCGATTACCATGAGCTTGTAATCGATTACCAATGTTTTAAAACGTTAGATTTCAAATTTCAAGAGTCACAACTAGTGATAAAACATTTTCAAATTATTTTAAACTTGTGTAATCGATTACACAATACTTGTAATTGATTACCAGAGTTTCTAAACGTTTTGATTTTCAAATTTAAACATGAATAGTCACATCTGTTGATGTGTAATCAATTACACTATGATGGTAATCGATTACCAGTGACTGATTTCGAAAAATAAATTACCAAAAGTCATAATTCTTAAAGTGACTTGTTTCTGAAGAGTTTTATCAAAAGTCACAACCTTTAAGTAATTAGTTTTCAAAAGAGTCACAATTTTTAAAGTGACTAGTTTTAAAGAAATTGTCAAGAGTCACAAACTTTAACTTGAGTCATCAAATGATTATAAATATGTGACATGGCATGAATTTCAAAAAACTGAAAAAATTGATTCCTTTCATGATTAACAGATTTCTTTCATAGAGTTTTTGTTGAATACTTTCTCTTCCAAGAAAATTTCATTGTTCAAAAACTTGTGCTACTCTTCTTCTTCATTCACTTCTTTCTCTTGTCAAAAGATTCAAAGGACTAACCGTCTGAGAATTCTTTTGTTTCTTCCCTTCTCCCTCTTGACAAAAGATTTCAAAGGACTAACCACCTGAGATATCTTCTGTTTCTTACAAAAGATTTTAAAGGACTAACCACCTGAGATATCTTTTTCCCTTTCCCTTTATACAAAAGATTTCAAAGGACTAACTGCCTGAGATATCTTTTGTATCCCCCTCAAAGAGAATTCAAGGGATTAACCGCCTAAGAATTCTTTGTCCTAACACATTGGAGGGTACATCCTTTGTGGTACAAGTAGAGGGTACATCTACTTGGGTTGTTACACTGAGAATAAGAGAGGGTACATCTCTTGTGCATCAGTTCAAGTGACGGGTACATTCACTTGGTTGTTCAAAGAGAACAATGGAGGGTACATCCCTTGTAGATCTTTGGCTTGTAAAGGATTTTACAAGGTTGAAAGAAATCTCAAGAACCGTTGGTTGCTTGGGGACTGGATGTAGGCACGAGTTGTTGTCGAACCAGTATAAATCTTGTGTTTGTCTTCTTCTTCCCTACACTCATTAATTTTCGCTATGTACTTTTAATTGTTGCTTTTACTTTTGGTTAAGTTATTGTTTCTGTTCTTTACCTTCTTAACTTTGTAGTAAAAGCCTAGTTAAATCTAGTAACATTAAGAAGGATAAATTTTTTAATTAGTCAAGACACATTAATAATTAATTCAACTCCTCCTTCTTAATTATTCCGAGGTCACTCGATCCAACATTACAATCGGTCGCAAATTTGTTAAATGCAGTCTCAAAATTGTTATTGCTAAATCTATTTTTTTAGTGTGGTAATGAAATAATGGAAGATAGAATTTTCAAATTTTTTTCATTTTAAGAGTTATTTGAATTTTTTATTTTAATTGTAAAAAATCTTCCATAAATTTCTATCGCTTTAATTTCTAAAATTTAATATCTAAACAATTATTTTGATATAATATTTTAAATTCACTTAAAAATAAAAATTTTCTCTTAACATTCTTTATTTATTTATTTTAATTCATAAGAATTGAACTCACATTAGAAAATTTATCACAACTCACATATATACCACCAAACATGTGAATGAACTGAGCTATTAACAAAGTGACAATAATGCTTTTGTTTTTCAACCGGTTAAAAATATAAACCATAATTAATTGAATTGACAATTCACATATTCATGTATTATAAATTAAAATACACACTTTAAAAAACTGGATTTTCATTTTGGTAATTAGATATCATCAATATTATCTCTAGTCTATCTTTTAAATGTGCATTTCACACTACTCCTGTAACTAGTAAAACCTAATCTTCTTTTATCTTTATTTCTAAATTATATTTTAATATTTTAAACTTTTAATGGTTTAAATAACCTTATATCAAAATTTAAATAGTTGAATATAAAGCTAAATTATAATTTATATACTCAAAATATTTATTTATAATAATCATAATCATAATATAATTTATTTATTATAAAAAAATAATTATATAAAATAAAAATTTATCTTGTACAATATATATATTAAAATGTTAGTTTTGATTTAAATGACTTTTGATGGAAAAATATAATGAATAGCTTTTTTAAACTTGTCAAGATATGTATATGTATTGGAAATGAATGAGGAGAGAGAGAAAAATACTCTAAAAATGAAATTTTATATTTCATTTAGTTCACCAAAACTATTTCATTCATTTTGACATTATCCTAATCGGGTAATATTTAATTATACAAAAATACTGATTCTTTTAAAATATTACTTAAAAACTAAATCTTAATGTTTATATCTAATAATATATATAGTTTTCTAGTTGACAATGTAACTCCTTATAAATGATAAAACAAATATTTAATCAAAGAAACATGCAAATTTATTTTTTTAAAAATGAACAATTTGTAATTAAAATGATTACAAAGAAGTGTAAATTATCTCTTGCCGTCCCTTCTCAGATTATCCTTGTGTTGTTCATTTAAAACAACGTCGCATAACAATTGTGTTAATATTTAATCGTAAACTCATTCCAAAAAAATCATAAAAACAATGTTATTTCAAAGAAACAACACGAGAACAACTTGAAAAGGAACAACAAAGAAATCAATTTTATCTCCTGCGACGACTAGCAAGTAGCAACCAATAAGATACTAGAAGTTTCATTATTTCAATTATTATGCATGCGTGTAGGTAACATCACCTAGCACTATGCCTTTTTTTCAGCCAGTTTTCCATCAAATTGTCATGGTGCCGCCCTTTATTATCTGACTTGAGTGCCTCATTTAGAAGTTTGAATCTCGAGTTCCAATACCCAGTTTTTCTGTTGAGGTTCTTCGAACTTAAGTTACCATGTCTGCTCCAATATTGCTACCATCAATTTTTAAGTTTCATTTTTCAAATGTGTTTATGTATCTTGGACTTTTTGGCCTAGCTAGATCTATCGTTAACTAAACCTGTACAAAATTTAATTATCGCCTGGACCACAGTGAAAATTAAGTATTTGGTGATGATCTTGTGAAGGATGACAATTAAGGAGCCTAATTCATCAATTAAACCCTAGTAATCATTTTCAAGTCCTAATTGTTTTTCTACTATTAAAGAAAGAGTTCTGTATAAGAATCTGCCTCTAGCCGCCACATTATTTTATTCAAACTTTTAAAGTTGTGTATGGATTTTGTTATCATTGTGATGTAAATTGTAATGGTATAACTCTGCTTTCTTTCTTCCACACTAAGGACATATATATTTGTATGAGAGAAAAGAAAATCAAAATGAGAGAAAAAAAGAATAATAACATTTTTTTATCAAAGAGAAAATGAAGAGAGAGAATTTTACTTCAGAAATAAAATTTTAAAATTTTTCTTCTATTTTCTTTTTAATTTAATTTTTTTAAAAAAATCACTCCTTGTATTCTCTTTCCTCTAAACCAAACAAGGAGAAAATATCAATAATCATACAAACAAAAAAACAATGTTCAGATTATTAACTAACATCGAAAAAATCATGCTCTTTCGAAACATATATGGCTTAACAATAAGATACGATAATTTTTTTTATCTACATCAATGTTCAAGGTGGATAGGATATGACATTTTTGGTTATACATATTACCTACTAAGTTGTTAAAAAAAGTTACATACTAAGAACATGCAATTTTTCTTCTTCTTTATAGAGCTATTTCTTGCACATGAATTTTCATTTAAAAATTGTGCCATTCAAACACGTTCCCCATATTTTTGTTTTTCTTTTTTCCTTTTATCTATGTGCTTTAATTTGTCTTTAGCAAATTAGGCGATATGCATACATTTACAAACGATTCATTGGTGCAAAAGCGAGTGGGGCTGGGACAAGTTGTAACATGTTTTCAATAGTGGCCGACCTTAATTCAACACGTATTTAATTTTTGTTTTCTTTTGATAAGTCAATCAACATAATTTATTTATACAATCTTATAAACAAAAATACATAGTTTATTGTACCAACATCATAGGAAACAATAGGAGCAGATAGTCAATGTGGCACTGGATTTGGTCAACCCATAATGAACTAGTCAACCACTAGGGCTCTTAATGAGCCTAATCCTTTCACGCGATTTTTCACCGTAGTAGTGGGACGTGGACCATACGGTGATAATAAACTTGCTCTAGACTCACATAGTTGTTATGAGTTATAGGGGTGGGTATACGGGTCGGTCCGATTTGTTTAAGGCCCGGCCCGTGAAACTTATGTTTTAAGCGAACCGGATAAATCATTACGTGAAATAAATAAACTTTTTTTTAGATCTGTATCCGATCTGTCAAGCTTGTAGATAGACGAACCAGTCCATCGGTTCAATTAGTATTTTTTTAAAATAACAATATATTTTTTATTGTTTGGCATGACCACAAGCAAGAGAGAGGTGCGATGTGGTGGGAGGTGCAACATACAAGAGAGAGGGGCAGCACGCGTGAGCAGTGGAGGAGGGAAGTGACCTTCTCACGTGGTGTTTGGTCGGGGTAAGGGAAGCACGACGCAATGCTTGCCAGGGTAGGGGGGTCACGTACGAGCCAAGGAAGAGAAAATGATGTCACAGACCTCATGGGGGAGTGAGGGTTGAGGAAAGAGACGTGCGGCAGAGTGAGGGTCGGGGAAGGAGATGTGTGACAAAGTGAGGGTTGGGGAAGGGGAGGCGCGTGACGGAGTGAGGGTTTGAAAGGGGAGGATCTAAAATCTGAAGTCTTAACTCAAATACTCAATCTGTATAATTTTTATTTTAAAAATTTTATTTTATACGAGCTATCGGCGAGCCCACGGATAAAATTCGTAAGTCCACAGACTTAATGGACCAGACTCAAGTATTGCTTATAATTATACAGGTTTGTAAAGAAAAAGTTCGTAATCCGCTTGGTCTACAAGCTTAACGAACCAACTTGTGGACCTGAATCCGTATACTCACTCCTAGTTATGACTCAGTGAATAGACTTAATGAGTCAACCCGCGCTAAAACATTGTTTGGAAAGTAAAACTTGGTTGTAGTATTAATGATGTTATTAGTGTATCAATAATACATTGGTTTGAATGAAACTAGACTTATCTTTGAAGAGATTTTGAAACCTTTGAATGCAGGGTGGATGCTTAAATGGTGACAATGATTTGAGTGAGATGCAAAACCTACAAACACTTGCATAAACATTTTCATGTCCAAGTCAGTGAGTGTAAGAGATGTGTACTAGCAAGTATGATATGTCTTATGTAGTAATAGTTAACACATGAAGTAATTAGGTTGTTGTCAAGGGCCAAGGGTCACATGACAAGTCCAAAGAGGGTCCAAAATAGTAGCCCAGAGTCGGTGACTTGTGTTGGGGGGCTGCTAGGTGCACCCAGCAATTGTTGTGAAAAGGCCATAATGCCCCTCACTAATTTTTTTTTAAAAAACCTGGGCTCTCTCTCTCCTCGCGTTTCCGTTTCTGCTTCTTCTTCCGAATCAATTGCTTCTTCTTCCTGCTTCTTCTTCATTCTTTGTGCCTCTTCTTCTTCACGTTAGAGCCCTTCTTTGTGCCTCTTCTTCTTCTTCGTTGAGGAGGTTGCCCCCATTATTGCTTTGGTGCTGCGAGGAAGCTTCTACGAAGAGCAACGCCATCGTTGAGGAGGTTAGCGTCCACCGTCGAGGTAAGCACCGTGAACCTTATCTTTTTTCCCCTGTGTTGTCGGTGATGGCGTAAACGCTATCGAAAAGTCGTTGTGAGCTTTACGGATCAAGTGATCCGTAAACTATTTGTAAGTAGTTTACGGATCACTTGACCCATAAGCATCTTCTGGATCAACTTGATCCAGAAAATGTTTACGGATCACCTGATCCATAAAACTCACAGTTTGATTTTAATTAAAAAATTGCCAAATATTATTTGATACCTCTGAATGTATGCTAAATATTTGATAAATAGTGTCATGAATATCTACTGTTTCAATTTGATTTAATGCGAATATGTAATTGCCTTTTATGTAATTGCATACAAATTCATTCCTTTAACTAAGTTATTACCAATATGATTGATATCCCTATAAGCCAACTTCCATGTGCTTCCATATAAGCCAACTTCCATGTACTTCCTTTAACTAAGTTATGACCAATATGATTGATATCCCTATAAGCCAACTTCCATGTGCTTGTGTCAAAGGTGACTCCCTTTCCATAAAGGTGACTCCCTACTACATGGATGCCTTATTATAGGCAAGGATGATCAACCAATCAAGGTGCATGATTTGTGTGCACAATTAACTAAACATTGAAATCCCCTTGGGCAATGACATATGATTTCATTGGGAAGGAGTTTCTATGAGTTTAGTTTCACTTTTCCAGAGAATCTTTGTAGTGTTTGGGTAGTGGGTGCAAGGAATGTGTGCCTAGGTCTTCTTCGTTTAATACCATGGACATCTAACTTCAATCCTAATAAGCAAAAACAAACAGATGCCTAATGTTGGGTAAGATTCCATGATCTCCCATAGAAGTATTGGCACCCTAAAATGTTATTTAAGATTGTTGGGGCTATAGGTAGTCCTATATCCTTGGATGAAGCTACACATAATCACATGTTTGGTCATTTTGCTCAAATTCTTATTCATTTGACCTCATTGGGAACTTACTAAAGGAGATACTAGTTGAAGAAGAATGTTTTGCTTCTTTATTGGGATAACTTATGAGAAATTACCTTCTTTTTATTCTTTTTTGCTAGTCAATTGGTCATTCTTTATCCAAAAATTATAGGTTGAAAAATGGGCATGATAGATTTATGTGAGACAGTCAGAATTAGTTAGTTGAGAAGTCTTGTGCCTCAAGCCCATGAGGACATGAACAAGCTTATGACCTTTGTCACTTGAGAGCCAAAGAAAGGGATTTTGCTTTTTTATTGGGATAATCTATGAGAAGTTGTCTTCTGTTTTGAATGTTGATCGGTCATTCTTTATCTAGTTGCTCCAAAAATTATAGGTTGAACCAAATGAATAAGCATAAAGCTTGACCAGTCCACATAAGTGAGGCTTCTATTTGCCAAAAGATGAGGAGTATTAATTGTTAACATTATCTGAAAATAGTGCTCATCAACATAACATTTGTGTGGTTTGCAGAATTCTTTGAGCTTAGGATAGTAAGTATTGTCTTCAACTATCCTAAGAGCTAGTTCTCGATTAATTTCAAACCTATTAAAACATGCACACCTCACTGAAAAATGATACAATAAATGCCACAAATTTTGTGTAGGAAATCAGTTTTGAACACTAGAGTAACCATGAAAAAACACATTTAATAGCATGAACAAAGGATCATTAAGAAACAATATGGAGTTGCTTCCATTTCAAGAAGATTGATTTCTTCTTTCTTTGGCTTTGTTCATCTAATATCAATAATATTAGGATCCATAATCAATTTCCATTCAATCATATAGTGTACTTAATAAAAACTAACCCAATAAAAGCCTAACATGTGTAGCCTTTCTTGACATACATGTCCTACAATCAATGAAAGTCTGACAGCTTGTGCGACTTTCAATCAATGAAATTTGCGTTAGACCAATGAAATTTGAGTGAATGAAATCGGTGATTGAATATTTGGCACTCATTTGCAGATCATGGTTAGGACCAGAGGATTAGGTCGTGCCTTAGGTTAGGTTACTGGCAGAGGTATGGGCAGAGGAGATCGTGATGATTTCGATGATGCTCCACAGCGTCGACGGCCTACTGCATCCGCACGGAGGCAGCGAGTTGCTATAACTGCGGCGCACGATGAGCCAGTGGTCCCTGCGCCAGATGTTCAGGATGACCCGATGGAGGCACCAGCTGCTGTAGAGGACATTGTGGCAGACATTCCTGCGGACACAGGCGCAGAGGCTACTAAGGATGAGCATGAGGGATTTCCGGGTGGTTCGAGCGACCCATCCGTGTTGACCCAGTATGCGGATCATGTTGCTTGCAGCGTATGGACGAGAGAGGTATTTATAATATTTATTTTTAGTTACTTGTAAATTATACTTTATGATTGAAATTAGTTTTCCTTTAAATGATGATTTTAACGAATTTTGCGTTCCTTTATACTTCAATTCAGGAGCGTCCTGAATTGAAGCTTTCCTCTTATGTGAGAAAGGTCCATAGTTTAGGCAAGCCTGTCCCTGCCATTGAGGGACTTGTTGCTGGTACATGACTAAGTCCTCTGATCGCGTGTTCGGTAGACACCGGCGATCGGGGACTTTTGTCCACGTTTGTGGAGCGGTGGCACCAGGAGACATCTAGTTTCCATCTCCCGGTGGGAGAGCTCACCATCACGCTGGACGACGCCTCCTCGCTTCTCCATCTTCCTGTGATGGGCGACTTACACGCTTTTGAGCCCTTGCACGTGGACAATGCGGTTCAGATGCTGGTGGACTTATTGATGGTCTCTACAAAGTCTGCTAGGGCTGAGACAGCCCAGTGTCGTGGACCGTACGTACGCCTGTAATGGGTACGTGATATATATAAGCGCCGATGCCAAGAAGGTCATTGGACAGTTGCAGCTCACGCATATCTTCTTCATCTTTTGGGTTGCACTCTGTTTGCTAACAATAGTGCAACCAATGTCCATGTTGTCTACTTGGAGGCCCTTCGTGACCTCAGTATGACGGAGAGGTACGTCTGGGGAGTGGTTGCTTTGGTGCATATGTACGACCAACTGAACAATGCATCTATGAGCCACAGCCGACAGCTTGGCGGTTACATCACACTGCTGCAGGTAACAAATATGTTTTTCATTTGTTCAACCTCAACAATGTTCAACTTTAAATTTTGTTATACTTTCATTATTAATGTTTATAATTTTGATGTTACATCTGTAGTGCTGGATTTACGAGCACTTTCCGTCAGTCGCGGACTCCACTGCTGATTAGGAGTACAATGAGGATTCTCCGCGTGCGTGTAGGTGGATTGCGACGAAGAAGACCGTGAAGAGCATTTGAACGCCGGCGTACAAGGAGCGCCTGGACCGACTCCGGATTCTGGATGTCTGTTGGATCCCGTATGGGGAGCACCGATCGGTCTGGGACTTCCACGTCAGATCATGCTATTCCAGTCTCTTGCGTTGGGGGCCTGTTGCTGTTTATTACCGACCAGAGAGGATCGTGCGGCAGTTTGGATACACGCAGACCATTCCTGCTCCTCCTGTCGATTCATGGGTCTCATATGATGATATATACGATAGGTGGATGCACTACGAGGATCATATCGTTCCAACAGGTGAGGTGTGCGTTGTGTCAGGCTAGTGTTCCAGTGACTACATGAACTGGTTCTTCCGCGTCTCGCATCCTTTCATGACACCAGGCCACGCATTAGATCCTCTACCTCATGGTCACACCCCGCAGCCCCGAGTCGTCCCTTAGGCCCCGCAGACGGATATCCCTCACGTGCCGGAGCCAGGAGCATCGTCGACATCTGCGGAGGAGCCTAGACATGCAGTGGTAAGTAATATTAATAATTTACGTCATTTACCTCAATATTTGCATAATAATTTGTGTAATCAGTTTGTTTTGTATGTAACAGGAAGTTTGTGATGACATTGCTGAGAGGTTGGAGCACTATCTGAGTCTAGGGGTGGTCACGCCTGGCTCATCGACACATGAGGTGATCGGAGAATGCCTCAGTTGGCCAGGAGTGTGACACAGGACCATCTAGTATATGTTAGGTCTAGACGCAGACAGCGCACGGATCAGGCGTAGTTTATTTACATATTTTCTATTGATATTCCATGTATATATAGATATTGTACATGAACCCATTTCATGAGTATTGTTGGTTTTATTTATTTTCATTAGTAATGTTAGTTTTATTTATTTCCATTGATTGTGTACTCCATTTGTGTCTATATACACGCGTGTTATTAAAATGGTCTAGTTAACTTAGTTATAGTATATGTAAATTATTATAAATGGTCTAGTTAACTTAGTTATAGTATATGTAAATTATTATAAATGGTCTAGTTAACTTAGTTTACCAACTAATAAAAAATAATTTTAAATATAACTTTAAATATAATTGAAATAAAGAAGTTGAAAAGGGTGTAGAAACTTGATCCGTAAGAGGAAAATCAAACAAGGACAATTTTGTCATTTTTTTAGAATGCTGGGTGCACCAACAATAATGCTGGGTGCACCTAGCAACACTCCTCTTGTTGATGCAAGATATTGGCTTGTCATCATGATCTATATGGTATGCCCGATGGGTCCAAAACATATCTTTAAGTAAAATCTTATATTTAAACTTTGTGATTAAAAAATATGTAATTAAAAGAATAGGTCTTGCTAAAGGTAGTAAGTGAAATGTTCTAAAGAAAATTAATGATACAAAAAAAATTGAAGTTAATTATTAGTGTTACATTTTAATTATTTATATTCCAAACATTTATTATTAACTTTTTTAAAATTTATTAAGGTAAAAATTTAACTTAATTTCATTTAAAACACTAAATTTTGCAGTTTCCTTAGCTCAGTTAATGAGAACGTGTTATAAAAATCGGATCAAATTAGTTAGTCAAACCGGTCAAAGTAGGGATTATTAATTAGTACAAAAAATATTTTTCACATACAAAAGTATTAGTTTCTAGAAAAATTGTATAGTATATGAAGTAATGATATTTTTAATATTATGATGAACATCTCACCTAAATTACTAAAGATCTAATATGAAAATACTTTTCTGGATAGTTTGTACAGAGAACTAATCTAGAAATACTTTTGAGTTGGGTAATATTGATCTAGAATATTGATTTCCTATATAGCATTTGAAATTCTTAACAGACTTTTTAGATTGGTTATATTAAGAAGCGATGGGTTGTTAGTACAATTGATCTAAAAAATCAAGTATAAGTTTCTTTCTAATTTCATTAATGCACTAATAATTTTTGTTCTAATTAAGACGCTTGAGGAAAGTACTTTCATGCATGTTTACATTGAAGGCGTATGTCTTGGCATTGATTCCCCTCTTATATAAATATGACTTCAGTTAATTTTGTTTTCTCTTCATGCATCTCTTCATTTTCTTTTTCAAAAGTGTTTGTTCTTAGTGTGTTTGACTTTCAAACCCTAACCTAGCTTATTATTTGTTCTTTATACACCTCATTTCTTCACGAGGTAATTAATTTTCTCCATCTCTCTCTAATTATGACTTCGTTTTCAAATCCTTGTTTCTTTTGTTTTAAACCCTAATACTTTTTATCTTTTTCTATATAGATCACATGTGTGTGTTTTGTTTGAAGATCCAAATAGTACTGTCAGAATGCTCTAAACATTTTCGTCAACTCACTCAATGAATTTTTGTTTGCATAAACAACAACAAATTAAGAGATCGTGAATCTTCTCTTTATGGTTACATATGGGCCATATTCGAGAAAATTGACTTGCCATTCTTTCTGTTTTTCATTTGATCCAATAGGAATTTAAGTTCTTCCTCCAATGTAACTATCACTTCCGTCTTTCTTTTCACATTTCTTTTATTATAAACCTTCCTCTTGAGTTATATATTCATAATTCATCCTTGATAATGCTACCACCACTACCTCATACACTCTAGCACTCATTTTCTACTAGATCTAAACCTAGAAACCACTGGAAATTAAAATGGGTTTTGTTGATTGTTCAAAGTTGTGGGTGCTAATTAACTATATTAAAAATAAATGAATATAATGTGAATAGATATTTACAATAACATAAATGTGGAACAAAGAGAGCTGAGAAGAGGAGTTAATTACTTTAGAGGAAAGAATTGAAATCCTATTTGATCCATAAAAAACAAAAAGAAATAATAGTCAAATTTCTCACATTTAACCTATGTAAATAGCTTAATTGCACTTGTAATAGAGAAATTATAGACATTTTTTTCAATTTAGTCACTGTAATAAGAAATTTGTACTTATATTTTGATATACAATATTTTTTTTATATAACAAGAGGATTGTAATATGAGAGAAATAAGGATATTAATCTTTTTTAAATATACACCATGATGTTTTGACAATGCAATGTGGTTGGACTATTTTATACTATTCGGTCAATATCTTTGGTTATGTTTATATAGATTTTGAATTGAAATATTATACATCAAAGAAACAATATAGTTGTTATATAATTTAAAAAATAAATACACTCTCTACATTAATTTTAACGACAGCTGATCTAGAAAATTTTATTTCAAAATCATTAGTTGTAGTTATAACTGATCCAATTCTTTATTAGATGTGACCAACTAGCTCTAGATTAGTTTTATATATGTGCCACTTATTTGAGCAATTGAACTAATCTGGATAAATCGTGCAATTAATGTCAATTTTAATAGAATTTTTTAAAATAAAATATACAATAATTTCTTAAAATGTAAAATATATGTTGTTATAATATACCAAAATAGTTTTATATGACTAAGGATAGTTTATAATAAACACTTTCCATCCTTAACTTATTGAGACATTTTATTAGTACAAAACTGTGAAGTTGAACTCCAAACACATGAATTTTTTAGAAATTTTCAATATACTTGACCAATTAACTGAATATATAACTTGTGTTAGCATGTAGCACGGTGTCAGAAATTTAGGGAAAAATTATATTATGGTCCGGGATCACCATGTCAGTTGTGATCCAACTCAATAAATGATTGCCACGTGACAATTTAACAAAACTCAGATATGCAGCATGGTTTATGAGAAATAAAACCTAAACGGTAGCTTTAAAAGAT
Organism: Glycine soja; assembly: GCF_004193775.1. NCBI lineage: Eukaryota > Viridiplantae > Streptophyta > Magnoliopsida > Fabales > Fabaceae > Glycine > Glycine soja. Next base: position 34,541,894 of record NC_041012.1, on the reverse strand, counting down.
ACCCTTAATCAGTTTATCCATCCATCTTTAAGATATTATATAATATCATATTTGAAACAACAAATTTGCAAATATCTTTTACTGATGTTAAATTTAAAATTTTCAAAAATAATTGCTCTACAATCATGTCCACCATCTTCCACTGAAACGATAACATCGGTAAGTATTCATTGCTATGCTGTGCCAAGAAGAAACCACGTATCTTTTATCATATCAGACAGAGCAGCTCTTAACTCATCATATTGTGAGTTATATATAACATATTATATAAATAAATTGTCCCAACCATTTGAAGAATTTTGATAGTAATTTTATGGGAATAAGAGTTGTTGCTCTGGAGAGAGACCAGCGTACGTCAATTATGTGTCATCCATCTTGTAGTCACAGTATCGATTCCTATGTTAAATATTTATTCAGAATAGCTAAAAGTGAAAAGAAAAAGATACAGGGAGGAGATATTTGAAGAATTGCTGCTTCTAAATTTAATGATAATCCATAAAAGATGGACGGATAAACTGATTAATTATATATTTTAAAATTGTTAATTAAGTCATGCTACTTTGTTAAATTGTCACGTGTCAACTGTTTATTGGTGAGGACCACAAGCTGACGTGGTGATCCCAGAAGATTGTATAATTTCTCAAATTTGAGAGATCTATAATAATAATAATAAAATATAAAAATGGTCTACTGCGTAATACTAGAGCCCTAGGAGGGCATTTTCCACAACCACTTGTTTTAAATACAGCACCAAAAGTGACTCCTCCTCTTCAATTGTCAAAAACAAAAAAACTCTGCAATCACCGAGAAATAAACAAACCAAAGCCATGGGGAACTGCATAGTCCTACAACGGAACGTGGTAAGAGTCATGAAAAGCGACGGCAAAATCCTCGAATACAAAGCACCCATCAGAGTCCACCAGGTTCTGAACCAGTTTCGGGGCCATGCAATATCCGAGTCACTACCACCAGTGTTACACCATCTCAACCCCTACACAAGATTGCTCAAGGGCCAGTTATACTACCTCGTGCCGCCGCCACAGGCTTCATCAAAAAAAGTGAACAAAAAGAGGGTGAGGTTTGCTGAACCTGATGAGGATGATCAAGTGGAAGATAAGGGTTGTGTGGTTAGGATTAAGCTGGTTCTTAGTAAGCAAGAGCTAAAGGATATGGTGCAAAAAGGAGGGATTTCTGTTAACGAGGTGTTGTCTTTGGTGCAAGGAAAGGGAATAGTTGGTGGTGTAGATGCGTGTAGAAGAGATGACGAGGGTTTTCATGGGTGGAAACCAGCGTTAGAAACCATACCAGAATAAAAAGTAACTATATCATATGTATATATATTCGAAGTTTTCAGTACTTTTTTCTGGCTTTGGTTTTAGTTTACCTTGTTATAATAGGTTAAGGGTTTATTAGGATAAACTTTTCCATAACACTTACATGAAAAGAAAATAAGAAAAAAAAATGAATGAGCTTCTCGGTATATAAACTAAAATTAGGTTACTTGTAAATTAAATTAGTTTTTTTTTTCAAAAAACTTATATTTAGCTTATGCATAAGACATAAGTTAGTTTTAACTTATATAGAAACTTATTTTATTTTTTTCTTTTTATTTTTTATAAGTATTTTTGGAGAAATTTATCTAAGCATATATACCCTAAATATATCATTATAATTTTAAAACTTTAATTTACGGTTATGGTTGTAGTTTCACAATGATTGTTCGAAATTATACGGCAGCGTAGTGAGTGCGTGGGTAACCATAAACTTTCTTGTTCTGGGTACAAACTTCTTAATCTCGAATAATGGAAAGCATAGAATTTGCATCTTATGCTGTACTAGCTTCATAAATTATAATTTTAATGAATACTGAGAGAAGTGAGAACATTTATGATCAACAGGAAGGTAACGAAGGTCATTGAAAAATATAGCACCGTTTCCATGTGTTTCAAAATCATATAATTTTGTAAATGGTTTAACTACGACCAAAATGACCAAATAGATTAGGATCATTATAGATATCATCCTTCGCTGTTGTTTTTGTTTTTATTTCAAATAATTCTAGTAAAGAGGACTTTCCACGTAAGACAGACACGTGGCCATACATGTCAGCACTTCATATTCTTCCATCCCCATAGCAAAGGAAAGATAGAAAGATAAAAATAGGAACGTTAAATGTGCACTTATTAGAAATTTTAAACGTTTAAACTAAGGGGAAAATAATTGGCACTATCTGATTATAATGGTGTTGATATTTCTCTTATTATTGTGGTGGCCGTGCAATTTCCCACGATTACCAGCACTAGATACATAAGTTGATGAGTGAGGTCAACTTCTAGTAAGCCTCCACATCCAACGAAAGGGGTCTTGGATTTCTATCACATGCATCATGCATGTTGACTTATGGAACCCCTTTCGTTGATGAGAACCACAAGACCATTTCCAATGTAGATTATTTATTTGGTAATTTCTTAAAGTAAGAATCAATTCTTATTTCCTTCTTCCTTTGAAAATGCTAGAGTGGCATCTAGGTGGAGAACTGTTCTTGTACACTACAACTTATTTCTTACAATATGACCAGAAGTAATATAGAAGAACCAAGGTCTTGTCAGATTTACATAAAAAAATCAACAACAAAAAAAGGTAAAAAGGAGGACACTGAAAGTGAGAAGATTTGGACCGAATTGTGGGTGTCAAGGAAGTGGTTCTCTTGTATACAAAGGGCCAATTGATTCCTAGCTACACCTTACAAATCATTTCATGCACCTTTTTTACCTTTCACATTGGTAAATCCAGATGTAAAATCATGATTGGTAATTGCTTTTGCATCTTGGATTGACCAATCGAAAGATTAAAAAAAAAAAAAAAAGTACTCAAAATTGGGGCAAGAAGCAATTTTTTGGAGCAACTGCCACAAAGTATGAGTACAACCTCCTTGTTGGATTGGATTTGATCTATTTTAAAACCCAAATAGATGAAATAGGTGACAAGTTACTTCAGGTGTGGTAGTTAGATTAGTTTATTAAAATATTATCATATTATGAAAATTTGAAAGAAAAAATAAAATACAATACAAAATAAAACATCAAATAAAAGATGACATTTCACAACTAAAGCTAAAAAAAAAAAATAAGAGTATTCCTACTTGGTAGAAATGGTTAAAGAAGATAAGAGAAAGACTATAATAAAAAGATTGTACAACTTATAATCTTATTTAATGTGTTATTATATTATTACTAATGCACTAGATCTTATCAAAACTTTGTAGTTAATCATGTTTGGATGATAGTAGTATTAGGATGGATAATATCCTAGGAAGTCTTCATGTTGTACTTTTTTTTACACTTTTTAGTAATCTTTTTTTTTTAAATAATCTCATTCAATGACTCATTTGTTGTGGAAGTTTTCAGATAACTTTTAAATTTGATGGTTTACAAAATCAACATAATGAAAACAACAAAAACATAATACAATATATTGTGTCTACGGGATGTTTACACAACCTTAACACATAATAATAATAATAATAATAATAATAATAATAATAATAATAATAATAATAATAATACATTATTATTATTATTATTATTATTATTATTATTATTATTATTATTATTATTATTTAAGTTGACTTTGTTCATGTTAATCGATTTTGAAACTTATCAACTTGATACATGACCTAACCATAATTTAGTATAAATTAACGAAGCTAAACTAATAACCTAATCGGGTTGGATCAAGTCGATTGAGTTTGAGTCGACTCAACTCCGTTTACATTCCTAATACAAAGTTTGAAGAGAGATTGTGTAAGTGTAGCTCTTTTTTCTTGTCGCTTTCATTCTATTGTAGCATGTCTTCTCAATTTGTTATTCTTGTTCTCTTTGTTATGATTAGAATAGTTATTTCAATGACCACAAACATATAGTCCTAAATTATGTAATAATTTATTTGGATAAATAGTCAAATTCGTTCATAAGAGTATGAGACACTAATAAATTATTCTTTGAAAAATCAAAAATTCAAATTTAGTTCCTGAATGTATAACAAATTAGACATGCATATCATTCAAGGACAAATTTGTCCATAAATTTTACAACTTAATGTCAAATTGGTCTTCAAAAAGTACAATTTATTGTCACACTGATCATTAAACATTACAACTTAATAATAAAATAATCTTACAAAATTAACGATATAACTAATTAGTCACACTTTTTACACATTCATAAATTAAATTTGTGTTTCTTTTATCTTTGTGGGAATAATTTGTCACCACATCATACCTACGAAGACCAACTTGATTATTTACTCTAATTTATCCTTTTCCACCATGCTATTTCCATGATCCATCATATCAAACTCGAATCTTTTTGGTGTATTTTCCACCAAAGGGTAAAATGAATAAACTATCACTTTATTCCACAATTGCTTCAAGTTTTATATACGCTTCTGCTTTTTCTATCAAGACACTAGAAAAACGTTTAACTAAATTATTTATCCAAACGCACTCAAGATTATTCCGTTCCTATGTTCGGCATGTTATGGAATCAATGAACGGAATTTGGGCGGGTGAGGGGGCATATTTGACAACTACACAAACTAGTTTGACGTATGAACTCCAATCATTCATCATTCGTATGGCTACAACACAACTTGCGGATTAAAACTATAACTAACAGTATTTTGTTTTGGCACATATAACGCAGCATTCAACATGCAAAATTTGACACAATGCTATCTTAGCATGACTTTAACAAGGCACTTGTAGTCTTGTACATGGGAAAAATATATAAGCATTGTATTAAAATGAGATTACGAGTGAGTTTGTTTAATCTTAAAAAAAAGTAACTGTAAAATAAACATTTTTTATACAAGTACTTTTTTAAGAAACAGATAAAATTTGCTTCTTAAAAAAGCAAAAAAAAAAAATACTTATTTTAAATAAAAGTGATTTAAACAAACACATTAGAAAAAAAATTGCTTATTTTATTTAAAAAAACACTTATTTTTTTAAAAAAATAAATTTATACAAACCAGCACTATAAAGGTGCAAATTAGTGGCAAATAATAATCATGTCAGAATCACAAAAGTTAATGAAGAAGGCAAATGCTAGAATCAAATAAAAACTGATATAAAAATCACATGATACAAGGTTACACACCTAGAAAAACACTAAAAACAAATCCTTGCTAACCAGTCCCAGCCCCCAACTAAAAGAAAACATACTAATTAAACTGCAGAGGCATTTTGCTGGGCATGCCAAGCTACAACCTCTTCATAAGCCAAGTTCCCCCCAAAAATATCCAATGCACTGCCCACAGTAACATTCACACGGTCCATTCCGGCAGTTTTTATCCTCTCCAGATCAGACATTTCAGTCACACCACCAGCATAAGTAACAGGAATCTGAAAATTAAAATGCATCAATAATATATGCACACTTCAAATGGTTTCCAGCAAGAAACACAAAGGAAACCCGATGTAAGACAAGCTTTTAACTGTTAGCATTTCAGCCAGTCTTTCAAACAGCGAAAAAAATATTTTCCTACATTTACCACTGCATAACAGAAATGTCCCATCCCCCCAAACAATTCTTTACTTATTAAGATATTCAAGCAATTTGAAAACTTTGTTCCAATGGGTGAAAATAAAACCAAGGGATACCAACCGGTGAATGTTTGCCAAGCAAAGCCACAAGCTCTTCATCAATTCCCAACCTACAAGGAGATTTCATTTATCATTAGATGTATTTTCAAAGCATGCATATTGGGTTGTGATTTTATTTTTTTTTTTCATTTTGTGAAATAAGTTCTGTTGATCTTCAACACACCCATAGATTACTAGATATATTCTTTAATTGATATTTTGAAATAACTACCAGAACAGATAATTTGAAACATATTTCACACAATACTTTGATTGAAGTACAAAATATAGGTTTTTCTTTAATCAACAGTTGATTTAACAAGACAAACTGATAAGAGGTGTATATAATACTGTTGGAAATCATAATAGGTAATGCATCGAGGAAATAGACAAATAGTATATTCGTGAATCACTTGATAGAATGCAATTAATGTTCAGGGTATTAGGGTTTAAGGAGTTAGACTCGATCAATTACCCTAGGAAATAGTCCCCATTAAGTCTATTAAGAGTCTATATATGTGGATGATATGCAAAACCTATGCGCTCCATTCTCTTGACTAGTAAAGCATATCATTCTCTAAGTTCTCTCTTTCTCTCTAAATTCCACCACTCTAAATATTCAACATTGGTGGCAAAGTGTTATCATCCACTATAACCTGTCCTGTCACAGTTCCACTGCCAAGTTCCCTTCAAATTTGGGACTCCTTTCTTTTCAGGGTATTTTCTCTCTATTGCTGTTTCCTAACCCTGTTTTTCAGCATCTCGAAACACAAATTCTGATCACTCTCTCCCAAGTTTTCTCTGTCAGTGGTTTTTTTTATTCATTTTATGTCTCCTTTGTTTTGAGACACCTGGTTTCCATTCTCCTCCGTTGTTTTATTTCTTCCAGTGCATTCTGTCACCCTGTGGGTCACCGTTGCCATAATCCACCACACCGTAAAACTTTTCTAGCAAGTTATCACCATCTGCAACTTTTCCAACAACCTATCACTTTGGCTTTGAATTTTCAGGCAACCTTTCAGCAACTTTCCAGCAACTTCTGATGCCTTTTTGGTGACTTGCCAGCAACTTCTGGCAATCTACAACTATTGCCGACTTTTCAGTGACATGTTATTGCTGCTAACTTTTCTGCCATCTTTTAAGTGAACTCCAGCAATTTCCAGCTGTGTTAATCTTTAACTACTGTTATAGTGTTTAGCTATTGATCTAATCATGCCCTATGTTGCCATTTCAGCCATGTCTAGTGGATACAATATTATTAAAAAAAGGAGGATTATTGTAACAAGCTTAAAGCTTGATAAGCTTTAGGTTGAGGGGAGTGTTGTAAATAATAATAATAATTAATGCACTTAGCAAATAATATGTTCATGGGTATTAGTGTCTAGGGAATTGCACTCAATATTAGCCAAGGAAATACTCTCCACTAAGTCTATCAAGAGCCTATGGATTTTACGCAATAGTTAATTGCAGAACCTACGTACTGCATTCCCTTAAATAATAAAGCATTTTATTCTCTAAGTTCACTTTCTCTCTAAATTCTCTCCCCCTCTAAATTCAACAAATACCAAATCCAAAAACATTATACTAAATTGATCTTTTCATATGTAATTTGTTCATTTCATAACTATTAATTGTAGTTTGTATGTTACAAAACAATCTCTTTAAGCACAAAACCATAAAGGGAAGAATTCTTTGGCAATCACCAATTAAACTACTTTGATGGCATTCATATAGAAACAAGGTTTGAGCTCAAATTTGATATTATCAACAATCTAAAAAATACTATTAAAAGTTAGTAACATTTTAATGAATCTTATTCTCAAATTAATTGTCAATATTTTTTGTATGAAAGTGGAGCCTCTTAGATATCAAGAAAAGTGGGAATTAAACAACACAGAGATTGAGATCTATGCAAGAATAGAATGTAAAGATCATTAATATGTCTTCTAGTAGCAATGACAAAACCAAGAAATAGGTAGAATAAGTTATAAATTCACAATACTTTTCTATTTCTTTCAGGATGCATTACTAACTATTCTAACCAATATAGATTTGTCACACTCCTAACTAGTTCTATAACTAGAATCTTTGTCTTTATATGCAATCATCGTAAGACATTAAAAATTGTTACTTACTTCTTCCCTTCAACGTCAACACCATGAACCAGAAACTCATCAGCAAAATTGGCAAGAAATTCCATTACATCAGGATCAACAAAAACATCACTGAACTTCTGCCATCTATCAGTGACAATTGCATATTTACCATCCTAATCAATGAAAACCATAAGTGCTATATAAAAAATCCAACTAAAGGATCAAAAATCATAGAAATGTTGGGACATGTAGATAACGTCATAAAATTGTCTTGACCATTCACATGTGTATCAAATTATCAATTCATGAAACAATCTCCTGATTACAAATACTTCCTCAGCTTACATGGAATTGCTCTAAAGTATTTGAATACTTTCAGCCAATTATTAAAAAAACTTCATTTTTCTTCTGGTATAACTTTTTCTTCAACAAATTTACCATCAAATATAAAGGAAACTGTTAGAAACCACAAACAGAAAATAAGGAAAATAGTAGTGAACAGAAAACACTACTGAGAAATGTGTGTATTATGAAGCACAAAAGGAAAATACAGAGGAATCATAATCCCTACTGCCCAGAGAAAAGCTCCTTCAGAGGCACAAATGTTCTCAGCCCATAACCAACTTCAACCACGAATCCCCTCTCTCCTCCCCTCAAGACCCCCTATAACAGAATTCCCTTCACAACCCAAAACCCACTACTCTCTCTCTCTACCACCTCAGCACTCATTCCTTTACTTATTCCCTCTGGAATCAACCCTCCAAATCGTGGGCCTAGAACTTGGGCCTTAGTCCACATTTGGGGTGCTAACAGAAACTATTGGTAGTTTAGTACCTTTTTTCTGCAACTGAGATCCAACACAAGCCTGTCTTTTCCTACAATTTGAACAAGATCTTTTAGCCGTCCAAGATCCATTTGTCCATTATTGAATACATACTGTAAAAACAGAAGAAATAAATATAAAATGTCTAAAATAACTTTCCATTAACAAATGCTACATCACGTGTTCTTCAATGAGATAATCAGTGTGAGCTGAGTTAATACAAATCAAGATTGGAGACCTGCCCCCATGGTAATGAGCTTTTCTAGCCACAAACATTTTATGGATACTTTCTGCGTTTTCATTTTTGAAGTCTAGATTTAAAATAAAATTAAAAAAAATCTCATCTCACAATGAAAGGGAAACTGCTCTTCATGATTGCAGACCAAGCCATATAAATAATGCAGTTAATGAGAGAGCATTTAAGTAGGAAGCCCTATCCATAAGCATAAAATGAAACATGTTTTCTTCTCAACGGATATTGGATAAATGATAATGGGATGAAAACATTGAGCAACCCGAAGAAGAAGAAAAGAGATATGACTTACAGATGTCACAATGACATGGCTTGCTCCTTCCTCAATGTAACTCAAACAATTGTCAGAATTTATTCCCCCTCCGACTTGCAAACCGCCTAAATTTTACCAGTCCTCCACAGTAAGTTCAGCAGAGGAAAAATCTGTAAGTTTTAAAGATATCATCAACTATAAAAAACATGGGAAAAGCTAAATATATATGCATAGCATAGCCACTTTCAAGGCCAATACAAAAAATCTCATGTCAACTAAAGGGCCATAACAGAAAAAAGTCACCCAATAGATGACAATTATAAAACAATATGAAATTGAATATGAGCCAAATAATTAATGTCCTGTATCTTTTTACTTTTCTACTTTGAAGTCTAAATTTGATCCACAGTTAGTCGGTTATGCTAAAGTGACGGGAAACAAAAGGCACTATATCACTATAGTTTTATAGTAATTAAACTTATTATTTATAATTAGTGAAAGTTTTTAAGCCTTATTTAGATAGATGACACCCTATAACTAACCAACCAATAGCACAAAACTTCTTAAGATAGTGTGTTTGAATTGGCTTATTGAAGAACTAATAACATGTTTAACTTCTTGAGAGAGCTCTTTAAAAAACCAAAACAATCAGTTTTCTAAAATAACCGTGTATGCAAACATGTACTAAGTGGTTGAAAATTAATTCTTTTTTCAAGTAGATGTATCTAGTGGCATGATGCTACTCATGGTAGCAATATATTCTCTAACACTCTCAAACACACTCACCATATAGATGCAACTCATATGAATCCAACTAAATATGCGGGTCCCATTGGTAGGTCTCATTCTCATATTAATAGGCCCCACTGAATTTCAACCAAGAGAAATACTTGCAACACATTCTCTAATACACCCTTTGTAACACTTTTAACTAGTAGCCAAAATTTGTTGAAAATCACAAAATTATGTAGGTCTCACTTCTTATTTAAGGAACCTCACTCGTGATTGTGTAGTTTTCAATCAATTTTAACCACTCCTCTTTCAACCAATCGAAGAAAAATATGTGGAAATGAGAGTGTATTGCTGACATTAATTTCTCTTAGTTGCATTTGTCAAAGTTTATAATCGAGAAAACAACTTCATGTGACCTTCAAAAACTAATTAGCTTTAAACACAAATGCCAGAAATTAGTGGTAGCAAGTAGAGAGTGCCAACAACAAGAATACCAGGATAAGCGTGTAATGCTTCAAGGGCAGAAGCTTTGCTCAAAGGGTCGGCTCCGAGCATGATGACATGACCACCAGTGAGTCCATCTTGTTTGTAAAGCGCGGCATACTCAGCAGCCGACTTATCAGACTCGAAATTGGTGACGGGATCCGAACCGTCACCCCCTTTCAAGTCTTGAAGGGTCGACCCCACAATTTGCTTCACTTTCCCCTGCCATGAATAAACACCACCATGTCACTCATTCAAACAAATTATAATGGGTCTTGCTAACGAGTGTTTTAGGGCATTGATTAAGGAATTAAAATAAGAAAATATTTATTGTGGAAATAGCAACAAAAAAAAGAGTTATGGACAGCGAAATTTTGTGCATCAGAATAAAATTTTCTATCGTTTTAGTTCCTTAACCAATGCTCCAAGGGCACTAGTTAGCATATGTCTATAATAATAAACGATAAATTTTGAGAAAGAGGAAGCGCGGTGGTTGTACCTTGTGGATGTCGATGCAGGGGCGGAATTGAACAGCGCATTGAACGGAAGCTGGAGATCTTCCTGTGGAGAAGAAAAGCGGATCAGTAAGGAGTGATGAACAAAAATCAGAAAACATAAGAGAGAGAAAAGTTACTGGAAGGTGAAGAGAGAGGGTTGAGAGTGAGAAAAGGAAGCTTAATGGGGCGAAAGATGGGCGAGTTGACGAAAACCCGGAAGGAATGAGGTGCAGCGAGACTACGCATTCTCGGTGATCGGAGCTACGATGTAATGAACGGAGACAACAACAGAACACACAACCGCACTAGTGTAGTTGGGTTTAGGACTTCAGTTGAGTAGTACGAGGAGGGGGGCGAATAATGTAATGTATGAGTTGCTCACAACAATAAAATAACGAAATTCTTTTCGCAAGAAAATAATAAACATGAGAAGAGGTAAATGAACAATTTTTTTTGGTTAATTAACTTTTTAGTCTTTTAATTAAATTTTTTATTTTTTATTTTTTATTTTTAAATTTGGTCCCTACAAAATTTGTTGTCATTAAAAATAGTTTGTGTCCTTACTATTTTTTATTAGGTAATAAAATATCATAAAATAAAATAGATTAAATATCATGTGTATGTGATATACATGTTAATTAAGTAAGTTTTATTATATTTAGATAAATAATTAAAATATTATGTTATTAAAATATAAAAGAGAAAGAGAAGAATTTGAATCCTAAAGTGTCAAGTTCCTATGAACATACAATACTATGAGAAAATATATAACATTAATTAACAATTTATTCTTCTCATCTATAATCTATAGTAATATTTCTTGTGTCAGTGTTGAGAAATAGTAATTTTTCTCACTCGTCTTTCAAAACTAAATTTTTTTAAAAAATAATTTAAGAATAAAAAATTCAAAACCTCTTAGTTTGATAACTAAAAATTTAATTAGTCTTTTTTTTAGCTTAATACCTAATACCTAATTTGGTGTCTTAATTAATTTATTATTTTAGAGAAAAATCCTTAAATTCATTTAAAATGTTCAATCAAATTATTTAGGTTTTTTTATTATGTAATTGGTCCTTTTATTTTCAAAATTATTTCAATTTAATCATTTTTGTCCAATTAAAATTGTTGTTATTAGATTATGCTTTTACGGTTATCAATTACAAATAGTAGTAACTTTTAGGCGAAATGTACTTTAAAAATTAAAATTTTAAACATAATGACAATTAAAAATCGCGGCTTTGTTTATTTATTTTTTTTTAAAAAAAAGTCTTCAATCATTTGAAGAACAAACTCAAGTCCAGAATTCACAGACCAAATACTAAAACTTTTCAGAATTTTGAAGAAGATGATGAACAAGATTTGACCGAAACCGTCTTCCGGAATCCCTATTTCGTTAACCACTTTTTGCCTACTCTGCTTCTTTCTTTATTTTCATTACTTAAGATCAGATCGGAAACTTTTTGTCACTGACGGATGCTCATGTTTCGGGCGCCACTTCACCGCAGCAACAAGGGTTTTCGAGAACCCCACCGACACAAATCTGAACCGCCACGATCAGAGCAGCGAGCTCGCGACACTGCACATGGAGGCGGGATACATTAGGCCCAGGGTGGCGGAGGATCTCGACGCGGATTTATGTTAGTGGCACTTTTTTATTTTGTTATAAACATTATGTGGATTTTTTGTTTAGGAAATTCGATACGGAAAGTTCATGAAGGATGATTTTTTCCCCTGAAATGATGAATGGCACAAATAATAATTAGTTCTTAGTGCTCTGTTATTGTCTTGGTATCCAAAAAATTGCAAATAGTAGCCGTTGAAGTGAAGAGGAAAGGGTGTGATGGCATGTTGCCCCCTTTCTTCTATTGGTTTCATTTATTTAAAAATTAATAAATAAGTGGGGGTTAAAAACGGACACTTTGGGTTAATTTTTTGAAAAAAAAATCATATTAATTATATTTTCTTTAATTAGAAATAATAATAAATGTAGTAGTAGTTCAAAGCCACTGGTAAATGAAAACTGCTAAAATTTACAAATCAACGGCATCATTTTGATTGAAGATAAAGGATTTAATTGAATCAATTTTAAAAATAAAAGAATATAATTGCATAATAAAAAATATAAGGAACCTAATTGAGTATTTTAAATAAACTAAGGAATCAAATTCGACATTAAATCTTTTTGTTGTACATGTAAATGATAATTTTGATGGTGAATATGTAAATTGATGATATTTTAATTTGAAAATAATATATATATATATATATATATATATATATATATATATAAAATTAGGCTTGAATGTTTCTTTCAAAAACAAAAATTCGAGTGTGTAAAAGGTACAATATTTTTTTACAATTTTTACATGTCCATGTGTTTTATTCCTTTAAGGATTAAGGTTGTTTTTGGCATAGAAGAGAGAAATAGAATAGATAGAAATAAAAAGAGATAGTGAAAATAATTGAGAAATGAAATTATAAGTTGATGTGTTTGGTTAAAGAGAAATAGAAAAAAGGTGAGTGAAAATAAAAGAAAAATAACATAGTTAATCTCATCAATTTTAAAATTATTTCTTTGTATTTCTTCAGCAACCAAACATCCTTAACTTATTTCTATCTCACCAATATTATTTTTTTCCTTTTGTTCCAAACACCAGCCCTAATAAGAGAAATAAAAAAGTGTGGGTTTGAGTTTTTGATGAAGGGTTTCAAAAGTATGATGGTTAGTAAAATGAGTTTATGATCATGTTTGACTATCCCTCAAAAGTATGTTTTAGAATTTATTTATTTTTGTCTAAAAACTCAATTTGAAAAGAAAGTTAAAAAACTTAAAAGATACTTTTGTAAACTCAATTTGTAAACTTGAGCTTAATTCAAATTCAAGTTTGCAAATAATAACCAATTTACATATTCATGACCAAATGATCATTTACCTATAATTCTTAAACATAATACAATTTTTGTAACAAAAAAAAATCATACAATTTATCCATTTTTTAACCTGTTTGTGTTGAATGTGTTTAATTTTCTTTCATTCAAAAATTTGATTTGCATAATTAGATATTATTAATTGAGTTTAATATTTATTTACTAACGGTATAAAAAATTTATATTATTATTTAATTACAAATTATTATTGTTTAAATTATTTTAAAAATTAATAAATTTATAATAATTTGTTGTAATTAGATTATTATGTAAAAATATTTATAAGGTGCATTATCCTTTTTTTCATATTAATTAATATATTTGAGCGAGGGTTGAATCAATCTTAAATATCAATTGAAAGCACCAGCCACCTACCCTATATTATACGGCTTCAATTCAGTTCTGTCCATCGAATAACAAAGAGAAACGCAATCTTAGACAACACAACACCATTCATTTCATTTCATTTGATTTTGCGAGAGAACGGAACAACAACAACAACGATCAATGATTCGAAGCCTTGCTCTGCACTTGGCTGCACGATTCCGACACAACCACAACCTCGTGCGTCTTTCTTCTTCTTCTTCTGCCGCTTCTGCCTCCACTCTTCATCATGCCACTCCCTCTCCTTCTTCCTCTGAGCCCGTTCACATCACCCAAAACTGCGTTCGAGTATGTTCCCCTTCCCAATTTTATTCTTTTTCTTATCATATATCATTTTCAGATCCAACTATGTTTGTTTCTATGCGCCGCTGAAACTGAATCCGGAAACAAAATTCAAGCTTGTCTATTCTTCTCTGCAATTCCGTGACACTTTTTTTTTTTTTGTAAACCCAATACACTGAAAAGATTATTAATTATTTTTATTTTTCATGTTTTGGTCACGTGAACAGAGCCTTGATTTGTGTTTGGCAAGTGCAAAATTGGAAGAAAAAAAATGTTATAATTTGTTGTTTGTCTGATATATTCGATGTTAGTATTAGGAAAGGCATAAAACATGCTATTGTTTGGATGCTGCTGGTTGAGCTAATAACAGCTTATAGCATTGTAGATTCAATATCCTCCTTAAATTCGATTAAATTAACTTGACTTCTAGAGGCTAGTGAGAAGTGAGACTATGATGTTTGTGTTGGAATTTCTCCATAATTACTGGAAGGAAAATGCTAACCAGTGCCCTTTCTGCACTGGTTAAGAAACTTAAAAGTAGAAAGATTTTTATTGGGAGGCGTAAAATTGCACTGCCCATTATCTTTTTTGTGCTCTCCTATGATTTACACAATAAATACTTGCTCCTTTAAGGACACTGGCTAGCAAGATCCTTTAATGGAAAACCACAATTTGACCAAATACAAGGAACCCTGCATAGGTGATTGTCCTAAGGTCCAAAACAACATTTGCTAAAACCCAAGGTTGCTGGTTGTCCCCTGGAAGCCCTAGGAAGAGCAAGTTCTATTGTTATTTGTTAATCCTTGATGTCATTCTGCTACCTTCACATACTTTTACACTTTCATTTAATGCCCATTTTTTTTAGTTAAAAGAGTAAGGAATTTTGTATTGTTATTTCTGAGAGTCTGTAGATATAGAGGAAGGTGTTATCTAAGTTAAGCATGGCTGCCTCAAGTTGAAAATTTAGTCTATTTTTCATTGAAATGGAAGAAACTAAGGCACTCCTGTCTCTCCAACTAGAGGCATGGCTGCATGATAGGCTCTGTAAATAATTAACAAGTAAATGCATTCCAAAATTGATTTTCATGCTTCAGTGGTCTATTATGATGACCTATTGTTTTGTTTAAATCCATGAAATTTACATATAGTTTGATTCATGGACCCTCACCTCCATGCCTGCAAATGCAATTTCATATAAGTCAAAGAAGCTATGTATCATTACCTCATTTACCTGTAACCAATACTGAGTTATTAACCCATTTCTACAACTTATTAACATGTAACAGAGAATGAAGGAACTGGAAGGTAGTGAATCATCAACAGATGGAAAAATGCTTCGTTTGAGTGTGGAAACTGGTGGATGTTCTGGATTCCAGTATGTTTTTAATCTAGATAACAGAATCAACTCAGATGACAAGTAATTACCTTTTTCCTAGTGAAATTTCTGTGTCCTGGACTCCCAGGCATGAATGCTCTATGCCCTTTTGTCTTTACAACTTTTATTATTATATTCACAGAGTTTTTGAGAGAGAAGGAGTTAAATTGGTCGTTGACAACATATCATACGATTTTGTAAAAGGGGCGACTGTTGATTATGTTGAGGAGCTAATCCGTTCAGCTTTTGTGGTAAGTCAAGTACACTTGTGAGCTCTGCGTGACCTATTCCTTTTCTTTTTCCCTCAAAACTATCTTCATTATTTGCACTTCACCTTTATTGTGACATGGGACTTTAGTATTGTGGTAACAACTAGGGAAGAATGTTTCCTTACACAAGTTTGGGAATTGATGGCTTTTGAGAAATAATTGTTTCTTTTTATTTATTTTTTCTAAAGCTCTTTAAAAAGTTACAAATAAAAGAAGAGAAATTTCCTCAAAATCAGCTAATCCAAACATGCACTAGACTCTAGTATTGTTTTTGGAAATTTTCTTTTAAAAACTCCTGCAATTCACATCTATTTAGCTCCTTTATGTATGTTAACTTGAAGGCAGCCTACTTTAGGAAATGTTCATCACAGTGATTGTTGGGGTGTTGCTGATTTGCATGTATTAATAGTTAGTTTGAATTGGAGAACAATTCACTTCTATGCCATGGTTCAGATTTTTTATAGGTCTCATAAGAGAAGAAATAATATGAATTGAGAAGAACAGCTCTTGTATTACTCACTGTCCTAGGGTATCAAACACCCTTACAAGGGAGAATGGTCCCTTACAAGTTACCACTGTAATACAGTTTCTTTTACAGAACTCTTACTGACTTCCCTTATGTTATTTCCTCTTATTTATACTTACCTACCTATAATTCACTTAACTAACTGCACCCTTATTCCTCATAGAATATATATACTTTTAGTATCTCCTGATCTCTAATAATTTCAAAGGACATTAAGGCCCTATACAATCTTTTGAAATCTTGGAAATTTAAAAAAGCAAAAGAAATTGGGAACTTATCTGAGTTTTCAGAAAAAATTCCTGGGTGAACCTTGAATTGCTCTAAATCTAAATAGATTTGACTTGATTTGTAATCAACCAAGTAATGCCTTTAGATGTTGTTAGAAGTCTTTTGATACTAAAACATTAAGAAGCATCGTTCATGACTGTGATATTATGTTTTGTTATCCTGTGTAAGCACAATCAGTGACAACCAACTGCCACCAAGTTATTTGGGTCCACTGTTGAATTATTTCAGAACCATGTTTTCTCTTATGTTTCATTTCATGGTATCATGCATTCATGCTTATTAAAGAGAAAGTTTTGCGGCAAAACCTTAAAAATGGTGTGTATGGTTTGCACCAAGTGCAAAACTATTAAGTTGTATATCTGAAGAGAATTTTTTATGTGAAAAGTCACATAACTGTTGGTACAGTAATGTGTATATGAAGAGTGCAAGGGAGAGAAGGAGCACATCATTATCGTACTCTGTTATATGGTTGCATATTAGCATCATTATGGTACCTAATTGATGACAAATTTACAGTCAGATTCTGGTTTCATGTACAGGTGACTGAAAACCCCAGTGCAGTTGGTGGTTGCAGTTGTAAAAGTTCCTTCATGGTGAAACAGTAGTGATTTTCTTAGTCCTTGCCCCTTCACCCTCTGCTCAGGTTTTTTTGTAACCAATTTCGGCTCTTTTATTCCTCTAAAAAGGACGATTCATTGAACTCAAGGTAAAATTTATTGCTTGTACAATGCTCTCAATGTAAGATGCAGTTGTCCTAGTAACAAGTGATCCATTATACATTCATGGAACTCAGATATCAATAGGTTTTTTTGCAGCTGATCCCTAAAAGAAAAGGTGTCAACCTTCTTGGTCTAGCCTGGTTTGACATTACTACTTTGTAATTCGAAATTTAAGTAGTGAAATAAGTGTGAATTTGATATTCCATTGCATCAAAGTTGATCCATATCCACAACAGCAAATATTTATAGCTTATGCATCTGCAGGAATGTTTTGTAGCGTTTCGTTTTTTTTTTTACCTCTCCAAAAGCACATCCAAGACGTCCACTTCCAAAATGTTATTATATACAATGACTTAGTCTGTTGGTCAGACACATCCAGTGAATCAGAAATATGCCGCACTATATTGTGTATAGTCTGTTCGGTCCTAAAAAGTATAATTTCCTGTCGGTTTTTTTTCTTTTTGAAGGATAATTTCCTGTTAGTTAAGTTCTTCAAAATATTAAAATTCTGAAAGTTCAGAATGTTTATCTCTTTAATCCTTTTGTTAGAAACCTTGGTTAACGTTCGGTTTTTATGTGACTTAGTTATTGTCAATATAGTATCTCAACTAAACCACCTAAGTATCATCCTATATAAAAATTAGACAAATACTGATCAGTGTCCCTAAGACATTAGTTAAAGAATTAAAATGAGAAATATTAAGACATTAGTTAAAGAATTAAAATGAGAAATATTTTTATTGGGATGTGCAAAGTTTAGATGTACATGATTTTTAGGTTCTTTTATGATTTTCATGATAAATATTTTTTTCTTTTAATTTTTTAACCGATGTTCACTTGTCAGTAAGATCCTAAAAATTATTACTCCCTATGTCACATTAATTTAGGTTATTTTACAAAGACTAAGAAAAATCAATAAATAAATGAAAAAGAATGTTAATTTTACAAAATTAGTTTTATCATCATCAATCCATTTTTGTTTTTGTAACATGTATCATTAATATTGTAAAGAATATAAGTAAAAAATAATATTTTATTGAAAATTTAAAATGACAATTATTTTGAAACAATTTTTTTTTTTACAAAATGATTATTATGGGATGGAGACAATAACATAAATATCAGATTTTTCCTTCACTCTCATTTCTTATCTTCTTCACCTTCTTAACATGCCTTTTGTTTTTGGACCATGATTAAAATTTATGGTTAATTCAGAAAAAAAAATTATGGTTCCAACATATATAAAGACAACGGAAATTTCATCCGTAAGAAGACAATGAGGTAGGGTATTTTCAGAAAATAATTTAAAAAATGGTTAAGGTGATGTATTTAGTAAAAAGAGGTGCGAAAAGGCTCCAAAGATAAATCGTCACAACTCATTCCATGAACACCACATTCTTATAGTAGTTCCATAAAAATAAAGAGGTTTTTCTTGACCATGCTAAATTACCAACCAATTAGCCTCTACCTGGAACAGATGATGAATGGATCTAAAATACCTGTTTAAGATTGAAAATTAAATAATCAATACCGAAACAAAGACGAACAAACTTAAATTTCCTTAAGAAATGGTCGAGCCTAGTATGTACTATTTACTATTTTAATCTCTTTCAATTAAAAATGTATTATTTCAACTATTTAAATAAATTTTCCATTTACAGCCCAATATAAGAGCAGTTTTGCAAATGGGTATTCACCATGAGAGCCATAAGCTATCTATATGAAAGTTTGTCTTCAGTGTCACATGTTACAATTTTGTTAGCCATGTGTCACTATTATGATGTTTTATTTTTTTTCATTTTTTTTTATCTTTCCTCCATTTCTTAACACACGTTTCTTCTCACCATCTGAAGTTATTTGTACTATTAATGTTTTTTAGTAAAAAATATAAAAAGTATTAATTAATGAGTTTTTTTCATATGAAGTTATTTGTACAATTAATGTTTTTTAGTAAAAAATATAAAAAGTATTTAATTAATGAGTTTTATTAAATTAATTGATAAAATCTTATTTTATGATGAAAATTATTTTATTTGTGGTAGAAAAAAATTAATTGGAAGTTATTTTTAATTAAATGAATATTCACTTAGATGTATGTTTTAACGAGGCAAGGACAAGTAATAAGCTAGGTACATAATTTATATTTATTTAAATACCTTTATAGTATATATAAAAAATAATGTTTTTTTGTAACTTCTCATAAAAACATATAAACATATTCTTGAAGAGGAAAAAAAATTTAAAATTGTGACTAAACTTCAAATTGAAGATTGTTATATCAAAAACTAATAAGTCTGCATTACATCAATGAATTTAATATATATAAACTTATTGGTATATTTACAAGTCTTTTTAGAGCATGGATAAAAATCAACATGATCCGAACAACCGCATCGGCTAGTTATGTTTTATAATATGCTTTGTCCAAAGGTGACGCGTGAATGACTGAGCTACCCACTACAAAGGTTTAATCCAAAATGGGCTAATTTTATTAAGCTGACTCAAATAGATAGAGTCGTAGTTTTCGTTTCTGATCATGTTTGTTACTGGTTACTCAACTTCATTTTTCCTTGCGAAGGGATTGGTCACAACAATCTCTGCCCAGTTGCATAGGAAGTTAGAAACCATGTTACCACTTACCAGTGATGCAAAGTGAAACTTACACGCAACAGCAATTTTCCATACACAGAATTTCAGAAAAAAGTTTTATATATATATAAAAACAAGTGAATACAATTCAATGTTCCCTGATAAAATTCAATACAGAAATGTGAACTAATTCAATACTGTATATTTCCAAATAGTCATTGAAATCAAGCTTTTACAAACATAAAGCATTTAACAAGTTGCTAAAGCTAAAACCATTATTTAACTCGTGATGTTCACTCTTCTGATTGCCTTTGCCCTAGTACAGGAATGTCTTCATATCGTTTCTGCAGAAGAAAATGGATTGTTGAAGTGCAAGAGTGAATCTATTTTGAAGGTAAAATGGAAAAAGTATCATTGTATCATAACAATCAGAAGACTCAAAGTTAGTGCTTGGTAGTTGATACAAGTACAACCATCGTAGCTACCCTCCTTACTAAACCCTTACCCCCCAAAGCCTAACTGAAAAGAAAAGAAAAAAATAAATAGAAAATGAACTGCATTAGAGGACCAAAACATCAATGTGACTTACACTCTACTTTGATCAATTATATAATAAAAGTAAACACTAGAAAGGAACTTAATTTACATATTTGGATTAAAGTCATTAAACAACTCTATTTTCTTTCTCATCGTTTTTTAGGAGTTTTATCATGGAAGCAAAGCTATCAACAAGTGAATGCTATAGAAAAGGGAGGAACTAGACAGATATGACAATAAGACGTAGAAGTGAATATCAATTTATGCCTCCTGATAAATTTCTCAATTCTTAAAACAAAGAAAGCAAAAGGGGAAAGGACGGCATAGAGTGAGACAGAGTGTTGACATTTCAGAGAAAAAAGTCTTCTGAAGTTCTATATTTTTGTTGTAGGGAAGTTTCAAAGCTCAGAAAACAATGCAAAATATTAAATTCAATTGATATTGATATCACCTCTATAAAACAGTGTGATCAATTATCAAAGAAAGCACAAAGCAGTATTGCCCAAGCATAATGTGTTAAAATTGTGTGATCCCCAAATAACACAATCACACAGATGAAAACTGAAGCTAAACTATTTGCAACTACGTAGTATGCAGAGAGTGTGACATTGCAACAGATTCAACTGCAATGTGTTAACAATATCAAGTAACTCAAAAATAAATGTAGGAATGCAGGTAAACAAACACATAATCAGCATAAACACCCAAGCAACAATGGCCAATGTATAAGTTTTAACACACAAAATACAACACTTCAGATATGCCGATAGCAACCAAGAGAGTGTTAGTTCATCAGAGGCCCAATTGAACAACAGGCCAAGACGTACTATAGTTTCAAAAAAATAACAACACTTGTCATCGTCTAATCTAGAATACTAAATACTTGGATTGAAACTTTGCAGGTACACTATACCTATAAGCCTGAAACAATGACGATTCCTCCAAGAGGGATCAAGTTACTCTAAGAGTAACTTTAAAAGAGTTATTCCTCATCTCACCATTCATTTTCTAAAAAACCAATGGTTGTAAAGAGTGACTAATCTTAACCATTAGATTCCAAGAAAATAAACGGTGAGATGGAAGCAGATCCCTCCTCTTCGATGAAACTTAGAAATGTAATCCCTTTCAAAGTGTATTAAAGTGTGTAAAATTCAATCACAAATGACCATGTATGTTAAGTTTGTTAACTTTTATAATAATTACTTTTGAAAGTGATACATACCATGACATCTAATTAGTTGACACATTAATAATACAGAGAAATTAAACTCATGAAAATCTTAAAACCTAAATACTATACTACTAGGATAACATCAAAGATTTGAAACACAGAGACCAACAACAAGAATAAGACGCAAACAAAGCATAATTTCAGTTCGAGCAAAGGAGTAGATTAAGTACCCCAACGTTATTGTGCTCCCAGATCTTGTGAACTCCGTAATCCACAGCCTGAAACCGCAAAAACTGGAACCTCAGCTTATAAACAAATAGCAATGTAAAGTCCAAAGCAAACTAATTGAATAAACTATTTGCACAAAAAAACGCGCTTGTTGGAATTGAAGGGGGAAAGGGGGAAGACCCGCTCTCCGAGGAAGGCGCCGGCGATGATGAAGGTGACGTAGACGGAGTTGCGGCGCATGAGGACCTTGTAGAGGCTTTCGAAAACGCCTCCTCCTCTGCTTCTTCGAGGCACTGAATCCATTACCTCTGTTAGGGTTAGGTTAGGGTTTCAGATCTCTTCTCTTTCGCAAGTGGACGGAGAATGAGTCAACGAGGTGAGACCGGTTCACGGTGGCTGCTCAGAATTCAACAACCGCGAATGATGAAACGTCAACCCAGAATGTTCTTCGACGAGGTTGTTTAATATTCTCTAATACGCAGCGTTTGACCATTTTTATTAATGAATATTTAAATATGGATAATTACTTACACGAATTCTTTTGAACTTTTTTTTTTTTAGAAACGTGGGCTTAAAATTTCAAAAGAAAAGGACTACATCAAAAAAATTCAAAACGCCCATTGTTTTCTGCACCCGATAGGAATGTTAAAACACCCCAAATGAACAAAAATGCCCTTTAGGATTCCTCATTTTCCTTTTTCCATTTGCCTGCTTCCAAAACACCTCTGACCTTTTTTTCTTTCTTCTTGAACGTCCACCATTTTTCTTTGTGCATCGACGCCTATCTAGCACTGTTGTGAAAGGTAGATTGGAACAACTATTTCGTAACCATACATGTATTATTCTTTTAGTTTCAAAATAGAAAAACCAAAACATACAGCAAGAAATCCGCCCTTGCGAAACACACTATCCAAAATTATATAATTTTGGATTAAGTAATCCGGAGAATAAGTTATTTTTGAAAAATATGCTTACATAATTCCAAATTGGTTGTTTCAAAATTATGTAAACATTGTTCAGAATTATGTTTTCTGGAAACAATCTATTCTCTAGATTACTCAATCATTAATTTAGAGTGGGGTGTAAGAAGTAAAGACCCATTAAAACCAGTCGGGGATAGACCTGCCCATGAGGAAGAAGTGCCTCAAGTGTTATTTGCACCACTTAATTTTATTAATATTACCCCTTTTATTTTATTTTTTTCAAAAAATATCCCTTTTCCATAAACAAAACATTTTGGAATAGGGTAAATTTTCAACATATTTTGGAAAATAGTTTTAGGAAGTGTTAAAAATTTAATTCATTTGGAAAGTACTTTTCCATAGCCAATTTTTAGAAGAAAAAAATTGCTTTTTTTATGCGTTGATATACTCACTTTTTCGATTTCTTTTATAATTTTTTTAAAGTTTAAACAATCTGGTTGATTATCAATGAGTAGCCAATAATAACTATTTTTAGTAGCTTCTTGACAATTCATGAAATTGGTTTTAGTTACCATACTCCCCTTTGACTCACATGTAAGCAAAAAAGTTGTTTTGTAACATGGATACAAATATAAACAAATTTAATTAATTTTACCCTTATTATATTATTCTTAAAATACTCTTAATTTTAGGAATAATCTTATTTTTTACTTGAAATTAATAAAATTAAATGATTTTAACTAACTTTGTTAATTAGTGTGAAAATAATTATTTTTACTTATATATAAGTTCAGATAGAGTATTTAAGAAGATAATTTAGTGGCACTAAAAAAAAGTAATAAGTAATTTAGTTGGACTTAAATATTTTGATGATAGTGAACAATATGGCAACTTTTAGGTATAAAACTAGTACGTACTTGTGCATTTGCATGTGTCATTGTCCTTATGTCGCATGTTTAAAATAAATTTGTTTATAAAATTAATTTTTTTATTTAGACAAATGTACTTAGCTAATTAAGTTCTTCAAATGATGGAAATATTGAGAGAGTATTAAAAAAGAGAAAATTTCTATACATGAAATTATTAAAAGTTGAATAAAAATTATTTTATAATAAATGCATTTGATTAATTAGATTTAAAATAATTTCGAGTGTAAAATTTTTAACCTCATAAAATAAATATTATTTAATAAAATATTTATTTATATTATTTAAAGTTATTTTATATCATTTCTAAGCATAAATATTTTTATAAGATTTAAAAGTATAAAAAAATGTTGTTGAGTTTTAGATATGAAATTGTGCTAAATACTTGAAAAAAGATATATCACCTATAGTGGTGCTAAAAACTAAAACTATTTTAATTTCTGGTATTTTAACGAAGTAAAAAAAAATAAGTTACAGTAAGAAATATATGATAGATTAATTTTAATATAATTTAATATATATTCATGTAAAAAAAGTAACATTATTATGTAAATACTAATTAACAATTTTTTATATATGAAGTTATAAAACATAGAGTCAAAATATTATTTTATAATAAATATATTAATTAATCAGATTTAAATTAATTTTTTATAAAAATTTCAATTTCATAACATAAATATTATTCAATGAAATATTTATTAATAATTTTTTTAAATTATTTTATATGATTTATAAGTAAAAATAATTTTATCGGAATTGAGAGTAAAAAAAATTGAAACTTAGGGACGAAATTTTATTAAATACTCGAGAAAAGATATTTTCACTTATAATGGCTCTACTTGTGCTGAAAAATATTGCATCCCCATGAATGATACTTATAGTTTTTTCCATCAAGAAAGTAAAACTAATTCAATTTATATTTTACTAATGAAGTAAGTTAAAATTATTTTGTAATTAGTTATTTTGTAAATTATTTTTAATATGTTTAATTATATATTCATGTAAAAAAAATGAACATCATTATATAAATATTAATCAATAAAATTTTAGTGTATGTTAAACATAGAGTCAAAATATTATTTTATAATCAATATATTAACTAATTAAATTTAAATTAATGTTTAGTACAAAGAAATTAACTTCTTAATATAAAAATTATTCAAAAAAAATATTTATTTATGAAATAATTAAAAATGATTGACTGGAGCAGGATTGTCTTTCGTGAATGATATTTATTATCTTTACCATTAAAAAAACTAAAACTAATTTAATTTCTGATATTGTTAATGAAGTAGTTTAAAAATATGTTATAATAAATATATATTTAATAAATTAATTTTAGTTAAATTTATTATATATTAATGTAAAAAAAATAATATTGTTATATAAATATTAATTGATAATTTTATTTAAAATGAAATTGTTAAACATAGAATCAAAATATTATTTTATAATGAATCTATTAACTAATTAGATCTAAATTAATGTTTAGTATAAAAATTTCAACTTCATAATATAATATTATGCAATAAGATATTTATTTGTGAAATTATTTAATATAATTTATAAATAAAAACAATTTTATAGGATTTGAAAGTAAAAAAAAAATAGTTTTAGGAGTGAAGTTGTGTTAAATTTTAAATAGTCTTTACCATTAAAGCATAAAATTAATTTAATTATTGGTATTGTTAATAAATTATTATAAAACAATTTTATAATAAATGAAACTTAGTATACTTTTTTATATATTCATGTAAAAAAATTAATATTATTATATAAATATTAATCAATAATTTTTTACATGAATTTATTAAAAATAGAGTAAAAATGTTATTTTACAATGAATATATTAATTAGTTAGATTTAAATTAATATTTAGTATAAAAATTTCAACTTCATAGTATAATCTTATGCAATAAGATATTTTTTTTATGAAATTATTTAAGATTATTTTATATGATTTATAAGTAAAAATAATTTTATAAGATTTGAAAGGAAAAAAAATTGTTGAGTCTTAGGAATGACTTGTGTTAAAATCTAAATAGTCAAAGAAAGAAATTTGTCACTCATATTGATCTTACCTAACTTAAGAATGTACCTAACTTAAGAATGATCGTCTTCAAGTGAATAATATTTGTAGTCTTTATCATAAAAGACTAAAATTAATTTATTTTATTTATATTATTATGAAGTAATTTAAAACTTTTTTGTAACAAAAATATTAATAATAAATTATTTTTAATATATTTTGATACATTCATGTAAAATATTTAACATTGTTATATAAATATTAATCAGTAAAACTTTAGTATATAAAGTTATTAAACGTAGAGTCAAATATTATTTTATAATAAATATTAACTAATTAGATTTAAATTAATATTTAGTATAAAATTTCAACCTCATAATATAAATATTATTCATTATTCAGCAAAAATATTTTTTTTATGAAATTATTTTAAATAATTTATAAGTAAAAATAATTTTATAAGACTTAGAAATAAAAAAAAATTGTTGAATCTTAGAAACAAAGTTGATTAAATACTCAAAGAAATAGATTGGTCACTTTTAATGATCCTACCTGATTGGAACAAAATTATCTTTGTCAATGATAGTTTTGATTTTTATCATTACAAAACTAAAACTAATTATATTTTATTATATATTGATTTCAAAAAAATAACATTTTTTTTTACTGAACATTGTTGTAGGGATAAAAATTAACAATATTATATACATATTAATAAACAAAAATTTCATATATGAAGTTATGAATCGTGGAGTCAAAACATTTTTGCATATATTCTATCTTGTAAAAAAATTAAAACTAACTCAATTTATTATATTATTGATGAAGTGATTAAAAACTATTGTGTATTAATAATATATTTAATAAATTAATTTTAATATATTTATTACTCCATTCATCTCTAAATATAATTAAGACTCTTTAAATTAATTTATACCCTTTAAGAAAGTTGGTTTACTTAGTTAGTAACACTAAATTTGCAAAATTTATATTATTTTTCAAAATTACCCTTCATCATCTTTCTCTTCCACTAATTACTTTCAATCTAATTAATTAATGTGTATTAGTCTTATTCTCCAATTCTTATCAGAGTGGTAATCCATTTTCATATTATTTATTATAAATTAATTAAGAGTATTTTAGTAAAGAAATAATTAATACAAAAGATAACTTGAAAAAAGTTTTATAAAAAAGAAAAAGAAAATTAAAAAAGTATTATATTTATCTAAAAGAAAAGTAACATTTAACATTATTATATACAAAATTTTAGTATATAAAGTTATTAAACCTATAATCAAAATAGTATTTTATAATAAATATATTAATTAATTAAATTTAAATTAACGTTTGGTTAAAAATTTCAACTTTATAATGTAACTATTATTCTTATTAAAGAAACAAAATGTAAAAAAGAAAGAAAAGATATAAATAGAAAAAAAAACATTAGAACAAAAGAATTAAAAAAATAAAAGAAAAAGGAAATATATAAAAACAAAGAAAGATAAGAGACAGAGAAAAAGAAAGTGAAGAGAAGATAGAGAAAAAAAATAAAATAGGAGGGAGTGGGGGAGTGCGGAGAGTGGGAAATTAAGTAAGAGAGGGAGGGAGAGATACTTATGCACAAGGTTTAGTTTTCTCAGGATAATGTAGATGATGACAAGAAGAATAGAACTTAGAACCTTTGTGCAACTTAATTAGGACCTTAGTATGATAGTGTTAAATATGAAAGAGAAATATATAAAACAATGGAATTTAACTGAATAATGGTAAAGTCCCATTACATTAACTGTGTCTTTCTTTTTTATAATGTAACCAAACTTAATCATCAACTTAATTCAACTTTAATTTATTTTATAACCAAACCTACATTAACTCAAATTTGCAAAAAGACTAAAATAACTGTATACTTTCTCTAAAAAAAACTGTATACTAATTAAAAAAAAAGTAAACAATTGTACACTCTTATATTTGGTAGTTAAATTTCAATTTTCCATACTTTCTGTGAAACTTTTATTATTTGGAAGCCACTCTAGGCACAAAGTTGAACTAAATAAACAACTTAAACATCAGTTAAACTCTATTATCCCTTTATTTTATTTTGTTTGTTCGATATATTAAAATGTGTTCAAACTTTTAATATTGGACAAACATTTCATTTCAGACGCTTCAATAAAAAATAAATAAATAAAGAAGTTGTTCAATTAAACTATGGTTTTGGTTAAACTTGTTTTAAAATACTTTTATATTTGAAGCATTGTTTTAAAATACTTACTCTTATGTTAAATCTTTGATTTTTAGTATTAAACTCTATTGCTATATTATAAAGCGGGATTTCCTAAATTCATCATATATATTTGGTTGAAATGGAATGTTCATCTATTCTTACATTATAAAATTTAGTTTTTATTCTTAAATAAAAGTATTTTTAAGAATTATTTATTTTCTCATTAAGTCACATGATTTCTCTTTCATTAAGTATCATACTTTATTTATTTATTTCTTTTATTCCAGTTAAATACTATTGCTTAATTAAGTTAATCTCGATTTAATTTTAAATTAAGTTTTAAAATTTATAATTCTTGACATTTAATTGACACGCTATATTAAATTAAAAATATATATTTTAAGATGATAGAAAAGTTTTTAAGATTAGAATATTATTCAATCCTAATATCAATTTAATTCTGACATAAAATTATATTTTTTAACAAATATTTTTTTTATAATTTTTCTCTTTAACATAACTCCCATTCAATAAAATAAACTATATATACTCTATTGTCAAAGAATAATAATATTTTTATCATATATTTATATTTTATGTCAATTTTTTTAATAAACTTATAATTAAAATAGCTATTCAATGAATGAAAAATTCTAGTTTAAACTAATTTATTTCTGCATAAAAAAACAATTTATTTGTGATCGAATTGATTGTCAATTCCTCTCTAGGTTGATGTTTGCTAGCTGCTATCTTCTCAAATCATTGAAGGATACGTTCAAATATGGCATGGCATCTATGAAAATATCAAACGCTTCCAAAATCATCAAATAACGAAGGATGTAAATGTATACATATCCAAAACAAAACATCATCATATGATTATTCTTCATACCATAACCAATAACAATTAATATATGGTTTGTCACTGAATGAACTGAATAATCCACATAATAAAACATTGATGAAAAATTCAACACCTGTTCTCGATTCTCAATCCACCCGATGTGGCTCTTCTACCTTCTTCAACCAAAGCCGTTCGTGCCATCACGATTCTGCTTGGAACCAAAGGAGCATCAAATGCTGTGCAATCAATCCAATCCTTCAAGAGCTCCTCTTGCCCCCATATGTCAGGAATCCAAACTCTTCCAGCCACTTCCACTCTATGCCTCTTCAACCTCTCACGTCCACTATCTTCCCCTTCAACACTAGTTCCTTCTGTTGTAGCATTATAATCCAATGTAATTTCAACCTTGTTGTGGACTTTTGAAGCAGATGGAGTTTGTCCATGTGTGTTGTTATCTTTGCCGCTATACTTCCCTGACTGACAATCTAAGACTAATTCCTCTCCATATCGAGAGTCAAGGACCAATCCCTCCAAATATTGAGATTCATCTTCCTTTTCTTGCCCCATTTGTTTTCCTTTGGGTTGGTGGGGTTTCTTCAATTTCAACGGTTGAGGAGGAATGATATGGCTGTCAGATTCATTAGAGGAGGGATATTGGTGAGCCATTGAGAGGGTTTTCTCTTTCGTGCAGAAAAGGGAGATATAGGAGAGTTTTGTGTTGTGTTGTGTCTATTTTGGTGATTCTGGGTGCTAAAGCTGTGGTGTTGTTCTTTCTTTCTATCTTTCTTTCTCTATTGCAATCTTCTTCTGTGGAAAGGAGAAGATTTTAGAGAGTGGTGTGTTATTGGGTGGGTGAAAAAAACGCAATGCGTGGGAAATTAGTTCACACGTCACCCACTTGGAGACTCTTCATTTGTATGGTAAGTGACAAAGGTACGTGTCTTGTTTGAGGTGGGATTCTTATGATGTGTGGCTTAGTGTAGTTAGTTCCTGCTTGCAAAGTATACAAATTAACTAATTGGGAAAATTTAAATAGGGAAAAGAAATAATAAAAGAAAGAGAGTGGAAGGGGGTGAGCGATTCCTTGGCTGGATTTTTTCAAGGATTGTGAGGTTGATGTTGATCTACAAAACAGTATAGACTATTCTTGGCTTTCAATTCAATCAACGAGGATGCAGGATTTGATTTTGGTAGGTCATGATGATTATTATTATTAGTATATTCAACTTAAAATTGAAAGATATAAATACATATCACGTATTCTATGGAGAGGAGTCTTTTTTTAGATTTTTTTTCTTTTTAGTTTTTCCCTTTTGAAGAATTTCTTTTTTAGTATTCTTGCTTGGTACTATAAATTCAAATTAGATATGAAGTCTGCTGGTTCAATATTGATTGATTAGGATACATATGGTTATAAATTTTGAATATTTATCTTTGATTTTTATAAATAAAAAAATTTAAATTAGACACATCAGTTTCACTTGATTCACTATTTCACTTGATGAATTAGCATATTAGCTAACTCATAGTTTGAACAATTTTTGTGATCAATTATGGTAAGAGTTTAATTTTAATATGACTTTAAATATGATTTTAAATATTTACAAAAATTAATTATTTAAAAATCATTTCAAATATGATTTTTAAAGTGATTATTATAAAAATTAATAA
Organism: Glycine soja; assembly: GCF_004193775.1. Classification (NCBI taxonomy): domain Eukaryota; kingdom Viridiplantae; phylum Streptophyta; class Magnoliopsida; order Fabales; family Fabaceae; genus Glycine; species Glycine soja. Next base: position 34,511,197 of record NC_041012.1, on the reverse strand, counting down.
TTAATATAACGTGATTGATTCATAATTAAATAATAGTACAATGGATCTTTACACTATTAATGTATATTACAATTAATTTCTTACAATTAATTATTGTTCATAATTGAATACTAATATAAAATAATTTAGAAGGTTCTAACCAAAACTCAAACTTCAAAAGACCATTTTTCTTAGAGTTAATTACACTCATTCCTCTAAAGTTTACACTAATTAAATTTGATACTCCTCCTTTTTTTTCAACCTATACAAAACATGCTAATTTTTTGGGGCTCTTAAGAGTAACACCTTTTGTCCCCCTTGATGGTGTTAAATGGAGGAATATTGGATGTAATAACTTCAAACTTCAGAAGGAGGAGATTTATCTAATTTAATATGTTGCAATAAGACAAAATACCAGGTAGTTTTTGTAAGAAAGAAAAAACTATTTTAGTAACATAACAATTAGTTGAGCTTATAAAAGGCCTAAAGACGATGAAATCAAGAAAGAGTAAAGTTGGGCTACAATACTGTCGGCAAAGATGATAAATAATAACAAATGAGCAAAAATCAAATTAGATATCCATTTATTCCCATGCAATTTGAAAAAAGTTTCACAAATTTCTTAGCCAACAAGAAGTAATAATTTTAGGTAAACAATAGCATGAAAAACAAAAATGCATACCCCTTCGATCTGTAACCTTAAAAAAAATCTAATTTATTCCCTCGTATAACATTGGACACCCCTCTCTTCTCCTCACACTTCATGTGCTTTGTGCAAATTGTGCTTGATACTTTTTATTATTATTTTTTATTTTAATCCATGCTAACAAGTAATTATGTTAATTGATGACATAATAATCAAGTTCTCAACTTATTAAGTTGTCATGTCATCAAAAAGTCTACTGGAATAATTAGTGTAATTTTTTTAGTTATATTTTTAATCATTTATCAACTTATTTGGTTAAGTTTGGGGATTTAAATGAAAAGTTTATTATTTCATCTAAGTCCATAAACTTACAATATAATCCTTGAAATTGTAAGTTATAACTTGCAATTTCAAGGATTATTTTTCAACTTTCCTACTTTCAGAAACTAATGTGATAGTGCTATACGCTTTCCGTGAAAAAAATGCCCTTTTATCCGACTATAAAATTAGTTCATATGTCATATATTTCAATATATGCGTGTGTGTCTCACGTAAGTTTATCAAATTCAAAGCAACCTAAATTTATGGAGAGATTAGAATTGATTCAAAAACTCATAAAAATGTTCACTTATAATTTTTATGTGCAATGTATCATCCATCATTTTTTCTCTCCTCGTTTGGGAGCTCTGTTCTCTCTCCTTGTTTGAGAGCTTGGTTTTTGGTGCTAGGTAGTAATTCATTCTTGAGTGCTGAGTGAAACACGTGAGTTGAGCGAAACACGGTGAGGGTGTGAAGGCTTGTTATTCCTTGAAGCTGAATGAATAGTAAGTTGTTGTGTCTATTATAGGGTTATCATGGAGAAGATCATGGAGAAGATGATGATGGAGCGAAAATTTGGAGGCCTAAAAAATGAATAAGGATAATAGAAGTGGAATAAGGGGTGTTTTTATTCTAGTTTTTCCACAAACCGGATATGCAACGTATCTTGGAAAATGACCCATGGTCCTTTGACAACCAATTTCTCATTTTAGGAAGGTTGCATGAAGGAGTTCTACCAAGGTAGGTTGAGTTGTACAATGTATCATATTGGGTACAGATTCATAAACAATTGCCGTTACAGTGGTGGAAGCACAAACATGTAGTTGAGGGAGGCGAGAGACAATGCAATAATTGCCATTAATGGTGATAACAAGCAACAACGACCCAATGATATTAATGGTAATCATTGCCTCAATCATGAGAGGGAATCTTCTCTCTTTGGAAAGGTGCTGACACACTTTATGGGGAGGCCCACATTCAGTTATCACCAATGATATATTATGAACGAAAATTCAATGGATCCAATCAAATTCTGTCAGTACAGTTACCGATTCTCTATCAATTCCAATCATGGTCTCGTGTATCAAATGGGAGTGTTATTGAAAAACTACAGAATTGTAAGGAGGATTTGGAGGTATGGGGGAAGCAACATAGAAAGGAAATTTAGAGATGATATTGATCGTTTTAAAAGGAAGCTGGAGATGATATTGAGTTTAATAATAAGACGAGAGAGGAAGCAACAACTCTCTTAGTGAAAGAGAAGAGATTTCTGAAGGTAGCGAGAGAAAACTCATTGGTGGAAAGGGGGGGATATGAACTCAATATATTTTCATGCTTTCGCCACTGTTAGAATAAAGAGAAACCATATTTCTGGGGAGTAAGGTGGAAGGTCGTGAGGAAGTTATTAAACTAACCCTTGCTTATTTTGCAGGTATCTCTATGATAGATTTGTAGGAGATTACAAACATGTTGAGAAAGTCGTGCCCAAAAGAACCCAACAGGAGAATGACAAATTGATCAGACCTTTCTGTAAGGAAGAATTTTGTGCTTCTCTTTTCTCAATGGAAGCAAATTCGGCTACTGGCTTGGACACGGTTTCAATTCCCCAATCTGTCAATGATACTAACATTGTTCTTATCCCAACAATTGACAACCCAGTGAACTTAAAAGATCTGAGGCCTATTTCACTGTGCACTGAAGTTTGCTACGGATATTTGTTTAACTGAGGTCTACTTTGAGTCAGATTGTAAAATTTTAGTAGACAAAGTTAGCAGCAACAGTGTGGATTTGTCGGAAGCAGGTGTCTTGATTAACGAGTGCCGCCAACTACTATTATTCAATCAAACCTACCATTTGGTTTTTGTTAGAAGACAAGCCAATGTTGTGGCACATAGCTTAGTTAGGATAGCAACATCTTTTTCTTGCCTTTAGTATTTTCATCATGTTCCTCCCTGTATTGATGATTTAATTCTTAATGATATTTCATAAGCTTATTCCTTTTAAAAAAATGTGCAATGTATCATTAGTGTAATTACAAAAGAGTTAATAATATTAACTAATTAAAAATATTACATAACTTTTAAAATAATTATCCTAAAGATTAATAAACTTCTCTCATAGTATAAAATTTTATAAAATAATTAAGGTTTTTAACTAAATTAATAAAATAATTAAAATTTCATAATCACGATGAATTAGTCATTTGACCTTATAATAATAACAAAATGTAATACTTATTTTGAAGCTTTTGCTTTTTAACATGACACTTATTACAAGATGGAGACAATACATTTTAAGTAATTACAATTAAGCTTAAATTTCTCATTTAAAATTAATTATCAACAAAAATAATAGAAAATGATTAAAAATGGTAAACTCTATTAAAGATGAGTCACTTATAATTTTTTTAGTAAAAATTAATAAATGACAAAGTTATGAATACTTCATATTTATAACATATATAACATAGTAAAAATAATAATTATTTTTTTAATAAGGATTTAAAAAATACAATTATTTTATATAAGTATTAAGAGAATATCTATAAAGGATATAACCTTCATCAATTTCTTAGTGTAGTATAGTCTTTCAATTTATTATTAAAAGATGCTTATAGTGTGCGGCTTAATGTAGTTAGTTATGTTATTACTTATACTCATTCTAATTGTAAATATTAGGACTTTGTTTGAAAGGAATGAAAAGTAAACATAGTTATTGAAAAAGAATAATTATATTCATATATCTCACTCTCTTATAATTCACTTTCATTCCATTTGTGTCACAATCTTTTTTTACCTTTTTTCATTCATTATATCCTTTATGTTATAAAAAATATAAATTATATTTTCAATTTTTTTATCATTAAATAAATAATTCTAATATTTAATAATATTTTTAAATTTAGAGTTTTTGTTATTTTATTTTTTGTATTGATAATTATTTTTCTTTTTATTATATAGTATAAACATTCACTATATATATATATATATATATATATATATATATATATATATATATATATATATATATATATAAATCTTTTATTTTAATTTATTAATAGATGAAAACAAATATTTAAATTTATCTTAAATTTTGATATAATATTTTTTATTTTTATTTTTATTTTATTTATTATACCTCTTTTTACTTAAGGATAATTATGTCATTTAAAAAAAACTTTTTTCTTTTCTTTAACTCTTTCTTTCCCTTTTCTATCCCACCAAACAACTAAATCATATGTCTTTTCTCTTCTCACTTTCTTTTCTTTATTTGTCTTTCATAAATCAAACAAACAAATGTACCCTCTTACTTTCTTTTCTCTGTTTCTTTCATAAATTAAAACAAAGCATACACTCTTTTTGTTATAGAAAAAGTGTACGTACACTCTTATTGATAAATAAAAGGTATTATATTTGAATTCATTTTAATATGAATGAACTACTTAATATCAATATGTAAAGATGAATGAATTTCAACTCAAACTAATTAAAAAGTGATCGAATAATTTGATTTGAATTGTCATTTTTTATTAAATAAATTCAATCTAAACTAGGGATGTATATGGATCAAACATAATCTTTGAATATGTCCAATTCAACTCAATGCAATTTAATATAAATGGGTTAAATTGGATTAGATTGATTTTAGTTTAGTGAACTCAATTAAAATTAATTTGAGTGATGAATTTTGAGTTTTGAATCCGACTGAAACTCAATCCAACCTGCATATAATTAAATTACTAATATAAAAATTATAAACTAAGTACAACTCATTTCCAAGGTAATACATTGTTTTGATGTTTATCTTTTTTTATTTATTTTAAGGTAATACATTGGTTTATGAATCATATTATGAGTATATATTTATGATTTTTTTTGTTTATCATATGAATTGTATAATATTTTACGAATATTAATTTTTAAAAATATCTTTACTATTTTATTAAAGAAAAAATCCTTACTATTTTTGAATTTGAGAAATTTTTTAAATTTTTTCCAAAGACTTAAAATAGTGACAATTTTTTAATAGTCCATCCCAATAACCAACCTAATTCAATTCAATTAAAATTTGATTGGATTGAAAAAAAAAAATTGAATCCAATCAATCAATTGGATTGAATTAAAAAATTGATAAAACTCATTCCAACTCGGATGTTTACCCTCCTAATCTAAATAAATTAATATTGATTGATTAGAACTGAATTTAAATACTTTTGAATCTTAAACCAACTTCACCCGTACTCACTCCTATTTTTCGTGGGAAAAAAAAATCATCAACACTATCTATAAATCCATACTACTTATATGCAAATATAAATAACAATAAATGCGAGTTGACACAAGTGGTGAAGAACTTCAAATGAATTTTATCTTTCCTATGGGTCGGAGTTCTAATCATCTTATGTCACTTTCCCGCTTGGATGACAACCCTACCTAGGGAGATCACTTAGCTATTATAGACTAGTTGAATAGGTATAACTAGGTCAAACTGATGATTTAGATTTGTGCAATAATCTTTAGGTGGATTTCTACTGGCAGTTGTCCGATAGTATTGCAAATGTCTTTTCATTTATCATTTTATGTAAAAAAATTATATCAATAACATTTGAACACATTTTTCAATAATAATGATAGAAAATCCTTAAAAAGTAAAGAAAAAAAAACCAATAAATTGTTGAAAATACAAGAGATTATTAGTCGTTTGCATTCTTTAACAAGACAGAGAGGGTAGATTAATGCGCCATCATCCACATTATGGAGAATAACAAGGTGATGCAGTCCCTTTGTCACTGGCTTGATGCAAACCAAGATGTTTAGTAATCCTACATTACACGTGGGTTGTCTCCTCCATTGCCCTACCTACGTCAATACACATGACATGACTGCTTCTCAATGCCCCTCTATTTGCCACAGGAGAAGGAAAATTAGGGATGGTAGAAAATTTTAAAGAAAAAATGAACTGAACGAAAATTGATTTTTTTTTTAAAACATCTTTCCTCTTTTTTTTTTAACAAAATAAAAATATTATTATTCATATTTTTTCTTCTCAATGAAACATACCATACAAATTTTATGCACATTCAGGTAGGCTCACAGACACCAGGAAGAAAAATGTTCAGCCTATTGGCATAGTATCAAAGATTTTGACAAGAGGTCTTGGCCTTTAGCTGGGCCTATACAGTATTCCTTGCTTCCTGATAACGTCAATGACCACTATTGATACCCCAGTTTTCTTTTTGTGGAAATTAGTCCTGTTACCTTTGCTCCTTTCTCAAATTATAGTTGATAAAGTCATAAAACGAATTAATGCCCCCAAAAAACTAATAAAATAAAATAAAAATAACTTATGCAAATTTATTTAATCCTTTTCATGGTCACGACAATTTTTCACCTTAGATTTTTTTAAGAGACAACGAAGTTTTCTTTTTTAAATTGAAAACAATTATATATCTAAGGTTGAAACTCAATACCATTTGCGGTTACTCCGGATATTGTGGAGTGGCTGCCTACCTCCATACAGAATTGTTTGTCATTTACCATGGTCTTAACATAGCTTGGGAAGCTTGTTATTTGTATTGATTTGTAAAACCAACTCCATGAACGCATATCAGCTCTTGGTTCAACACATGTCTTTAGCTGGACCCAAGGATGAAGTAACTAAAACTCAAGTTTTAGATCTACCATAAAATATATTTGTTATTAGTTTTTGTACTGATTATATTCACTTCTCTTCTTTGCTTATCCACTCTCTTTTTCTAAGTAAATAGGAGAGTATATTTTTTAGAAAACAAATTGAAAAAGGGAGTGAATAAAGAAAAAGGAGAGTCAATATAACAAAATTGTCTTAGTTTTTATAAAAAGGAAACTCAGACAAGTTCATATATGTTGACAAAAAAGACCTATCATATAACAATTACATTTAAAGTAAAATATTTCTCTTAAATTTTATTTTAAGTCTTATTCATTGTTAGACTGGTCCTGACCTTTGTTTCATTTGCATGCTGCCATCATTAACAAAATTCGGACTCTTGGCCAAACCTTGGCAGGTCAACCTCTAGCATGCTTTAAGAGAAGCTAACTCGTGTGCAGAATGGTTTGCCAAAGAAGAATCTTCATCTCACCAATCTTTTGTTTTTTGGGAGGCCTGCCCATCCTCTCTTAGTTCAGCTATTTTACCATTAGCTAAGCTAAAACAATCACCTATCAATTTATTCACTTTATTTATTTTTTACCAATAATTGTTTAATTATTTATATTCATTGATATAATGATTAACAAAATGCACAATTCAATTATTTATATTCATTTTATTAAATGAACTTTGAAATAAAAAATATTAAAATATAAATCACGTTAAATAAATTTTTTCTTTTTTCCAAATTTGAGTTTACAACATACTTTTTAATTTAAGAAATATAAGATTGATTCAATAATTGAAAAATAGTGAATTGGAGGGAGGGGTGGTAAGTTCAATATCTTCAACTGACATTTATGATAAAAACAAACAAATTAATATTTGTCATAAAAAAATACTTTTAATTTAAACTTACATTTAAAAATTTAATCCAAACAAACACCAAATCTGAAGGAGGTAAGTATGAATATTATTGAGTTAAACTTCAAAGGTCAATATAATTATAAAAAAAAATAAAAATGCAACGAGACAGACTTCATTCCACAAGGTATAACTCAAGCGATCAAACTTATGCAATACTGCAGGTTTTGAACCTTAAAGAACTTTAAAAGGAGAAATGACCAGTATCCAAGTGAGGTTATGCTTTTTATTTTATGTTTATTCAAAACATTTTCTCATTTATTGAGAAAGGAAACACCGGCGCAATAGTTAGAGGTGCTACTGTGTGATTAGGTTATTGGTTCAATTTGTGAAATCAGTCTCTAAAAAATAGAATATAAGGCTGCCTATAGTATAACCATAACGGATTTGACCCTTCCCCGAACCCTATCATGATGAGAGCTTTATAGATCCAGGATGCTCTTTATTCTCTCACCTATGGTCCGTTTGGTGGCATGGATTGGGGAGAGAAGGGAAAATGATAAAACAGCATGAAGGTTAGAAATTATGATCGTTTGGTAACTTGAAATAAGGAGGAAGAAAAAATAAAACATGTGAATCCCACATATTTTTTTATTTCTCTTCAAAAGGGCACAAAAATAACATTTCTGGAAAAAAATAATCAGTGGTACACATTTCTTGCAAAAAATAATCAATTAATTTTGTTTATAATTAATTATCATTAGTTATAAAAATTGAATTTCATACGTATCTGATTTCGAATATTCAATAATCGATTATTTTTAAAACAATAATCAATATACACTTGCAAAAATCAATTATGTGCTGCACAGTACACACACAACTGCTTCAGTAATCAATCGTTTTAATTAATTAATTTTTTTATTCATATTCTTATGTTTTTTTTCTTCTCTATTTCTTTTTTATTTCTCTTAATTAAATCAAACATTCATATTTATTTATTTATTTTATTTTCTCTATTTCTCTTGTTTCATCCTATCTCGTTTTTTTCCCTTCCAACCAAACATATAATGAGAAACTAAGGTGGAGCATGTTTAGATTTATTTTATTTTATTTCATTCTTATTAAAAATAAAAAATAAGAGAAAAAAACATATTTGATTTAACATTTTCATTTTCAAATTTAGAAGATAGACTCAGTTTTTGAAAATATTGAAAACAACAGATTATCATTTTGTGTGTTTTCTTGTAAAATGAAAATAAAGAGTGAAAACGTGACACTCATGTAATCTTAAACACATTGTTTTTGCCATCACACATGAGAACTATAAGACCTAAGGTCTCGAGATTAGACAACCTTGGATTGTTCTCGCTTAACACCAGCACCTTGATGGCGAACTAAGCAAACACAACAGACTTAAGCTTTTTACACTGCATGACCTTTAATGTACCCCGCCCCATGCCCATGGTTATTCGACAACCTTGAACACAACCACTTCCCCAATTTTGAAGTTCATTACAAATGTTTTTAATTTTAAAATTTTAAATTGGATTAAGGTTATGTACAATTTATTAATTATATTTAATATAAAGTTATATTTGTTTTTTACTATGTTGATAATAATTAACTTATTAACATAAATTAATCTTTTTATCTTTTTGTTAGAAATAATTTATAAATTTTGTTTTTGGAAATGGTTAAACCAAACCTATTTTCAATGTTTGCTTTTAGTCCCTAAATAAATCGGCTTCTCTCATTTATAGAAATGTGGCTAGTGTGGTTCCTGTTATCATAATTAAGGAACCAAAAGAAGATGATTTTTTTAGAGACTAAATATTAACATTTCTCTATTTAAATTGAACCCCTATATTATATACATGTTACAAATGATACCATTCGGTATTATTTACAAGAAAGAAAATATAGCAGAATATAATTACCTTGATGCACAACAAATCAACAATAATGAATTTTCTATAACAAGCTCTCAGCATTACTGAAATATTCTCTGTACAAGCTAACAAACTTATTCAAATATGCCAAGAAAAGCATCCATGCTGCAATACCTCCAGTTAGGCGCACAAGACTGGACAGTGGAAAGTAATCAACTTTCATGAACAAACTGTATTCACTACTCTGACTAAAATCCAAAAAAGGGCAAGACAGGGACCTAAGAACTAGACCAATGCTATGTATATCCAAAGGTGAAGAAATGCAAGGGATCAAAGAAATTAGGATGAAGAGTATTACGCCCTTGGATAGCGTGAACCTCCTCCTTTCTTCTTTAGGAATTCTGGTATCTCAAACAAACCACCATCAGCGAAAGAGGAAGACCGCCGGTTGGTGCCATAGGTTGTATCCGCTTGAGTGAGTTGACTGACCTGTGATCAGAACAAAACCAGAATTACAGTATGCCATATGCATGACAGAAACAGAGTAGTTGGAAGAGATGATCCTTACCTGCAGAGGCCTCCCTTGGCTCTCCTCTTGACGCTTGAACCCAGTTGCAATCAATGTTATGCTCACCTGTATGAAACCAAATTTCATGGTTCACCATAATGATCATATTATATGTCCAAATAATTAAACTAACACTCAACCCAAATGCCAGCAACACAAATAATCACTGGACAAGTTCACCATAAATAAAGAAAGATCACTACCATTAACTTGTAATAAGAAATGAGCATTTGAGTTGAAGAAATTGACTTGCAAAGGACAGAATCTCAAATTCAGCAAAATGATACTGGTATGTACATATTGTAAAATTAAAGTCTTACATACAGTTCAAGCAAATAGTTATCTTGAATAAAGTCCATTCTGTTCCATATTATGACTATTAATGTGTCCAGAACAACCCAAATTTATTAATCTTTTCTACCACTATCATCTAACATATTAACAATTATGTTAGGAGAATAAAGCATATATTGAACTTTATTATTCTCTAACCTCTTACTGAAAGAGAAGCACTATTCTTATTTAATGTATTTAACATGGTAGTTTAAACTTGGCCCACTTATACACAAGCAATATATTAATTTTAGTTCTTTTCACCTAATAGTACTCAGATTTTGTGGTCCACAATGTGAAAGTAGGACATTTAGTTATTTCCTTTGAGGACTAAATAATTAATATTTGAGGTCAATTGTGTTGGGTGACTTTTTTAAAGCTAATGATCCTTCACTTGGCGAAATTAACCCAAAACAATGAAAGGATTATACTAATATTTTAGAAATTCAAATTGATTGCTAACTAGTCTCTATCACTTGCAAAGAGAACTTATCGTAAAATCTTTTCTACAGTCATGAATTACTAATGGTTATCACATGCCCGTTACATCATACTGACTTTAATATTAAGGAACAATGGCAGTATATCTCCTTCTTCTAGTTATACACATTACACGAGAGTGGGGTATGTGGTGCAATTCATTTCTGGTGGAATCACTGCATATTATTTACAACTTCATATAATTAATGATACAGATTTACATAGTTTAACTTACTTGACCACTGAGTGATGGATCTATTACTGCTCCAAATATTAAATTAGCAGTAGGGTCCACGAGGTCATATATAACCTCTGCTGCCGTGTTTACCTGTAAATGATTATATTAAAAGCCATAACATACAAAAGGGGTACCATATATAGTAGCCAGCAAGAGCATGATGAATTCAATAGATAGCTTATCATGAAGGCCAAGTATTCCTCAAACAAAGTATTAGCTCAACTAAAAATCCAAGTTCACAAAATGCTTAATGGAAAAGCAAAACTATGGAATTACAGTAACAAGATAGCTTGATTGTCTTTTAACAATGGAATTTATAAGCATCAGATTTTGCTCTCTCAAATAAATATCATATCCATGGGAAACTGACAAATCACAGAGTAAATTACACAAGACACCATGCCAACAAATACGGCACTGTCAGAAAATGTATTTACATTCGAGTATCATGAAGGTCCTAATAACAGAGCTGTCATTGGACCAGACCATGCTATCAAATTAGAGGCTCAAAAGCAACTGGGCCAAGTTGGTCTGGCCTGGTGGGCTAGATGGGCCAGTGAAATTTATGCCCGAAAAATTCATATTTGACCCGGTATTATTATTTCCTTTATCCATTTATTTTTCTTTTAAAATTCATGCAAATTTAAGCCAAAAAATGAGCCAATTTAGCCGGCCTGACAGGCAAACAGACCAGGTTGGGCCAAAAAAAAAAAGTTGCCTGTAAGAAATTCGTGCAAGGCTGAGCTGACCTGCTTTCCACACTTTGGCCAGCCAGGCCAGCCCATGTGACAGCTCTACGCTAGTAATTTGCCTTAGTCCTTAGATGATGCAAATTCTAAAGGAGCAGAGGAAAAAAGGAAGCCAATAATAATAATAAACAGAAGGGAAAAAAATTATGGGCACAACAGAAATACTTAAGAGCCAAAGGGATAGGTAGTCACCTCAAACAAGGTCAGATCAGTCCCACCAGTTATGTTCCAAACAATTCCAGTAGCCCTCTCTATACCAATATCCAGTAAAGGTGACTGGATGGCATTTAATGCAGCATCTCTTGCCCTTGATTTCCCTTAAACACAAAAAGAAGCCACATGATAAATTTCAATGATATATGTAGCTCAAAAATTAGAATGCCCTCAAAATTCTGGGCCAAGAAAATGACAGTAAGGAGCAATAAAAAGGCAATACATTTACAATTTAATATTACAAAAAGAAAAACAGAAAGTGGTGTAGAAGAGGTAAAAGAATTGTATTCTGTTAACCATAACAGCATAATGTTAGGAATATCTTGAGAGTTCAGAGTACTTCCGAATATATTAACATATCTTCAGAATATACTAGTGTTATCATAGAATATACAGTGAAATCAATTGGTCATATAAATGAGGAAGCAACCTAAGGAATTGTTTTCTGGTTTATATCCTTAGTTATTTAGGGTTGGTAATATATACTAGTACTTGTATTAGTGGGCTTTGGCTCGTAATACAACACTAGTACTTGACCTTACTAGTAAAAATTGGATCACTGGCATAGTATTTTGTATCATATGCTTACACCCTTCGTATTGCTTTGTTGGGTATACAAAAAATAGTTATAATGCAATGCCAGCCATGCCCCAAAAATCACTTCATTTGTACAAATCCTTTCCTTTTGGACATGCATGATGATAAGCCAATATGTACAACCGTCGAACATATATAGTTTGAGTATCACATATTCGCACTACCCTCTACACATTATACATCTTTTTGTAAGCAAAACAGAGGATCAAGAGCTTCTTCGCATTCCAATCATTGCATAATTATGAATCAAATAGAAGATCAAGAATTGGAAGCTACATTGCAGTTTCCATACATACCAGTTGCAGTTCCTATCCCCATTAGTGAAGAACCTGCATTGGCCATTATAGCTCGAACATCAGCAAAATCTACATTCACCAACCCTGGTATCTGCAATAAATTAGTAAAAGCAATGAGCATTAATGATTTTACAGAAAGATATCACCAATTTTAAACCATTGGCAATGAATCAATACACATAATCAGAATATCCTACTAGTAGGATGGCCAGTGTATGTTTTGTCCACAGGTATTGAAAATTGATATTGATAAACAAAATACATGATTTCATGCTAAAAAAACAGAACAAAACTAATGGTAACAAGATTATATGGGTTCTGACAATTTTAAATCAACATGTCAAACAACTTAGTGCCCTGTAACCTTATGCATTGGGCAAGAACAGACTATCACAAACAAGGAAACACAAATACTTCAGAATATTAGTCATGTCAAACATGTATCCATGTCAGACATTCATGTCAGATACCCATGTCAGATTATCACAAACAAGGTAAATTTTACTTTTTTTTTTAACTTCTATTTTTTTAAAATTTATACCCACACAGTTGAAAGTATCACAATAATTAGATAAATTGTATAATTTTATTATGTCTAGAATGATTTGTGCTGGTCATTAAAACATTGCTTCTCTCATTAAGGCAAGTGTTTTATGTTAATTTTTAGATGTTGTATTATAGTCGTGTAATATATTGTGATTTTTAAAATTTATCATTTTCATGTCCTTGTTGTATCATATCCGTTTCCCGTGTTGTAATCATGCCTTCATGATTACAAAACTGATAAAGTCAGTACAACATACTTTAAGGTTGTAAGGTTCCCTTTTTTTTTATCCTTTGGCTTTTACTCCTTTACAATCAAATTTTGATCGGGAGAAGATAAACTGAAAGAAAACAGGAATGCATGTGTTAATGTTCAAACATCATTAACAATAATTCATACCGTAATAATATCAGATATGCCACGAACACCCTGTCGAAGAATATCATCAGCCAGATTGAATGCTTCAGTTACAGGGGTAGATTGAGAAACTGCTGTTAGTAGCTTGTCATTTGGAATAACTATAAGTGTGTCAACATTATCTCTTAAGGCTGTAATTCCTTCTTGGGCTTGAATAGCTCTCTTTCTCCCTTCAAACGAGAAGGGGGTGGTGACAATACCAACCGTCAGTATACCCATTGACTTTGCAATACTAGCAATAATTGGAGCACCACCTGTGCCAGTTCCCCCACCCATTCCAGCCTGAAAAAGTTAATTTCAATTTCCAAGTTTAGTAAAATATACCAATAAAGTACAATTTAAAAGAACTACAAGTAAGCCTGTTCCAGATTTTGAAAATTTTACATATTTGAAGATTTCAAACATCAAGAACTGCTGATTCCTTATCTCAAATGGGAACTAATCATCTAAAATCAGAATAGTAAATACTTTCATTTTATACTTTTTAATAATTTATGTCCCTCCCATCTCTTAAGAGTTAAGAGAAATATCACAATAAACCAAATTTGTACTTGATCTCATCGTGTACCAAGCTAAATTAACTTCAACATTATAATAAAAACAATTTTTTAGAGTGCCCTTTTTCCTTTAACTATCGTGGTCCTATTATATTATGAGCTATTAGCTTGTAAACAAATTAGATACAAAAATCATTTGTCTTCACTCAGCATCTTAAGCTTTTAAGAGAGTCAGTCCCTCTTATGAGAAGTTGTTAGGAGTTCAATCCTAGCTGCACCGCTTCAAGCTCAAAGAACTCTCAGATGATAGGACTCGTTAGATATAAAAATCACTCATGAACCCTCACTTAACAGGTTAAGCATTTCCGAGAGTTGGTCCTTGATTGACACATTTCGATATTATAATGGAGCATGTAAATCATGTCTAATGGTGTAACATTTAGACCAGTACTAAAAAGATAATCCATAATGCAAAATCATGATTAAATTTGCAGAAGATATAATTGGATAAAAGTACATGAACCTACAGTAACAAAGACCATATCGGCTCCATAGACTGCCTCTTCTATTGATTCTTTGCTTTCTTTCGCAGCATTCATTCCAGTCTCAGGGTTACCACCAGCACCAAGACCTCGTGTAAGCTCTTGACCAATTTGCAAACGGTTCTCAGGATAGACAGGTGACATTCTCATGGCTTGAACATCAGTATTAACAATCCAAAACTCCACGCCATGCATTTCGCTCTCTATCATGCGATTGACTGCATTTGACCCACCACCTCCAACACCAATAACTTTGATCTTTGCTTCATTGTAATCACTTTGACTAGATGTAGTTCCCAGGCTCTCAGATAAATCCCCACCTGAGCTATCCTTTCTAGGGCTGTTCACTGTACTGCTCGCTTCTCCTCTAAGCATTGACACCTCAGGATGTAAATCTAGAAAAGGACCTTGGCTATTATTATATGGACTTACACTGTGCGAATTGGCTGAACACTTAACTTGAAGTAAACCCGACATCTGGATGCCACCAGAAAACCCATTCCTGCGGTCATACATTTTCGTAAAACAAGCTCTCCCAGGATAATTCCAAGTGAGATTTGTTCCTCCAACAGAAAGCACCCTTGCGGAATTTCTAGTATTAGATGGTGCAAAAATTGTTGACACACAAGTGGCCATTTTGATTATTACTGTATCCAAACTTCAAAGTTGGGATATGTAGGTAAATGTATAGAGGAAATTTAAAGGCTTAAAAGATCCAAACTTTCAATTCACCCAGAATTCTTTCTTCGAATACCTGTTCCTAAAAAATAAAAATAAAAACAGAAATGTTAGGACCTGTTTCATTCCCTTCTAATTTTTTAGTTTTAAAAAATTGTTTTCCAAAATAATTCCACACTACTACGCAATCAATTTCCCATCCAAAACCTATTAATTTGTAAAAATTATTTCCAAAACAAGTGTTTTAAAAACCAAAAAAACAGAAACATCTGGGAGATGTTTTCCCATTTTCTCCTGTTTTCATCTTTTTCAAGCTCTCCCTCAATTCTACTCTGCCATTTATCTTGCACCACCCTTCACCCTGTAACCTTGCTTAGTTACATATAAAAATGAATTTTCAAAATACCCTGAACACACCCTTACACTAACACGTCACTCATAACAACATGAATTAACACATAGTAAAGCTAATTACTTGGAATCATAAAACCAACAATGTGCAAGCTCAGTGCGATGTTTTGAAGATAAGAGCAAATGCATAAAATTGTAATGAAGAAGAGAGTGGCAAACGATACAGAAAAGAACAGACAGCATAATTGAAGATAACAAAAAGCAGAATCATGGTATGAGAGAGAGAGAGATAGAGACCTGAGAAAGTTGAAGAGAGAAATTGGGAAACTGTGAAGAGCATTTGGGTGGTGAATGGAAATGGTGGAATCAATAGCATTTGGGTTTACAGAGTTAACCAACCACTAAGCAGCAACAACCTTGGCCTTTGCCCCTTTTCTGTTGATAATTCGTTTTCATTAAAAATTTTATTTTTAAGAAATAAAATTGTGTCTTTTTCTATATAAAAGAACACAATTTTTTTTACGGCAGACAATTTTATTTCTGAAAAAAAAAATCAATCAAAATTAATTATCAACTAAAAAATTGTGTTATTCACTTATTTGCACTACATTTTCATCTTTATACGTTTTTTTATTCCAAGAAATTAAATGCTATTGTGTATTTATAGAATATTAGTTAAAAAATCAAAGTATTCTTATACGAAAAAATTATTTATTTTGTAGAGATTTTGTGGAAAGTAAAAATAAATTGTATGGTTACAATTATAAAAAAAATACTTTTTTAATTTAAAAAGTTAAATATAATTTTAAATTTTTTAAAAAGCTACTCAAATTAAATAATTAGAATTTTTTTTAATGAAGCTAAATAAACATACTACTTTTTTAAAAAAATGAGTGATATTTTATTAAAAAAACAGAAGTAAATGAAATCTTTTTTTTATCCAAAATATTTTTAAAACAGTATAAATTTATATGTGCAATTGCATCAAACCAACACTAGTTTGTTTTCTTGGTATCCTAACCCCAATTTGTTCGAGGTTGTTCATTTGATGACCCTAACAAGAACTATGCGGTGAGATAAATGATGAAAGTATTTGGGGATATGAATGGACATTGAATGGACTAGAATATGTCCTACCTCTGAATTAGATATCATGAAATTACAACTTTGATTTCTTTAAAAAAAATTATTTATAACTTTAGTTTTTTTTTGTTTTTTGTTTTTACAATTTTAATCCTTATATTTAAAAAAATTGATAATTTCAATTCAGATTTTAATATTACATATGTTTTTTATTTGATAATTAAATACTAAAACTAACACATTCATCTAAGATATAATCAAGAAATAATTTAATTAATTAAAATATAAAAAAGTGTATGCATAATTTAAAATTAAATAAAAATTATGAATTTTGAAAACATAAAATCTAAAATTATAAAATAAATAAATAAAAATTATGAATTTTGAAAACATAAAATCTAAAATTATAAAATAAATAAATAAAAACTAACATTGAGAGTAAGGAATTAGAATTAATGAGGACCAAAATTAGTCAAACTCAATTTCGATTCTATACAAATAGAATGGACCAATGGGTTCCAATTTCAAGTAACAGTCAGAATTAGGTTCAATTCATACAATGGATTAGAGGAATCCAGACCCTAGCCAACTATTCCATGGTGCGGTACTACGAGACAGACAGAAACGTGGGACTGAAGATTTTTTTGGAAGATAGTAAACGGGGGAGGTCGGAGACAATAGTAGAGTTTGGATAATTAATTTATTAGTGATGTTAACATTAAAAGTGATTTTCAGCAATTAAAAGTGGAAAAAATTTATCAAGAAGAAATTATTTAATTAAAAATGTTTATTACAAAGAAAACATTTTTTTTATAGGAAGAGTGACATAGCAAATGCATTTTTTCCAACAAAAATTATTTTTTTTACATGTCTTCTACTTCGGAGATAATCTTATTTAAGGTACGATCAGATAGTAAATTATATGAGTACCTCTTCAAATGAAAATTCGAATCTTGGTTTATCACATTGTGGAAGACTAGCATTTTCAGTTAGATTTAATTTTATTTGAGGTACGATCAGACACTAAATGATATGGACACCTCTCTTGATGGAGATTTGAATCTTGGTTTACTATGTTGTGAGAGACTAGTCTTCTTGAAATATCAACAATCACACTATAAGGAGGGTTGAATAATAATGTGTTAATAAAAGATAATAATTTTTTTGCAAATAGAAACTTCTATCACCAGACTAAAAGAATAAGTACAATGGAGTCATCTAGTGATAAGAAAAACAAGTTTGATGAAAAACAACTTTAGTTATCTAGTAATAAAGAAACAAGATTTTCACAAAGGTTTTTTAGGTAAACACTTGGTGAGAAACGATGTCAAGATAAGCTTAAAAGAATACTTAATAAAATCACTTTAGAGAGACATATAAACACTTGATTTATACTGGTTCACTTAAACACAGCTACGTCCAGTACTCCTTTACGCAACTATAAAGGATTCTACTAATCAAAACTTGATTACAAACAAGTATTTTGTCTTGTCATTCATGGCATACTCTTAGATTCCTCCTGAATCTAAGACCTCCCAAGTATTGTTTAAAACTAAGTCACTTCTTTTGACTTTCACAAACAAAAGTTTGAATGAAAACAATGATTCAACAACACTCAAAGAGTGAATAAACATTTAAGTTCAATTACATATATCTTTGTGTAGCAAAAAGTAAAAATGTTTAGGTGCAGAGTATATCGTCTACTAAAAATTGTAGAGTTTCACTTTAGGGAACTTGTGCTTGTTTTTCACTTGAATAATTTTTTTAATGCCCATTTTTGGAGTAAAAAATGCCTTTTATAGACTTCAGTGAATGATTCGTTACGAGATCAGTGTTGAGCCTTGATATGACCATTCTCTCATAGTATGAGGCAAAACACGTGACACAATTTGAATGACGAGGATAAGAATAAAGGTACAAACAATTGCATGTGCTCTTCCTTCGCAATGAAGGTGACCTTTGAGGAATAATTTACATATATGTTATATTCTCTTCTATTTTGTCATTTTGTGAAATTTCGAATGTTAACAATTCAAATAAAGAGAAATAAAACTAAAATTCAAAAAATGAGATCATACACTTCCCTTTGTGGCTAACATAGTTCTTTAGTACCTTGTTGGATGTCACTTGTGAGGATATAAGATAAGTGTATGAGTGATATGAAGTCTAGTAGTCATAACTAAGAACAACTCAATATGTAAACATTAGTTTTCACAATAAGTGAACGTGGTTGATATGATAGTGCGTTGGACACTAAATATATCTTAACAAAATTGTTTTCCACCTTAAGTATGGATGCGACTTACTAGAGATGTAACTGTTGATATAATAACAAGTACATTCTTTTACAAAGTTGGTCATGTGCACTTAACAATAATTCATTAGTTTATCAACAATTTATACTTCCACACTTTGTCTCAATTCACCTCCATCTTTTACACTTCCTTTTCCACCTGAATTGTTCCAAAGGGGGTTGTTCTTGTAATGATACTTGAGAACTTTTATGAATGATTTCTAATCAAGAGGTTTTGGAAAAATAATGAGAATTTGAAATCTTTACACTGGGACACATTTATTGTGTTTTAGGTGTTTATTCACTTGTTTGTCCAAAATTTCCCCCAGCTAGCCTTTTGAACAAAACAAAAACTTTTAAATTTAAAAAGAGAAAGTCCATTAAACTAAAAATACGTAAAGACAATCTAAGCAAATATTAGGACATCAAAAATAAAAGAGAAAAAGTAGCATGTAATTTATCAAAATTTACCTTAGGATTAAATTTTTGAAAACAAGTTATCATGATTTAAAATTATGTATGACCATTTTTCTTTACCCCCCCCCCCCCCCCCAAAAAAAAAAATCCCATGTTACCCATTTAAGCCTAAAACTTAACAAAAAAATCTTTCAAATTACCCCAAACAAGGATCATTCCTACATTACGGGGTAACGTGCATCATCTAACAAACTCATGATCTCATCAAAGTAATAAGAAAAGGAAATGTAAAAAAAAAACAAAAATAATTGAATAATGATATTTGAGACACAAAATAAAGGACTAAATATGACATTATGCTAGAGATCCTTGTTTTGAATAAACCTGTAAACACTTAGTTGGGCCTTATATATCCTTTATTTCATAACATTTTATCCATTAATCTCGCCATAAGCCCAATAAAATCCATGCTAATTAAAAAATTGACTACTCTTTTATTTTGTTGAGTTTTAATCCTAAGATAAAATAACTTGATTCGTCCATTATAGTTAATACAATTTCACTAAAAAAAGAATGAAGAAAAGAATAAAATCAATGGTCATAAGACTTGTCCATCTAAAGATCTCATTAAGGCAAATGCTAGGGAAAATTCTCTTACACATCAATAATTACTAAATATCATCCCGCATTCATTGGAATCATTCAAAGAAGACAAAAAAGCAAAAATAAGGCAATCCACTTCCTCTCTAGTATCTTTAGTTCACCTTATCAAGTCTAGATTTGGGAAATCCCTTTTATCATTGTCTCTTCCTCAAACTTCACCCTTCAAGCCAAAACTGGGGGAAATTACTTCACAAATCATTCCATCCTAGCTTCATTGATTCCATCCCTTCAAAGCCAAAATGAGGTTGTGATTTCACATCTTCCTCTGCCACCATAATCTTGTTAAGGTAATTATCTAATCCTTTGTTCCATCATTGCTTTCTGTTGGATCAAGTGGCCTCGGAATAATTAAGAAGGGGGGGTTGAATTAATTATTACTAGACCTTTACTAATTAAAAATTACCCTTCTTAGGCTTTTACTATAATGTTAAGAAAATAAAGAACAGAGATAGAAACTTAACCAAAAGTAAAAGCGATAATTAAAGTGCACAGCGGAAATTAAAAGAGTAGGGAAGAAGAAGACAAACACAAGAGATTTATACTAGTTCGGCAACAACCTGTGCCTACATCCAGTCCCCAAGCGACCTGTGGTCCTTGAGATTTCTTTTCAACCTTGTAAAAATCCTTTTACAAGCAAAGATCCACAAGGGATGTACCCTTCCTTGTTCTCTTTGAACAACCTAGTGGATGTACCCTTCACTAGAACTGATCCACAAGAGATGTACCCTCTCTTGTTCTCAATCAACAACCCAAGTAGATGTACCCTCTACTTGTACCACAAAGGATGTATTCTCCAATGTGTTAAGACAAAGTTCTCAGGCGGTTAGTCCTTCGAAACTTTGTGAAGGGGGAAACAAAATAATTCTCAGGCGGTTAGTCCTTCGAAACTTTGTGAAGGGGGAAACAAAAGAATTCTCAGGCGGTTAGTCCTTTGAAATCTTTTGTTTATGGGAAAGGGAAGAATCAAAAGAATTCTCAGACTGTGTCTTATTGAATTCTTTGACAAGAGAGAAGGGAGACACAAAAGAATTTAGGCGGTTAGTCCTTCGTTCTTTTGGAAAAGGGAGAAGAGAGACACAAAAAGAATTCAGGCGGTTAGTCCTTGACGAATTCTTTATGGAAAAGGGAGAAGGGAATGAAAAAGATGAATAGCACAGTTTTGTTTTCAAGGTTTGGAAAACCAGAAAACTTTGGAAAGCTTTTGGCAAAGGAAGAAGAAGAAGAAGTTCAAAGAGATGCAAAAATCAATTAGAAAAGTTTGTTGTCAAAAGAATGAATGAATGAAATGCAAATCAAAGTCTTGCTTTTATAGACTCTTTAAGTCTAGTCAAGAAAACCATTAGAAGAGTTATAACCTTTAAAAAAACTTAAAAAGCCATTGGAAAAGTTATAACTTTTAGAAAAGCTTAAAAACCATTGGAAGAGTTACATCTTTTGATTTTTGTTCAGAACTTATCACTGGTAATCGATTACCAAATCATTATAATCGATTACACAAAGCTTTTTGTGAAAGGATGTGACTCTTCACAATTTAATTTGAATTTCAACGTTCAAACACACTGGTAATCGATTATCAAATCATTGTAATCGATTACAACATTTTGAAATCAATTGACGTTGTAAATTCAGTTGAAAGATTTTTGAAAACCATTTTGCTACTGGTAATCGATTACAATAAACTGGTTATCGATTACCAGAGAGTAAAAACTCTTTGGTAATAGGTTTTGTGAAAAATTCATGTGCTACTCAATGTTTTGAAAACCTTTTTAGTACTTATCTTGATTGAGTCTTTTCTTGATTCTTGAATCTTCAACTTGTCTATTCTTGATTCTTGAAACTTGAATCTTGAAACTTGATTCTTGAAATCAAATTTCCTCTTGATCCTTGAAGTGTTCTTGATTCAATCTTGAACGCATTCTTGAATGTCATCATCTTTGTTATCATGAAGTGATTTGACTTTGAGCTTTTTGTCATTATCTTTGTTATCATCAAAACTTCTTGAATCAATCTTGATTCATCATCATGAAGCTTGCTTCTACACTTCCTATTTTATAATAAACAAGGACAATTATACCTTTTCCACTACCTTGGGGCTATCTCATAATTCTTAGATTAGGATAACCACTTATTCTACCTTCCACCTCCCATTAATAATTCCTTGTCTTAGAAGTTGTAGATAATTGTCTTAACTTTCAAACAAGAAAAAAAGTAACTTGATAGAATTAGTATAACTTTAGATATTAAGGCTCACCCCTTTAAGTTCATTATTTTCAAGAAACAAAGTATGACACATGTCGATGGAGCTTAGAGCCTTATTACGAAATATGTAGTTTAGTTACATTGATGTTTTATGTACTCTATGCATTTTCTTTTTGGAAGGCAAAGTGAAAATAGTATTATTGGTCATCACAAGTAGTAAGACATATAGAAAGGTACACATTACAAATACTAGTTCATGAAAAGTTGTTAATAACAAATTTAGCATCTATAGCACCCATGCCTTTCCAAGCCCATTATCCTTAGCAGGTTAGCATGTGATAAGGTTGCCCCAAATTTGATACGTTCATACCAGAGTTTTTAAACATAACAATGGTTGAATTTTCTAGTCATGGTAAGAGAAGTGTGCTCCTGGGTTTTTTGCTTTTATC
Organism: Glycine soja; assembly: GCF_004193775.1. Lineage (NCBI taxonomy): Eukaryota > Viridiplantae > Streptophyta > Magnoliopsida > Fabales > Fabaceae > Glycine > Glycine soja. Next base: position 34,488,260 of record NC_041012.1, on the reverse strand, counting down.
CATATCCACAATCGCAACATAATCCTCTTCATCACCTCATGACCACAAGGTTGTTGGTCTTTAAAGACAAATTCGTTCCCATGTAACCACAAGGACAAGATTGTAGCAAGATGTATAATCACCCATAACTTCCTCACTTGCTCTCTAGGAATAGCTCCAAAATGCTGCCAAAAATGCTTACAACATGTTTGTGGCAAAGCAAGCTAACCCCCTATCCATGTGTAACAATGCAACCATACCTGATATATGATTTTACATGAGAAAATAAGATATGAAGGCATCTCATGTTCCTCTTGGCATAATGGGCACTACAAATTTTGATTTGTCTTCAAAATATTCTTCTTCCTCATCTTGTCCCTTGTTTGTATCCTATTCCCAACCAAACGCCATCCGAATATGCAATAGAGGTGTCTATGGGTGAACGCTTAGTGATTGCAACGAATAATAAGCCTCTCTAATTGTGTACCCCCCCTCCTCCTCGATTGAACTATCCCTTCATTTCCACCCACTATGGATTCCTTCCTTGGTGCTACCAATTGAATAAGATTCATGAATGACTCCATCATCGGTTTCTCCCATTCCAAATATATTCTTCTCCAATTGAACCTCCATTCCTAAACTTCACCCCTCCATATTCCCATGTAATCTATGCACGACAATTGTCGATCATATATAGAAAAAAGTCAAAAATATTTATAGCACAGACTCTCCTCCCCTAGCTAGGCCTCCTTCCAAAACAAAGTGTCTTCCCCACCCCCCACCCTCCACAACTCTCTTGAGCCCTTCATTGAACCACCCATTATCCTGGCCACCCTCTCTTAACCTTACAAGATCCTTCCACCATAATGAGCCTTTTGAGTGTTATCACCATACAAAGCTCAAAGCACTCTTATCCACAATGCCCTTTTTTCCAACATCATTCTCCATCACTACTTCCCCACCAACACTTTGTTAAAGCACTCAACATCTTTTACACCTAGGCCACCCCTATCCTTGGGAAGACAAACCGAGTCCCAGCAAATCCATGATGTTTTCCTCTCACCCACACCTTCTTTCAACAAAAACGTCCTTTGCAAGTTCTTGATAGAAGTATCCACACATCTTGGCATTCTGAAAAATGACATATAAAAAAGGGGAATGTCATAAATAAAAGAATTTAGAAGACAAACTTTGCCTCCCAGTTATAAGTGTTTCTACTTCAAAGGAGTCAACTTCTTCCTAAGATTTTCAAGGATTAATATCCATGTTGCATCCATACGTGGATCAGCCCCAACCAATATACTTAGAAACGTAAAAGGTAACACCATTGTAGCACAGTTGAGTAGCCTTGTGAATCTCGCTACCAAATCTCCTTCTACTCTGATACCTGCCAATCGACTCTTGTGAAAGTTCACTGTTAGTTCAAATGCCACCTCATAACACCTTAAAGCGCTCTTTAATACCAACACATTATCCATAGATGGTAGCAAGAAATCCATGGTATCATTTGCAAATTGTTGTATCACAATGTGCAATTGTTTCTCCTCTAGTACGACACCTATTAGCATATGTTTCTTGACTGCTTACCGCACTAAACCTTCTAGTCCTTCTGCCACCACCAAAAATAGGAATGGCGCAAAAAGGTCACCTTGCCTCAACCTCTTTGCCTTGAATTCCTTTGTCATACTTCCGTTAACAAGCATATAAATCATTAAGGATTCCAAACATTCTTTCACCTACTAAATCCATATAGGAGAAAATCTCATTCTATGCATCATATAGAATAAAAATCTCTAACCAACGACATCCCAGGCTTTCTCGAAGTCGGCCTTAAAGACTAAAATGACTTCCTTGTTGATTTAACATCGTTGATGATTTCATTAGCCATAAGAACGCTATCAAGCATGTTTCGCCCTTCCACAAACACAGATTGAGATTCATCTATCACCTTGTGCACTACCTTTTTTTATCCTTATTGACAACACCTCTACAATAATTTTGTACATGCATCTTATAAGAGAAATTGGTTTGTAATCTCCCAACGACTCTAACACCTTCTTCTTTGGGATCAATGATATAAACGAGGCATTAACACTCTTCCAAAATCTTCCGTGTAAAGGAAATTTTTCCATCACCACCCTTACTATATCAACCTTGAGTAATTCCCAGAAGTGTTTTATGAAACAAAAATTAAATCTGTTGAGACCTAGACATTTGTTTGTTGTGCATGCCCATACTTCTTCCTTGATTTCATCCTCTATAAAAGGAGCAATGAGATGGTTATTATTTTCCTCGTTAAGTGAATCGAACCGAACCCCTTCCAACCCTAGTCTCAGCTCCTCTGGCTGTGAGAAATGCTCTTGAAAAAAATTGTTTGACTCCATTTTTAACTTCAATCGGATCTTATACCCACCTCCCATCCAGCTCGAGTCCATGGATGGTTTTGATTTTCCTTCGCCAATTCACCATGGTGTGAAAAAACTTTGTATTCGAGTCTTCTTCCTTGAGTGAATAAATCCTTAACTTCTAACACTAGCAATAATTCCAAACAATTAGACCATTTCTAGTACTCGCCTACTGTTTCTCCTTTTTAACCTTTATCATGTTGTTATGCTTTAGTATCCGACTTAACCATCTTAGCCTTTAAATCAATACATCATACTTCAAGATCATTATAGTTCAAACTGCTCAACTCTTTAAGATCCACTTTCAGCCTCTTAAATTTTTCCTTAAATACAAACACTCCCTAAGCTTAAATCTACATTAAGGAATACTTTTCTTTCACAAAATCATCAAACCCTTTCACTGACACCCACCCATTGAGGGAACATAAAGGTTTTGGACCCCAATCCAATTTAGACTCCCTCATAATGATTAGGCAGTGGTGAAAACATCATGGTTCAGCACAACTTGCATATCATCAGGTATGAGATTTAGCCATTCAGGTGAGAGTAGAAACATGTCAAGCTTGCTACAAGTTGATCCACCACTTTTGAACCACATATATTGTCTTCTTGCAAGTGGAATCTCCAGAAGCTCCATGGAGTCAATAAAAGTGTTGAATTCTCCATTTCTGATTTACTTGATGTCCACAATCTTGTTTCCCATCTTCTCCCAACTGGTTTCCTAACAACATTGAAGTCCCTTGCAAGGCACCAATTGTCTAAAAACTATGTTTTTAACTGCTAAAGCTCCCCCCAAAGTTGCTTCTTCCTTTCCATCTGACACGAGTAGGAAATATTGACAATCACCCTAGACTCCCACTTTTCTTTCCATCTTCCTCTGAAGCCAAGGTATCCTGCTCTAGAAAACAAGTCAGATACCTAAAAATTCCTTTTACCCCAAACACACATGAGCTCCCCTGCCAAATTATCTGAAGGAACACTTCTACATTCAAAATCAAAATCATCCCAGAATGAGCCCATTTGTTCCATGCATTCCCCCATTTTCATTTCCTACAAGCAAATGAATTCAACACCCTCTTCAGTTACCAACCTTTGAATCCTTCTACCTTTCCCTTTCCCATGTATCCCTTTGATATTGTAAGACAAAATAATCATGGGTCCACCACAGATGTCCCTTCTGCTCCTTGTCCCTATGCCTCCTTGAAATGATCATTATCCCTTTATTCCAAAGTAAAGAACCTTTGAACCACTAAGGCATCACACCCCTATATGATGCTCCCATTGCCATACCAAACTCCCACAGATTTGTCACTTCATGATAGTTGTCATTCATCCACAACACCCCAGATGTACGACATTGGCTTGTAAGGGGGAGGAAACCAAATCCCAACTGCCCGCACTCTACCACAACACCTTAGATGTATTCTGAAGCGGTGCAAGACAAGCCACACCCACCACCGAGACATTCGCACTCTGCCACAATGCCAATCTTTTTTGCTTCTGCTTAGATCTCATGATAATGGAAAAGGATCTACTGTAATTGCATTTGTGACGTTTACTGATACCTTCCCTCTGGCTAGACATGAAACTGTCATTTCCCTCCTCTTTAGAAATCAGATCCCTATCCATAAAACTCCACAAGGATCTCTGAGAGGTGATTAGTTAGGGGTCGAGTCAATGCTCTTTCGACTGTGAAGGTTCCTTCGGCATCTGATGTGCTTCCTCAAAGACCCGAATACATGAAATAGGTCCAAGTGAAGGATCTCCCCTTAGGGACTCGTCCTTAGAATTTGGCCCATGTGAAATCTCTTCCCAAAATGCTACTACACCTCCTTTTATAGTTTAGTTATCTAACACCTCCCTTCCAAATTTTGCCTCATTAACTTGGGCCAAAATGTTAACATCTTAGGCCCAAGTATCATACCCTCCACTCTCTCCAATCCCTTCACTTATCTGATTTTCAACCACATCCCTTACAAAATTGGGCTCATTTAGTTGGGCCTGATTGACCTCTTGCCCAAGCAAGCATTACATTGCCTATCCACCTCGACAACCCCTATCAACTGAGTATTTTTTAATATGATCCTCGTATAAGAACACCCTTACTTGACACAATTCCCCAAACATTGTACCTACTTCCTCCTTGTCCTCATTACATGATGCATCCCTATCCCCTATCGCACCCACACCACACCCAATCCCCTTCCCATACTTGACAGGCTCACCCTCCTTATGTTACACTTCTTGTGCATAGGAAACACCTTTTCTTCGCTTTCTCTGATATATTTCCGACAAGACCACCTTTGTTCTTTGACCCCCAGAAAAGTATTTGGAATCTTTCACACAACCCTCACCCCTTTTCTTATACTTGGCTAGATTTGCAATGAGCTTCATGTTGCCAATGCAAATCTTGTCAACTCTTCCTTCCAAAACTCTAGGTTTTTCCACCTCTCTGAACTTAACAAAGTCATACCTAAGGCCAAGCTTGTTAAGTCTTTTCGAGATGAAAACATCAACCACCTTGCCTCAACGTATGAATACATTCCTTAGCTCATGTTCTTGGAGGTCTTTCAAGATGTGAGTAAAGTAAAATGAGCATACTTCTCTTCCATGGCTAGTCTCCCTATAACCGTCGTCTCTCTTTCTCCCCTGGTCCCTCATGTCAATCTTCTCTCTCTGTATCCCTTTTCCATAGCTAGTCTCCCTATAACCATCGTCTCTTTTTCTCCCCTCGTCCCTCCTGTCAATCTTCTATGTCTCTCTCACTCCCCATTTGAGTCGCAGTTACAAACTAATATTACTTATACTTCTTCTATGTACTGTATGATACCTATAATGTGAGGGCTAAATTGTATTTAACTATATATGGAATTGAATTGTATCTTTTATATATATATATATATATGTGTGTGTGTGTGTGTTAGTTTTCACATGATATTGTTGAATACATGTTTATAATTTTCACGTTTTATAAATATAAGCATAGTTACAACGATAGCCTCTATGGTGAATTACAATAATAGTGGTAGTGGTCCGCCTAGTTGTGATGGTAATGGTGGGGACGTTGGTGCTACCGTGCTGATAGTGATCATAGTTACATAAACCAAGCAATGATCGCGGCAAGATAAAGTTAAAGCATTACAGTAATTTGGTAAGATTGTTTAAGTGAAGAATATTAGTTTTTGGTTTTCCAGTTTACTTTATTTCACCAACATGCAGGCGGTTTCAGTAATTAGCAATAAGCTTCTACCTGTTCACGCCATTTAGTTGATTTCATCAACATAAATACGTAAAGGGCCATTGATGAATGATGATTATTAACTTACATATTGCTTTATATATATATATATATATATATATATATATATATATATATATATTTGCACAATAAAACTACAATATTAATACAGCCATACAGGCAACTAAGATTTATTTATTTGACATTGAAAATGTCATCAATAATACAAACAAACTATATATATTTACTATATTTCACTAACTAGTCACTCATTTGAAAAACAGTCATCTAATCCTTGATTGGCCACGAACTTGCTTTAGCAATTGTGTTCTTGTTCGCCTTAGTTGGCTTTGACATTAGTCTCAGTTTTTTCTATGTCTTGCTTCCTTCTTGCTTTGCATCATGGAGTGTTGTTCATGCAAAAACACAAGAAGATGCACCACAGCCAACTCCTCTATGTACTAAAATCTAATTAAGAACTGTCACTGGTTACACATGTAGATCCTTTAGTTGACTCATAAAGGGCAACTTAGGGTCTTTCTCAATGATCTCAATTTCTTTTTGGCCTTCTGAGCGTTGGTTTGAACTCTCCCGTTCACTTCCTCCAAACACTGCACAAGGTGATAAGAGAAGATCAGAATTTATTAAAAGGAAATTATAAGTTTTCACATAATATATCCTCATGGAAAATAAAATAACTAACCAAATTCTGCACCATGCTAATTAATATTTGCAATTTGCTTGCGGTCCGTGCATGCATAGCCGATATTAATATTAAAAATGTGGTTCTCATATTGAATTGTTCTTATATATATGGTTATGGGAATTGAAAGGATAACATTAAAATCTAGTTTACCTAAATCTGAAAATAAATAAAGGTTTGCAATTGAATAAGCATGTTAATTAGTTACCTGTTGCTTTCTTCTCCTCTCAAGATCAGCCTAAAGATAGAAGCATGATCCAGGTTAGATATGGAATTACCATAATTAATACAGTAAAGAAAAAAATAAACATTCAACAATATTGATCAAATTGTTAATTAAATTAGTAGGCATACCAGAGCTAGTTTAAGTTGCCCGTTCTCTTCTTTCAATTGGTTTAATTCTGCTTCTAATTCAACAGTGTATGCCTGCCAAGGCAAAATTAGAAAAGGTTATGTCAGGCAAAGGAATGTCATTAACAACAATAATTGTCAAATATTTACATATTATGAAATCTAGGCGAAATACATACAAATTTCTTACAATATTTATTTAATCTTGGCCATTCCTTTCTCTTCCATTCTCCCCACCCCATTTGCATCCAATGGTTTATACTTAATATAGCCTGAATTAACAAGCAAGCATTTTGTTTTTTAAAAGTTTAAAATTTGTTACCCCTGTAGTGCAATTTCACTCATTTTGTTAAAAAATTTTAGGAAGTTTTCTAAGGACAAGAATTCTCAAAAGTTATCCCTACTTATCTTTCGTGGTGGTGATCCCTACTTATGCACCTTTTCTTTACCTTTTCCCCCAATCACTGGTAAACAGTTTATCATTAATAATAAAAAAAAGGCTATTCTCACATCTTTTTATCCTACCCCTTTACACCCTCTCTTTGGTCAATGAAGGAGGAAAGAGTTTATCAATAAAGGAGATGTAAAGAGTAGTGTAATTAAAAAAATTCTGTCATAATTAATTTGATGCTAACTGTTTTGCCTGCCACCAAATTATCAGTTATGGGGGAACCCTCCAACTGAAAACCACAATGCACCTAGGCATGTGGCAGCCAACAAAATGCACTACAGAACAATCTTATTGACAATTTAACATCTTCACAGACCAAGCTACTTAAGAAAAAATAATCCTCATTCTATCAGAATCAAAATTCCAACCAGATCTTGTGGCAAAATTAGTAGTTGATTTTAATATCAGTCCTATAAAGAAAAGTTAATCACGTTACCTTTGCTTAATTTATGGGGAAAATAACAAAACCTATCCCAGTGGCTATTGTAATGGCTTATAAGATTAAATATTGTAAAGAATGGATATATGTATGACATGTATTTACATTAAGCAATGCACATTACACAGTAATCTCTAAGAACCAGATAAACAACACAAGTATAGTTCACAAGATGAATAATTAATAAGACATCTAGCTTCATAACTAGTGCAGTTTGTGAAATTAATCAACAAGGTATGTCTACCTGTTTTCTTGCTCTAGATCTGGCTGCTGATTCTCTGTTCTTGATCATCCTCCTCTGCCTTCTCTCTACCACCTTCTCCACAGGACCATCCAACACCCTCTTTCTCCCTCTCAATACACTAATGTCCATCCCGAACTGACCACCAGAGTTTTCGCCGGTTCCAATCCCCTCCGGTGAAACCGGGCTCACTGGCGCCACCATTCCCATGTTACTCACTGCCGCATAGCCACCGCCACCATTCAACACCCTCCCTCCAAAGCAAACCCCCGGTGGCGGCACCGCCGCCGGTGGATACCCAACATCCCTCTTTCCATTTCCAGCATACCCAGAAGAATCCCCAATTGCACCACCAACACCACCCTGAGGCACAGCCTGGTAAGGCGGTGCAACCACATTCCCACCACCACCGCCACCGACATCGACGCCACCCGCCATCCCCATTACCGGCCTACCGACAAAAGAAGCCCCCATTGTAGGGTTGTTATTTGCATACATGCCATACTGCTGCATATGTTGATGTGCTGAAGCTTGAGCAGGCATGGCAGGCATTGCAGCCATTCCACCTTGTTCCCTAACTACCCCAGCTTTAACCAAGAAATCCTCCAAAGTCATCTCTCCAAAGGTAGGTTGGCGAGGGGCAGATTCGGTATTCTGCACATTATTATTATTACTACCACCGCCACAATTGTTGTTAGTGTTATTGTTTTGCTGTTGCTGTTGTTGTTGCTGAGATTGTTGTCCTTTGTGTATCTCAGACCAAACCTCGTCCACTGTTTTCCTACACAAGGGTGCAGGAAGTGTTAGAGAACCTTGCCGAGGAAGGCTTGGTTGCTTCCTTATCACCCCTTTCTCTGTCAAAGCTTCTAAAGACAAGTTGTTCATGTTGTTGTTGTTGTTAGAGACGGAATTGTTCAAAACTTGATTCTCTTCTGCACTCCATATGCTGCTGAGGAACTCGTCCATGTTCATGGACCCGAAGTTCTTGCCACTCTCCCATAGCGTGTGCTGGAACTCGTCAAGGGTGAGGGAGTATATCGAAGAAGATTGTCTTCCCAGTGATGAAAATGGATCGTTCTTGTTGTTGTGTTGTTGTTGCTGCTGCTCCAATTGTAGCGGCGATTCGACCTCGTTTTGGGAATTCATCTCAGACTCAGGCACCACCATATGTTCTTCTTGATTTCTCTCCTTTTCTTTTTTGCTGCAAATTAAGATGCCAAGTCAAACACAACCTCTTAAGTGTTGTTTGTGAAAGGTCAAAAGATGAGTAAGGGAGAAAAGATAATAATATATAACGTTATTATGATGGTGATCTTTCTTGTGATGGAAGCAGTAGATTCTCTGTGTCATTCAATTTTTCCCACAAAGTCAACGGAGTTAAACACTATTTTTATTAACTATATTTGGATATCTACAAATCTACCCTTTTCTTGTATGATACCAGTATATTCTCTTTATTTTCTTTATTAAGTATACCATAAAATTCCTATATAGAAGAGAGAGAATTGTGGAATAAAATACACATAATGTAACAGAGAGAAATAAAAAGAAACAATAAATTCATTAAATTATAAAATATATTGTAGTGTTTAACATTACTCTTTTTTTTTAAGTAAACTGTGAAGATAATTTAATATATTTTATTTTAGTTTTATGGTTACAAATAAATTAGAGATCGATTCCACTATTTTTCGCCTTTTCTTTTTAGTCATTCACCCTGCCTTTAGCTTTATGACAAACCATACACAATTTTGTTGAAATGTAAGAACACAAGTTAGTAAGAGAAAAACCCTACCAGCTTTTTTTATTTTTATTTTTGTGATTCTTATTTTGTCATTGTATTACTAGAGTCTAGATATAAATACAAATAGCACAATCAAGTTGACTGAAACGTGTGTATAGCCAGTGATGCTACTTCAAGACAACGGCACCATTCTCGCTTGTGGATGTTGCGCGAGAACTAGAGACTCCATTTCTTATGTCTATCACTAACGCCAATGCCATTATAGTGACAATCCTACAATGTTGTAAAATAATTTTATTTCAATCACAAATTAATGTTCATATAACTTATCATAAAGATTAGTAAATTTGTCGTATGCATAGTATAAGTTGTATTTAAATAAGAGTATAAATTATTCTATCAGTATATAATATATTTTCTCATAAACAAATAACACCTTAAAGACTTATTTAAATAAGTTTCTCTAAAAACACTTGTAGGAAAAAAAATACTACTATGATTAGCTAATGTAAAGTTTAATGATTAGTGGGTGAAAATCGAAAAAATTCATCACATCTTTTTCTTCTTATTTTTCTTTTTTAGAATTAATTCTAAATAAGCTAATCCAAATTGACCCTAATTTATATTTTATAGCTAAATACTACTATGAACCATCAAAACTGCACTGCATCCTGGTGAGCGAGTCACAAAATCAACGATTAATAATCAAGTAATAAAAAAGAGTATTTAAGTACCTTAAACTTTATCTTTTTTACAAGACACCCTAAACTTTATCTCTTTTGCAAATAGAGACCATAAACTTTAATTTTATTTCAATCAATCCTTAAACTTTATCTCTTTTGCATATAAAGACCTAATTTCAATTTGATCTCAATTAATTCTTAAAAATGACTCCTTTCATAAACAACATTTTATATTAAATTGGGGTTAAATTACTAACAAAAGAATCTCAATTGTTTATTAATGTTTTTTATAAATCACTTTTCAAACATTAAAACATAATAAAATTGAAAATTAAAAATTAAAACAATCAAATATTTTTTTATTAATGTTATTATTTTCCCTTTTTATATATCTCTTTTAAATTTATATTTTTTTATTACATTTTAAATATGAAAAAATGAGGTGTCGATTTATGAAAAAGTTAAAATTAAATATCAATCATAATAATTTTAAAGTTTATGGTATCTATTTGAAAGGAAAAAAAAAAGTAAAGTTTAACACTTAATGTTCTGTCCCAAAAAAAAAAAAACTATGAAATAATATAAAATTGAGTTGAAGAGTGCGCCTTTCCCACAGAATCAACTCTTTTTACTTTTGTCGGGTGCAACAAAGCATATGAAAATATTTTGCGTAATATTTAATATTATCCAAAACTAGATGATGGAGATACAAATGTTGATGTTGATTCTTGTTCCACTGAGGAGAAAATTGTTTCTCTCCACTGAATCCCGCTTAGAAATTACTAAGTCAAGAATATTATCAGTATCGAGTAGCACGGAAAGTTGAAAACTGCACCGCTACCCTTTGTCTAGTGCCTATAAATATCGAAGCAACAACCGGTTTTATTGGCATACAGAAAAGTTCAGTAGGTAATAGGCATGGACCTCCATAACCATTACTACTGTACCAAATAGAGGTAAAAATATAGTAGAACCTTGTCACAATCATGTTTGATTTTCTTATCCTAAACTTTATTAGAAAATTATGGTAATTTTTCATAAACTTCTATGTAAATGCTTATAAAGAAAAGAAAGAAAAAAAACCAACGGATCGGATCTAATGGAAAAACACAATATGATAAATCAAGATTCGAATTTCTATTAGAAAAGGTGTCCAAATTTAATATCGACTTAGTATAGAGTTACTTTCAAGGAAAGAGACATGTAGGAAAAAATATATAAAAAAAAGCCTAATTTATTTTATTTTCTTAATTTTTTTCCTTATACAAGTCCATGAACAAATTTCAGTATTTCACTCTTTAGGTGCCTTACGAAAGTAATAATAATAATAATAAACAATTCAAAAATATGGCATCCCTTAAATGTCATGTTCACATTAGGCACCGAAAAGGCGAAAACACCAAGTGGCTCAAATATAGATATGATATTGACAAAAGTTTATTTTTCAGCACAGTACTTCATCAATTAATAAAAAAATGTTACATATGAATTTTAATAATTATTATAAAATTAAAAAAAATTTTAAAAAAAAAAGTCTTGTGATTGATCGATGAGAATACATATTTTTATTTCAAAAAAACATTTTTAAAAGACTCGAAAGGGAATACTCGAAAGAAGGAAAAACATAATGAAAAACGAGATTAAGGTATACCAAACCAGCTGATCCAATATCACAATTAATTAATCATTGTAATACTCTCTCTACTATTAAATCAAATTTATAAAATCATGAGTAAAACTGGATAAATAAGAAATGACACCCTTTGGTTAAAAAATTAAAGACATGACACTCTAATTATTTTTTTTAATAAATTTCAGTCCAAAATAAAGAGTGTATTTGAAAATATAAAATATACATGCATGTGTCGTTTCCCACGAGATAAAAAAAAATATACAATATGCATGCTACTACCAAATCCTAATGCTTGCACGAACATTCAAATAAAGAGAGTTAAATCCCACTAAAATCAAACCAATTAACGATCAAATACCAACTCAAGGACCAAGCATGCACCATGTGCCTTTGTTATTAATCTACATCTCAGTATACAAACCAAAAGATAGAAGAAATCAACCAAGGTGCAATGAAAACAAAGGATCAGCAATTATACATAATTACAATATTACACAAGAACAAAGCATATATAGATAAAGAGATACCTGAAAACAAAATGTTCACCCCAAAATGCTAGTAAATGATCAAGCGAAACACGTTCCTTGTGTACCCCAAAAAAACCCTAAAACTTATTTATAAAGGCTTGGGATGTGAGGAACTGAAAAATAAGAGTTTTTTTTGCTTCGGGTGTTTTTCGGAGTGTCAACACTTAAACACACTGTATGTTCAAGCTCACAAACAAAGACGCCACAAAAGCTAGCACACGGCGTTATTATTAAAGAATAAAAGAGTTGTTAAGTGCCGCAACGTATTATATATAAATTGAGGAATTAAGATTGTCCCATGTAGAGATCAAAAAAATCAGAGACCAAAACATTGCAGCCTTCGCCACGTTAAGGACAGGTGTCGTTTGTGCAACCTAGTTTTGGCGCAGTCCCTGCTTTCAGCTCAACACGTATACGTACCCTTTAATTTGTAAATTTCTTTCTCTTTTTTACTATTTTTTTTCCCTTAAAACTTAATGCGAGTGTGTACGCTTTGATTGTGAGGTATCGGATGCTACGACAAACCACGAAAAGGATATCTATTTGTGGTGAACAACATACCTTGGTAGTACCAACTACTAGTGACAGTAGACTTTGTTTCTAAATTCAAATAATTCATTATTTAAATTTAAATTTTGATTAATTTTTAATATAGAATATATTATATAAGAAAAATACTCATTTAATATAAATTTAGGATTTTCAACCAAGATTAATTATTATTTTTTATGATAATAATTTTGATTTGAATCTTTTTTGATTAATTTCTTTCCTGCCATGGCAATCGGTGGTCAAAATTAATTAGTAACCATTTTATTTTATTATATTATATTATTCTTTTTTAACCTATCTTATCTCAACTTTTCCACCAATCAACATAATTTTGTACAAATTTGAACAAATTTTAAGAGAAATTACATTGATTGTAGACGGCTAATAAGAATAAACTCTTATTTTGACTTAGTGTTTACCAAAAGACATGGAAATGATATATCTGATAGACTTGCTAAGGTAGCATTTCATTTCATGATTGTTACTCTGCAGAAGACATGCACCATCAGATCTGTCTATATGTTTTGGAATATGATGTGATGACTTTATCATGTGAGAGTCGATATGTTAATTTGGATTATAATTATATTTTTGTAATATTTTAATTTCTATAATTAAGGATTTTAATTAGATTATAAGAAAATTAAATTTATTTTTAATGTATATCATTAATTAATTAATTATGAGATAATGAATTGTTATATTTATGTCTATGTTATGTATATGTCATGTTGTATGTATGTTTTGATGAGTTTGAGTGCATGGACCTTGAGTCATGAGAAAAAGATAGATGAGTTTAGTAAAGTGTGGGGGTGTAAATAGAAGGAAGTGAGAGAGTCATAGTGTGAGACCTTGAAGTTTCTTGACTCAAGGGATCTTGCAGTGGTATTCTTTTCGAGTGTTGAGGCTAGTTTAGTAGTAAGGAACTCTCTTCCTTCCTCTCCCATCTTCTATTTTCTTTTTCCTTAATGGACACTTTTGAAAGTTTATAAAAGTGTTCACTTTCATGGTTTTGATGCAGTATTTATTGGTTTTTGGGGGGTTTGGGGGTATGGATGGTGAGGAATTGTTGTGAGAGTAGGAGAAAGCTTCCATCTTGGACCCAAAGTTTCTTGCTTTACTTATTCTTCTTCACAAAGTCATCTTTTGAGTTTGAATAGGTAAGAGAAGTTTTATCATTTTTCTATGTTTAGGTTGTTGTTGATTGGTTTTAATGTTGTTAAAAAATGAATCATGTTGCTTAAAAATGATAGTTTGAGCATTTGAGGTTTTGAGTTTTGAAATTGGGGTTTTTGATTATTTGATGAATATTGGTTAAAAGTTCTTATTTGTGAAAAGTTTTGATGTTGCTTATGTATCGAAATTGATAAAAAATGATTTGGGTTTGTTTTGGGATGATTTGGAAGTCATGAGAGACAATTTTACAGAATTTGCGTCCAATGACCAGTCTTGTGTCCAATGACCAATTTTGAGTCCAATGACTAGTTTTGATGTGGATGTGATTAATGTTTGTTTTCCTTGCGTAAATTAATTATTATGAGATCTTAATGAATTTGTATTGATATGAGATGTGATTGAGATGATGTTGTTTTATGATTATAGTTGACTTTATGTTGAGATCATAAGATTCAATTTATGATTTTTTGGTGAGTTGTTTGTAAGAATTCAAGATATTGGAATGTCTTGCTATGCTTATTGAACTATAGGTGGGTTCATAAGCGTGATGAATATATGACTAGTGAATCTATGATGTTATAACCTCTTATAGTATTGAAATTGGTGAATGAATTAAATTGATGATGATGATTGAATGTATTGATGATGTGATATAATGTTGGACTTGAATGATCATAACATACATGCATTGATGAATAACATTGCATGTGAGTAAACGTGTAAGTTGGAGGTGTTAAGAAGGTCCTCAACCTAGTGTTGGAGGTTGTTGTGGTGGCTTATGTCTAATGGGCTTATAGAATGGATGGGTGGACAAATCCTTAAATAGATTAGAGTCTCAACATGACATAACATGATAGTTAGATATGTGCATTGATAATTGTGACTAGAGAATATGTTACTTGAGTCATAGAAATACTATGATGTGTGATGATTGATGGACTGATGATGATGATGGCGTATGATGATTGAAACTTTATGTAATGATTGATAAACTAATGATTATCATGAGACGTCCTGTTAGGAAAATTCTAAGACTTATGCTTTATGTATGATTTCTACATATTATGTTAAATATGTGATGATAGTGAAATATGCTTTAATTATTAAGTTTTATCCCATTTTAGTATGTTTGTTTTTGGTAAGTTTATCATTGTATTGTTGCACATGTGGTTCGTGCCTATGACAATCCCGTATTTGGCATACGTGGGGAACAAACGGATAGTAGGTGGTCCCTTGTATTTGGAGGCTTCATGGATATTGTATCTGGACGTGAAGACGCATTATGCATTTTTGTTTCCTCTTTAAAGTTATATATAGTGTTGACCGACTCAAAATTTATATAGTTTATCCTTATAGTGTGATTTGTGTTTATATGCATGTTTTAAGGAGATTTAAATTACTATAGTGTTGTATGTATATCATGTGATGTTTTATTTTTGAGTTGTGCATTTTAGCCTTTGGCCTTTGAAATGAAAAAAAAAGTTGGCAAGCATTTTCATAATCAAATTAATAGAAAAAAATTTAAATGAATTAAAATAAAAAATTTCGCTTAAGTTAGTTCCTAATTTTATGTAATGGTAACGGGTCACTACATATTTAACTGAATTCAGATCAATCCATCTCTTGTATAACTTTTATATTTACACATTGAAATTCAAGAAATTTTCATACAATGTGGTTTAAACATCTATCTAAACACACACCCAAATAATATGATCTCCAACTTTAGAAAGAAAAAAAATAATTATTATAAAAGTGAACTAATTTACTATACATATCAGTTTATAATTAAATAAAGCTATAAAAAAAAGACCTTTACGTTATTAATACATGCATTATTTATTTATCAGTTTGTACTTTTTTATGATCTTGTCCTATTTGTTTAAATTATGTCTTTATCTAACTTTTCCACCTATTATAGTTTTTTTTTATTTATGTTCCTATCCATTAGAATGGTTATAGAATATCAATATATTTATAAATTATATTATTTTGTAATATGCCATATTATTAGTGTAAAATCACAACATTTACATCAAGAACTTAATTTTCAATAAATACAAGTCAGACACTAATAATTATGGTGTAAAACAAAAATCTAACATGATTCCCAGAAAGGCAAAAATATTGTTTGACGTAGTCGAGTGTACAGTCGTCAAAATGGCTCCTCCCAACCTAACCTTGGCTCGAGTTGACCAAAAGGCCCGTAGGGCCAAAAAAAATCGTCGGGCTAAAAATTCCCCAAAGCCTGCAAGGCTAAGGTTGGCTTATGGGCCTTAAGTTTCATATTATGGCTTACTTTTTTAATACTTAAGTCAAGGTTAGCTGAACTCGACCTTGAATGAGGTCAGTCAAAAATAACCCTAACCGAGGTTGGCAAAATTAATCATAGATGAAGATGGTCGAAAATCGCCTCGACTGAGATCGATTGAATACAAACCTAACTGAGATCGGCCGAACACAACCCTAGCCGAGGTTGGCCGAACACAACCTTGGTCGAGATTGGTTGAAAAAAACTCTAATTGAGGGTTGCCAGAAACAACATTGGCTAAGGTCGACCAAAATTAAGCCTAGCTAAGGGCAGCCAAAAACAACCTGGTCGAGGTTGACAAAAAATAATCCTAGTCGATGTCAACCAAAAACAGTCGACCGAGTTAGGCCAAAAACAGTCATTGTCGAGGTCGGCAGGAAATATCCCTGGCTGAGGTTGGCCAAAAAATAGCTTTGATCAAGCTTGAATGAAAATACCCTTGGCTGAGGTCAACTGAAAACATCCCCGACCGACGTCGACCAAAATTAACCTTGATTGAGGTCAGTAAAAAATTAACCCTATCCAAGGTCAACCAAAAATTAACCCTACCCTAGGTCGGTCGATAATTAACCCTACCCAAGGTCGACAAAAAACAAGCTAGCCAAGGTCAATTGAAATTAATCCTAGTTGAGGTCAATCGAAAATAATACTAGTCGAGGTCGACTAAAAACAGTTTGGCCGAGGTCAGCCAAAAACAATCTTGGTCGAGGACGACCAAAAATAGCCTTGCCCGAGGTCGACCGAAAACAACCTCGACCCACGTCATCCAAAAATAGCTATGGCCGAGGACAACCAAAAATAACTCTGGTCGAGGTCAGCTAGAAATTAACCTAGTCAAGGTCGATCGAAAATAACCCTAGCTGAGATCGACTAAAAATAGCATGGTAGAAGTCACTTGAAATTAACCCTAATCAATGTCAACTAAAAATTAACCCTAGCTAGGGTCAACCAAGATTAATCTAGTCGAGGTCGTCAAAATTAACCCTAGTCGAACCCAAGCAAAAAGAGCCAACCAAGGTTGGCCAAAATCAACCCTGGTTGAGGAAGACCAAAAACAACCCTAGCCGAGGTCAATCAGAAAAAGTCCCACTAAGGTCGACCAAAAATAGGTTTGGTTGAGGTTGGCTGAAAATAACCTCAACCGAAGTTGGCCGAAAATAATCTTGGTCTGAGTCGAGATAAAACAATCCTGACCTTGGTCGGTCAAAAATAACTCTTGATCGAGGTTGGCCGAAAATAACCTGACCTAGGTTGGGGAAAAAAAAACAAGATGCATATGAATGATGCATGGCATGGCATATCCCGCACACGTACGGAAGCATGAAAACGTGCTTCCTCTCAAACAAGGCATCTTCTCCCACGCCTGGGATTCCAGTGGCATGCCATTCCTAATAAGGGGGATTATGGGCTGGCCTTGATCTTTAACCATGGCCCAATCCTGGGCCCAAATAATAAAATCAAGCATCTGGGATTTCACAATGTTGCTACCTGCACTCTATTTTTACCTCATTTACTTCTAAGCGGCTCCCGTCACTCTTGTTTTATTTTGCAAGTAATACTTGTTATTACAAGTTACACGATATACAAGCTAGCTTTCAAAATTTTAACTCCAGAGAGGAAAAAGAAGAGGAAAAATGAAACCTGTAACTTTAACACAATTCTAGTGATGGTACAAATAGTCAGGCCATGGAAATAAAAACAATGCAAAGAGACACTACAGAGACAAATTATTAGGAGACAAAACTATCCATTTTATCTCAAGTACAAACTATCCATAATAAAAGATAAATAAATAAAATAAATAGCAAGAAGCATATTCTTTTTCAAAATGTTTTAATTTATTTGTTATTAGCTGATGAATTTCCAAGAATAATCAAGGCTTAGTTCCATTGGCCATTTTACATGAGCTTTTAGCTCAATGATGCAGATTTTATTTTTTTTCAACAAGGACAACAAAGTTTGAATTGTCAAAATTTGCTTTATAAGTGCACTCTTGTGGCGGCAAGCTGGCAAGGGCACAGGGATGGGGTCATTTTTCGGGATTGCTATGGACAGGTGCTAGCAGCAGCTACTTGTGTGAATCACCAATGTTTTACTCCGAAAATTGCAGAAACAATGACTTTCAGATGGACTATTCAGCTAATTCAACAACTCTCTCTCCATTACCTTCTTCTATTTGAGACTGATTGCCAAGAATTCTCTAGCTTGGAAGAATGGAAGTGTGGATAAATGTACATACTTTGATGGTATTCTGCAAGATTGTGAGTATCTCTTGGGACATAGAAACAATTCATGCCTTGTTCATACTAGAAGGACAGAAAACATTGTTGCAAATCGTCTAGTTAGGATTGCTTTTTCTTTTGCGGATTTAGTCTGGATTGAGGATATTCCCTCACAGATTCTCTCATTTGTAGCCCATGAGTAGATGACCTTTCCAGCCCCTAGTTCCGTTTCATAATATACCATAGATTTAATTTCAAAAAAAAAAGAAGCAAAGTTTGAATTGACTTATATATAAAAAAATTAAAGTTTGAATTTATGACTTTGTATAACCTATCCAATGTTTGACTCCCTGACCTATCCCTAATGCATGTCTGATGTCTGGTTACGACTTCTATTAACACAACAAATTGTGTAAAAAATAAGTTGCAAATTCAATTATGATTTTTTTTTTCTGTCAAAAGTCGTAAGTGTATTTCAACTCATTAGATTAAAGACTAATTCGGTTTGTGATATTCGATCATATATATTAATTCACGAGCTGTCGTGCATGGATTTTCCCATCTATTTTTTTAAAAAATTGAGACGTATAAAATGCATTCCATGATCATTATAGAAAAAAGAAATCCTAGTACTCAATAACGGTATTATATTCTGGTGTCTCATTTTCTACGGTTCAACTCTAGCGTTATGAATCTCACTAATCCAACTGGACCACGACCCTCTCCGCTAATATTGCTGACAAATAATCAAGTCATCAATGCGTGGATTAAAGTTCATTCTAATTTTGCCAACTCGATCGTATGCCTAGCTTCCTTCACATACAAGTAAAGCAATGAGAACAGCACCATGCAATCGATGGATACAGCATAAATGGCACGAGAACATGAATTGGATGGTTCACTAATGCAACAACATCACCACACCTTAATCCCCGTGGTGGTGCACGCAGGAAGTATTTCCTGTTTAATTAAAACACAGATTCCTAATTAATCGTTCTAATCATGGTTATTGTCAGCGCCGCTTTATACAACGCGTGGAATAGCCTATGATTTAATCACTTTTAATTAATTTTATATAACAAGTATTGTATGTTATAATGCTGAAAACAACGTACTTGTAATAAAACTTGAGCATCATTAGTACGTTGGACCTTATTATATATGCTAGAAGTGATTAAGGATTCAGTAAAAAAAAATAGATTAAGGATTCAGAATTAACTATCATTTATCTATGGAACAAGTTTGATTTTTCATTATGTTACTAAAATCTTATTTGTTGGACAATAATTTTCAGGAGATCTTCAATTTTAGTACTGAGAAACTAATTGAATAAGGGTAAAATTGATTGTCATTTAGACCTCCCACTGTACAAGTTTTAATACCAAAAAAAAAAAAAAAAGAAACATTAATTGCAGAATATGTGCCTAAGATCCTGTAATAAAGCTTTTGCATCTTATACTACCTAGTGATCATTCCAAGAGCGTAGTGCAGTTCATTTAAAAAGCTTCTTAAATATTAAAATATACTATAACATAACATACATTTCATTTCTATATAAGCCACCTAAACTCACTCTTTGTTCAACACACAAGCTAGCCACTACTGAACCAAAAAAGGAAAGAGGCAAAAGAACAAGAGATCAGAAAAATGTTTTCAGAAAACACCCTTTGGCTTATGCTTGCTATTTTCTCCCTTAGTGCTTCCATCACACTGGCCTCTGACCCTGATCCAGTCCAAGACTTCTGCATATCAAACCCAATATTTGGTGCCATCAAAACATCACATGACATGCACTACATTCTCCCATGCAAGAACTCCTCCGAAGCCACCACTGAGGACTTTGTCTTTTCAGGACTCAAAAAAGCCACAGGGAACTTCTCAGACACAGGCCTAGCTGTGGTGTCAGCAAGCCCTACCAATTTTCCAGGACTCAACACTCTAGGCTTGTCTTTTGTGCGAGCCGACATCGAAGTTGGGGGCATCAATCCACCCCATTTTCACCCGAGAGCCACGGAGCTAGTTCATGTGGTGCAAGGAAAAGTGTACTCAGGTTTGTTTTTTCTTATCAGCAAATGTTAGTTGTTAATTATATAGTTGTTATTTTTGTTTTGTTAGTGGGACAATTCAAATCCACCACCTCTTCCTTCTCCCTTCTCTTTTTACCACAAAGTCAATCTTATAACTCTATGTACTTAGGTTTTGTTGATTCCAACAATAGGGTGTTTGCTAGAGTACTTGAGCAAGGAGAGATCATGGTGCTCCCTAAAGGGCTAGTGCACTTCATGATGAACGTTGGCGATGAGCCTGCCACATTGTTTGGAAGCTTCAATAGCCAAAACCCTGGTATTCAGAAGATACCTTCTGCTGTGTTTGGCTCAGGGATTGATGAGGAGCTTCTACAGAAGGCTTTTGGATTGAGTTCTAAGCAGATTGGGACCTTGAGGAAAAAATTTGATCCCAAGACAGCAAGGTAGTTCTGTTGGTCTATGTACCTTTCAGGGTTTGAATCATGTCTTGGGGTTTAAATTTTCTTGCTTTTTTCATTGTTTTGAAGAGTTTTCAACCTCTTGTCCCACTTTTTGTGTATCGTTGTAGTATTAATTACAATACTATATAAGTAAAGAATATGGAGTGCAGCTTGGTCACATTACCTTGTATTGAAACTCTGAAGCAGCAAATAGTCCATTCCCCTCTCCCCATAATATTAATTATCAAAATAATAAGATTAAAAATGAGATAGGAAAAAATTTCAAGTTACTTAAGTGTTTTTATTGTTGTTCTCTAATTAAAATTGGGGTTTCATCTCAATGATTTATATGATAAAAATTTGTATTAAAAATCAACATAATTTATCAAAAGTAAAACTTTAATTTTGATTAGATAATAACACTGACAAACACGTAAGGTTTGTCCCACAAGGTAATAAGACTTTTGGGCGGTGATATACTTTGAAGGAATGAAGGTTGCTGAAGCACATGATGATATGATTGATGACAAGGAATAATATAATAGAGCTGCGTGGCAACCTAACGAGCTGCTAACTAGTTTTTTACACCCCAAATACTTCAAAAGTCGTCATAGGCTTTTTGCAAGAGATGATAGCAATGATAAGGCTTTGCCAATTAAGAAAAACATTATAGGCAACACTGCCAAAACAAACACGCGACATTATTAAGCTTCAAAATCTATAAATTAATGGGAAACCAGCATTTTTTTTTTATTTTATTGTGGCAAGTGGAGGACATGGTTTTGATTACAATTCAGAAAAGCCAAAGCTATGCCTATCATGAGACACCCAGTAACGCGCATGAATTATTCTTTCGTGCTACAAATTTACTTCTGAATTCTCAGGGGTGACATTATGCTTGGCCTTACACGTGACATGGAAAAGGGTACAAGGGACTAAAGACATTATTGACAATAATTTATACACCCCTCTTTGGAGAATTTAAGTTCGGACAAATTAAATTAGACACAATGCAAAAGTAACACCATAATTGCTTTGGCGTTTTTGCTTTGAAATGTGGAATTTTTCCGTTCAACATAGCCATTCAACTAAGTTGAACGTTTCCAAACACAACCTTAATATACTGAGAAAACACACACACATACACACCTTAATGCGCTGACCCAATAACTAAACCTCAAAAGACATTTACCCAGAGTCCTTAAACCGTGAATGAACCTCAATATGGATGTGAAGCATTGAATCATTGTAAAGAATCTGATAAGATTTGTCCAAAGTCCAAACAAATATCTGGTAAGAAACATCAAAATAACCAAATCAAGAATGGTACATATAAACCTAATGGGATTTAATATATTCTCTCTATCTTTGATCCTCTATTTTAAAATCAGACTAATTTGAACGTCAAAATCCTTGCAAGCACACCACTGAAGTCTATGGAAATTTCATTCGAATATTTCACTTCCGAACACTGGTGCTAAACATAACCATGTTTGATTTAGATGATGGGTATTCAATTTAGATCATAACATGAATCATTTTCCCTTTTCTCATCTATTTATCTACCCCATCATCTATATATCTGTTAGCTGTTTTAATATGAACCACAAACTTCCGTACACGGACATTTAGAACAGTTGAAAATAATTAGCATGTGTCCAAATTCAAGTCAAGAACACGCTGTTGAGAATTGATTTTTGGTAAAAAAAATTAAATAAAAAATCAGGCAGTTAAAAGCCAAACACGATTTTGCAAAAATAGTGCTACTCATCGCCATAGTGTCAGCTTCAGAGTAACTTAAACAAGCCAATTTCTGTTAAACAACTTCCCACACAAAAGAATATAGTTCATACAATTATTGAGTAATTGAATTCTCCCTACCATTAAGTGTACACAATGTTGTTCAAAGTTGATCATACATCATTCTGTTCAACAGTTTGAATCCTCCAAAACTGAGATATTAAATGCTGAAACTGACCTGAGATAGACCGTAACCAATATAGAAGCCGCCAACTTCTCACAGACAGTAACTAACATAAAAGAAGCCTACTTCGCACGTAAAAGTGACTTGATGATAGTATCACTCATACCATCAGCATGAGCAAAAATGTGACCAGAACCTTGGAGTTCATGATAGTTAATCCATGGAAGGTTTTGTGCTATGTATCGTTGCAGTGTAACTGGAACCATCATATCCTCATCTCCTTGCCAAAGATGGACAGAGCCTTCGTTATTTGGAAATGGGTTTTCAAGATCAAGGGGACTATATTCCCAGTTACCAAATCCAATATTTATGTCGCGGTGGATGGTTTCATAATCACCTTGCTGTATTACCTGTGCCTGTGGAAGCCACAAAAAACAAATTTATAAATCTCTATGAAGAATTGAGGTAAGAAACTGATGTTTAAGGGACTTGAAGAGCTAAAACTTTTCCAAGCCAATATGCTAACAGAAACAAGGCATGTTATTATATATTTATGAGAGGAAATTATTTAGTTGAAGACAACTACAGAACTTCAAGCATACTCAATTAGAATGAGGCTAATCAAATTTAATGGTTCAATTAATAAGCTACTTCTAGAACGAACCCAATTCTCACAGAACTATTTCTTTATTAGTGGATGAAATTCAAAAGATTCCATCCATGCTAGAAGGGCACTTACAAAAGTGAAAAGTTGCTTTAGCATTATTCAGATAACTGTAAAATCAAATATCAAAAGTGCATGCTAACAAAGCATTATCAAGTCAAACTGGGTGCACAAGTATCAAATTGTCTTGCTTCAACAAGAATATACATGGCAAAAGTCTTTCCTCTGTAGGTTGGATAAACTACATGGATTAAATGATGTCATTGTGCAATGCCTCAACATGAAAATACATGCATAAAATTTTAGAATTTCCACATCCCTTAATTACAGATGAACCTTTAACATTCAATTTGTTACACATCACAAATTGCGAAAGAACTCAAAACAAACTATCTGTGAAATCAATAAACTTTAGGCAGTTATCCATGGGATGCAGATAATAGCTAATTGGAAAATACAAGGCACTAATATCATGAAGATTGATTTACCTGCTATGCCAACCTAACCAGGTCACAGTGGCAGTACTCTTAACAATTTTCTATATAAGTTGATTAGGTAATTTGAAGATAAAAGAATAAAAAGAATGAGGATATGGCAGGAGCAATGCACCAAAAGCCTCGGGCACAAACAAACATTTTGCTTCTCTGATAAAATATGCTTCAAAATAATTCTCATGCAATTCATTTATTCTGCTCTCAATTGGCAGATGATGTAACAGATATCAAGTTCCAAAAATAAACTCCAAAGTCCATATTCCTAGCTATTCATGGATACAGGGTAAGTATCTTTATCATATATCAACTTTATTGGACCCTTACTATTGTCATTTATCAAATTTAGTCCCCTCATTCTTTTTTTTTTTTTTGCCAATTTGATCCCACTATTTTAAGTGTGTAATTTTGGTTCATCCGTTAACTTAACATTCAATATTTAAAGGAAATGCTGATGTGGATTGCAGTAGAGTGCTATGTTTAGATTTTCACCAAATATTGAATGTCAAATTAGAGGGCGAGTCCTAGTGCAATGGTAAAGTTGTGTCTTGGTGACCGGTTGGTCATGGGCTCGAATCTGGAAACAACTTCTTTGCATATACAAGGAGAAGGCAATTTACAATTACTCTCCCCCATACCTTAGTGAAGTTGTGTCTTGGTGACCGGTTGGTCATGGGCTCGAATCTAGAAACAACTTCTTTGCATATACAAGGAGAAGGCAATGTACAATTACTCTCCCCCGTACCTTAGCGAAGTGAGGAGCCTCTAGCGCCGGAGTATGTTAGTTTTTATTGACTGTCAAGTTAACAGAGATCAAAATTACACAATTAAAGTGTGTTTGAATTTCCGTTAGAAACCATGTTCAACTGGATGAAACGGTGTGCGAGCGGCTATTCATACATAGCCAAAATAGTGGGGGACCAAATATGCATAAAAAATGGGCAGGGGATTTGAGAAATGACAACTGTAGGAAGACAAAAAGTGCAACTAAGCCTTAATTATTACAAAATGCATCAAACTATTGTCAATAATTATACAAGGTTGATATTTAATAGCTATATCTTCTATATATGTCAAACACTACAACACAAGCAAAAAGATTCATAGTTCATAGACCTTTTAATTTAAGAATGAATTTTCAGGCATTTTCTCCCACAATTGTTCATGCAAGAATAACATGATCCAAACCAAATCCTTAGGGAACAAGATATTATTTGTCTACAAATATAATGAACAATGAATCAGACTAAGTACCAGCGGATCATGTTAGACTACCAGTATAATGCATCAATAACATGTGGCTGGTAGTCATGCAAGAATAACATGATCCAAAACTGATACCAATATAATGCATCAATGATCATAGTTTAAATACTCCAGTCTTTTTTTTTTTTGATCGGCAAAAATAAATTATATTTATATATATAATTATAATCAGTACCAGCGGTACTATCAGTACAAGTAGTTAGACTACCAGCCACATGGTTCCAAAATCAGACTAAGGTCAGTCCCAAAGGGAACCAATAGCTGGGTTCAAGTTCTGTTAACATTCCAGTTCCTAAAGATTCTACCCCCCTGTATTAACAAAAACTGATGAAATGTTAGTCGACCAATAGCTGTAGGGAAGTGCAAAGTCTTTCTCAAAACTCCTCATCCACGTCCAAAGTATAAAAATAGCATCCTCCATCACCTTGTTGCCATCAAAAGTCTCATTTGAAAAGATTATTTTATTCCTCTGTTGCCACACTGCCCATGTGAGGGCCAACCACCAGCATCGCCATCTGTTATCTCGAATCCGATTAGGCAAACAGATGGCATGTTGGGAGAAATGCTGCCTAGGTTTCTGCGGGAAAGCTCCTAGGATGTTCACCCACGACATGGATTCCCACCAAAAAGGGAGAATCTTGTGTTTTAAATACTCCAGTCTGAATTTGTGTTTTATATTATATATCTTTTAATATCCATAATAGTAACCAAAGACAAACTATTGTAGTAGCTATTAATTCCAAAAGTTATTTATTTTTTTTATATCTGTATAACATCAAAAACGAAGAACACAGAGTATGCATACAAAGAATTCAGAAGCATTAGGCGGTCAGAATTGTTTACAACCAATTTCAAAAAATGTAGGCATCCACATGCTAAATTAAACAGTTAGAAAAAACTGAAAAACAATTTTCTTTCGTGACCAAATTCCAAGAGAATATATTCACAACATGAATTTGTGCAGTTGGTGAAGTTCTGATCTTTGGAAGCAAAACAATTGCCAACATATTTCAAAATCAAACCATATTTTACGAATTTAACCAATACAGCTAAATCACACTGAATTGCATTCAGCAAAAATTCACAATTTTGTAATCACCTAAAGGCTGGATACCTACCGCATAACTCTTTCTATCGGACAACAACTTAGGCAGAAGTTCTTTGTCTTGATGAGAAAAGATATGTGGACTATGAGCAATTACACTAGATCCTGGGAACCATCGCTGAGTGTTCCACCAGTAAGTTAGCCATGGTACGTAGTGAGCAACACGAAGTGCCCATTGGTCTTGTAATTTTTGTTGGTCATAGGCTTCAGTAGTTAAGTTTGCAGGTAGACCAGGCCACCAGTAGTTGACAACTGGGGCGACAAGTACTGCACCTGTCAGCCTGTCAGCATAAAAAAATTATTTTTACAAAGAGAGGTTGACAGCTGTATCTCACACTGCTAACATGTATAGGCAAGCAAGAAGATGTGAACATAATAACAAAAGAACAAATCATGTAAAAAGAAATATTAGTGATATGCTTTCTGTTTTACATATTATTCTGTTATTATGATTAGATAGTAATTAGTGATTTAGTCATTATTACTCATTATTAGATTGATCCTATGTAATCAATATTGATCCTACTTACTCATTATAAATAAAGGCTGCCTGATCATACACAACACACAACATTACACAGTAACTGTTATACTTTCTAAAACAATGGTGTTAACAATAAACTAAAAATATCCCAAGTCATACCTGTGAGGTATGTACTTAAGGCAGTTCCAAACAACTTGTCCACCCATGGAGACACCAACTACATAGAATTTGGAGCCCAATCCCAGCTGATCTGCAAGCTCTTGTATATCTAGAGCAATGCTTTTTAGTGTACGATTTGGATCAGGATCACTTTCCCCATAACCAGGTCTGTCGAAAGATACAATGTAGATCCCCAGCTCCTCAACAACATCCTGGAAAAACCCATCTTAAATATAATAGTACAAACAACAAAGATATTAGAGAATGCTATGAAAGACAAAAAAAATGTAATATTAATAATTACCGGTGATAGGGTATCGGCAATCACAGCATCATGCCTGCAACTATTAAAACCATGTACAGAGATGATTTTATACTTGGCTGCATCTTTTGGAACACCATGCTCTTTGTATGCCAAATGCCTTCCGTCTCTTAATTTGATTCTTGGTGCTGTTATAGGTGGTCCATCAGGAGTGCCGCATATCTTGGGAGGGGGAGGTTGAATAACCTGATAAGCCCATGCTAGAAACCCAATAAACAACACTGCTAGTGCTGTTCCAAGAATTCCTGAGAGATAATAATGCCAAATTTAAAAAACAGATAAATAAAACTTCAAACATAAAGACTAAATGACAATTTGCAGTCCATAAGTCAAGCATAGGAATATCAAAATACAACTTAATAATTACCCTATGCTCCAATACAGGTGAGACTAGTTATAAATCTCCTAAAGCCAACAGGGGTTGGTTCAGTTGGCAATGATTGGTTTTCATTGTTTATGCTGATTGAAAACAAATAAAGTTGGCAATGATCGGAGCAAGTTACTTAAAAATGCTTAGGTTGGACTCCTTCTACCATCAATCCCCCTTAGCAAGCGAATTTGAAGTACCATTATAAACTAAGGATAAGGCTTGTAGCACACCAGGATTTGGAATGCGATACTCTCCTCTCCCTAGACTTTAGCTTACTAATAAACAAATCTCTTACTAAAGAAAAGGAATGAACAAAATAAAAAGTGACCAACTCCCATTGATAACTAATAAGAATTTAATACGAACACATAGTCAGCATAAAGATTTACTTACACAGTCATCCAAACATCGAATACCAATTCACCATGTGGACTAAAGTAATAACTACTTTCAAAGTCATATCTAAAGCAATTTCTGATTGGTTGCCACTTGTCAGTGTAAAAGTTTCTACACCTATAGTGTATAAAAATTAAACTTAACTAATAAATGACGTGTAAATATGAGGAACGGAATATCATAATGCCCCAGGTGCAATTGCAATCCAAGCCATAATAATAACTATTAAATTGAAACATAATCGATGGTTCATTATACGTGTCCACACAAAACAATCTATACTGGATGGTTATAAATCGTCTGGTACTTGTCTTCGATATCTTCAATTCCTACGGATAAAGAAAACAAAACAAGCGCAGGGAAAGGCTTCCCGAGCTTTCTCGGTGCTCATCAAACAAACAATTTTTTTGGATTAATATTCACATATCCTCATTTCTAACTATAGATGCAACACGACCCAGAAACATTTACAGCTTAAAATGCAATAAAAAACGAAACTTTAACGAAGAGTGAGTGGAACTGCGAAGAGTAACCTGAAGGAAGGGGTAGAGAATTGGTTTTCTTCGCCCTTCTGGTGTGGGCCCGAGCTGATGCAGCAGAAATTTTTCTGTTCACTCCGGTGGCCATTTTGAGAGAAGA
This sequence comes from Glycine soja, assembly GCF_004193775.1. Classification (NCBI taxonomy): domain Eukaryota; kingdom Viridiplantae; phylum Streptophyta; class Magnoliopsida; order Fabales; family Fabaceae; genus Glycine; species Glycine soja. Next base: position 34,459,318 of record NC_041012.1, on the reverse strand, counting down.
AAGACCCACCCGCCAACGGAACAGAGGGAAAGGCCTCAAGTAGAGATAGAGACAGAGACAGAGCAGAGATCTAAGACCTCGGAGAGAGAGAGAGAGAGAGGAAAGTTAGAAATTTAGAATGTTAGATACATCATAGTAGTGTGTAGACTTTTTATTTTTTTATTTTTATAATGATGTACTACTGTAACCTTAGATAAGGCGATCTGGCGAATGGCAATGACGGATTGGACATTATTATCCTTAATTCCTAGCACAACGAATGCATTTGTTATTGTGTATCAAAATATATATATTTTGTAAATTGAGAGTACAGTAATAAACAAATAAGTTTAAGTGTAACATTAAATATTTTTGATAAAACAAATATTTTTACTTAATAAGTTCTTTGAAGTAGAAAATTTGAGAGTGTATCGAAGCAGAAAAAATATATTTAGAGTTTCACATATATTTGTTATTTTATTTAAAATATTTATAAAGTTATATGAAAAAATTATAAAGTATAAATGTTAAAACCAAGTTTTAACTTTTGTTAAAAAGAAATTTTGTAACATTATTCAATAATAATATAAATTATAGAAATTAATAAGTAATTATTTCATTTAATTAATATGATAATAATATTATTATATAATAACAAGTATAATATATATTAAATATTTACAAATAACGAAATAACATGTTGGTAAAAGTACAATAATTTCTTATGATTGTATGTGTTATTGTGTTAATATAAATTATAGGATATAAAAATCTGTGAGTAAATAAAAATTCAAAAATAAAAAAAGAGAGTGAGGGAGAGAAAATAGGAAGGAAATTGGGAAGAGAGAGAACAATTTTTCAAAAAAATAATAAAAAGAAATGAAATGAAAAAGAGAAAGGGTGAGCGTGTGAGACCAAAGAGAGTGAAACTGAATTGTGTAATCTTTATAAAATAAAAAAATAAATATTCATGTTTGTCTTTGAATTTATTAGAGGTTCACAATTAAATTCCTAAAAGATTAAAAAAATTAAATTTTGTCCCCAAGTTTACAAGAAGTACAACAAATTATTTTTAGTATTAGCTTTTTCCATAAAGTCAAATGATTGAGCCTACGTGACTGATGTGATAAGGAGAGGTTGTTGAGTACCAAAAAATTGACTTTTCAATTTGGCCTCTAAACTTAATTAGTTCTTATCATTTTAATCATTTAGTGATATTTTTGGTCTCTGAACTTAAAATATATTGTCATTTTGGTTCTTAAAAATATTTTTAAATATTCAATTAAGTTTCATATTACATGAAATTATTAACATAAATATTATCATATTCTCTCACTTCTATTATTTCTATAATTTTATCATTTAAATTATATTATAAATATGAAACTTAATTTATGAGTGATTACATCACAATAGTAAGTGTTAAATCTAAGACATTACTAACAAGATTCTATAAGGTTTCAAACCAAATATTCTACTTAAATTAAGTTATTATCTTATATGTTATTAACATACGTAGAATGTTAGATTAATTAATTAATTAATCTATTTTATAATATAATATTAATGACGAAAAGATAGTTAAACAAAATTTGACCCATTATAACAATTAAGTATAAGAGGACATGAAAAATAAAAATGTTAGAACCATTTTCTTATATACCTTTTTGCAGTTTTCACATTGTTATTCAACAATTGAGTATTAGGAGACATGGCTCATTATAAGTTAAAATTATACGACCTATAAAATTAAGCATAAAGTATAGTTCATTCATTATATTCTCATTGGAGAAGCTAATTGTCGTCTATCATGTTGAAGTATACAATATATATGACCTACAAAATTAAGTATAAAATATAGTTCACCAATTATATTAGTCATGTTAGAGTATACAAAATAAAATAAAATTCAATAAAAGGTAAAAAAAATGAAAATATCTAATTTCGTCTTAAATTTTGGTCAAATAAAAAAATCCATTTTATATCTCTTTGTTTTTTAATTTCCTCCTTAATTAAATAAATATACTGACTTTTAAAAACAAATCATTTGTTTGTATCTATATATTTACATAATACATATTCTTAATTTCATTCTTAGGAAAAACTAATTTAATTTTAATATATTTATTTATTTTCAATTCTGTTACATAAATACACATTTTAAATATAAAATTTAATAGTTTTTTATGCTTAACAATTATCTTTCATTCAATTTTCATTATCATAAATAATTATTATCACTATAAACAAATGTTATTTATTATCACCATACTAACAATTTATGTATAGTGTAATACTTAATTAAAAATTCAAAAATATTTTACAGATTAAAATGATCATACGTAAAGTTTAGGGTACAAAAGATAAATAAGTGATTAAATCTAAAGATTAAAATGATAATAAATTATTTTTTTCAAAGACCAAATAAAAAGTTAACCTTTTGACGGTGGCAGCCATTAAGCAAATTCATGGACAAAATTTTAATTTTTTATCTTTTAGGAACATAGACACATCTATTTGAGTTAAAAAAAAAAACTAACAATAAAACTAATTTATTATACTTTTTGTAAATTCATAGACAAAATTTTAATTTTCTATCCTGTGGGAACATAATACAAAATTTTAATTTTCTATCATGTAGGAACATAATTATTGGCGTCTAACAAATCCAACTACAAAAATAAATATTATCCTAGAATAAAAGAAGAAAAATGGAAAAGGTGAGATGACAAAAAAGTCCAATTAAAGGACACTGGTCACCAAACTAAAATAGGTTAGTTGTGTAGATATTAGATTAGTATTAAGTAATTAATTAATATGGAGTTAAATGCTCATTTTATGTTTAATTTTAAAAAATATCTGTTATTTTATTTATAAAAATATGTGGCAAGGTATGCAGTATTTATTTTTCTCTTATTATTAATTATTAATAAGAAGAATAATAATCTTTAACAGTTATGATAAGGATATTTATTTTAACGTATTTTTCTTTAGGACATGTTTATTCTTAATTTTTATAAATTTATTTATTTAATCTCTTTTCTTTCTCTCTTTATATCTTTTATTTTAATTTTTTTTAAAATATATAAAAGACAGAGAATGTCTCTTTTCCGTAGTCACAATAATAATAATAATATCATATATATTTTTAATCTCGGTAAATATAGTAATATTGAGATCTTTAATTCATAAGAAGAAGAAAAATTAAAATAAAGCATTTAAAATACTAAAAACAAACATATATATATATTATAAAGACTAAAAGATTTATCAATATATATTAGTCTAAGTAAAATTGAATTCAGTCTCTTCAAATAAGATTTCATATTTAAAATTTGAATATGATACTCACACCACTAATGTCATAGTGATTCAAACAAAATATTTAAATTTTATTAATAATTTATTATTATTATTATTATATGGACTGAAAAAGTTGACACAGATGATGAAAAAATCATTATATATAAAGTACAAAGATAATTTATAATATAAAGATAAGCAAAATGATGTTAAAAAAAGATGGGAAGTTAAAGAAAAAATTACTTTCATGACAGTAATTTAAATTAAGAAACAAAATATTAAAATTAAATTAAGATACTTTAATTGAATCCTTAGATTTCGAACCGAGGTTCTTTGTGCTTGAAAAGAGTACTTGAAATTAAATTAAATCCTTAGATTGAAAAGAAGTGAAAGATTAAGTATAAGATATAAGTTTTATAGAGACGTCTTAGATTAAGGATAAAATTGTAATTTTTTCAGTCTCAAACATATAAAAAAAAACTAAAAATAATTAACTTTATTAAATTATGTCAATCTATTAAAACTTGATATAAGTATAAACTTCCTATTAAATTAAGTGAATTTTGAAGATAATTTATTAAATAAAGTAAAAATAATTAAAATTTATTTATATTTGAGATCTAAATATAACAAAAAATTATATTTGAGACTGAATGGAATAACTTACATTAAAAATATCCCTGAATCCAAAGAAATTATCACCTCTGTACTATAGTACTTGATTACAATTGTAAATACACACGAAAATATAAGAAAAAGGGATTAACTACTTTTCTTAAAAAATTTCCTCAGTTTTTTTAGAAAATACACTAAAAGTGAACATACGAAGCTAAGTTGAAAGTTTTAGGCTCAATAGGATGAATTAAAGGTATCGTCAATAAGAGAAAAAATGTTAGTTTTAAACATTTCTTTGTTAAAAATCAAAATGTTTTCTTTCATATTCAATTCCCTAGCTGCCATTAGTTATGATAAAATTAATAAATATTCTTTATCAATATCTTAATTACTTAAATAAATATTCAACTTCCTTAGCGTCAAACAAAATAAATAGTAAGAGAATAATTAAAATAATACATATATTCATTTTTTTCTATTTGACAACCTAAGACTATATTTTGTCCTTAACAACCACCAATTTTTCACCAACTCATAGATTTACAGGAGTAGCATTTCACATTGTTATAAATATTCTTTTAACAAGTCTCTTCAAGTTCAACAAACTACGTATTCTTCCGCTTTCCTCTCCAAGAATAATTACCAAGTATTCTTTTAACATGCCTCTTTAGGATCAGACCAAGTATTTCATCATGCCTTTTCCAGACAAATCCCAAGCACTCTTTAAACTTGTCTCTCTAGGTAGGTACTATTATTTTTAACAAGTTTATTCAGGCTCATTAACCCTATATTATCATCAATATAGGCTCACCATTAATAATGCTTATAGAGCATTTACAAAATTACAGTGTTATTTTCAAACTGCTGCAAATAAATATAGCTTAGTAAGTGTGGTTGCAAGGTATGGGATCTTTGAAGCTTGTTGACTCTTTGGAATTTTATAGATGAACTCAAATTTAGTTGTTGAGATCTCTTCTGGAAAACTTACATTAATGCATTTCATTGATGCATTAAATGTTATTCCCATTTTGACTTGAATATTCTAATGAAATGTTTCTCTTCTATACTTTTTTTTTTTTGCATTAATGGAATTTTCCAAAATTGTGCATTTGATACGCCAACTTTATATGCAACATTGTCTGGTTAACTTTATAATTAAAGGTAAGGTACAAGAGCTGAACAATTATCAAGAGCTTTTTTAGCAAGCTTATTCAAGCTCAGACCTAACTATTATTTCAATAAGCCTTTTGAGTTTCAACAAACCAAGTATTCTTTGGTTTCCCTTTTTTTAGCCTCCAGGATTAGACCCTAGTACTCTTTAACTTAAGGTACAACGTGAGTATTGTTTCAACAAACCTAACTCAAACTCAAGTATTATTTCAACAATTGTCTTCAACCTCAATCCTAAATATTATTAAAATTGAGGTACAACCCAAATATTATTTTAACAAGCCTCCAAGAGCAATTATCAAGTATTGTTTCAACAAGCCTATTCAGGCTCTAACCAAGTATTATTTCAACAAGTTATGAGTAACATATATTTAGTCAAAAGACTATCCAAAAGTTTATTGCAAAAGTGTGTTCCTCCATCACTAATCATTGTTTGTGGTGTACCAAAGTGTGTAAAACTATTCTTTTTAAGGAATTTTGTTACACTATGAGCATCATTAGTGGGTAATACTATTGCCTCAACCCACTTAGACATATAGTCTACAACAACCAAAATATATTCATAATCAAAATATTTGGGGAAAGGATTTGTGAGACATTTCAAGGCACCTGGACAAAGCACCAGTGTGCTGACAACTATCACAAGACCTCACATAATCATATGCATCCCGGTGAAGGGAGGGCCAAAAGAAGCCACAATGAAAGACCTTGTGAGTTGTCCTTATGGGACCATGGTGGCCCCTAGTCTCCAGACAATGAAAGTGTTGAAGAATAGAACTTACCTCCTCATACTCCCTACCACCCTCAACAAGTGGTCAAGTTGAGGTGTCTAATAGGGAACTAAAGAAGATTTTAGAGAAAATTGTGAGTGCGTTCAGGAAAGATTGGTCATTGAAATTGGATGACACACTCTTGGCTTACAAAACAGCCTTTAAGACTCCCATTGGGATGTCTCCTTTTAGGCTAGTATATGGAAACAATTGTCATTTGCCTATTGAACTAGAGCACAAAGCCATGTGGGCTTTGAAGTTTCTAAATTTTTATCCTAGGCTTGCAAGTAGTAACAGGTTACGGTAGTTGAAGGAGCTAGATGAGTTTAGATTCAAAACTTATGAGAATATCAAGCTCTACAAAGGGAAAACCAAGAAGTGGCATGATCAGCGCATAAAGAGGCATGAGTTCCATGAGAGCGAAAAATATTAGTTTATATCTCACGCCTCCACCTTTTTTCAAGAAAATCACACTCAGGGTAGTATGGTCCCTTCATAGTGGTGAAAGTATTCCCATATGGAGTACTTGAGTTAAAAAGCAACAATGAGGACACGTTTCAGATCAATTGCCATAGAGTCAAGCATTATGAGGAGACATTCCTTCAAGTGCACTGTATTGTGCATTTCCAGGGGTGAATTTTCCTTTGCTAACTCGTTAGGCTCAGGACATTAAAGAAGTGCTTCTAAGAGGCATCCTGCAAAAAAATATCCTTTGTCATCCATATTTTATTTTCATTTCTAGGAGTTAGTTAGTCTCTTTCAGTTTCATCTTTTCTTGCTTTCATTTTCTTATTTCTCGCATAGGGGCCATTGTTAGTTGTTATTTATGACTAACTTTTATATTGAATAGTTACATGAAATTAGCCTCTTTCCCCCAATTTATGGTTCTTTTTGTAGGAATTGTACATATTTTCATATTTAGTTTGATTTTATATAGTAGATACTCGCATGTTGTGAATTAATGTTGAAACCACTTCAATTTTAGGCTAAAAGAAGAGAAGGTTCTTGCAGCTGGTGTCTCGCTAAGCGAGGCACTCAGCTCACTTAGCATGTTGGGAAACCCTAGAAGAGGATCAGTTATAGATGTGCTCGCCCAGCGCGCCGCAAGCTCGCCCAGTGATTCGTTTGTCTCTTCTCGCGCTCAGCGAGCCCAGCTCGTTAAGCCAAATTTCACTAACTCGCGCTTAGCGAGTCAATCTTGCTAAGCGAGCCAATCTCGCTAAGCGAGCCTTCAGAATTTGAAATGTTAAGGAGCCTTTAAAACACTGAAGTTGGCATAAAACAAAGGAAAATTCGAAAAAAAAGAGCAAAAGGAGAAGCCAAAGTGACAGAAATGAAGCCTCCAAGATAGTATAGGTTAAAGGAATGAGATTAGGGTTCTAGAGGTTGAAGGAGACATCCTCAATCATTCTTAGCCATTTTCTTCCCTCAAAATTTTTCCTTTGTGCTGAAAGTTTATTACTTGTAATGGAAGGCTAAACCTCTTGTTCGGGAGTTCTGTTGAACCTTTGATGTAAAATTCTCTTACTATCTATTTAATGTTGTTTTTATGTGTTCATTGCTTCTATCTATGCTTATTTTTGCATGCTTGTGGCTTGATCACCCATTTGTATGTATAGTTAGGATTTTCAGCATTGGAATCAAGGACGAGGTTTAAATAGAGTTAGGCCCATTCACTCAGGGGATCTTGGTTTGGGTAATTTTTTTTCCAGCATAAGAACACTAAAATAATGTTAAATAGAGAAAAATACACAACAACATCAAAGTAGATTCAGTAGAATGACCCAACGATTTCTACTTGATTGTTTTTACTTCTCAATCTCTAGATATTTTAATTTGTAGTTAATTAGATTTTCATACAAAAACCCAACTTAACATTTACTTGCTTTATACAAATGTTTGCTCATTGAATTTGTATTTTTTGAGTGAAACAAGTTCCCTATGGATATGATATTTGGTTCTAACCATTTTATATTACTTGTGCGACTCGATACACTTGCCGATTAGCATTGCAGAGGAGCGAACAACCATGCTTCAGTTAAGTGTGGGGAAGGGTTTTTATCTAAACGATTGTTCTGCCCACTTGTTTTGAGTGATATGTTGTGTAGTTCTCTGCATTTATTCTAGCTCCTTTTTGTTTTTTCTTTTAGCATATTCATGAATAAATGAGATTTCACATCCAATGAGAGAGAGAGAGAGACTTAGTTAGTAACTGTAATTAGGGGACTTTGCCAATGAGAGTTGATAGTTAGCAATGTGGTTTGGATTGAAAACTTCTTTGTTGAGACCAGAATGAGGTAGAAACATAGAAAACCCTAAGGAATTAATGTGTGATGATCTCTCAATTTATGTTGTTCTAGAACTTGTGATGAAATGCATTTGCATACTGCTTAATTGCTTGCATGTGAAAGTTTAGGGAGTTTTAGGCTTTCTATTTCATGACTTTCAAAGCTTGTGACTTACATTTCCACTAGTTGCCATCTTTGAGCTTGAAAAATCTTTTTTTGTTCCCTTCGTGAATGGTTATGTGGTGATAACCTCTGTAGGTAAGAAAGGAGGCAATTTATGATATAAGGTCTTCCCTCCAGAAATTAAAGCCCATATGTCAATAAAGAAGAACTTTGACTTTTCTCCTTCTAAAAAAAGGGAATAAAAAATGCCTAATAAAGTGAATTTGGCACTGAAACAAAAATGAGAGAATGGAGAAGAGTAAGAGCAATGAAAAGTGATAAAAAAGTGTAAAGAAAAAAAGGGATGAAATAGTTGAGATTGAGGGAAGATTAATGTGCCAGAGAGGTTACCTCATTTTATTTTCATGAGCCTTTTGTATATCCATTTTTTGTGTGACCCACTTGACATCTAAGCCTTTGGCCCATTACATCCCATGATTTACCCTATTTTTGCATGTTTGTTAATTTTATGGTGTGATTTGATTGAAGTACAAGCCTATGGAACATACTTTTTGATGTACTTAAGTGTCTATTCTCTTTACCTATAAACACTAAGGGACGTGAGTATAAGTACTCATGTTTTCAGTGGGGAGTTGATTTCTAAATACTTAAGTCTAATCGGGAATCTAGCTAAACATTATCCCTGGTGAGGTTACTTGAGGACAAATATCAATTGTCATTCTTGAATAAGATGAGTGATCTCATGGACTTCTATTTTCCTCTTTGAACTTCTTGTTTATTTTAATTTTTTGAGCTAAAATAATTGCTTGAGGACAAGCAATGTTCTAGTGTGGGGAGGTTGATAAACCCTATTTTGATATTAATTTTTATAGGATTTTTGACATTATTTTTATGACAATAAGCATATGGATTGGTTGTTTCAGTCTAAATTGTGTTAAATTGTGCAAACCCTATAAATCTCCAAAGGATTGAGAAAAAGCATAAAAAGGGAGCTAGAAGTTGGAATAAAGCACACCTCATGCTTAATCTATGCACGAGGCGTGTTTGTCAGACTTTGTTTCGGATTTGGAAGCACAACCCCTATGCATGAGGCATGCTTATTGTCCAACATTTTGAACTTGAAGCACGATCCTGTGCTTAGCTAAAAATAGGCCATGTTTACTCATACACAACCCTCCAAGCACGAGGTATGTATATTGGTCAATGCTCTGAACTTTAAGCCTGGCGTCATGCATACTTAAGCATGACTCATGCTTACCCCTACATGACAAAACGAACTTCTTTGTGTATAAATAGCTTAGGTTTTAATTATAAAGTACCTTTTTCTTAATTTTCAAATTTTGTCTTTTATTTTGAAGTAATTGGGCATTCTTAATAAGGCTATTGGTAGAGGACTATGGGTGAAACATTTGTCATAATTTGTAAGAATTTTTTATATCTTTCATTCTTTATGTTATTTTGTATGTTGTTTGGTTGTACTGTGACCATGGTTGACTAAATCCCAGAGCTTGGATTATGATATAATTATACCATGTACTCTAGTTCCATATTTCAAGCGAGTTCTCTGATGTTATTCAGTTAATCGTATTGTTTTTATTGTTTTCTCTTTTACATTGGAATTGATAATTCTAATTCATAATTAATTATATGTTAGTGATCATCTACTCATAATTAACTAACCTGTAAAATAATAGGGTTCATAAAACTTGCATGGTCAAACTAGTGGCATGAATCTTCTTTTTACAAATCTTTCTTTTATTCATCTTTAATCCCAAATTAAATCCCAAAATGACCAATTGATAATTAATTTAAGGGGAAGAGTTTTTTCAGACCTTAACCATAGGTTGACAATTAATTTAAGAGGCAATTGGTGATTAACCATTAACTTAAGTTCTTAACCATAGGTTGGCAATTAATTTAAGAGACAATCGGTGATTAACCATTAACTTAGGTTCTTAATTAAAATTGGAATTAGGGGGAAATGGATACATGTGAATTCATAATTTGGGCTTGTCTTCAATCGTATATCTCTTCCTTAGAAACTGTTGCTTAGCTTAATTTGTATTTCGGTTACAATTGGCAAAATACTTTCAACACTAGATAAACCTCCAAAAATTATTTAGTTTATGTAATTTGAATTATTTAGAAACACAACCCGTCTCTATGGTACAATATTCAAACTTTTGAGTCCACGATACTACTGCGTAGGGTATACTTATCCTTGCGCAACAATATTTTACACATTAAAATGAAGAGCTTGAATTACATATTAGAGATCCAATAATAACACAACCTAAATTAAGACAAAAGGATTATATCAAATTGTCTCAACCTAAAAACAAATAGAATAAATAATGTGAAAAAAGAGATTAAAAAAAAAGAGATTAAAAAAGAAAAGATGAAAAACATATATTTTTTTCTTTGACCATATATATCATAAAATTTAAGAACAATGTTAGCCTCAACTTTGAGTAGTCTTGGTAATCCTTGTGGCCTAGAGGATCTTCGGCCAGGTGACACAATCGTCATGATAAAGCTACCAACTTGGGTATGGGTTGATGAGATTGGACCATGAAAATCCCACTTTGAAATGATAATTATTATTTTTAATATGAAAATTGAAAAATATACTTATTTTTAGTTTGAGTTTTTTTAAAAAAAATTTATAAATGTCAATCCATAAAAATAATATAATAAATAAAAAAAATGTAATTTTGAAATAAAGTAATGTATAAACATAATTACTCATAATTTAAGCAATTTATAAGGACTAAACTATCCTTTTTCTCATGCCTTCTTTCTCTCTCTCTCTATATATATAGACACTAGATTTTTTACCTGTGTCATACATGGGGTAAATAGAGTGTATATGAGGATTTTTTTAAAGATTTTTTTGTGTATTTTAAAGATAATAAGAATGTTAAAAAAATTTGATAAATAAATATAAGATAACATGAACACAATGTATCTATTTGTGCATCATATGGATGTTTATGGGTAAAGTGACACAACCCTTATACTAATAACACGAAAACTCAATAACTTTGTTTTTTTTTTAACAACGGTAATTTTTGAAATTTTTGTGGTAGACTCTTGTGTTCCACCATCTTCAAATAAGCAAGTGATTTATATGTCATCAATTTATCTTTTTTCATTTGACTTGTTTGAAGAATTGTCAACCTTATTCAAACAATTTTATACACGATAAGATTTAAATAAATTTATCTGTACTTATTCCGTTGCATGTGACATGTTATATATATATATATATATATATATATATATATATATATATATATATATATATATGATCATATTTAAAACATTAAAAGAAACTATTATCACAATATTAGCCTTCTCTACTTTGACCTACTTGCTTTTCCAATTAGTACAATATCTTCAAGATTCACCTTAATTATAAAAAATAAAAATATATTAAATATTTGAGACTTGCGGACAGATTTTAAATTGTATATGATATAAAAAAACATTTTAAACCGTATATGTTAAATATTCATAAAGGTAGAATATTATCTTTATATATTGTCGTCCACGTGTGGTAAGATATCCTTTTTCGCATAAGATTCATTTTCTTCAATATTATTCTGCATGTAAAAATTAAAGTATTATAAAAATCTTTATATGTTTATACATAAAAAAAGTACTGTACGTACTATATCAAGCACCATGAACAAATTATTTAACTTTGGTTTACTTTATATAGAGTCATAGAAGCGAACATCTATGTTATGAAGGTGTGAGTTATAATCTAATTTCTGTGCAACCAACATGTCTCTTTTATGCTCATTCTACTACTCACTCTCACTCACGTTGGAACTCAAATTAGATAACACCCTTTTCGTTTTCTTATTTCTTTCTTTTATTCTTCTTCATCAAAGCTTTTCACTTAAATTGCTCGCTTTTTTCCTCTTCAAACCCTAAAATCCTTAATTTACATAAGACTAATGCAATGCTTAAATTTTATATTCTTTATTATTTTTTATGAATAGTTTATATTTTACATAATAAAAATTTCTTACATAAAATATTATATTAATATTTTTAATTTAGATAAGATATAAAAACAAACTAATTAAAAGGAAGATTAAAAAGATATAATTAATTTTTAAAAAAAGTTGAATTTCAAATTTTAAAATTTATATCTCACTCAATTGAAGAAAGTAAATTAAAGAGATAATTTGTTAAACAACAACTTGATTTTTAAAATGCATTTTTTATATTTTTAAATTTTAATTTTGCATTAGTTCAATAGAGTCATAGAAGCATCTCGATTATGTAGGTGTGACCCCTACCTTATGTGTAAAAAATATTACAGATATATCTCGCTCAATTAATGAGAAAAATTAAGGAATAAAATCTTGTTCCTTATAAGCAATACAAATTTGTTAACTTTTATTTACTTAATTGTAATATTAAAACATTGAGAAAATTATACATGAGATATCTAATTTATATTTTAAATAAAATCAATTATAAAATATTATAAAAACTAATGAAAGTAAATATATTTTTTCCATTTCCCATTTCTCTATTTTCTTTATCAAAGCTTTTCACTCGAATTTAGGATGAATTGACATTTCCTCATTGAGTGCGGAGTTGAGAGCCTTTCTGACAATCATCTGCATCGAAACAACGACAAGTTTGATATTTGATAGTAAGAGATAAGAGATGAGAAAATAATACATACCTTTTTAGCGACAGAAGAGAAATGTCTGATTGCAGAGAAGGTAGGGCGAATAATCTGCAAATAAAAAAGTATGCGTTCATCATATGAAATGCAATTGGAATAGGAATAAGACTTCAGACACAGACAAACAATATCTTGTGCCATATTTCAATCTTTATATGTGAAACTTGTGTGTAGGTGGTGTTTATACAATTTTGAAGTTCGATTTTTTTTAACCAACACCATATAAAATTGTCTAGTTTCATATATTAAATGATCATCAAAATTCTGAATTTATTAAATATCTATGTAGTCCAGCATATTAAATACCACTGTTGTGATTGTGAACCTTCGCGACCTGTGTAGTAGACTGTCATTTGCATGTTCTCTTCCAGTGTCTACAATTTTGCGCTCCATCTCTTCTTATTGGCTCGTTTTTCTTTTACTTCTATTTGTGCTTTTATAGTTTTATTTATAGACTTGAGTATTATATATAATATATGTGTATTATCATGGTAAACATGTTATTAAATTCTCTCTCTTTTGTCATAAAATTCCGTCTTATTTTGTTTTTCTAACTTTTGGACAACTTCTCTTAGAATTACTTCATCAATTTGCAAAATTCTTTCAAACTTATTTCTAATTCCTTCAGACTTCATTATTTATCTTTTTAATTTTCTCATTGTCGTGATCATCGCAGACAACTTATTACAAGAAATCATTTAACAAATTTGAGTATGAAGAAAGAAAAAAAGGAACAATGGGGACAAAAAACAGAAGAATATTCAGCCACCCAGAAAACAGCTAAATGCATATTAGTTTTGTGCTGTAAGGTTCCTTCCCCATGCTGTGCTAGCACTGTTGCCTTGCATGCGGTCGTTGTGTTGTCGAAGCTGGATTGGTTTAAAAGGTCCTATTTGTCTCGCTATAAACTAAATACCTAGAATCAGCAGCTATCACTTATTTTTACATTTTTATTATAACTCTGTTAGTTACTAACTAATATTCTTTGGACATTAATTAAAAAAGAAAATATTTATTACGAAAATAATACGAAAACATAAAAAAAAAAAAGTTATGAACAGTTGTACAATTATTTCAAATAAGTCAAAATAGGTTAAATTTAAATTGTTGAACCAAATAATTGTTAATTCTTCAAATTAATAAAATTCATTTATTACCTTTTATAAATTTTTTATATAGTTCATATTTTATATGTAAATTAGTTTTAGACCATCTTCCGGTTCAAACAATAAATTTAAAGGGTTGGACTTAAACTAAAATTTACTCAATGATCAAACTCATTATTATGTTACCATATTTTCTTAAGATTTTAATTATAATTTAAAAAATATAAGTGATTTAAGGCACGTTTGAATAAACAACTTAATTAAGGACATTTTAAATAAATTTTTGTATCACATAAACGTTTATAGTGTGAATTTGGTCATAAAACACACTAGAATAAGTTAAAATTAATTTATTTTGATGCATTATACCAAAAAATTATGAAATTAAGTTTAAAAATCTTACAAGAGTGATAAACTATTTTCATAATTTTTTTTCGGAATGAATTGAGTTTTATTCAACTTAAATATGCAGTACATCAGCTGTAATAATGGAAGAAATTGGATGAGTAACATTCTCAACCCAATATATATTTCGATCGCCCTGAGAAAAAGCTAGGTTAGATAAATATTATATGCAGCCTTATTGCATACCCTCTTCAAATATTCAAATAAACTCTTCATAAAATTTTCCAAATGAATTATAGTTTTTAAAACTTATTCCATTGAGTCAAAAAAGACCTAAGATAGGAACCATATTAGAAAAGGCTTCGAAAGTACAGTACTTATTTATAATTTATTTTCTTAATCCTTCCATTAATCTGGAGTTCGATGGAGAGATTAAAAATTATTTTCACCAAAAAAATCGAATTCATTTGTAATATTTAAAGTATAAGAATTTAAACTAACTAATATTCAATTTTAACAAAATTACTCGCACGCTAAAAACGTGACAAACGTGAAAGTTTTCACGAAGCTAGATTATTTGGCCCTTTTTACTTTGATTTAACAAATACTAGTAATTTTTGTATTCATATATATATATATATATATATATATATATATAGCCTAAATAAAAATCATGATCATTTGTTTTAAAACAATAACTATTAAAAATAAACAGTTGAGTATAAGTTTATGTTAAATTATGTTTTATCTATTTTTTAAACATTTTCTAATTTTTTACTAATTAATTTTTTAAGCAATACACAAATATTTTATGGGATATATTTGTGACTATATTTTTTTTACCATCACTTATTAATAATTTGGCACATATTTAATCTTGTTAAATTATATTTTATTTTAAAATGATTAATGATGAAATGTGATTAAATATATGTCACTTAATCATATATTAGATAATATTATTTTAGAAAAAGATTTAATGTTCATGCTGATTAAGTTGAACTACAAAATTTAAAAGAATGATATTAATTAAAATTTTATGTATAAAGATTACAAATATGTTTAATTTTTTCTATTAATCTTTTGTAGAGACTAAATTAATTTTTGAGTTAATAATACCATAATATTATTAGTGCAATATATTTTTTAAAATAATAAAATTAAAGATTCATTCTCTGACAAAACAAAACTGATTTGACAAGTTGCTAAAGGTAGGATGTACCAGCATGCATTATTACACATAGTGCTTTTTCTGACTCCAGACACTACCCAATCAAGAACCAATTGAACGGACCCCTACGTTGTGTGCGCGGGAGAGAGAAGAGCCAGAGAGATATAGTGGAGATGGATTTTATTTTTTGTTTGTTTAAATTTAATTTGCTCCTTTTATTTAGAGGTTTATGAAAATTAAAGAGTTATTATATTATTTTTATAAAATATTTTGTAAATTTTTACTTAAATTTTTTATATGAAAGATTAAAATTAATGACGACATAAATAATAATTTTATATTTTTTAAAGACTAACTTGAAAAAAAAAATGAAAAAAGCTAATTAATCTTTTGTTTATCATTGATGTTTTACATTGTTTGAGATTCAAATTCAAGAAGTTGAATTTAATTAAAATAATCCACGTATCTTTGGTTGGGAGAAAGGAAAACGGAGAGAAAAACATAAATAAGTAAGTGGAATAAGTAATTTTAGATATTATTAGTTACATATGCATAATTTATTATAGATGTGATGAAATATTAATAATTAATTTTTTTATTAGTGACTAAAATTATTTACTTTATTCTTACTTAATTTGAATGACTCGAATTCAAATCT
This sequence comes from Glycine soja, assembly GCF_004193775.1. Taxonomy (NCBI): domain Eukaryota; kingdom Viridiplantae; phylum Streptophyta; class Magnoliopsida; order Fabales; family Fabaceae; genus Glycine; species Glycine soja. Next base: position 34,443,079 of record NC_041012.1, on the reverse strand, counting down.
ATTTATATTATAAACAATTTAAGTTAAAAAAAAAGTAACTCAAAACACACAACTCCTTTACATGTATTTTAGATAACACCATTAATTGTTAGCGAATAAATAATTAGTGCATTATTTAACAAATTTTAATGTTACATATTATTTTCTATAATGTAAAATCCAAAAGATTTAAAATAATGTTTTATTAAAAAATTATAGTAGAGAATTTGAATTTTTATTAAATGATATTATTATTTCAAAAAAGTATATAATTATTTACTTCTCTTCATTCCGACAAATAAAGAAAAACATTCTATTTATTTTATCCCTCATTTCTACTCATTAAATGATACTATATCTTTTCTATCTTAATTTTACTCTATTTCTCACTCATTTTATTTTTCTTTTGTTTTTGTGTTCCTTAAAATTATTTTTCATCCAAACAAAGTGTTCATGAGACATTTCAAAATTATTAATAAAACATTTAAACCTTCATTTTATGTTTTAAAATATTAAAATTAATAATAAAAATATTCAAATTTAGTTATAAGAGACATGATAGTTGGAAATAGGAAATAAATATAAAAACATTTCTAAATACCAACTATTCAAATTAAGATAATTCATTTACATTAAAAAAGTTAAAGTATAAGTTACAATTGCCTCTTAAAAAAGGTGTATATTTTGCTTTTCAAAAAATATAATTTGAACATATTAAGATTCCCCTTCAAGATTTGAGTGTAATGACCGTCCCATTTTTTCCTTCTATTCATAAACATACACGTGTAATATAAAAAATAAATAGAAGGAAAATGATTTTCTTCATAAGTAGCCGGGAGAAGTACGCTTGCGAATTGAGTCAAAGTAACAGTACGTTGAAAGTGATGACATCTAATAATCCTACGTAGCATCAAAAAGAAAAATCCTATGTTTATTATCTACTTTAATATATTAGTTTTATATTTTTTTTAATTAATTTAAAGTGAAACATTGACTCATTAATTAAGAGAATTGTATTGAATTAGGATTTTAAAAGATTAGTTTAGTATAAAAAATCTTATGAATTTAAAAATTATGCAGAAATATTATGATTTATTAGATTTTTTTATAATTTGGATTTTAATAGATTTATATAATAAGAATTTAAAAGATTTGAAATGATTTTATAAATTTATAAGATTTAAAAGAATTATGTGAATTTTTAAAAATACATTCAAAATTACACATGTTAGTGGAAAAAATAATAAAAATGATGATGTTTGGATAAAAAAAAGTACAACCAAAATAATTTTTTTAATGTTTTAATAGTTATATTAATTTTTATTATGTTCTCATATACTAATCTTTCTTACAATAATATTTTTTCATTTTTACTTTTGAATTTGAATAATAGATTTAAAATTATACATTAAATTCTTTGATTTTATTTATTCTTATAATTATTTTATAATAAATCTAATGACATGTTTAAATAAGATACAATAATAAGCATGTATTAGAAGAGAGTAATGAGGGTGGAAAATTGAGAGAAGAGTTATTGAGTGAGGATGATGAAATTAAGGATGATAATCATATTAATTGTATAGAGCAAGTTATGAACATAATCAATATAAAAGAAATATGATTAGTTAACAAATAAGAAACATTATTTTAGTTTTAAAAACAAAGAAAAAAATACATAAGAGAGGAATATATTTTACTCTTTTTATTCCAAAAGAGAGAAGAAGGCATTTGTAGTGAGATAAAAGAAAATCTAAGAATCAATAGAAAAAGAAAGAAAAAAAATCTAATAAAATTTTAAAGATTTGTGTGAGAAAGTAGAAAGTCTGAAAGAATTCATCGAAATCTTTCTTAAAAACAATCCATTAAAATTAGTTTATTTTTAAATACCATCAAATTTTAGTATTTTTCTCAAAAAATATTAAAAGTCTTAATTGAATATCACAATATTTATTTATACTAATTAAAAATCTTTATTGAATACTACAAGAAATTTTCTTTTCTAAAAAGAGTTTTTAAAAATTCTTTAAGATCATAATTCAATACACTCCCTGACACTCTTAATAGATACAGTTTTATTTTTTTATAATTTTAAAAAAAAATATTAGATGTATTTTCTTTTATAATATAAAACCAAATATTCTCTAAAGAGTATGTACCCTTTACTTACAAATAAAAAGATATTATGTGTTAGAATTTCTTTTGTCAATGCAGCTTTTGTTTTAAAAAACTAAACTTTTTGTATAACTTTTTTTCGGATCTATATATACTAATAATATCGTAAAATATACTCATATTTAATATATATATATATATATATATATATATATATATATATATATATATATATATATATAAATTTGACTGGTCTAATTAGAAGTGATCAATCTGTCTCTTCTATAAAAATCTTTAGTATTTCAAAAAAGTAAGAATTGGTAAAAAAAAATGGTTTAAATTTGATAACTCATTTGATTCGGTATTTATACATTTTAATTTTTTAAATTTAATATAAAACATTTAAAGATAAATAAAATGTATATTTAAATGTTTCTTATAAATTATTTTTTTCAATTATTATTAAAGTTTATGTTATAAATCATATAATTTAGCTTTTTGTATTAATTTATAATTTTTAAACAATATTTTTTATTATTTAAAATATTATATGATGTTAATAAAATAAATTTAATAACTAACCATGATTTAACCACAGTTAATTGAACTATTATTTTTACCATGTTCAATTACTTGTCCAATTTAAAAAAAACATTGCAATTACATATTATACCATTTAATTTGTAGATCTTTGATGTCAACATTAACAGTTTAGTATTTATTAAAAAAACATATTAGTAAAATTCTTAATTTGTAGTGATTTACAAATATTGATGAAAAATATTTATTAGTTAAATTAAGATTATATTTCTTACTATTTATAAAGAATTTCTTACTGCCTACCAAAAGAAAATCTTAAATATTTTAAACTTATATTTATGAATATCCGTATAATTTTCAGAATTCTTGAAAGTCCGTGTACAAATAACGAAATTCCAATGGTCGGACCAGATTTTGAGTACCGTACTTCTGCTCATTCTCAGAAGTTTCTGGTTGAGCTCGTGTCTTAATAATAATAATAAATCACTTTCACATGTCTTAAAAGATTAAAAAATAGTCTTTGCCGGGATTGTTTTTGCTAAATGATTATTTTGTTCATTAAATGTGTAAATTGATAAATTTTTTGTTTTTGAAAGAATATAAATTTTATTGTAGTCTATGCATGTGTAAAAAAATATAACAATTATGTCTTCTACATATTTAATAATAAATTGATATCTATATTTTATAATTTAATGTCAAATCAATTCTTGTATTGTATTAATTGTTTGTCGACCGACCTAAGACTTCAAGTCTCATCATATTCACACACTCGTGGCTAGAGGACTGTATATAATATTGGTTGTTCGTTGATCGACCTAAGACTTCAAGTCTCATTGTACTTGTGTACTTAAGGCTGGAGGACTATGTACTCTATCTGTTGTATGTTGTCCGGTCCAAGACTATGTACTTAAGGTTGGAGGACTATGTACTCTCATCGTGCTTATGCAGTTGAGACGGAAGGATTGTGTATCGTAACAAGTGTTTTTCGTTTGACTCAAGACTTTATTAAACCCCATCATTCTTAAACACTTGAGACTCGATATATAATTGTGTACTATATTGGTCATTCATGGACCGATTGACAATCAAATGACAATTAGTATCCCATTCTAACGTATCGTTATAAACAATTAAAAATCTTAAAGAGAAAATGCTAGTAATATTAGATTTAACACTTACTTTACTATTAGCTAAAATTTATTGTAAATCACTCATTTTGATGGATCCCCTTCTCATATAATGACATCGGACCTGAATTAAAAGTATGATTCATCAAAATTGATGATTTCCAATCAATTTTAGACAATAGTAAAAATAGGATATAAAAAAGAGTGTTAGATATAATGTTTCTAGCATTTCTCACATCTTAAAACATGGTTTAATTTTTTGGAGAAAAAAATTATATTGAAACTTAAAAATAAATATAAAGAATTATTTGATATTTTGATAACTTTATACAAAGGAAAACCTTGAATCATTCTTCTTAATTTTCCTAATTTTCTACTTTCATATACACAACATTATAAGTGGACACTAAAGGACTAAACTACCACTAATTAATGCCCTATACGGCTATACCCACCGATGGACATTAATCGTGACACATTCCGTGAAAGAAGAATAAAATGAAAAAGAATGAACCTCAATTTTTGTGTGTAAATTATCAATTTAATCATTTATATTTACTGTAATTAACTTTTATTTTAGTCCTCTTTTTGTTCCAAATAACAAGTTTTAGAGAATTTAGTTGTCAATTAAGGCTTAGTTAACAACATCAATATATGGCAAGTAAATGCATGCACTTTCATTAAGCAAAGTAACAAAATTAACATAAAGAAAAATATTGCAACTAATTAAAAGTTTAAGTTGAAAAAACAAAATTGATAAGAAAAATAAAAGATAAAACAACAAAACTGACTTAACAACGAAAGGTGTATTGTTACTAAAAGAAAAAGAAAAAGAAACCTATCTTAATATATAGTTTCCTTTATTAAGAGGCTATAAATATGGAGTTCGTGCTCCCATTTCCCTTCACAAGTAATGAATCATTAAGTTATATTCTCTTTCCTCTTGTTTTCCTTGTTGCTCTTACAATGGCAAAGATGTCGACAGATCCTCTATTTATTGGGAGAGTTATAGGAGATGTTCTTGACTCTTTCACCCCAACCATAAAAATGACCGTAACTTACAAGAAGCAAGTCTACAATGGGCACGAGTTCTTCCCTTCCACAATTACCACAAGGCCGAAGGTTGAGATTGGTGGAGGAGATATGAGGTCATTCTATACACTGGTATACTTATATATTTTTTTCTTTTTTTAATAATATAAAAAAAAATCTTGAGCTGTTTTTGTTTTTTTGTTTTATGTTCCCTGTAATAATACAAAGTACTTCTTACAAAACTTCAATCATTTGAAATAAATGCCTCCTTTTCTCTTTGCAGATTATGACTGACCCGGATGTCCCTGGTCCTAGTGATCCTTACCTGAGAGAGCATTTGCACTGGTACTTTTAATATAGCTTGAAATTAGCCAATTATTTTGCTTCATAGTTCATAGGCTAAATAAAATTAATGAGGTTAAGTTGTAATGTTGTCATTACTTGAAAACCAAACTAATTCTGAACTGAGAAAGGGAAAAACTCTTGATCAGTGAACTTACTCCAATTCTGGATTTGAAATTGACCTTAATTGACAGAGATATAATTTTTTTAAAAAATAATGATAAAAAATTCATATTTTAGAATGACATTTTGCATATTAAAAGCTAGAAAATTTATTTTGAAGTACAAACATAATTATGTTTTAAATTTTTTGATAAGTTTCACATTGAAAATTAATCAATTCTATGCACCAAATTGTTTTTGAAGAAGGGAATTCTAAGTCCTAACCAAAGACCTAATTTTACTGTACATATACTGTGCAAAGAATTATCAGGTCTCATCCTATATAGGCTATATATTGAATTGTTTCAAATTGTGCCCTTTTCAGGATGGTGACAGACATTCCAGGCACAACAAATGCCTCATTTGGTAACTTCTATTTATTTAAAGATGTACTAAAATATATATATGGAAAAACGACCAAAAAAGAGAGTATTTTTTTTTCAAATTCACAGATGGGATAAAATTTTAATGAGTATCCGAAAGAAATAAATCATAAGATAACTTATTATTTCTAAATTAAAATTCATAAATTGTTTTATGATTTTTTTTTCATTGAAGTAGTAAAAAATTATAGGATTTTATTTTTTTTGAACAAGACTTTAAAGTTATAAGAGTTTTTTTTTCACACTACTTTAAAATTTTATTGGATTTTTTTTCCATTGAAATCTTAAATTATTTTATGATTTCATTTTTTTTTTGCACGTAAGGCATTTTTGTTTAAATCATAAATAATTTTTTATTTTAATTATTTAATAAATTAATATATATTTTATTCTTTTAGTTTTATTTAATATTCCATATATTTTAATAATTTTATTTAATATTTTCATATTTTTTTATATTATTTTATTTAATATATTTTCTATATTTTTTATTAATGTTAAGAATTTTTTTTTATAAATTAAAAAATAATACAAAATATTTAAATTTGAGCAAAACTTGTGTGAATATTACTCAGATATAAATCATTTCTAACGTATATTTGTAAACCGTAGATTAATAGCTGTAAAGCCGATTGAATGGATAATTTTTTTTTTTGACAAACGGTTGAATGAATAATTTAAGCTGTTCGGAGTCTGAATGTTGATTAAAAAAAATTGAATTTTTCAAAAAATTTACTAATGAAAAAAAACGGTTACAAGTTGTGCGAAAAAAAATAAAAAAAATCTTATTACTACAAAGTCGTGTTTTAAAAAAAATTAAAGTTATAATTTTTTTTACTGTGTTAAAAGTTATAAGTTATCCTTAAGGACTTATCCCTCTAAAGGTATTAATTTAAATTTTATTCCCATTTGATAAATTTGAAAAAAAATACCCCTCTTGATCGTTTGCTGAAATTTTTACACAAACATACAATAAAAAAATTAATATATACACAAACATATGCTTTTACTATTCACAATCTAAATTCAGGAGAATTCGAATTTGCACATTGATCTTTAAATTTTTTTTATAAAATCAAGTTGAGAATTTGAGTCCCCCAACTTGAACTCTTAACTTTTTTTTTGAATTTTTTTTAAAAGATAATAAAATAGTAAAATAAAAGAAATTAATTCAAAATAATAAAATTAAAGAACATAAATAAGAACAAATTAATTCTAAGTAGTATTCACAACATGTTTGTTTAAGTATTTTAAATTTGTAATTTATTTAAGTACTTAAATGGTAATTAAAAATTATATGATAATTTATTCTGATTATTTTCATGTCAAGGAATTTAACGAAACAAAAATTGAAGCTTAAGAAAATCCATAACATCTTTATAATTGTAGTAGGAAAATAAAAAAAAATTGATTTTAACCATTTAAATAAAAGTTCAGTTGCGTTAATTTTACAAGTTATTTAAGTAACATTGTGACAATAAAATAACTGTATGATATCTTAAATAAATATAAATATTAATTTACATTAAATTATAATTTTTTTATATTCTCTAATTTTATTATTTTGAATTAATTTTCTTTATTTATATTATTTTAATATCTTTTAAAAAAAACATTAAAAAAAACACAGTTGAGAATTCGGATTGAAAGAACCCCAATTTACAATTTGATTTTGCAAATTTTGTTAAGAATCACAGTGTAACTTTGGATCTCCAAAGTTGAATTTACACTGAATAATAAAAGTATATGTTTGTGTAAATAATAAGAAGATATATACGCTTGCATATATATTAATTTCTTTTTTATGTTTGTGTAAAAATATATATTAATTAATTAATTAATTAATTAAACTTTTTGCACCACTCTTTTGGGGTATGTATATAGGGAATGTGTTGGTGAGCTATGAGATGCCAAAGCCTAACATAGGGATACACAGGTATGTGTTTGTCCTGTTTAAGCAAAAACGTAGGCAGTGTGTAACTCGTCCACCTTCTTCAAGGGATCACTTCAGCACTCGCAAATTCTCAGCTGAGAATGACCTTGGCCTCCCTGTCGCTTCTGTCTACTTCAATGCACAGAGAGAAACTGCTGCAAGAAGACGCTAGCTAGCTATATATATATATATAGTTATAGTTATAGTTATAGTTACTAGTGCAATATATGCAAGCATTTAAATGCACTAAATAAAATATATGTTCACGTGGGGGACCTATATATGTGAGGATTTCTAGTGTAAATCTTCATGTGGCTTGCACCAATGTTGTCCCTTTTTTTTTCGGTCTTGTAACTTTTGGTGCGTTTGGTGAAAAATCGTACGGTGGTATGTATGTTTTGTTAGGTAGAGTTATGTCATGTGTCATAAGGGTGAATTATTCCAAGAGTTGTGGAAATTAAACATTCCTATAACTATATGGAGTTAATTATAATTAACCCTTCATAAATAAATGGAATTATATATATATTAGATTTATGTAATTTCTCTCGAATTCTCTTTCTCGTGTATTCGGAGTTAATTTGAAGGTGAGGATAATTAATTTGGAATAAAAAGTTTTTATCTGCCTGTATCCTTATTCGTTCTATCATGTTTAACTTTTTATTATTAAGTTGTGAGCTATATATACGAGGTGCTCTTATAAGAGGAATGACACCCTTTTTATTTTTTAACTGTAACCTAGAGTTTAGTTTCATTGTTTTTTTTTATAAAAAAAAACTATGGAAATTGAAGTAAGCTTTTTCATACATATATACACAAGTCTTCGAAAAAATTACAATATGATCCAGGATCACTATAGTCTCAACTAAATTATTTTTAGATGAAACATAATTGAGTATTATTATTATTTTTCTTATAAATTAAAAAAGTTAATCACGAATTTCGTAAAAATTAGGTGAGACTATAAACACATGATGGTTGGACTTAATTTACTGGACTATAAACACATGAAGTAAGCATTTTTATTCAATAACTTTTCACTCAAGAAACTTAATTATATTTTTCGACAAGTGCTGGACTTAATTTACTGGACTTTCACTTCTTTCCTTTTTGTTTTATGTGATAATAGTCTTTTTCATTAAGGATCCAATTCTGATCCAATCATCTATATTAATATATTGTTAAATTATACATTGGATATCAACAAATGAGTTTAATTTATGACAAGAATTTTTTGATTTTTTGTAATTGTTGTTAGTTTTTTATTAATATGGAGGATTCAAATCTCTGAGTTCTTTTTCCTTTTTTTTTTTCTCTTCACCGTCAAGTTAATTTTATAACTCTAAAATTTCTTAAATATTTAAAGTGATGCATCATTATATATATTTTTCTTAAATTCCAGATATGTGAGGATTTTCTATTCATCTATGAGACCCGCTTTTAGTTAACTTCACAGATTACCCTGTCAGGAATGCATGGAATGGTGTTTACGTGCTCAATCATAACCAAGTTTCCAGTGCAAGCTTCCAGGATAAAGATTGAATATTTGACGACTAATAACCATATCTTAACTGTGTGGAGTTCATACTGCAGAATTAATGTAACATTCAATATAAAGAGATTGAGAGTGAAATCTCCAGTCGTAATCCAAGTGAATTGAAGTAATGGTAAAGTATGCATCTCTAAGTGATTACTATTAAGAACTGTCGAAATATGGAATACTTGCATGTGTGCAAGCATTAAGTAAACATAACACTGCCATATAATGAGTTTCAGCATTCAGGCTAACACAACACGATTGGAAAAGAAATTGTGACATGAACTTCAATTCAACATGACAATTGGTAAGAGTGAGAAAATTTTAGTTAAAGGTTACTAGTCTTAATTAATAGCTTGCAAAATATTAAAAACAATGATCTGTTATCTCAAAGTTCAAGATGTTGGCTTGAGATGACTCAGTTATATACTGAGGAGAAACCTTACGAAAAGTAGCAATAGACAATGAGACGAATTATCCTAACTTAAATTTTTATTCACTGAGTTAACTATATATATGGTTGTTTGGAATGAATTTGTTAACGTGGATCAAGTACTTCTCTCACCACGTGTAACAATTGAAACACGGTTCTGATGACATAGATCCATTGTATCGAAACGTGGAAGCTAACATGTCATATATTGTGCCAGTTTGCCACTTAGTATAGCTATAATGTCAAGTAAGCATACAAGATTTGAGCTTGGAATATATAACATATCAGATCAAAGGTTTTTCAGAAAAATTAGGATCAACACATAGATGTTACCCTTGAAAGTTGTGCCTTTCTTTCGTTGGAAATTAATATTAGACTAGATAGGGTGTGTTGTTTAAAGTTTGGGTGGAGGGACACACATTCTAATGCACGTTTCGTGAGAAGCTCTAATTTGTTACTTTTGATTCAACATTTATTTGGAGGCTTCTTAACGGAAAAACACAATGCACATAATTATTTCTTTTTAATCTAGCAGCTTTTCATACATATCTGGATGCACCTCTATGATTGGTTTAAATTACGCACAAGTAGTTCTTGTTACTAATTAAAAGGAACATTTTCTTCAAACATTTTGGTTCTTGTTATAAGAGCTATGTTAGCATTGTTATCCAAGTATTCTTTTACCGAAAATCAGATATTAATTAATTTCTCAATATATAGAGATCTAAAGTAACTAATTTTTTTCAGTATATATTCTTCTCTATACATAAACTTGAATTGAACTTCTAATCGCATGCTTAAAGGATGTAATTATGTATCATCTGTAAAACACAATATTGGTATACTAGTATCCTTTGTACTCATAGCGTATATATTTCTTAGCTTCATAAAGTAAAAGAATTGCAGTATCTTTCTTGTCACTTTAGCACATTACCTTAAGCTCAGCCATCCAAATTCCAAACCTAGGGATAGAAGGCGAAACTGCGCACTGAGCTTGGTGAGTTCGTATCCACCCCACATGGTATTTACTAGGCAAAACAGAAAAAAGGTTATCGATCTATTTTCCCACTTAACTATGTACTTCTACTCCCTTTTCCGCATCCATTGGTTATTTGATAACCCTAAGTTGCTAGGTACATAGACTAATTTATTCAGCAATAGGTAACAATAATAAATAAACAATATTATGAAAGCTTATTTTAATTAAAGAATACATACTGAGAATATTCGGATGAAATTGGCAAACCTACATGGCTACATTATTTAAACCTTTTCCCCCTCCCTACACATTATTTGTAGCTTCTGTTACCAGACTCTTTTGATTTTTTTATGTGTGCAAAAATCAAACTAACAAAATCAAGATCGTAATCTCATTTGAGATTGATCTACATCAAATCTAACCAAAAGAAGGAATTGACTTGGTCTAACTAGGTGTATAATGGCTAAATCTGACACATGAAACCAAAGGAGGAGCCCCCAAAATAAGACCTAGCTAGTCATTGGTAGAGTATGACTTTTCAAAAGGAAGAAATAATGAATGTATTTAGATACTGATAATGTTCTTGAGTGGAAAGAAGCTGAAAAGGAAAAAGGATTCAGATTTGGCACATACGGAAGAAGAGAGCTGGAAGGATATATATATTTCTCGCCAGGAGACGTGAAACTACAACATTTAACTTATTTTGTATCATTTTCTCTGGGCTACTCTCTTCTTTTCTTTTCCATCATGTTCTTAAACTTTTGCTTTTTTTATACCCTCTTTGATCGTGATACCAAGCAATTCTAAAGCTAATGAGAAGAATTTTCGATCGACGTCATATCCCTTATCCAATGACGATAAACGTGTTAGTATACCATTTCAAAGAAGTTAGATTTCTTATTAATGATTGTGATAATTAAATCTTATAGAACATAATATATTTAAACTTGTATTATTTATATAACTAAAATATATAATAAATAAATAAATATTTTTGAACTATGAATTATATTTTATATTTATGATAAACAATTTATATCATAATACATAATTACTTTTAATTAGTTGATATTTTAAAAAATTTATATGAAAATCTAATTTAAAAATTAAAGATAAAAATGATAGGTTGAAAGAAAAAAAATATCTTTAAAAACATTAATCATGGTTGAAGAAATAAAAAAAAAACACTTTAATTCAAGATAGTTATTCTTAATGCATGACTAAGTTATTTTAAAAATTGCAATGTGAATCATTTATTTTATGTTGTTGAAAAATAAAATAGAAATTAAATGATGATATTTTATGTTGTTTATGAGAGGTGGATTAAGTTGTGTTGAGATTTTGGTTTGAACCATGAGTGAGAAGAGTCCATTTTCTCTTCCTTTCTATTACTTGGGGCAACCATATACCTAAGGAGACACTCTCATTTCTCTCAAGAATCCTAAGTTCTCTTTTTTCCTTTTTTCTCTTCTCCCATGCTCTCCTCCACCCATAAGGAGTTCTCTCAAGAATGAGACTTGTTCTCCTTTCAAGACAGAGTTCTTTCCTCTTTCTTGAGCTTGTGACTCCATTGTTGGATGGTGAGCTCTCTTTCTCTTTTATTTCTTCTTTCCATGAGATGACCCATAATTGGTGTTTGCTGCAAAACCTTATTTGTGTTGTTTTGGGGTGTGTTTTCATGGGTTTAGGTGAGATGGTCTTGTTGTTGAAATAAATCCTCTTTGGTTGAGCTCAAGACTTTTTCTTTCTCTCTTTTTCTCAAAAACATAAGCTTGGAGATCCATAGGTAAGGGACGCTTAACCTTGTTTTAAGTTCATGTTGGTGTGATTTTGGACTTGGAAATGATAGTTATTGGTGTTTTTATGAAAAAAAAAATCATGCTTGTTTAGTTTCTAAAATTTTGGGAGTGTTTGGAAGCCCTTGAAAGTGATTTCTGTAGAATCATAAGTTTTGCAAAGCTTCAGTCACTTAAGCAAATGAAGTCCCAAAGACGAACATGTTTAGTGAAATTTTCGCTTAAGCGAGAAGACTAGTCACGTATGCAAGTAGAAAGTCTAGCTTAAGTGAAAATAACACAAAGAAGGAAGGGGACTCTATGTGAATTGTCACTTAAACAAGGTTAACTCTGAAGTAAGAATGTTTGTCGCTTAAGTGAGTATAGAGATAGAAATCATGTATATGATTCATTACTAGAAAAATCAAAATTAGTGATGAAGGTTTGTGACAAAAACTAAACCCTCGCACTTAGTGATGATGTTTGTGAGGGATTTATAAAATTTGTGGCCGACACATATTTAACTACTAAAAAATTACTTTTTTATGATGCGTATTCTAAGACGGTAATACGTCACCGTCTTAGAATGTCACGCGGTGACAATTTTGTAATTAAGAAGAATTTTTTTTATGACACACATTCTAAGACGATTTTAAGGAACCGCCTTAGAGAATGTACTAGGGGGAACGATAGCGATGACGAGTTTATATGTAAAAACGTCGTTATTTTCGGCCCATTTAGGTTGGACTTGGCTTATGATAAAATGGCAGTGGGTACCATCTCTTGCGTTCTCGTTCTCTCACACCACATCGCACTCTTCACCCACACAAACAACAAAACCCTATTTTTTCTATTTCCACACTCTCTCTGTCTCTGTCTCTGTCTCTCTCTCTCTCAATCAAAGCCATTCCATTTTTCTCCAAAATCACACTCCCATATTTTCCCCTAAACTCTTCGTCTTCCATTTTCTATCTGAATCACATTCGCACAATTGCCTATACCGTTGCTACGTTGAGGCGGTTATTGAAACGGTTGCATCTCGGTATCCTCGTCAATCACTTGCCAATACCGCTTCTAGGGTTAGTTTCTTCCTCTCTTTTTCTTTCGCTTTCTAATTCCCCAAAAATTTCCCCTCTATCTGTAACCCTAGCTTCGAAAGGATTTTTTCCCCTCACTTGCGTGTCTTTTTAGGGCTTCTTTTCTCTCAACGCATTTTTTCGGGGTTCCACACTGTCTTTTTTTAATTTTTGTAATTTTAGGCATTGCTTCGATTCTTGGTCATGAACTGTTTGATGGTTTCATTTTTAGAGTTGTACCATTGTCTCTGTAGTTGTGCTTTTGGTGTGGGGATTTCTTTTCTAGATTTTTAACCCGTGTTGATGGTGCAACTCTGAATTTTTGAGGTTTTATGCGAATCAATCTTTTTTTCTATAAATAATGGTATGATTTTATATTGATAGATCTATACAACATTAACTTATTTTTCAAATAATTAATCTACATTTATTATTTTTCCTGAAGCTTCATGGTTCGTCAGAGATCACCTCTTCCAGCACTTAATGAGTGAGTCTTTTTTAGTTTCTTTGGTTGTTCCTGGTTTCTAAATTTGTTTATTTGTTTTTGGCCTTTTTTTGCTTTGTGTGTGTTGTTATTTATTATTTTTATAATCGTGTAGATTGTGCCTTGTTGTTTTTATTTGGAGTGGTCTTTTGGCTTTTATGGTCTTGGCCCTATTTGGTTTTGGTTTTATCGTTGCTTTGTTTTTATTGCTTGTTATTGCGGCTGCAAGAAACTGATTAGGTAAAGTTCACTTTGCCTTCTGATGCTTTTTTCTTTTGATTCTTTGAATGGTATTTTTTGTTTATTTGGAAAGAGTGAGGGATGGAACGGAAACATGAACTTGAAATTCAAAGGAACCAAATTTTGATTGTGTATCCAAAGGATTGTATGCTAATGTTTTTATAATTGTGTGTGTGTGTGAAATGGAAAAAGTAACTTATCCATTTAAGATGATTAAAAAATTGCCATACATATTGTGTGATCTAAGACACATGCCACAAATTGATTTATTTGTCAATTTAGGAATAATGTTGTCTATGAATTTCCATAGTTCATTTTCTTATTCTTAAATTTGTGAGTTAATTGATTTCTATGTAGTCAATAGCGGCCGTAGTGGTTGTTATAGCGACGGAGTGGAGTGGCCCCCATCCGTGAAGGGCACCTCTATAGTGGAGCGATTTTGGGTCGCGGTTGGAGCGACTACTATCGCGGCGGAGCGGCGCGGGTTCTGGAGCGATTTTTCACGCCGTTACTTCGAAGCACTGGAAATTCCAAAAATACCCTCACTTAATGAGGGTAAGTGAAGGTATTTTAGGTTTTTGGTTTTTTTCATATAAGCTGCTCTTCGCATGACCGGGGCTCCATCGTCTTCAACAGTTCAACCCTAGCGCCGCCGTTGCTGCTCTGCACACTTGCAACGCTTGCATCCTCCGTTCTGGCGACGCCTGCATCCATCGTTCTTGTGACGCCGTTCCAACTTCTGTTCTGGCGACACTTGTATACTGCGTTCCTGCATCCTCCGTTCCAGCCTCTGTTCTGGCGACACGTGCATACTGCGTTACTGCATCCTCCGTTCCTGTGACACCTGCAACTTTGTTCCGTTCTGGCTTCTGTTTTGACTCTGTTCCGTTCTTGTTTATTGTGATTACTACTTACTGCCTAGCAAAAGCAAAACCATGGCATCCTCTGATCAACAAAAGAATACCAATTTAGAGGGGTCTTCAAGTGGAATGTTCAAGCCTACTGGTGATAAGGTAGATGTCTTTTGGAATTGGAATAGCTTAAAGGATAAAAATAATAGGAAGAGTGTGACATGTGATTTTTGTAAAAAAAACGTCTACTGGAGGAATTTTTAGAGCTAGAAGACATCAACTTCAAATAAAAGGAGATGTGGGTTCTTGTAAGAGTACCGAAAGATGTTAAATTAGAAATGATTTATGCTTATGAGAAGAAAATAGCTGAAACTGCAGCATACATGGAGGAAATGCAAGAAGACAACGACGAAGAGGAAGATGGGATCCAAGAGATTGCAAGACTTAAAATTGGAAAAAGGCCTCCAACAACATCAAATGAAGCCTCTTCAACTGCTTCCAAGAAGAGGACCACAAATAAAAAAGGCCCTCTTGATTTTTTGTTCTCCAAACAACCTAAAAAAAGTATCAAATTGTGAAAAACTATGAGACAAACAAGTGTAATATGAATCTTATAACAAGGCATCAAGAGACAGGGCAATTCAGTACATTGCTCGTTTCTTTTTTAGGAATGGAATAGCATTCAATGTTGCTAAATCAAAAAGTTTCACGTTGATGATTCAGGCGATTGGAACTTATGGTCCTCATTTAAAGCCTCTAAGCTATCATGAATTGAGAGTTCCACTCCTTAAAAAAGAGTTGGAATACACAAAGGTCTTATTGACGGGTCATGAGGAGGAGCGAATCAAATATAGATGTTCAATTATGTCAGATGGTTGGATGGATAGGAAGAATAGAACTTTGATTAACTTTTTGGTAAATTGTTCATTGGGAACACAGTTTGTGAGGAGTGTGGATGCTTCTGAATACATGAAGACTGGTCAGAAGATCTTTGAGCTTTTGGATAGCTTTGTTGAGGAGATTGGAGAAAAGAATGTTATTCAAGTGGTGACGGGCAATGGAAGTAATTATGTGTTGGCGGGTAAGTATTCAATCATGTTTAATGAAGTTTTTTATTTTATAGTTATTATAACTTTTAATTGTTACACTACTTATACAAGTTTATTGATTTTGGTCTTTATAGGTAAAATTTTACAAGTCACTAGACCAAAAATATTTTGGACTCCATGTGCTGCACATTGTCTTGACTTGATGCTACAAGATATTGGAAAGATCCCAAAAGTAAAAAGGGTTATACAAAGAGGCATCATGCTTGTATGCTACATTTACAACCATACATTGACTTTGAACACCATGAGGAAATTCACACAAAAAACTGAATTGGTGAGACACGAAGTTACAAGATTTGCTATCACTTTCTTAACTTTGCAAAGATTGCATAAGCAAAAGGCCAATCATTTTAGTTCAGATGAATGGTTGAAGTCTAAGGCAACTAAAGAGCCCAAGGGGAAGAAAGCAACAGATGTTGTTCTTATGCCATCATTTTGGAATGATGTTGTCTACACTTTAAAGGCTATGGGGCCTCTTGTAAGTGTGTTGAGGTTGGTGGATAATGAAAAAAAACATGCAATAGGTTTCATTTATGAAGCAATGGATAGAGCCAAAGAGGCAACTCAAAGAGCTTTCAATAACAATGAAGGGAAGTACATACAAATTTATGTCAAAATTCAAACAATACTTCAATCAATTACAATACAATCATTCATAAATAAAAATTTATATATATATATATATATATATATATATATATATACATATATATATATATATTTTTTTTTTTTTTCAAATTTTATTTTTAATTGATTTTATATAATGAATTAACTTCTTTATTAAAAAGAAACTTAAAAAAACACTATAATTAAATAATTACATAAAAACTAATATATAATAATTATAAATATATTTATAATTAAAAAATAAAACAATAATTACTTCAAAATGAAAATGAAAATAATCTATTTTTTTATTAAAATAGATTAACTATTTAAAAACAACATTCTAAGTAAAATATTTATACTTAAAAAAACAATAACTATTTGAAAACATATTTGAAAATAATATATTTTCAGTTTAATAAAAAAACAATAACTATTTCCAAACATATTTGAAAAGGGTATATTTTAATTTAAAAAAACAATAAATATTTCAAAACATAATTCAAAAAAATCTTTTTTTAATTAAAAAATTAACTATTTAAAAAAATTCAAAATAATATATTTATAATTAATAAACAACAACTATTTCAAAAAAAAATGATAATAATATATTTATAATAAAAAAAAACAAAAACTATTTATAAACATAATTAAAATTATTATTTTTTTATTTAAAAAATAAACAATAACTATTTGAAAACAAAAACCAAAATAATTTATTTATTTATAATAAAAAAATAACTATTTAAAACAAAAATCAAAATAATATATTTTTAAATAACAAAAAACATTAAATATTAAAAAACAAAAAAATTATTTACATTAATAATTAAAAAATAATAAAACATACGGATTAACTAATCTGTATGAGTTATACGAATTAACTAATCTGTATAACTCATACGGATTATCTTATCTGTATGAGTTATACGGATCTCGTAAACCAACCAAACAACTCACCCACCCTGACAAATAACACAAGAATGAAGGAAACCACTTACAGTGATTGTGGTGGCGGCGATTGCCGCAACGGTGGTGACAGCGACGGGCTCTACAGTGGTAATGGACTCAAACGACGGAGAAGGGAGACGCAACAACAAGAAGAAAACCAAGGAGAAAATCACAACGACTGTATGGACGCGAGGGAGAAGCTTCTGCTTTTAAATTTTTACTGAAGGGCATTTTTGTCACTTCAAGTTTATTGTTAGGTGCACCAACAATTCTGCTGGGTGCATGTAAAAAAACCCATGAGTTTCACTTGTAAGAGAATATATTAGACATGTTTTGTATTGGGCTTTTGTTGGGTGTTGTCATTTGTGCATATTGGACTTAAGCCTCTTTCATTAATTTATTTGACTTTTAATATTTTTAGCTTATGTTTGGACCTTTATTAATGAACCTTGGTATAGTCTTTAGGTCTATAATATAGTAGGACATATGTTGACCTTGTAATTAGTCTTAACTTATTTTGGAAAGAAGCTTTGAAGCTTTGTGAGAGACACTCTATCTAGGTTCTTAGGAACTAATCTTGGTTATCTTTGAATTTCCTAATTCAAAATGGTGAATCTTCATTTGAATTTATCAATTCATCCAAATTATGGCATTGTTCTATCATTTCTCACCTCAATCCATTTTTTCTTTTGATTTCTATATTTTTCTTAAAAAATTACCTTAAAAAATTCAAGTGTGAGATGCTAAATTTGTGATCCATAAAGGAGATTTCATCATTAAATATCCATGGAGTAGAGTATGCATTTTGATGATTATGATTGGTGTTGGACTTGTGATGTTGATAGATGGTTGATTTATGATTTTGATACTCGGTTGTGATTCATGGTGATTGTACATGAGATATTCCTTTTATGTGAGTTGAATCTTGTTATTATTTGAATTTCAAATGCCATATTTTAAAGACAATGAAGTTTAAATAATTGTTATTTATTGAGTTTAAAATTGTTTTAAGTATGATTGTATTTGGTGAGCTTACTCTTGTAATATGGTACATGTGATTGTAAATGTGAATTGACATCTAATTTGTGGTTGTCATATATTTCCTAGGAATATAGTTTTATTTTATGAATCAAATTAGTTTTATACTTGTACTGAAAAATATTGAATTGCAGAGTGTTTTCAAATTTTGTATCTACCTTGATTACTTCATAAAAATTCCCTAAAAATGTCGGACAAGTTATTCATTTTATTGGCTTTTTTATTGCTCATGAAATATTTATGACTTTTATTAGAATGCTGATAATGTTAAATGATTGATAACAATGCTGATACTTTGATTCAATTGATACTTTGTACAGATTCGGAATGGGAATCAACTTGTTCGGATTCTTTGGTTTTGTTTTCAAGTTTGCTAATGTTCGGTGTATGTTTGGTGCAACAGTTGAATGATGGATTGATGGCAACACAAGGATATGCGAATCAGAAGCTATAGCATAAATACATTTTTTCTGTTTTGGTCTCTTATACAAGTGTTTTAACGGGCATGACTTTTTTTCTAGGGGGACAAATGTTTTTATTCTATCTCAGGGGATGCTGTTTTGGGTGATATAAGATGGGTTGTATGGTAAGGGAGGAGGAAAGAGAAAAAAAGGTTACGGATTTGATCTTCATGCTAACAAAACTAACATTCCAACAAATTAACATTGTCAATAAAAAAAAGGGGGGATGTTGTCCTGGATATGTAGGTGAATTGGCAGTATTTAGGCATGTTTGATGTATTCTCTGTAATAACTGTGAAGAAGGATGTTTTTTAATAAAGATTTTTTGTTTTGGCTTTTAAAAAAAATGTTGATAAGTTATTGATTTTTATAATTATTGTTGTAGGGTGATTTTTAATTTTTCTTAGTAACTTTTTAGATGAAAAATCAATACATGAAGAAGCAAGATGACAGATGGAGAAAAAATCAAGATGAAGCAGCAGGATGAAATGGGGTGAATGATGGTGTAGGTGGAATGAGGAGAAAGAAAGAGAGTAAGTTATAACACAAAAGGATAATTTGAGGATTTGAAAAATTTTAGGGGGCGCAGGTGGAAAAAGAAGGGAGTGTAAGAAGCAAAAGCCCTTCAGATGCCCAAGTGTTGGAAAAATGGGCAGTCCAAACCAGTACCTTCTTGAAATTGCTAGGGGCACCCAGTAGTCTTCTATAATTGTTGGGAGGGAACTGCTAGAGGCATTCAGTATAACATGTGGAATTAATGGTCCAAACATGAATTAAATTTATGACATTCATAGCACGAAATTCTAACTAATTGAGTTAATAGACCAATTATGTTATAAAATAAGTAATGTCGTTGTATATAACACTAAATATTAATGTATATTTAATGTACATATAAATTTACATAATAAATTTTATGATAATTAATTTTTATCTAATAATTAATTTGTTTACATAAATAAAGACCACTCAAGTCTCCAATATAATGTCTATTTTGTTATTCTACTTCAAAATTACTCTACTGATTTTGTTGACCATACTGTAAAGAAGATGAACTTTAGAGACTCCTCACAATTAATATTGATGGTCATTCTAATACTATTTTGACTCATGATTTAAAAAGAAATTAAGATGAATTAAAAAAACATTTCACAAATTTGAGGACTAAAAAATATAAATTTTAATTTGGGTGACTTAAAAAGATAGACTCCAAATTTAAAAGACCAAAAAACAAAACTCAATCATAAAGAAAAAGTTGTTATGATTTATCAATTTTTAAAGAACAAACCTTTAATTTATAATCCTTAAACTAATGAAATCATATAAATAGTTGTAATTGAATCAATTTATTCTCTAGATTGATATATTTCACTAATATTGAAGGAGTAATTTGAAGAGTTTTTAATAATTTGATTACTTTATAAACAATTTTACTAAAGAAGCAGAAGCATGAGGCTTTATGCAAGCATTGATTTCGCTGGCAGATTTTATGCATGGAGAATGTAATCATCGAGTTAGATTGCAAGATACTGATGGATACTATGTTAAGGTCATATCAAGAGTTCAAATGAGTTTCTGTTTATTTTGTCCCAATGTAAACAGATTCTCAATTGAATCCCAAATTTTATGATGAGTTTTGTAAGAAGAGGAACTAATCATGCTATTTATTTATACTCTAGTTAGTAGAGTCAAGATTTGGTGCTAGCAGTCAAATGTTTGATCATTTACTCTAGTGTATTCCCTCTTTTTTATGAATGAATGCAACAAGTATTGTTTTTGTGGGAGAAAAAATAATTTCACTGTTTATTCATCTTTAAACATATATTTATTTTTAGAAGAATAATAATAATTATTTTCTGAAAAAATAAAACACCAAGAAGTACCTACCCTTGAGCTTGATATTCTTCAGTTGTCCTCACTCCTCAGGTAGTCAAACAATGTCCTAAAGAAATTCAATTGAAACTCCCAATTTCTGAACGACACACTACACTATACTACTATTCTATGCCCTTTCCCCCTTTTTCGTCTCTAGGGTTACTGCAACTGCTACAAGAAGAAGCTTCCGCAATGGAGCGAGACGGCGTCGTTTCGCAGCCAGTTGCGGTTATCGCTTGCATCGCAATGGCCGTGTTCTACGTGGCCATCCTCTACGCTCCCACCGTGCTCCTTCGTCTCCCACCTCCTCCTTCCTTCAAAACCTACATGATTCGTCGCTTCCTATGCGCCGTCGTTTCGTCTGTTCTTTCACTCTTCATTTCCGCTCTCATCCTCCCCGTATGCACTCTCTCTCTCTCTCTCTCTCTGTCTCCCTCCCTCCATTTATTATTATTATTATTATTATTAAGGGTCATAGTGGTGGGATATTAGATAGTATAAACGAGGTAATAAGCTCGAATATCAGTTCGACCATTGTCCACCAAAAAAATTAGGCAAGTTAAGGAATATACGATGGAAAGTTTTCATTAGGAAATGTCATTAATGCATTTCGACTATGATTTCTAACATGAATTCTAATGGGAACTTTTCTATTTTGAATTCCGGCATTGGTCAGCAAGACCATTATTATTATTAAAAAACTTAGATGTATTTAGCAACGGGAATTGAGTTTAGTGAAATGGGCCAGTTTCTCACAATATAGCTAAGTTAACTATGGTTTGAATCTCTGTTGGAAGAGGTGTCCTACATGTAGTGTTCGATAGTGTCTCGAACAAGATTGCTATGAAGAAAAATAACGATTTGCAGTAAAAAACAATTAGCAAAAAAAAAAAAAAAAACTTACATGCATTTGTTTAGATAAATTATGGTGTTTTCCTCTAGAAATACATTTTCACTTTTATAATTTTAATATTTTCAATGTAATTTTCTATTATACAGATTCACGTGATGGAATTTCAGTTTTAATTAAAGAAGAGTGCAAAATACATCTAAGTTTTGTCCTATTATTATTATTATGAAATTGGTGAGGAATTTGTAGTCATTTTTTTGGTGAAAGTTAACTCTTTCTTTTATCCGTAAGAATCGAGCACATGTACTAGAGGATTTAAAACAACTCATGCACACTGCTCAACCAACTGAGTTAGACTCCCTTGGTTTTAAAAAATTAACTTAAATAATTATAATGTCTAAGTTTACTCTTGTGATCATTTATGGTGTTATTTTACTATGTGTGCAGGTGCAAACTAAGGAACTGCGCCACATTCTTGTTGTATTTGGCATCCGGAGGGACCATATTGTGAGTAATGCGCATCAAATTTGCTGGTTCAATTGAGGAGTGAAAGAGCATTTTGTCTTGTGTGATGTCAAGTTGTATTTCTTGTCATCCTATGCAGATTGGGAAACAGGGTTACTCATTGCTGAATTTTCTGTATGAAACAGTGGCAGGCTGTGGTTCTTCCTCTTTGCTTGACCTCTCTAATGTATGCTGGGTCTATATTCCTCAAGTGTCTTCTGTTGCTGGCTTCTTGGAGGCAACACTCAAGTTCTGAGGCCCTTTCCCTTGATTCTTTCAAATGTTCCTTGCAGAGGTTTCTTGACTGGTTATCTGTGATTTTGTCAAATATTTTGGTGTGGCGAAACTATGTTTTGGTTAGTACAATTATCATCATCTTGCATGTTGAAGCTTTTGCTTTCAATAGGCTGCTGTGTGTTGTTTTTCTCTTGTGCTTATAATGAGAATTTAAATAAATAGCTCTGTTTGCTGACTTGTGAATACAGCTTAGGTGATGTGTGTTTTATGGGTTTGGTTTCATATCTTACATGCATTATGTGAATGATTTATCATGGTATACTGAACAGGCACCCCTTACTGAGGAGTTGGTGTTTAGGGCATGCATGATACCTTTACTTCTGTGTGGAGGACTTAAAACGTACAGCGCTATTCTTCTTTGTCCCATTTTCTTCAGCTTAGGTAAGTAGAAGATGTGTGTGATTTGTAAAGTTATAGAGTAGAATTTTCTATTGTTGGATCTAAATGAGAATATTTTATCATTTAATATTAAAAAAAAGTTTTAAGAGAAGTGATCAAGCATCCATTGTAGTACAACAATGGCATTGTACCAAGTTTTATTAGAGCTGAAAAGTTCATCGTGCTTTTGAGAAGTTCTATTTTTAGTAACAAGTTTTCAATAACATTTTGGAAGATTTTGTCCTTGAGAATTTGGTTTTAACCAAGGCCAATGGTGTTGTGATTCATGTAGCCGAACTCACCTAGTGAGGTAAAACTATTGTTGTTGTTGTTGTTTTATTGGAAGACTTTAGAAGGGGACATAGTAAATTTATTTTATGATTATAAGTTGAAGAAGCATGTGTTTGTTTTTTTTTGCTCAGCAAAAGTATATGATTGTATTAAAAGAGTACTAGAGGTACAAGGTTTACACTTAAAGTTACTAGACACAGGGTTCCGAATCAGACTTGGTAAAGTCTGTATAGGAACCATTGACTAGAACATTAGATTACATAATTAAAACCATTGCTATAATGTATCAACCATCCCTAACGGATAAAGCCTAATATGAGATTACTGGACCAATGATTGTAACTTGTCCCGAAGTCCTTCTCTAGGTTACAAAGCCAAGACCAAAGTAAGAAGGCTGCATCGTCCATGATTTTGTTGGCGTTGAACGAATCGTTGGAGAAAAGAATCTTATTCTGTTGCTGCCATATAGACCATGTCAAAGCTAACCACCAACTCTTCCATCTATTGACCCATACACCCTCATCCAATCCAAAAATATGTTAGAGAAAATGCTGCTTTGGAGATTGTGGGAGAGGGCCCACGATATTCACCCAAGACATCGATTCCCACCATAATGGAATAATTTTCCTGCAATGAAAGAACAGGTGACCGGTGTCCTCCTCCAAGCTGCTACATAACGGGCATCTCCCATCATTTATTTCCACTTGACGTCTATAGAGGTTTGTTCTTGTGGGTAGTCGATCTCTAAGTAACCTCCAGACAAACGCTAATACTTTAATAGGTGCCTTTATCTTCCACAAATCTTCAAAAACTATATCGTCTGCTTCTTCAGATATAGGCTCCCTCATCATGTTGTAGGCACTCCTTGTAGAGAAAATGCCACTAGGATCTGCCGCCCACACCCACTCATCACGTCTCTATGGATGAATTTGCTTAGATTCCACGTCATTTAAGAATGAGACAGCCATGTCTACCTCACTATCAAACAACGGTCTCCTCCAAGTGAACTCCCATTCCCACCCTAAATCCTTGTCAGCTCCCATCTGCTGGATATTGTGATTTTGCTGGCTAGAAATAAGGTACAACCTATGATATTTTGCTGCTAGTGGTCCGTCTCCGCCAATCCATTGGTCCTCCCAAAATTTGATGCTACCACCATCACCAACCCTCCATTCTATGCTCCTCAGTAGTACTTCCCCATGTTTCGGATGATGAAGTACCATTTTTAAATCTCTCTACCAAATGGATTCATTATTGACTCTCAGTGCCTCGTGCAAACTCCTCCAACCTCCATATTTGCACTCTAGAACTCTGACCCATAATGCTTCTTTCTGTTGAAACAAGTTCCACTTCCATTTTGCAAGCAATGCAAGATTGAAAGTATTTATGTCCTTGATCCCCAACCCCCCTTTTTCTTTTGGAAGGCACACTGTCTCCCATTTGACCCAGACTATCTTGTTGTGATCCGCAGCTCCGCCCCATAGGAATTTTCTCTGTTAGCGAACCAATTTGTCCATCACCTTCTTAGGAACCCTGAAAAATGAAAAGAAATATATAGGAATGGATGTCAAAACAGATTTTATGAGAGTCACTCTCCCCCCAAAAGAGATATAACTTTGTTTCCATCTCGCTAATTTTCTCTCACATTTGGTGATTAGAGGATCCCACATCTGACTCCTTGGATTTGCACCAATAGGAATGCCTAGGTAGGTAAAAGGAAAGGACAACAAGCTACAATTGAGATAATTTGCTGCTTCAAGTCTCCACTGCTCAGACATGCCAAATGCACCGAAGTTACTTTTTGCGAAATTAATCTTGAGTCCCGAGACAAGTTTAAAAGCCCTTAAAATTGCTTTGATTGCTTTAATGTTCATCATTGAAGCCTCCCCATAGAAGATTGTGTCATCTGCGTATTGGAGGATACTAATGTCCACATTATTTGAACCCACTGTGAATCCGTTGTAAAGATTTCTCCCTATTGCTGCTTTTAGTATCCCATTTAACGCTTCAGCCACAATATTAAATAAAAGGGGTGCTAATGGGTCCCCTTGCCTTAGACCTCTTTGCGGGATGAACTCGTGCGAGGGACTACCATTCACCAATACTGAGATGGAAGCCGATTTTAAACATCCGTCAATCCAGCGAATCCATTTGGGCCCGAAACCCATTCTCCTCAACATGTAAAGCAGGAAATCCCATGATACCGAGTTATAAGCCTTCTCGTAATCAACTTTAAAAACAATACATGGCTTTAGACCTTTTCTTGCTTCTTCAACCACCTCATTTGCTATTACCGTGCTATGAAGTAGATGCCTTCCTTCAATGAACGCGGATTGCCTTTCGTCAATGATGAAAGGCATGACCTTCTTCAAGCGGTTGGCCAATATCTTTGCCACTATCTTGTAAATGCATCCTATCAGTGAGATAGGCCTGTAATCATTCTGGTTTTGAGGCTTCGACACCTTAGGGAGAAGGGCTATAAATGATGCGTTACAGCCCCTTGGGAATCTTCTGTTGACGTAAAATTCATCCAAGAACCGAAAGACATCAGGTTTGATTAACTTCCAGAATCTTTTGATGAACTTGAAATTAAGACCATCTGGGCCTGGACTTTTCTCGCTCCCACATTCCTATACTGCCTTCTTCACCTCCTCTTCCTTGAAACGTTCCAATAACATATCATTTTGATGACTTTCTATATTCTAGAAAAATATGCCATCCAGCCTTGGTCTAACTTGTTCTGGTTCTTGAAACCTCCGGAAAAAGAATGATCTTTCTTCCTCTTTGACCCTTGTCAGCTCTTCAACCCAAGATCCATCGATCATCACTCCTTGCAAACTGTTATTTCTACGTCTGACATTCATCAACAGATGGAAATATCTGGTATTGCAATCGCCTTCTCTGATCCATTTAGACCTTGCCTTCTGCCTTAATAACGACTCATGTGATTGAGCCGCTCTCCACAATTCTTCCTGAAGTATCTTCCTGGACACCATTTCTTGATGGGTTAAGTGTCTGTCAGCTGTGTCGTGCTCCAACTTGTTGAGCTCCTCCTCCACTTTCTTGAATTTCTGAAAAGTGTCTCCAAACTGCTCCTTATTCCACACCTTCAGCCTTTGCTTCAGACTTTTAATTTTTTCTTTCAACACATACCCTCCCCAACCACTCTGCAGATTAGAGCTCCATGACTCATGGACAATTTTATTGAACGAATTGTCCGCGAGCCAACAGTCTAGGATCCTAAAAGGTTGGGGACCCCAATCAACAAATTTTGATCTGAGCAACAATGGACAATGATCAGAGAAGTTTCTATCCAAGGTAAGCTGTATGCTTCCCGGCCATTTGGCTAGCCATTCCAGAGACACCGAAAATCTGTCCAACTTGCTCCTGGCGGTGCCATTCGGTCTGAACCATGTGAACTGTCTTCCTATCCATGGCGCTTCTTCAACCTCCAGCTCTTCGATCCATGCATTAAACTCATTGATATTGCTTTCTCCCCACCCCCTTTGACAAACACCCACGCTTTCTGATAATGTTCTGATGTTGTTGAAGTCACCCAAGATACACCATAACCCCCCTTGACTTTGATTTTTCAGCTGTTTAACATTTTTCCTCAAAGCTCTTTTGTTTTGGATGTCACATGATGAGTATACGTTGATGATATGAATCGGTTGTGTCTCCTGATGCCACTTCCCGACCAACATTATGAACCCTTGTCCAATGACCTTCCTTTCTAACCTGAAACTGTTTTCACTCCATAGGCAAAGGATTCCGCCCGCTGAATGCGATGCTGCTTGTGCTTCCCAACTAACTTCAGAGTCCCCCCATAGTGTTTGACACATGGGTTTGTCTATGACCTCCTTTTTTGTCTCTTGTATGCATAGCATGTCTATGCGCTGTTTGTTGACCATTCTTCTGATTGCTGGCCAATTGACCCCCCTCCCTAACCCTCGGACATTGTATGATATTATGTTCATTGTGAAACCCTCCTGCTTCCCAATCTCTGCGCCTCTCTTTGATCTCTATTCTCCATATCCATTATTTTGCCGACAAAGTCCATTTGTGACGACCCGGTAATGACTCCCAATGATGTTACCATCTCCCACATATCTGCTGCCTCTTGCTTCTTGGAGTGAAGAAATGCTGCCTCTTCATGCTGAGATTGTGTTTTTCCATCCTCCATATTATCGGTTTTTCATGTTGTACAGGACCACATGTTGATAGGGTCTCATCCATTTGCGGGAATAACATTGGGGTAATTGACTGTGTGTCCGATTCTGCATGTAAGGCTGGTCCATGTATAAGACCCAAATTGCGTTTCTTTTTGAAGCTCCTTCTCTGCAAATACACTTGTAACTTGGTTGATGTTGGGCTGAACTTGTGTGTTGCATATGGATCATGGGGGGTGTAAATAGGAAAGCCCCTGTCTCCTTCTAATACCCCCACGTGGTCACGTGACCCATTAGCATTTGAAATCTGGCTCATGGTCTCATGCTGCTCATGCCTGCCAATCTTTCCATTTTCGCTAACTAATTCCTCCGCCTCATCAGGGATTCGGTTCCCAATATCATCAGAATACCCATTTTCGTGGAAGCTCACTTGTCGGGTAGCGCGGATATCACTAATACGTGCGGGGTGGTTAGTCGCGATGTCCGATGAACAGCTACCCTTGGTCCATGATTTTTCATTAGCCGTTGGACTTGTTGCACAGTGGACAATGGCTTTACCCTTTTGGTTTGGATTATTCCTTTTCCCGCTGGATAAACTGACTTCGACAGGGTCCTGTATTCCCGGTGATGGGACAATTGCTTCCGTCGTCGTCGTCGGCACGATGGGTGTGTTAGCAATCGCGACGTCGCCAGAATCGTTCGCATTTGTGTGGAGCTTCAGTCCCGACCCCGACGCGGTGGGTCGTGCAGTGGGTACGTTAACAGTCGCGACGTCATCGGAATCGCTCGCGTTTTTGTGGAGCTTCATTGCCGACACCGACGCGGTGAGTTGTGGTCTGTGCATCTCGACATTTGGCTTCGCCGCCATGACCGCCGCCTCGTTCCCATTCGACCCCACGCTTCTGTTTGCCTCCCTCGGCGTACCTACATCACTGTCTTCAGATTCTATCTCTTTGGATGACCCGTACATACTCCCCTTTCGGCAATGACACCTAGCTGGGTTACTGCTGCTTTCTTCAACGACGTGCACGCTGTACATCTCCCCTTGGATGTGCACGCTGATTGTGTGTTGTATGAACGACTTCTACGGGGTTTTTATGAGAACCTGTACCCTGTCCATCCTCCGGACCAGCTCGACGTCATCATCTACATCCACCATGTCTCCAATGGTGGCCACTACCTTTCGGATTTGGTGCGCATCCCAGGCCAATATTGGTAAGCCCCAGCGGTTGACCCATGTCAATCTATATCCAATGTTCAGCTTGGGATTCCATTTTTCCAAGGAATGGAATGGAGTTGCCCCAGCCTCTTTTTCCTCTTCCATCATCTGCTTTGCTCCTTCGTTAGTGAGACCAAGGAGAAGAACCATATCTGCACCCATATACTTCGGCGCTACGTCGGCGATGATATCCCAATATAATTCGTCTTCGACCCTGTCAAACAAGGCCAGATTTTTCAGTCTGCCCACCCACACTTCATTTGCCCACTTCGCCACCGATTCCGGTATGTCTAGGTACACTGATGACCACGATCGTCCACTACTGTCGCTGCCATTACCTACTGTATGTCTTGGACCTGCACTTCTGTTAGGCCTCGACACGACCTCCGCGTACGACTGATGGTGTATGGGCGGGTTTGGGTATGCAACCCGAGGTGCCACCTTCTCCTTCTGCACATAAGTTATTGGCTTCAAAGCTCTTGAGTGTGTGTTTGCAGCCTTGTCTCTACCGAATTTTGGAATGTTAACATGCATCTTGAGTCCACCATAAATGGCATTGTCCAGTTTCCGCTCCATAATCTGGTCGTTCCCTGCGCCTTCAAATCTAACAAACCCATACCTCCTTCCATGCTTGTTCCTCTTCTTGGCAATGAAGATCTCTCTTACAGCACCGAACGATTTGAAATGCTGCCAAAGATCTTTCTCTGATGCGTCATCAGGGAATCGGGTGAAATAAAATGATGTTATGTTTTTTCGGCTTCTCCAATTAACTTGACTGTAGCTCTGTCCTTGCCCATACCTATTCCCAGCATGTGGCCGATGAAGATCCTCTCTCACCCTCTCACTGTCCAGCTCTTTGTTTTGATTTCTGGACCTTACTCTCACCCACCCAATCTCACTCTCTCTCTCATTCTCTCAGTCTTGCTCTCTCATTTTTATCATACATAATCACTCATATAGAAGCATGTGTTTGTGTGTGCAGGCGCATGCATGTGCAATTACATATAATAGATTCCCTTGTATTTTTACCAGTGTATCTGTAGATTCTGTACTCTAAGGAATTAGTGGCCAATATTTAACCTGTCTTGTTTAATTAGAATATATTTGCAAAAGTAACTAGCTGCCTTTATATTTTAAACATATTAACTACTAATTGGTAAAGTGTACAGATACCCTAACAGAAAGGAAATGTAGTGGAGAAAACTCTGTTGAGTGTTCACACTATCTCTCACATGCACAAGCCTTTTCAACAGTGTTGTCCTAAGATGTAATCATAGAAACAATTTTGGAAATTCTTTATAATAAAAAACTTCGTACCCCATTGCCCGGAGGCTCTTCGCTATGCGAAGGTATGGGGGAGGGATATTGTACGCAGCCTTACCCTTGCATATGCAAAGAGGCTGTTTCCGGATTCGAACCCATGACCAACAAGTCACCAAGGCACAACTTTACCGCTGCACCAGGGCTCGCCCTCTTTTTTATGGGGGAGGGATACTGTACGCAGCCTTACCCTTGCATATGCAAAGAGGCTGTTTCCGGATTCGAACCCATGACCAACAGGTCACCAAGGCACAACTTTACCGCTGCACCAGGGCTCGCCCCCTTTTAAAAACTTCGTACCCCATTGCCCGGAGGCTCTTCGCTATGCAAAGGTATGGGGGAGGGATATTGTACGCAGCCTTACCCTTGCATATGCAAAGAGGCTGTTTCCGGATTCGAACCCATGACCAACAAGTCACCAAGGCACAACTTTACCGCTGCACCAGGGCTCGCCCTCTTGGAAATTCTTTATAATACTTTAGTGAAATTATTGCATATTTTGCATTGCATAGATGCCAGATAAAAGTTGTAATTGTGAGCTAAAATCCCTTAAAGTATTCAGCAAATTTTCATTTAGCTGTAGATTGAAGAAAATAGTGAGCAGAATTTGTTGTCCTTTTCAAATGCAAGGTTCTTAATGAGAAGTTTTACTATATTATGGTTTGCAGCACATTTAAATCATTTCTTGGAGATTTATGCCAAGCAAAACTACAGAATAGTGAAGGCTGCTATGGTTATAGGTATGGTCAATGTCACACTGGCAAAGTTGCTGTACCTTTTTTAGAGAATTTGAGATTTTGGGGCATTTCAACAATCTAAACTTAGTATTGTTGGATAATAATCTCACACTGCCAAATGAATTTTGTCTACAGGTCTTCAGCTTGGCTACACTGTTGTCTTTGGGTCATATGCGTCTTTTCTTTTCGTTCGAACTGGTATGTGGTGTTTGGGCACTTGATTGATTGTTAATGTTACAGGTTATGGTGTTGTTATATTACAATGAAGCTTTTTTTATAAGGTTTAAAATGACTCTGGATTTTACCCTTTAGCCTGGAAAGTGAATGTACTCTTTAAATTACAATGAAGCTTTTTTACAAGGTTTAAATACCTTTTTTTAGTTTTATTTATTTATTTGGTTTTGGTCCCTGTCACTAATGATGTGCCACCACACATATTCTTCAAGAGACAAGACAACCATCAAGACTACTGTTTGGTATACTATAGAGATCTAAACGGAGCAAAACTATAGGAACCAAAAACCAAAACAATAAAGATGTGGGGACTGACCAATTTTTTAACAAATAGGGATCAAAACCAAAATCATGATAAACGATAGAGTCCAAAAATATATTTAAACCTTTCTATAATTATATATATGCTTGCCAATATTATAAAAATCAGGAAGGTAAGTACTAAATTTACAAATTAGTGGATCTAACTCCTTTTCTATTTTAAAGTGGCCCTAACAAGAAAACACACAATAAAAGCCAATATTAAAAGTGTTGGATAAATGTAAATTCAAGCACCTGCCTTAATGTACAGAAAGTTTATCTCTGTTATGGGGTGAAATGATAGGAAAGACAGATAAGCATGATATTATATTATCATGACTTGGTATCATTCTCTTCACTGTTCATTTAACCTTACTATACTTTGAGCTATGTAGCTGTAGTTAGCAATTTGATATCATTCTCTTCACTATACATTCTCTTGTGTTTGGGTGGCTTTTTTTTTTTTGTCTCATTTGTTAATGGCTTATGCTTTGCAGGACACCTTATAGCTCCCTTAGTTGCGCACATATATTGTAATTTTATGGGACTGCCTGTATTGTATTCGCAGAGAAGTGGTACGTGTATCAAGTTGCTTATGGAGTAAATTGCAAATGCGACTTCTTTGGTTATAATATATCAAACTACTATAGTAGTACTATTATTATTTACTTTTATCTTCTTACCCTTTTTCTCTTGTTTTTTTTTTCTTTTCATCCCAATCCTCTTTGCTTTTAATTGTCTTTCATTTCTTGAATTATTTTCTACTTACTATATAAACTAGAGCTCAAAAAGTACTACCATTTTGTTATGAACTTATGATAGATTTGGAAGTTTAGTTTCAGCTGGACTTCTGATTGGAGGCACAAGTTAAGAATTTTTATATTCTTAGTAATTTCTTAAGTTGTACAATTAATTAATTTTCCTCCATGTCACTTTTCATTATGAATTATTTACTAAAAAAATGAAGAAAAGAATGTAGAAAATATATAGTTATCAGTTACAACTTTCAGCTTACAGAAATTGCTGTTACTTGTTGGTGTTGATTTTTTAGTGAGATCAGAGTAAAACTCCAAGTAATTAGCAAATAGAAAAGTACAACATTATAGGAGCAACTAAGATTAAACCAAGATTAAACCAGTAGTTGTAAAACCAGTAGTTGTAAAAGTTTACACTAACAGTGAATCAAGATTAAACCAGTAGTTGTAAAAGTTTGATCTATGATTGTAAGTATGTTTATTTTAACTAAGGTTTCTCTAGCATGAAACTTGAAATTTAGTTCTGATGCTTCCGTGGTCATTATCAAGTTTTAGATCTAATATCTGATGGTGACACCCCGAGAGCTCTCCCTCTTCATAAAACCTTATATTGTGCATGTATAGGAAGATTTATTTTATTTTTTTCATAAAAAAAGAAGAGGGAGCCAGGGATAAAAACAGTGCTAGTTAGTACGATTAACTGTACTCATGGTCTGCCCATTTTTTGCCATGGAACTATGGATAAGGTGATTTATAGCTTCACTATGCATTTCCATATAAATGTTGTTTTGGACTTATTCATTTGTTTTTGTTTCTGTTTCAGGGATTGTAAGTGTAACATTCATAATAGGATTTCTGGGCTTCTTGTGGCTTCTTTTCCCAATGACGGGCCCAGAATTGTATAATGATAGAATAGATAACTGCAGTTGTTGGCAAAGCTACTGCACATGGAGAGAAACGATAAGAATGACCCAGATGTAAACGTTACTATTTTTTTTTTGGGGAGGGGTTTGGTGGTGAAGGAAGAGTGAACTAAGAATGAATTCTATAAGAACACAGTGACACTCAAAATTGCTAGAAGTTAAAACTTTCCCCAAAGGGCTCATAAATATCAGCTTCATAAATCATGACATGAGTATAGTTTTTAAGAATTTTGCTCCCCCGAAGTACAGAGTAATAACCAAGATGGAGAAATTAACGATTAAGATTATAATGAAATATAGACATACATATATGGGACATATAATCAATATTATCAAATAATTGAATTTCAAATTTTGATATTTAATTAGTTATTATTTTACATTTTACTTTCTAAAATCTGGGGCATGTTTTACGTTTTAGAGGAGTGGAATTCCATTTTTAAAATGTGAAGAGCAAGAATGCTTGTAACTCATTTTCGCTTGAAATGGTGAAAGGTTTGGTAGCTTAGTTGTCCTTCATTTGCTCAACTACCGAGTTAAATTATTGTATACATTATTTAGTCTCGGAGGCTACGCAAGGCATTTCCTAAGCTCAGAATTCAGAAATGGTAAGTTTCTCCATGTGCATGAAAAAATATTACGTCTGGACCTTTTACTTAGATATGGGTTTTTAATACCTTTAATTTTTTTTATAAAAAAATACTGCAGGTGCATGACTCACCAACACCGCATCCTTTTCTGTGGAGTAATGATAGTTTTACTGTATTTTTTTCTAAACAAATGGCCGTTGGTTGAAAAAATAATTAAAAGTTAATTTTTTTTATATATTATTAGGGTAAAAAAAATTACATTATCAATTAATTAAAATTATTATAGATATAAATTTTGATGTAATTTATGTAAAAGTTAACAAAATTACATGAAATTTGTTTTACCAATAAATGTTAATTATTTTAGTTTTTTTGTAACAAGGAGAGATTGAATATGTGATTTTTCTCTTGATTCTTTCTAACCATTCATCTGACTTTATATCTTTAATGTATATGATAATTTATATTTAAATGATAATATAAAATTCTTTTACTCAAAGTTCATACGCTATTTACTCATCTTTTTAATAATTACTTTCACATATAAATACATAATCCAAAATTATCAACCATTTATTCATTTATATTGTGCAGGTTCTCCAATTTTTATTTTTTTTTCCTGAAGCGGATGTTAAGTGGGATTCAATATCAGGATTCCCCACCTTAAGATCTTAACCTCATATTCATATTCACGCCGAACTAATCGCAATGTGACTTGGGACAATTCAAAACCCCAAGATGATGATATCCAAAGTCAACTTTGAGTTATGAGATTCCTTCTAATTTTTCAATTTTCTACTCGAGCTAATCATTTTTTTTTTTTCAAAAGCCAAAAAAAAAATTACTTACATTTTTGTTTTTCATTTTCATTTGGCAAACCCATCCTAACTCCATAATATAGTCTTAGATATGGTTATGATGGCCGAATCTGCAGGCTGCAGATACTCTGTAACAAAGAGAATATAATTTCAACAAACATTTAATACAGCTAAGTTAAATCCAAGAGGGGGCAGAGGTAAAATGTAGATATGTTGGTCCTGCTCTGAGGCATCTCTTGGTTTAGCCATATGGTTCTGTTATACCTTAACTCCACATTACTATTGGCTATTTTATTTATTGTTTTATAATATTTTTTTCTTCAGTATCTTTCATCATATTTTTGGACGCATTTATTAAAATCTATAGATTTTGACTGACTTGTGGGTCTTCAAAGGGAATCTCAGTCATCATGCCCCGGTCCTTAATTCCATATCAAAAAATACACACTGAGCTGCTTTGGTGACCTTAAGAGGTCAGTTTCAGTTAGATGAAGGATTTACATGATGAAAATTTGTGAATTCCCTTTGAATTTTGATTGGACATTCTTTATTGTATTTTGAACGGAGAGAGATGCAAATTTGTTTGCAATTTTTTTCCCTAAAATTTGAGCCCGAACTTATATTTTTCACTCTGAAAATGATGATGTCATGTTCCTTAAGACGTTATATATGTAAATCAAACATTTAACAATTAACTACTGTCTATAACAATTAACCACTGTCTATATAAATGTCATTGATGTGTATCTTTTTTATTCATCCTTGAATATTAAATAAATAAATTATATTAAAAAAAATACTTATCTTAATTTTTGACGAAAATTAATCTTTAGACAGACCAATACCAAAGTCAGAAAAAAGAATTATTTAACAAAGTTTTTTAAGTTTGGTATTATTCAATAAAAATTTAATAAATACTACAATAATTACAATAGTGTAATGTTAAACAATTAAAAACTAATTTAATAATTAAGTATTTGTGATATTTTAATTACATTTTATTATGTTGTCCTTGTGCAAACCTAAGATGAGGAACAAAAGCACCAAAGTAGAGGTACAAAATGGATTAGACTAGTTGAGTCAATCCATTTATTATGGTTTTATTTTTGTAGGGTGGGTTGGAGTCTTTAATCAATCCACCAATTAATCCATTTTGACTTGCTCTGCTTAACTTGTCAGCCAAATGAGGTGAGGCAGGTTGGCTTGTTGGGTTAGTTTGTGCGTTGGCTCGTTAGATTTGTGTACTTTTTTTGTGATGTGTTTTAAAATTTTGAAATTAATTTGTTAGTGAGGTTGTGGACAATTGGACTTCTATTAGTGCAGACTTGAGAGTAGTTGGTTACAGATTTCTAATATTTTATGAATTGTTGGGACTCATTGAATTTGTGGTTGACTGGTTCTAGTTATTGGGTTATATAATGAACTAATTCATAACTTCTAGTTGTTGGAATTGTTAGATGCATCCTAATAAATTAGCAGTATATTATTTTCATGACGTTTCCTTAGATTATATGTTACATGTTGCTAGAATTTTCTATGAAATATGAATGAAACAATTGTGCTTTATAGTTGACAACAACTAGAGGTAGTGAGACATGATACAAATAAGTAAATGCATACTTCATAACTATTTTGCTACACAGTATAAGATGTTATTTTATTATTTCTTATTTTATTTTTTCATAAATTTGTATAGATGAATAATAAAAAAATGTTATTTAGATAATCTATTTTTTTTTCTTTTTTATTATTTTTTAGGTGTATCCATTATTTTTTTTAAAATTACAATACCTCAACTCGATCGCCGTCTCAATATAGAATAGGTTGAGATTTTCAATCTATTTTGTCAATATACCCCTTGAACTTAGGCACACCAATGGCTAGGTGAATTGGTCCATTTTATCACCCTTATATGAGGTGTTAGTGTTGCTTGAGAAAGAAATGAGTTCCTAAAGGATAATTTCATCGAAATATAAGTGATAAAAATGAAAAAAATTATAAGTTCATATTGAAGTAACATTTGAAAATATAATTAGATAAACTATTTAATACATACCTCTAATTTAGTTAAATAATATAAGTCAATCAAATAGGCTAGCTAAACTACATAGATTGAGCAATCAAAACATATTGTCAAGTAATTTCTAATGCTCTTTGGTAGAGTAGAAAAATAAGATAGATGAAAATAAAATGGATAAGTGAACATAAGTGAGAAATAAAATAAATATAAAACATGTTTAATTAAGAAGGAATAGAAGAGAGAGATAAAAAAAATGAACAAAAATATATGAAAAATAATCCAGTAAGTTTCACAAATGTAAATTATTTCCATTTTAATCTTTTATCTTTCATGTCAAACAAAGCAAATAATTTTCATTTCTTCCCTTCCTTCCAATTTCTTCTCTACTAAACAAATCATAATAGAGATATTTGTACTCTTTTTTACTTATTATCAAGAACCAATGCCTGTTAAGAATTTTGTTAGAACTTTATCTTATTAAGCATTGGTGAAATAACATGTGCTTATGTAATTACTAGTGATAAATTTTTATTGTGGACCTTGCAGTGCACATTTTATTAAATAATAATAAATATAATAATAACTGCTAGTAATTAATGTCAATACAATCTAACATATAAGATTATTTATGAAATTCATTTGATAAAATATTTAAAGTTATTAGAATTTAATTAAGATGGGTAAAAAAAAGTGATGTTGAGACTAAGATACTCTTAATGCTGTTAAATTACATGTGAAATTAAATAATACTATTTAAGACTTCATTTGACACAATTATTTTATGATATGATACGTTCTGCATACCATTTGCAGTCAATCATAATTGTATGCTACGAGGCATTGACAATGTCATGTCCTGGACTCTGATATTTTGTGGGTTACCTTTTGTTTCTTCTTTCTTACCATTCTAATGAATCCTCATTGACTTTCATTCGTGAATCTTTTGATGACTTTTTTTTTTTCTGATAATTAAAAAGATCTCTTATAATAAGAATCTGAACGATAAGCCATCTCTGCCACCCTTCGTATTCATTTTTTTTTTGTAGTTTTCATAAAAAAAAAGTCACATCTCTTTTTATTTTTATTTTTTTCACTTTGAAATTGAGCTAATACACTGGGAAAGGTTATTTGTTTCTCAAGCCAAGTGAAAAGAATAAAATAATAAAACTTAAAACACTCATGGGGGAGTTTCACACATGTTATAGAATCAACTTATCTTTATTTTTATTATTTTCAATATACAATATCTCATCCATTTCATGAATTTCAAATTGAGCTAATACACATCTCTTTTTATTTTTATTTTTTTCACTTTGAAATTGAGCTAATACACTGGGAAAGGTTATTTGTTTCTCAAGCCAAGTGAAAAGAATAAAATAATAAAACTTAAAACACTCATGGGGGAGTTTCACACATGTTATAGAATCAACTTATCTTTATTTGTATTATTTTCAATATACAATATCTCATCCATTTCATGAATTTCAAATTCGACTAGAACTTATAGTAATTAATATTAACATTAGTATATAATTTTTCATAATCGCATAGAAACAAGCAGAGGCAGTGGCAATGAGTGCTAAGCATATAATAACATATAATAAGTTTATATTCATTTCTAGCAGATAGACCTGACATACCTTCACCTTGTAGTTCAGAAATTCATATCTAACCCCCCCCCCCCCCCCCCCAAAAAAAAAAGTTAAACATGGAAATGGAAGAACAGTGCCCTGTAGAGGATTGCTAGTATTGTCCTATGGAACAGAAACTACAAGTACACTGCTCCTCACATTGGTTTTACACAAAAAGGTTTGGAAAGAAAAAACAATTAGAGTCACTAGAGGGGTCACAAGATGCTTCCCATAATCACTAAAGCACATTAATTGGTGGAACTAGAAGGGTTTTGAGTGGCACTTGAGCTGAGACTCAGGTCAAGAATGGCGTTTGTATTGCTAGCATTGGCTTTCTGATTCCCCCTGGAGAGTTTCTGTTTGAGCTCAGACAACAGTGCCTGATTCTCCTGATTGAGAAGCTGTGCCTTCTTCCTTAGTCTCTCATTCTCCTTCATTATGTAACAGTTCTGCAGGTACAGCTTTGAGTTCAACCTCTCCATCACTACTAATCAAATCTCCAAAATTTCCTGCACTTAACCCTGAAACAAGAAAAATACTAATTGTTATTAATTGTTCCACAAACAAACTATGATGTGTCAAGCAAGTGAGTCAATCCAAAGGGGTATGCTATATGAACGTAAGAAGAAAAAAGGAAAAGAAAGGAACAGAACCGCATTAATAACTGAATGAAAATTAAAAAAAAAAAAAAGGCATATGCAAGCTTCCTAGTGAATGTGCTGCTTTATGAAATGCTTTGGTAGATATAATTATTACTCTTAAGAGAAGAAGGCAACATCAACAGGGAAAAGGCATATATAGAAGAACAATTGAGTCTTTTGGACCACCTTGTCAAATAAATAGAGCATATGGGGTTTTCTGAAAAAACTAAAGAAGAATTAGGATGAAATGATGCAGGGAAAGGGGAATAAGTTAATAACAGTTGTCCAAAACCTGCACTGACTTGAAAGCAGAAAAAAAA
Source organism: Glycine soja (assembly GCF_004193775.1). Taxonomy (NCBI): domain Eukaryota; kingdom Viridiplantae; phylum Streptophyta; class Magnoliopsida; order Fabales; family Fabaceae; genus Glycine; species Glycine soja. The sequence continues at coordinate 34,404,051 of NC_041012.1, read as the reverse complement.
GAGATGAAGATGGCTTCTTCTTTCGGCTATCCCAAGAGGGAAGAAAAGGATAAAATAAAGGTCCTACGTAAAAAAGAGACAAGCTTCGTACACAAAGATCTTGTGTGTTTTTTGTATGTCTATGCAAAAAACCACAGTTTCTTGGTGTTCCAAGAACACACACACACACATTATAAGAGGCATTCCAAAAGGGTTTTAGTATCCTCAGAAATGCCAAAACTTGCCAAAAGTTAAATGGTTAAAACAAATAAACAAATCACATAATGGGAAGGCTATGGCTAGAGAAAGACAAAGAAACAATTGAGGGTGGTTTTCCTTTTTCATTTTTTTATATGAAAAAAATAAATTATAATATAAAAATAAAATAAATGAAACAGAATCTACAGAGAAAAAAGGTTTGATAGGCAACAACTCAAACATTCCTTCCACAAAACAAGGTGGAGTGAAACTAACTAAGATACCTCAAACTATCTGAATCCTCAAGTTAGATAGACGAAGCAACCAAGGGTACAAGTGATTTGGACTTAGATATCTAAACCCAAAAAAACACTAACTTTGCAATAGCCTGAAATATGCCATGTTTACATTTGTTTGTGAAAGTAATGAGGAAAACAAAAGTTACAAAACAATAAACATAGTGTGTGTGTGTGAGAGAGAGAGAGAGAGAAAGAGGTGGGGTCCTCTTGTCTTTCTCTCTTGAACTTTTCGAAAAAGATCACCTTTTGAAGGAGGGTAGGTTGGTTTGGCTAAGTAGGAGACTTTGGTGGAGGGAAGCAGAGGGTCTGGATTTTATGGAAGGAGTGTAGCAGCGAAAAGGGTGAGTTTTAGTTTAGGGGAAGAGGAAGTGAGGCACAAAGGGAACAAAGGGTGCTCATTTATAGAGGAAAAAAAGAGAAAGAGAAGAAGAAGAACACAGACACAAAGGATGAGAAGGGGGGGGGGACGTGCCCTTCCTCTCTCTGACACAACAATCATGCATGTGTAAGCATAGAAGGCGGCCGGTTAGTAACCTAAAAGATTTTATGTTTCGCCTTCTATGATGATGCTTATCGCGTCATGCCAATGATGATGCTTTGTTTGCCTTTTCAATTTTTTTTTCAAGGGTACGTTGCTTCATATTTTAATCAAATCTATAACATGCTAACAAACAATGTTGGTTAGGATTCACGCAAGTAGTTAAGGTTCCTTCTTCTACTGGATACAGGTTCGATTTTCTCTAATGATACTAAAATTCGATTGGATGGATGATCCTTTTTAGGGAAACTCCTGATGCTTAGGAGTTATGGAGAAATTCAACATGCTATTGTTGGTTAAGATTGACATAAGTAATTAAAGGATCTACAATTAACTTTCGTTTCTTCTCGATAGTGGTTTGATTTCCTTTGAATGTTACTAAAATTCAATTTGGTTGATAGCTTATTTTTAGGGAAACTCCTGATGGTCAAGAGTTATGGGAACAAATTAACATTCAAAGTTGGTTAAGATTGACATAAGTAGTTAGAGGATTTGCAGTTAACTTTCATCTTTTCTAGAAGTGAGTTTGGCTGTATTTTTGTTGACGTTATTAAAATTCAATTTGATGGACAATCCACTTCAAAGGAACTCCTAACGCTAAAAGATTATAGGGGTTATAGTCTTATAGATAAAATTATTTGCGGTTTAGGTTCTTCTACAATAATTTTCTATATAGACATCTAGTGTAACCTAGCATGTCATTGGTGTCCTAATATTGAATGGTGATTAAGAATAAAATAAATAAAATTTAAGAGGAGTATCTATCTACTATGTATAAATAAATGGTCAACATTTGTTACCAAGTAATTTCCAAGGAACTTAATTTGGCTGAAGATAAATTTATTTGACATTTTTGTTTTCTATGGGATTGTTTGTTGTGTATGGAAGAACAATCCCTTGTGAGGTGGAGGAGGGTACAATGGGTATAAAAATGGGCATAATGGAGTTTTCAGTTAGGATTTGTAAAATGGTGATGGGCTAGGTCGTCCCAAGATATGCAATGATGGTTTGGATTGGGTCCAAAACCACCATCAACACCATTCCTTATCCCCCTCCTCCTATCATCAATTACTCTTTTGTTTTATTTATGTTGCGGTTCTTCTATTTTTAGGCCTCCATAATTTACACTTTCGTTTTTTGTAATTTTCATGTGTGGGGGAAGTGTTGGCAGTAATCATTCTCGTTGCGGTAGTGTTATTCCTCCTTTTGTTGAAAATGAGGATTTTTGTGCATTGAGACCAGAGAGAGAAAGGAAGAGACTGCCACTTGTTCTGGACTTGTCTCCACGACACGGCACTTCCTTAGCTAGCCACTTGTGTTTTAATTCTTTATCATCATAATCGTTTCTAATAATATTTAATAAATATCTTTCATTTTTACATTTGAGTGATGATACCAAAATTTGTTCATTTATGTAGGTATATATGATATAGTGAGATGCCAAAATCCGTTGCCTTAGCTCATGAACTAAATATTTTTCTTTGTTTTTATTATACTATATGCTTGGGAGAGTGCTTTAACTTTTTAACAAACTAAATGTGAAATCATGAAAGAGGTTCCACAAAAAGGGCAAAAAAGAAAAGGAAGGGAAGGGTGTTATGCATTGTCATCATACTAAAGCAACCGTGTTTTTAGTACCACAAGTTCTATTTGAAAATCAATTCTTACTCCTAGTTGAATTCCATTCACACCAATTACCTGGTGACTCAAGAGCCTAATTAAAAGAGCGTTTTGAAAAAGCATCGATGGTATTTTGTTTTATGTTATTATAATGATAATAATTATGAGGAAAGGTGTATAGTAGTGTGTTAAGTAAAGCACTCTTTTTGTTGCCAAATTCTGGTTGAAATAATTGTTGGGGGTAATAATATAGGGGGGTTGGATGAGAGTTTGGGCCAACCAGCCCCCAATTCCCTCGTGGGTTATGAGTGGTAGAAACATGAAACATCATGGTTGACAAATGGTGTTTTGGATGTGTCTATTTTACTTGTGTGAGTGAAGTTGTCAACAAGTTCAGTTCATGGGTGTCCCCCCTCGTTTCAATCCCCTGTCTAGAAATTTGTTTGCATCAGTCTTTGTTGTCTAATTATAGGATTCAACAGATGGGTACCTCTTTCTCAAATTACTCTTTGGTCTTGTTTTCTTATCCACAAAAATCAAATACACATATCTCTCCATACATCATATTTAATCAATTAAATTAGACTTTCTTCATCTTTAAACATTTATATTGCGTAAGGTTATTAGTTTTAATCTCGAGTGTAATTTCTCACACTACACATATCTCTCCATGTAATATACTAGGTGATTGAGATTAATTTTGACATATTTCTAATACCCAACTTTAAAACCAATCTAACGCTTATGTTCATAGATATAACAGTTATATATTAATTTTAAATTCTAGTTAAGTAGTTCAGTTTGAGTGATCATGATATATAAGCTCGAGTTTCTTAAGTAAATAGTAAAGGATTCGAATCCTGATTCTTGAATACGGACAAAATCTAATTGGGAGTATTCATTAAAGAATGTGTTGTAACATTCCATTTTTTTCATAAATAAATTTAAAAAGTTTTTTTAGTATAAATAAATAAATATAGAGCAAATAATAAGTTGAGTACCTTAGATATAAATAATTATGTTAAGTCAGTGCCTCCTCTTCGCCTCATCTTTGTTTTTCTCTTTTCCCCTCTCAAAACCTTTTCTTTTCCCGCAGCGCACCAAACCTGTCTTAGAAAAACAATGATCTCAGACTCATTCACCGTTGGATCGTCCTGAAATTGAAACACCAGGTTCGCAACCAAATTCTGAGCATTCTCACCGTTGGGAATTTCAAAATCATGTCTGAGCTTAGAGGAAAACCTTTCGCATTGTAGCCTTTTATTTTCCCGAAGAAATCCAAAACTGTCTTGATAAAACTACGTTCCCAAATTCATTAACCGTTGGATTGTAATCAAATTTGGATATGTTGTTCGAAATTCAATTGCGCACACTTTCACCGTTGGGATTTGAGAGATAATATTCATGGAGAGAGAAAAAGGAATCTCACCAAGACAGCACAAGTGGAGGCTTCAATCTCTTCTCTGTCTCTCTGACGTTCAGAAACTCTATCAGAGCAGAGGAATCTCAAGGAACCGCTAGAGATGCTGCTATTGCTGGCTGAAGACACGTGAGCCCGCTTAGAGGTAAGGGATGAGTTATTCACAATTGGGAATTGGTGAGAACATGTGTAGAAATCCTTAGAGATATCAATTGGAATGAGTTTTGGGGTGTTTTTGCAATTTTCATTTTATCCTTATAATTATTACAGTGAATTATATATGTTTGATGAATCAGTTGATGCCCCAATGAGAAATTGCTGTGAAATTGATGTGTTCTTGTGTTGAGTGTGAACCCCTTAAAAAAATTAAGCTCTTTTTATTAACGTAAATTATATTTTAAATAATATTATTCAATGACTTATTTTATACAAATTATTATCTTGTTCTAATTTTTCTACGATGATGATCAATATGTTATGTGTATATAATTATTGTAATACTAGAATAATAAATTAAAGAAAATTGTAAGGTTAATGCCTAGTGATAAATTCTTTTGATGTAATATTAAATTAATTGTTATAGAAATCCTTTGATTAAAAACAATGTAGTTTAATTTACTATATACATATACATATATATGTTTTGTATCATGCAAATATTATTATTGTGTGATGTGTATATGAGTTATAAGGTGTAATAAGTTATTATAATGGTATTATAATATTATTGTGAAGATTGAGTAATACAAAGTTGAATGTGTCAATTTGTGAGATACATGTAAAAATGATATGGTTGATGTGATATTATGAGATGTTAAATTATGAGCATGATATTTGATTGTGAATAAGTGTGTGTGTTTGACACTTGATTTGACAATAATTATATTGTGAGCTATGAATTATACAATAACCCGACCAGTGTTATCTTGAGAAAAATGTTGATGTACAGTGTTTAAGAGAAAATGTAGATTTCCTATTCAGGAACCAGTGTTAAATTGTAGTGCAATGTGTTAAACGTGTTTGAAACACGAGTGTAAGATCGTGAGTATTATATAATTCATGAGCAGTGCTTATAAATGAAATATGTGATGAATTGTGGAATAATATGTTTCCTTGAGATTATAATATTGTTATTGAGATTGAGTAAAAGTGTAAAGTATAACAAATGTTGAATTGTGAGATACGTGAAAACATGTGATGTTGAATTATAACATTATGAGATGTGAAATTGTGAATGAGTTTTGGTTGTGAATAAGTGTGTGATTAACTCTTGATGTGACATTATTTGTGTTGTAAGTTGTGAATTGTACAATAACCCAACCAGTGTTATTTTGAGAAAAGTGTAAATGCGCAGTGTTAAAGAGAAAGTGTAAGTTTCCTATTTAGGAACCAGTGTTAAAGAGAAAGTGTAGGTTTCCTATTTAGGAACCAGTGTTAAATTGTAGCGCAATATGTTGTACATGTTTAAAACACGAGTGTGAGGTCGTGGGTATTGTATAATTCACGAGCAATGTCTGTGTGCTAAAATGATTTTAGGGGTTGGACCTGAATCAAGAGGGAAAGACCCTGACGGACTCTTCGGAGTGTAGGCCTTGGGGGTCACTGGGTTTGAGTGTTCCTTTAAGCCTATGTTGATCCCATATGGTTGGAGCATTCTCGCAAAACATCGTGACCCTGACTGGTCTCCCTATGATCTTACTTAGTGAGAGTGACCTGACAAACTCATTGTGTGGTATGTCTTGTTATGTACTCCTAAGCGCCCCAGGGTGGTTTTTCACTGACATGGTACCACATTGCATATAGGCTTAAGTCTTAGCATAACTGTTTCATGCGCTTGCTAATTGTTTATTATGAAATTGATGTGTTATTATGTCTTGATCAGAGCGTATAATTCTTGTGTAATGTGATTGATGAATGAAAAGTGAACTTTGAATGACAAAGTGGTGGAATTACGTGAATTACGTGTAAGTAAGTTTTATTTGGTTTATATGATATGTATATCTAGTTGTCTTGTTTCTCTATTAGTTAGGAATAAGGAACATTGTGCTGAAGGACGTCGAGACATAACGCTCTGATAGGATGTGACAGTGGGACATAAGTTTTTATATTGATTGCATGATGTTAGTCTATTTTATTTTATTTCACTGATTTAACAAAATATCTATGTAAATTTTGACGATCTTATTTTGAGCCAAATATGTTTTAATAAATTTTAATTGATAATAGTGAAGTGAATGTGAACCTTTTACCGTGTGAATTTAGTTACCAATATTTTTATATATTTTGTTTATTTATATATATGTCGGGTAGAGAGTGTCACAGATGCAATACTGTTAAATGAAAAATATTGTATTTCACAATTAAAGTTTCATAAATAACGTTTTGCACTGTTATTTAGTTTTTTTTATCTGTCACTGTTATTCAGTTTGATTTTTTTTTCACATATTTTACACGAATACACTCGGTAAATGCTCAATGACAAAAGTCATGGTAACAAAGTGGAATGAGATGTTGATAGTCATTAGTAAATCATTCCTACTCATTTATTTCGTACTAACAAGTAAAATCCATAACTATTGTGTTCAAATACGGGAAGAGAAACATGACCAACTTTCAATTATTTTTGTTTCTCACAACTTTCACTCTCTATAAAGTCAATCAAATTTCATGTGTTTTTATTTGTTTAAAATTAAATGCATCTTTTATGAAATATAATCTTATTTAAGTTTCAAAATATTTACAATAAAAAGCTGGAACTCTTTTGGCATTTTTTTTATCTTATGCGCACAAAGTTCAAACTTGTATATATTACTTCATAAGAATCATACATTTATGTATCATTTGATACCAACCATCCATTTATTTTAGAGAAAGCCAATTACACGGACACTTAACATATCAAATAAGAAAACTAATTTTATACAAGAGTGAGTCATACAATTATATATAAATAATTAATATATTAATTTATCTTACTGTTATATAATAAAGGTCTTATATAGTCTTCTCTATATAGAGAGACTTTTCTAAGAATGTGAGTTGTGAGAAATTAGAACGATAAATGCAAACTATTAGATTATATTTGAATGATTAAAATTAAAAAAATAACTTTTTAAATAGTTACGTGACTAACAATTAACTTATAATCTTAATCATTCATATAATTATATAGTCTAAATTTATTATTTTTCTTTCTCAAAATAATTAAATGTTGTAGCAAAAATGGCCTCATTATAATTTTTTTTTGCCAGAGAAAAAGTTCAAAGGTATTAAAAATAGATCAGACTATTTTTTGGAGTCTATTTTTAATTTTAAATTCAATTTCAAAAATAGTTCAAGACTAATAAAAAACATTTTATTTATATTAATTCCTAATGAATGTGAGATATCTTAATACACATCTCTTACAGATTGGATATGTTGAGAATGTAGCACCAGTTTTAAAGTAAAGAATAGAAACAAAAAAAAAAATACACAAAGGAATAACAAGGTTCAACCATTTATCTACGTTTTCAAAAGCAGAGATTGTGTATTTTTCATTAATTAGAAATAAGATTACAATTCATAGTGAACAGTATATGTTTGTAAAATTACTCATACAGTATCTATCTGCTTATCATAAAATAAGAGTCATATACACAACAAGATATATGAAACCTGAGTTTGGAAAACCTTTTGTTTTTTACTGGAGTTTGGAAAACTTTGACTTTGATGACCCAACATTAAGTTTATATATACTCTAATAATTAAAAGCAAATGTAATCCACTCCCAAAAATTAGTTCTAAGAAGATCGTTTGAAACTTAAAAAGAATATTCTTACCACGATCTTAATTTTTGTGGGGTATCTTAGCAAAAGCGTGGAGTATTTAATTTTATCAATTTGTTGTGGATTAACCCGGGAATCAAACAATTCTTTTTTTTTAGACAAAACAAGATCATATCATTTCATCAAGGATGATAGCTTGTACATAAGTGAGAATACGATGATTAAAATCACAGGAGCTAACATGAAAAATATAACTTTTCATATTTAACCCAAGACATGGTTTAAACTTCATACACACTTAAACCAATAAATATTGTTAAGTTTCACTCTTTTGCTTTTCATATTTCTCTCTTACAAATACCAAATTTATGACCACAACTACTAGGCACTTTTTTTTTCCAATATTGATTATCCATGGTGAGTTCTAAATTTTCTTGCTTTGTTCCCTTCACCAAAAAAATGGAACAAAGAGCAATAGTGTCTTGCTAGCCACTTCCTCGTGTTCTGTATAGTTTAGTTAGGCCAATTGGATGAGACTAGAAGTTTGGCCAAAAATTGCAATTGAAGAGTCCATAATTATTTAGTGTGTGCCTTTTCTGCAAATGAATCACTACACCAGCATTTTGTCCTATATCCCCTTTTCTTTTCTTCTTTAACGGCGATATAGCTGCGGCTAAGGCTTCCTCTGCTCAACCAAAGTTGTAGCCTCATGAGTTCCTACCCCATCATATGTTCAAACATGTTCACTACCCTAACATGTGCTTGGTCAACAACCCCATATGCCATTCAACTTCAGATAATAATAATAATAATTAATTGCAGAGTCAAAGAAGTGTATATAGGGAGGCAAAAGGGTATCTCTTTCTCAATCTCCCCAACAAACAAGCCATAAGCACAAAACACAGGCAGTAAATTGGCGTAAATGCGTGTATGAATCTAATAAAAGGGTGTTATAAATCTCGTCAGAATCAAACAATGATGGCAAAGGCCCAACAATAATGGTTCTCTTCCCTTGGCAAACCCCTTCTTAAATAACCATTTTGCTTTTCCCCTTGCAAAAAAATTGAGTCATCTCTCATTTTTTTTTCCACCCTAATATTAGTGTATTTTATTGATTTATTGATAATTAATTTTGGTCGAAAAATCCAACTGATCCTGTTTTGGAGTCTCTTCTCTATTTATTTTTTTCATTTATCAGATTGGAACTAACATTTTATTTAAGAAATTTAAATCCAATTTTACTTGTACAACAATCACAATGTTGTTAGTTACCTCATTTAATAATTTATTGAAAATTTGGACGTTCATGATTTAAGGGGTGGTTAGTTTTTTCATAAATGTGTATGACAGTAGTAAAGATTTTTCATTTTGTTTTTTTTTTAATATTTGCGTGGCCACAGAAATAACTGGCACTCATGAATACCCATCATCATATACCTTGTCTATAATTACAATTATGCAGCGTGGTAATGACCCATCTTTATTTTTACCAAAAGGAAAATTAAAAGAGTAGGGGATGATTGCATCACCCAGTGAGAAGCAAAGTAACTGATTTGTGGAGCATCAAGGACCAACACACGTAAAGGACTTTGAAATTGCATCCCTTAGTTATATCTGCTCATCATGTGTGAGCGTGTGATACCATTGGCAATAGAAAGATCTGAATGTGACCCACCAAAGGGTAATGAATTGTGTAAGAAAGAAACTAAAGGGAAAGAAGAAAGAAAGGAAGGTTAGGCAATTTAATCAGACCAAGGCCAAATGACATGATTTCATCAATATTTCAAACCCTTCTTCAAGTCTATCCTTCCTTCCATTACTACTTTTTTTTTTTCCTGAGGTCATTTATAATGATTTCACATAATACCAATCCCTGCTGTGCTAATGATGAATTTTTACATTATTACAGTCCGTAAGTGCATTGAACCCTACACGTGAGGTTAGGGGTTTGATAAATTTTTGTAGACTCTCGGGGGACCACCAGTAGAAAAATCACACTTCTTCATTGTATTCACACATTCACTGATTGCTAGTTGCTAAGAAGACCCATAACCGTAACCAAATTTATAACTCGCACGTTTTTGTATTTCTAATTGGATGCATCAGAGGGTCATTGTCATGTAAAAATCTCTTCAATTGGATTTTTTTTTATAGACTTGACACCAAGTTTGGAACAAAATAGCAACTTCCATCCAGGAACAACAGTTGGTATATGCATCCCTAGCTAGCACCTATCTAATGAAATATAATTTACATTTTTTTTCCTACAAATTGTTGTAGAATAAGAAGATACTTCCGATATTACCCGACAAGCTAGGCTCCAATGACATGTTGGAGTTTTCGACAAAGACTCACCTAAAGGGTTATTGCAAGATTGACCATAAAATTTTACCCAATGCTATCACTAGTCCCTATCCATATGGGGTTATCCATCAAGTAGGAAAAAAGTGGTGTTAGGTGGATATGAACTGACCCTCATGTGAAGGTGAAAGTTCCTTCTACGTTCTTAATCATTTGTGTCAATTCGCATTGACACGTATTTCTTCTTTGAATATATGAAAAAATATATTTTAAAACAACTTTAAAGAAAAGCCATACATGGATCAATTATGTAGGATTGTTTAATTTTAATAATTTTGAATTTGCATTTCTAAATATGCATCTATATTAAAATCTCAAAAGGTGAATTTAATTTTATCCAACTCAACTAGTATTATTCTAGTAAAATATACATGTGGTGTTAAAAAAGATAAATGTGTGGTTTCGATTTTGGAAAAAATGAAAGGTTGCCAAATTTGAATAACTCAAACAGAGTTTAATGAAATTACATTATTTATCTTTTAATAGAAAACACAAAAATTATGAGAAAAGTATGGGAATTGAGAAATATTGTTGTATTAGGATTTTAAAATAAAATAAAACAAAAGCTTCTCTTTTCTGCCGGTTTCCCTTTTGCATTTCTAGGCAAAAACTATTTTTGTCTTTTTCTTACCTAGATTTAGCCTTTTCAGATATGAAGCACACTTTCTTTCTTTCCTTTATGTAAAGATAGGAGGCGCATTTATAGTACTATAATGATTAATCTTTATTACATCACTTCAAAATCCTGAATACATTTTTTGTATATCAACTGTAAAACAGTAAATTATTTCCATTATGTTAACTTAAAAGCTTATTTGGACGTGTACGACGAGTATGTGATATTATATGGTCGACATGTACATAAGTTATACATACAAGGGAAAGTCGTGTCTTTTTATATATTTTAAATAAAAATAAAAAGAAAAAAAAGGATTTGAAAGTAAAAAAGATAACTTACAACATAAAATTAGTGAATAATTATTAAAAAAGAGTACTAAAAGTTTAAAAAATGATAAAAAAAAATAAAATTGTATAAAATTTATCAACATTAAAATAGAAATATTTCTTTTATTAACATTAAAATTGTATAAAATTTATCAACACTAAAAGTATTAAATATTTTAATATTTGTGACACATTAAGTATATTTACTTTTTTTTAATATTTTCTTTATAAAATAATTAAAGTTTGTAAAACAAATATAACATTGCTACAAATTCATATATATGTGGGTCCGTTTGAGATGAATTTGGTCAAACCTGAATAAACCCAATCAAATTTGAATGAATTGATTTGGGTTGTTTTTCCAAAAAAAAAAAGAAAAAAAATTTTAATCTAAATTAACTTATTTATAAACCGTTTGAATTAACTTGAGTCAATGAATCAAAATATTTAATTTTATTTATTCTTTTTTAAAATGTAATTTTTTTCAAGCTAAATTTTTTATCAAATGAAATGCTATAATATATTATTTATAATTATTACGCGTAGTCAAATAATGAAAAAAAGGTCAAGAAAAAATCACATTGTTATCAATTTGTTATTATCATCACATAGACTATAACATCTATTATGTTAAACATGGTTTAATAATTAAAATATAATAAACAAATATCATACCCACCAAACCTAAGAACCTCAAAACTAAAACTATTACATCATAGTTTTAAAAATTTCAATATCATCAAATAATCAAATGAGTAATAGAATTCAAATTTCAATTAAAACTAAAATAGTTTGAAACAAATAATAATAATAATAATAATAATAATAATAATAATAATAATAATAATAATAATAATAATAATAATAATAATTTGTACACATAAACATCCCTAACTACAAATACAAATATTATGGCCTAGTTTGTTTAAGCTTATAAGTAATTTTATGGTTTTCTAATGTGTTTATCTAAATTATTTTTTTACTTAAATTAATATTTTTTTTTATTTTTTTAAGAAGCAAATTCTTTTTAAAAAGTACTTATTTTTTTAAAAAAAATTCAAACAAATTCACCCATTAAGCCGTTTGAGATGGTCCTATCATCTAATTGCTTAATATAAAAAAGGGAACTTGAAAACTATACCCACTACTGTAGAAAAAATAATTTATTTCCTAAACTCCTCTTTTTTCCCCCTTAATTATTATTTTTAAGTCCGGAAAAGGGACAGTGTAACCCAAAGCACAAGCTTCTCTTGGGTTGAAACAATTGCAGCCCACTTTGAAAAGGGACAGTGGCAATACAAATCATTTGCATCTTGTGGAACTAATTTTAAGCTATGTAAGCTAAAATAAACCATTAGCATGTGTGCGTATGATATCTTCATAGATTAGGTTGGTGACCTTTATTTTGCATGATTTGGCAATGTCTCACTATAAGTTGTAGATCATCCATTAATTAAAAGGACTGAAAGGATAAGATGCACTAGATAATTATTTTAAGTCATCCATGATTTGTCATTCATATAATGTTTCTATTTTTTTAAAAAAACAAGTTGTTGACTTTTCTTATCTTCAAATAAATTTAGATGAAGATTACCATGAGTTATAAAAATTTTGAGGCATGTTTCCTTTATGATTTTTTTAGAAGAAAAGTGTACTTCCTGATGATATTGTTAAGTAAGTTTTTCATGCGTATGGTATCACAGTTGAGACTTATGTGATATTCATGATGGTTATGTTGTTGATTTTTACTTGCAACATTATATATTAGTGTTAATTACTAATTTCTGATGCGTATCTTGTTTGCAAATTTATAATGATTATGTAGTGAGTCAATTCCAGTACATTTATTTTTGTTTTTTTATTCTGAAGTCTGCACACATCACATTGATCATCTGTATGTCAGAGTGCCTTAGAAATTAGAATTATGTAAATTTCATCCTTTTTTCTCCCTGTATATTTTAGATTTCCCTTTATAATTTACATTTCCAATGCAGCAAGATTTTTTTGGGAAGCTCATGGATGTTTTTAGAGTTTGTGAAGACTTGGAAAATATCGATGGCCTTCACATGATTTACAAAATAGTCAGAGGGATCAGTCAATATTTACTTTTATGCCAAGAACATTTGTCACTTTGTTGACATTTCTTTGTCCATTTCTGATATATGATTGTTTCTCTTGCAGTTTTGCTTAATAGTACACAAATTATTGAGCGAATATTCAGGGATGAGTTTATGATGGACATTATTGGTGCCCTTGAGTGTGAGTTCATTACATGATTTTATCTTCAACCTTGTAAAATGAGTTTTTTGGTGTTAGCCTTTGAACATATTATGTGTTATACATGTGTGTGTGCATGTGTGTGTAGTGACTCTACTGTAGTAAAAAAACACTAAAAATGAGTTTTCTTGAATCTCATGTCATTTTAGATGATCCAGAGGTTTCCCATGTTAAACATCACCATAAATTCTTAAAGGAGCATGTTATTTTTAAAGAGGTATATTTTGGGATCTGATAATTTATTCTATTTTGGGAGAGAAGCTAGGTGATAGGTAGATCTCTACATATGCAACAAAATTTTACTTCTTACTCATAGTATTTAACTATTTTCTTTTGTAGGCCATACCTTTTAAAAATACAACTGTATTATCAAAGATACATCTGACATATAGAGTTGGTTTTTTGAAGGTTTCCTCCTTCTAAGCCTTTCCTTGTTTACTCTATTTGTTTATTTGTGATTTGTTCCTTATCTTCATTTTCTGCTTTTAGGATGTTGTTTTGGCTAGAGTATTGGATGAGGCTACTGTTGCAAATCTTAACTCCATAATATATGCAAACAATGCCATTGTAAGATTTTGATTTGTATGGAAAGAAGGCTTAACATATAATATAGTGACTGTTATATATTTTGTTTTGACTACTCTGTTATTTTTAGGTTGTTTCTTTATTGAAGGATGACAATACGTTTATGCAGGAGTTGTTTGCTAGGTTAAAATCGCCCACCACCTCTCCTGAATCAAAGAAAAATATGGTAAGTCTTTTGTTTCTACTGGCCATGACTAATACTAGTTTAGTATTTCCAACATGACATGGCTATTTCATAAGTTGACGTTTTCCCTCCTGGTTGCGTAGCTTATTATTTGTGTGTGTGCAGCCACATTTGGTGAAATTTTACTTAAAGAAGAAACAGAATTCCAGTGTGAGTTTATAACAATAAATGGGTATTGTTTCTACACTTTCTTTGGGTCATTATTCTATTAACTATTGATTTTCTATTCTCCCTCTTTCAAATCAGTTGATTTTGTTTCAAAACTTAGGAAAATATGCATTTTGTTATTCAATGTAGTGTTTTTCTTATATTAATGTAGTGTTTTTCTTATCTTGTATTGTTAAACTGCTTTAATGTTAATGGCATCTTTTTTACTCTCTAATTCATACTGAACAACATTGTCAAGGACCACTTTTAGTGGCATGTGGGTATTGTCATTGTTATTATTGGCATACTTAGTGCATCTTACATTGAGTTGTGTTTTCTTGTGTTGCCTAGTTGTGGTGGGATATATTATGAGAGATATCAAACTTGCTTTGGTGGACATTACTACTTTGACTTTGTGCAACCAAAGTGTTTGCTGAAAATATATTAGCTTACTATGCATTTTTTTATATTCCTACCATGCTATACTTACAATCTATACAACATGCAAGGGTCCTAGGAGAATGCATTGTGTCATGGATTCCATTCCTGCCACTTCAATTGAAATTGGAGGTGTAACACCTATACAGACTGTTGGTTAGGAAATTAGTCTTATTCAAAATATTATGTTGAATTTCATTGTATTTGTATTGTATTACATATAGCTTCAAAATATTTTGTTGAATTTCATTATATTTGTATTGTATTACATATAAGCAACTAGCTTCTTGTACTTATTCATTAACTAATTTAATAGCTGAAATTTGACCTGGGTTTATAAATTTCGCAAAAATAATAAAAAAAAGCCTTATTCTACATCGGTTCACTGATAAACGATGTAGAAAATCTCCTAATTCTACATCAGTTGAATGATACAACAACAACAACAACAACAACGCCTTATCCCACTAGGTGGGGTCGGCTACATGGATCAACTTCCGCCATAATGTTCTATCAAGTACCATACTTCTATCCAAACCATTAATTTCGAGATCCTTTTTTATAACCTCTCTTATAGTCTTTTTGGGTCTTCCTCTGCCTCGAATTGTTTGTCTTCTCTCCATCTGGTCTACTCTCCTCACTACAGAGTCTACCGGTCTTCTCTCTACATGCCCAAACCACCTAAGTCTATTTTCCACCATCTTCTCTACAATAGGCGCTACTCCAACCCTCTCTCTAATAGCTTCGTTTCTAATTTTATCCTGTCGAGTCTTACCACACATCCACCGCAACATCCTCATCTCCGCTACACCGACTTTATTCTCATGTTGGCTCTTGACCGCCCAACATTCTGTTCCGTACAAAATCGCCGGTCTTACCGCAGTCCGATAAAACTTTCCCTTTAGCTTGATCGGTACCTTTGCATCACATAACACCCCCGATGCTTTTCTCCATTTCATCCATCCTGCTTGAATGCGATGATTCACATCCCCTTCAATTTCCCCATCATCCTGTATTACAGACCCAAGATATTTAAACCGTGTGACTTGAGGGATAATATGGTCTCCTATTTTCACCTCTGAGTTAGAAACCCTCCTTCTTTTGTTGAACTTACATTCCATATACTCCGATTTGCTTCTGCTTAGGCGAAAGCCATGTGTTTCTAGAGCTCGTCTCCAAGTTTCCAACCTCTCATTCAATTCCTCCCTCGACTCTCCAAGGAGGACTATGTCATCTGCAAAAAGCATGCATCTCGGCGCTATCTCTTGGATTTGTTCCGTGAGGACATCCAAAATTAAGGTAAACGCACCCATTCCTACCCATTTTACATCAGTTTAATGATAAACGATGTATAGAAAATCTCCTCATTCTACATCGGTTGACTGATAAACAATGTAAAAACCCTTCCAATTCTACATCGGTTGACTGATAACCGATGTAGAAACCTTCCCATTCCTACCCATTTTACATTGGTTAACTGAAGACCAATGTAGAAACTGCATTCATTCCTACCCATTCTACATCGGTTTCATCCTTAGAACTGATGTAGAAAACTCACATTCTACATCGGTTGTAGCTACACAACCGATGTAGAACAGTCCCCCTTCAAAGACGGTCCTTCAACCGATGTCGTTATTCAACGACACTAAGTTACCACCACTTGTCATAATCAATGTAGAAAGGTCATTAGAACCGATGTAGAAGATCTTTTTTTAGTAGTGCTCTATGGGACTCCTTTGGCCGTTTTGTGGAACCCTACGCTAGTCATAGACCATGGATGGTTACCAAAGGCAACCATGAGATTGAAAGTTTTCCTATTATCCAACCACATGCCATACAAGGAAAGTGGCTCCACCTCAAACCTCTACTACTCATTTGAGGTTGCTAGCACCCACGTCATCATGTTGGGCTCTTACATTGATTTTTATGCACACACCCAACAATACACATGGCTTCAATCTGACCTAGGTAAGATTGATAGGAAGAGGATGCCTTGGGTGATTGCCTTGTTGCATGCACCTTGAAGGTGAAGACATAAGACAAGCCATGGAAGAGTTGCTTTATGAGGCTCGTGTTGACTTGGTCTTTGCTGGACATGTTCATGCATATGAGCGTTTTGTAAGTCATATTATACTTTTATTGTTTAACTGCTCGTTTAGTCTTTAATGATAAACAAATATTATCTTCTAGGTCTGATACTTAAAAACCATTCATTTTAATCTTTACACGTGTCATTTTTATTTTGGTTTAGTCCCTGTACATATAATTTATCTATCCATTTTAGGGACTAGAAAACATTAAAAATAATAGTATAATGATGATTTTTAAATATAGAAACTAAAAGGTAAAATTTATGTAAGTATAAAAATCAAATGAGTAATTAAACTTAGTTTTATCACGATACTTCTATTGTTTTTTCTTTTGCTTTTTCTCATTTTTATTTTCTAATTTTTATTGGTTTAATTGCAGACTCGAATTTTCGACAATAAGACTGATTCATGTGGTCCATTGTACGTGACAATTGGGGATGGAGGAAACCGCGAGGGACTTACATTAAAGTGAAATATATACCTTGATTAACTTTTTGCTTAATGTTAATTATGAAATTTAGTAGTTTGTTTATACTTTTATAAAATATGTTTCTCTCGGGACTCATATATAGGATTGAAATCAATTGTTTCCATTTTTATTACCTTCCCTATCTTTTCAGTTAAGAAATTACATGTTATTGAAAGCAACAACATTCTCTCTTCATACTTAATTAATTGCTTATTATCATTGTTCCTGTTAACGTGCTATTTTCTATATATATAAAAAAAAAATTGGTATCAGGATAGAAGTAATAGAGACAAGTGATGTAAGTCCTTAATTAACATTTTTTTATATTACCTATTTCGTTATTGAGGATTTAATTCCAAGACAAGTTAACAAAACTTAGCAACAGACATGTGTTGATTGTTGAAACAGGTTTAAGAAGCCTCCTAGCCCACTTTCTTTGTATCAGGAGCCAAGCTTTGGTCATGGAAGGTTGAGAATAGTGAACGAAACACATGCACATTGGTCATGGCATCGCAGCAATGACACCGATACATTTGTGGCTGATGGTGTTTTGGATTGAGAGTTTAAGCAGCTTGAAAGCATGCTGGGATGCACAAGGCCAACATGTTGCTCATTGTGAAAGCTCAACTTTGCCTCCCAGCAAGAAAGAGAAGCACTTTAGGAAAAATTATTGAATATTCTCTAAAACTACAACTTGCTATGATCTAAATTAATCTCTACAGACATATAATTGAATAATATTGATTGATTTTTTTCATGTAAATTGAAAAATTCAATTATATGAAGTGTAAAGATGGATCCAGATTATACATAAATACATGACTAGAACTATAATATTTTTTCGTTTTTAGTTAAATCATAATAGTTTGCATTAAATAGTATCTCTTATGGCATTGTGTGTGCTTGAGAGAGAGATGTGGGAGAATATTGTTTAATTGATAATTACTTTTGTTTTTCACCGATATTTAAGAAGATGTATTATTTGGGAGTCTTAGGAATAAAGTTGTGGACACAAAAGAGTGAGAAAGTGACAAGTGTGATGATTGATGTAATGGACAAAAAATATATAGAAATAAGTTTATGTTAAACATTTTGTCATTATTATATTTGTGTTTGTATAACTAGATATGTTGTGTGAAAAAAGTATTATGTACTCACCCTTGCTGTACTTTTTCTTTTGTATAACAATAATGATGAAGTTTGAATTTACCAATTAATCTAAATCATGTAGGTTCTTTAATTATGTTAATGAAGATTTCATTTATATATACATCCATTATATAACTTTTAACTTGATAACAGTTTCTTAAAATTAATAGTTAGATTGAAAGTTCCATGTAAAAATTTATATTAATCTAAAATCATTTACTACTTCTTTTATATAGATTAAAATTAACATATTATAAAAATTTTAAAATATTAAAATATACATCATTTTATTATTTTGTTGTTATTAATAAAATTTAACACAAATGATTTTAATAATATATAAATATAATTTAACTGTTAGATCAATAAAAATCACATTCTATATCAATTATAAAAATTATATAATAATTATTAAAGTTACATCACTATAAATTGATCCTTTTTCATATAGAAAAGTTATAGCTTGATATAAACAAATTTCAAACTTCAATTTGTTATTTTCAACACTTTTTATTTATTTTGAATGAAGAGTGAAATAAGAGAAATGAAACATAAGGAATTTATAGAAATAAATAATAATAATTTTTTTATTTAAATAGATAAAAAGGAAAAAAAATATTTATTTGAATGGTCATAGGCCTAATGTTGGCATGTTGGCACATGAGATTGTTCCCATGGATCATGCGGGATAGATATATTGCATCAATGAGGCCACAAGATGGCATTGGGGACAGGGACGAATTTAGAACTCTCTTAAAATGGGATTGAATTCTTTTTCTTCTTTTGTAATTATTTAAATATATATTAATTTTCAATAATTAATTAATAAAAAATTACACAAAAATTTATCAGTTTTATGCATAAAATTAGAGCTAGTTTTTATTTCAAACAATAATAAAAAAAGTAAAAAAAAAATCACATCAACTTATCAAGTTCATATTGTAATACATTTGTCACTCGTGTGAGCACTTTACTTGTTAACTAGTATTTTAGACTCAACCATTCTTGTGTTTCTATTTCATATGAGAAAGTTCTAATTGTGATCCATGAGCTAATATACGTTTAATAAATTTTAGTTTTGCATCCATAAAAAAGTAGTGTTGTTTCCCATAAGATAATTCTTTTTTAAATGAATGTAAAAAGTTATAAGAAATAAAAAGAAAATAAATAAATATTAATTTTTATCACTTTATTTTTCTAAGTTATAATATTGACAATGAAAAAATATTAAACATTTTGAAAATATAAAAATATGTAAACAACAATTATAATTTATAAAAATATAGGTATTTTGTGCCTGTGGTACTATCCTATACCCCAATCAACAACATAGCTAATATATTCTATTGACCCACACGTGCGTATCGCTACATAACAACCACCATCATAGAACCCCACGTATGATAATTACTATAAATTAAAACTTGAAGCATGTATATATTAATATATGCATAAGGTGTTAACAGGGGTGGAAATGAGTCAAGTCAAGTTTTATTAGGCTTGAACTCGGCTTGAGTTGAATATTCAAAGCTTGAACTTGATTCATTATCTGTCATAGACTTTTTGCAATAGGTATACAAGTACTGTATTTTATTTTTATTTTTGTAATTATCATCATATGAAGTATATTACATTTTCTTATTGAGAAATTCTTTTATTGTTAAAGACTCTGAAGAAACGATCAAGAAGATTAAGGTGAAAGTTAGGGGAGTCAATAGCTTACCTAGGGAGTTACGCATCATTGTGAATTTTGATGACCAAGGCCAAGCAATTGGTGAAGCACAAGCCTTGCTTGCAGGATTTCTTGGAACACTAGCAGCTGATTGCAAATTATTTCCTATGGATTATGATAGATGGTCTGGACCTTCAGGCATACCTAAAACTTATTTTGATGATTGCTTTGAAACAATTTTAAAGGTATGTCAATTAGTTATATATAACTTTTTTTTATCTACACCACTTAGAAACCCTATCTTTACTATTTTTCATATATATATATATATATATATATATATTATTTTGCATATGATATTTGATAAATTTGTCTTTTTTTTTAGTCTCGATTTTATCTTAAGATTAATGAAGCTGGTGCAAAACGGTATTGCAAATTAAGTATGGGAAGAAAATGGGCTGCAAATAGGCAAAGCTTATGGAATGAATTCAACGACCCAACCAAAACAAGAGATGAAATCATAAAAAATGTGCCGATAGGCATAGATAAAGATCAATGGGCTCGTTTTGTTCATTATCGTCATAAACAATCAACATTGGTACAATTAGATTGTTTTAATTATTGAATTGTTTTTATAGCTAATTATATGATTACTATTACAAGTTGTAAACTTGAAATTGCTTTGCATATAGGAACTTTGTAGGAGAAATAAAGAAATTCGAAGCAAACAAGTTATTCCACACACTGGTGGATCCAAAGCTAATCCTAGAAGAAGAAATTAGTTGGTAATGACACTAAATGTTAACTTTTACTAATTAAAGAAGTTCAATGTTTACTTACTCTTTATTTATCTTAGTTGTTAGAAACTGGGAAGCTACCAAGTCGTGGACAATTATATATTGAAACTCATAAAAGGAAAGATGGATCATTTGTAAATGAAGCAGCAAAGACTATAGCGGTATGTTTTTCTTTAGTAACATTGTTTTCAAGGATTGTGCTTAATCTTAAAAATTTTGTAATTCCTTTTATTACATGTTTGCAGGAACAAATTGAAGTAGGATTGACTCAAAGCATAGTTGATGAATCTGAAGTTTCTCCTCTTGATGTTGTTGGTAGAGTGTTAGGGTTAGAGCACTCTGGGAGAGTGCGATGCATGGGATTAGGAGTTGTTCCTTCTAATACATTCAGGAACACAAGACTTCGAGCTTCTAGTCTGAGCTCTTCTTCATCTGATGTTTCCTTTCCATCTTCAAACCAATGGCAAGAGAAATACAACAATTTAGAATAAGCTTTTAAGGCCTACATGATAATGAAGGAATGAAGGATCCCTGAAGAATTAGCTAGTTATTTCACTCCTGATCAAACACATGTAAGTAATTAATATGCATACATCATTATGTATATCTGAGGTATCCTAAAACTTGTTAGTATAATATACAATGTACTCTTAAAATTGTTTTACATATGTCTATAGTTTATTAATTTATTCACGCATATTAGTTAGGAAATATATTTTGTAATTGGTACGTGTGTTTATTAAGCTAATTAATTTACAATTTTGTAGGTAGATTTTATAGTTAATCAACAATATTAAGGTAGAATTTTATTCATTTTGGCTAGCTCTTAATACTCTTTATCTCAAGTTAGGTCTTTAAGTAAACGACCAAGGTAATAACCATGCATAAGTTTAGAATATTAAAACAATTGTTTAGAATTGATTATTTTTATTGATGGTCATTATGATTTAGTATGTGTGATACACCCTCGTATATAGTATATGTGACTAAGTGTTTTTTCTTTTCTTATTTAAGCCAAATGATGCTTCAAGTGTTCCTAATACACCTTTGGATGCAAGAGGATCTTCTGGTGCTAGCAACCCTTAGTTTGCTTATAATGTATTTTGGAGTTAAAGTTTAGTACAATACTAATATTACTTTGTTATGGATTTTGTCATACTTTGATTTACAATAGAAATTTGAATTATAAATCTTTGAACTATATGCTATTATTTTGGTTATTGAAATATAATTTCTACGTCCTCATTATGAGTTTTTTTATTACATTTTTTTTTATCGATATCATAAGAAAATGAAAAATTATAATACATATAGATTATGAAACTAAAATGAGTATACATAATCATTATATACAAGAAAATAAGGAGAATTAGAAAATCAATTGTAAAACATCTATTGCTAGCATGATTTTAAAAAAAACCCTCCATAGTATAGTTTTAAAACCTCTTTTAATAAATCTCCGCATTTAGCATAGGTTTAAAACCTCCTACAAAAAACCTTCAAATTTAGTGTAGGTATAAAAACCTCTTCCAATAAACCTCCACAGTTAGCGTAGGTTTAAAACCTCCTTTAAAAAACCTCCACAGTTAGTGTAGGTTTAAAACCTCTAAAAAAAACCTCTGCAAAATGTTCTTGATACCAGAGGTTTTCGAAAACCGCCGCTAATTGCTTGTGGCGAATCTAACTGCGGAGGTTTTTGAAAACCTCCATAATTTATTTTCTGGAGGGTAAAAACCTTCACTAATCGAAAAAATAACCTCAATTATTTAACAGATTTGTTGTAGTGCTGCTATTAGAATTATTACAATTATTTGTATAAAAACACTTTAGAAACTTTGATTTCATTACTCACTTGAGAAACTTTAATTTGATTATTCATATACATAGCCAATAAAATTCCAGACTTAATTATATACTTTACCATTTTTTTTATTTTACAAATTTAATCATCAATTTTTAATAAATTTTATGACTTAAATTTTAATTTTTTTATATATTTTATCAAAGGTGACATGTCAATAAAAAGAAGTTAGTAATTTATATAAAATAACGTAATATTTATAATCTTCAAGAAAACATTGGTTTGTTATTAATATAATGATAAAATGTGTAGTTTACATTTTTTTAATGATAGAATGTATAAAAAAACATTTAATAGTAAAATTTACAGAAATTAAATTTACACAATAAAATTCATAAAAAATTATCGCAGTAGAATGATAAAATGTGTAATTAAACTTAAAAATTAAAGCAATAATTATATTAATGACATCAAAGAAATTAAAACTAATCAAATATTTATAAGACTTAAAAGTATCTCCCATCAAGGTCATAGATAACTTATTAAAAAATATAGTACAATTTTTTTAAAAAAGAATGTTAAATAAAATTAATCAATGAATAAAAAAAATAGAATTCAATGTTAATTAAAGGAATTTTTTTTTCTGCTGTGATGACTGGAGTTGTATCTTTTTCTCTGGTTATTAATTATGGTTAAATTTTGGTTTGGAGTTTATGACAATGACGCCATTTTGATGAACAGAGGTTGTCACCTTCAGCACTGCCTTGTTATTGTAGCCTACCCTAAAAATCAAACCACAAAAAATCAGACCAAAAAAAGAAAAAGAACCCTAACCAAAATCGCAAAAAAATAGAATGAAGATCAGAAGAGAGAGGAAAAATGCAATACGCTTCTGGAACCTACTACAGAGATGAAGAGAGAGGAAAAATTTGGAGAATGAAGATGAGAAGAGAGAGGGAAAATGCAACACGCTTCTGAAGATAGAGGAATAATGTGGAGAATGAAGATGAGAAGAGAGAGGAAAAATGCAACACGCTTCTGGAACCTGCTACAAAGATGAAGAGAGAGGAAAAATCTTGCTCTCTCGCTGCCACGTGTCACCAAACTATGCAAAGACAGAAATGACCAAAAAACCAAAAAATGTGCCAAACAAAAAGAATCAAAGGAAAAGAGAAGAAGATTAACAAAGAGAAATATGGAGAAAGAGATGATTAAGAGAGACAACGCAATAGTAGACAAAACGAGGCAGAAGTGAAATTAAATTAGGAGTTTAAATCCACCAATGAAGAAGCCACACGTGTCAAAATTCTAGGTAGGGGTACAACAAAATTTTCCAAGTACTTCTCTTTTATAAGACTTAATATAGACGAAGAAGAAAGAAAGCCCGGATGAAACTTTGTGTAGCAAAAAAAGGAAGCAGATAGAAGTTGGTGAGGAGATGACACAAACGGAGGAAGCAAGTTTCAATTTGGTGAGGAAACGATGGGAGAAGCTTGGAGAAGAAGGCACGTCGAGCAACCAATAGAGGGTGGAAGCCTCAAGCGGAAATGCATTTTTATGATGTTTCATTAGATAATTCTTACTGTGCAGCAATCTAGTGACAATCGTCATAGTATTCCTATGTAAATAGTTGTGTTGGTCTAAGATAATGATCGCAATAATGACTGCTATAATCGAGAAATGTATTTGCCAACAATCTGATCTTTTGTTAATTGCTCATTACATATGCCCTGCTTTCATTTATGCATGCTTTTATGTAAATCCTAATAATACTTGCCTAGTGTTATTGCAAACGACCATCTCATTTGAATTTTCATAATTATATGTATATGTGTGTGTGTGTGTGTGTATAACATAGAAAGCTAGGATTCAGAATAATAGTGACCTGATGTTTCAAATGGTTAATCTTACTAAAATTGCTATCTTTGATTGCTTACAATGATCTTCGGTTCGGCACTATTTGTATTTGTTAGCATGTTTATAATTGTATTTTTTTCCATACGATGTTTGCAGTCTAACTAATGTGATATTTAAAAACTAAATATTAACATGTTACTTTTTCAATTATGCATTTTGTGTGATGGTATTCAGTATTGAAGCATAAAAAACATAATATTAATATATAAATATCGTTCAGAAGAATTACATAAATGAAACTTAAAAAGTCAATATTTTGAATTCACATATCATCCAGGATCAAAATTAAGCAAACATTTTTTGTAAACTATAAACTAACAAAATAGAAATTAAAATTCAGTGACCATCATTGTCACCCCAATTTCTTTGTTTCCTAATAACCATTACCCAAATATCCTCACGAGGTCTGTAGTAGAATAAAAGCTCGTCTCCATGAACAAAATCACCTTTAGCAAGAAACCGATACCATAGTTGTGCAACATAATTGCCATGAAAGCCAGGGCCAACCGGGACGACAGACCATTGTAATGGAGGGCCAAACTTTCTTAAAATGGTCATATGGAAACCGCAAGAACGAAGGTGTATTGCTGCAATAGGTGGAAATGTCTGAATATAAAATAAAACTGAGTTAATTTTTTGCATAAAAATTTGATGATAATGTGAAAGTAGTTAATATAGATTACCAATGGTTCAGGATCATCAAGCAGGGCTTGAGTGAGTTCAATAGTCCAAACATGCATTCTAAATGCGGGTAGGGGTCTGTCGCATGCTTGTTGTTCCAGTGGAGGAGTGAAATGGAGGTTGAAAATCCCTTTGTGTTCACAGGCCATAAAATTGATGGTTACTGACTCGTAGATATTTAAGTGTTTCCTCAACTATATGATGCCATCAGCAAAGAACAATTTTCCTCGATACTGTTTGAGTCGTATCTAGTATGAGGCTCCATCATAGTCAAAACGGGCAAATTCGGGGTAATGCGGTGCCCACTGTTCATGGAAAAATGCTGGTATTTCTATATAGTCCTGGCCAGAAAATGTGGTAACCGCAAGTACTATGTATCAGGTAAAAGGAATGCGTGAAAAAACCAATTTCAATAAAAGAGTAGACGAATATCATCTTCTCATTGTGGAATATGGCAATAAATTGTAATATGCAGGGCCACATCATTATAGGATTCCTCATCTGCAATAAGGCAGTCATGATTATTACAGTTACAACGACCATTCAGTGCGAAGAGAAGCAGTTAATTGAAAACAAAATCTAAGTAAATAAAATTTTTTTAGGCGGCTTACCCTGCTTGATGCTGTTGATGATGTTATGCTCATCTTTAGGATGGTCAGAAGTTAATGGTTCTTCGGGGAAAAATCTAAAATAGGAGTGATCGAGGTCGTACCCGAATCAAATAAACATTAAAAATGAAGTATCTAGGAAGTGATCCTAGGTCGTCTCCCAACGAGCAATGGTCAACCAAACGTTCATAACATATTGTAATAAAATAGTAACGAATTGGGGGGGGGGGTTGTTTGTTTTTGTAAATTAAACAACAAGTAAATTTGAATTAGAAAATATTAGAATTAAAACACGTTGTTTCCCCTAGATTCACAAGCAAGTCTCTTATCCTAGGTTACGAGGATTTATCCTTTATCAGTTCAACCACTTAATCCAACCCTAAATTAAATTACTTAGCGAAATTTAACATACGGCATTCATTATGTGATTAAGCAACACATACACCAATTAATCATGAATGAAACTGATCTTTAAGCATGAATGTAAATTAAGCACAGAGACAATTAATCAAGCACTAAGCATGCATGGATTAATAGAAACAAATATAGAGTAATTGGTGAAGAAAAAAAACTGATCAGAATTCAATAGAAATAATAAAACCTCAAAGAGATTTGTGCTTGATCCTCAAGAGAAAACAACGCTGGAGACTTAGCCTTCCATTAATCAGTAGAAACGAAAATTGTATAATGAAGCAGAAAATGAAATTTTATTGCTACGTGAATAGTAAAAATTGGAATTGCAAAACCTAAAATTATTCTTTGTCCCTAAAACGAAAAAGACTAAAACGAAAAAGAGAGAGAGGAGACTAAAACTAGAACCTTGGTGTTGTTATATAGTTCTCAGCCCCAAAGCTTACAAATTTGTTTTAAGTCCAAGCCCATAAATAAAATCTAGATAAGATAAGATGAGACAAAATCTAGATGAAATAATATCTAGATGAAATAAAATCTAGATAAGATAAGATAAGATCTAGATGAAATAATATCTAGATGAGATAAAATCTAGATATGATAAGATAAAATCTAGATGAAATAATATCTAGATGAGATAAAATCTGGATAAGATAAGATTTGGTAGAATAAAATAGTTTGCTCTCTTCAAGTCCAAGCCCAATTCTGGATTCAAACCCAATTGCTTATAATTCTCCTGAAATTAAATTAAAAACACAAAATTAATCCAGTAGGCTCAAATGATAAAACTGCATAATTAATTTGACAATTAAGGCTAATCAGTAATTAAAATGGTGACATAAAGGGTTATGAATTAGGAGAAAATGATGACACATCAAATCCCCTCACACTTAGCCTTTTGCATTCCTAGGCAAAATAAAAAACAAAGCAAGGGACAAATCCAGAGACATTAAAGAGAAACAAACAGACACAACAACAATTACATATTTCTCGATGAATCTCAAGGAATGAAAAGAATGGGTAACATCCAACACGTAAAGAGTTAAAGAGTCAAGGCAGTCATGAAAATCATCCAAGCATCTCAAACACGACAAGATAGTCAATCAACTCAAGAATGAAAATTGATAAAGCCTCACAAGATATGCACTCTATATCTCAAGTGTCTAGGCTAGTGTTTACTCACAGAGCACCCATGAAAACAAACACCACATAGACTTGGCAAGATTCTAAAATTGACAACCACATCACAAGTACATGCACATGAGGATCAAAAGGTTTTTTAAGGTTGTAATGGGGCCAAGGACAAGGTAGATGAAATTATGGGATAGTAGCTAAAACCCAAAGGAATAGAGGAGCAATGGGAAATAAGTGGGAAGTAAGAAAAAGTAGTAAACCCCAAAATCAAAATTACAAATTAAGCCTTAAAAAGTAAACCCAAACCAAAATCAACCAAGTCTTCAACCAATCCAAGTCTTCAAACAAGGACCTCATTTATTCAACTTCATTTATTCTTTTTTTTTCTTTGATTTTTTTTATTTTTTATTTTTTTTTTGCACGTGGACAGTAGCATTTGAATGAGATTGAAAAATAAAGCAACAATTAGGCAATATATGTATACATCATCAAGCATGGCCAATAAAAACATATCATCGAATGAAACATACCCCCCCCCCCCCCCCTCACACTTATTCCCAAAACAATTCCAAAGCTCCAAAGTTCCTTAAGGGTAGGGTGAAATCATGGTTTTTCACTTAAGGCTTGTAATGAGCTTCAAAACAAAGAAAGGGGAACATAGGCTCAAAGGGGCTATCAAAGGAATTAATTCAGGGTAGGCTCATTTGGCTAGGGGCTTATAAGAATAAGATGCCTAAATCATCTCCCAACATGCATGTGAAGCAAGAAGTATCACAAGAGTCAAGCCAAGGCTATTGTGCAAGCAATCAATGGAGCAAAACACACCGAATAAAATAAATGATGATGGCTCAAATTCTCACAAGGGGTAAATCTATCACCTTCAATTCGAACTTTCAAAACTAACTTGACATGTACAAAAAAAAACTAGGATTTCAATTCACAAAATGCCAAGAAACTCCTATATCAAAAACAATTACCCATTACCTAAAATTCAAAGAGAACATGCAATGTTGTACACAAAACATAAAACCCAAAATAACAAAATTAACCTAGAAAACCTAACAGAATTAAACTAGAAAGCCTAATAAAATTAAACTAGAATACCCAACAAAATTAAAGAATAATCTTCTCCCCCCTCCCCCCCCCCCCCTCCTCACACTTAAACAACACATTGTCCTCAATGTAGCACAATCATAAGATCAAGAACAATCAAAGAATCAATAAATTTGGGCAAGTGCAATAAAAGTAAAGAAGGAGACAAAAAAAGAAAACTCCCTAAGTCATGGCGGAAGAGAAGTAGGGTGAAGTAAGGAGGTCTCCTCCACCACTACATCCACTAAGGAGGGATTTGTGAGGAATGGTTTCAGTCGGTGTCCATTGACCTTGAAGCCCTTATCTGTGGATTCACTTTTGATCTCAACTGTACCATAAGGAAAAACATTAGTCACCACAAAAGGACCAATCCACTTTGACCTCAACTTACCACTCATAAGTCCGAGCCTAGAGTTATACAATAAAACTTTCTGTCCAACCACAAAGTTCTTCTTAGCTATCAAGCTGTCATGGAACTTCTTGGTCTTCTCCTTGTAGAATTTGGAATTCTCATAGGCTTTTAAATGGATCTCATCTAGCTCATTTAGTTGCAACTTCCTTTCCTCTCCAGCCTGATCAATAGAGAAGTTGCAGGTCTTTACAGCCCAGTAGGCTTTATGCTCTATCTCTACAAGAAGATGACATGTCTTGCCAAAGACAACCCGATAAGGAGACATTCCTATGGGTGCTTTGTAGACAGTCCTATGCGCCCAAAGAGCATCATCTAGTCTGGCGCTCCAATCTTTTCTGTTCGACTGCACAATCTTCTCCAAGATCCTTTTTATCTCCCTGTTTGAAATCTCAGTCTACCCATTAGTTTGGGGGTGGTAAGGTGTGGAAATTCTATGCACGACCCCATACTTTTGAGCAAGGCATACATGGATCTGTTACAAAAATGGGTGCCTTGATCACTAACGATGGCTCTAGGTACTCCAAACCTGCGAAACAGATTAGATCTAACAAAATCCACAACAACCTTAGCATCGTTAGTTTTGGTGGGTTTGGCTTCCACCCATTTTGAAACATAATC
The DNA here is from genome assembly GCF_004193775.1 of Glycine soja. Classification (NCBI taxonomy): domain Eukaryota; kingdom Viridiplantae; phylum Streptophyta; class Magnoliopsida; order Fabales; family Fabaceae; genus Glycine; species Glycine soja. The sequence goes on along the minus strand of NC_041012.1, from coordinate 34,374,442 downwards.
AACAGCAAGGAGAATATAAACAAAACCAAAAGAGACAGGGAAAGGCCCCATAAAATCTATACCCCAGACATCAAACACCTCACAGAATAACATGGGTTGTTGAGGCATTTGTTGTCTCCATGAAGGTGAGCCACCTGCTCTTTGACAAGGCTCACAAGTGCTACAGATTCTCCACGCATCCTTAAAGATGGTGGGCCAATAGAAACCGCAGTCAAGCACCTTGCGAGTTGTCCTCTGTATGCCAAGATGGCCACCTGGTGCGGAAGAAAGACAGAATTGCAGGACCGAGTCAATCTCATGGTCTAGAATACATCTCCTAATAACCTGGTCATTGCACAACTTCCACAAATAGGGATCATCCCAAATATAATGCTTAGCATCGCTTTTAATTTTATCTTTTTGAGCTTTAGATGCTAAAGGAGGAAAAACAGAAGCAACCAAATAATTCACAATATTAGCAAACCAAGGAGTGGGGAAGGAATTAGAAATACTATACAGGATGTACAAATGGTCATCCAGAAAATCATCTCGAATGGGTGAGTCCTCAAATGCATGCTCAATCCTACTCAAATGGTCAGCCACGAGATTCTCTGCACCACTTCAATCACGAATCTCCAAATCAAACTCTTGGAGCCAAAGCATCCACCTTATCAATCTAGGCTTTGATTCAGCCTTCTTCAACAAGTACTTGAGAGCTGCATGGTTAGTATAAACAATAACACGAGTACCAAGCAAATATGAACGAAATTTTTCAAGACCAAAAACTATCGCTAATAGCTCCTTCTCTGTGGTAGTGTAATTTTCTTGAGCAGCATCCAAAGTTCTGGAAGCATAGTAAATCACCCGAGGCAGCTTATCAATCTTTTGAGCAAGGACAACCCCCAATGCATAATTGGATGCATCGCACATTAGCTCAAATGGGGCTGTCCAATCAGGTGCCTGAATGATAGGGGTGGTAGTTACCGCACGCTTGAGTCAATCAAAAGCCTCTTTGCATCGGTCATCAAAATAAAACTCCACCTCCTTTTGCAGCAGGATGGTCAAAAGTTAATGGTTCTTCGGGGAAAAATCTAAAATAGGAGTGATCGGGGTCGTACCCGAATCAAATAAACATTAAAAATGTTGTATCTAGGAAGTGATCCTAGGTCGTCTCCCAACGAGCAATGGTCAACCAAACATTCATAACATATTGTAATAAAACAGTAACGAATTGGGGGGTTGTTTATTTTTGTAAATTAAACAGCAAGTAAATTTGAATTAAAAAATATCAGAATTAAAACACGTTGTTTTCCCTTGATTCCCAAGCAAGTCTCTTATCCTAGGTTACGAGGATTTATCCTTTATCAATTCAACCACTTAATCCAACCCTAAATTAAATTACTAAGAGAAATTTAACATAAGGCATTCATTATGTGATTAAGCAACACATACACCAATTAATCATGAATGAAACTGATCATTAAGCATGAACGTAAATTAAGCGCAGAGACAATTAATCAAGCACTAAGCATGCATGGATTAATAGCAACAAATATAGAGTAATTGGTGAAGTGAAAAAACTGATCAGAATTCAATAGAAATAATAAAACCTCAAAGAGAGTTGTGCTTGATCTTCAAGAGAAAACAACGCTGGAGACTTAGCCTTCCATTAATCAGTAGAAACGAAAATTATATAATGAAGCAGAAAATGAAATTTTATTGCTACGTGAATAGTAAAAACAGAAATTGCAAAACCTAAAATTATTCTTTGTCCCTAAAACGAAAAAGACTAAAACGAAAAAGAGAGAGAGGAGACTAAAACTAGAACCTTGGTGTTGTTATATAGTTCTCAGCCCCAAAGCTTACAAATCTGTTTTAAGTCCAAGCACATAAATAAAATAAAATCTAGATAAGATAAGATAAGACAAAATCTAGATGAAATAATATCTAAATGAAATAAAATCTAGATAAGATAAGATAAGATCTAGATGAAATAATATCTAGATGAGATAAAATCTAGATATGATAAGATAAAATCTAGATGAAATAATATCTAGATGAGATAAAATTTAGATAAGATAAGATTTGGTAGAATAAAATAGTTTGCTCTCTTCAAGTCCAAGCCCAAGCCCAATTCTGGATTCAAACCCAATTGCTTATAATTCTCCTGAAATTAAATTAAAAACACAAAATTAATCCAGTAGGCCCAAATAATAAAATTGCATAATTAATTTGACAATTAAGGCTAATCAGTAATTAAAATGGTGACAAAAAGGGTTAAGAATTAGGAGAAAATGATGACACATCAAGGAGATTGCAGCAATGTCATAAAGCTTGTGCATCCTTTGCTATATAAACTCTCATTCATTGTGTTACAGGAAGCTGAAGCAGCAAATTGCATGCATTAAATTATTGCATTTTCCCAAAGTTCCAATTAATGGCAGATTGGTTTGGTTGGCAAGTGTGCAGTCTCAATTGTTATTTCTGATGAGTCAAGGTTGCAGGGGCGTTAGAATTATTCGCAAGGTACACGGTTATGCAAGCAGCTGAAGGGTTATTCATGCATAGTAAATAATTATATCATAAACGCTTTGAATGCTACACAACAACATGATCAAACAATGCAGACTGAGGTTTGTCACTTGGTTTCTAATTTAATGAACTTGGGCTAATACTGAGAATTTGTGTTAAAGAAATGGAGAACAGAGGATAACAACATTCTAAATTTTGCATGGGCAGAAATATAATTGGAAGTTGACCTCATCCATCATCGTTGGATCAAAATCATATGATATGGGAGGTAATGTTTTTTATAAATGAATTTGAAATTTTGGCATAGATGAATACAGAGCATGTATATAGATAGATTAGATAAGATATTACAACAAAGAGGATTATGGCAATTGTCTCTAGAATGTAATATGTTAAATAAAAGCAATTTTATGTAAAGCATGACACAAAATCTAATAACATATCAAAGGAAATGCATATCAGATATACCATATCTGAAACTTTGGGGTCAGAGTCAAACAATATATGATATAAAAATTGCCACATCAATTAAAGTTTAACAATTAAAAGCATCAGCAGTGTTCAAGGCAAGGAAAGTTAATCTGACTTTAAGAATCAACCACCATTCAAAAGAAAGAAATATTGTAGTAGTACGGGTTAAAAACAACATCCATAGTTATGCATAACAATTGCATCAATACTGCTAATAGATTTTAACTAATAGACTTTAGTTGCCAGTACTTTTGGTTAGATTTTCCATTGAACAAAACAAATATGAAATATAAATAACTGGTTTACCCAAGGAATGCAATTAATGTCGGCAAACAATATTGGACTGAGCTCTTGAAAGAAATGCATCCTATGACATAATTGACTAAAAACAATTGCTAGCTAATGACGGATAGGAACCCGTGTACCAATGGAAAACAGAAGCATCATGTCAATGTGATAAAGAGGAAAAACAACAAAGAAGCATAAAAAAAGTAGGATTGACAGGAAAATGCAACAGTGAAATAGAAGTAAATTTGGCAAATGCATGCAACAAAACCTGGAAAAATATAAAAGGAAATACATATCTAATATAAAATATCTGATTAATAAGTTGGCCAATTAGTTTAAAGTTAAGGATTAAAACTATCAGGAGTGTTAAACACGAATAAAGTTAATGTCATTTAGTCAAGCAGGCACCACTTTAAAGATTCCTATTAATGGTGCTAATAGTAACAAAAACTATTGGTGGGCCAATACCTTTCAGGTTCTCACACGTTGTATGCATTTCCTTTAGATGACAGTTCTTTTGATTAGACTTTGTATTGAACCTAACAAATAGGAAACATAGATAACAGGTTTACCCCACACTAATCTTATTTAGTGATTTTTGAAAAACATCCTTAACCAACCAACCACACAGAAAATCAAATAATATTGCAGGTTTTGAAAAAGGAAAAACATTTTCTATGAAAGAAAGCCAACATGGATGAAACAAAAGAAAAACCTCATAAGGTAGACCAACATGCACAAAAGATCAGCAAAAAAAACCTCTTATTGAATTATTGCCTCGTTGCCACCGGCTGATTAATAGCCAACTTAGAAGCCTCCAAAGAATTGCTAACTGGGGATGGATATGATCTTGCAGTAGTTAGAAATAGAAGCATAAGTCGGATGTGATGAAGAGGAAAAACAACAAACTATATATGATAGTATACCCTGGGCTTCCTTAATTCTGGCATTGGTCGACAACATAATAATGAGGCTTCCACAATAATGAATAAATTTTAGAACAATGAATAAAGTCAAATAAACTTTAGAAACAATTTAAAAAAACTGATACAACAATGAATAACTCATAAACATATTGGACATTTACCTCAAGTCCATAAATTTAAAAACAACCCTTTAACTTCTTGATGAGACATGGCGAAAGACAACCTCATCGACTGCCTAAATGACAACCAAAATATACACCAAATAACATTAGGCATGACAGGGATGTTACAAAAAAGATAACGAACAAACATGCATAGATACCATAAAACATTCCAGCCATGGTCGTTATAGCTTACCTTGAACATTCGGCTGTGAAACACCAAATAACATCAGGCATATCAGTTTTGGGAAAACAGAGTCACCAGAAAGAACCATGGGAAAAAAACTAAAAAACTTGCCTTATGGATGCTCCTTCATGGATCGCCTCATAAGAGGAAAAACCATAAACAAAGCCAAAAACCAAACAATATGCCAAATGACCAAAAAGAAACAACAGGAAGCATGGATTAAATTAAAACTCGTGTGGACGTAAAAGAATAGACAGAAAAAAAAAACCAAAACGGGAAAATGAAACTTAAGGAGCAAGAAAACTTGAAATATTTAAGGAGGAAGGAAACAAAAGCAAAACCTCATATGAAGAACACAAAATGGAAGGCCTCAACAGCTGGAAAAGTAAATTGGAACTGAAGACACCTGCATGAAAAAGAAAGCAAGGAAACAAAGCAAGGAAAGCAGTATCCAACACTCAAGAATAAGCAAATGAAGCAAAAACAAAGAAAGCAGGTTTGCAGTAGTTGAGGAAATGACCGGGAATGCATGCAGAAGATGACACTTGGAGCCAAGTGGAAATGCCCTAAAAAACAACAAGTTTAGGAGTTGTTAAACACAGAGAGCAAACATTAATGCAAATGACAGGAAGTAGGTTTGAAACTGTTGAAGAATTGAACTGGAATGCATCCAGCAAATGACACTTGCAGCCATAAGCAACCAAACATCCAAGAAATAAAAAAACCAAGGAAACATCCATAAGCAACAAATGACCAACACCACCCAAAAACAACCATAACTAACCAAACACATGGAGGAAAACAAACAACATTCCAGACCTCCAATATGAAACTAAGCATGCATGAAACAAAAACTCCTCTGTGGCTGAAGAAATCAACATGCAGAAAATGTAAACAACATTCGATGTGAAACAAAGTAAACATGCATAAAACAAAAACTCCTCTGCAGCTGAAGCAATCAACACCACAAAAAAACATCCATAAGCAATCAAGCACACAATCGAAAAAAAGAAAACATCCATTGTGAAACAAAACCAACATGCATGAAACAAAAGAAAAACCTCATAAGGCATACCAACATGCACAAAATCAACCCGATATGAAAACAACAACCCAGAAAATCCACATGCAACCAAACATGCAAAAAAGCAAGCATCAAATGCAAGACCATAGCATCTCGCAAACTCAATTGGAACTGAAAATAGGATAAACGAAGAAAAACCCAAGCAAACCGACAAAAAAAATCAGGAAAACAGAAGAAGCGGATTATAAGTTGTTGAACACACAGAGCAAGCATTCACGCAAATGAAAGGAAGCAAGGTTTGGAGTTGTTGTTGTTGAAGAATTCCCAGAAAGCATCCAGCAAATGACATTTGGACCCATTGACCAGCAATGCAAGCCGAAGGTGACACTTGGAGGCAACTGGAAATGCCCAAAAAACTAACAAATTAGACACATGTCAGCACCTGGAGCATGGACATAATAGGTTTTTCCCTATACATCTCTTTTATAAGACTTAGTATAGAAGATCATAAATTTAATTAATGGATGACAGAGAAGGGTGGACAATGACAACCTATGCAAGGTCGTGTGTATCGTCGCCGCATCAATTAAGTGATATTTATTATATTAAAAAGAATATAATAGATATTTTACAAATTATAATAAAATAATAATTAATTTTTTAAATTTATTTTAGTCACTGTTTAGTGGCTCACCGGTGGATAACCTATCTCACAAGTCCACTAGAGAATGCTCCAACAAATTAATGTTAGTTATTATGCGGATTTCATAAAAAAAAAAATCAATAAAAAAATTGTTACTGTTACTCTTTTTTTAACAAAACAAATTCATAACGATGCAATATAATTCTCAATATATATTATTTGGGACTTTCTCTTTCCTTTTTGTTTTTTATAATTTAAAATATTATAAAATATAAATATTACATTATATAATTTTTTTAATTGGTTTTAAAATTACTTATTTATTAAATTAAATTTTATAATTTTGTTTTTTATTTTTTTAAAAGAAAATGAAATTATTAAATATAATTATTTTTGTTTTATCATTTAAATTTTATAATTTTGTTTTATTACAAGATTGATAACATTTAAAGTATAAAACAAAAGTTCGTGATCTCCTATGTCACAAAGTAGATAAAATAATTTTCTTTTTGTTTTTTTAAAAAATATACGAATTATTAAATATTCGTGTTAATAATAACTTATAAAATAATATTAATTATCCATGTTGTGGTTGTTTTAAATAATTTTGATTATGAAGAAATTATTAATGAGTTTTGTAACAAAATAATATTTAAATAATTATGAAGGTGTAGATTTTTTGATTTATTGAAGGCACAAAAATTTTTTAGACCAACCTGCGGAAAACACCTAAAACACATATATAAACTCAATAACAAATTCAGTGTTATTATTACTCTTTTTAACAAATTCATAATGATATGTAGTGACGGATCTAGAACCTATCTGATTGGGGACAATCTATTTTTAAAAAATCATTATCATAAAAGGATGGAAAATTATAAGCAGGGAGTTCAAATATATATATTTAGAAGAGACATAATATATACATTTAAGATATTTATACCTAACTTTTTAAAAATGAGAGAAGGAAATGCATGTGCACCTCCCTCGAGTAAGTGTGAATCTACCACAAATGACATAGGCGAGTACTTCTTAAATTCATAATACATTTTTGCACAGTCTTGATTACTGTTATAATATACTACTTGTAAGCTTATGCAGATTTCATAAGAGAAATAAAATTCAAAAGTAAGAAAACAGAAAAAAAAAAAAAATACAATGAAATATGATTTGATGACGAAATCACCTTCTCTACCTTTTTTGCCACTGGAGGAACCGAAGGCTCAGACTTTGATGAGGAAATCATCGGAAAGGGAAAAGGAAGAGGGAGAACAACAATCGACCGTAACGATAGATCGATCTATCAATATGAATAGTTTGGATTTTTTCAAACATATCTTAAAATGTATTTTTAAACTATTTTTCTACCACAATAAGATATAAAACAACAATGAAAATTTTATATTTAATTTCTACATTTTTTTCATCAAACTTAATTTTTGCTCTTGTATTTTTAAATCGATGAAATTAATGTTCAGCTTTTAAAAATATGAATTTCGTTTTTCCAAATGTGATTTTGTTTGTGAAAAGGTCAAAATCGCATATTTTTAATTGTTGGAAAGACTTCCTTTAAAAAAAAAATGTTGAAAGACTATATTTTGAAACCAAAACTGAAACTAATTTTGAATGAGAGTACATGAACCAAAAAAGCATTTTACTAAAGGGCATAAAATATTCCTTAATAAAAGGGACATAAAATATAAACAAAGGTATAAAATTTATTATTCTTTATTTTTTTGTTGTTAAAATAATTTGATTTTTTCCCAACAAAAAGCTTAATGTTTAGGTAAGATTTATTCTTCACTCTTGAAATATAAGCATACATTAATTATGGACAAATTAAAGTTGCTTAGTTATATATTATAATAAAATAATACAATAAAGTATAAACAACACAAAATAAAAGGTAAAATGTAGAGTGAATAATCATTTTACTCCATGGATATGATTAACGCTTTCATATTAATCTCTAAAACTAAGCAAATTCCAAATAAGTTTTTGAAAGTCCAATTCGTCAATCACACTAATTCAAAAAATTTAAAAACATGTGTGATTTAAATAATAATATTAACAGATGACATTTAATACATTATTAAGAGATTAAGTTTAAAATTTTAAATGAAATAATTCTAAATTTTAGGGACTTATGTTCTTTCTTAATAAATATTTATATATAAGTAATGTGATGAAAAACGAAGAAGTAAAGAAGAAGAAAAGTAAGATAAAAATTAAAAAGAGTAAATGTATAATTATGAAAGAAATAAGAAGTGAAAGAAATATTAGTTTATAAAATTTAATAAAAATAATTTTGGAAAAAAATTAGGGAGAAAGAATTATCCGAGTTCAAGGCAACCATATAACTAAAAAGAAATTAACCACCACTCATTTAACTAAAGACTAATTCGGTAATTCTGTTGCTTTTTTTTTGAATGTTTTTGTGTGTGTACCCAATTTAAATCCAGTTTTTTTATGGTCATTGATTCATTGTCATACTATTCATGCTGGACAAAGAATATTGGGAAATATCCAAGTCGCACATCAATTCCTCAATCCTTATAATAAAGGTTATATATGTTGGATAATTTCACATGATGTCAATTGGTTTTAAGATGAAATTTAATAAATATATATATTTCATATTAAATATTTTATTTTTTCTCTCTTAAAAATATTCATCAAACATTCTCTTCAATATTCCTCAATGTGTTTTAGTTTGACTGAGCTTGCCAAACTGAGTCCTCTTGTCATTCTTGTGAATCCTCCTCCTTCGTTGAGGTCTCTTCTGCCTGTTGACGAGCCAGTTAGAGTTTAATTTGTTTTATACTGTCTTCTGTTTTATTATCTTCTTTTATTCATATAAAAAAAAATTGATGTGTGCGAGAAAACACGAGAATCACGATGTTTTATTTTTTTTAATGTTTTTTTAACGTAAGAATTAAAGACGATTGAATCAAACTCTGTTGACCCTTTTTAATGTTTTGTTAATGATTTTATTCTCATTCTTTATATATTTATCCTTATGTACGTGATAACATCATATTCATTCAGCCAAAAAAAAAAAATCAGATTCATTCTTTAATCTGTTCAAGCATTATAATTCATGAAGAACGAGTTTTCCTTTCCTTTTTTTTATAAATTTTAATATTGATAATAATGAGTTTTTCTACTCAGCAGTTTAGCTATATATTTTTCAAAACAAATTTGGAGATGCCTGTCGTGTGTATACAACCTCACGATAAGAATTTGAAAATAAAAAAATATATATATCATTTTCTCTATTTTTCATTTATTAATTTTCTGAAATTTCTTATTTATCATTTTAAAATTCTAAGATATATAGCACTAATCACTAGTTTGCCAATTTTATATATATATATATATATATATATATATATATATATATATATATATATATATATATATATATATATATATATATATATATATTCGTAATAAGAGGGGGAAATAATAATGCATGAAATGTTAAAACAATAAATAGAACATAAATTATATACTAAGAATTTCCAAATAAAATTTAATAGAAGCCATGGGATTTTTTTTCTATTAATTTGTATGTCATAATCTTAAACTATAAATAAAAGGAGAGTTAAAGAGAGCATATTGAAAACACAACCTATTTCATGTTTTATGAAATTGAATATTTAATACTTCTACACTATATATCTATGAGCATATATATTAGAACATCTCAATAAAATTTTAGGAGGCGAAAATTGTTTTATATATTTCAAGATAGAAAAAATAAATTAAAAAGGCACCTTAAAAGTAAAAAAAAAAAAATACAAATGAGAGTTTAGTCATAGATTTTGATATTAGTTAATTATAAGACCACCAACTAGCTTTAACTGGCTATTGTTTCCAAACTATCGTGTCTTTTAGATTTCATTTTTCTATGGTACATACATATTATTACGTTAATTCGTCTGTAAGTAATTCTTCATTCCTGCTCTCCCCTAAAGGTTGCGTCCCCGGCCCATTTATGCTTATGCTTGGTTGTTGTAATTGACTACTAGTAAATCGACTATCATGCTTGAATAGGAACTTAGGACTTCTTTTTTTCTTTTAATAGAATATCTATAAATAACATATTAATTAAATATTTTAACAATATAATAAAATAAAATAATATATCATAAATTTTATAATACTTAAATAACTAAATTTAGTAATGGATTACTACTAGATAATAATTTATAGATATTATAATAGTGATAGATAATTCTCATCGAAAGTTTGATGTTATTAGAGAATAAAGATTTGATATTATTGAAGGTAAATTTTTTTTATTCGAGAATAACACACTAAATGAAAATATGTTGAATACTAATCAGATAGAAAACAACAAAAATTGATTTACATTTTGGTCTAATTTTTTAAATTTATTGACTAGTTGACTCAATAAATTTAAAATCTACCAAGTTTACTTAGAGTTTATAAAATTTACTGAAAGAGAGTTTGCATAAATAAGTAATTTAACTATAAAGAGTTTCATACATACATATATATATATATATATATATATATATATATATATATATATATATATATATATATATATATATATATATATACTCCAAAAGTAATAATTATTTTAAAATTACTCCTCATACTTATAACTTATTTTCTTAAGATCTAATCATTAAAATTAATTAAATATAAAAATTATTAGATGTTAAAAAAATAAGTAATAAAAATAAAAAATAATTCTAAAAATGTTTCTCTTCAAACAAGTAAATACCTCCTCTTTCTATATGTATGTTATTACTAAGGAACATCGTTTGATTTAGTTAATTATTACTAGCAGCATGGAGTATGCTACTGGCTAGTATATTAGCACAAGTACATTTCCATTTAATATCTGTTTTATAACAAACCTACTTCAACTTGTACCTTAAGTGGCATCATGTGAAAAGGTAAACCAAAAGTACTGTTGCATTTCTACTATATTTATTGTGCTCCGTTGTCCTCAAACTGTCGTAACAGGTTGATGAATGGGTAAAGGACAACACAAATCCAAAAGAGAGAGACGTAAAAGACTTATCAATAGCCTTGGGAATATGTGGCCTGTCATAATGACATTGAATGCAGTTTCAGTGTCACCATACCTGCCTCCCTCTCCCACTCTTTTTCTTTAATGCCCCACATGCCTACCCTAAAAACTCGAGTAATGGTTGGTATGGTGTGTGGACATTGGATCAATCAAAACCTCTTCCGTTGTTAAAGGTTAAAAACTAGTGCTAGCTAGCTACCCCATACTTTCATCAAAACCTAGCAAGAAAACTAACATATATAGAAAGAAAGAGGTTATAGACTATTGAACCACACAATACAAGTTAAAGGGATGATGGAGAAAGGAAGTGTGGTTGAAGCTGCAGTAACTAGATCTCCCATGCAGATGAAGATGGGGGATCATGAATTAGAAGGCAACACTACCAGTGCCCTACGCACTGCCGAGACGTTTCTGCGTTTGTTCCCTGTTGGTCTATGTGTTTCAGCACTTGTTCTCATGCTTAAGAGCTCTCAGCAGAATGAATATGGATCTGTTGATTACAGCGATCTTGGAGCTTTCAGGTATGTACAAATTTTGTGTATATAGTTATATATCAAGTAGAAATGGTGTTTTTCCTTAAATTTTAGAATACGATTTACCACAGTAAAAAATAATTAGAAGATATAAAGTTGGTAATTTAGTAAAGGAAGAAATAAAATGAAGAGAAGTTGCAGATTTAAATTCTTTACTAACAAAAACTAATAATATTAACAACTAATATTTATCTATAAAAAAACAAGAAAGGAGAGAAAAAAAGAGAAACATAAGATCCAATAAGTGATTCGATAAAGAAATTAGAAGAAGAAAAAGTAGTTGAAAAAAAAATGTGGTAGAAACTTTAAACATTTTTCGTCTCTATTATGCCAATTGGTGTAACTAAATGTTGCATCATAACCATGAACTGTATTAATTTACACATTGAAACATTTTTGGTCTCTATGCTATACCTGCTTTTTTTTAATGCTAATTAATGTTATTACATTTAGTTCATAATCATGGAATATGGAGTATTAATTTTCTTTATTTACAAAACACAGTACCATAGTACATGCTATTGTTAATGTAAACTTATAATGTTGGTGAAAATAAATAGATGGTAGAAACACTCATGCATGTATAATTGGTTTTTGAGCTGGGATTGTGTGTAAGATAAATCTTAGTTTGTTGGTTGAACTTTAGGCTTAAATATTGAAATTTCTAAAATGAAATAACACAATAACAACAGTAAATTTATATTGGTTTATTTTGTTTTGGATGTTGCAGGTACTTGGTGCATGCAAATGGCATTTGTGCCGGCTACTCTCTATTTTCAGCTGTGATTGCTGCTATGCCATGCCCTTCCACTATACCTCGTGCTTGGACTTTCTTTTTGCTTGATCAGGTCATCTCACTAGCTAATTCTTAACTTGTTCATTTTCTTGCTGCAATTTCACTTTCTGACTTAAATAAATAAAATAAAAGACAAAAAATTCATAGCTAATTAATTATTACTATTTTTTTTATCAGCAAATAAACAGAATTTTATTATTGTAAAGAATACCAGCAGTGCTCGATGAACTGCAATAACATTTTACTCACAGTTCTAATTTCATTTAGTTAAATTAATTAAAACCCAGAAGTGTTAAAGAAAAACTAAGGTCATGTATTAATACTCTTTTATCAATTTGCATGCACTGAATGTTGCATTCATATGTGACCCGTGCTAATTGCTTTTTGGTGCAAAGCCGTGCAAACTGTTTGCTGGTTTATTTTTACTATTTTTGTTTTATGTTGTTTCAGTTTTGTCTTTGTTCCATTATTGAAATAGTTTAATTAATTTATTAAGTGTTTGTTATCGTAATAAATTCTTCTAATAAGTTGATTGAAAGATGATATAAAGGAAAAAACTTAAATTTATGTGGTTTTTGCGTTTTGTACTATTTTTTAACTAAAATTAAATTTTACCTAAATAATTAATTAAAGCCGACATTTAATAAACATATTATTAAAGTGCAACTCTAATTTTGATTGGAGTACTCTCAATATATTGTTTTCTCATCTTAGCACTTTCTCTTTCAACCTTAATATTTTCATATTCTGTTTTTACACTTGTTTTTTCTTTAGTATTTTTTTTTATCGCTCCACCCGTTATGTTTATCAGTTTTTTAATTTCTCTTTTTCTCCTAAAAGTATATACATCCACTGTGGTGTTTAAACATCATTTTGTTTCTCTTTTGAATATCCTAACAGTTAGCTAGCTAACTTGAACCTATTGTAGTTATATGCTTTTTATACACGTTCTTGTGTAAATTAATATAGTTGAAATTGATTTCAATACATATTTTGCTTTTGCTTATATTAACAGTTCAAAACAGATTTCATCTACCTTGAAAACAAATGGAACATAGTAAATTTAGTACAGGAGTTTGGACGATGATCGTTATGGTGAATTTGATAAATGGTCCTTTTCACACACTTCGCACATATCTTAGCTTTACTAAACACATTATAAATGCTCCAAAAAAATGATAGTGAAATACAATTACATGGAACCTGCTATGGCGCCACACGACAATAGCAAAAGATGTGATGGTGGTCCTAGTGGCTTCATCAATGGTGTCGCAACGATTAGCGCGATGCCCTGTGGTGCTATTATGTGTCACACTTTCAAATTTTGTAAATAGTTTTAGCATTGTACAAATAGTGCATGTGCTTGGTTTGGTGATAGAAAACTATGATTCATATATAAAATCAAGCTAAAATTACCACAAATTATTTAATTTGTTGTCTCAAACAATCATGGTGAATTCAATTAACCTTGTTATTAAACATGTAATAATTTAGGTGGCACAAAACATAGTGGTGTGCAAAGGTGACAAAATGGACAATTTGGCTAGTTTGATCATTGATGTGGGTTGTGGGTTATGCATGCTGAACAAAAAGCGTTTGAATCAGTTCAGACTTTTAAAGAGATGTCAGAACCCAGTTCAAGGGGCTTTTGAAAGTTTTTGCGACTAAGGCTAGATGAAAGCATGTTGGGATCAAGTTAAAAAGATTTAATTTAATTTGAGGTTAAAATTTAAGATTCAAATTCTATATTTTATCACCAAAATCTGGACTGATCCATTTTTCATCCAGTGTTATATGTATTATCATCAAAATTTTATATTTTACAAATATTTAAAGTATATGGACTTTAATGATTATCATAAAAATATTCATAAATAAAAATGATTTTCACTCTAAGGAAAAACTTTTATGTGGATGAGATTCACATTTAGAGTGTGTTTGGATGGAGAATTTTATCGAAAGTAATTTATCAGAAAATTTAAATTTCTGTAATCTAAAATTCATTCTTTGGATGTTTTTTTATGAAAATTTTAAATTTTTGGAATTTTAAAACAGAATTTTAAACAACTAAAAATGTAGAATTTCAATTTCCTTCTAAAATGTGAGAAATTGAAATTCTCTTCTTGATAGAAGAATCTTAATGTTCGCATATTTCCTTTATAACCTTCATCCTCTCTTCCACCCGAAAAATTCCTAAAATCCCGTTCTCGAACTTACGACTCTTTTCTCACACCGATGATCATCTTCTTCAAGGAATGTTGTTTGAGCTCGTGGAGTATTGATCGAGTTTGGGCGTAGGGAGACACATAGAACTACACCTGCTAGTTAAGGGAACAACCGTCACTATCCATCACGCGACGGAGGTGCTTGCCGACGTGGAGGACCTGGATTATGCCTTATGTCGTTGACTGGATGCTGTGGTCGGGTGTGGTAGGATACATCGTCGTGTCCCGATTCCCCTGCAATTCCTATGCCGCATCAGGGTTCTTCTCTTTGAAAGAACACCAATCATATTTTTTCTTTTCTTTGTCTTCATTTTCTTTCACCCTCACAATTTTAATTTTTTTTATCCAAACACAAAATTTTGAAAATAAAAGAATTTCAATTGAAGTATTTAAAATTCATAGAATTTAAAATTTCTCATAATTTTAAATTTCCTCATCCAAACACACTCTTAGGAAAAAAATTGTTGAAAAATAAGAATAAAATTCATAAATTGTCATAAAATTTTGGATTAAAGTGTAGTATTAAATTCTCTTATGTAGTTTCTCATGACTCATAGATAAAATTTTTCCGATATTTATCCTCTCAATTGCAAAACATTACCTCACATGCATGATAAAAAACAATTGTCATGCAGTAAAAGAATACTACAAATTATATCTTTTTAAAAACAAATCTATATACCTTTTTTCTTCTTTTAAAATTGTATTATTTTTATCAACATGTCCATATTTATTATGGTCAAGTGGCCATACAATGCATGGTCAATATTTGTTAATTTCAAATCTATATTTGGTACTAGAATTAAATATTAGTTTGCATAAAGATGTAAGTTTAATGGTCATATATTATATCGTCATTCAATCATAAATTATTATGGATATGACTTTTAAAATAGTCATTATAAAAATTATTAATCTTATCATATATAATAGGTTATGATTGAAGGATGGTGTACGTATAATATTAGTATATAACTCTTTTTCTCTATAGATATTATTATAATATATGTACTGAAAAAATTGTCCAATATATTTGCGTTGATAGGTGCTGACATACATAATTCTAGCGGCTGGAGCAGTGTCAACGGAGGTTCTATACCTGGCTGAGAATGGAGACGCCGCAACAACGTGGAGCTCAGCATGTGGCTCTTTTGGTCGATTTTGCCATAAGGTCACAGCATCAGTAGCTATCACATTTGTGGCAGTGTTTTGCTATGTCTTGCTTTCCCTCGTTTCCTCCTACAAACTCTTCACCAAGTATGATGCACCAGCAAGCAGGGCCACTGAAGCCATTGAGGTTGCTGCTTTCCCTGGCTAGCTAGCTCACCCAAAATATATAAATAACAACTTCATGCTTCATATGTGTGTGTTTGCTACAATTAATATATTAATGTAATAGCATATACTGTTGTTGTGTACGTTAATTTAGGACTTAGGACAGACATGCATTGCCATTAAGTTTGAGTTTATAATTTAGTAGTTATATATAACTCCTGACCTCCTTCTTCTTTGTATTATAACACTGGTGTTCATGCATGAATCACGGATGGCTTTAGCTTTTTCTACTAGTGCTTGATTTTACGTTAAAATACAAACTTTGCCATCAACTTCCTTTTTCATTTTATTAGAGGTATATAGGAATTTAGTTGTTATAGTTGGCTATATAATAGCCCCCATATCCTAAGTGCATGTTTGGGTAACAGTTTGACGTTGGAACCAAACGGAGGTCATGCAGAAGCATCCTGACCCTTTCTTTCGCGTTCCGTTAGCGTTGAGCCATTGAATTTAATCTTGGAATTCGTGCGCATCAACTTAGA
Source organism: Glycine soja (assembly GCF_004193775.1). Lineage (NCBI taxonomy): Eukaryota > Viridiplantae > Streptophyta > Magnoliopsida > Fabales > Fabaceae > Glycine > Glycine soja. The sequence goes on along the minus strand of NC_041012.1, from coordinate 34,357,786 downwards.
CTGCAAACCTAACGTTCTCTAATACTTTGAGTATCATTTTTTTCCTCTCTTCCCTTCTGTGGAATCATATTTTCTTACATGGTATTAGAGCAATATTGTCACACCTTGAAAATAATTTTTGCTGTTTTCGTTCTTTTTTTTTCATTTGTTTGATTATCTTTTTTTATCTTCCTAAGAAAAAATATACAGATCCTTTCTCTTTTTTGCTATTGGATTCATTTTTTTCTCCCATTCTTCCTTTGTCGCTACAACATGTGGAATTTGTGCATGGATCGATGCTTCCAACAACACTCTTCCACAACACTCTTCCATTGATTTTTGTTTTTCTTTCTTTTTCGTCAAATTGAAGGTTCAATATGATAGACAGTTTTTTGGTGTCATCCTCACCACAATCCACTGACTGGGTTCTTGATTTGTCACCACCGTCGTCCTCAAAAGGAAATTCCAACTTTGAAGTTGAGCAATTTCAAAGTTCTTGGTGCTTGATTTACATTCAAATTTGGTGCAGTAGATACATTAATGCTTGAAAAGTGTTTGACGAAATGTGTATGAGAGATTTAGTTTTCGTGTGATGGAAAAATCCAATTCTGTGTGATCTTGGAAGGTTCCACAATTTCAATGTTTTTTGACATACAGTAGGTCTTAGTTGGTGAGTTTCATTCTGGGTGGGTGAAGATTTTGTTCAGAGGTTCTACATTGTTTGATGGTTCTCTTGTTGGTAGTTATGTCTCATGCACATCAACTGTTTGATGATTTCATTGTTATCTAGTCTATTTCAACTTGATTGTTGCTTCTACCTTATAGTGGTTAAACATTCTCATTGGATTGTAGCTTCTACGTAGGGTGCTTATGATTTGGGTATTTACGTAACTACAATCAAACACAATAAGTAACTAAATTATAAGTGAGTATTATAACTATAATCATAACTAATTTTTAAAATATGGGTATAATTCGATATAACTAGTTATTGTTTTTAAAATATGAGCATATAACTAGTTATAATGAAGGAATGAGGTTTAGAAATCTATTTGCTTTTAATATGACAATGCTAGGAAAGCAAGTATAGAGGATTTTGTCTATGCCAGATTATCACGATTAAGCAGTTGCAGTTAGTTACTAGAAGTTATTTGAGTAGTTACTTGGTTATGGCAGTTAGTTAGTTACTAGAAGTTATTTGAATAAGTTAGTGTTGGTTATTCAAGTTAGTTATTTTTTGTCTTTGTATAAATAAACCAACTTTGTAATACTTTTATGAATGAATCCTCAAACTATTTTTCATCTATCTTTCATTTCTGATATGGTATCAAAAGTTTTTGCTTCTATGCCTTTTGCTTCCTATTAAAGCTATTTCTGGTTCTGCCTGGTGGTGTGGATAGTGTTGCTAACCCTCGCTTTGTGGTGACGAGCCCTGGCTCTAGGGGGCGTGTTGCGAGTCCCACATCGGGTGGTTAATGAGCATGGTAAGTTCTTATATAGCTGGGTAGGTCACTCCTTTATGAACCGATTTTTAAGGGGACCTTTCGGGTGTCTAGCCGCACTTTAATTTTTTTCACCATTGGCTCAGGAAATTCCTTAGTCATTTTACTAGTATATGTAGATGACATCATCTTTTGCAGTATATCAAATCTGCTCCTGGACAAGGTTTGTTTTTCCCTGCTCACCCGATGAAAATCGGGGCCTCATTCAAGAATCCCATCTTGATGAGTTTATCCAGTCTCTCAGGACTGGCTCTCCGCTTCCTCCAGTGGTCGCGGCTAGACTTCATCTCTTCGTTGAAGCTGACTCTTACCTCCTCCATGAGATTGAGAAAAGAAACAGGTTTCCACCAGTGATGGTTCTTGTCTCTAACGACAAAAATCTCGTTATCCGTATGAAGGTGATTATCCACTCCAAAGATTGGGGTTCGGGTATCATGGTTCTCATGATCGACCCAATCGACTACCTCTATAGTAGACTCGATTTCCATCTCGACGTTCTCCGTCGAGATAGTGTCAACCATGCAGTCTTGGTTGATTTTGGTAGCATATCGTGCCTTGTCTTCTATTACTAGTGAAATTATTTGGTTAAGCAAGTTACTTCTTTACTTTGAAGTTGATGTGCCTTCTGTGATGCTATTTTGTGATAATAAATCTGCTATCATGAACGATCCAAGAACATTGACATTGATCATCATTTCATCCAAGAATATGTTCAGTCCAAAGTAGTCACGCTTGTCCATGTCAAGCGCCAACACCAAGTTGTAGATGTTTTTACAAAAGCACTTTTAGGCCCGGTTTTTGGTAACTTCACTGCCAAGTTGGGAATGATTAACATCTATTCGGCAACTTGAGGGGGATATCATGATTAAGCAGTTGCAGTTGGTTACTAGAAGTTATTTGAGTAGTTACTTGGTTATGACAGTTAGTTAGTTACTAGAAGTTATTTGAGTAAGTTAGTGTTGGTTATTCAAGTTAATTATTTTCTGTCTTTGTATAAATAAATCAACTTTGTAATACTTTTATGAATGAATTCTCAAACTGCTTTTCATCTATCTTTCATTTCTGATACAGATGTTTTGTCAACACAAGTCTTCAAAGCTAAATATTTTTCAAAAGGTCACGGGAGCTGCTCTTGGGCATAACCCATAATTTACATGGCGAAGCATATGTTCTTCTAGAATGGCCATAAAGGAAGGATATATATGGAAGTTGGGTAATGTTTCAATGTTGGTATTTGAAATGAACCTTGGTTGAGAATGGAAAAGAATTTGTACATTGAAACTCTTATTATTGGTGAACTTGAAAATTTGAAAGTATTCGACATTATTGATGTTTTTCATGGAAGTTGGAACTTGGAGTTGATTAATCAAATCTTCAACGAGAGGGATGTGCATGTTGTCCTTTGAACACCAACTTTGCAGAATATGGACAACAATATAATCGTTTGGAGGCTGGAGGATGATGGAGAGTATAGTGTACGCAGTGTGTACAAAATCATTATGGAAAATCTGATGGACTATGGAGGTTTGAGTATGGAAGGAGAATGAAATATGATCTCAAAACTCATTGTCCCCCCCATGAATTGAACTGTTTCTTTGGAGGGTTTTTTTGATTGCCTACCTATTAAGATAAAGTTGCAGTCTCTAGGTGTAGAGTGTTCCACGTTATGTCCCCTTTTTGAAAGCCAAATTGAGAACACATTCCATATTTTTATTGATTGCACGAGGAATGAAGGGTGTTGGGATAGACTTGGTCTGTCACAAGCTATTAATAGCCCTATCCTTGAGGTAGATAGTTTGTCTAGTCTAATCTTTAAATTTTCCAGAAGCTGAGTGAGCACCAAAGGAAGAAGGGTAACAATATTGTTGTGGAGTAGTTGGCGGAGAAGAAATGATATGTTATGGAATAACAAAGTTGTGACAAACTTTGAAGTTGTTAGAAGAGGGGATGAATTTTTCCAAGAATGGGTTCGTGTGAAGGAGAAGCATAATAGTTCAACGAATAAGGATAATATTAGCAACAGTGATAGTTGGGAACCTCCAAAACCAAGAACATTGAAGTGCAATGTTGATGCTAGTTTTAGATAGGCTCTCAATGTTACCAGAATGGACCCTGATAAATGTCATATTTCAGTTATTTTAGGGATTAAAATGTTAGCACTTATCTTTCGATTGTAATAGTTTTCTTATAAACTACCCTTAAATTTAGTTGTTTTATATATATTGTACATTTACTAATGTTTTTGTTTAAATATGAAAGAATTCATCCATGATTTTGTAGGTTTTGATGGTTGTTTGTTAGATCCAGAAACAAGGTCAAAAGGAAGGGCAAATGGTAATTTTCCTAAGATTTCAGACATCCATTCATCCAAGCTAGCATCCAGCTCGCCTGGGCTAATGAAATTTCTTCATCCATAAGCAACCAACTCGCCTGGGCGAATTTCTCAACACCTCTTGGTTCTTTTCTATAAATAGTCATGTTTAGGGAGTTGAAAAAGATTATCCAAAGTAGAGAAAATTCATGAGAAGCTAAGGAGGAAGAAGAAGAAGAAGAAGAAGAAGAAGAAAGTGGAAAGTGGAGCCCAGACACTGCAGAGTTGTGACCGTGTATCGCATCTTTCGTCATTTCTCTTGTTAATCTTGTGCTCTACGCAATGATCGGTTAGTTTTTATTAAGGATTGGATGCAATCTTTGTACCTTTACGTATCCCTTTTGATATTATATATGTATAAATCTTTTCTACTCATTATTGGTGATTTCATTCTACTTGTAATGCTTGATTCTATTTGATCACTAGTTTCATGAAATTGGATTTTAAGTTTGACAGGGAAGTACTCTTAGAATTTGAACTAAATGAAATTACTCTTTACATTATGTTGCTAGGAATAGAGCATAACGCTTTGAATGCAAAAAGAACGAGAATATGATTGTAATGCTAGGGTATTTACTTCATATGCGAGAGATTGATATTTGGTAAATATTTTTAGGTTCTAAGTGCGAAGGATCGACTTGGGGTAACTGAATATGTGCATTAGTAATGTTAGAAAAATAATTCATATATGTTAATCTTATTAGGATACTAAGGGTATGAAATATGAAATTTAATCCTATGTTTTCTTGAATTAATTAAATTTGTTATTATTGTTTCCGTAATTTTACGTATTTCTGTCACTAAATTCAGTTATTTCTGTAAATTCCGTTATTTTCACTATTCTTTTACTTTAAGTTATCTTTAGGTAGTTAAATCAAACCCATGACAATTCGATTAAATTTGTACATAACTATTGAATTGATAACCTTTATTGAAATGAATTAAGTCACTCAATTCCCTGTGGAGACGATCTTTTCTTATAAATTTGTAACCTGCGACGACAATTGGTACGCTTGTCCAAAGTCTAATAGGTCCTTGCATAAGAGATGAGAATGAGAGAGATGTTGTGGTAAGGACAAATTTCATGAAGCATTGTTGTTAGTTATTGAATAACATCACATTTGAGAGCGATTTTAAGAGTTGTAGAGAAAATTATAAGCCCAAAGAAGATTACTTGCTATGAATACATATTATTCAATTATGTTTGCTAGGAGACAAGCCAATGGTGTTGCCCATGAACTAGCTAGGGAAGCACCATTTTTACCTAGTCTTCATACCTCTTAACATGCAATTTCTTGTATTGACTCTTTGGTGTTGAATGAAATGAATTAAATGTGTTTTTGTAAAAAAAAAAATAGTTATATAACCAATTATATAACAATTTATATCTAAAACCAATCACATATCTAGTTATGGATGAATAAAAATAATTTATTTGAACTACTCATAACTATAAAATTTGTTATAATTTTATACCTACTTTTATATAACTAGTTATATAAAACTAGTTATAGTTATAGATATTTTTTAAAGCTAGCTTTTTTAGCATCCCTACTTCTACCAAGGGTGTAAGACTTAAGTTGTGGTTTGTGCTAGATGGTTAAGCTTTGTATGCCTAATTTGGAGTTTGATGGTTGCTTCCAATATTGAGATCTTGATTTTGTTTGAGTGAATGTTATGGAAACACAAAAAGAAGTTCAAAAGGTCCCATGAATAGGTCGAATACTTCTAAGTTCTAAGACTTGTGCACCTCGATCGTTGTCACTTACTTGTTTAGTTGATTTTATTATGACTTAAATTTTTATGGTTTAAATGTTTTTGGTCTTTGTAAGTTGACTTTTTTTTAATTTTGGTCCATATAAGTTATTTTATTATTTTTTAGTCTATGTAATTTTGTGATTTTTTTTAAAAATTAGTCCTTGTAAGTTATTTTGTTCATTTCTAGTCCATGTAAGTTTGAGTTTTTCGATTTTAGTTCCTATAAGCGAAAAATATGTATGCTAACATTTTTCTCCAATCTTTATAACATAGAGAATGTAAAGTAAATCTCTCATAAAAACCAAATCTATAAGCGAAAAATATGTATGTTGGCTTAGAATGGAAATGGGTTGGGTTGGACTGGGCCCTACCTAAGTCTGGTTTGACCTGTTTTATATTTTTATAACCTGAGTCTGGGTCTATTACCCGTCATGAGCCTACTTTTATTAGACAAGTGGCCTCAGATATCTTAAGAAGGGGGGTTGAATTAAGATATCAAAGATTATTTCCCAATTAAAATTTTAATTCTCTTTCTGAATTATTAATGCACCCTTAATATGAATTACTAAAAACATAATTCAAAATAAAACTTCTTTAATGCAAAAGATAAATGACAATATATAAAAGAAGTTTAAGGAAAGAGAGAATGCAGACTCAGTTTTATACTGGTTCAACCACACCCTTGTGTCTACGTCTAGTCCCCATGCAACCCGCTTGAGAGTTCCACTATCTTGTAGAATCCCTTTTACAATGTTTGAACCACACAAGAACAACCCTTCCTTTGTGTTCAGATAACCTTACAACAAGAGACCCTCGGTCCCTTAATCAATTCTCTTGAATAAGAAAAGGTAGAAGAAGAATTCTCTCTTTTAAGAGAAGATAATACAATGAAGATCACTCAATGATTCTTTATTGAATTTGCAAGTGTTTTGGCCAAGGAATGTTTTAGAGGATAAGACAATTTTATTTTTGAGAGGATAAGACTCTTTGTGCAGAAAAACTCTGAGGAATTTCGTATCCCAAGTCACCTATTTATAATCCTTTGAAAGTCATTCAAAAAACTCTTGAACAGATGTGACTCTTGGGAGCATTATGTAATTCCTTCTGGTAATCGCTTACAAGCCTTATGTAATCAATTAGAAGCATTAAAATTTGAATTCAAATTTCTAATAGTTGTTATAAACAGTTTCAACTGCTGGTAATTGATTACAAGCCTAGTGTAATTGATTACAAGTTTTCAAAAATATTTAAAAACATTTCAGAAAGCATTTTGGCCATTGGTAATAGATTACCAAAGAGTAAATACCATATTTTAAAATTTCAAACAAGCATCCTTTGGCCAAACCTTTGCATCATCAATTAGTGAATGCTTTCTAAGACTCTTAAGGACTAACTTCAACATTTATCTTGGATTTCTTGAAGTCTTGTCTTGGATCAAACATAAGAAGTGCATTTCTTTGGCATCATCAAAACTTCATGATATATTTGCTTCTACAATCTCCCCCTTTTTGATGATGACAATATCTTGAAATCAAGATAAACTACATATCATTGATAATGCGTAATCACACCCCTTACTCCCCCTAACTTTTGGAATTTATGCCTAAGTTTATAAATTCTAACCCTTGTTCTCTCCCCTTTTGGCAACATCAAAAAGCCAAAATTGTCTAAAGAAAAGAACTAAGTAAATATCAAAATGAAACACAAGTCATTCATAAACTAAATCAATCCAGAGAATAATCCACACAAGTAGTAATAAACCAATTCAAAGTCTAGAAATAACCAAACACAAAGTCTAGAAATATCCAACACAATGATAAAAATCCAAGAGAACCATAACTAAAGCAACAAAAGCCAAAATACACAGATGAAATAAATAACTACTTAAGATAGTAGAGATAACTAAGGGTGGGCTGGTGGATCAAAGCAACGCCTAATGAAACCCATATCGTCCTCAAGTTGAGTGATCCTCATATCCATCCCATCGAAACGAGCATCCATGGCATCCAGGCGAGTATCCATAGCATCAAATCGGTCACCCACGAAAGCTCGAAGACCACGAAGTTCAGTGAGGACATCGTGCAGAAGTGAAGAGGAATCATCCCTTTGCGGCGGAGGAGATGGGGTGCGCTCATCAGGAAGAGGTTGAGGCACGTCTTGTTTATGAATCCACTGTCCATCAACATCCTTATGGTAACCAAAGGAGTTAACCGCACTAGCACCAATAGAAAAAGACCACTTTACTTGGACAAATGGTGCATCATCCAAAGGAATGTTGAAATGATGAATAAAAAGAGTGACAAGGTAAGGATAAGGGAGAGGTGCATTGGCCCGTAATGCCTTATGCATCCGGTACCGAACCAAATAGGCCCAGTCGATCTGACGACCAGTTTGAAAAGCCCACATAAGAATCAAATCCTCCTCAGTGGCTTGAGCAAGGTTTAAGGATCATGGAAGCAAAATGCGAACAATTATATAATGCATGATGCGGCATTCAAAAGTTAATGATCCAACAAGCAATCTGCTGGTCATATCAGCCTGGTCAGTGCAGACCATGCGGCGAGCATCATGACTAGAATAATCAAACTTCTAGTCATCAACAAGGGTGCCCTCAAAAGGAACACCTTGACTGGGTAATTTTGTCAATGAAAAGAATAAAGATTGATCAATAACAATTGGACCATTATGCACCTCAGAGTAAATAACACCATCTTGTATTTTCAAGTTATTATAGAAGACTCTAACTAGTTCGGGATAGTGAGGCAATTTCAGAGACATAAACTTAGTTAATCTAGAATGTTGAAACACTTGGTAACAATCAAATGTTTCATCATTGAAGAAATCAAGATCAAGATACTTAGGGTCTAAAATTACTCTATTTCAAAATTGGGAATAGTACCTTTGGCATTGATCATCTGAAGAAAACAAGGTAGTGATCGAGGAGATGAAAGGGAAGGAGGAATGGGTGGTGTGGGTGCTCTAGAAGGTCCGTGGCGGCGGTGGCCAATAGCAGCGGTGGTGGAGGAAGATCCTTTGCGCTTCTTTGATGATTCTGCCATTTGATGATGTTTTAGTGAATTTCAATCGGTGGGTTTGAAAGAGGAAGGAAAATGATGAAGATTGGGCTTTGTGGGACATGATTTGGTTAAGAGATGAGTTAGATATGGAGTTTGGAAGATTTGGAAGCTTGGAGCGTCATCACTCGAGGGGAAGCTATTAGGGTCTGCACATGAGCTCTGAAAACGTATGTATTTATAGAAGATGACGCCTTATAATCGATTACAAGGCTTGGTAATCGATTACATGACTATGTGCCCTGTTGGTAATCGATTACAGGCTTCTGTAATCAATTACAGCCTATTTGTGCTTCTTCAATGATTATGCCATTTGATGATGTTTTAGTGAATTTCAATCGGTGGGTTTGAAAGAGGAAGGAAAATGATGAAGATTGGGCTTTGTGGACGTGATTTGATTAAGAGATGAGTTAGATATGGAGTTTGGAAGATTTGGAAGCTTAGAGCGCCGTCACTCGAGGGGAAGCTGTTAGGGTTTGCACACAAACTCTGAAAATGCATGTATTTATAGAAGATTATGCCTTGTAATCGATTACAAGGTTTGGTAATCGATTACATGAGTATGTGCCCTGCTGGTAATCAATTACAGGCTTCTATAATCGATTACAGCCTATTTGTTCTTCTGTAATTGATTAATGTAATGGTAATCGATTACCAGAACATAAACAAGGCTTTTTCTTTTAAAGAACTAACTATGTCTATGTCTAAACTTCATCTAACTATACTAATAAACCATAATCACTAGCATTCAATTCAATCAAGCACAATCAGTCATATTTAATTACACACACTATCAAACACATCCAATCAATCAACAATCACAAACAAGTTTATCTAGTTAAGTTAACAATTAACTACCTATACACAATAAGTTCTATTTCTATTAAGACTATTTAAACAAAGATAATGAAGAATCAATTATCTATATTACCAATAACAACTAATATAAATAGTAATAACACACAAGAAACTAGACTCAAAGGTAATCTTATTGATCATAAGGATGATAAAAGCTTATTAGAGTTACTTATTGTCTAGATCATTGACATCTAAAAGACCTAATTCTCTCCTAATGGCAAAGAATGTTTCCTTAGGGAGAGGATTTGTAAAGATATCAGCAAGTTGATTCTTTGTATCAACAAATTCTAAAACACAATTTCTCTTTTGAACATGGTCTCCTAAGAAATGACGTCTGATTTCTATGTGTTTAGTTCTTGAGTGCTGAACAGGATTCTTGGATAGATTTATAGCACTCGTGTTATCACATCTTATAGGAATATGATTAAATAATATTCCATTATCAGAAATTTGTTGCTTCATCCAAAGAATTTGAGCACAACAACTACCAGCAGAAATGTATTCCGCTTCTACAGTAGATAAAGCAACACTATTATGTTTCTTACTATGCCAAGAAACTAGAGCAGAATCAATGAAATGACAAGTTCCACTGGTGCTCTTTCTATCAGTTTTAGAGCCGGAAAAGTCAGAATTATAATATCCTATTAAATTTCATGTGGAATTTTTAGGATACCATAATCCTATATTCATAGTGCCTAATAGATATCCTATAATTCTCTTAACGGCACTAAGATGTGATTGTTTGGGATTTGATTGAAACCTAGCACACATACACACACTAAACATTATATCAGGTCTGCTAGCAGATAAACAAACAAGTGATCCGATCATACCTCGATATTGCTTAATGTCTATTGACTGACTAATTTCATCTTTATTCAAATAGCAAGCAGTACTCATTGGTGCAACCATGTGCTTAGCATTTTCCATCCCAAATTTGTGAACTAATTCTTTGCAATATTTTGACTGATTGACAAAAATTTCATTCTTGGTTTGCTTGATTTGTAACCCAAGAAAGAAATTAAGTTCTCCCATCATTGACATTTCAAACTCACTTCGCATGTCATGAGAAAATTCTTTGCATAAAGATTCATTAGTGGATCCAAAGATAATATCATCAACATAGATTTGAACTAATAAAATATCATTGAATTTCCTCTTAATGAAAATAGTAGTATCCATTTCACCTCTAGAGAAATCTTTTTCGAAGAGGAACTTACTCAGACGCTTATACCAAGCCCTTGGGGCTTATTTTAAGCCATAAAAGCCCTTTTTAATTTAAAACCATGGTTAGGCTTGTCTGAGTTTTCAAATCCATGAGGTTGATCTACATATACTTCCTCTTGAATAAAGCCATTTAAGAATGCACTCTTTACATCCATTTGATAAAGCTTAAAATCCATTAAGGATGCATAAGCCAATAGCATTCTAATGGCTTCTAATCTAGCAACTGGAGCAAATGTTTCCTCATAGTCTATCCCCTCTTTCTGATTATATTCTTTGGCTACTAACCTAGCCTTATTTATAATAACTACGCCATTTTCATCTAACTTATTTCTAAACACCCATTTTGTTCCAATAACAGGGTAGTTTTCAGGTTTCTCAACTAACTCCCAAACATTATTTCTTTCAAATTGGTTTATTTCTTCCTACATAGCTATTATCCAATGTTCATCAATTATGGCTTCTTTCAAATTTTTAGGTTCAATTATAGAAACAAAATTCATACTACTGCATATATCTTTAAGAGAATGTCTAATGGTTACCCCTTTTGATATATCACCAATGATGTTGTCAAGAGGATGATATCTTGAAGCTCTCTATTCTCTTGGAAGATCATCATTTGTTTTGACTTCATCAACTGGAGAAACTTCATTGTTTCCATCTCCTTTTCCCTTATGATCTTTTTCATGAATATGCATTTCTTCTAATGATTCTAAAATATCATCTAGTATATCTTTTCTTGGCAAAATAGCATTAGATTTATCAAAAGAAACATGAATAGATTCTTCAATAATCATAGTTCTTCTGTTATATATTCTATATGCTTTACTTTGCAATGAGTAGCCAAGAAAAATACCTTCACCAAATTTAGCATCAAATTTTCCTAAATTGTCTTTACCATTATTTAGCACAAAACATTTACAACCAAATACATGAAGATGTGAGATGTTAGGTTTTCTACCATTATATAACTCATATGGAGTTTTCTTCAAGATTGGTCTTATCAAAGCCCTATTCATGATATAACATGCAGTATTAACAGTTCAGTCCAAAAATATTTTGGAAGAAGAGTATCATTTAGTAAAGTTCTAGCAATTTCTTCTAAGGATCTATTTTTTCTTTCAACAACTACATTTTGTTGAGGGGTTCTGGGTGCAGAAAAATTATGCTCAATGTCATGTTCATCACAAAATAATTCAAAATCTTTGTTCTCAAATTCACCCCCATGATCACTCCTGATAGATGCAATTTTAAGATTTTTTTTGTTTTGAATAACTTTGGCAAGTTTCTTGAATGCATGAAATGCATCATTTTTATGAGTAAGAAATAATGTTCATGTATATCTAGAGTAATCATCAACAATAACAAGAGCATAATAATTTCCTCCAAAACTCATAGTTCTATAAGGGCCAAATAAATCCATATGCAAATTATAAGGGTTGATTTTTTGAAACAATATTCTTAGATTTAAATCAAACCTTTACTTGTTTTCCTTTTTGACATGCATCACATAATTTATCTTTTTCAAATTTTAGTTTTGGTAAACCAATTACTAAATCTTTTGAAATCAATTTATTTAAATGTTCCATGTTTATATGAGCAATCCTCATATGTCATAACCATGGATCATCATTTTTACTAAGAAAACATTGATTATGTTTTTGTTTTTGATTTAAATCTATCATGTAAACATTATTGGTTTTATAACCTATATGATTTATATTCCTATCATGCTCATTTTCAATAACACATTTATGGGAATCGAATGATACTAGATAGCCTTTATCACATAATTGACTAACACTTAGCAAATTGTGCTTAAGACCTTCAACAAGTAGAACATTCTCAATGGAGGAAGATGAGTTTGTACCTATTTTTCCAACTCCAAGAATTCTACCTTTATTGTTGTCTTCATAAGTCACATGTTCGCTTTTCTTGGGAGAGATATGAGTGAATTTTGATGCGTCTCCCTTCATATGTTTTGAGCATCCGCTATCTATGTACCATCTCTTCTTCAAGGATATCTACATAATCATATTTGTGACTTAGGTACCCAAACTTTATTGGGTCCTTGTGTGTTAGTGTTAACCAAAGATCCTCTTGGGACCCATATCATTTTAATATTGTTGCAATTTTTCCTAAAATAACATGTAGATGTGTCATGTCCTTTTCTTCCACAATAAAAACAAGTTAAGGGAGAATTATAATTTTGTGTGGAAGCAAAGAAATTTTTGTAAAATTTTTGTTGTTTCTCAGGTTTATATCCTATTCCTGCCTTATCAAAGACACATCTTTGCTTTCCTAATATTACATCTAGGTTACTTTTGCCAATAGAAAATTTTGCAAGAGAATTTTTCAAATCTTTAATTTCTTCTATATACTTGTTACAACAATTACATGATTTAGATACTACTTTACTATTAGGCATGGTAGAAAAATGAATTGTATCATTTGATCTAGAAATTGTAACTTCAGTCCTAAGATTTTCTAATTCTTTATTCAATTTTGAAACTTCTTTTTCTAAATCTGAAATTTTTTCTTAGAAGATGACACCAATTTAGCAAGTTTAATTGATTCTTTATGTAAATCAACAAATGCATCTTGTAATTCATCAAAAGAAATGGATAAGTTGTTATTTGAAGATGTTACCTCTTCATCGCTTTCATAACTTTTGGCCATTAGACTCATGTTACCACTTCGTTTTCTGAATCTTTAGATGAGTCTATATCATTATCGTCCCATGTAATGTAGGCCCTCTTTGCCTTCTTTTCATTAAAGTTTTTTTTTTCATATTTCTCCATTCTTTTCTTGAAGATCGGGCAATCAACCCTCAGATGTCCAGGTTGGTTGCATTCATAACATTTTGGAGTAGAAGATGAATCTTTTGTCCTTCTTTTTGGTTTAAAGTTTGGTCTCCTTTGATTTCCTCTGACTCTTAGGAATTTGTTGAATCTTTTTACAAAAAGACCAAGATCATCATCTTCATCTATTTCAATTGAATCCTCCTTATCACTCTCTTCTTGGTTTGAAGATGAAGCTTTAAGAGCGATTCCCTTCTTCTTCTTATCATTTTCTTCATGTTGATTCAATCTCAACAATTCCATTTCATGTTCATGTAACTTTCCAAATAATGTAGCAAGAGACATGTTAGTTAAATCTCGTGACTCAGTAATGGCTGTTACCTTGGGTTGCCATTCCCTGCTTAAGCATCTCAAAACTTTATTTATAAGTTCTTCATTTGGAAAGATTTTTCCTAAAGATGCAAGATGATTTACTATGTGGGTGAATCTCTTTTGCATATCTTGAATATTTTCATTTGGATTCATTCTAAATAATTCATATTCATGAGTTAGTGTATTTATCCTAGATCTCTTTACATCTGTTGAACCTTCATGTGTTACCTGTAGGGTATCCCACATATCTTTCGCACTTTTACAATTTGATACCCTAAAGTACTCATCCATTCCTAAAGTAGATGTAATTATATTTTTGGCTTTTAAATTGTATTGGACTAATCTCATTTCCTCCCCACTCCATTGATCCTAGGTTTTTGTATGGTTGTATTTCCTGCCGCCATAGTGGGAATGTAGGACCCAATTTCTATTGCTTCCCAAATATTCAAATTTATTGCCTCTATAAAAATTTGCATTTGGGTTTTCCAATAGTGGTAACCCACACCATTAAAAATGGGAGGCCTATTTATAGAATTCCCTTCGGGAAATAGATAGTTTGATGAGGCCATTATTCTTGAAGCTTCTAAAATTTATACAAGAATGAAGCTCTGATACCACTTGTTAGACAAGTGGTCTCAGATATCTTAAGAAGGGATATCAAAGACTATTTCCAAATTAAAATTTTAACTCTCTTTTTGAATTATTAATGCACCCTTAATATGAATTACTAAAAACACAATTGAAAATAAAACTTCTTTAACACAAAAGATAAATGACAATAAATAAAAGAAGTTTAAGGGAAGAGAGAATGCAGACTCAGTTTTATACTGGTTCGGCCACACCCTTGTGCCTACATCCAGTCCCCAAACAATCCGCTTGAGAGTTCCACTATCTTGTAAAATCTCTTTTACAATGTCTAAACCACACAAGAACAACCCTTCCTTTGTGTTCAGATAACCTTACAACAAGAGACACTCGGTCCCTTAATCAATTCTCTTGAATAAGAAAAGGTAGAAGAAGAATTCTCTCTTTTAAGAGAAAGATAATACAATGAAGATCACTCAATGATTCCTTATTGAATTTGCAAGTGTTTTGGCCAAGGAATGTTTTAGAGGATAAGACAATTTTGTTTTTGAGAGGATAAGACTCTTTGTGCAAACAAAACTCTGAGGAATTTCGTATCCCAAGTCACCTATTTATAAGCCTTTGAAAACCATTCAAAAAACTCTTGAACAGATGTGACTCTTGGGAGTTATTTTCGAAAATTCCTTTTGGTAATCGATTATAAGCCTTATGTAATCTATTACAGGCTTTAAAAATTGAATTCAAATTTCTAATAGCTGTTATAAACAGTTTCAATTGCTGGTAATTGATTACAAGCCTAGTGTAATCGATTACAAGTTTTCAAAAATATTTAAAAACATTTCAAAAAATATTTTGGTCACTGGTAATCAATTACATCCTCTGGTAATTGATTACCAGAGAGTAAATACCATATTTTAAAATTTCAAACATGCATCCTTTGGCCAAACCTTTGCATCATCAATTAGTGAATGCTTTCTAAGACTTTAAAGACTAACTTCAACATTTATCTTGGATTTCTTGGAGTCTTGTCTTGGATCAAACATAAGAAGCACGTTTCTTTGGCATCATCAAAACTTCATGATATATTTGCTTCTACAATTTTTAGGCTTGGACCTGACCTTTGTAAAAATTTGCCAGACCTATTAGCCCATTTAAAGCCTGTTTCATATTAAAAAGTGTAAAACAATATTATTTTTAAACAAAACCAAATGTTTTCATTAAAAACATTAAGATAATTTAAACCACAAGATATGAACAAAATTTACCAATAAATATTGCATGTGACATGCTTCCAATGTCTTTTAAGTCTTACCAAAAGAAAATAATACATATTCATGCTACCAATCTATGCTTAATACAAATTAACCTATTTCAAACATTAATTAAAATGATTCAAATAGTCAAACTACTAAAATAAATTTTTAATTGAAATAAAATAATTATAATATTATGTATCATATTAATAATATTTTTTATTATAAAATATTATTGTTAAATGGGTTGACCGGATAGACTTAATAAGTTTTTCTTAAGGCTTATAACATGACCTATTTAACTAAATATGTTTTTTTCTTAAAGTTTGAACTTGACATAATGCTTAATAAGTTAGGTCAAACTAAGCCTTAAACAAGTCGAGTCATAGGCCTCTGACGGACGACCCGACCTACTTCCAACGCTAATATTGATCTTTTTGATGAAATATGATGCTTTAAAGGTGTTTGACAAAATATATATGTCAAATTGCTAATCTTTTTAATTCATAATATTTATTGTAAAATAATTAATGGGATTTTGGTTTTAAAATAATTAATACAACATAACTTAAAAATAATCTTAAACAAACAAATCTGAAAAAAGAATCTTATATTTAAAAACAAGGTACAATTAAGCCTTTCACTTAGCATTTCTTTAAAGCTCACTTGTTTTGAATAAACAAAATCCTTGTTTATTTAATACACTTGACATAATAATCGACACATACTACTCGATTACTTCTACGTAGAGCTGAACATTTGGCTTTGAGCTAGTGAAATCCGTAATCCGCATAATACACAAGCTTGAATCTTTTGAGATGGTTTAAAATACCGACTTTTTAGCTCAGCCCATTAAACTCACAGGTAAAACGAGCTTATTTGCCGGTCACGTGGGTCCCACAAACTTTTTTTTTCTTACTTAAAGAATAATAATGAAATAAGAATGACTTAGTTTAGTAAAAATAAATAAAAAAATAAAGAAACCAGTCTATAAGTGGGTGTGTCTCGTGCATTAGCTTAATAAAAATAAAAAGTAAAATTAAGTAGTTTTTATATGATAGGTGATACAATATTTTGATTTAGTAGTGATTTAACTAAGGGCAAATGATTTTTTTTAGACAATTCACAATTATTCTTAAAATGATTTAACATAGATTAAATTTAGATTTTTTTTTTGGGATGCAAGCCAGCCCGTGCGGGTTAGCGTGTTGGTGCATGCTTGCTAAAACTTAGTCCATTTTGAATTGTGCGTTACGAGCTTTGTGGGATACGGGTGCCCTGATTCACATGCCCAGCTCTACTCCTAGGTAGACAAAATGAAATTAAAAGAGATATTAAATATATACAATAAAATATTGTATGTAATAAATGAAATTAAAAGAGAAATTAAATATATACAATAAAGTATTGTATGTAATAAATGAAACTAAAAGTGATATTAAATTTATATAATAAAATATTGTATGTGATACTGAAACATACTCTCTCTCCACTGGAAAAAAAACCTCCCTTTTGAAGATAAAAATTCATAGACTACGTTTGATTAAATTAGTTAAAAGTTAAAAAATTAGTTGGTTGTTAAAAGTTGGAAACTGATAACTAAAAGCTAAAAAACCAATTTATCATATTATAAGTGTTTGTTAAAATTAATTGAAAAATCTAAAATACCAAAAAAAATTAATGAAATAATGATTTATTTAAAAATAATAATTATAATATTGAATAAATACATTGATGATAAAAATGAAAGAAAATATAAAAAAAAACTACATAAATTTAATTATTAACATTAAATTTAACTCTAATTGTATTATTTTTTAAAAATCATCCTTAAGTAAGTGATGAATGGAGAAAGAATAATAATGCCATATGAATAATAACTACATAAATTTAATCGTTTTTAGGAAAATTTTAATGTTTTTAATAAGTAATATTATATATTTTTTACACTTTAATTATTTTATAAAAATAACAAATGAAAGATAAATATATTTAATATCTAAAAGAGAAAATTATATTGACACCTTTTGAGATTTGGTCAAATTTCTCCGTACCATTTCTTTTGTTTTATTCCTATACTAACCCATTAGTTTTTTTTAAGAAAAATTACATTGATGCTCCCTTATATATTATACTAACTTTTTTAATCATTTGAAATATATTATATTGTGTATAAACATAAAGGAAGTTGAAGTAATGTTAAAAAAGTATAAAGTTGTGTGTGATCTCAAAAAATCCCACGTAATGTTAGAGTAATTACTTCATCTTAGAAAATCTTATTTTATTTTTAATAAATAAAAATATAAAAATACATTATAAAAAGTTCATAATTTATTTATGAATTTAATTTAGATCAAATACTTCCTATGCAATTAAATATAAGAAAAAAATTATTCATGCTAATTAAGAATAAGTTAACATTATTTTATTTTGATAATTTCTTTTAAAAATTAATTCATTTTCTAAAGTATTTTTTAATTTTAATTGCACTAGACAAAGAAAAGGATGTTGGAAATAAAACTAATTAAAATGAAGGATATTTTGAGATGATAGCATTAAATTAAATAGGAGAAATTAAATAAAACTTGCTTATATTTTAGGTCATTGTACATTTTAGTTTATTTTTTGCTTGTATTTTTTTTTTGTCTGTTGGGAGTATTTTGTCGGTGTATAATTGTTTACACTATTAATGAAAACTACTTTAAATATTTTTTGACACAAAAACATGTTTTTTATACATAAAAATTTAGGAGGAAAAGATTATGTTTCAATTTTTTTTGGTAACTCGTTGGTCATTCTCTTAATCACTTTTTTTTATTTACAAAAACTTAGGAGTATATTGAATTATGATTTTAAAATACTATTTTAATATAAAAAAGTTTTATGAATTTTAAAGATTATGTAAAAATATTATGACTTATCATATTTCTTTAAGACTTTTATGATAGTTTGGATTTTAATGAATTTATATAAAGAATTTAAAAAGATTTGAAATGATTTTATAGATTTATATAATTTAAAAGATTTATGTGAATTTTTAAAAATACATTCAAAATTACAAGAGTTAGTGAGAAAAATAATAAAAATGATGAGATTTGGATAAAAAAATAAAACTAATATAATTTTTTCAATTTTTTAATAACTATATTGATTTAAACTATATGTCCTCCCATACTAACTTTTCTTACAATAATATCATTTCATTCTCACTTTCGAATTTAAACAATAGATTTAAAATTATAAGTTGATTTTTTTTTAATTACTACAACTAATTCATGATAAATTTAATGACATGGATTAAATGTGATGCAATATTAAGTATATACTATAAGTAAGGATAAAAAATTGGTAAGAAGATTATTCATTTATGTGGATAATGAAATTAAGGGTAATAATCATGAAAATATTACGTCAAGCACGTGATGTGCATAGTTAGTGTAGGAAAAATATGATTAATCTTAACATATAAGACAAACATTAATTTAATTTAAAAAATAAATAGAAAAGTGCACAGGATGAGATATATTTGACATTTTTTTATTCCAAAAGGAAAAGAGAAATACATATGACACTTACATCTTATCTTGAAAAATATTAAAGAGAGAAAAAAATACATGTGATAAGTGAAAAAAGTTTGGTATCTAATAGAAAAAGAAAGAAAAAAATCTAATAAAATCTTTTGGGTAAGATTGTTTGATAAATGCTTTATATTAAGAGTATGATGAAATACATCGAAATTTTTCTTGAAAAAATCCATCGAATTTTGAATATTTTTTTAATACCAAAAGTCTTTTTATAAGTTATAAAAAAATATTAATTGAATACAACTAGATTTTGTTGTCTTCCTTAAAAAATCTTAAAAGTCTTAATTGAATACCACAAAACTTATTTATATTATTTGAAAATTTTGAATAAATACGACAATAATTTTTTTATAAAATAAATCTTTTAAATTTTTTGAAATCCTAATCCAATAAATCCCCTTAAATATGAGATACTTCCTCTAGTTTCATATATAAGAAAAAAATATTCACACTAACTAACAAAGTTAATTAATCACATTTAATACCACAAAACTTATTTATATTATTTAATTTTTTTGATTAAATACGACAATAATTTTTTTATAAAAGAAATCTTTTAAATTTTTTTAAAATCCTAATCCAATACATTCCCTTAAATATGAAATACTCCCTTTAGTTTCATATATAAGAAAAAAAATATTCACACTAACTAACAAAGTTAATTAATCACATTTATTTACATCAATCTCAATTTAAAATTAATTGGAATTTTTTATACATTTAAGACTAAGAAAGAAATATTTTTTCTTATTTTTAACATCAGATAGTATTATTTTTTAAAGAATCAATTTCAATTTTACTTGAATCATAGACTAGTTGGTAGACATGCTCCAATTTCAAAATGGAAAGCACAATGTTTCTTAAAATGAAAAAAAAGACATCAAATACTTTTATTTACATTAACTTTCATTTTCTTTACTTTTAACTTTTTTTTTTATTTTAAAGAAAACTAATCATTCCTTAAAAATTAAGAGGGTGTTTTGTTTAGTTATTTTCTGTGTTCATTTTCACTGAAAACAGAAAACGGTGATGAAAATGTGTTTGGTTAGATTTCTGAAAACATTTATAGTGAAAATGAAAACATGAAATAACCAGAAAATGAAAATAATAAATTCTCGTTTCCAGTTGAGAACAAAAACTTTATTTCGGGTAAAATGAAATTGTGGTGACAATGAATGCAATTTTAAGCAAATCTAAAAATACAAAAAGACAAGAAGTCGATATATCATAAATTTTTAGTATTTTTATTTCATGAAAACAGAAAACAAGAAATCAAACTAAATATGTTTTCAAAATTCTAATCTTTTAAAAATGAAAATAGTTTTCAGAAAATAAAAACAGGAAATGAAAACAGAAAAAAAAAATGAAAATACAAACCAAACACACCCTATGTAATTTACTTTTTACAAATAATTAATAAAATATTATTTTAAAATAAGCATAAAAAACTAAATAATATTTAATTATATTATTACTTGGTCGGTTCCCAAATGATTGTATGTTTAGTTTTTAGAAAAAAAATTCAAAATGAGCGATGCTGTCATTCTTCAATGTAATATTAAAACATCTTTTTCAATTTTATCTTCAAATAAATATTATTATCTTGAAAAATTTAATAATATATTTATTAAAATTAAAAAATAAAATAAAATAATTTTATTAAAAATATTTCTTAATAAATGTTATTTTCTTTAAATACTTATTTTAGTAATGTGTAAAATAATCTCAAACATAAGTTATTTTGTGACGAAATATATTTATTAGACAAAATTATATTTTTAGTCTCCTTAATTATCTTTAATTTTGATTTTAATCATCCTTTAAATTTAGTTACCAATTTAGTCTCTCAATATTACAAATTTAAAAGTTTATTATCACAAAATAACTTTGACAAGCATGTATTATTATAATATTTTGTTTATAATTAATGAGAGAGTGACAACTCGGACCATATTTACATAATTTGATATAATTAAAAAATTAAATTTGTAAATAAATTTAAAAATGACTAAAATCAAAATTCGGAAATCAAAAATATAATTTTATGTATTTAATATCATCATTAAATGATAGTACTAAAGTAAAGATTTACAACATTTTTACTGGTTATAAGTAGAATTAATCTTGTTTTGAATTTCCAGTTTAAAATGTTGATGACGTTTGTTTCCAATTCATATATACAGATAAATTGGATACTGTGTCCCACCAAAGTCTGACTCAGGTAATCTTCGATTCTCGTGCCCATTTCCCCCATGCGTCTTGTTTGGGAACGTATCGGTGACTGTGACGCCACCACTCATCGCTCGCCACTCACCACCACCACCACCAAACACGTCACAACAACACAAATGTATGCAGCTTCCCTCAAACGACATGCTAAAAATGTCGTTTTGATGACAACCTAAACTCAACACATCACTCTCATAATGCATTTTCGGTTTCTTCTTGAACACTGAAACTTTCATTAACTTGGTGTGACTGTGACGTTGCCCTATTCAATTTCTCTCTCTCTCTCTCTCTCTCTGTCTCTATCGGTTTTGTTTATTTTTACTTTCTGAGGTTTTTCAGTTCACTGCAATCTCTGAATTTTTGCTTCTTTGGTTGGCAAATACTAATGCTTCTTAGTTCTTTCATTTCTGATTTTTGGTTTCTTCCAATTACTACATTTTTGCAGAGAATTTTTTGTTGAAACAAGATGGTGAAGAAGATCAAAAGAAAGAAGGAGGAGATTGCTGAGGACTGGTGTTTTGTGTGCAAGGATGGAGGGTTGTTAATGGTCTGTGAGTATAGGTGAGTTTCACCTCAAACATATATTTGCATGCAATTTTAATTTTAACTTTACAAAAATTAAGAATTGATAATTGTAATTGTGCACATTTTTATCTGCACATTGGTGCACATTGGTTCAATTGGAAAGCCGTACCAACTTTTAGCAATGCTCATTTCTGTCTGTGCTCAATAACTGGGAACTCAAAGCTATCTATAAAAAGATGGGGTATCTAATATGTCGTTATCAATCTACTTGTTCTCCAGTTATTATCCCTGCAAAATTGTTTTAAAGTGTCCATGATGATGTTTGCTGTTGCATACATACGCAATTTGTAGGGATGATAGTGATACCCCAGGGTACTAGCTTTAGTGTTAATCTAAGAAGCATGAACACCTCTTTAGAATGGCATGTCAACTTGTCAGACACTTTTCTCGGACGTGACACTTGTAGTTGTCGGACATGCAATTAATTAATTTTTTTACCTCTCCACTGTGTTGCAATTAATTAATTTTTTTTTTGGCTTGGACACCTCTCTGACATGGCTTGAACACAAGTCCAGAGAGTGAGCTGACACTTACTCCTGGCTAAACACTTCTCAGACACTCCTATAGTAAAAAATAAAAAAAAAAGAAAGAAAATGTGAACTTTTATTGTATTACGAGACTCATCATTTTTTTTTGGTGAGGCTCATTTTCAAAGGACTTAGCTAGTTGTTTTAACTTTTAACAGATGATTCATCTTCCTATCTTGAGATTTTTTATTTATTTATTTTTTACTTCTTTTTTTATTTTGTAAAGATTGCATTGTGAAATCATTCCTCTTAGTATGCTATCTGTGAAGATCATTATTATATATGCTGTGTCTTGGTGTTCATGTCTGTGCCTGTGTCGGAGTTGGTGCTTCGTAGGTGTTAATCATTTATATAAATTCAATTGGAGTCTGCTTCTTCGTATACAAGAAGCTATTTGTTCTCAGGACAGTGTTAGTTAGTAGTGTCTGAGCATATATTATTGTGAGAAATATGAGGTCTGTGCATCAATTTTGACTTGTGCTAGCTTTGCTGCTTTTATAAATGGTAGCAATCATTTCATACTCGTTTCCTATTTTATACTATGTACATGACCTTTCAGCAAAATTGGAAAATTGCGAGTTAGTTTTAACAAAGAAGTTGCTCATACTTTAGGCTTTGTTTATTTTTCTTTTTGTTGATATAATTGTTGTTTACTCAGAGAGGGCGAGCCCTGGTGCAGCGGTAAAGTTGTGCCTTGGTGACTTGTTGGTCATGGGTTCGAATCCGGAAACAGCCTCTTTGCATATGCAAGGGTAAGGCTGCGTACAACATCCCTCCCCCATACCTTCGCATAGCGAAGAGCCTCCGGGCAATGGGGTACGAAGTTTTTGAGGGCGAGCCCTGATGCAGCGGTAAAGTTGTGCCTTGGTGACTTGTTGGTCATGGGTTCGAATCCGGAAACAGCCTCTTTGCATATGCAAGGGTAAGGCTGCGTACAACATCCCTCCCCCATACCTTCGCATAGCGAAGAGCCTCAGGGCAATGGGGTACGAAGTTTAATATGAGGGCGAGCCCTGGTGCAGCGGTAAAGTTGTGCCTTGGTGACTTGTTGGTCATGGGTTCGAATCCGGAAACAGCCTCTTTGCATATGCAAGGGTAAGGCTGCGTACAACATCCCTCCCCCATACCTTCGCATAGCCAAGAGCCTCTGGGCAATGGGGTACGAAGTTTTTTAATTGTTGTTTACTCAGAATATTCTTCATGTTTCTTCAATCCTCTGTTAAATTAATGGCGGATCTCAATTTGGATCATTTTATAAAGATATAATTGTCCTGGAAGTAACTTTCTTTTTAACCGTTAATTCATGTTGCTTCAAGGGATTGCCTGAAAGCTTATCATCCTCGTTGCGTGGCTGAAGATGATTCCTTTTTGGATAATGAATGTAAATGGACTTGTGGTAAGCTGCTTCAACCTTTCACTCTATCCTTATTGAATGACAGTCAAATACATTTCAATATCCTTCATGCAATTGATTCCACCATGAGATATAATTACTCATCTTATATATATCTGGGAATTATGCGCAGTTGCCCCAGTTGTTCTCTTAAACACTACTCTGTGTAAACCTGCATATCTTGATTATCTCAAAAACAAAAAGTCTGTTTTATCCATGTTCAATTTCAAAGAAACTTCATATACAGTTCATTTTTATTTTCCTGGCAAAGTGATACAGCTCCATGCTTAAGTTGGCAGCATCATAGAAAATTTGGAATGTATTGGCTGACATGATAAAATGCACTTTTTCCCGTTTCCTCTCTCTGTTCATGTTTAAGAGATTATGGCAAGATGGGTTTTAATCCTTGTGTTATTGAAAGACTTTTGAATAAATTATTTTTGCAGATTCACATTCTTGCTCCCTTTGCCGGAAACCGTCAAAGTTTAAGTGTTTTTGCTGCCCAAAAGCTGTTTGTGGGAAATGCTTTTCTGATGCTGAATTTGCTATTGTCAAAGGGAACAAAGGATTTTGCACTCACTGCTCAAAACTTGCATTTCTAATTGAAGAAAATGCTGATGTTGATTCTGATGGGGTAAGATTGTTTTAAATCACATTTTATATGGAGCAAGGGAAAAAGAAAGAAAAACTCTGCAAAACTGTTTGAAATCCTAAATTTGAAAACAAAATGGAAAATTGCTATTTGTTTACCATTTATGTATTTTTACGAATTCTTTTTTTTACATGAATTACCAGTTAGTGGGAAGAATTGCAATTAAAACAAGTAAACTACACAGGATTGTTATGCTGGGGTGACAATAATAACAGGGGCACTTGTTCTCTGTGATTTTACCTGTTTATGATATCTAAATTTTTGTTTTAATGTGTTCAAAAAAACAAAATTGTTCTATTTATTTTTCCAAGAGAAACCTGGAAACATTTTCTCTAACTGTTTTATCATCATTATTTTTGTTAAAGGCAAAAATTGTTTTTGAAAACACTAAAAGGAACCAAATTGGCACTGTATTTCTTGCATTCTTATCACCTGTATGAAATGAGATTTAGCAAATAAAATCCTGCATTTTGTCCGTAAGAGTCAGTTCTAATGAATTTTAAGTTTAACTAAGTGTAATCAGTGCTAACACGTAGTCTTTTAATGTTAGATGCTTGATGCATTCTGATGAGTGGAAAGTTTCTTATGATTGGATAAGATTTCAATGTAAGCCTAGTTGTAGAATTTTACATTTTGAACTATGGTCAAGTGTAGTATCTTCTCATTTGAACTAAGAAATGTTTTATTTTATTTTTCTTGGTGGGAAACTTGGAATTTAGTAGGGATTTTTGGGAACATTTGTCTGTCTCCACTTATAAACAAATTTCTTTTTCTTTACATCACTTTATTCATTCATGCTTTTTTATTAACAGGAAAAGGTAGATTTCAAAGATCGAGATACCTATGAATGCTTATTTTCAGAATATTATGAAATCATCAAAAAAGAAGAAGGGCTGAATTCCCAACATGCATACCAAGCCCATAAATTTTTAAAGAATGGCAAAAACAAATGTGACTTGGATCCAGATGAAATAGGTGAAGGGGAAGATGATACTGGTGATTCTGAAGACGTGAGTAACTTTATAGTTTCTGATTGTGATGACCTGAATGACACAGCAGGATCAAAATCAGCGAGGAAAAAGAAGGGCATGGGAAAGCTGAAATCAATGAAAGGAAAGGTGAAAGATAAGAAGGAGTTTATTGGATGGGGTTCAAGAATGCTAATAGAATTCCTTAAATATATCGGTAAAGATACAAGCAAAGAATTTTCTGAACATGATGTTACCTCAATCATTATAGAGTACTGCAGAGAAAACAATCTTTTTGACCCTAAGAAAAAGCGAAAGATACTTTGTGATGAACAACTTAGGTCTTTAATAGGGAGGAAATCAGTAAATAAAAACAGCATACAAAATCTTCTCGCACCTCACTTTGCTGAGAATTCCGAAGAAATGGATGATATCAGTAGTAGTTCTGAAGATAGGGATTGCAATGAACCAGTCAATTTTTCAAGAAAGAGAAAATCAATTTCATGTACAGAATCTCAACATCCAAACCTAGTTTCTGAAGAGCGTCAAAGCTGTTTCGCAGCCATAGTTAGTTCAAATCTCAAGCTTGTCTATTTGAAGAGGAGTTTAGTGGATGAGCTTTCAAAGCAGCCAGAAACTTTTGATGGCAAAGTGCTAGGAAGTTATGTAAGAGTCAAATCTGACCCATATGACTATTTACAGAAGAATTCCCATCTGCTCGTTCAAGTTGTAGGTAATTGTCTTTGTGACAGCTTCAAACTGCCATCATAAGAAGTAACTGATATATTTTATAATTTTTTTTATGGGAGTAGTTAATTTTTGCTGGCTGCCAAAGGTTTTCAAATACACTACTTATAGTGTAATTAATTTATTGATGATCTTATTTCTGAAATGCCATCAGAAGTTCTATACAATAGATTTCTTGTTATGTGATTTTCCTAAAATAAAATTCGTGTTACATAATGAAGAGATGCACATGTCTGTTGCAGCTTTTAGTAAGATATCCTTGTTTTATCTAGTAAGTATTGTGGTGCATTATGCGAGTTAAAGAAAGAAAACAAAAAATTTAAAGAACTGTAGTCTGCAGGTATAGTCTATACAGACTATTTTTGTAGTAAGGTAAAATTATAGAAGATATTATACAGAATGCTTTGTTATGTCAAATTATATACACTACAACTGCTTTTTAATTTTTTTTTTACTCAGAAAACTACTGCTTTCTATTCTGATTGAATAATATTATTGTTTTTGACAAGACATTTAAGCTTGTCATAACTTTATCTCGAGCTTCAGTGGTTTTTAATATTTTAAAGATTTTTAAAAGAACTAGTGGATCATGTGTGTAATTTTGATACTAATTTGCTTCTATTGGAAGAAAAAGATATTGAGTTATACGTTGTATCCAAAGTTCATATCTAGAAAATAAAAATGAAGTATAAAATGTTAAGCATTTTGTAGTATGTGTTCTTTAGGTGCTTAGTACATTGCTGGCCGCCATACTTTTCTGAGCTTTCATAATTGACATTCTATATTTACATCAATACAGGAATAAACAGATCTTTAAACAATGGTGAAATCAACAAGGAAATTATGCTTCAGCTTTCTAATGTGCCAAAAGCTGTACCTATCTGCAAAATTTCTGATGTTGACTTTTCTGAGGTATGTATGACTACTGCTGTAATAAGATTTTGTGCTGCAATTTCCCCTGTTTCCAGAGACATTGGAGCAAAAATAAGCAACAGTTTCTAAGTAAAATTTGATATTAATGTTTTGTAAGCCATTTTTTTATCTTTTGTTAGTTGTTGAATGTTAGTTTATATAGTATTAGTTATCTGCCTAGGATCATAGTAGGGTTTCTGAGGTGATCGTTGTTTATAATTGTTAGAATTTGTTATCTCTAATATATGATCTGTATATCCTAATTCTTTACAGAAATCATACTTAACTTTCAGGATTTAGCTGCAGAGTTACCTGATCTTAGTTGTTTGTATATATATTTTCTACGGTTCATAATTATAACATTTGGATTTGGTGTTATCTGCAGGAAGAATGTCAAGATCTGTATCAGAGAATGAGAAATGGTCTGCTCAAACAGCCTACTGTAGTAAGTTTGTTGTGTATGACTTGTGAGTGATGTGTACTAGAAAAAACTTTACACTCATTGATCTGATCAAAATATTTATAAGGGCCTGTGAATCTTTTGTGAGTTTAATAATAGTTTATTATCATGTGGAGAAAAACTATGTTGTTTATGTTTGAAAATTTCTGCAAATAAAGATGAACCAAGTTTAATTATGATTAACAGTACAGTAGTACTGCATCTATGGAAGCTTTTGGAAGAGAGAGTTTAAATATGGCTTCCCAACTGTTGGCTCCATTTAATTGATCAGCTAAAGCGATGATGAGAGAGTTTTCTTACTTCCATTTTTGAAGCAAAGGGTCGGTCTTTCCTGGTTGAGGAGTGTCTCCACTCCAGTCAAGTAGCTGAGTTTATCTTTTCCGTCAAGGGCTTGATCTCATTCAATGTAGTTTCTTCCATTAAGAATTTTTAGATTATAAGCTGTAAATTAGAAACCAATGACAGAGCATTGACCACAGATGATGATATGTTGCTTCAACGCCTCTAGAATTTGCGGAAGATATGGTGGGCTAACATAGGATTACATGAGATATTTCTTATTATAAAAATATGATATTTCTTAGTATTGATTGATCATAATTACATGAGAGCTATATAGGTAGAGCTGGTTAGAAGAGATCATAACCACCATGATTACAAAATAAATATAAGGACAAGATAGAGAGAAAATAAGGGCGAATCAGATCAGATTAGATCTTGATATTAACTACCTAAATCTTCTCAAATGCTTATTTGAAATTTAAAATAAAAGTACATATAGCTGTCGACACTAACACTATAGAACCAAGTTTGAGAAACTACAATTTGTTAAATTTGTAGTTGTCTACTACTAAACGAATTTCTTCAAAATCTACCCTTAGCTAAAGTTATTCACTTGTGTTGGGAATTCTTTTGCTTGAGATACGAGTGCTGCAGATCCTTGTCATACCATTTGCTTGAAAATCCCGTATTCATTACTTCTTTTGGTAAACTCAAATCTTAGGTTAGAAACCAAAATAAGTTTTGATTTGACTCATGAGTCATGAGCATTGAAGTCAAGAGTTAATTTCATCTATTGTAAAAAGCAATGAAAGCAAGGTGTAGGGTTTGTCCTTTCACATCACACTCAATATTCCCTTCATTGATGTTTATTGTCCTGTGATTGAATCCAATATATGTCAGTAATACAGAAGGGGAAAGTGGTCTGAGATGAGTGGGTTAGTGAGGGGTTGAATGGGGGCATGACATGCTGTCGATTTACAACCATATATGATAATAAGAGAAAATAGAGGGAATTTGAGTGAAAATCGTGTGACAGAATAGACATCAGATACATGTCTATATAGGATAATTACATTAATTATACATAAATAGAGGATATTCTGTTTCCTCTAAATTAGAGATTAAGTTCATATAAAATGCAATTATTAATAGAATCAAAATATTAATTCTGATTTCCAACAATATCTATGTGTCATCAGTTCATTAAACATTTATTTTAGTTAGCCTTTTTAGAGTTTAGACCATACTGATTAAGGATCAATTTGATTAAGATTAAAAAATAAGTGATTCCAATATAAATAATCTAGTGATTATTTTTTTTTTTTTATAGATTTTAGAAAAAGCAGAATCGAATCTAACAATCATAAGAATCATTTTTTTTAAAAGAAGCAGTTGATTTTATGAGAAGTTATTCAAAACAGCTTTGGATTTTAATAAGATTTTATATTCTAGCTTCTGATTCTTTTAAAAAGCTGAAACAAACACCTAAAAAACTAAGTCCCCATTTGAAGTGGATTTTAGTTTCAAGTTTCAAAATTTCCAAAACAGAAACAATTTTTGGTTTTTAATTTATAGTTTTAGTTTTCTTTATTTCCAATTTTAAAAAACTTGTTGCCAATTTGCGATTGTCCTTTTAACTTGATGTCCCTTGCGTCTCCAAAACCGTGCTCTTAGCCTCCCCCATTTCGGCCACACAACACCTGCTCCAGCACAGAAGTTCTCTGCTTCAAAGGGTTCCTGCATTTCAATCCTACTCTGCTTATAATACACGAATGAGAGTGCGAGTAGAATTATTGCATTATTTGATACAATGTAATCAACGACGCCCCTGCTCCCTAATCAATAGCATAATAAAAATGGTTCCTGTGTTCCAAACTCTGCTGGTAATACAACATAATCAAAGCATTCTCCTTCATGCTCCACCTGCTTGGGAAATCCTTTATGGCGTGTTTGAGTTCTTGCACCCCTTGCTGTTGCACCTGTTCTTGACAAAAAATCTTGTAGAGTAGTTTGACACTGCAGGTGGCGAAGGCAAAGCAGAGGGTGAGGTCCGCGTTAGATTGGATGGGAGATGTTAGGAAGTTCCACATCACCTGCCTCAGTTCTTGGGGTGCAGCTTATATATCTGTTGGACAACTTCATTTAGTGCCAATTGGTTTTAAGTTGAAATCTAATATGGTATCAGAGCCTATAGCCCATCTTAGTTCTTGCCTATTCTAGTAGGCTTGCCTGTATTGGCAAACATCTGTGGAGGGGGGGTGTTAGGAAGTCCCACATCACCTGCCTCAGTTCTTGGGGTGCAACTTATATATCTGTTGGACAACTTCACTTATTGCTAATTGGTTTTAAGTTGAAATCTAACAGGAGAGTCCAGCACTTCGGCAACAATGATGAGGCGATTCTACTTGACACTGGAAGTGGAAATGCCAGTGGCTTGTTTGAAGAAGGGATTTGCGTTTAGTGAAGTTATAAAAAACTCAAAACTTTGGCTAAGAAACCTTTTTTGTTTTGTTTTGAAAACTGACCTAAAAGTGTTTTGAAATTGGGTTAAAAACCATTTTAACCTCAATTTTGCCAAACAGGTTTTGTTTGGAAAAGTACATTCAAAACCAAAAACCTGCGACCACCCCAAATGGGGCCTAAAAGAAGTAATTACTTTTAAAAGGACGTGATTCTTTTACTTACTATAGAAGTAACAAACAGGCCCTAAATGGATTTGTCTCATGTGAGCATTATGTTTCTTGAGTTGTAGAATAATATAATGTAATTTATTGGATTGGTACTAGTAAAATAATGTGAACATCAGATAACAACCGACTTTATGTTTGACAGCTGGAGCTTGAGCAGAAAGCCAGAACTCTACATGAAGATATAATGAAGCATGTATGTATTTATCAATACTATTTTGTCTAAATCCCTTTTGATATTATAAAGATAGAACTCAATTCAAAATGCACTTTCTTGTTGGCTAGCAATTAGACATGGTCTATGCATCATAAAATTCAACAAGGGCAAACGCTGACTCACTAATTACTCTTTTCCAAAATTATATGGTTAAAACTCACCAAACATGCACAGAATTTAGAATCTTATAATTATGAAACTCTCATAAGCACATGCCAGCAGGCACTAAACGTATTAGCCAAAGTGAATTTTGAAATCTGCACTTAAATTATTAATTTAATCCTTTATGCCTTATGCTTAGTTTTTCTAATGGCTTGTTAATATTATTGAACACCTGATTCTTCTAAACTATAAAGAACACCACACCTATAAATATTTTTTTTATACTGATATTTGTCTTTATCTTTTGCTTTATGTGGCAGTGGATCCCGAGGAAGTTAGTATTGTTACAAAACCTTATTGATCAGGCCAATGAAAAGGGGTGGAGGAGACAATATCCTTCATTTTAAATTGTTGCCTCAGATTAGTAGCTAATGGCCAAAGTATTATGAATTGTCAATTCAATGCTGATCAAGCATATCCATCTCTTAATTACTTAAAAGTGGGAGAGTTGTAAACTAAGCTGAAATCTGTTATTACTGCTTGGATTTTGATACATTTTGTATTATTCTGTATGAGTTTTATAATAGCTGTGAATTGGCAGTTTGGGCCTTGACTATATTTCCATACACTTTCTGAGTACATGGATCAAAAACTGAAGCTTGAGACACCATTGGAGCAATCACGTTTATTGAATGACATTCCAAAAGTAATTCCTGAAATAGTTGATAACACTCTGTCCCTGAAGGCTTCCCCAACGAAAGATAAGCTTGAGCAAAATGGCTTGTCAGAATTAGCCAGTGGAAAGACTTGTAACTCTGCTGGACGCCATTCCAAACACAGTGGTTTTGTTCACTGTCTAAATAATAGAACAGATGTTGCAGGTTTGCTAGGTTTTTCTGTCTAGCTACTTACTCTTTGTTTACATATCTATATCATTAACAGATATCTAACAGTCAATACAAATAAAAATCATTTTAATTATTATCCAACTGTTGTGTTGTGTTTATTTTCTGTCAGATAAATCTGATGTGGCAAATTTATTTTAAACATTTTCATTATGGTTGAAAATCAGTTTGATACAGAAAAAAGTATTCTATGTATTGACAACAAAACCAAATATTTTAATAGTTTCCTAGGGGATTTTTTTAACTAAAATAGAAATTCAGCAACAATCCATATTAATGGAAAGTTGCATTAATTGTGGTCATTCTTGACCCGCCTTAGTTGTGGCTTCTTTGGGCTGTCTTAATTGCAGCGTTGAAGAGGGTGTGTTTAGTCCCACATCGGTTAGAGATAAGGTTTAAATAAAGCTTGGACAATCCTCAACTTACAAGTTGATTTTGTAGGATGAAGTTAGGCCCAAAGCCCAAATTCTAAAACATATATCCTAATGCCCTTTGATAAAATGGTATTGCTGAATGAAATAGTAGACATTTACTTGAACTTGTTCTGGGTATCATGTTTGCTATGCATGTTCCTAAATATTTGTGGCGAGAAGCTGTCTTAATAGCATCATATTTAATAAATAAAATGTCTACTTGTTTACTGATTTTATTTAGAAAGCTTCAATCAAAGCTCTTTATCCAACTCTAGAATGTATGCTAACCTAAAAAAATATTCAGTTGTACTATCTTTGTTCATGTACACAATAATTGTAGGTCTAAACTTAATCCATGTGCTGAAGAATTTGTTTTCATTGATTATGCTCTTAATAAAAAAGGATATAACTGTTTTAGCTTTACAAGAAAAAATGCTATGTTAGTATGGATGTTACCCTTTTGGAGAACCTTTATTTCATGAAAATTGTGTTCCGGGCAAGATAAAGACTAATTAAGATAATTTTCTACATGAGTCTTTGTTAGGAACCAAAAGGTTCCAATATTAAAAGTATATTCTAGAAGAAAGAGAGATTAATTAGTTAAAGCGAGAGCCTTTATGGTTGTTACTGCAGTTATGAATGGAACCTGAGAATAGAATTGTGTTGGGTAGTGAAGGTCATTCGGGAATTGTTGTTGAGTTCTTGGTTATTCCTTTTGGGCTATAACCAATGTCTTTGCCACATTTCAATGTACAATGAACTCACGCTTGCAGCTGTATCTTCGTAAATTTGTTTTGGTGTTTTTTTATGACACACTTATATATAGCAAGACATGGCAAGAGCACTTACAACACCTTGAGTTAGTCCTTAGTACCCCTCAAAAGTCTCTATTTTATGCTAACTATAACAGTGTTTTACTGTAATGTTGTGTCTTGGATGGCCACACCAAGCCCTTATTTATAACGAGTAAATGGGATCAGTATTCATTACATAGTATCAATCAAATAATGTGTAATAAGGACTAAATCACTAATTACTATCTAATCAAATAATGATTAGATAGTAATTAAGAGATAGGGATGAGGCAGCCAAGTACCATTTCAGCCAAGCTTAAGCGCATATGATATTTTTTTGCTTACAAACATATGATACTTTCAAAAATTTAGGTGGGTATTGGACTTATGTCAAAGTTAGGCCCTATAGACAAGGGTCAATTGTGAAAAAGTTACACCAAAAGTTGGTTGTGTGTTACTATAGGCCCTTTCCAGTGGTGAAGCAAATGGGACCAGTAGCTTTTCAACTTCAGCTTCATGTTTGTCCTTTTAAGAAACCAATAGGGCAACATCCGGTTGAGCAGACTCTTCCCACACAATTATAGATTGAGACAAAAGCATTAGTTCTGGAACAACTATTGGACATGAGGAACATTTCCAAGGGAACAGATCTAGCTAAGCATGTTTTGATCCAATGGCAAAACAAACCTAAAGATGAAACTACATTGGAGGATCTCCAATTTGTTAGAACAATTTCCCTAGTTCAACCTTGAGGACAATGTTTAGCAAACCGGGGGAGATATTGTTAGGAACCCAAGGTTCTAATATTTAAAGTATATACTAGAAGAGTGATTAGTTAGTTAAAGGAAGAATATTTATGGTTGTTACAACAATTGAGTGGGACCTTGGGTATTGATAGGGACTTGGGTATGGTGGGGTGCCAAAGTTACTCATCGTGTAGTATGGGATGCTCAATGGAGTATTTAAGTACTTGGTTCTCCCCCCTATGATAGAGACTTGTGTACTATTGATAGAACACTGAAATTTGAGATTTAGGCACACTAATGAAACAAAAATTTACAACAAAAGATGTCCTAAAGTTGTAACCACTCCTATAGAGAATAACTCTGTCCAAAGAACTTCCAAATACACTCTTCTGGCCAATCCTTTCCTCTATGGCATTTTTATACAAATGTTTCATAATATTTGCTCCTATGAAACTTAATAACTGTCTACCATCATACCATACAAATAATTGTTCCTTGTTAGGAAGTCCCCTATTGCATGCCTCAACTATCGAGGTGCAACTTTAATAATGTTAGGAATCTCTTCCTGAGATTAGAATACTGAAATCATAACAAAGAAAAATCTCTCTCACAGAAGAGAAGGATACTGAAACTTCGTCTAAATTGAACAAAGAACCAAGGTAAACAAGTTTACCCCCAAAAGGAGCACTCTCCTTTTCTCACTGGAACTCCCAATTACAAAGATTTTCCAAACATATCCCCTCATCTACAACAAAAGGACTATTTATAGGAAAACAAATAACAAGTGTTTGCCCCTTTATATCCTATATCGGATCCTTTCTTCCTTCTATAATAAACCTGTAGAGGTTTATCATAGTTATAGTGCATCCCAAAATCATTCCCAACAATTCTCCCTTCCTCATAAACAACCATGTCCTCAAGGTTGAAATCGGGAAACTGATTTCTGATGGAGAAGGTGTCTTCCCAAGTAGCTTCCTCCGGGAGCTTTCCTTGCCAATGGACCAGCACCTGGGGGACTTTTGTCCCTCAGAGATTGACTGCTCTAGTACCCAAAATCTGGAAAGGCTGGTAAATCTCGGTTGTGCCCTGCAATTCTGTTGGAAGTTCAGGTTCAACTGGATGGTGCCCTATTGCCTTCTTATGCTGGGATACATTTAATACTGGTTGTATCTGAGCCTGCTCTGGAAGTTGTAATTTGAAGGCTACAGCTCCCATTTCTTTTAATACCAAATAAGGTCCATAATACTTGACCGCTAGTTTAGGATGTATCTTGGTAGGCATGGAAATTTGTCTATGAGGCCTGATTTTGAGATAAACCCAATCTCTTGGCTGAATTTGAGAGATTTTCCTATGCACATTTGCATAATGAGCCATCTGATTTTGTGCTTTCTCTAAATGGAATTTAAGCTACTTCAAAGCCTCATCTCTGTCCATGAGGTCTTGTGCAACAGCTTCCACTAGCGTTTCTCCAGGAACAATCCTAGCGAAAGAAGGTGGTGGCCTCCCATAAACCACTTCAAATGGTGTGCAGCGTGCTGCCCCTTGGAAGCTAGTATTATACCAGTATTCAGCCCAAGGTATGAATCCTGCCCAGGATTTTGGCTGCTCGGAACAAAAACACCAGAGATAAGTCTCCAAGGTTCTGTTAAGGACCTCTGTTTGTCCATCAAACTCAGGGTGGTAGGCTGTACTCATGTTCAAAGTAGTTCCCTGTAATCTGAAAAGTTCCTGCCATAATTGACTCATGAAGGTGGGATCCCTGTCACTAACAATAGAGATTGACACTCCATGTAATCTGATGATTTCTTTAACAAAAATCTCAGCTATGGACCTAGCAGTAAATGGGTGTTTGATCAAAATGAAATGTCCATATTTACTCAACCTATCCACTACTACGAGCACAACATGAAAGCCTTTTGATTTAGGAAGTCCCACAATGAAATCCATGCTGATTTTTTCCCATATGGCCTTAGGAATGGGTAAAGGTTGCAGTAACCCTGCTGGAGAGGGAGCCTGATATTTAATCCTTTGACACACATGGCAGGCTGCTACAAAATTAGTGATTGTCCCCTTCATGCCAATCCAGAAAAGGGATTGAGCCATCCTTCTATAAGTTCTGTAGATACCTAAATGGCCACCTATAGGAGAAGTATGGAATTCCTGTAGGAGTTTAGGGATCCATGTTGAATCTGGTGATAAAACTAACCTGCCTTTATAGTAGAGTTTGTCATGCTCCAAGGTATATTGAGGATGTGAGTCAGGGTCTACTTTTAAGTCCTCTAGAATTTTGGCTAAGACAAGATCCTTTTTAACTTCCTCGGTTCCTCCATCAATTTCTGCAATGTCAGGCCAGAAGGGCCTTGATATTCCTTGTAGTTCTTTATCTTCATCCCTCCTAGATAACACATCAGCAACTCTATTTGAAGCTCCAACCTTGTACACAATTTCAAACTCATACCCCAATAATTTTGCCAACCAGTTTTGTTGATTCTGAGTTGTTATTCTTTGCTCCAAGAGGTACCTTAGACTCTTCTGATCAGTAAACACAGTGAATTTCTGACCTAAGAGATAAGGCCTCTAGTGTTGAATTGCTAGAACTAGGGCCATTAATTCTTTTTCATAAATTGATTTAGTGAGTGTTGAATCTGCCAAAGCCTTGCTGAAATAAGCAATAGGCCTTTTTTCTTGAGTTAATACAGCCCTTACTCCCTTTCCCGATGCATCACATTCTATGGAGAATTTTTTTTAGAAATCTGGCATTGATAGTACAGGAGCTGTGGTGACAGCCTACTGCAACTGGGTAAAGGCCTCAGTACTTTTACTAGTCCACTTGAAATTTTTCTTCTTCAATATATCAATTAGGGTCGAGCTATTTGTCCATAGTTGCAAATGAATCTTCTATAGTACCTGGTAAGTCCCAAAATCCCTCTCAAAGCTTTAAGAGTCTTGGGTAAAGGTCACCGCAAAACAGCTTCAATCTTTTGGGGATCCATTGATACCCCATCCTTAGAGATAATATGCCCAAGGTATCCTATCTTAGTTTTTCCAAAAGTACACTTCTTCTGATTGACAAAGAAAAAATGTTTTGATAGTCTGGCCAGCACTTGTCTCAAGTGTTTTAAATGATCTTCCCATGTTTTCCTGTAAACCAAAATATCATCAAAGAAAACCAAGACATACCATCGAAGAAAAGGCTTAAGGGTGGCATTCATAGCACATTGGAAAGTTGCGGGAGAATTTGTTAATCCAAATGGCATTACTAGAGATTCGTAATGCCTTTGATGAGTTCTGAAAGCTGTTTTTGGAATGTCTGGCTCGTGCTTTCTTATTTGGTGGTATCCAGCCCTTAAATCTATTTTGGAGAAATACACAGCTCCACTTAGTTCATCCAACAATTCCTCTATCACTGGATTTGTCTGGTATTGTAGCTTTGTTTAGAGCCCAGTAGTCCACACAAAATCTCCAACTTCCATCCTTCTTCTTCACCAAGATAACTGGACTGGAATATGGGCTGTTGCTGGGTCTAATGATTCTTGAAGCCAGCATCTCAGCTACCTGGGTTTCTATCTCATTTTTCTGCAAGTGGGGATAACGACAAGGCCTTACATTAACTGGATCTGTCCCGACTTTAATTGGAATTCGGTGATCTATCTCTCTAGGTGGTGGCAACCCTTTTGGTTCATGAAAAACTGTTGCAAATTCAGATAATACCCCTTGTAATTGTCTGGTTTGGTCTGCTGTCAGCCCTTCCTCTTCTATATTACTTTCTCCACAACCCAGAGCATAGACATTATGTCTACTTCTGCCTTGGCAAGTTTCTTAAGTGCCTTGGAAGAAATCATTGCCTGGGACAGTTTGGGATCTCCTTGTATGATCATATTCTGTCCTTGATGAATGAAGGACATGCTTAGGGTCTGCCAATTTGCTTTAATTTCCCCCAAAGTGGCCAGCCAGGCCACACCAAGAATCAAGTCAACTCCTCCTAAGTTAAACAAAAAGAAATCTCCTTTTATCATACATGGCCCCGACTGCACCTTCAGGTTCTGGCAGCAACCTTGAGTGGATTTTCTATTCCCATCCCCTAATCTTATATAATAGGGTTTGGTTGA
Source organism: Glycine soja (assembly GCF_004193775.1). Classification (NCBI taxonomy): domain Eukaryota; kingdom Viridiplantae; phylum Streptophyta; class Magnoliopsida; order Fabales; family Fabaceae; genus Glycine; species Glycine soja. The sequence continues at coordinate 34,319,697 of NC_041012.1, read as the reverse complement.
TTCAAGCTTGAGTCCCAATTTTTTCACCAATTTGCTGGTTATAAAATTGTGACTTGCTCCGCTATCTATCAAAATCAACACTTCTTGCCCCTGCAATTCACCTTTTAACTTCATAGTTTGAGGTTGTGTTAATCCTCCTGCTAAACATACTGAAAGATCCATCCATTGGCATTCCACATCAGGAGCTTCCTCTCTCTTTTCCTCATGTTCATTCTCCTCTTCCATTCTTGAAATCTCTCCATTATCATCCATCTACTCATCCTCGGCCAAGATTAACACCCTCATGGTTTTTTCGGGACAGCGATGACCTAGTCCAAAAGCATTTCCACAATGATAACACCTTCCTTCGTCTCTCCTCTTGACATATTCAGCATAAGGAATGGTTCGAGTTCCCCTGCTTCTAGAGAAACTTGGTTTGGCCACTGAAGACATGGATCCTTGTGAATTCCGAGTCCCACCGTTGGATGCTTGGGCACTATTTGCACCTCCAAACGCCCTTGCACGAGGTATAACTCCACCGCCAACTTGGTACCTAAAACCTGCACCTGAACTTGCCCCTCGTCCCTATGTGTTCCCATAGCTCCGCATCTGTTTCATTGCTTCTTTAACGTCACATGCTACCTCCATGGCTCCTGTGAGGTCCCTAGGGTCATGTGGGCGAACCAGACTTCTAATATCTTGGCGCAGAGCAACCAAGAAATACCCCAATATTTGGTCCTCCGCCCTAGGTTTGGGCTTGAGCAACCAAAAGCTCAAATTCTTGAACATACTCCTCGACTCCTCCGGTTTGCTTTAGAGAAGCCAGTCTTTCATATACTGTTCCTCTCCCGTTTCCTTCAAACCTTCTTATCAAAGTGTCTGCAACTTATTTCCAAGACAGATTCTTGGATTTTAGATGCCAGTACTGAAACCAATGTATTGCATTTCCTTGCATACTAATGAATGCTAGCCTTAACCTCTCCGAGGGTTTAACTTGCTGCACCTCAAAGAATTTTTCAGCTCTAGCCATCCACCCCAAAGGATCGTGACCTTCAAAAGTGGGTAATTCTACTTTCTTGATCCAAGAACGAAGGGGCACATCTTTATCTTCCTTAGTTTTGCCACTCTCCTCTTCTTCCCAAGGCCTTTCATTCTTGTTCATAGAATGGTCTCCCACTACTGAAAGTGTTTTCTTGTTCATTTGTAACAACAAATCTTTGATGAAATCTATACCTGCCTTCATCTCTGTCAACTTCTCCCCGTGTACATCAATTGCCTTCTCCAACGCTCCAACCCAATTCTCCATTGTGATGATGTTGTATCCGGCAGGTCAGACCAATTTGTTAGGAATCTCCTTTTGAGATTAGAATACTGAAATCCTAACCAAGAAAACTCTCTCTCACAGAAGAGAAGAATATTGAAACTTCCTCTAAATTGAACAAAGAACCAAGAACACAATAGAACCAAGGTAAACAAGTTTACCCCCAAAAGGAGCACTCTCCTTTTCTCATTGGAACTCCCAGTTACAAAGATTTTCCAAACAGATCCCCTCATCTACAACAAAAGGACTATATAAAGGAAAACAAACTTCCTAATAGACTTAATAACAAACTGTAACAGATTTCTATCAAAAGCTAACTAACAAACTAATAACAAATATAACAAACTCTTAATCGTTAGTCGATTACAAGTGTTTGCCCCTTTATATCCTATATTGGATCCTTTCTTCCTTCTATAATAAACCTGTAGAGGTTTATCATAGTTATAGTGCATCCCAAAATCATTCCCAACAGATAACTTCACTTAATGCTAATTGGTTTTAAGATGGAATCTAACATGGAATCAGAGCCTATAGTCCACTTTGTAAATTGCCTATTCTAGTAAGCTCACTTGTTTTGGCAGACATTTGTGGAGGGTGTGTTAGGAAGATCCACATCGCCTACATCAATTATCGGGATGCAGTTTATATATCTGTTGGACACCTTCACTTAATGCCAATTGGTTTTAAGATGAAATTTAACATTCCTAAAATACATAAGTACGTAACTAGACCTAATAAAACAATACACACATTTAATAATATGTAACTTCTCCTAATTTTTGCCAATAACTTTCATAATTACCCCTAATCCCAGCAATTATGGGGTGTCCAAGTCCCAATATTTAAGTGTTTGGTTCTCCCCCCCTTAATAGGTAGCTTTTAAGGGAGGGTTCTCCAAGTGCTTGAATGCTTATCAATTGGAATCAGAGCAAGGTTATTGGTGTTTAGGAAAGGGCTACCCACTAAGGGGGTTAACCGGAAAGGTTGAGTGAAGCGTCGTAGAGTGTCAGCTGCGGAGACATCAGCTCTTAGGGGCGGTGCTATGATAGGGACTTAGGTATTATGGGGTGTCTAAGTCCCACATCAAGTAGCATGGGATGTTCGGTAAAGTATTTAAGTGCTTGGTCCCCCCTACACAAACACAACTAGCTTTTAAGGAGAGGATTCTCCAAGTGCTTGGGTGCTTATCAGGTAATCAGGGGCATTTGAGAATTGTTGTATGAGAACTGTATTGCAGTTGTTTGAAGGGAACTTTTCCTTGGCAGAGCAATAACTGTAATTTTGTTGCTGATTCTTTCCTTTCATTTGTTCTTTTCCTCTCTGACTGCTTTTTGAGAACCAATCAGTTTTTATCTTATCCTATCTTGTATTCTATTGCTCCAGTTGAAATAATTGCTCAAGATGGAATGGCATCATTAGATAGTTCTCAGACAGGGGGAGAAAAACCACTGTCAAATAAGGTGCAACATGTTTATACACGAAGGAAACTACAACAGAAGAAAGTACAGCCTATCATCCCGACACTAGAACAAATAGATTTCCTAATCTCTTCTGAAATTGTTCCAGGTAATACTGAACCCCCTTATTCTAATTCAAATTCTAATACCCCTATAGCCTTTAGGAAAGGTGTTAGTGTTTGTACTAGGAAAAGTGCTAGAACTTGCAGCAGAAATCACCCTATTTCTTAGTTCATCTCTTATCAAACTTGGTCTCAAACATAAAGCTTTTCCCTTCTAGAATTACCAATCTGTTTGTTCCAAGAAACATTTAGGAAGCTCTAGTTGATCTAAATTGGAAATTAGCAGTTATGGAGAAAATGAATGCTCTTAAAAGGAATGGGACTTGGGACATTGTTGATTTCCCTAATGATAAGGGGACAAGAGGTTGTAAATGGGTTTTCACTATCAAACATAAGGCTGATTTAAGTATAGACACGTTGAAAATCTGATATAGAATTTAGGTGGGAAAGAGAAAGAATGAGAAAGAAAGAGGGGAAGAGAGAAGAAAACAGAATAGAGAGGATAAAGGAAAGAGAAGAGAAACAGAGAGGTCAAAGAACTGTGCACCGCACTTTTGTTCTTATCATTCAGTCTACATTCAGTCTGTCTAAAAGACAACAGCCCAACCTTATTTATAGACAGCTACCCAACAGCCATAAAATCCTAACTAACAGTAGCTTACTAACTAACTAACATCTTTTTCTTATATATATTTACATATCAAAATCAGAATAGAATACTGTATTAATTATTAATAGTAGTTTATAAGCACATAATCTTTGATTTAGAGGAAACGGAATATCCTCTATGTATATATAATTAAGGAAATTAGCCTATATAAACATGCATACGCTGTGTATTCAAATACTTGGCTTTCAGTGTTGAAAACCAGAATATAATATTTTGTATTTATTAATAATAGCAATTTATAGGAAAATAATCTTTGATTTATAGGAAACAAAATATCCTCTATCTATGTATATTAGCCTATATAAACACAAATCCGCTGTGTATTCAAACACAGTTTTCAGTCAATTATTCCTCTGTTTCTCCTATTTTAACAAAACAGATAGAAGGGAAGATTAGTGGCAGAAGGGTTTACTCAAACCTGTGGAGTTGATTGTCAAGAAACATTTGTGGCAGTTTCTAAAATTAACTCTTGTCCTATGCTGTAAATTGCAATTGGCCTCTACATCTATTGGATGCAAAAAATATGTTCCTAAATGTGGATTTGGAGTAAGTGTTTGAGTCATCTGCCTTTTTTAAGGAAATTTAAAAAGAAATCAAGTGTGAAGATTAAGAAAATCATTATATGGACTGAAAACAATCCCTAAGAGCTTGGTTTGAACTTTTGGGATTGTTTTAGATGTCATGGCTACACTCAAAGCCAGACTGAGTACATCATGATTTACAAACATACACTAGTAAAATTGCTGTCTTCATCACATATTGTTAGAAGGCGAAACTTCAGCAGCCACAAGCCCTTCACCTTGAGAACAAGTTGAAACTTCCGGGGCTAGTGGGGAGTATTGTCAGGCATCTGTTAGTATTAGATATCTGTTAGCATTTGTTAATAATTGTTAACGAGAGTTAGTAAATTAGTTGGGCTGAGATGATTAGAAGAATTAAGGCATGTTGCCTATAAATAGGAAGAGGGGTTGAGGGGAAGAGATGTCTTTGTCATTTGTAAGAGGAAATTAGGGCCTTTTGGTATTGGGAGGTGTGGACCCTCGTAGTTTTGTATTGTAAATTGGCGAGATCTTCCCCATTCTTTTTGTTGGTGCAATTGGTGGTGATGGTTCTGCAATAAAGAAGAGAGAAGGCACAAATCTCTAAGGCATGTGTAAACACTAACTTTTAGGTTCGATTTGCCCACACCAATCTCTAGAAATTGGATACAATAGGATGTCTTGGCAAATCTCCTTTAGGATACAATAGAGTCTCTTGATATGGTTTGCACACCCACAACAAGCGTATCGTCAATGAGAGTTTACAAAATGTTAGGAAGTCCCACATTGTCTGTCTCAATTCTTAGGGTGCATCTTACATATCTATTGAGCAAATTCACTTAGAGCCAATTGGTTTTAAGCTGAAATCTAATATAGAATGATAATTTCCTTAGTTCTCTCTGCACACAAGGGAATAAAGGAAATGATATGCCAATATGGATACAAAGAATCTGTTGGGTTGTGTCCTTTTTCTGCATGTAGATTGGTTCTATTTATAGACCATCTCATGTCTTTTAGTAAAGAGATTTAACCTTTCAAAGAGACACATCTCTTGACTCTTGGTGAAGAGTCACATCTCACAACCCTTGATGAGGAGTCACACCTCATGACCCTTGGTGAAGAGTCACAACCTTTCATTCTGAAAATCTCTCAAACTTTTTCTAATAAAGATACCAGGTTTCTATCTGGGAGTATATATTGATGCAAAATGGACTGTTAACATTACCGGATAGAAGGTCCACTTCAGTGTATCTTTATTGGAGGAAGTCTAGTTACTTGAAGAAGTAAAAAACAATATGTGGTTGCTTGGAGCAGGGAAGAGCTGAATACACAGCTCAATGGCACAAAGGATTTGTGAATGTTTGTGGATTAACAAATTATTAAGGGAGCTAAAGTTCATAGTCCTGCACCAATGAGACTATTGTGACAATAAATCTGCTATTTCTATTGTTTACAAATTTGCAATCAAGTTCTACATGCCAGCTTGAGGGGAAGTGTTGATTGTGTGAATTAGAATATTCTTTTTTATTGTAAATATGTTGTGATTAAACAGGCCAGCTCAGTAAGTAATTTGCTAATAACTTCCTATTTTAAAGGGATCTGTTTCCTTAATTATTGGAAATTGCTCCCTAATATTCTGCAGTGTCTCTAATATGTAGAGAATACTGTACATTTGAAATAATATACACAATTTTTTTAAGTTTTTCTGTTTTAAACCACCGAATTCATGTTTTACTCAGATGAAGGTCACTTGGATTAATTAGCTTTTAATGTGAATTTTATGAATCTTTTTATTATTTCATTCCTATATTTAGTCTACCATAGCAATCTATAGATGTGTATGCCTTTCACTGTAAAAAGTGATTTTTGCTTGCTTTCATTTTGTTTTTAAAAGTTATTAAGCCAGCAACAGTTTGTGTAGATAAAGTATTTTTAAAATGTCACTCACTATATGCATTGTGTTAATTTTCATGGCTTAGGTCCAAAATTTGCAGTAAAGGAAAACCAAGATGATACAGCCTTTCCTGTTGCCTCTGTTGAGAATTTGTTTGCCGATACGTCTTCCCAGGATAAAGGCACTTCTCAAAGAAATCTGCCTCAGTCTGCCTCAAAAGCAAGGCAAGATGGTCCCGAGGCTACACATTTTGAAGAATTAATCAATCCAGCAAAGCAAGATGATCCTGAGGCTACACTCTTTGAAGAATTAAGCAATCCTGCAAAATATGGCTTGTGTCAACCAAGGAACACTGAATCTGGTTCTGTTATCATAAATGGCAGAAATCTGAGTGGTACTGGATATGCTGAACAAATAATAAAGGAAAAGCAAAGCATTCCTGTTGTGAGTGTCAATGACAAACAGGATATGGGTATCTCAGCTATTCCAGTTGAAGAACAGGAAATTAGCATTTCAACGACAAATGTCATTGTGTTAAGTGACGATGATGAACAAGAGGCCAATGCTGCAGATAATTCAATGGGAAGAAAGGTGGTGGAGAGTCCTGAAAATTCTATTTGGTATTGTGTAGGTCCTTATGGTAAAAAAGGAGGACCCTTCTCAATGTCTGCACTCAAACGTTGGAGTGATAGTGCCTCACATCCCTTAGAATTCAAGGTCTGGAAGACAGGTCAGAGTGAAACGGAGGCAATACCTCTCACTGTTGCGCTTAACCGAATTTTCTCAAGTATGTAGGTAAATGGGAATGAAGGGGGAAATCACTTCCTTAATTTAAGTACATAAACAGTGTTAATATAGAATCAAGTACTTAGAGTTTTATGCCTTCCAAAAAAAAAAGTGCTCCAGAGTTTTAACCAAATACAATAGTTGCTTGTGTGGAATGCTGCCAAGTTAAAAGTACTTAATATATGATTTTGTTTTCTTTTGGTTGTAAATTTGACCAATAAAATTACAAACCAAAGTTTGTATGCTTTGTGCATCTTGGTCATGCAATTTGAGCACAGACTGGGAATTCAACCCAGTGAAAGTTTTAAAGTTGTTGGATTTGCTTATGGAATCCCAACATGTATTCGTTGTGCCTTTGGTCTTGTAACCACAATTGGTTTTTGCTTATAGTTATCAGAGCTTTCTTGGAAAACAACGATGCTATAACAAAAACCACCGTGGAAAACCCGAGCAATATCTAATGATCTGTGTGCAAAAGAAGGACTAGCTTTCTGCATAAAAGCGCAATCCAACTTTTTATTTTGGATGTTCAGCAGTTATTTTTTATATTCAACTTTTATCTTTGTTTATATTAAAGATACAAGTATTTGTAACAAACACACACACACAGCGTGCAAAGGCATCTCAACGCTAGTGGCCAAAGTTGCATTTGGATCCTAGCTAGTTGCAGCACGAGAGTAATTTTACAAGGGCAATTCTTCCTCACCCCTTCATATATCTATACCCCTTTTAACTTAAAAAAACAAAATTATCCACCCTAAAATACCCGTCACTCATCACTCTAAACCCTAATACCTTGTTGGTGCATCCCCTTCTTAGATTGTGACCTGTCGCCGCCGCAACTGCCGACCCTGGCATTAGATGTCAACCACCATGTATCTCCCCTTTCGCCAAACAATTTTTTTTCATGATTGTTCTTTTGGAATACCTATTCCAGAAAGGTCTTGTGTGCTACGGATTGATGAACCCATAAGCATTCACCCTAATTGTGTATTTTTTAGATCACATGAGTTTTACCTCTTTCGAAATAGGTATTCCAAAATGCCTAATCGTAATCCAAGATGTACCCAAAAAGGGGTGTCATTATGGATTACTTAATCTAGAACATTATTTCTTTCATACCAAATTATGTTTTCTAGACTAGAATAAAATTGCATTTCAGATTCGACAATTCGAAAAATTGAATAGATCGAGAGAAAAAATAATGAGCATCTTACCGGTGACTTCAGCGGCGCATATTCGGTTGGAAAACGATAGAGGAAGAGACAAAGGAAGGGCGGCTTAGCAAGGAGAGAAAGTGATATTGGGATTTTTTATATATTAAATGAAAAAGGGAGTATAAGTATAAATACAAAGGGTGCAAGAAGAGTTGTTCATGTTGTAAATATGACTGTGTTTTAGAATAAATAGTCAATTTAATCGCGTATTTTTCATCATGTCTGTCAACGATGTAAAAAGTTATTATATTAGATGACCCATTACAGGCCCAACATATTTAGTGTATGTTTGGAATCAGGGTGTTGCTAGGTGCACCCAACACAAATACTTGTGCACCAGTAAAATATGTGAAGTGGCATAAATGCCCTTCACTTAAATTTTAAAAATCTTACATTCTCCCTCATTTTCGTACGACGTCTGTGTTGCGCCTCCTTCCTCCTTCGTTTTCTTGTTCTTGTCGCGCCGCCGTCATCGCCGTTTGTGTCCATTGTTGCCGTTTAGGTAGTCACCGCCACTGCCATCGCATTTTCGCCATTGCGATAAGCGCTTCTCCTCGTTGATTTCGTTTTTAATGTGTGCGTGTGTTAGTTGTTTGGATTGAATATTCATATAACTCTTACGGATTGACAATCCCATGAGTTATACGGATTACCAATCTGTAATCCGTATCTGTTTTACAGATTGTTAATTTGTATAATTAAGTAATTATTTTTTATTTTATTAAATAATAAAATAATAATATATTTATTTTTTTATAAATAAAAAGAATTAAATTATTTATTTGGAAAGTTTCTTTATAAGAAAAAAATATTGTTGTACATTTTTATGTTTATATTTAATTAATTATATTTGTTTTTTTGAAGTTTTTTTATTTAAATTAACTATTTTGTTTATTTAAAAATGAGTGTATAAATATTATTGATATTTCTTTATTTGTAAAATGTAAGTAGTTTATTTATATTTGGCATGTAAGTAAATTATTTTTTTTATTCATATAGTGGTGTATATTTTAGTACACTCATAGTTATAAATATAGTATTAAATATTTATATAAATAGTGGTTGCAAGTATAATTTTTTTTTTTTGTTTTAGAAAATTAATAGTTGTTGTGTTAGTAAATTGTTATAAATGAAAACCAAAATTTCACTTACATTTTGGTGATTAATTTAAATTTACTTCAATATTGTTGTCAAGTTTATATATTTGGAAAAAAAATTCCATATACATTTAGAATTTATAAAAGTAATAAAAAAGTAATTTTAAAAATAAATTTTTATATTTAAGAATTATAAAATAGTAATTGATTGTAGTATTGTTTGAATGAATGATGACTTTAGTTGTTATGATTGTTTAAATGTGTAGATTATGGTTAGAACCAGAGATTCGAGTTGGGCTTTAGGCAGGGTTATAGGAAGAATCTTGGGAAGAGAAGTAAATTGTGATTCGCATGAAGGTTCCTAGCGGCAAAGGCTCACAACATTTGCACGTACGCAACAGGAAGCTGCACCTGTTGTTGAGGATGTTCAACACGTGGATCATGCAGCTAACGAGGTCCACGAATAGCCTGAAGAAGCAACTGTTGATGATGTAGTTCCTGATGCCGAGGGTTTTCAAGGTGACATGAATCTTACGGGGCGGAACGTTTGACACAAGATTGTTGTCGGAGAGGGATGCCACTTCCAGAGATGGAAGATAAGTCACGGTGACGCCACAAAGAAACAACCTTGATAAGTCAGAATTTGGTTCAACAGGAACCCTGAGAGAAGCTTTCTCACGTATTTGAAAAGAATGCCAAAAGTCCCCTTTCATTCATTTTGACGAAAAAATATATAGTTCACCAAACCCTAAAAAAGGAAATAAATTGATGCACCTGAAAAGGCATAGGTTTCAGCCACAACCACCAATTTTATTTATTTAATTGCAAACATTAAATAATAAAATAAAAATAAAAATTATGGAAACATGGGCCTTCAATCCTCATCCATGGCAGCTATACAAATGACTAGCCTTATCTCTATGACGTGTTGGACCTGTTTAAGTCTGCCTCTGGTCATGGGCCCTTCAAGTGCTTCATGGTCCTTGTCCTTAGTTGTGTCCTCATCACTCCCTCATTCTTGAAAATGATTTGTCCTCAAATCCAAGGCTCCTCCATCTGCATCAATAAGAGATAAATCAGACACATTGAAAGTGACACTTACATTATACTCACTAGGCAAGTCAATCTTGTAGGCATTGTCGTTGATCTTCTCCAACACTTGGAATGGTCCGTCTCCTGCTAGATTGAAGCTTGGACTTCCTGTGTTCTGGGAACCTTTCCTTCCTAAGGTGTACCCAAACCCAATCACCTAGTTCAAGCACGACTTTCTTTCTGCTTTTGTTGGCTTGCCTTGCATAGCTCGCATTTTTCTTTTCAATTTGAGCCTTCACTTGCTCATGTAGTTTCTTCACATACTCCACTTTAGCCTATGCATCCTTATGCTTAAACATAGCAATGTTAGGCATAGGCAACAAATCAAGAGGAGTCAAAGGATTAAATCCATACACTATCTCAAATGGTGAACAATTAGTTGTGCTATGGACAGCCTGATTATAGGCAAACTCAACATGAGGCAAACATGCTTCCCAAGATTTAAGATTTTTCTTTAAAACAATCCTAAGCAGTGTGCCTAAAGTCCTGTTGACTACCTCAGTTTGACCATCAGTTTGTGGGTGACAAGTAGTATAAAACAACAATTTGGTACCAATCTTACCCCATAAGGTTCTCCAAAAGTGACTAAGGAATTTTGCATCCCTATCACTGACAATGGTCCTCGGTAATCCATGAAGCCGCACTATTTCTTTGAAAAACAAATAAGCCACATGACAAACGTCATCCACTTTCTTGCAAGGTATGAAGTGTGCCATCTTAGAAAACCTGTCAACAACAACAAACACAAAATCCTTTCCATTCTTGGTTTTGGGAAGCCCCAAAACAAAGTCCATAGATATGTCAGTCCAAGGATATTCAGGAACAGGCAAAGGAGTATACAATCCATGAGGTTTAACCTTAGATTTAGCCTTTTTACACACAATGCAATGATCACAAAACTTATGCACATCACGCCTCATATGAGGCCAAAAGAAATGCTCTTGCAGAATTTCCAGGGTTTTTTGAACCCCAAAGTGACCCATCAAACCTCCCTCATAGGATTCGCTCACCAGCAACTCTCTAATGGAACACACAATTTATTTTCTTTAAACAAGAATTCATTATGCCTATAGTAACCATTTTCAGAAAACTTTCACATGCAACAAAAATTTCAGCAAAGTCCACATCATGCTCATACATGTCTTTCAAAGACTCGAGACCAAACAGTTTAGTTTCAAGCATAGCAAGTAAAGCATGTCTCCTAGACAGCGCATCAGCCACTACATTCCCTTTCCCCTTTTTATGTTTGATGACATTTGGAAATTGCTCTAAAAACTCTACCCACTTAGCATGCCTCTTATTAAGTTTTCCTTGTCCTTTTAAGTACTTTAAGGACTCGTGATCACTATGGATGACAAACTCTTTGGGTAGCAGCTAATGCTGCCAAGTTTGTAAAGCTATAACCAAAGCATACAGTTCGTTATCATAAGTTGAATAGTTAAGGGCAGCGACTCCTAACTTTTCACTAAAATAAGCAATCGGATGTCCCTCTTGCAACAAAACAGCCCCAATACCCACATTTGATGCATCACACTCAATTTCAAATGATTTTGCAAAATTAGGCATAGCAAGAATAGGTGCATTAGTTAACCTATGCTTGAGGGCAACAAAGGCATTTTCTTGTTTCTTACCCCATTTGAAACCCACATTCTTCTTAACAACTTCAGTTAGAGGTGCAACCAATGTACTAAAATCCTTAACAAATCTCCTATAGAAATTTGCTAAACCATGAAATCCCCTCACCTCACTCACAGTCTTAGGTGTTGGCCATTCTTGGATGGCCTTAACCTTTTCCACATCCACCCGTACTCCCTCAGCACTAACAACAAAACCCAGAAACACCACATGATCAGTACAGAATGAGCACTTTTCTTGGTTGGCATACAATTTTTATTTCCTAAGCACACTTAAAACAGATTGCAAATGTTCAACATACAAATGAAGACTAGTGCTATAGATAAGAATATCATCAAAGTACACCACCACAAATTTTCCAATAAACTCCCTTAAAACATGGTTCATCAATCTCATGAAAGTACTAGGTGCATTAGTCAAACCAAATGGCATAACCATCCACTCATACAAACCATATTTTGTTTTAAAGGCAGTTTTCCATTCATCTCCCTCTCTGATCCTAATCTGATTATAGCCATTTTTCAAATCAATTTTAGAAAACACACATGCATCATACAGTTCATCAAGAAGATCATCTAACCTGGGGATTGGGTGCCTATACTTGATAGTGATGTTGTTTATGGCTCTACAATCAGAACACATCCTCCATGAGCTGTCCTTCTTGGGTACTAGAATGATAGGTACAGCGCACAGACTCATACTATCTCTCACCCAACCCTTGCTCAGGAGTTTGGACACTTGCCTTTCGATCTCCTTAGTTTCTTGTGGGTTGCTCCTATAAGCTGGTTGATTGGGCAAGGACGCTCCTGGAATGAGATCAATGTGATGCTCAATTCCCCTCAATGGTGACAAACCATCCAGTACACTTGCTGGAAACACATCATCAAAATCCTGGAGAAGAGACTCAATACCATAAGGCAATTTAAATTCATCAAATTGGTTAGCATGCAACATTTGACGTTGACAAAACAATAAATAGAGGGGTTGTCTCGCGCAAAGCACCCTCCTTACCTCCCTTTTTGTTGCTATACAAAGTTGTTTGCCCTCAAGTGTTTCACTCTTTATGTTTTCTCTCTTTTCCCTCTCAAGTGTTTCACTCTTTTTGTTTTCTCTCTTTTCCCTGTCAAGTGTTTCACTCTTTTTCTTTCCCCTCTTTTCCTTCTCAAGTGTTTCACTCTTTTTCCTCTCAAGTGTCTCACTCCTTTTCTTTTCTCTCATTTTTATCTGATCCACACAAACCTCTCTCGGAGATAACGGTTTGAGAACAATTTTGTTGTCATCTTGCTTGAAAGAGATTTTGTTGGTGAAGCCATCATGCACTGCCTTGGTATCATACTGCCACGGTCTTCCTAACAGCACATGGGTCGCTTCCATTGGGACCATATCACACAACACCCTATCATTATATCTCCCAATGGTGAGACTCACCTCAACCTGTTGAGTCACTTTTACCTTTTCATCTTCACTAAGCCACTGAAGCTTGTATGGCCTAGGATGAGGTTTAGTTTCCAAATTCAGTTTGGTCACTAACCTGGAACTTGCAACATTGGTACAACTTCCTCCATCAACAATTAAAGAGCACAACTTACCATTAATGACACACCTGGTGTGGAAAATATTTTCTCTTTGGTTGTCATCCAGTGGCTGCATCTGATTTCCCAACAGCCTTCTCACCATCAGCATATCACCCTACATAGCTTCTTCCTCATACTCTTCTTCTTCCCCTTCTTCTTCACTGATTTCAGACTCACTAGTGACTTCTCCATCAGCCTTCATGATCATGGTCCTCCTGGTTGGACATTCAGAAGCAATATGTCCTCTGCCTAAGCATTTGAAGCATTTTATGTTTTTGGTTCCAATATTGGATGAGGAAGTGGAAGTGTTATGTTTGCTTCCACCAACACTGGATGCTGCTGACTTTCCATGTGGGGATGTTGCTGTTGGGCTGGATGAATTACCTCCCTCCTTCTTGGATCTGTTGGCCCAGTTCTGGTTGTACGTATTGGGTGAGTTCCTCCTTGCTGCACTTTTTCTTTTAATTTGTTATTCAACTCGTAGTGCCTTATGTAGCAGTTCATCCAACTCCACATACTCCTGTAATTCAATAACATCTCTGATTTCAGGGTTTAGACCATTCAGAAAACGAGCCATTGTGTCTTTGGATTCCTCTTTGATGTTGGCCCTCACTAACGCCATTTCCATCTCTTTATAGTACTCTTCCACAGTTAAATTCCCTTGGGACAACCTTTGGAGTTTTTATCGCATGGTTCTGTTATAGCTAGTGGGCACATACCTTTTTCTCATCACCCTTTTCATTTCAGTCCATGTATCTACCTCTTGCCCTCCCTCTCTTAGCATTTCTCTCTGGTTTTTATGCCACCAAACAAGGGCATAGTCAGAGAATTCAGCTACTGCTAGCTTGATTTTCTGCTCTTCAGTGTAGTCATTGCAGGCAAATACATGTTCAATCTTCATTTCCCAGTCCAGGTAGGCATCTGGATCACTTCTGCCTTTGAAGGGAGGAACATTGAGCTTTACTCCCTCAACCCGGTTTTGCTTCGGTTTGTCATTACCGCCATTATTACCTCTGTTCCCACCTGTAGTTCGTCTAGTATTCTGATTTGCTTGGTTCTCCAATAATTCTAGTCGTTCAAAGACCTCCTGATTGTTACGTGTAACACCCTGATATATATATATATATATATATATATATATATATATATATATATATATATATATATATATATATATATATATATATATATATATATATATATATATATATATATATTAGTAATTATGTTTGATGTTTGATTATTTATTGTGTTATTTTTATCCGTAATTATTTTCAAAGAGGTTAATTTAGTTAATAGAAGGGTGTGGATAGATAAGAATCTAGCTTCTAAAAAGCCACGGGGAAGCTTCTTGAGGAAGCCTCTTAATGAAGCTTCTTGAGAAAGCTACATGAAGCTGCCTCGGTAACAATGCTGCCTAGCCTTCGTTAATCGTTGGATCTTCTCGAAATTTGGTCTGCAGCTTCACAAGACAAATGCCCATAATCTGACCGTTGGGATCTTTCAGAAGATTTCTGGAGTGTGCTCGAAGCTTCCGTTCCCGAGAGCATTTCTTATTTAAGCATTTCAGTCTTTGCTTTCGTGTAGCTTAGGAAAAACGCCATTTCTTCTCCTTTCTTTCTTCCAAAGCCATTTCTAACGTCCCAAGCACTTTCTCCATCACCACAATCACCATTAGCCACCACAAACCATCATTGTTCTCCATTGAAACCCCACACCGAGAGGAACCCTTCAACCGAAGCGGAATCTTCCAACTTGGCTTGCGGTTTCGGTAGAGAACGAAACCCTAATCTAACCTTTCATTTTCTTTCGAGGTAACCATGGTTCTACGCTTGTTTCTTTTTAGTTTCATCTTGTCTTTGCATCTTTTCTGACTTTGGAACCGTCATTGCATGTCTTATGTTTCCTTTGAAAAACCTTAGAGAAAGAGACTTTGTAAACGTTATCCTTTCATGAAATGCATGTTATTTTCATAACCTACACTGAACCCCGGTCACATTGGCATGGTCGAAATTTCCAAATGATGTTCCTTTGTAAAACCCGAAATGCTCTCAGTTCTTTCATGTAGTGATGTGGGTGTTTGACCCTGAGCACTGTTACTAGCTTTGTTTTCTGAAATCCATACTAAGTCTCATTTGTTTTGGCATGGTAGAGGCTTGCGTGGAATCGACGAGAAAGGACGAAAAAGAATCTTCAAGTGACGCGACGAGGAATCCGCGGGGTAGTTCACGATAGGTGATGGGAGTTTATTATAAAATTTACCGTTTTAACACCATAGTTAGGTCACGGAACCTAGCTATGAGGATATTTGTCTGTCCCTGTTGCATGCTGATTTTTCTTTTAAGAAAATTATGTTTTTGATGAATGGGATGCGATATATATATGTATTGTGATGAATGCTATTGTTGTGTTTGTTTGAATTGTGTTGTTTGAAGACCGTGAGTGTGAATCTCAGGCATAAAATATATATGTGTGTGTGTGTGTGTGTGTGCGAAATACGATTTGTTGTTGATGTTGCTATTGAGGATTTTAATTGATATGTGATGATTATGATGATATTGATTTGAGATGACGTTGTTAATAAAGACCATGTCAACATGAATTGTTATTATTGATGAATATGTGAATATGAAATGAGGTTGCTGTTGTTGTTGATAATGTCATTGAGATGAGATGATATTTATGTTGAGAATGACATGGAAATAGAATGTTGATTGATGTTGGAAATGCATTGGCATTTGCATGTTGTGTATGTTCGTGGGGGGCACTGTGCACTGACCTTCTAGGGTCTTTGGCACTAGCTTTTGGCCACGTTCATATGTTGTGTATGTTCATGGGGGGCACTGTGCACTGACCTTCCAAGGTCTTTGGCACTAGCTTTTGGCCACGATCATACGTCGTATGGAGTGTGTGTCATGGGGGGTAGAGTGCACTGACCTTGTCGGATGACCCAGACGTGGGTAACTAGTGTGGTTAAAGAATCTAAGCATTTCTAAGGGGATGCTTAGGTGCTTTAATTGGTCCATGGTCTTTGGCACTTAATTTTGGCTGTGATCATAGCTCATACGACACAGGAAATAGAGTAACTATGGCCAAGTGTACTTTGTACTAGGGGGTTGTCACCTGGTAGGGAACACCTTTGGGCTCCCAGGCTGATCACTTATGGGAGGGGGGCTGTTACGTGCACAACCGGGTGGTCTCGACAAACTCAGCACAGTTCCCTAAGTGAGAGTGTCGTGTGGACATGCTTAGGCTATTTCCTGATGTTCGGTTGTTGTTGGTACATACCACATTGCATCTGAGTGTTGAGTCAGGTGCATGCATCATTCTATGCAGTCTTGATTGGGTCCATGGATGGATGATGAGTAATTGTTGGATGTGGATGATGAATATTTGTTGGATATGAGTGTTGAATAATGATTCTTGTGTATGCTCATATGTTTGCGTATGTTCCTTGCTAATTGTGGTTATTTGGAATTGGTATTGATTCTTTTTATAATGAACTCACCCTTGCAATTTTGTATCGTGTGGTTGATACCTGTGATGATCACGAACCTTGTTCGTGGGAGCAGAATAACAGTGGCAAGGTGCAGGGAGTAAGATTTTGGTGAGGAGTCGCCGAGCCGACGTGATGACGTTGGCATTATTTTGGGAGAGAGTAGTGTTTTGTAATCAACTCCTCTGTAGTTGGTTTTTAAGTTTTATTTTGTTGAGTTAAAGATGTAAAACTGGGATTTTAATTATATCTATGAACAAATTTAATTTTCGTTATGTGTATGACATGTACCGAATTATTGTTCCTATGTAATTATGCATATTCACTTAAGTAATGGCGTGTTGTTGGATGAATTTATGTTGTGACAAAATCACTTCTATTTTCATAAGCAAAAATTAAGGGTTTTTTTTTTATAAAAATTGAAATTATCGAATATTAGAGTGTGGATATCGTAGCGACGAGGCGGGTCGTTACATTACAATCCAACAAATGTTGCATCTGTGCGTTCATCGCGTCCAGTAACATACGCTGAGCTCCGTCCAACTGATGATACTCATCACCACCACTACCACCTGCTCCTGCTCCTGCCATGATTCAACAGAAAAGATTGCAGTAACAAATTATTAAGGTTTCAGGACCTCACCACACTCCACTCACGTGTTTATCTCTTAGATGGTAATACACTCGTGTTTGATGCTCTCAATAGGCTTTGGTGTAATGTATTCCCTCTTGCCCTTTACCACTCGTGTTCCCTCTTAAGTTCCTGGATGGACCAAATTGGACTCACAAGAAGGTTGCTGCAACAATGATTAGATGCATGAAGAAGTGACGCTTCAGAACTTGACACAATTAACAGAAATGCACTTAACAGTGACTATCCTAAACTAAACTGCACGCAAGCTTGGGAAAAGACATAAGAAGAAGTTTAAGGACATAAACAGAACACATAGATAGGATTGAAAACAAGGAAACTATGCAATCAATAGAGAAGAAGACACAAAAATAGCAAAATTGACTTACAAATTTCAAATGACCATAACTTTTGCTACAGACGTCCATTTGAGGCCCACTATATGTCAAAATGCTCAAAATTGAGAGGAGAATCCCTAGGCAACTCCTAAAGGGGATTTGGCCCCACAATTTTCCCAAAAAACGCCTCTAACTACCTTAATTTTGTGTTCAAAGATCAAACACCCAAATTTCTTCCAAACTTTTTTTTAACAGATGTCCAAATATTAGAATTCGTTCAATAGGCAATCAACATTAGGCAATTTGACAATTTAGCAATTCGGCAATTGGTCAATTTTTACCCAAACAGAATTCGAATAGGCTGAAACAAAAGTTATGAACAGAAGACAAAATACAATACGGAAACGATGAACAGTATGATAGAAGATAGAATACAATACGACAGGCACAAATAGAATACAATACGAAAACGAAAGCAATGACAGAAGACAAAACGAAAAAAAACAGAAGACAAACGAAATACGAACAGAGTAGCAACGACAAAACGAACTTGAACAATCAACGAAAATAAACAAAATTGACAATCAATGAAAATGACAATAGAACCTGTATCAAGTGCCGAAGCTCTGATACCAGATGACGTGAATCTTACGGGGCAGAACGTTTGACACAAGATTGTTGACGGAGAGGGACGCCACTTCCAGAGATGGAAGATAAGTCACGGTGACGCCACAAGGAAACAACCTTGATAAGTCAGAATTTGGTTCAGCAGGAACCCTGAGAGAAGCTTTCTCACGTATTTGAAAAGAATGCCAAAAGTCCCCTTTCATTCATTTTGACAAAAATACATATAGTTCACCAAACCCTAAAAAACGAAATAAATTGGTGTAGCTGAAAAGGCATAGGTTTCAGCCACAACCACCAATTTTATTTATTTAATTGCAAACATTAAATAATAAAATAAAAATAAAAATTATGGAAACATGGGCCTTCAATCATCATCAATGACAGCTATACAAATGACCAGCCTTGTCTCTATAACGTGTTTGGCTTGTTTAAGTCTGCCTCTGGTCATGGGCCCTTTAAGTGCTTCGTGGTCCTTACCCTTAGTTGTGTCCTCATCACAAGGGGGGCCCCACAACACATCAATTCTGATTTGGAATGGAGAAGTATTTATATTTTTAAATAAATCGTATTTTCATAAGTATATGTAAGTTATTATTTTCAGGAACGTCCTGAGTTGAAGTTATCCTCCCATGGAAGGAAGTTTGAGAAATTCCTTAGACACTGGCGATTAGGGACTTATATTTGCTTTTGCAGAGAGGTGACATAAGGAAACTAGTAGTTTCCATCTTCCTATAGGAGATGTCACAATCACCTTCGATGATGTGGCACCGTTGCTTCATCTGTCCATCACAAATGCTTTCCATAGCTTCGAGGGTCTTCATATGGACGAAGTTGTGTTTCTGTTAGTTGAATTGCTTGAAGTTAGTGCAGATGAAGCAAGAGTTGAGACAGTACAATGCCATGGGGCATATGTTCAGCTATTGTGGCTGCGAGACATTTATCATAGCGAATGTGATGCCGCACAGTGGACTGTAGCAGCTCAAGTATATTTGTTGCATATGGTAGGTTGCACTCTCTTTGCCAACAAGAGTGATACACACGTGCATGTGGTATTCTTGGATGACATTCATGACCTCACCCAAAGTGGAAGCTATACATGGGGAGCTACTACCCTAGTCCATATGTATGACAATTTGAATGATGCGTCTAAGAGCAACGCCAAACAACTTGCAGGATATAACACACTTTCACATGTAATTATAATTGAATTTAATTTTTTAGTTTTGTTATCTATTTTATGTTGACTATTGTTTTGATTTTTTTGTTTTCAAAATATGTGTAGTGTTGGATCTACGAGCATTTTCCTTTTGTTGCTGAGTCTATTGTTGCTGCTTATGATCAGAGGAAACCACATGCCTGCCACTGGAAGTCAGGGAAGACATTACCAGTGTCGACGTATCGAAAGCGTTTGCATAGATTGATGTCTGATGTTGTGTGCTGAATTCCTTATGGTGACCACCATGCAATTAGAGAATTCAAGCTGATTTCTATTTTCCGGACATATTCGATAGGGTCCATCTATTGTCATACACCGACCAGAGAGGGTTGTGCGACAGTTTAGGTATGTGCAGACCATTCCTCCACTCCCAATTACGTCAATGTTATGCATAGAAGATATTGATGATAAATGGATTCAGTTTTCTGAATATCTTACACCGGTGGGTCAGATATGTGTTGTGCCTGGACAATGTTTAGCAAATTACATGGAGTGATTCTACATGATTTCTCATCCTTTCATGAGTCTGGCACAACCTAGAGATCCACCTAGACATCCACTTGTCGTGCATGATGACACATTTGTTGAACCAGATATTCCTCAGCACCTGATGGCAACACCAGCTATGGACGAGGCACTTGCATATGCACCTGTTCATGTAGAGCATCCTCAACATGCAGTGGTAAAATATAAATTCAACTTACCCTGTTATTCATTTTATTTGAACATGTTCAACCACATGTGTACTTGTCTCAAAAAATGCCTTAATTTCAATGTGTTGCAGTATGATCATGTTGTTGATGACTTTCCAAACACTACATAGGTCTCCAAGACTATTCTGTAGTAGTCTTTTTAAGTCTCAATGAGCAAATTCAATCCTGCATATGAAATACATAAAAAATTAAACAAAGACAACTATTTTTATCCATTAAGTCATAAACCCTAAGCAAATTTTTTTTTACAATTTTCATACCTGTTTGTTGTTGTGTTTCCTAAGTACATCACTGTATTCGTCCAGGCTTTAACAAATTTTTCTCTGTGGGGAATTATCCATATCTGGTTGACATAATCAACAAACATTAGCCATGGTGAACAATTAATTTCAAACTTCTCAAGCCACTCATCGAACTCCTCCTTAGAAGGACAATCAACCAAATTCCCCCAAGCTTTCATGACATAATCACATGCATTTTTTGACTAACCGGGGATTTACACTTCGCCTTCACATTCTTATCAATGTGAAACTGACACAACAAGTTGGTACACTTAGGAAATACAATTTTCACTGCATTCATTAATGCTAAATCTTTGTCGGCAACAATAACTTCAGGGAGGACATCACGTCTAAGAAAAAGACCTCGAAACCGTTCTAGATCCCATACAACATTATTTAGATGTTCTCCCTCCAAATAGGAAAAACCAATAGAGAATGTCATCCCTATTGGTGTGACACCAACAAAGTCAAGTAATTGGAGCCAACACCTGTTTGTTTTGTAGGTACTATCTATCAAAAATACCAAATTGCAAGCATTGCATAACTTCACTGCATTAGGATGACACCAAAAGATATCTCGTACAACATCTTCATCCTTTAATCTATGCCAATGAATATACTGATCTCATTCAAGAAGCTTCATTAGTTGTTGCATTTTAGTATCACTACCGCTTATGGTAGAACAATATACACTTCTTGTATCATATATTTGCTTGATTGTTGTATAACTACTGACATTATGCTATTTCAACGTTAGTAAAATATTTCTTGGTTTTACCATTGACTTTGTCATATTAGCAATAATAATCTGTTTATCCTTAGTCAATCGACCAACGTATGGATGTCCAACTAATGAATTTTCCATTTCATGATTGTGACTCTCACACATTAACTTCACCATCCATCCTTGGCTTCCAACCACTAGTTTCCCACGCAGCTTACATTTCCTACTGTCAGTATTTGTTCTTACCAAATCTTTCTTCCTAGCCATATACTGACCACTTTTTTCACAACCAATTAAGACAAATGATGTCCTTCCTCTCATACTAGTGTTTGTGATTGATCTCATAATGACTAATGTGAATGTATGAATACATTCACATTAAGTTGTAAGGATTTCTGAACACATGGGATGGGTTTCCCTGTGTGGTTCAGACTTTGTAAATGGATTTTTACAAAGGGAGTGGAAAATCTCAAGTGGGTTGCTTGAGTACTGGACATAGGCACGAACTTTGCCGAACCAGTATAAAAACTGTGTTTGCATTCTCTCTTCCCTTATCTCATTTATTTTGTTGCAATCAATTTTGTCTTTCATGTTTAAAGAACATTATTAAATTGATTGTTGTTTTTTCTGCATTCTAAGCCTATCCCTCTTAAGTTATTGAGGCCGCTGGACTAACAAGTGGTATCAGAGCAGGATTCTTGTATAAAGTTTAATAACTTCAAGAATAGATATGGCCTCATCCAACTTTCCATTTCTTGAGGGAAATTCTATCAATAGGCTTTTATGTTCAATGGTGAGGGTCATCATTATTGGAAAACCCGAATGCAGATCTTTATAGAAGCCATAGATTTAAAGATATGTGAAGCCATTAAATTTGATCCCTTTATTCCTACAATGGTAGAGAGAAATGCAACTATAAAAAAAATAAAGAAGAAGATGATGATGAAAAAAGAAAGAAGAAGATTCCTCCTTAGCCCCAAAATGTTGAATGCAATCAATATGGGCACATGAGATTCAATTGTCTTGTCTTCAAAAGAAGAACAAAAAATCTAACAAGAGGAATTTCAAAGAGAAGAAAGAAAAGAAAGGATACATTACTTGGGAAGATAATTTCATAAATTCTTCAAGTGATTTAGAGAATAAAATCATAAGTCTGGGTATCATGATGAAAGACTATGAAAATGAAGAAGAGCAAAGTCGATACATTGATAACAATTTCTCCAAACACATGGCATGCATCAAAGTTTATTCATATTTCTCCCCAAGTTAAGTGGATATGTAATTTATGAAGACAACAAACAAAGGACACTTGATCAACAAGCCCAACAAGTGATATCAAATGATACTAACAGGTCACTTGTCTTTGATTGATTACTTTTGATGCTTGTTTTCTACTTGAGTTTAGATTGTCCTTGACGATTGTGATTGAATTTGATTGATTGTGTTTTTTTGATGTGTTTGTTTTTGTTTGATTGATATTCAATATTTGTTAGTTTGATTGATTGATTATATTTTATATTTGATTAATTGTGTTTGATGATTGTTTTTTATTGAGTTTTGATTGTCTTTGATGATTGTTTTTTATTGTGTTTTGTTGATTGCTTTTGATTGATGCGTTATTGTACTTGTTTTTGCTTGATTAATATTGAATGATTGTTTTAATACCTTTTGATATCGCTTGATTCTCATACATTGCAACAAGTGGTAACATTTTTCTCCTCTCTATTCATGATTTTTTTTATGTTGACAAATGGGGAGAGATAGATAAAAGATATATGAAATCTTTATGAGACAACTTTTTATATATGAAATCTTCAACTGTCTCATATAAGCAATCATTGCAAAACAAAAGGGGGGGGGGTAAAACTATATACAAATGGATATTTTTTGTTGTTGTTGCTCCTAACCTACAGGTGGTTGTCATCATCAAAAAGAGAGAGAATGTAAATCATGCAGGTTTTGATGATGTCAAAAAGAATTTTCTTGATAATGAGCGTCATCATAAAAAAGGGGGAGAATGTGGATCATGCATTGTTTTGATGATGTCGAAAAGAAATCACTTGATTGTCATCATAAAAAAGGGGGAGAATGTGAATGTATGAATACATGAATTTTGATGATGCCAAAGAAGAATCAAACAAGGCCGCTTCAAAGGATAAGCATTTGCTTCAAGATTAATTCAAGATTGCTTCAACAAACAAAACCTTGTTTCAAGATTCACTAAAGATCAAGTCTTGCCTTAAAACAAAGTGTTTCAAAGTCATGCAAGGCTCTGGTAATCGATTACCAGAAGGGAAGAATGAAAAAGAGATGTTGAAAAGGGTTTTGAATTTGAATTTTGAACATGTAATCAATTACCATATGTTTGTAATCGATTACTAGTAACGGAACTCTGGAAATTCAAATTCAAAAATCGTAACCCTTCAAAATATAATTGTGTAATCGATTACCATAAACCTGTAATCGATTACTAGTGAGAAAACTTCAGAAAAGCTTTTTGAAAAGACACATCTCTTCAAACCATTTTGAAAAGGCACGAAGGGCCTATATATATGTGTGTTTGACTTCAAAAAGAAATGAGAGAGTTTTGCTTGTTAAAAATATCTTATCCTCTCAAAAGGAAATGAGAGAGATTCCAAGAGAACTTCATTGCCAAATGCTCTCTCAAAAGAAACTCTTGGACAAACACTTGCAAATCCATTAAGAGTTTCTCCATGGACTTCAATTGTAATATCCTTCTCTTCAAGAGAAAATTCTTCTTTCTTTCTTCTCATTCAAAGAGATTGATTAAGGGACTGAGGGTCTCTTAAGTTGTAAGGATTCTGAACACAAGGGATGGGTTGTCCCTATGCGGTTCAAACTTTGTAAACGGATTTTTACAAAGGGAGTGGAAAATCTCAAGTGGGTTGCTTGGGTACTGGACGTAGGCCCGGGCTTTGTCGAACCAGTATAAAAACTGTGTTTGCATTCTCTCTTCCCTTATCTTATTTATTTTGTTGCAATCAATTTTGTCTTTCATGTTTAAAGAACATTATTAAATTGATTGTTACTTCTTTTGCATTCTAAGCCTATCCCTCTTAAGTTATCGAGGCCGCTGGACTAACAACTACTACAAAACCAATTTCATAAGCAATATTTCTAGCCCAATTCAAAACATCATCACAAGTAGTAAACACTTACAATGCAATCCAAACATCTTTAGTCTTCAAGAGACATTCAATAACTTACTTTAACAACAAAAAATCATATTAATACCTGAAAAGTATTGAAGGTGCCAGAACATTCAATATGTTCTGATTTCACTTCATCTTCTTTTTGTTCATTTATATCAACTTCTTTAGACATTATATTATCATACACCCACTGATCTTCGTCAATCTTAACAAGATATTGAAAATTTTCAATCACAAACAAACGACCTCTAACTACATCATACATATATTACCACACAATTTTTTTATTTTTTAATTGTATTTAATAATATAAAACATTAAAATCGATAATTGTATATATATATATTAAAAAACCAATAATATCAAGTTTCTCTACTTAAAATTCATAACCATATAATACATGAAAAAATGATAACCTAACCATATATACAAAAATAAATAATATTATTGAACTTAATTGTAATTCATCAAATTATAAGCACAAAAAAACTACCAATTTCAAAGCACAACGACTCAAATAAATTATAAGTGTAAATTATTTTACAATTAATACCACTTCTAAAATATATAAAAAATACTTACAAATTAATTATCAAATTATACTTATTTAAAAACATTTAAAATAACAATGCTAATTACATTGAAAATAAACAATAAAATATATTTAAAAAAAACTAAAATTATCTTACAGATTAACAATCTGTAAATATTATATAACTCACGGATTCTTAATCTATAAGTGTTATACGCAGGAAAAAAAATTATCAAAGACACCAACCACCACTACAACCATCACTTGTTGACGTATTTCTGTAAGACTTTCACCTCAACTAAAGCGGACACAATGAACCTCTCCTCTCATAAAAATGAAAAAAAAATGAAACCAACAGAATGAATGAATTAGTCAAGAACGTGAAAGAAAAAATTAAAAGGAAGAAGAGCACACAGGAATATTGTAATATTATTGGGTACGCAAATAATATGAGTGGTGCACAAAGAAACAGCCTTGGAACCGCATCAGAAACTCTCTATAGTTATAAGCATGTCTTTGCTAACGTTTCCCATATTAGTTCTACATCAAAGGCCAACTTGACGTGGATTTATCCTCTGCGCAAGTGTTCCAAAATACGCATTTAAAGTATATATAAAATGGTTTGATTTTACATTTCTTTATACTCCTTTTTTTTGGTTGTGATCATTGAATAAACTATAATCTGAAAAAAAATGCAGGGAACATGTACCCATTTCTGTAGGATGTTATGCCAACGGAAATAAAAGAGACTTGAGAAAACAAAATTACACTAAGTGCTACGCAGTGCCCTTTCTTAGCAAAAGAAAGCATGGTGTTAATTTTGAGGAGACTTCATTAAAATAAGTAAATAAGTGGATCTTGCACCGTAATGAGATATTTTTTTGTTAACTACCATGATGAGTATATTTTTAAAAAATTACAAAAATGGATAAATTGTATTTTGAAGTACGATTTCATTGTAAGTAAATCGTGCTTCAAAATACAATTGTTTTTCAAAAAATTATTACATTAAAATCATATATATACATACGATTTCAGTTTTTTTATTTATTAAAAGTTATAATTATATATGCACATATGATTTCAACATGTTTTTTTTATAATTATTTTAGAAAACATGTATTAAAAAATATTTTAAACAAATAAAGAGTGAAATCGTGTTTTGATATAAGATTTCTTTATTGCAAAATTGTATATCAAAATACAATTTACCCATTTTTGATTTTTTTTTTAAAAAAATATACCCATTATGGCACTTTTTTTAAAAATCTATCCATTTTCGTAATTAACCCTAAATAAGTGAGCTATATACAGATTAAAGGTAACAGTAAATTTCGTGATTCTTAAATTGACTTTTGTCTTTTTCATAAGATATCCTCTGAAGGGAAGAAATCTTCAAGCTAAATTGTCATATATACCATCAACACCATGCAGAGATAGGTATTGAAACATGCTAACTTATTATCTGAAGTGGAATCCAAACACGTTATGCTCATGGCCTAAGTTACGGCTAAAAGGTGGATGCTTAGAAACTATATATTTTTACATGAGTGTTTTCTATTCCTTGATTCCAAGTTTAAACCCCAATGACATCAGCATATACACGTAGAGAGATAGATAAATCAAGAATTCCTACTAATTTTTGCTTTCAGCATAATACTCTCATCATGTATGAAATATTGTTGGAAAACCACCTTAGGCTATAAGCAAATAAGAGTGTGTCGAAGTACCGCATTGTGACAAATAACATGGGTAAGAAAAAAAAAAAAAGACACATTGAAATCCTATATTGACTAGAAATAATATTAAGATAGGAAGAAAATAAAGAAGAACCAAATTAGATCTGCATAAGATGATCTTGATATCAGCTAACTAAATCTCCTAGAATCAAATCAAATCAGATTTGGATTTTAACTACCTAAATGTCTAGTATCCTTATTTGAAATTTTACATATAGCTGTCATCAGATACTACCTTCAGTCTTTTAACACGTGATAGTGGTGTAAAAATAAACAATCACTTGTTTCTTATAAAAAGGACCAGAGGCAATAACATGTAAGTGAGCAGCATACATAGTGATTCATCAAATCAGTAAATGAGCATCATAAAGATAGAGCACTGAAGGCAAGAGCATCAGATATACTCCAAACAATATTATGTGTAATAACCCTCTTTTTTGAGGCTGCAAGATACATATCGTATCCAGCCATTGTACAAAATTACGGATTGTAATTTGCAAAACAATTTTGTATTTTCAACATTTCAAAAGATTCTTCTATTGACCACTGCTTGTAGCATTTTCTTTCCTCAAAGCTCGCAACTGTTCCTTCAACTTTTTGCTCTCTTCAAAGTTAGCCTTCCGCTTCAAAGCTTTCTGTTGGAAAACAACAGTTACCCTTAAGATCAAACAAATCAACAAAATAGAAAGAGATAAAAAAAAAAAGAAAAAGAAAATCTCACCTCTTCTCTGAAACAACGATCCAATTTTATTTTCAAATCAGTACATTCACCAAAGAATTTTGCAATAGGATGTTCTATATGACACTTTTGAAACTGTTCAATAATCTGCATAAAGGCACAGTCTAAATTAAAATACATATACTGCTTCACATTTGCAAGATCCATTATGATCACTTTCAGGACCAAAGGAAAATTTATTGATCTGAAATTCTAAATTTACGACGAGATTCCTAAATCCACTGTGGACCGCAAAGTCATGCAAAAGGAGATTGAAGCACTTTGCCATCAAAGCTCCATTCCATTTTTTTTTTTAAAATAAGGCTCCACATAGCCATGGCAACTTTGTAAGTTCGTAAGCTAATTTTAACTTGTAAAAAAATTCATTTTTTATTTATTTTCTTCTCATGAATTCTTACAAATAAGTTTATCTAAATAGTCCATAAACAAAGTCCTCTATTTCTAGGATTAGGATCAAATATCCTACAGCTAGCCATTATCCCATGATAATACTAATATTCAAAAACAATAATAAGAGTAAATAATTTTAATATTTTTTATAAAATAGAATGATGAAACAAACTCACTTCAGCACACATTGGGTGTTTGTGCAATGTTAAAGGAGGATGCATCTTCCGACAACCAAATCAATCTGCAATACCTTCTCTTGCACTACAACCACGCCACTGTTATGTTCCCTTCACAGTACCAAACAGCATCTATAAACAAAAAAAAATTGAAATCGACCCAGAAGAAATCCATTGCAAAAGATGATAACTTAGAAACCCTACATAGAGCACGCTGGGAGGAAGACGGTAACTAACCGCTGTGGTTTTATTGAATTGTGTTGCAGGATAGAAATTTGGGGTGATGTTGCAGTTTAGGCTTATTCAGTTCTGTTTTTGCATACAACTTCAATTTGAAATTAAATGAAGGAGTAACGTTTTCGTGGTGCCACGCCCACCACCTGTTTGATACACAATCCCTTCCTATTTCTTTCCAGCAATCACGGTCACAAGTGTGTGTGACTTTGAAATTAATAAAGACTAGAGAAAATGAGAAGTGAACTTACGAAATCAAAATTTGAGATCCAACTCGAAGGCTCTAATCAGAGTTTCCAAACGCAACGTAACGCAGTGCTGGAAGAAGATACAATACAAGGTGGAGTCAGCGGAAGACACAGGCACAGCACAGCCTAGAAATGTCATTTTCTTTTTCGTATATTGTTTTAATACATAAACATAAATAAATATTTTTGGGCTGAACACAAGCAATTTTTTTTTCTCAAACGAACGCGTTACAGAAAATTAAGGCTTTTACTTCCTGCACCCCCAAACTATTTGATCGAACACAAATACCCCTGCCTCTCTCAAGCAAGTCCGGCCTCCACTCAATACCATGTTGACACAAACACCACTGCCGCAACCACCCAACACCACCGTCAATGATGCCAAGGACCCTAATGCACAAAAAAGAAACACAGGTGGAGTTGAGAATGAAAGAGAAATATAAAACTTGACCATATTCTAGAAAGGTCATTTCAGAATATACTTATTATATATATATATGGAAAGGCCTTTTTGAAATATGCTAATTTTTATTTATAATTTTAAAAAGGCCTTTATCGTAGTATAAAAACATAATTTTGAAAAGACTTTTCTAAGAGTATAAAAAAATCAATTTATTCCAAAAATACCTTTCTAAAATTATATTTTTAGATTTCTGGAAAGGCTTTTCTAAAAGTATGTTTTTATACTTCCGAACAGGCACTACTAAAAAAAATCTTTTTTACGATGCAATACTTACCATGGTCATTAAATAACTGTTTTTGTTTGTATAACGGTGACAATTTTATAAATATTGTGAATTATTCAAAAAATGATTGTAGCGAAACCGTCTTTGAATGTTAGCAATTTTAATTTTATATATCCCTTGCGTCTGTTCTTCTTTCACAAACTTTGTGTTCGTTCCTCTTCTTCTCGCTCAGTGTTCTCTTTCTTCTTCTTTCCTCTTCCCTTTTCCCTCTCTCCACCTTCTCCCCGACACGACCACCACCCCCAACTCCACATTCCTCCTCCGCCCCCATTCTCCTATCCTCCAGTGGAACCGTTAAAACCCTAACCCCCAAAAAACCCAAACCCCCCACTGTTTGGGCTTCTCGGTGGCTGCCATTGATGCCGACGCTGGCTTTCACAACTTTGACCTCATCCTCAAACTCGAGAACCACGTCAACTACACCGTCATCGAGGTCCTCAACGGTGATTGCCGCCTCGGCCAATCCCTCGTCCGCGACAAGCGCTAGTCCAACTTTCAGAGCAATGTAGCGACTCTGCGAAAGTGAGTCAGGGAGAGGTTTGTCTGAGGCAGTGAAAGAGATTCAGACTTGAATTTTTCTAGGTCATGGCTAGAATTCCTTTTTTTCTTAATTTTTTTTTATAAATTTTCTCTGATGGGTTGTGTTTCTTTCGATCTCACTAGGGTGCAAACCCGCGCTGTATTTCTTTCTTTTCATTCTAGCGTGGAGGTGAGTTCTACTGTTTAGGTGCAGAAATAGTGGGAAATTATGAATAAAGCAAGCTTGGTGGGTGGCATTATGATTGAAACTAAGCAAGTGGATAGCATAATGATTAAAGCAAAGACCACTCTTTCCTCGGGTTATATTTGGTTGCTTGGCTTTGTCCTTTTTTCCTTGTCCTCAGCATAGACAATAATATGAGTAATAGAGAACAAAATATTTGTCGAGTGATACGCCGCTCAGAAAAGCGATAGATAGGGAAACAGCGAAGGGGTAGGCAATATTTTGTGGTTAGGATAAGGTGGGTGGTTGTAGAAGCTTTGGTGAACAACAGTTGTGGTGTGTTGAGGAATAATTAATTACTCATAAAACACACAATTGATTTCCGTCGAACAAATTTATTGTAGATTTGTGACACAAAAATTGGAAGCTCAATCTTCATTTATGGCCAATTTTGTTTTGTTACAGCTGAGTTTGTGACAGGATCAATAGCATGGCTTGGCAGAGGTCTGTCCTGAATTTGTGCATAGAGAAGAGAAAGCGATGACAGACCCTCTTTTGATTTAACTCCAGCCCAAGTAATTTTTTTTGTGATTTAATTACTGAAGCAGTAATTTGATAGTACTCATTAGGTAATTCTATTAATTTTTCTCTTGGCATCTTCCTCCAAAAAATAAATAAATAAACAAACAAACAAACGAAATTTTATAATGTGACTTTGTTGATGATGTGCTTCTTCTTTAAATGAGATAAGCTTCTTTTGAACTATTTGCAGAAACCAAAGCCTTTTCAGAATTTCATACGATAAAAACATAGAGCTATAAATTCTTATTGAAACATCTACCTTTTTACCATATATAAAAAATAAAATTCAATTGTATTTCGGACTATGTGTTTTGTTTATTGTTTCTGGAAATTTCACTCATTTTGAAAAAAAATTGTAGTCACGTACAATTTATAGCTTGGTCTGAACTTGTAACGGCTTCTTTGACACCCATGTTTCACATGCTTGGTTTTTTTGTTGTCTTATAATGTTTGCTTGTGTTGCATACCTTGTGAGATCAAAATAGCATTTCACTCTCTACTTATTCTTTCTATTAAATATTGTTTATAACTATGGCATGACTAATTCTTAGTGTCGAATCTTCAATTCTCAGGAGGAGTGCTTACAGAGGCTACAGAATCGCATTGATATTCCATGTGATGGTTCTATCCCTGAGCACCAGGTACTCCTTCTATTGTTATTTTTCAAGTTGTTGTGAGTTGTATGGCAATAACTTTGAAGTTTATCAAAGACTTTAAGCCATGTACACATAACTTTATGTGCTGCCTTTGTCTTACCATGTGTGCAATCATTATCTCTCAAGAATGTAATTTAGATTTGCTTTTGATGCATTGCCTTAGGATGCCCTAAGAGCTTTATGGAGTGCTGCATTTCCTAAAGAAGAACTCCATGGTTTGATTTCTGAGCAGTGGAAGGATATGGGTTGGAAAGGGAAGGATCCATCAATAGATTTTAGGTAGATATTATTCTAGATGTTTTAATCTTTATGCCATATATTGTCTTTAGTGGAACTACTTGTTGTTAATAATGTCTAAATGTGTATATTTGGTAGGGGTGGTGGTTTCATATCATTGGAGAATTTGTAGTTTTTTGCTAGGAATATCCCGGTAGTTTTTTTTGCTCAGCAAAATTAAGTTTATATATATAAATAAAGAGTACCAGAGGTACCAAATTACATAATAAGATTAGGTGCACAACTGGTTCCCAATGCTAGCCTTAACATATAGGGAACCATCTGAACCCAATACAAGTGTTTTGAGTGATCTGCACTTATATATGCAGATCTCTACAATTGACATCCTTACAAAATTACCCAAAAGCATCTCTCAAGTGAGTTGACCAGTAGTTAAACTGCATTCCAAAATCTTTCTCTATGGTTTTAAGCCAGGACCAGATTAGTAGTATTGCATCATCCAGGACTTTAGTTCCATCAAAGGATTGGTTTTCAAAAACCAACCCATTTCTGTGTTGCCAGATGATCCATGTTAATGCCACTCACCAACATTTCCATCTTGAATCTTTAATTCCATCAGCCATCCCTCTATTGTGTTGTAAGAAGTGGTCTTTCAGATTTCTTGGGAAAACACCCACAATATTCACCCATGTCCATGATTCCTACCATAAGGGGAGTGTGTGGCTACAGTTGAAGAATAGATGAGCTGCATCTTCCTTCTTAGTGTTGCACAGTGAGCAAAGTGAGTCATTGAGCTCCACCTGTCCCCTTCTCAAATTCACTTTTGTTGGTAGTCTGTCTCTAAAGAGCCTCCATGCAAACACTGCTGCTTTGAGAGGAATCTTAAGTTTCCATAATTCCACTAAAGTCCCATCCTCATTTTCCCCCCTTGTTGCTTCCAACAGTAGCTCGTATGTAGTTGTTGTTGAATAATTCCCGCTTGGATCAGCCTTCCATATCCATGAATCTTCTCCATTTTGTTGTATTATTAGTTGTGCTGATTCCTCCAGAAAATCTGCAGCCATTACAACTTCATTATCAAATAAGGTTTTCCTCCAGCTGAACTTCCATTCCCACTCTACTTTGGTATGGCTCCCCATGAGGTTGATAGTTTGTTGTTGTTGGTTTGATATCTGATACATGTTATGGTATTTTACCATTAGTGGTTTGTCCCCAGTTGCCCATGTGTCCTCCCAAAATCTGATCTTGTCGCCACATCCCACCCTCCATTTTATTTTTTTCTTAAGAACAGATGTCTCATACTATTGATTAATCTTCTTTAGATCTTTCCACCAGTGAGAGTGATATGTGTTGTTTCTTTCATCATCTAGAGATCTTCATCCTCCATACTTTGAAAGTAGAATTCTGGTCCACATTTCCCCGTTGTGCTGAAATATTTCCCATCTCCACTTGCCAAACAATGTTGTGTTGAACGCTTGGAGATCTTTTATGCCTAAACCTCTTTTCGCTTTTGGGAGACATATTGTTTCCTAATTGACCCATGCAATTTTCCTTTGCTCCATTCCTCCACCCCACAAGAATCAGCGCTGAATGTTGGCCAGCTTCTCTACTATTTTGTTTGGAACCCTAAAAAATGAAAAGAAGTATATTGGAAGCGCTATTAGAACTGCATTTATAAGTGTGACTCTCCCCCCAAAGGATATATATCTTTGTTTCCATG
The DNA here is from genome assembly GCF_004193775.1 of Glycine soja. Lineage (NCBI taxonomy): Eukaryota > Viridiplantae > Streptophyta > Magnoliopsida > Fabales > Fabaceae > Glycine > Glycine soja. Next base: position 34,286,473 of record NC_041012.1, on the reverse strand, counting down.
TAGCTAGTTTTGTTTACACTTCCTAATGATATGATCCCACAACTCGCTATGACTTGGATTGGCCCTAATTGGGATTCCAAGATAGGAAAAAGGCATAGACAACATACTGTAATTTAAGAACTCAACAACCTCCTTCCCCCATTGCTCAGGTTTCCCGATTACCCTAAATCGGCTCTTTGCAAAATTTATCTTGAGGCCTGATGCTAATTCAAAACATCTGAGGATCTTTTTTATAACCTTCACGTTTTCCATTGTGGCCTCCCCAAAGAAAATGGTATCATCAAACGTATTGCAGAATACTGACTGGTTCATTATTTTTCCCTACTAAAAAACTATTGAATATCTTTTTATCCACAACCTCTCTCATCAACCCGGTTAGACCTTCTGCAGCAATATTGAACAGCATGGGCGCTAAGGGATCCCCTTGCCTGAGCCCCCTTTATGGATTAAATTGATTGGTAGGACCTCCATTGACTAGAATAGACACCGATGCTGAATGAAGGCAACCCCTGATCCAGTGTATCCATTTGGTGCAAAAACCCAATCTCCTCATCATGTATGTTAGGAATTCCCATGAAACAGTCATATGCTTTCTCATAGTCTACTTTAAACACCAGACAAGGTTTTTTCCGCCTTCTTGCCTCCTCTACCACTTCATTAGCTATCACTACACCATGTAGTAGATGCCTTCCCCTAATGAATGTTGTTAGTCTCTCATCTATGATGTCCGGCAGCACCTTTTTCAATCTATTTGCTAAGATCTTGGCCACGATCTTATAAACACAACCTATTAATGAAATAGTTATGTATTCGTTAAGAGATTGTGGATCTTTCACTTTGGGGATTAGTGCAATAAAAGAGGCGTTGCAGCCCTTTGGAAAGATACCGTTGACATGAAATTCATCAAGGAACCTAATGAAATCAGGTTTAAGTAGCTCCCAAAAGAACTTTATGAACTTGAAATTTAAACCATCGGGTCCTGGGCTTTTCTCAGTACCGCAATCCCGCATAGCTGACTTTATTTCATCCTTCTGGAAACGTCCCACCAACATATCGTTTTGCTGCTGACTAATGCCTCTAAATTTGGTCCCATTTAAATTTGGTCCCATTGAGTTCAGGTTCGCCAAAATCAGGTTCACGAAATCTGGTCTTGAAGAAATTACATACTTCCTCCTTCACTCTGTTTGGTTCTTCGATCCATGACCCCTCAATAAGCATGCCTTTGACTGTACTTCTCCTGCGGTTAGAATTCATGAGCATGTGAAAATACTTTGAATTGCAGCCCCTCTCCCTTATCCATCTTGTTCTTGCCTTTTGTCTCAACAAAGATTCATGTGATTGGGAAGCAGCCCAAAGATCCTCCTGTAGCTTTTTGCGGAGCGTCAATTCTTGAGAGGACAGTTGTCTATCATTGCCACCCACTTCCAGCTTATTTAGAGCAGACTCAATCTGTTGTACCTTCTTAAATGTGTCTCCAAACTGCTTTTTGTTCCATTGCTGGATTTTTCTTTTAAGTGTCTTGATCTTTTCTTTCAGTGAATATCCCCCCCACCTTCTTAGTTGTGTATTTGACCAGGTCTCCTTGACTAGATTCTGGAATGCCTTATCTTTCAGCCAACAGTCCATAACCCTAAAGGGTTTGGGTCCCCAATCAACATATTTAGCTCTAAGCAAAATTGGGCAATGGTCCGAAAAATTTCTATTCAAAATGAACTGCGTGAATCCAGTCCATTTCGGTATCCATTCATCGGAGACGAAAAATATGTCTAGTTTTCTTTTTGCAGCCTCGTTTGGTCTGAACCAAGTAAACCTTCTCCCTACGCATGGTACTTCTTCTACTGCTAAGTCCGCCAACTAGTCATTGAACTCTGTAATGTTATTGAGATCCCCCTCCCTTTGAGCTACACTCACTTTCTCAGATGGATGCCTGATGTTGTTAAAATCACCCAAAATACACCAAAGCCCAATAGGTACTAGGTTCTTAAGTTGCCTAATGGAATCCCATAAGATACGCTTACAGGCAGCACCACATGGTGCATATACATTCACAATGAATATTTTCTACATCTCTTGAGTCCACGTGCCCTCCAATAGAATGTATCCCCTACCAGAGACCCTCCTTTCCACTTTAAAAATTTGTTCGTTCCATACGCATAGCAGTCCACCGATTGTGTTAATCGCAGGTTGAGATTCCCAACTCATTTCACTGTCCCCTCATAAAGATATGCACATAGCCCTTTCTATATGTTCTTTCTTCGTCTCCTGTATGCACAACAAGTCAACTTGGTGTTTCTGTACCAATCTTCTGATAGTTGTCCACTGCACCCCTCTCCCTAACCCTCTGACGTTATAGGATAGAATATTCATGATGACTTAATTCTTTTTCCCAGTAGCTTTACCTCCTTCCTGTCTCTTATCTCCATTGAAGCAATTTTTTCAATGATTTCTGGTTGTTTTGACCCCCATGTCATCCCCAAATCTTTTTCCATTTCCCATTGCGTTGTTGCTTCTTCAAGAAAGTTGTTGCTACATTGGTTCCTACTTTGTAATGTCTTCCTTTGTTCTGGCTGTGAGTTGAGATCCATTGAGTCTGAATCGGAGTCTAAATCCGAGGAAGCTGTGTAACCTTCGTTACCTCTGTTTGCTGTTTGCAGTTCTTGTCGGGGTTGTTTTTGAGAGTGCATAAATTTTGTTTTTACAGGTAAATTTTCTCTCCTGCTTGGTTGGGCTGCTTTCTTTCTGCACCCCCTAGCCCTTGAATACACCTTCAAAGCGCTCCATATCTCTGTTATCTGCTCTTGATGTTTTTCACATTCACAATGTGAGACTGCTCTGTATGTGTGGATGGTAAGGCCCCATTTAGAATTAGGCCCAGTAGGTTCCATGTGTAGGTCACGTGAATTTTTGAATAAAGGTTCCTGTGACCCATTGTGATTTTGAGTATTTGCCTCCTTTTGACCATACTCCATGACCTTTTTTGCTTTTTCAGAGCTGCTTTCTGTGCACCTCGCCAACTTATTCATCTCACTTTCCTTTTTTTCCCCAGAGTTGGCAGTGCTTTTCACGTTCCAGCCTGCACCTTCACCGCTAATGGCAATTTCTTTCGACATTGGGCCAGCTTCGAGTGCGATGAGTTTTCCCTTGTCGCTTTCTATCACGCGCCGCTCAGGTATTGGACAATGTGTCGTGCTGCTTCCTTCATTACCCGTTGGGTGTTTGTTCCCTGGGAGACCGTTGGGTACTTTCTCGACCTGGCGGACATCGCTTCCAGCCATGGATTTGGCGGCGAGAAGCCTCGGCGATGAACCGTTGGACCTCGTCAATGGTGTGTCGAAGTCGCTATCGTCGGACACAATCTCTTCCGATGACCCAGAGGAGCTTCGCCGATGTCAAACTTGCGTTCCTTCTGCGCTGGAGGTTTCTTCCACCATATGAACTATGTGGGTTTCGCCACCGATGAGGAATGCTACCGAATGGTGGATTGACGATCTCCAAGGGGTTCTGATAAGGATCCTTGCCCTGTCCAACCTTCGTCGTTCTTCCACATCATCATCAACGTCCACCAAGTCACCCATTGCTGCGATGATCATACTAATGTGCCCAATGTCCCAAGCGATTAATGGGATCCCCCAGCATTGAATCCATACCATCCTATTTTCGGGCCTCATCTGTGGGTTCCATTTTTCTACGGAGTGAAACAGGGACGCACCATGCTTAGTTTCTTTTGTAATCATGTCCTCAGTTTTTGTGTCTGTAAGGCCAAGGAGGAGGACCATATTGTCTCCTAAATACTTAGGTATAACATCTGACCCTAAGTTCCATGGGATTTCTTCTTCAACTCTTTCAAAAGTCTCTTGTTTCTTCAAACTTTCCACCCATGCATTTGTGTACCATTGTTTCTCTCCCACTGAAATGTCGAGTTGGACCAATGAGTGTGATTTCCCGTAGTTAACTTGGGGGATGATTGTGTTCCTTCTTTGTCCAACCTTGTCTGTGCGTATAGCAACTGCCTCCGTGTATGTCCTTTTAGGTACCGTGGTATGTGTTTCTGTGTTTTGAATTGTTGTCGTTCCTTTGTTCTTGTTTGCTTTGCTCCTCCCCCTTGCCTGCTTTGGTTAACTATAGGTTTCCCTTGACTCGCCTTTCCTCTCCCATATCTTGGAATGTTCACGTTCAACTTTAAGCCCCCAACTATGATATTGTCGAGTTGCCTTTCCAATCTGTTCTCATCAGCTACTCCCTTGAATCTCACAAACCCATACCTCCTGCCTCCTTTATTCCTCTGTTTAGATATGAAAATCTCCCTTACATCCCCCCATTTTTTGAACTGGGTCCAAAGCTCCTTCTTTGTTGCGTCCTCAGGAAACCTAGTGAAGTAGAATGAGGTGATGTCTGTTCTATCCCTCCAATTTGCATATTGGTAGTTGGAGTGTTGTCCAAACCTTTTTCCTTCGTAGCTATGTCTGGGATCCGCTCTCTCGGTTGTGTTCACTCTCCATTTTCCTCTCTTTCTGTTCCTCACAGTGGTCCATTGGTTTTCTCTCTCTCTGTGTGTCTCCCACCCACTCTCTCTCCCACTCTCTCTCATCTCTCTGGGCTTAAAGCAATCCTATGAATAGCTTACCATTCATTGATATAAGCACAGTTAAAATGTACAATCCCATTTTGATTTGTTCTTAAGCAGAATGCACCTTCAATACCATCATTGTAGATAACTTCACCTCTACAATTCAAAACCATCATTTCCCGGTATGGTCTCTTTCTATTTTTGTTCACATTTTATTGTATTGTTAAAAATATTTTAGAGCCTCTTTTTTGCTTGACCAAAATCAATGTGTAGATTTAGATTGTTATAAATAAAGCTTATTTGATCACATGAGGGGATTAACAATGCAATCATATTAGGATTTCACCCAAAAGAAATGCCATTTGTGTTTCTAATTGTAAATAGTTATGGGACTTCTGTAGATAAATATTTTGTTCTAGGATATTTATTTGTTTGAAGAATGAATACATCCTCTTTTTAAAGTTAAAAATGAGGGATTGTCATCTTTTTGTTTCTTGGTTCTTGCATGCTTTATTAGATGGTTGATATGGGGGGAAAATCTAATAGGCAACAATTTAGCCGAAATCCTTTCCGATCTGAATAAAATTCTTGTGTTCTGATTTTGGACTTCATGATAGAAATTTTTTGCCATATTAATTTGTTCTTTTTCTTTATCTTTGACGTATTAGTCATGCATTTTAGGTTGAATTATAAATGAGAAAAGAGAATCACATTGAAATGAATTGCTCTTGTTTTTCTTTTCCAATGGTCTCTGTCTGTTGAATTTCACCAGCCCCATCAGAGTCATGTAAAATTTACTAATATAGTCAAGGAACTTTATAGTAAATTTTTTTGTTATTCACTGTTTTCGGGATGTTGAAAATATGTGCCTATCTTAGCAATGTGAACTGGATACATATTGTGACGTAGTGATAATATATGCCTTAAATGCTTAGATTCTTCAGATAATTTTCTAAAATAGGGTGTCCTCCTTTTCATGCTCTTATCCCTGATTTTGTTGTATATTTTTACTTTCTTGGTGTTGAATAAACATAGACTACAGATTTCATTTGTTATGAGTGGTTGCCAATTTTTTTTAAGGAATATTATATATCAGACATGTCATTGTGATCTTTCAGGTTTTACCAGACACATTTTTTGCGTTTCTTTTAGACCCTAATTCCCCAAGGGTTTGTCTTTTTTACTCTAGTCTTGGTTCAATCCTCCAAGAACTTTCGGGTCAACCTAAGTATAAATTAGTCTTTGCTACTCATTTATCTTAATCATAAGGCTTGAACGTTTCATTTTGTAGAAACCCTTTCAAGACCTTTTACGGAAGCATGAAGGAGATCTATCAGTGTGGGAATATTCATTTGTTGTTGTTGGTGTTAACATCACATTCATGCTTATTCAGATGCTGGATCTTGAAGCAGGTTATTTTACTTCTCCTTTTAGTTTTCTAGTCTCTGTATATTTCATGTATAAAAGGATGAATGGGGGATGCCTTTATGTATGGGGAATGCTGGATCTTGAAGCAGGTTATTATTCCTCTCATTAATCTATAAATTTTACTTTGGATGGGAAGCAGGGAGGTAGGAACTTAACCATAACAAAATGGAAAAATGAAAAATGTTACAAAAGTATTGGGTACATTTGTTTTGATTTAAAAAGGCATTTTTTACGGAGCATGGTTCTTCCACTACCTCTCTTTCACTTATCTTTTCTAACTTAAATTTTTTTTTCTCGTCTGATTGGTGCTATATAATTTGTATTAGATTCATGAAAAATCTTTCATGTGAAATGGCATTGCTTGAAGAAAATACTTGTGTTTATAACTTTTAAATGATAGTGGCAGCAATCTTCATTTTGTTAGTCTGCTGTTTCAAGTTTCTAAATTCATTTCTATGCTTGTTTGACAGAAAACGATTCAGCTTTTGATTTTCTCTATTGCAACATTCAAGATGATGGATCAAAATATATTGGGAGCATACAGTCCATATTAAAGCCCAATCCCAACCTACGTGGCATGCCGAGAAAATAGCCCGTACTTGAAAAGATTCTCCACAATGGACCAAACTTAGGATTAGAGAGTAGAAATCCTCACCATTCGTGGAAGTTTCTATTAGAGAGGTACACATGCATCTTGTGTCTTTCTCTCTCTCCTAACAGAGCCTCTCATTAAATCAAAAAAAGACTAATCCATATTCTCGCCAATCTTTTTTTTTTTCAATTTGTTGGAATCAAAGACCGTGTTAGGTTGATTCCTTGTAGCTGTTAGCTATAAAGTTATTTTAATTTTTTTTACAAAAAAATATTATTTATTAAAACTAGCTTTTACTGTATCTCTTATAAAGATATACGACAAAAAAAATAGTTTTTTTTTATTGTAATCAATAGTTATAAATTTTTATTAATTGTATTAGTAATTATTATTTTTCTTACACTTCACCTTGATATTTTATATTGTCCACAAATAAATTATCTTCTTATTATGCTTATGTTTTATTGGATCATTTTTAATAATATTTTCCCATTAAATTAAAAACTAATTTAACATATATTGTATTATTATTTGTTTGATTTCGAAATATTCACTACTACAAAAAACACAAACAAAGACGGTGGAAACTAACATACAAAGACGGTGGAACACCGTCTTCGAATCTAACATTGTCGAAAGTTTATGACAAACCTATAAAACTCGTCTTAGAAAAACGTTGTCTTCTAAGACGGTCGTTAGCTAACGACCGTCTTAGAAAGGTAACTTTCCAAGACGTTGCTTAGCTAATCACCGTCTTAAAAATGTAACTTTCTAAGACGGTCATTAATTAATCATCGTCTTAGAATGTTATTTTGATAAAAAAAATATTAAATTTAAAAAATAACAAAAGCATTATTTGCTATCAGTAGTTTCCATGTTTTGAGACTTAGTAACATAAGAATTTATTTTTTACAACTATATTTATCAATTAAAATTAGAGTTTTATCTTAATAATTAACGTTAAGTTTGAATATCAGTTTTTATTATATGAATTATCAAAATAAAATTACATTGCAATAAAGAATATCACTAAAAAAACTAAAATTGAATTATTGAACAAATAAACAAAGGCCATTATTTCATATCAGACAATGCGGTGCCTCTCTTTTCCTTGATTCTGAACATAGGCATTTATTGTGCACATATATATTTAAATCAACTTTAATGCACTTTAAGTCTTTAAGCAATTAGTCCGGCATTGTAGTTTCGTTTAATTTAGAATAGAGTATTTGTTACTAATCAATTGGCCAAATATTGTGGGTTTAATGCACTTTTAAGCTTTAATGTACTTTAATTTCAGGTTTCAGTTTTAAAACAGGAAATTTAGAATGACATGCAAAATTGTAATTGCAACTTCAATGCACTTTAAGGATAAGAGAAGAATTATCATTAGCTTCCCATTGAGATTTTTTTCACTACGAGCCCACTTCCACAACTTCTGAATACCATTTGAACCAAGTGCCAAAACATCAGCAACCACAATTTCAGACAGTTGCCATGGTTTAGCTCTATCTACTCCATCTTCCACAGTTCTCTAGTTTTCTCCGCATCTTGACTTGTGGTATTGACTTCATTCTTCGTTGAAAATGGCAAAACCAATCAATGAGTTGTGAACAAGTATTAAGACACAGTACATAATTCATGACTAATAAAGTGACTTCAAATAAATAAATTAAATCGAATAATTTCACAAAGAAATACAGACATCAAATAATAAAGATATCCAAAAGATGTTAAGTCCTCTACGATATGCAAGGGTATGACATAGTGGAATTAAGATACCAGTAGAAGAAATTAGAAAAATAACAAGCTGATCCAACATGCTTGCACAAATATTAATAGAAATGAAACATTAGTTTTAATGCTTAAATATAAATTTCTAATTGTTAAACTATGACTAGTATATCATAGTCATCATGCTAGCATCAAAATCAGGCATTCAGAGTTTACAAGGACAGATTCATACAAGAATTGGATAAGGCCTGCAGGTGAGCTCTTTTCTACTTTACAGTTGACAGGACTAACATTAACAGCAGAAGGGTCTTAATAGATTCATACAATTATATAAGGAATGTCTTATAAAGTGTAAGCTATATTCCAAAAGACTTAAAAAAGTTAACTCCACCTGTAGTCCACCCTCTGCATTAGTGCTTGTTAAAAGATTAATGTTGTCCATATCCCAAAATTTGATTTGGCCATCTTCACCAGCAGCCAAAAATTGATTTTGGGTTGTGTCAAACTGCACAACACTAGTGGATTTCTTTCTGAACCCATTGTATGTTCTCTTAATGGCTCCTTCACTTTCATTCCATTCAACAAGAAATGACTCTCCATCTTTACTAATTCCACAAGAAAACGGTCTATAGAAATAATGGAAGATAAATAGGAAGACATGTTAATACGGTTTTATTTAATACATCTCAAATTCAATTATCCATTGAACACGAAACTTAAATACTTATCCGCACTCAAATCCTTCTTACCTACTTCCATCAACACTATGAAGCACTGTAGTACACCAATGACCTGGGGCATCATAATCAACCCTAGAACCCATATTATCGTATAACCAAGCTTTAATTTTGCCATCAATGGCAGTTGAAAATATAAACTGCAAAATTACAATGACAACATTTAGTTAGATTAAAGGCAATATTTATTAATTAATAGAATAATACAATTATCAATAATATGTACTCATAACTCATGTAAATACAAGGAACACTCTTGGGCTTTCCTAGAACCAAATAAATAATGAAAAAATTAAAAGCATGGAATGGAAGTTGGCACTAGAAAGATGGAAAGCAAGATTACAATATGTGGAGAGGGAAGGAAGTAGTTATACCTGTAATATTCTAATGATCACAATAAAAGAGACATGTTTGGTTTTATAGTTCAATAAATTAAAAGAAGAGATCACTCTGCCCATAGGTAAAATTATAGAGGAACAATCCATGAGATTATAACTTACAAAATCCAAAGAATAAACTCGTAGAAAACATATCATATCATATTTGTACCTGAATGCTCTCCTTGTGATGAGGACAGACAGAATATACAGCTGCCTCATGCCCCTCAAAGATATCGTTCTTATCTTCTTTTTTTAAAAAAAAAAAAGAATTCTATGGAGACCTTATCTAAGCAGGCAGCAGCAATAAGAAAGTTGATACATACCGTTTTTCTCCAATTCTATGGTGGTTTTTGGAAATGATTTAGAGTGAGCGGAGACGGAGATGGGATAAGGGATGGTAGGGTTTCGATAATGGAGGGGGTGAGGTTTCATGCTTGGAAGAAATTGAGGTGAAGGAACAACGCATTGATGAGAATTTGGCGGAATCAAATCGATGGAGAAGAGAAGAAAAGGGTTTGATGAGATTAAGGGAAGAAGAAGAAGAAGAAGATAAAAGCTTATTCATCATGGCTTCTATCAGAAACGAAGAGAAGAGAAAGAGGCAGATAGAGGGAAGAGAAAGAGGCAGAGAGAGGGAAGCGGAAATATGCGTTGCCCGAGGCGAGAGAGAGAAAGTCACAATAAAAGCTAACGTACAATTGTCTCATGAGAGAGAAAAATAAAAAAAATGTAACATTCAATAACGACGTTTTTTCAAATAACCCGTCTTTAAACTCATAATTTTAAAACGGGTATTTTAAAACTATTTTTGTTATTAATAAATTTATTACAATTTGGCCCTTGATATTTTTCTAAAACGGTTTTTGTCAACCGTCGTCGTTAACGCGTCGTAATAAATGCTATTTTTAGTAGTGATTATTGTTGAATCAAATTTTCAAGTTGTTGTCATTTTGATTTTCCACACTTGTCCCTCTTTGCATTCAACTTATCCTCTCGTGAAGAAAATAGACATCTCATTCTCGTGTTAGAAGAAAAGCTAACCTAGCTGCTGATAGCTTGGCAAAGTTTAGTTTATCTTCTCAGATTCAGTCCTAGATTTTGTAAGTGACTTCTAATTTTATAAGTCTACACCTGTTAGCTGACAAATCAGTTGTTGTTTTACCCCCTGGATTTTAATCTCTCGTAGTTACCCTGTATCTCATAAAAAAGTTATTAGTAATTATTTTTAATTTAACTTTATTATGCAATGCAAGGATAATATATATACTACTAAAACGATAACAAAAGTCTTATTTCAACGTGTGATGTCTATTATAAGAATCATACAATACTATTCAACTTAGTTAAAATCAAGATGTAAAAAAAAACTTGGTTAAAGACCAAATCTAAAAAATATTAGTATTTAGTATGAGATTTTATGAAATAATTTTCCAATTAATGTATTTTTTTAATCTCTTTCCCTTCAAATTGTCAAGAGATAAAAATTAAATTCCTTCAAATTAACTTTCTTACTTAATTGATAAAAATAATTCTTAATCAAAATTTACTTATCTCTCGGCCTAACTTTATATTAGTTAGGATCTCTTTTCTCCTAATGAATAAGAAGATTAAGAAAAAAAATTAACTTCCTTCCTTGTTGCCTCCATAAACTACACACATAAAATAAAAATCAAATCAGCATCTATAATTGAGAGTTGCAATCCCTGTATAATGCATGATTATGTATATAAGCATATCAATTATTTCTCTCAATTAAAAATATTTTCATATTTTAAAATTTCAAATCAAACAAATAAAAGACAAAAAAGAAAAAAGTAACACAATACAAAATAATGTAATTAGTAAAAACGAGGGAGCTACAAAAACTAATCTTAGTGGAAGACAGACCCCACCACAAAGTAAACTAATCTATATATATTTCCTTCTTTATGTGTGAGACTTGGACTTGTTTAAAATCTTCTGATAATTTTTAGTTTACGTGACGTGAGTCACTGTAATCAACTGTGCATGTTGACTCGCGAGTCACCGCTCCAAGACATAGATAATGCATGCATGGTAGATGAGGTCAAGACTTAATTTGTTTGATATCTCAACCCAATTGCAAACCAGAGAAATTAGGTGATTCCAAATTGATTAGGTTATCGTTATTTAGAGCATTATATGCTCCCAGCTATCCAATCCAATTAAGGATCGCCAATCTTGCATTTCCCATTGGGATTAATTATTGCATTTTGTTAGGAAAATCATTGCATCACATGAAAGGCATGTGGGATTTTTATAAACAGATTTTAATTGATGTTGTTGTCCATGCTGTGAATGAGGACTATAATGTATATGATATTTTTTATTTAAAAAAAAACACATTCTAAGAAGGTTCTCTGAAAAACCGTTTTAAAATCTTCAATATATATTTATTAAAAAAAACACATTTTAAGACGGTTATTTAAAAAATCATCTTAGAACGTTTACATTCTAAGATGATTTTTTGATAAAACCGTCTTATAATCTTTAATATATTATTATTTTTAAAAAAAATTACATTCTGAGAAAGTTCTCTAAAAAACCGTCTTAGAATGTCTATCTTTCTAAGACGGTTATTATCCAAAGTGCAAATTAACTGACGTAGAAAATATTTTTTGTAGTAGTGAGGTCTTGCCTTTTTAATAGAATCATAATCATAATTAATTGAATGAAACAATTTATATTATTATAATTAAATTATTTTTCTTGTACAAGCTATTTGTATCTTTTAGGGAGACAATTTAGCATTTAGGGCTATATAATATCCAAGGTTTGAACTTGGGACTTAAACTAGAACAATCCATGATAAACATGATTTCTAACCGTGACGGATGGAAGCTTTTAGTTGCGGGAGCAATATTCATATACATAAATCAACATTTTAGTTTATGGATGATAGATACTAAATATTTATTTCATATAATTAAATTTAAATAATAGATAAATGTTTTTTTAATATATAAATTACATTATAATTAAATTTCATAATAAAAATAATAAAAATATATTTTTTATATTTTGAATTTAGAATGATGAACTTAAATTATAATTTAAGATTATTTTTAGTTATTGATAATTTATTTTGAAAAAAACTATTGAAATTTAGTTAAAAGATGAAGATAGAAAGAAGGTAGATTGACATTGATAGACAATTCAAAAAATGTAAATATTAAATATGTGTGTAAAGATGAAAGAAAGATAATTTAAAATGAATGAGAGATTTTTTTATTAATTACAAATATAATAGGTAAAATACACATAAAAAATGAAAACAAATAATAATATAAATGTTTAATTGAGAGAATAAAAAAAATGAGACTAAAAATAAATTTGTGGAGACAATATTTATATTATGAATAGACTTATTTTATTATATTTTAAGTTATAAGAATAAATAATAGTTATACATATCTATTACATAAGTAAAACTAAAAAGTTAGTGGGGACAATTGTTCCCACAATGATGAATGTGCATCCTTTTGTGATTTGTAGTATAACCTCTTGACACTCTAACTAATTTATGGACAACAAAATTAGTTTGTCTTCTAACAAAATTTATCATTAAGTTCAAAATATTAGATAGACATGCTTTATATTTGCTTAATATTGAAAATTTTAATAATTTTCTTGATTAACAATTATAAAAAATCAAGAAGATCTTGAAACTTATGATTCTCACAAATAATAGATAAACAATTGATATATATTTTTTTTTCATAGTGAGACTTCTCTTCGATATAATTTGATTCCTTATAAGAAAAGAGAAACAAAATTATATTCCTTTTCTATCTCTCTAAGTTTGTGACGCCAAAAGATTAAATAAAACACTTGTGAGGAAAGAGATCTTGTTTCACGTTTAATGACTATAACCTCTTACCATTACTCCCATCAAATAACAATTATTTCTAAATTTTTTTTTATTTAATTCATTTATAATTTAATCCTTAGTTATTAATTATTTATTATTAGTTCCTAGATAAGTTAGATGATGACACATGATATATCAAACATTACTTCTAACAAATATAAGATAAGATTGAAATCAGAAATAGCATTTGAGTAGCTATTAAGATTGTCTACCAGTGACTTTCAATTATTTTCAAAAACATTATGCTGACCAAGATCATTTATCCACCGAATAGCTTGGTAAAGAGCCCATGCTTCAGCTTCTGGAGGGCGCAAGCGACCTTGTGCGAAGGATGTTTTGGCTTTGATGAATTCACCCAGGTCATTACGAATGCACATCCCAGCTTCAATTCAAAACAATCATATTCAAAGATCGCAGCATCAACATATATTGCATTTGAAAAAAACCAGGAGCATATATGGTGGTTGCTACGAAGATGGCATCTCATACATAATCACAACCTGCCCACAAAAAAAAAAAAAGAATACAACCTGAGAATTCCTAGCAGTCAAACATTCCTGTAAAAACTGATTGATTGAGAGATAGATATTTGCTCCAAATCATTCCATAGTTTATCATTACTGCAGTTACATAAGCACCAAAGAGCAAGAACAAACTGGGATTTCAAATCTGCATTAAGATCTTCAAATAGGCTGAAAATTAAGTCATTAATTCCATCTACACGGTCAATCATTTGCTCATATGATGCCAAACACCTGTAGTACGCCACAATTCCTTTACCTTATTGCAGTTAATCAAAACATGCCATTAATTCTCATAAAAGTAAATAAAACTCATATATTTTTTTATCTATATTTTTAACTGTTGTTCTCTCTATTTTTCTATTTTTTTAAATGTTGTTATTCAATCATATATTACTTTATTGAGGTTTATAACAATTATTTTAAAAGTTATGAAAATGATAATTCCTGATTAATTATTTATATAATTTTTATATACTAACATGCATGGCAATTAAACTTTGTAATGAAATGAAATTTTATTAATAAAATTTAGAAACATTTTTTAAATTTAATTATTTTTCAAACATATATTATAAACGAAACTTCTATTTATTTTAAAGAATTATAAAATAGCCATTGAATTTTACGAATCAAATATAATATACAAATTTTATGATTATAATTGTTTATCATAAAAGTTAAAATTTTGATTATAATTGTTAATTATAAAATATGAAAAATTATTCATATCATTTAATTAAAGAATATATATCAAATGACTTTGGGGAAATTTAATAAATTTATTTGCATAAAAAAATTAAATATATCTAAATATAATAATCGCCAAGACTCCCTCAAAAAAAAAAATCGTCAAGACAATCAAAATAATTAAAATTTAGTAATTATTCCAGGTAATAATTTCGGTTCTTGCAATTCCAATTAATAATGTGAATACAATTTAAAAAGAGGAATAATAGTTTGGTATTTGATAATATAAATAATCGTTCCTTGGAATTGGGAACAATTTATCCTTGTGACGAGAGATAGAAGAATCAGGGGTATTTGTTTTACAGAATTTTTTATATTTCTGGGAATCACATCACAACAAAAATATTATGGCTATGAATATTATTTTGATTTTATAAAAATACGTTTGGTTAACTTTTATCTTTTTTAGGAAATTTTTTAAAGTTTTAGAATAATAAATGAAAAATAAAAGTAAAAATGAAAGTTACTGGAGTTAGAAAATAATTTTTCACATTTTCATGAGAATGTAATTTTCTCATCTTATTAGCATGAAAATAAAAGTTATGCAGATACGAAAATGCAATTTTTCTAAAAATGAAAGATATTTGAGATTTTTTTTATAACATCCTAACAAACAAACATAAGAATAAATGTTTTTATGTTCATATTATAAGAAATGCCTATAAAATTATACATTTTTTTTATATTAAAAGTTTAAGTGAATAGATCTCAAGATTTACTAGAATCAAGATAAACATCAATACTTAATAATCACTTACAAAAATACTTATAAATTATCTACTAATAAAATCATTATATGAAAAGGTAAAATTAAAAAAAGATTAAGAATATTATTTTCAAATATTTACATTTGCATAAAAAAATTATGGATGAAAAAAAATGTAACCCAGAAAGTCAAGCTCTTTATTAGAGATTAATTACTTATTTATATTTATATTGCTTATAATATTAATGATTTGAGTTAAACAACAAATGAATAAAAAATGATAATGTTAATTTTGTAAAATTAATATTTTCTTTTATTTATTTATTGATTTTTTTCTGTATAAATTAAATAGGACTAAAACTGTAATGGGATGCACGGAACAATGAAAAGAAGTGTAAGAGATAAGAATTCTTTAAAAAGGATTTTCATCAATTGTTTAATTCTTTAATGGTCTATATATAAATATAGATATAGATATTTTACCCCTTTAAGCACCAAAAATTTGACATCCTTACTCCAATAGACCAATTGCCGCTCTAACTACTACTCATTGTCTCACTTGCTCTACCATTCTTCTGCCTTTTCTGTTCTCTGCACTACAAATTGTTCCTTTTTCTGCACCACAAACTGTGTTTCTGTGATCAGTGATTAATCTGATTGATTAATTTTTCTGGGAAACCCAGGTGATGGAAATTAATAGTGAAGGCTTATTGAAATTGATATTTTCTTGGTCTCTTTAGGATATACTCAACAATGATCATTACAAAGACGAGGTCAGGTTACTCATTTTCATCACATATTCAACTTTTATCATATATATGATCATTCGTTCCTCTATTACCTGTTTTTGAAAACATCATTACTAGGTTTAGGTTATAGTTATGCTATAAATTTCTCATGGAATTTGGTTAATGTATGAGTGTTTTTGTAATGTTACTGTCCGGTAGTAAGGTTTCAGCAACTGAATTCCATTGCCGCATTGCTGTTGAGTTTCGTTTGGTCTATGCATTGTTCCTTAGAGTTGGTGTGATAGTTCAATTTTTCCTCTTTACACTGTTCCTAAGTGTTGGTGTAATTCAATTTGTTCGTTCCTAAGTGTTTGTGTAATTCAATTTGTTTGACAACATAAATGGACTGTTCGAATTGGATCGTCTGAAAAGACACGCTCAATAAATAGGCAGTGATCACTGAGTATGTTCTTTGACGTGAACAATATGCATTTTTTTTACAATGAGTTATGCGTAAACCAAAAGAATTTTCTACAGGAAGTTGTGGGACTGAGTACTGAGCATTTACATTTTGCTAAAAAGTTGATAAATAACAGATTGTGCAGTCAACATTCATTGCATACTGGAAGTTCCTTGCTTTTTGAATATAATAATTAGCTACTAAAACTATCATGTTTGTATGTTTTAATAGGTGAGGCCAATTCCAATGGCATTCTGGTCAGTAAGTGACTATCTGAAATCATTTATTTTTCCACTTACTGAGGAAACTCGTACAGATTTATGCTCAAGCATGATGATGTTGTCAGGAGCTCCGGTGTGTGAAATAACTGACATTAATTTGTCTGAAGATTACTCACCTCCACATATTTGTTTTACCAGATAGAAATGAAAACAGTAGAGATGGTGATAAAAAAAGGGGATGTGTATGAGCCTGAGGTTGGACATCTCATTGCTTTGACCGATAAGAGGGCAGCGTGCATTAATGATTTGAACAAGCATGGAAATTTCTATCTTATTGCTTTAATTAGGAGGGTTAGAAAGAAAAATGACGACAAAAATGTTTATGAGGTTCAATTTTTTTTTTTATCAACAAAATTAATTCAGTACCAAGGGTACTAATGAATTTACAGATCATGAGCAAGATAAGCAGAAATATGGTACCCTAATACAAGCTATATATCTCAAGAATTAGGAGACCCTATATCTGACAGTATGCTTAGCCCAAAACTACCCAATGTCTATATACTTATCCCTCCCTGATTACAAAATGCATCCCTAATATTACTGGACTAGTGGTGAAAAGGTATGTCAAAGCTTTTTTTCTAGGTTTTTTAGCCATGTCCAACACACGGAAATAGCACCCTCCATCAATTTACTATCATTGAAACTTTTGTTTAAAAAGACAATCTTATTTTTATGCTACCAAATACTCCAAGTTAAGGAAATTCCCAAATATACCAACACTGCATCCTGATACCAGAAGACCTCCCAAAAGCATGTTGGAGGAAGTGTTGTCTCGAAGTTTGTGGAAATGCTTCCTGATGTTTTTCCAAGACATTAATTTCCACCAAAGCAGTAGAATTTTACTGCAATTGAAAAATAGGTGTGTTGCGTCCTCTTACTTATTTCTGCAGAACAAACACATGGAATGAATACTTTCAATATTTCTCCTACATAAATTCATCTTTGTTGGCAATCTGTCCCAGATTAATCTCCAAGCGAAGAAGGAGGCTTTGCTTGGGATCTTTAATTTTCACAATTCATTAAAAGCTCCATCTTGATTCTCATCTGTTGAATCTCTCATAAGCAACATGTACATATTCCTCATTGTGTAGTTGCCACTTGAATCTCCCTTCTAGACCCACTTGTCCTGTTGATCAGGATGTGTGGTGATACCTTCTATGTCCTCCAGGAACTTAGCAACCATATCTATTTTTGCATCAAAAAATGGTCGCCTCCACTGAAATCTCCACTCCCAGACTGCATCTCAGAAACTCCCCATTTGTTGGATGAACTGTTCTTGCTGATAAGAATTAATGTATAGCCTAGGGTACTTCAGCATGAGTGGCACATCATCTTTTCTCCAACCATCCTCCCAAAATCTCACCTTTGCTCTGCACCCCATCTTCCATTTTATCCTTTTTTCAAACCAACTACCATCCTCAGTAGAATGAGTAATGAAGCTGATCTCCTGCCACCAAAAGGATTCACTTTTGACTCTTCTTTCCTCATCCAAGTTCCTCCATCTTTTATATTTTGAATCCAACACCCGAGCCCCCAATTCCCCTTGGTGATGGAATAAATTCCATCGCCTTTTTCCAAGAAGAGCATAATTAAATTTCCTCAAATCCCTGTTCCCCAGCCCCTCTTTCTCCTTTGGTAGGCACACTGAATCCCAGTTTACCCAAGCAATCTTCTTCTGTCCTAAGCCTCCACCCCACAAAAACCACTGTTGTAGCCTCACCAGCTTGTCCAATACTTTATTAGGTACCCCGAAAAAAGAAAAGAAGTAAATAGGAATGGAGTTTAGGATTGATTTATGAGGGTCACCCTACCTCCAAAGAACAATACTTTTGTTTCCATTTTGATAGCTTCCTCCCACATTTTTTGATAATGGGATCCCAAACCTCACAACACCTTTGGTTTGCCCCAATTGGGATACCCAAGTAGAGAAAAGATACAACCAACAGTCTACAATTTAGATACCTTGCAGCATCCTTCTTCCACTACTCCGATATTGCAACTACCCCAAAACTACTCTTTGCAAAGTTAATTTTGAGCCCTTATACAGCTTAAAACTCCACAATATCACCTTGATTGCTTTCACATTCTCCATTGAGGTTTCCCCGAAGAAAATTGTATCATCTGCATACTGTAGAATACTGATTTCTACATTATTTCTTCCAATTGAAAAACCTTTAAACAATTTTTTCTCCATTGCTTCTCTCATCATGCCATTTAGACCCTCTGCAACGATATTAAACTAAAGTGGAACTAGTGGATCCCCTTGTCTGAGTCCTCTTTGTGGGGTGAACTCAGTTGTAGGGCTTCCATTAATCAAAATCGAGATAGAAGCGGATTTGAGGGAACCCTCAATCCAAGTAATCCATTTAGAGCAAAAATCCATCCTCTTCAACTTGTACAACAAGAAATCCCAACAGATTGAGTCATAAGCCTTTTCATAATCAACTTTGAACACTAGGCATGACTTGTTATACCTTTTTGCTTCCTCAACCGCTTCATTAGCAATAAGAATGTTGTGTAACATATGCTTGCTCTCTATGAAAGCAGTTTGTCTTTCATCTATAATTATTGCCGGCACCTTCTTCAGCCTTCTTGCTAGTAACTTGGCCACAATTTTATACATGCAACCTATTAATGAAATAGGTCTATATTCATTGAGATTCTCTGGGTCATGAACCTTAGGAATTAGTGCTAGGAATGAAGCATTACTTCCTTTCGCAAAAACTCCGTTAACGACGAATTCATCCATGAAGCAGAGCTCATCAGGTTTGATAATTTCCTAGAATTCCTTAATGAATTCCTGGAATGATGAGGGAAGTAATTAACAAAAGCCTTTACAGAAGCTACATGGTTGAAAAGAAAAAAGAGCCTATAAATATACTGCAGTATGCGGATGATACAGTGTTTGTTGGTGAGGTTTCATGGGAGAATGTTATTGTTTTGAAGGCCATGCTTAGAGGTTTTGAAATGGTGTCTGGTTTGAAGATTAATTTTACAAAAAGTCATTTTGGGGTTTTTGGGGAGGAAACCAATTGGGTTTATGAAGCAGCCCAATTTTTGAATTGCAGTCACATGGATACCCGTTTTTACTATTTGGGAATTCCTATTGGGGCTAAGCCTTCAAGTCGTTTGGTGTGGGAACCTTTGATCAGAAAATTTGAGGCTAAATTATCTAAATGGAACCAGAAAATTTTATCCATGGCTGGGAAGGTCACTCTGATAAATTCTGTCTTGACTGCCCTACCAATATACCTTCTATCTTTCTTCAACTCAAAGAATAGTTGACAAAGTGGTGTCTTTGCAAAGGAATTTTTTGTGTTGGGGGGGGGGGGGGGGAATCAAGAGCATAAGAAAATCCCTTGGGTGAAGTGGGATGTGATTTGTCTCCCCAAGGATGATTGGGGGCCTCGGGATTAAGGACCTTTCTAAATTCAATGCAACCTTGTTGGGTAGATGGATCTAGGCTTTATCCTATAATCAGCATCAGCTGTGGACCAGAATCTTAATTTCTAAATATGGAGGATGGTCAGAACTCAGGAATGGTAGAGACAAAGCTTGGCATTCCCAGTGGTGGAGGGACCTTAGAAAGCTAAATCAGCAATCTGATTTTAGCTCTATCTAGCATCAGATGGTTTGGAAGGTTGGGTGTGGGGATAAAATTAATTTCTGGAAAGATAAATGGTTGGGGGAGGAGTGTAACCTTGAGCTGAAGTATAATCAGCTGTTTATGATTAGTAGACAGCAGACTAATACCATCTCTATGATGGGAAATTTTTCTCAGGGTAATTGGAGTTGGGACTTGAAGTGGAGGAGGAACTTATTTGACCATGAGGATGATATTGCAGTGGCTTTTATGGAAGAAATCAATGCTATTCCTATTCAGTGTCATCTGCAGGGTACCATGTTGTGGAAAGCTGATCCTAGCGGTGTGTATTCCCCTAAGTTAGCTTACAGGTTATTGATGACTTGTAATAGACAGGTTTCAGAGGTAAACATTTTCCAGACAATTTGGAAGTTGAAAATCCCCCCAAGGGCTGCGGTTTTCTCTTGGAGACTTATTAAAGATAGGCTCCCCACTAGACATAACCTTCTTAGAAGAAACGTACCCATTCAGGAAACTGAATGTCCTCTCTGTGGGAATGAACAAGAGGATGCTGGTCACTTGTTTTTCAATTGCAAAATGACTAGAGGCTTATGGTGGGAATCCATGAGGTGGAAGCAGGTTGTAGGAGCACTTTCAGTTTCCCCAGCATCTCACTTTGTCCAATTCTGTGATGGTTTTGGGGTAGGGAGAAATCATAGCAGATGGTGTGGATGACCATAGGTGTCTTTGTATTTGTCTATTTTCACCAGTACCTCTGGTACTGATGTTTTCTTATTAATAATATATATTTTCTGCCTTCCAAAAAAAAATAAAAAATCCCGCATTTCCACATTGCAAGCTTTACTTCTTTCTCATCAAAATGCTCCGTCAATAGGTCATTGTGATGGTGCTCAATGGCTTGAAATCTGACCCCATCTAATTTGGGTCTCTCTCATTCGATCTCCTCAAATCTCTGCTTAAAGAACAAGTGAATTTCCTTTTTCACCCTTCCAGGTTCATTAATCCAACACCCATCAGCAAGCACTCCTTTCATGGTACTGTATCTACGATTAAAATTCACCATCATATGGAAGAAGCGGGAATTACAATCCTCTTCTTTGTTCCATCGTGACCTTTTGCCTTAATAAAGACTCATGAGATTGAGTTGCCACCCATAGGTCCTCCTACAGCTGTTTGCGTGCCATTAACTCCTGGTCAGTTAGCTGCCTTTCATCTCCTTCAATTTCCAGCTTGTTTAAATCGATCTCGATCCTTGATAGCTTCTTCTGCATATCACCAAATTGATCTTTGTTCCAAGCTTTCAGCCTCACCTTAATTCCTTTAATTTTTTTCTTTTAGCACAAATCCCCCCCAGCCCCTTATCGGGTTGGTTGTCCAACACTCTTGAACAACTCTCCTAAATGATTTATCTTGAAACCAGTAGTTCAGAACTTGGAAGGGTCTCGGGCCCTAGTCAACCATTGCAGGTTTCAGCAAAATTGGGCAATGGTCTGAGAAATTCTGCTCCAATTGGTTTCAACATCTAGATAATTTTATGAATATGCAGATTTCTGTCGAGGCAGGGTTTAGGAGAAGTTTGTTTGAAAGGCTGGTTCTTTTGGGTCATGAAAAACACCTTCTCAATGTTCAATATAGAGTGCATCCATCCATAAGCCGGTTTCCAAATATGGAATTCTATGACAAACAGATTTTGGATTCTCCAAATGTCGAAGAAAGAAGCCATGAGAAACATTTTCTACATGGAGATATGTTTAAGTTCTACTCTTTCATAAATGTTGCTTATGGACAAGATGAATTTGATGAAGGGAATAGCCGAAAAAATATGGTGGAAGTAGCTGTGGTATCTGAGATTGTTCTCAACCTCTATAAAGGTAATTTTATAATGTGATCTAATGTATGGGTATGAACAAAAGTAACCGACTGAAATATAAATGGTAGTGATGAGTTTCTTCATCCATATAATTTATGAATATATCTTTTATCCTAACTTTGGGGTTGTTATTCTCATCTGTTGATACTTACAGAATCAGCTTCTAGCAAACAGACTGTTAGTGTTGGTGTTATATCTCCATATAAAGCTCAAGTTCTTGCCATATAAGATTCTATTGGAAAAAGGTTTGGTGGTGATGTTGATAATGACTTTTCCCTGAAGGTTTCCACTGTTGATGGTTTCCAAGGTGGCAAAGAGGATGTGAGATGTAATAACATGGGATGTGGGATTCCTTTCTAATTTTCAACGGACTAATGTTGCTTTAACAAGAGCAAGGTATGATATGTGCCCTGATATTGTACACACTATTTGTTCTACATATGTTCTAATTATGGGTGTACTTTTCCTTATCTATACAGGTATTGCCTTTGGATAGTAGGTAATGGTGAAACTTTGGTGAATCGTGGCTCTATTTGGGAGAGATTAATCGTTGATGCTAGGGCATAATGCTGACAAGGATGAGAGGTTATCTGATGCTACTGCAACTTCTGTGATTGAGCTTGGTCAAGTTAATGATCTATTGAATTTGAATTCTCTGCTCTTTAAGAAAGCAAAGTGGAAGGTATGCTGCTTGAATATTGTTCATGCACCTTTATTTTTATTTTTATTATTAAACCTGCCATAATAAGTCAAGCAAAATCTCCCAAAAGCATACATAACAAGAGATAGAGAATATTTCCAACCTACAAATTTCTCACATAATAAATGCATAACAAATCAATGTATTTTTCATACGCAGAAAATTGCGCTAAAATTAAAATTCTTTCTCCTGAAGAGTTAGGAGAAGCTATTGATGAATTTTAGCTGCTCTTTAACCCTTATGACAGATGCAGCGGATGAAAATCTTTTGACAATTCTTAACCAGCTTTACTATTTTCATGTATTCTTAGTCTTTTCCGTGACAATCTATATTTATTATAGATTTGCTTCAATCAAGGTTTTCTGATCTCTATGGCAAGAATTAAGAGCACTGAGATTTGCAAGAAAATATGTTTCCTGCTGATGCAACTTTCTAGTGGTTGGCATCAGCCTCACCAGGAGATAAATACTAGAGCTGTGGATGGTACTTCCCAACAGTTGGAACTGTATAAAGTCAATGAGTCACTTTATCTTGCGTGGACCATAGATGTTCTTGAGGAGAACTCAAATAATGTTTAAGTTTTAAAGATTTGGGATGTTTTGCCATTGCCTGAGGTATCCAATTTGTCAAGGGATATTGACATTTCATACAAGAGTTCAAATCATCAAACCAATTATAATCTTCCACAAGCTGATCCTGTGCAGTTTCAATGTAACCAATTTTCTTCTCTTGGACTGGGGAACATAAATTGGAATCAGTAGTATACTACTCTCACCTCACTTAAATTTTGTTCTGTTACACAAATCTCTCCTCTGTTTTGAAAAAAAAAATGTGTAAAAAAATAGAGTGGTGCATGCAGGGTTTCCAATGCATATTTTAAGTGAAGGTTTTTAAAGTACAGAAGAGGTTAGTGTAGCGCAAGTAAAATACAAGAGTCAGAGTAATTTACTCTCAATTTCAACCAGTCAGAAGTTACGGGTAAGTTTTTCATTTTTGCCTTTTTGGGACTTCAATGTTGTGATCATGCCCTATTTTATTTTTTGTTGTGGTAATTCTAAATTCTAAAGTAAGTCTTTCCTTTTGCTAATCCAAATGAGATATTTATCTTTGTTTATCACTTTGTATGTCCATCTTAAAACTTGATAAGAAATCAACATTTGGGTCTCTTACACTTTCGCAACTAAGAATAATTTGTTTGAGCTTTCCAATTTGGTTTCTTCGCAAGCTTTCTCATTGTTTATTTTTTTTTTTTTTTTTATTGATGTTGAGGCAGATGATGATACTTTCATTTTCATTTTTCAGAAATATTGGATTTTGGAATCCTATACCATGCAGCTTTGGTATGGAGAGCAATACTGAGTTTGAAGTTTGGGTAAACATCTGCTTCAACTGCAATGTCAATAGCAATGGTGTAAGTATAGAAGAGTATACTCTATGCATACAGTCATAGGTTAAGTAAGATAATGTCTCTTTTGGGTTTGCCTTGGCTATATTTCTGACATGATAAGGAAGAAGCGGTGATATTTTTCTCCAAGGATTTAACTCTTCTAGAGTAAGCTTTCACTTTAGAGAGAAAAGTAAAAGATCTCAATCATTCATAGATCAACAGTTGATATTACATGAACATGTCCAACAAAACCATATATAGTTGTTAAAATCTCCTGTCGTAATTTTTTCATTATTGATTGAGGTGTCTCACTTTCCTCTATGTAGTGAACTAAAAATTATCATATCCTCTATAAATATGAATATTTGAGTAGTCCGATTATATGTGTACAAGATCAGGCATGAGGTTGGTGTAAGGGATGTTCTTTTCTGCCACATCGCATGCTGATTGTTTATAATATATTGGGTGTTTTTTTTTCTGTCATTTGCGTTTTTGTTGATTTCCTTGTTTCTAATGCACTTGCACATATAAAATCAAGATGAACCAACAAAGGTGAATGAGGAAATTTTCTGTAGTTAATAAGATTTAGGTCATATGCAAATGATTGGTTAATGACAATTGGTTAATCAGATGAAATTGATTAATTGTCATTAAGCTCTGTAATTGAAGTAGTAGGGTTGTAAGAGGTTTAAGAGGTCAATCCTTGCCTGCGCTTTTCCATCCTAATACATGTTTGGTTTGCATTTAAAAATATTGTGACGCTCATTCTAATGCAAATTCAACGAATAAAAGTAAAATGAACATAAAATTAAAGGCTATATAATCTGTTGGTAAAATTACTTTTGTTTTAAACGTAATTTTACCATTGAAAATGAAATATGCTCTTAAAGATTGTAAAGTTCGGTAGTATGAATTGATAAAGTGGAAAGCATTTTGATTTGGGGAAAAGTGCCAACTTAATAATTTGAAAACGGGAAGGAGCAATTTTTAATAAAATGTAAAGAACAGTACTTAAATTAAATAAATTGTGGTTAAAATTTCAATAAGTGAGAAACATAGAATGGAATCTTCAACGATAAAGATCAAGATTCAGAAAAACATAAACATGTGAACTACTATTTTAAAAAGATAATCGCAGTGACCATAATTCAGATTTGATAAAATTATATTGACTAATTGATTGGTTTAATTTTTAATTTTTTTAAAAAGTATTATGCTTTCTTTATTACCAAACACTAAAATCAAGTTACAGTAAATTGGAAAAGTGATATTGGTATCATACTTTAAATTAAAAAAAAAATCTACCAGTGGGTGTTTTATTACCAAACATTAAAATCAAGTTACAGTAAATTGGAAAAGTGATATTGGTATCATACTTTAAATTAAAAAAAAAAAATCTACCAGTGAGTGTTTAGATAAGATGATGTGAGGTTTTATTTCAATTTAATTAGTAATTTTGGGTTAAAAATATAGTGTGTTGTGTATAATAGTGGAATCTAATTTAAACATGAATATTTTTCGTAAATAATATTTATAGTCTTTAAATTAAAAAAACTTAAAATAAAATTTGGATATTCCTCCCTTCACTAAACTAACAAAAGTGTATCACCAAATATGTGAATCAATTTGTATCACAATATAAGTTATTTATTTTAAATCTAAAATCTAATTTATATTTTTGAAAATATCTATTTATCATGAATTTTAATTATAATGTAATTTTTATATATTAAAAATTTATTAATTACAAATTTTAGTTTTATAAAAATAAACATTTTTTTTTTACATTACACGTATTGAAATGGAGTAATAATAATAGTGATACTTTTAGAAAAGAGAAAGCAATGTTACATTAACTAAACACGCAAACACTTATTAATACATACTTGCCCTATCCTGAAAAGTGAAAATTGACCAAGAAGGATGAACCAAAAGTCATCCTGCAGTATAGTCTTCCAAAAAGCCATTGTTTGCATTTTACACTCCTAATGATAATTTGCTTATAAATCATAATTCATTTTACACTCCAAACTATTTTCATTGAATCATAGTTTTGTTGAAATGTGCTTTTTAAATACCATAATGAAGTTATTCTTCTTTTGATTAGAAAAGAATGTTAATTAGTAACTTAGTTAAGGAATTAAAAGTAATATATATATATATATATATATATATATATATATATATATATAGTTAGTTAGTTAGTGTTATCAGAACACTTCATCATAATTATCAATTCAGTTGCACTGTATTTTTTTAACATTTTTTTATTAATTCATTAACCTAGATCCTTAATTAATTATTAATTCTAAACTTTTTTGACTTTATTTGTACACACTCTCATTTATGAGGAAAATATGATTTTTGTAATTTTTTCAATGATTTTGAATATTTGAGTATTTATTATGAGTATTTTGTAATTTGACATCACTAATTTAAAGTTAAAATATTTTTTCCTCGTAAATATAAAAATATTTAAAATTCGTCTTCAATTTTGTGAAAATAAAAAATATATTAAAAATTTTATAGGAATGAATTTCGAATATTTTTATATTTATGAGGACTCAAATCATATTTTAGTCCTAATTTATTTATTTACTACTAACTTTTTATTATCTTGATCACTGGTTAATGATCTAATAAATATGTGTTGTATAAATTATTTAACTAACTTTATATAGCATATTTTATAACATGTGTTAATATGGTAAATGATTAATTATGCATAGAAACCTAGCTCACGCATAGAAAAGAATAGCAAAATGATCATGAGTTATCCATTCATGTTAGATCAGAAAAAAAAATTGTTAAAAAGTTTATCTTCATCAGATTTTTCTTTTACTTTTAAAATTTTATATTTCTTGATCAATTATTGATTTTAAGAAATTAATGTTAGCATTATTAAGAAAAAAATATTTAATTAAGATTTGAGTAGGATTATGATAATATTATTTGAATTTAATTAGAATATTATTGACGATGTAAACATTATTATCATTCAATCACGTTATATAATATATGTATGATAAATTTATTTATTTTAAATTAAACCGTCTTAAAAAAATTATATGGGATTATATTTTTGATTAGTTAATTATGTAAAAATCTATATACTAAGCGTATATGATAATTAAACTCATATTATTTATGTTCTATGTTTTATGGATGCTTATACATTAAGCAACATAGTAGAATTCCTTATGCTGGTTCTCAACATTTTCCATCAGAGTCGACAAACTAGTACACAACATTAAAAGTGATGGAAAGATCCAACTAAATTTCTCATAGTAATTTTCAGTCTTCTACAGTACCCTTCAGGTTGCTTCATTTCACATTCCTCAAAAATTGCAATGTAAGTAACCAATAGACGCGAGTAGCCGACCTCTTTTACACGCTCCAATGGAATGACTTGTAGTTGACTTGGCGTCAATGCCTATGTGCATTTATTTAATTTGTTTCATAGTCACACACACACCCCTTTACCATTCTTTTTTTCTATAGCTGTGACGTTTTATGTTGTACGGTGAGTTGCTTTTGATGACCATAAAACAGGGTCCATCAACTATGAGAATCTTCTTTTAACTTTCATCATGGATATTAAAGTAGGTATACCTTGTTGAGGAAGTTTTGTGCAAACTATTTATTTCCTTTAGATGTAAGGAATGCTTTGTATCTCTCTTCCCTTTTGTTTTGGTTTGCACATAACATTCTTGTGTTAGCTATTGCTCCTTGTTGAGAAAGAAGTGGTTTTAGCACAAAGAGAAAGAAAGAATGGAGAGGAGTTGTATTGCCAAAGACAATGAGGAAGGTCTTGATTTGGTAGAGACTGTGTTCAATTGGTCTCTCAAGGATGTTCTCAACGACAACCTCTGCAAACACAAGGTTGTTCAACCCTCCTCTCAGTACTTAACATGAAAAGGCACATTAACCTCAAATATGAAATTTTAGTTAGAGAGGAGATTGAATTTTAGAACTGCATGATGAGAAACCATTAATTCTATGACATTCATATACAATGATTTGAAAAATATGAAATTTGCTTTTCATTTGATCCTCACTGCTTATGTGCTTTATATTTTCTTACACCTCAGTTATTTTTTTTTTCCAATTTGAAATAGATAATTAACATTAGAATCCTAGCTCTCTCAGCAAGTCACGTGCTGAACAAAATCCTGTATGTTTCTCTTAGACTCTGTATTGTTTGGTTATATTGTTTTAGTGAGGAAATATACTTCATGGAATATGTGGGGGGCATATGATAACTTTATTGGTTGCTAAGCTTACTTATCTATCCTCTGCATTTTTTTATTAGTTTGGCATGAGAAATATATCTATATGTGTCCTACTACGGACATGTTTGAGTACTTTTTTTTTTTTTATTTTTATAAATACTTATAGAAGGACAAAAAAGTAAAACGGGTGTTTTTAATAAGTTAAAACTAGCTTATTTTATTATTCAGGAGTTTTTCTAAAAAAAAAGGAATTCTTTTATATTAGCTTCTCTCCAAGAGGGAACCTATGTGCGGGTTATGGGGCCATGGCCCCTCATTTTTTTTTTAAGTTTCACAATCAATATCAATGTTTTGAATATAAATTTTTTTATTTTGTTAATTTTAATTATTAGATAAGATTTTACTCTACATTAAAGGTTTTTTTTAAACATTGTACATGTCTTGTGGACATTTTTTCTTCCAGTTCGTGATTGTTAAAAAAAGATAGGATAAATTTAGAAAATTCATTCAATTTTTTTAAGAAAAATTTAAATTCTTCTAGAAATGTAGAACATATCTGAATAAATTAATTTCTTATTAAAAAATCTTAATAAATTAATTTATTAATATAACATCATATTTAATTACGTATCGATATAGATTGATACAAGTATATTATAAAAGTTTAATAATTATCTATTGATAATATAAAATAATTTTATAATATTTATATGATTTTAAAATTAGTTATTATAAAAGTTAACAAATTTACTAGACAATAATTTGTAATTGAATAATTATGTAAAATATTTTACATGTGCATATTTTTTTTTCTCACATTGTGGTATTAACAAGCATATTTTGATAGTTTTATTTGTTTTTTTATCTCATAACTAAAATTGTTTTAGTTTATTTTTATATTTTAATTTTTATTTGTAAAAAATGTAATTAATTTAATTTTTTGTGTCCATAATTTAATTATTTTAATTTCTATTTTTCTATTGAAAATCATTTTAATTTAATTCCTGTTATGAATTGGTGTTAGTGACAAAAAAAAAAACAAATTTTTAGAAAATTTGTCTTTATTGGCCCTCCCTATTTTGTCAATTCTTGGCCGCCCCTGTTTCTCACAGAGCTTATGTTAATGTATGCAAAAGCCAAGTTTAACATATAGGATACGTTTTTTTTCTTCTTCTTTTTATTTCTCTTATAAGCACTTATAAAAAAATTATTCAAACAAGACCTTACTTTATGTACACAAGATACATGGTTGTCTCCACAATCTATTAGGAGGATTCACATGCATTAACATTAATAGGGATGTCAAAATGTGGATTGAACTGGAGGGATCAGTCCATTTAACTGACAAAAAAGAATTGAGTTGGAGTATGTAAATTAACTAAACTTTCATAGGTGGCAGGTTAGGTTGCTTTAACAAGCTGAGTTGAGGTTTTTGTGTTTCTTTTTTATGGATATTTTTGTTAAGTAATGTTTTATTAGATATAACATTTTGTAGACTATTATGAATTTTATGTTATTTATTTTTTTACACCACATTTATTTAAATTCGGATGATAGCTTCTAAAAATCACTTCAGCCAAAACCAACTTAATAGGATAATATTGTTATGATTATGATATTATTTTCAAATTATTTATATTTGTTTATTTGTTGAGTCAATTTATAAGTCATCCATTTTTTATTATTTTTTTTTAAAAAAATTGGCAAGCAAATCAAATCAATCCAAAGCGTGAATAGCATTGAGATTTTCAGCTTAATCTCAAAACGGATAAAACCCAACCCATTTTTGATAAATTAAGACCAAGTTGAGTTAGATTGACCCAGTCTGAGTTATCTAAATATTAACTAGTTGTATCCCTCCAAAGACACATTATCAAAACAACAATGAATGATGCATAGACACCTCAATCATATAAACACTCATTTAGTTGGAATGGATTCTCTATTTGACCATGTTAAGTGTCACAATCTCACCGTTTATTCTTTTAAATCTCATTTTTAAAATAAAAATATATTTACGTTAATGAAACTTATTGAAGGGCTAGGATCTCATGCAGAGGTAACATCACGCAAGAGAATCCATTTCTGGCATTTAACACCTCTCATTTCCCTGTCTCTACTTTCCTATATCACATCATATCATTATCAGTTATCATATTGTCACTCTTCCCTCTTTTATATCTTTCTCTCTTTTGGTGTAGACTAGCTATTGGTGTCTACAAAAAACATTATTCTTATAAAAATATGTAAGCTTGAAGCATTGTTTCCACTCAGGTACTGAAGATCCCACAGACATTCCTGTCAACAACAGATTACTTGAACTCCTTCATTCCTTCACTGATTGAGGAAACTCGGAGCGATCTATGTTCGAACTTGAAAGGTGTGTCGCGGGCTTCCTTTTGCGAAATCTCAAGCATTGAACTCGAGAGGTCAAGAAGCTTCATACCTACCAAGAGCTTGTTCTACCAAATATCTGTGAACAGAAGCAGCAATGATGTGAATGGAAAATATGAGCCTGAGGTTGGAGACCTCATTGCCTTCACTGATATTAAACCGAAAACCGTAGATGACTTAATCAACAGGCCTAAAAGAAACTACCATATCGGTTATGTTCATGGAATAAAAGAAAGTATTGACAAGATCTCAATATTATCATCCAAAAGCTTTGACATGGACATTCAGTTTGCCTTGAGGAGCAAGAGTGATGCACCAAAGCTTTATGCCTTCCATCTTTTGAACCTTACCACAAATGTTCGAATTTGGAAAGCCTTGAAGTCACAGCTTGAGGGTGCAAGCTTGAGCATGATGAAGAAAGTGCTGCAAGCTGATATAAATGTAAGAATCACTAAGTCAACTCATAACGAGCTTTTTTATTATTTGATAACATACTACTTGAGCATTTTTTCTTACTTAAGTATGAAGTATCATTTGTAACTTCTTAAACATGGGTACTTAAAATGTTCATGTATTTGTTGTGCAAGTGGCATGATGCCATATATGTTCAAATTCAATCCTTGAATAGCTGGACAGGAATTCAATGTTTTTCTTAAGATTACTTCTGTTTGTAAGATTCTATCCCTACATACTTGTCAAGGAAACATATTTGCCTTAATAACTAATGCATATAATAAGCATTTAGTCTCTGTCAATCAAATATCATCTTTATTATTACTTTTTGATAATATGATAAAAGTCAACAAACTTATACATGATAGTTTGTGATTGAGTGAAAACATAAACAAATATTTAACACTTCTAGTGCATAATGCTTCTTCCTTCATCCCATAATGACTAATGTTTAAGATTTTTTTTACACAAACCAATAAAACAAGTATTCCAAGAGAATTAATATTTATTAGAAAATAATTTTATTAAAATATCCTTGTTCTCCCTCTTAATTTTAATAAATATATTATTAAGTCTTCAAGACAATATTATTTATTAAGGGTAAAATTGGAATAGATGTTTTAATATCTCATTAAAAAATGAGAACATCGGTCAATTTGGATTTTTTTTAAGACTAAAACTGTAGTCATTTTGGGACGGAGAGAGTATTATATATTCATTACTAATTCTTTCTTGCTTTATATTTTACAGAATGGAGAAAATTGCCAACTTTGCTTTTCTGGGGAAAACCATAGTGTAGCTTGTTCTAGTGTACAAAACATAATCCGGTCTCAAAATCTGAATCAATCCCAGAAAGAAGCAGTTGTAAGCTGTGTTACTTCGAGGGAATGTCATCATAATGACACTATTAAACTTATTTGGGGCCCACCAGGAACTGGCAAAACAAAGACAGTGGCTTCCTTGTTATTTTCCCTGCTCAAGTTAAAAGCCAGAACATTAGCATGTGCTCCAACTAATACTGCAGTTTTGGAAGTGGCTGCTCGCCTGCAGAATTTAGTTATGGAGACACTTGAGTGTGATACATTTGGCTTTGGTGACATAGTTGTATTTGGCAATAAATCTCGAATGAAAGTAGACAGTTACCGGTGCCTCAACGATGTCTTTCTTGATTATCGCGTAGATAATCTCTTGAAGTGTTCTGGATGGAAACATTCCCTGGAATC
Source organism: Glycine soja (assembly GCF_004193775.1). Lineage (NCBI taxonomy): Eukaryota > Viridiplantae > Streptophyta > Magnoliopsida > Fabales > Fabaceae > Glycine > Glycine soja. The sequence goes on along the minus strand of NC_041012.1, from coordinate 34,253,834 downwards.
AATGATCAAGTTAATCGAGTACCCCAAGCAGCAATATGATTCGTATAAGCGTGAGGAAGAAAATAGTCTTAAGTCATTGGAAGAATTTGCTAAGCAAAAGTACTTTAATGAAAAGCATGATGATCATCTGACATTAGAGCAATTTTTGAAGAAGGAATCCACTTGCATTGAAGAGCAATACCTTTTGTATAAGGATCATAAAAGGAAAAATATCAAGACAATGGAGCAATATTTTATGCAGAGATTGCGTTCCAATAGAGAGCAACTCGAGGAATACATGCGAACCTTGCATACACACCTACCAACTTCTTTAATTCCACTTGAGGAGATAAAGAAAATGCCTGTAGCTCTTGATTTGCTAAGTTCTCTTGAAAACTCTTTGAGTAAAGATAAGTTCAAGCAAACTTCTGATGGCTGTGAGGATGGAGAAAGCATTCTTGACTGCCTTGGAAGGTTAAGCATTAAAAATGAAGAGTGCCTTGTCAAACTGAGATCACTTTCTCAGACAATTTCACTTCCAAACATTACTGACAAATATGAAATGGCAAAATTTTGCTTGATGAGTGCACGCCTGATTTTCTGTACTGCTGCGAGTTCTACTAAATTGTTCGCAGATGGAATGACACCCGTAGAATTCCTAGTTATTGATGAAGCAGCTCAGCTGAAAGAATGTGAATCAACCATTCCGTTGCAGCTACCAGGCCTTCACCATGTAATCCTCATTGGTGATGAAAAACAACTTCCTGCGGTAGTCAAAAGCCAGGTACTTGCTTCTTTTTTTTATGTCATTCTTTGTGATTTGGATTGTGTGCATAATTAAGGGTTAGTTTCTAATATGATTATAATGATCAAAATTTAGGTTTCTCAAGAAGCTGAATATGGAAGAAGTTTGTTTGAGAGGCTGGTATCGTTGGGACACAAGAAGCATCTGCTTAATGTTCAGTATAGAATGCACCCATCCATCAGCTTATTCCCAAATAAGGAGTTCTATGAGAAGCAACTTTCTGATTCCCCTTTTGTCAGAGAAGTGAGCTACAACAGGCATTTCCTTGAAGGAAAAATGTATGATTCGTACTCGTTTATAAACATAGCCAAGGGTAAAGAGAAGATGCCTCGTGCTGGACATGGTTGGAAGAACATGGTTGAGGCTGCTGCTGTTTGCAAGATTATTGAAAGCCTTGAAAATGGTTACTTTTTTCTCCCTCCTTCTCTAGTGTCCAATTATATGTGTTTGTGAATCGTTAGTTGTATTAATCTAAAATAATATAACTTTCTTTTGGATACAATAACATACCATTGTTCCTTTTTTTGCTACAGAATTTTTTAGTACAGGGAAGAAAGTTAGCATAGGAATCATATCTCCATATAATGCTCAAGTGTATGAAATCCAGGAAAGAATCACACGGCAAAATTTGGTTTCTGATCCTAACTTCTCTGTCAGTGTTCGTTCTGTTGATGGCTTTCAAGGTGGTGAAGAAGATATAATAATAATCTCCACTGTGAGATCTAATAAGAATGGAAAAATAGGTTTCCTTGACAATAGGCAAAGAGCTAATGTGGCACTGACTCGCGCTAGGTATGTTACTAATATAAGATACTCATGCATTGCTGCTTTCAAGTTATGAGAACAGATATAAGTTGATTAAAAACTGGGTTTAATTTGTGCAGATATTGCCTGTGGATATTAGGGAATGAAAACACTTTAAGCAGTGACTACTCTCTATGGAGAAATCTAGTCAATGATGCTAAGGAAAGAGGGTGTTTCCATAATGCTGATGATGACAAGAAACTGGCAAAGGCCATTGAGGAAGAATCCTTGCTTATTGAACTACTTGATGAATATGAGTCCCCATTTAAGAAACTCAGTCTAGGGAGCACTTCACGAACAAGAACAACTGCTACCACCTTCAGGTAAGGGGAAATTAGCCTAGCCATTAATTTTCATTTTACTCATTAATAACCAATTTGGCAATTGAAAGATGAAGTAATGCTTTTATTTAGGCGTAACAAGCATGCAAAAGCATAATGTACACATTAGATTAGCGTTATAGCTAGTGTGAAGAACTAATCATTTAACCTACATACCAGAGGGTCTTTCAGGGGCAGGCCAAGGACACCAAGGTGGTGATGGTGAGGGAAGGGATTATATAGATTTGCACCGGGGAACAATGATACACGTTGTAATAGTTTGCCTGAAGATGTTGTAAAATGTGTCCTTTTATATTATATTAGAGAAATGCTAGCACTCCTCTTAAGGCAAATCCAAGGCTGTGTTTACCTGAAGATGGTGTAAGATGTGCCCTCTTATCTCGAGTATCTGCACTGTCGAAGAGTGAATGAGAAAGGGCGTCAGGGTGTGCCAGTTCCAAGTATGCTAAATCCACGAGGGAGTTAATATATTGTATATCTGTGTACAAGGGTCAAAGTAAAGCAAAAATAACTTTAGTGATTTCTCAAATCCAATAAAAATAATGTTATACTCTATATATACGAATTACATGTTCAAAGCATTCTTCCATTTCGATCAAATTTGATAGCATGATTAGTTTCATTTGTTTCCGCTTCATCTTTTGACACTGAATCCCCAATAACATACCATTCAGATCATGATCAAACAAGAACTTGGATCCCGTCCCGTAAGCCGTAAGTACAACTGAACATTGTAAACTTAGCCCTATTCTTACGTATATTTTCCTCCTACAAATTTGAAATACACTGTATTTCATCATCATCCTCATCATCTTATTATTATGAACACAAGAATATTACCAAACTATAGTTAGGTTCTCTGATGAAAGTAAAAATAGTTAGTTGTAGCCAATGTATATTTTATAACCCCAGACAAATTTACCTACAATGTTAAAATGAGTAAATGACTACAAGGAAAACTTTAACTACCACTCTTAGCGTAGCGGTTAATTTCAGGTTATACCTATGAAAATAGGCAGCGAAAGACTAAAGTTTTCCTATTGGACTGAAATTGCTTTATAGAGGAACAAAATTCAAGACATCCCACCAAGGGAAAAAATAATGTCCATTATAACTACATTAAGAAGTTGTGTGGAAAAAGCACTACATGGCTATGAACTCAACAACATTTGCAGATCGGCGTTCTTTCTCCATTATCCTGACTAATCTATTCTCTTTTAAATGCACTTAAAGGAATAACTTTAGTCACTTCCATTTAAATTTGTCTTACACTAATTATAATGCCGTTATGAACTTCTGAATTTTTGTCTGTGCTCTCTCCTTCTCTTTCGGTCCATCAAGGTCACCAATATTGTCATGATACTCCTGAAAATTGGAAGAAATTTCAATAGATTTGAACCTCTGCTATTTCTTTTTTAAATTACTGGGTTTCTATGGGTGATGCACTGAATCATTCAAACACATCATAAGTGGGGAAGCTAAGCATCGTCAGTTGTAGAAAAAGGAAATATAATTAAATTACCAAAATTTAAGTATATAATTAAATTACCAAAATTTAAGTACAAGGTTGCAACCTTCTAAAGACAGGTAAACTGCACTAAGGGATAATCAAGTTCACAGACTCGTATCCTGAAATTTCTTTTTTAGGGGGCAGGGGGGGTTCAGGGACTAAAATATTACTCTTTTTAAATCATGCAATTGGTGGTGCCTTGAAATGCGGAAAAGCAAAAGAAATATTGCAAACTGATATTTAGTTGGGCATCGGACTTCATCAATTCATTCTACACACAGAAACCAACACTGAAAAGATAATAAGTCCTTGAGGACATATACCTGAAGTAGATCCTTGATATGCTTCTCACTAAGTTTGTTCTGCTTGAGAAGTAGCTCAATTCTCCCTCTCATTTGTGGATGCCTGATCACACAATTTTTAATCAACGCTAGTCAGGCGAAAACATATATATCAAAGCTCTTGACATTACCAATATTTAGATGTAAATACTTGCTCTGAACACCAAAGATGACCCAAAATGACAGCAATCAACTGCAGAAGAATATATAAAATTGTTAGTGCACAAAAGGTGCTGTAAAACTGGTATCTGCTTCTACATAGATGATGCTAGTAGAAGAACCACCTGATTACTAAAATTCTTCCGAAATGGAAAGAAACTAAACCATTATAAAATCCATTTGGTAATACAGTTGATTATGTACAAAGAACAATTCCAAAGAAATCATAAAAGATGATAAGAACAGATAAAAATGGAACAGATTTGAAAAGATGAAACAGAAGTTTTTATAGATAATTTGAAATATTTTATTACACAGGTTTTCGAGAGTCTGTCTCTCCACAATTCAGATTCTTCCTAATTCCTGAGAGTATGTTTGGATGGAGAAATTTAATAGGATAATTCAATTTTTTAAAGGATTTTAATTACTTTTCAATTAAATAAGATGTTTGGATAAAAATTTGAAAAGAAATTGAAATTTGAGTATTTTGATAAGGGATTTTAGTTAACTTAAATATTAACATTTCAAATTCCTTCCTTTTAGGAAATAATTTGAAATTCTTTTATGCTAGGATACCACAGCTTCTCCCGAAACATCCTTCATCCTCTCACTATTCTCTCTCTTGGCTTCTCCCGAAAACCTCCACACTCAGCTGCCAGTGGTGGTTTCCGGTGACTGCATCGGAAAGTTTGTGTTGGTCACAAGCAAGGTCAGTTCTCGCCTCTTCTCTCACTCTTGACTGCATCGAAAACCTCCTTCATTCTTGACTGCAACGGAAAGTTTGACGGCATCGAAAACCTCCTTCATTCTTGCAAAGTTTCTCACTCTTGTCTCTCTCTTGCAGCAGTTTTTCCCTCTGCATTATTCCGAAAAAGGTGCCGATCACAAGCAAGGCCAGTTCTCGCCTCCACCGATGCACTTTTCAAATAGATGGTTCATTTTTCATTATTCCTACAATTATTATTTCTATTTCTATCCTTATTGTTCAATCTAAGTGTAATAAGGCGTAGATCTAGAAATCACGGTGTTCATTTATTTCTTGTCTATTTTCATATGCTATGTAGTTTGTGCTGGAATTTCTAATTCTTATTGATGCCTGCAATTTGACTCCTTTGATAATAGTTCATTCAAACAAGATTCAATTCCTATAAGTTAATCCTTGCTGAAGAAAGAAAGCTAGTGAAATTAGTAGGTTTGTGATAGGGAAGTTGGTTTTTTTAGTTTTTTTATGGTATAAATATGAGATTCAAGAATGTGTTTTAGGGGCAATAAATCATCCGGTTTTTTGAGAGAGATGTAGCTTTTGGGATCTGTTAGTTGAAGAAACAGTGAAAGATAGTAAGCAGTTTAGGGGAATTTTTTTTATATTTAAATCTATGATTAAGAATATATTTTTTATTTGTAATAAGTGGGGTTCGTTTTATTCCATGTTAATGTTAAATTAATGTTGATGGAAGAAGGGTAAAGGGCTTATTGTGTTGGAAGAGAGGGTTCAAAGTCTAGTTGGGAAAAAGTGTTAGAAGATTGCCCATACTCTTTGTAAAAGCTCTTGCTGGTAATAGAATAGTATTTAATTAGTTATGATAGGTGGGTCAGCAAGTTCATGAAGATAGGCCAGACCCCTGGCTGCACCTAATGCTACTTTAAGCCTCCTTATCCAATCCATCCAGATTCCAGACTTTCCTGCATTGGCAAAATCAAATGAAGAAAAATAATTTAAGTAATGTGATAGAGTTAATAATTTGTGACTATTGGCATCAGAGCTATATTACTATTTTGTGTTATGTTCCGGTTAACTCTTATCAAAGTTTCTCCATGACACACAGATTTCTAGTCTTAGAATTGGTAACGAAGAAGAAGCCATTACTTTGTATTTCTAACTATTGAGAATATGTTTGATACCTTTAGTTTAGGAAAGAATAATTGACAAGAGAAATGAGATTGTATTAAAATCTCAACAGTATGTCCATTGTTATTCATCTACAAGTTTGTATTAAAATCAGGATCTTAACAGGTCCATTTTAGTATACTGATCTGGTAAATAGATATGGGGCTTATAATTGACAAGTGAATGTTAAACCATCTTAGTATTAAGAACAATTGTGGTGATTTACAATGAAATGGACATATAAGAGGTTTGCTTGTTAATAGTCAAGAGAAATGAGATTGTATAAATTTACAGAAAAAAAATTTTCTTCACTCCATCCTTATTTATTTATATATTTGAGTCTGATACAATATGTATGTTTTTTTTTATCGGGTAAATGTCAATAGTTATTTTTTTAGTTTTTGTTAGCATGCATGGTATATACGGAGTAGTGAAGGAATTGAAAGTACCCGAGAGACTATCCATCAAAGTGCCATTTGGAATGTGCTCATACACCAGCATTTGTTCACCCTTCTCAAAACAGAAACCAACAAGACCAACGAGATTCTTATGATGGACCCTTAATAGAAGTTCGATCTCGGTTTCCCAACTTGTTGAGAAAATAAGCTAGTCCATAGCGGTAATAAAAAAAAATGGACAAAACTATAGGATAGGCCACTAATTCAAGTGCAGTAAGATTGTAAGGAAGTAATTACGTTTTAGAAACTGACCAGAATGTCTAAACCACCATAATTTTCTTTCAACCAGTCAGCAAATTGGTTGATGGATGAAGGATCCAATATGTCAAGTTGATGACAAGCCACCTTCTTGCAAGACCTTAGCTGATTCAACACCAACACTTTCATCTCTTGAAGTCAGTACAACAATCACTCCATGACCAGCAAGTTGCCTACATATCTCAAACCCAATTCCTCTGTTTCCACCTGTAACCACAGCAACAGTTTCCTTGGACCACCACCTATGCATACCCAATTACACAAAATAATAATAGAGTAAATATATTATGTGAATCTTATGTCCAAATGACATATGAAGATGATTGATTAAAGGTTCTAAGCAACCTAAATTTTGATCTACATAGCTAGGAACAATTATTAGGAAGTTTTAGACCATTATGTGTCTATGGTCTTAGTCAATTTCTTGGTGATACATATTCAAAATGTGGTTGTTTATTAGAGACATTGAACCAGCCGGTGGTATGCAATCTTAGTCAACCAATAAACAAGTTGTAGGACAGCTCACGAAACCCAACTGGTTTATTTTTAAATTGAAAAAAATAGATTTGACTTTGATTTCTACCCTGAGATCAGAACCAAGCTGATGAGAAATTATTGGTGGGTCATGAGTGTATTTATAATTTGCTTAAATCTCCACATGGCATATAACTAAGGTTTTCAATTGTGATCATCATTTTGTCGCAAGTTTTGACATTGTAAGTGAGAAATTGTAGATACATTTTGTTTTCTTAATATAAATAAATAAAAAAAATCCAAAAACCTTGAGGTTATAGCTGAAATTATAATTACGAAGCTGTTTTAAAACCTTTCATTTAATCAAAATTTTCAACTTACAAGGAAAAGTTAACAAAATCAGACTATCATGTGTATAATAAACTTAATAAATTACCGCTGAAACTTAATAACCATGCTCCACTTTCTTAATAACCATGCTGCTTGTCTTTATAAAAATGTTAATGTATAATAAACTTGTCAGCACTAGGATTTTTTAATGTATAATAAATTTGTTGTTCCATTAGGATTTCAATACAAATTCTGTTGTGCCTCATAGGTAAGGGAAAGAAAACTTTACCCATAATTTTATGCATTATATATACTATTTGTTATTTTCTTTTTTTCTTTCTTTGTCATAGAGCTTTTGTGAATAGTTTATTAAAGTTAATAACATTCTTTGTTATTATATTACTTTTCTTTTAGTTATATAGTGTGGATAGTCAAGAAATGGAAAGTAGTATAGTTGATGCTTCGGCTGCTTCAAGAAAACGTAGAAGAGATGAAGAGGAGGAAGAAGAACTTGAACAAGTATTTTTCATTATTGTTAGTGTTGTCACTATGCTTTTGGGTGCATTGACTTGGTATCATGACAAGTACTTTGTTAAGGAACCTGCCCGAAATTTGGAATTAGAAAGGCATAGTTTCCTCAATCGTCTATACAGGGGAACAAAAACTGATTGCATTGAACAATTAAGGGTCAGTAAAAAGGCATCTTTTAAGCTTTGTAGAATTTTACAAGAGAAAGGGCAATTGGTAAAAACAAAAAATGTTCCTATAAATGAAGCTGTGGTAATGTTTTTGCATATCCTTGCTCACAACCTAAAGTATAAAGTTGTGCACTTTAGTTATTGTAGATCCATGGAAACAATTAGTAGGCAATTCAAGAATGTCCTCCGAGCTATAATGAAAGTAAGTAAAGAATATTTGAAGTTCCATGAGTATAATATAGAGGGCTCGATGGAAAACAAATGGAGATGGTTTAAGGTAAGTTTGTCATTTGTTAGTAATTATAAGGTACTTTAAGTGATTGTGACTTATTTTTTATTTTCAAATGTTTGTAGAATTCGATTGAAGCACTTGATGGGATACATATTCCTGTAACAGTTTCTGCAGAAGATAGACCTAGATATCGTAATAGAAAAGGTGATATCTCTACAAATGTTTTAGGAGTTTGTGATCCAGATTTAAGGTTTATATATGTGTTGCCCAGGTGGGAAGGGTCAGCAGGAGATTCTCGAGTATTGCGAGATGCTTTGCGTCGTCAAAATTGTCTCCATATACCAAATGGTAATATCATGAAATGATGAAACTTTATTTAACATATAAAAGAAATATGCATATTTTTATATATAATATTTTTTAACCATTGTAGGTAAATATTTTCTTGTGGATAGGAAACACTCCTCAAAACTATAAGGAGTTATTTAATCTTTATCATGCAAGTGCAAGGAATGTTATTGAAAGGTCATTTGGGGTATTGAAGAAAAGGAGTATATTAAGAACTTCTTTTTTTGATATAAAAACACAAATAAGAATTATTAATGCTTGTTTCATGTTACATAATTTCATAAGAGATGAACAACATAGTGATCCAATTTTGGAAGCCCAAGACTTGGAACTTTTATCTGTTGTTGACAATGAGTTAATCAATCAACAAATGAAAAGAGTCACAAATAATATTGGAGATGAAGTCACAACTATCCAAGCAACTGAGGAATGGACAAGATTTCGTGATACTTTAGCAATGAATATGTTTGCCACCTATCAAATAAGAAGAAACTTTGATTAGGGAGATGCTTTCAGTGGATTTGGATTTTGTTTCTTATGTGTAATTGACTCTATACTCATGTATGTGTGATACTTTGGATTTATGTATTTCATAATATTTTGGATTTTGTTTTCTTTTTATGTGTAGTTAATTTTATACTTTCGTAGAATGCTAATTTGACATGTCTCACCTTTATATATATGTAATTATATATGTGAGATTATTTTTTTTTGTTTAGAGAAATGGAATCAAGCAATGTGAAGAACAAGTCAAGTGGAAAAAGAAAGATGTCTAGTGAGGACACAAGAAGTTACTTCGCATGGAACTTGGAAATGGAGCGTGTGCTAGCTGATGTGCTTAGAGATCAAAGAAATTTGGGCAATAAAGGTGATGGAAATTGGAAAGCAGTAGCATACAGTACTGCAGCTCAAATTTTGTCCAAGCGTTTTGGAGTTCACCTCATAGCAGATAATGTTAAGAATCGTTTTAAGCTTTGGAGAATATGGTATGGAATTGTGAGTGACATTCTTAGTCAAAGTGGATTTGACTGGGACAACACAAAGTACATGATTACCGTTGAAAATGAAATTGCATGGAATGAATATGTTAAGGTAGCCAATTATCTTTTAATTTTATTCAATAGTAGTTATTATTTGTGTTGTTATTAACATGTTTCTATTTTTTTTCAAGTCACATGAAGAGAACAAACAATTTCGATTCAAAGTCATTCCTAATTGGGATGATATTGTTGAGCTATGTGTAAAGGATAGAGCTACTGGACTCGGAGTAGAAAATGCATTAGATGCAGATGATATCATGAGCAAAGAAACAAATGAAGAGGAAGCAATTCATAGTGTGAGTTTTGACTTAGAGGGATCAAGTTCTGCCACGAGAAAAAACATTCGCCCAAGTAAGAGTGGAGAGAAAGAAGGGATGATTTCCTCAATGAAAGAAGTAGCCGAGTCATTGAAAGAATTTGTTGAAGTGACTAAGAAGAAGATGGAGAACAAAAAAAAGATGGAGATAAAAGAAGCTCAAGAAGTGGTACAAGAAGTGGTGGGTGAGCTAGATAATATACCTAATTTTAATGGTGCACTTAGACATAGAGCAATTGATTGGTTGACAGAAAATTCCATTAAATTTGCGATTATAAAAGCTCTTCCATTGGATGTGAAAGAGGATTACATCTTATCTTTTATGCCTTGATGTCAAATTACAGGTACATTTGATATCATGACAAGTATGTTGATGTTGTATAATTATGTTTTACATTTATATCTTTCATTTTATATAACAAATTATGTTTTAACAAATATGATTTGTTTAGTGACACTTAACATTATGTCTTCTTTTGCAAAATATATGTGAAGGAATTCCTGTGTTGAAACAAATGCAATTAGAAAATTCAGAATTATTTTGGAAGTTGGACTTATTTTGTGACTAGATTTTATTTCCGTCTAAGTTTTTTTTGGTGTAATTGCATTACTGACCAATGACTTTGGCAAAAAAACAAGTTTCATCTATAGACTTCTAAATAACATTCTAAGGTGAAACGGTACTAAATATTGTTTATGCTGTGAGTGGTGTAGTGTGTCGTAAATGAAATAATAATTTAAATAGTTAAATTATATATTTTTAATTGAAATAGATTAAAATAGTACATATTTATTGGAATATCACACTCGACAAATAGTACATAGAATTTATTAATGAAAAAAATAATGATTTTATTAAAAAATTGTTTTATTAAAATATAAAATTTTAAAAGAGAATGCATTTGATTATTTTATCAAAATAAGAAATTTTAAAAATGAAGAAATTCAATTTCCTTATCCAAACACAAAATTTTGAAAATGAAGAAATTTAATTTCTTTATCCAAACACAAAATTTTAAAAATGAAGAAATCTAATTTCTTATCCAAACACAAAATTTTAGAAATGAAGGAATTTAAATTGAAGCATTTGAAATTCTCAAAATTTAAAATTCTCTAGAATTTTAAATTTCCTCATCCAAACACACTTTGAGTGTCTTTTCCATTCTGGTTTACTTCTATTTATACTACATCTAATGGACACAATTATTGAGAATGGTTGTGACTGCTCCCAAGGATCATGCCCCCTCGATTCGCATCTCCTGACCTTGCACCCCTTAGGCGAATCATAACAGTTGGTTGTGACTGTTCCCAAGGGTCATGTCCCTTTGATTCACATCTTCTGACCTTGCACCCTTTGGGTGAATCCTAACTATTGGGTGGTTTACACCCTTTGGGTGGGTCATAACTATTAGGTGGTTTGCACCCCTTGGGTGGGTCATAACTGTTGGGTGGTTTGCACCCCTTGGGTGTTGTGCACCCTGCTGCTGGTGGTCCATGGTTATTGCTTCTCTTGCTCGCTGTTTGCGGGTGATGTGTGGCTTATGCTTATGCTTATCAATATTCCCGCCTAAAAGACTCACCTTGCCCTCAAGGTGATAAGTCGGAAAAACCTCTTGTAATTTAGCCACAGATTCCCAACTATTTTCACTGGGAGGGAGATTTTGCCACTGAATTAAAACTTCCACATTGCCAGGTTGTAATTCACGAATATCTAAAACAGAATCTGGATAAGCTTGTAATTCCTGATCCTCAGATAACATAGGTGGTAAAGGTTGGGACTGGAACGAGTCACCAATGACTTTCTTGAGGAAAGAGACATGAAAGACCGGATGAATTTTACTGTGAGATGGAAGTTCCAACTTGTAAGCAACAACACCCACCTTGTTTAACACCTGGAAAGGATCATAAAATCGAGGGGAGTTTTTCATTAATCCTTTTAGCTATTTTTCCATAATTATCAACAAACCTCCTGTTATAACCAGTAAGGCCTAAGAATCCCCTTAAGCTGGTGACATTCTTGGGCGTAGGCCATAATGTTATTGCTTCCAACTTTTGAGGATCTGCGGATACACCTCCAGCGAAAATAACATGTCCTAGATATTCCAAGTTTGCTCGACCGAAGGAGCATTTTTTGCCGTTGATCTTTAATTCACTTTGTTGCAATAATGTCAATACATTTCGAAGGTGTTGCTTGTGTTCTTCCATGGAAGGGCTATATATTAGGATATCATCCAAGAATACTAAAACGTATTTCCAGAGTACTGGCCTTAAAACTTCATTCATTAATGATGGAAAAGAAGGTGCGTTAGTAAGTCCAAATGGAAGTACCATAAATTCATAGTGGCCTTCATGTGTGCGGAAAGCAGTTTTTGCAATGTCATCTTCCTTCATTCTGATTTGGTGGTATTCGAATCTTAAATCCAGCTTTGAAAATACGATAACCCCTCCTATCTCATCCAACAACTCTTCAATTAATGGGATGGGAAATTTGTCGGGAATGGTGATTTTGTTCAAAGCTCTGTAAACTACACAAAACCGCCAACTGCAGTCTTTCTTTCTGACTAGTATGACAGGACTGGAATAAGGACTCGTGGACGGTCGAATGATTCTTGCTTCTAACATTTTAGCAACCAATTTTTGTTTTCTAATAGTGAGGAAACCTATATGGTCTGATATTTGATATGTGGGCTCCTTCTTTGAGGTGAATGGCATGGTCCTGACGCCGTTGCGGAGGAAGTCCTTTTGGAGGTTCAAAAATGGAGGGGAAATCATGTAGCGCATTTTTTAATTATGGCGGAATTGTATCCTTCCAATCTATCTCTGTTTGAATGTGGTGATAGTCGATAAGGAACCCTTCTCCCTGATGCAAAGCTTTCAACATAGATTTAAGTGAGGCGTCTTTCTTTAAAAGTTCGGGTTCTCCCTTTATAATCACCTTTCTGCCATCAATCTTGAGGACCAGCGTTAGTTGGCTCTAATCTCTCCTAAGCTTGCTAACCATTCCATACCTAAAACCATATCTACACCTCCGAGGCCAAACAAGAAGAACTGTTGTTGTACCGGTACTTCTTGCACTTTCAGGGGAACTTCTCTACGTACTACCTTGCATTTAATTTTGTGTCCATCTCCAACTTCTACCACGTATAACGGAGTGTCATCCACCTTTAATTGTAATTTTTTCACCAGTTCCTTGGAAATGAAGTTATGGGTGGTACCACAATCTATCAATACTTTGACTTTGTGATCATCAATATTTCCCCAAACCTTTAAGGATCATCGAAAAGTAAATCCCACAATACTATTCATGGATAATTGGGGTGTTTCTCCAACTTCTGGTCCAGGTTCCTTTTCGGAGTCTTCAGCATCATCTTCATCTGTTACTAACATTATCCAAAGTTGTTTATTTCTGCATACATGAGAGGTGCTCCATTTTTCGTCACAGCGAAAACATTCCCCTTTCTTCCTCTTCTCTTAAAGCTCTGTTTCGGTTAATCTTTGAAATCATTTGGGTCAGTTGCTGTTTTTTGGTGTGTTCACGGATGTACTGCTAGTGAAAGAATTAGAAGGGCCACTACTTTTTCCTCCACCTTTCTGACTCATACCATAAGTATCAGTCTTCGTATAGGATGGATTTCGGTAAGAGGTATTGACTTTTGAAATTGAGTTTGAAGCAACATTTGGTCCCACCTTCCAAATTACTCTGTTTTTCTGCTCGATCATTAATGCCTTCTTGACCATGATTGATAAAGTGGGGGGGTTCGTAGAGTTTGATTTCTGCCCCAATATCTTCCTTCAATCCTTTCACAAAAATGTCCTTTAAATGTTCTTCATCAACATTCTGCAGCATTCCTGCAAATCTTTCGAATTGCTCAATGTACTCTTCCACCGTTTCTTCTTGTTTAAGTGCAAGGAGGGCGGCAAAAGGGTTGAGAGTGGTTGAAGTTTGGAATCTTTCAAGAATGGCAACTTTGAAATCGCTCCATCCAATATCAGAATTGCAAGTCTCCCACCATTGGAACCAAGATAGCGCCTTTCCATCAAGTGCCACCATAGCTGCTTGAATTTTCTCTTCTTCCAGTATATCTCTCATTTGAAAGAAGCATTCCAATTTATTTATCCAACTATAAGCATCAGATTCCCCATCATATATGGAGATTTCCAATTTTCTCCATCGTTCTGTTTTTCCTTCGTCGGTGTGGTTTTTAGGTGTCTCTTCTCTATTGACGGAACCTTTGGGTGTGCCATCATCTGTATGCTTGTACAAATTTTTCATCATGGCTTCTAGGCACGCAAAACGTGTTTCAAGTTGTTGTCGTTCTGCATCTCAGATTTGTCGGTCCGCCATTAGCATCTCCAAAATTCTCTCCGTTGTGTCTGGATTTTCAGAATTAGATCGAGTTGTCACCATTATTGGAAACAAGCACCGGATTGGTGCTCTGATACCAAATTGATAAGAACAGATAAAAATGGAACAGATTTGAAAAGATGAAACAAAAGTTCTTATAGATAATTTGAGATATTTTATTACACAAGTTTTCGAGAGTCTGTTTCTCCACAATTCAGATTCTTCCTAATTCCCAAGTGTCTTTCCCATTCTGGTTTACTTATATTTATACTACATCTAATTGACACAATTATTCTGAATGGTTGTGACTGTTTCCAAGGGTCATTCCCTTGATTCGCATCTCCTGACCTTGCACCCCTTGAGCGGATCATAATGGTTGGTTGTGACTGTTCCCAAGGGTCATGTCCCTTTGATTCACATCTTCTAACCATGCACCCTTTGGGTGAATCGTAACTATTGGGTGGTTTACACCCTTTGGGTGGGTCGTAACTATTGGGTGGTTTGCACACCTTGGGTGGGTCGTAACTGCTGGGTGGTTTACACACTTTGGGCAGGTCGTAACTATTGGGTGGTTTGCATCCCTTGGGAGGGTCGTAAGTGTTGGGTGGTTTGCACCCCTTGAGTGTTGTGCGCCCTGCTGCTGGTGGTTATTGCTTCTCTTGCTTGCTGTTTGCGGGTGTACACCTTGGTGATGTGTGGCTGATGCTTATGCTTATCAAAAGACATCCATTTTTTAAAATAATTACAGACGACTTCATAAAACAGCAAAAAGCTACACCTATGCCATTTTTCTCAGCATCAGTTAGCGTATTAAAAAAAAAAAAAATCTTACCTGAAGAGTATATAGCCCAGATTCTAGTTTACAGTTGTATTTTTCATCTTCATCTATCTACAAAATACAGAAATATTAGAATGTGCTAAAAAAGGTTATTTTATGAAATGTAGAAGCATAATATGTCAACTACCTCCAAGTCATCAGGCTCAACTTGATCCAACTGTTTAGTTTCTGCTTTGACTCTCTGAATATCTAGTGAGGGAAAACATAGTATGTTCAAATGAGAATATGAGCTCTAAATCAAGAGCTTACTACCACAAATTTAAAATTCTATACAGACAAGATGTAGACTAACAAGTGTGCTAAGTGCATTGGTTAAGAATCAAAAGGAATAAGTTCATTGGGTCCTGCTAACAAGTGCACTAAGTGTTTAAAGAAACAATAAATAGAAGTATTTTATTGAAAATCATGATCAAGGTGCATCAATAACATTAAATGCAACTTCCCGTAATAACTTTCTACTTTTAATTCCTTAACCAGTGCTAGTAAGGCACTAGTTAACATTCTCAAAGTTCAATAATCATAAACTTCACAATGAAGAGAGAACAAGTCCAACCTACGTGATATATAGTTCCATTAGCCTGTCTATCTTCTCACACTCATTTTCAACAAATTTACTTAATATAGTCTTTCTCTCCTAGAACCCCTCAAGCTTCCACAGTTCCACCTGGCAAAAATATAGAACACTGAAATTCAATATCACGAATGATATATAAGTATACACCATGGTAATTGAATCCATATTCAAATCATGAATCAGAAGGCCTAAAATCGCATAGAAAGAGAAACACACACAAAAGTGAGGGAGAGGCAAAGAAGAGAACAAAAAATAGGCAAAAGAGATGCATATGAAGAATGGGCCACCCTGGGTCTGATCGGGGGGATAGAATAAGCTGATTCCCTCTCTTTTCTACTAATTTTTCGGAACAAAAATAGTTTTTTAGGGTTTTTAGAACCAAGTTGTGAATGACCCAACTTAGTTAAGACGTGTGACCCAGTTGTGGTAGAATCAAACTATTAAGCCTCAGAACCATATGATTTCTGCAATTCGTGGTTTGGTTCAAGCGCCAAAATGAGTCAGCATCCGATTTGCATTCAGTCACCCAAGTTGTATAATATCACACAAATAGTATCATGAATCATACTATAGTGATAAGTGATAACAGTGGCATACACACGCATGTCTCACTGCAATGCATATTTCAATTTTATGACTGGATTCAATTACTTTCACTTGAACAATTAAAAAATTTGGCATCATTAATCATTTAATCATATACAAATAACATGTAATAGGTAACAGCATTTTAATCCATAAAGGCATGGACCACATTCCAGGCATAAGCAACAATGCTGAAGACACCTTCACAAACAACAACCAGGCATTATCGCACTAGGTGAGATCAGTTAGATGGAGTGATGTAATTGGGCTCTATTAAAAACCAAATTTTCAGTAACCCGTTTAAAGCAAAAATCCTCCTTCATGTTTAAGATTGATGATCATACCCAGTCAAACGCAGACGCACAGTGTATTTGCAGAGCAACTGCAACTTGACCATAATAAATTAAAAAAAAACTAATTATACATACAATCTGGAAACTTTAGTAGCTTGCCAAACAAGAAATCCTAAATCCAAACTCAAATAAAATTTCACATGCCTGCTTACCAAATAATGAAGCGTTCAGTGACACAATGCGCTCCTCCAAATCCTCCTGGTACCTTCCTTTCTTGTTCTTCTTACTTACAGGAATCTACACATCAAAACATACAATCCCTTTAGAATAATCCATTTACAAGCAAAAGGCAAACAACTCCTTTAGAATAATCCATTTACAAGCAAAAGGCAAACGCACAATGCAATTCAAACAAACCAAAAAAGTAACAACATAGCAGACCACAAACACCAATAACAACAATTCAAAAAACAAGCACCAGATAAACTCTCAACAACTTCTGCAAAGGGGCAACAGTGTTAAGTTGCAGCATCACTTGCCTTACCCATGAAAAATCGCCAAAAATCTCCGAAGCATATTGTCCACCGTGGCGAGAGTGCCGTACACGGCGGCGTTCTTGTCGGGATCGGAGTCGTTCAACCGGTGCAGGTTCTGCACGAGGAGCTCGAGTGCGCTATTCTCGACAAGCGCGTCGACCAAAACCCTAGCGGAGTCGTCGTTGTCGTCCAGAACGTCCTCGTTGGTGAGGTCCTGGAGCAATTGCACGACATCGATGGCGATGTCGGTGTTGTCGTGGTTGAGGAGGTCGACGATGGAGGGAACAACGTTGAGGCTCACGAGGTCCGGGTAGAACTCTGGCGCGCTAGCGAGGACCTTTAGCTTCTGAAGCTCTTCGTGGAGTTCGACTTCGGAATCGGCGAAGCGGTCCGGTTGGTTAGGGTATTTGAGGCGCGCTTCGATGTTTTCTTTCAGGCGACGCTCGAAGGAGAGAACGTGCTTCTTTAGGGCTCGGAGGTCGAGGGCTTCGACGGCGCTCTGCGATTTCTCAATGGCTTCGAGGAGGGAGAGATCGACGTCGACGACTTTCGCTTCGTGGCGGGGTTTCGCGCGTTCGCTGTTGTCGCCGGAGAAGGAAAGCTTTAACGCGGGATTATTTTTGTTTGCAGAAGAAGTGTTTGTTTGAACGACGATGTCGTTTAGGAGTGAAAATTAGTGGAGTGGAAGGAAGATTGTTTTACTAATAAGTGGTGGGAATTGAAGTTTAATATAAAAAAAATTAATTGTGAATTTTATCATTTAATTTTTATTATTTTGATAATTTTACTATTTAACTTTTTTTCTGTAAATTATATCATTTAATTTTTTAAAAAAAAATTATCATTAATTTTTTTTAAAAAATTATTTTCTAATTTTTAATATTTAATAAATTTTACTATTCAAATTTTTTATTTTTACACATTTTACCATTCGAATTTTACACATTTTTATGAATTTCATGAATTGAAACTTGAATAATAAAATTTTAAAAAATAAACTTAGATGATAAAATTTACAAAATAAAAATTTAGTGGTAAGATTTGCAAATAAGTCTATATAAATGAGAGGTATTTATTTATTATAAAAATTAGAAGATTAATATAAAATTATTACTGTATTGCTTTATTTTTTTAGGTTAAATTATTTTTATTATTTTATTATAATATTTTCATATTAATCTTATACAAAATCATATAAATAAGTTATATGGTACCTTTATAAATTAATGGAGTTTATAAAAAAAATATCTTCATTTTTTAATTATTTTTTAACATGTAAATCCAAATCAATCTAAATAAATTAGGGCTCAAGTATAAAGTTTTTTTTACAAGCAGTTCAAGTACAAAATTAAACAATTCGTTTCAGGTTGTCCACAATTTGGATTATGTTAAACTAAATATAATTTAGTTTTGGTGAGATTCACAAAAATGATTTCATTCTGTTTTTTTAGTTTACTTCAACTTTTTTTTAACTGCCGAGTAGTTTTCTTTAACTAAACACTTGAATTAATCATCTACTTTTCATTTCATTCCCTCCCATTTAACATTATTCTTTGATAATATCTGTATATCTTTTTTAACATAAAAATAAATTATGCACCATATAAATTACTTTTAGTATTGTATTTTAACAATATTGACATGCCATTTTTATAATATATAAAGAAAAGTTATGCATCTAAATTACACGCAAAAAGATAGAAAGAAATTAATAATTTAATACTTGTTACAAGTAAAGTAACAAAGGTGATACATTACAAACTTCTACATTATAAATCACATGTTATAACAATCTAGATGAGCAAGAGAAATAAAAAGAGAAAGAGAAAGAATTGATAAAAGAGGAAAAAAAATAATAAACTCATACTGCATACGAAAGTGACATGTAATGGTGTGGTTATAGATTACATAATGTTTCATATTCTTTAAATAAATTTAATATAAATATATGTCTGGTTTTCAAAATCTACTATTTCTTTATGCATACAATAGGTTTTAGAAAACTCAATTGTATCCTCTTTTTGGTATAATGACACGTGTTACGTCTTTTGTTTTTTTTTTTTTTTATCTTTTGAGTTTTCTATTCATCCTTCTTCTACTCAACTTTCAAAATTTCCTATCCTAGACACTTTTGATCCCCTTCTTCTCCCATCTCGTGCTCCCTCCATCTCTTTTCTCATATGGATATCTCTTGCCCTTTCAATATCTTCTTTCTTTCTATTTTTTTTCCTTTTTTTATTCCCTTCCCCAAAACACAGACCAAAGAACTCAAGAATGGTGCTAGCTAGCATTTGAGGAGAAATCACAGATTGAACGATTTTTGCTTCATCCATACAACAAACAAGATCCAAGCTCGGCTACATTACCCATTGAGTGCGATTTCAGTCAGACATTCCAACAACTTTCTTCCAATTTTGATTTTTTAATTTTTTTTTTAAATTATGGGTTTTCGAAGTTTCATAGAGTTCTCTCTCGAAAAGTAGAACACCAAAATAGGGACCTTTGCGTTTTCTTTGTTTTGATGGTAATAACACATAGAGATTTCAACTCACCTATGTTTTCACGTAATCTATTCCAAAATCGTAACTCTATTTGTTAACAAAATGATTTCTACATGGTTAGTTAAAAGTTATTTGTTAACATAATGAATATTTGTGTTGGTTGAAAAAGATATTAGAAGTTGGTATCTGTTGATTGAAAAAGATATAGAAAATGATTTATGTTGATTGAAAATGATTAGTGTCACTTACTGTAGAGATTGTCTTCTTCTGAAGGAAATCTACATGTTTATAGTATCGTATGCCTTCTGGGTAATGGGTACATTGTTGTAATTTTAATGTTTATTTAAAAAGAATTTCTTTTTTAAAAAAGATTTAATTAAATAATATTATAAATTATTTGTAACTCTCAATTTCTTTGTTTCTGGTTTTCTTTATATTGATTTAATGTTCATTTAACTTATTCAAACATTAGAGATTATAAATGCAAGTGCATGCGAAAGCTCCATGCTATTATTGCTTAAGCCAAGGATCACATATATACCAGTCATATATATGTCTTTCCTGCGTACACATAAATATAATTCCTTTGGCATTTTTGTTGCAAAAATACGGGTTCATAATTGAGCAACTTGGTTTGATCTTATTATTATTATTATTATTATTATTATTATTATTGTTATTATTATTATTATTACGGCATGGGTGTGAGAAAAAAAAATCACGTGATATTGTTTGTTCCTTCTCTTTGCTTCTATTAGTCTCGCTTCCTCTTTATTCTTGGGTTGTTTATCTTTACAAGTTTTGTAACCTTAGCTCTGCTAAGACATTCTTGTTGTATCCTGTGAGGTTTACGAGAGACATTGTGGATAAATCTTTTAGGTCAGTGACTGCCACGACTCAAGAAGTTCAACCACGTTCGTGATTTTCGACTTCAACAACAACAATCTAAAAGGTTTATATCATGGCTGAAGCCACAAAACCTGTCAACAATGTCGATGCTTCCAACCCCACGCCATTAACTGCAACCTTTGCCAAGCAGCTGCCTGACATTTCAAAAATTGAGGTTTTCACTGCGTGTTCATACCATGTTGGACATCCATGGAGTTCTCTTCGCTCTTTCCACTCCCAACCCTGATGCCAGTCAACTTCAACAATGGGTTTAAGCCAATAAGACATGTTGTCACACTTTGTTAAAAGTCTTGTTTAATGATCTTTTCGATGTCTACTGCTCCTACAAGGAATCCAAAGAGATATATGACTTTCTCATATGGAATACATTGCCGAGGATGTGGTAAGATAGAGATTCATCATAGCCAACTAGTATCGTTGGACCATGAACAAAGAAAAAGACATCAAGGTACAAATCAACGAATACCACAAGCTGCTGAAAGACCTAAAGACTAAAAACATCTCTCTGCCTGACGAGTTTGTTTTTGAACTCTTGATTGAGAAGCTGTCGGAGTCCTGGACAGACTACAAACACAGTTAAAGCCTAGGCACAAATAGATGTCACTACCAGACCTTATCACCCACATTATCATTGAAGATACAAATAAGAAGGAAAGTTTTGCTTCTAATTCTTCTTTCAAGAAAAAGGGTGTCTGTTTTGTTTGTGGGAAGCTAGGACATTTTGCTCCTCAGTGCAAGTTCAAAGTTGTGAGAAATTACAATCCTCCTAAGCCTAGGGCTAGCCTGATTGAAGGAGATGACATTATTTCTATAGTCATTTCTCAAGTGAATGTTGTCATCAATGTGAACAAATGGGTGGTAGACTCTGGGGCTACCAGACACATTTGTGCTAATAAGAGTTTACCTCCTACGCTATTGTGGGGGATGGAGAAGAACAAGTTTATCTTGGTGACTCGAGAACTACTCCAGTTCAAGGAAAGGGAAAAGTTCTTCTCAAGCTCAAATTTGGGAAAACATTGGCTTTGAATGATGTGCTATATGTTCTCTTTACCATAGTTAATCTTGTTTTTGTAGCATTGTTGGAAAAGGTTGGGGTAAAGATATCCTTCGAGTCTGATAGGATAGTTATGACTAAGAATAATGTATTCATGGAGAAAGGGTTATTGTGATTAGGGTCTCTTTGTACTCAATGTTTCTGAAGTGATTAATGAGAATGCATCTTCTTCTATTTACTTGATCGATTCTTATGATATATGACATGCTACATTAGAACATGTTACTCCAACATGTGTTATAAAATTGCAACGACTAGGTTTAATTAACATGAACGATAAACAAAGTAAGAAATGCAAAATATGTGTTGAATCAAAATTAACTAAGAAATCATGTCCTTCTGTACAATGTGAAATTGAATTGAGGCTTAATTCATTCTGATCTTGTTGATTTAAAACAAACTATGACAATAGGAGGTAAGAGTTATTTTGTAGCCTTTATAGATGATTACTCTAGATATACTAAAGTTTATCTAATTAGACACAAAGATGAAGTGTTTGATATGTTCTTATCTTATAAAGCCGAAGTGGAAAATCAATTGAATAGAAAAATCAAGAGGCTAAGATCCAATAGGGGTGGTGAGTACACTTTGTTCAATGAATTTTGTGAAAAGAAAGGTATAATTCATGAAGTAACCCCACCATATTCACCCGAGTCAAATGGAGTAGTTGAAAGGAAAAATAAAACCCTTAAGGAAATGATGAATGCTTTACTTGTTAGTTCATATGCTCCTAACAACCTTTGGGGAAAATCCCTTTTGACTGCTTGTTTTTTACAAAATACAATTCCACATAAGAAAATAGGTTTGAACCCTTATGAGTTATGGAAAGGATATAAATCGAACCTGAAATATCTGAGAGTGCGGGGGTTCCTAGCCAAAGTGATGTTACCCGATCCAAAAAAAAGGGAAATAGGATCTAAGACTTTTGATTGCTTGTTTATTGGTTATGCTGAACATAGTGTTGCCTATAGGTTTCTAGTTCTTAAAAGTGATATGATTGAGTGTGACACCATTATGGAGACTAAGAATGCCAAATTCTTTGAGGAAATTTGTTGGATCAAGTGGCCTCGGAATAATTAAGAAGGGGGGTTGAATTAATTATTAATGTGTCTTGACTAATTAAAAATTATCCTTCTTAATGTTACTAGATTCAATTAGGCTTTACTACTAAGTTATGAGAAAGTAAAGAACAGAAACAATAACTTAGACAAAAGTAAAGCGGAAATAAAAAGCACACAGCGGAAAAGTAAAGAGTGTAGGGAACAAGAAAACAAATACAAGATTTATACTGGTTCGGCCACAACCCGTGCCTACGTCCAGTCCCCAAGCAACCTACGGTTCTTGAGATTTCCAATAACCTTGTAAAATCCTTTACAAGCAAAGAGTCACAAAGGATGTACCCTCCCTTGTTCTCTTTGAACAGCCAAGTATATGTACCCTCTACTTGAAGCAAACCACAAAGGATGTACCCTCCCTTGTGTTCACTATAACAACCAAGAAGCTACCTGCTTCTTACACAGAATTCTCAGACGGTTAGTTCTTTGAATTTAGTGTTTGGGCAAAGAATTCTCAGACAGTTAGTTCTTTGAATTCTTTGTTTGGGGAATCAAAAGAATTCTCAGACGGTTAGTTCTTTGAATTCTTTTGGCAATAGGAAGAAGGAAAGAATCAAAAGAATTCTCAGACGATTAGTTCTTTGAATTCTTTTTGGTAAGAGGGGGAAGGAATGAAGAAGAAGAATAACACAAGTTTTTGGCCAATGAACTTTTCTTGATAAAGAAAGTATTGAACAAAAACTCTTAGAAGAATGCTTTGAATGAACGAAAGAAATCTGTTTTTAAAATTCGTAAATGAATGAAAGGAATCTCTTCTATAAAATTCGTGCAATGGTCACATAATTATAGTCATTTGATGACTCAAGTTAAAGTTTGTGACTTTTGGCAATTTCTTTAAAACTAGTCACTTTAAAAGTTGTGACTCTTTTGAAAACTAGTCACTTTAAA
Organism: Glycine soja; assembly: GCF_004193775.1. NCBI lineage: Eukaryota > Viridiplantae > Streptophyta > Magnoliopsida > Fabales > Fabaceae > Glycine > Glycine soja. The sequence continues at coordinate 34,230,215 of NC_041012.1, read as the reverse complement.
AGTTGTGACTCTTTTTGAAAACTAGTTACTTTAAAAGTTGTGACTCTTAAAATTTTTTCAAAAACTAGTCACTTTAAGAATTGTGACTTTTGGTAATTTATTTTTCAAAATAAGTCACTGGTAATCGATTACCATTATAGTGTAATCGATTACACATCAACAGATGTGACTCTTCATGTTTAAATTTAAAATCAAAACATTTAGAAACACTGGTAATCAATTACATATATTGTGTAATCGATTACAAGTTTGAAATTTTTTTATCACAAGTTGTGACTCTTGAAATTTGTAATCTCAACGTTCAAAAACATCGGTAATCAATTACATGCTTATGGTAATCGATTACTGATTTGTAAATCAGTTTGAAAAGAATGTTGGCTACTGGTAATCGATTACTGACTTCTGGTAGTCGATTACCAAAGAGTAAAACTCTTGATAAAAGATTTTTCTTTGAAAAATTCTCTTGAACAAAATTGTGCTATTCAATCTTTTCTTTTGAAAAAAATCTTTTTATACTTATCTTGATGCTTTTCTTGAAGTTCTTGCATATCTTGAGTCTTCTCTTGAATCTTTACTTGAATCTTGATTGAACAACTCTTTGATTCTTAATACTTGCTTGACTCTTGATTCTTGACTTGAGTCTTTGGCATCATCAAAATAAACTTGGAAAGCTTTGCTTCCACAACATTTTCCCTTTGAGGTCTAGTGCTAGTTCCAGTATTGTTTCTAGTCTTGAACAACTAGTTGAAACCTATAGTGAACCTATAAGTGAGGATTTGAGGAGAAGTAAAAGACATAAGAGAGAGAAATCTTTTGGAGATGACTTTTATACATATCTTATTGAGGACGACCCCTTAAATTTTTCAGAGGCTATTAGTTCTACAAATGCAAAACTTTGGGAGCAAGCCATTAAGATCGAAATTGATTCTATTAAAAAGAACAATACATTGACTTTAGTTGATCTACCCGAGGGTGCAAATCCTATTGGATGCAAATGGATCTTTAAGAGGAAGTATAACTCTGATGGATCTATATATAAGTACAAGGCGAGGTTGGTTGCTAAAGGGTTTACTCAGGAACCTAACATAGATTTTTTTTATACCTTTGCACCTGTTACAAGGATTTCCTCCATTAGGATTTTGATAGCCTTAGCTTCAATCCATAAGTTAGTGATTCATCAGATGGATGTTAAGACAACTTTCTTGAATGGTGATTTAAAGGAAGAGATATATATGACTTAACCTGAGGAGTGTGTGGTGGATGGCCAAGAGAACAAAGTGTGCAAACTTTAGAAATCCCTATATGGTTTAAAACAATTGCCTAAACAATGACATGAAAAGTTTAATGAGACTTTACTTGTTGATGGTTTTTCTAGTAGTGATGCTGATAGATGCGTGTATATGAAATTTGTGAATGATGATCATGTTATTATATACTTGTATGTGGATGGCATGCTTATTTTTGGTACATGCAATGATATAATATTTAAAACTAAATCTTTCTTAGCATCTAAATTTGATATAAAAAACATGGGTGAAACAATTGTTATTTTGGGAGTTAAAGTTATAAGGAAAGGAGATAGTATATTACTATCCCAAGAGCATTATGTTGAGAAACTTCATAGGAAGTATAAATATTATGACTTTAAGTCAGTGAATACCCCTTATGATGCTAACTCTCAATTAAAGAAAAATAGAAGAGAACTAATTGCTCAAACTCAATATGCCCAAATCATTGGGAGCTTACTGCATTTAATGAACTTTTCTAGACCTGATATTGCATATGCAGTAGGAAGATTGAATAGATATACCCATAGTCCTAATCAGGATCATTGGGATGCATTTGCTAGACTCATAAGATATCTAAGAGGTACCATGGATTATGGTATTGAATATAGTGGATTTCTCATAGTACTTTAAGGATATAGCGATGCTAACTGGATCTCTGATTCAAATGAGAAAAAATCCACTAGTGGTTATGTGTTTACTCTTGGTGGTGGTGCTGTAGCTTGGAGATCAGCTAGACAAACTATCATTGCTAGATCAACAATGGAGTTGGAGATTGTTGCTCTAGAAACAGCTGGTAGTGAGGCTGAGTGGTTGAAAAATTTCCTAGCTAACATTCCTTTGGGAATGAAACCGACCCCATCAATATCTATGCATTGTGATTCCAAGTTCGCGATAACTATGGTTAAGAATAAAACATTCAATGGGAAAAACAGACATATACAATTGAGACATAATGTGGTTAAACAACTACTAAAAGATGAAACAATTTCCATAGATTATGTGAAGTCATAAGGAAACTTAGTAGATCCTTTGACAAAACCCCTAGGGAGGAATATGATATTAGAAACATCGAGGGGAATGGGACTTAAGCCACTTGAAAACAAACAAGTAACGGTAACCTAACCTTTGTGATTGGAGATCCCATGAAGAAGGTTAAGAGTAAAAACAAGTCACTTGTTAGTTCTGCTAACACTCAAATTGATTTATATCAATTTCCTTTTAGTCCTTTCCTATGGTGTGAGAAAGTGTTAGAGTTGCATTAATAAGAGGATAAACTTTATAATAAATTTTACATGTTTGAGAAAACTTTATATCTTATAAAGGTTTTAATGATTTTCATATCCCTTATGGGGTGGTGTATGATTTGCAGCATGCACCTGATGAAATCACCTATATGAGTGTCAAGTGGGGCCGCTTGCATGAGATTTTGACGAGATCTCTAGAGCACTCATGAATTCCGAGCATGCGCATGGCCTAGTAGTGCAATACAACAATAACAACAAAGACTGTGGGGGTGTCTTGTGATTGGTAGACCATTATCACACGCCAAGTGTTTTTGGTTCATATAACTTGTTACACCAACTACACTATGGGTAAAGTCCTACCAATCTAGGTCTAGTTCATATATCTTGTCATACCAAGCTCGATGCATTACACCTCATGTTAACCCAAGAATTTTCTTTTATTTATTAAATGTAATTTATTCTTTTGAAATATGTGGGGGATTGTTGTAATTTTAATGTTTATTTCAAAAGAATTTCCTTTTTAAAAAAAGATTTAATTAAAGAATATTATAAATTTATATTGGTTCAATGCTCATTTGACTTATTCAAATGTTGGAAATTTTGATAACTAACCTAATTTGTTTTTGAATGTTGGAGATTTTGTTAACTAACAATATTTGCTTTGACTATTTAAAACAATTCATTGATAATACCTTTCAATTTTGATGTGCCTGTATATTTGTTTAACTAACTAACACTCACCAATCAAGCACAACTTGTGGCACGTACGGCATGGAGAATATAAATGCAACATGTGAAAGCTCCATGGTATTATTGCTTAAGCTAAGGACCACACATATACCTTCCATATATATGCCTTTCCTGCTTACAAATAAATATAATTCCTTTTGCATTTTTTCGAATTCTTATTAATTACTTTAAACCGAATAAATCTTGATAATTAAAAAATTAAGTCATAATTTATTGGTTGAATATATCATTAACTATTTCTTTATTTTATATTTAGGTTACTAGGAAATTATCATGAATCCAATTATTTCTGCTGCGCGCTTTTGGGTTGGCCGTAGGGCTTGCTTCTATTGGACCTGGGGTTGGTCAAGGCACTGCTGCAGGGCAAGCTTTAGAAGGGATTGCATGACAACCGGAGGCAGAGGAAGAAATACGAGGTGCTTTATTACGGGTGCATACTTGAGCAACTTGGTTTGATCATTTTTTTTATTATTATTACTTTTACTACTACGGTATGGGTGTGAGAAAAAAATTTTCAAATGATATTGGTTGTTCCTCCTTTTTACTTCTATTAATCTCTGTTCCTCTTTATTCCTAGGTTGTGTATATTTGCAAGTTCTATAAATTTAACTCTGCTAAGACGTTCTTATTGTATCCTGGGAGATTTGTGTGGGATACCGCAGATAAACCTTTTAGGTCAGTGACTACCACGTCTCAAGAAGTTCAACCACGTTCATGATTTTCGACTTCAGCAACAACACATGGAAGGATTTTTGCTATTTTCAATCAAGTGGGAAGCTATATCAAAAGATAAAAGCTTGAGTATTCATATTTTCCTTTGCCCTCTATATCAAAAGATAATGTTAAGTGCAATTCAGGAATCATCAAAACATCCTACATTTTGCAATAACACTACCACTAAGCTAAAAGACCATTGTAGATTTAATTTAGCACTTCAATATAAAAAGTGTGTATAGCTTTTATGCAAAGCATCTAATAATATAATTTAGCATAGTTGTGTCCCTTATTTTTTCCAATTCAGATCAATACTATTTTTCATAATTTATATATTCTTCATCAAAGGGGTTAGGGATGGACCTCGATCCTAGAAAGTTTGCAGATTAGTGGTATCTTAAAGGGGTCGGATGGTGGTGGTAGAAGCAATATAAGTCTATTTTGGAGTGTGTCAATAATATCGAAAGCATACATATGTGGGTGCAGGTCTGTTTTGCAGTTCCATAACAACATTAGTTGCTTACGGTAAGTTCCTTTAATTTCCCACATTGTTTAATTTTAGAAGGTCAGTTTTTGGTAATTACATGTTACAGTTGAGGGGGGGATAGAGAGACCTGTCTTGAATTCTATGTTTTGGGTAATTGCATGTTATTGTTTAATTCTTTTATCAATTGTGGTCTTTATTTTTTTTGTTTCTTTTATGGTATGTTGTTAAATTTGGTGCTATGAATAAATTTAGTTGTATTAAAAGGACAATTTAGGGTAGGGGTCTATCTCTTTAACAACGATTTCAAATTTATTCTCTCTTTTGTTTTAGAGAAGGTTGAAGTGTTTCTTTCCATGCATCAAATCCCACCATATTGATTTTTTTATTTGAGATAGTCAATGGTGTAGCTAACTACTACAATGAAAATGGTAATAATATAGGTTCCAAAAATTAGTAGTTTTCCCAGCATAACATGAAGAATGTAGTATGAATAATTAACTTCCCTATCATATATTTGCCATCACAATTGTTGTGTTTTTATTTCTCTTTGTTAATATTTGCCATCACAATTGTTGTGTTTTTATTTCTCTTTGTTAATATTTGCCACTGAGATCTTACAGTAATCTTGGCATGTTGTAGTAATTTTGGCACTGTGTTAGCATTATAGTTTTGTCATAAAAAAATCAATTGGTAGCTTCTATTAACACTTTAGCAGCAAAATCCCTTGTAGATCCCACTATTTTACTCCTTGGTAGGCACTAACAATGTACAAATCTTTGTTATTGAATTTTAGTTGCGATGGTTTCCCATAATTGTGCTCCACTATATGCTGGAATTGTGTGACAACATCACCCGAGTTATGTTTTGGACTGCATATGCTACAGATCTTTGTTTTTAATGCCTTTTGGTAGTGTTGTAGATCTATTTATTATCTCTGCAATTCTTTTAGTCTCATCATTTCAAATTTTGTACAATTCTTGGGGATTTTTATACTGTAACCTGCCCTGTTGATTACAATCATGTGTAGTTGCGAGATAAAAAAATATTAAATTGTATTATTTGACATAGATTAATGTTTGCTTTATATTTTTAGTGAGAAATAGACTTGACAAGGGTCCTATAGGATTTGGAATAAGTGGTTTTTCACCCTTAGAGAATTAATTATGAATTTGATAAGATGGGTATGAGATGGAATTAATCTACAGTTTGTTTTCTTTGGCTGTGGAATGGGACTTGGTTTGAGGTAGCTGTGATAGTTACAAAATTATGAGAAAAATCTCAATGCTTTATTGAACTTTTAAGAAGTTAGCAGGAAAATTCTAACCCCAAACACTGAGTTTTCTATTTTTGGATGATTAGTTGTTTTTTTTTTTAAATGGTAGTTTAAAATTGATGAATTGTATGATGTATGTGTGAACTGGGAAACCTAACAAATCAGCTACTATCAAGCTTTTAGCCTATTATTTAACTTTAATTTGGGTGGGAGGGTTGTAATGTATTGAAATGTCTCATTCGTTTTTATCATAGCTTATATCTTATTATGCAAGTTGCTTATGCTGGTCCCCTAGATGATGAATGATCACAAAGGATTGACCACTATGAAATTTGATTCTTTGAGATCTAGTGGTGCCGAATGCTTTGACATTAACTCTACTATGTCTATGGGGGTAATAGAGCTACTAACAGAAGTATGGGAGTATTTGTTGCCAGCAGAAAGGTTGTGTTCTCAAGAAATAGGAAAGTTGGAATTCAAACGGGGAAAGATTAATAGGAGGGTTAATGAATTGATAAGTAGGTTTAAAGTTTTTATATAGAAGAGGAATTGAATGTCTTGGAGCTAATGTTATTGACTTATGCCCCAATATATGTAAAGATGAAATCATTTGTCTTAATCACACAATCAAGAGGTTGACTGTTATATATTTATGTGTTGTATGTATCCTTAAAGAAAGTTCAGATTTGACATCCAATTTCATAGTTGAGCTTGACAAAGTATTAAGTACCATCTCCATCAATTGAGCTTCGTGTTGTTTGCTGCAAGGATGAGTTTAAATTTTCTTTTATACGTTGAAATCGAATGACAAATTTATTGAATATAGAAATAATATATAAAATAAAATTCATTGAAATTTATATTTTTTTAAAAAATCAAGTAGGAAATTTACACTTGACCTAGCTACAGGATCAATTATTTATTGTAAGAGTGAAATTGAATTTCTTAATTTATTTTTATAATATTTTAAATTTTAAGATTAATTTATTTTTCCTTAACTTACTATTTTTTTACTTAACTAATGTATTGAATATTTTATTTTATCTAATTAAATTTGATTTTTAATTTTGACATGATGCTAAAAAATTAAAATCTTAAAATTTTTTATTCATAATGAAATTTTTTCTTAAAGGCCGCAAAATACAGATTGACCTCTATAAAATCTATGTCAATCTTACATGTAAATTTTATGCACATTAACGAACAAAAATTCTAATTCTTATTGGAATTAGCTAACTTTCTAGAAAAATTGTTTTTACAAGCTTATAAATAGATAGTCTCTCTAATTAATATATCATCAATAACCTTTTACATTTTTTTAATAAACTTGTACAATTTCTTCTAACCATTTTACTTTTGGGAATTTAATATATAATAATAAATTATTTTGAGCTGTATAAGTTATAATTTTACATTCTATTTTTTATGTCATATCTTAAAATCACATATGTGATACAATCTATATTAATTTTAAAACGTTAAATTATTCTCTTTATTCTGACTTTGTTAATCACATTTTTTGCAGGCAACAACGCTATTGAATTATTTTCTTTATTCTGACTTTGTTAATCCGAAACATAACCAATGTGATATTCAATCCTTTGAATTAATTAAAATTTAATTTTCATAACTTCAATCAACTAAAGTCATACTCTAATATTATGTTATCTTTGTTTGACCTTTATCTTTCAACTCAATTTGGACTTCAAATGGAGGGAAAAGTGCGATATGTTACATTACCAAAAACAACTAATATCTTAAATAAGGAGGTTTCTTATTATATAAAAATGTATACATTTTTCTATTAACACATTTAATTTTAATTATTAGGATATGACATCTTCATATGAAACGACATCAAGAAACATAAACATTATTTGTTGTTAACATTAAATCTAATGAAGATAGTAAATAAGATCATATACTCTAAGTTTCATGTTGTCTTTTAATTATAGTTTGTAATATACTAAATTGGACTTACATTTTATAATATTCTTATTTTGCATGGTATCATGTTGGTCTATAATATACAATCACATCTTATTTGCTCCTTTGAAAACATTTTCATCTTATTATTTTATTATCTTAAACTTAAATTTCTTTACAAAATGCTTATAAAAATAAGTGTTAAAAAAATGTATCAATCAAATTGATCCGTGTGTACACATGGGTGAGCAAGAGAAGTAAAAAGAGAAAAAGAAAAAAAATTGGTGGATCCATACTGCATATGAAAATGACATGTAACGGTGCAGTTATAGAATACATAATGTTACATATTCATTAAGTAAATTCAATACAAGTATAAAGTTTGGTTTTCAAAATAGAAATAAAAAACCCGAGCCAGAGTGTACAAATATGATAGCCTTTGATGTGTATGACTCATGTTTTATGGACAAACAATGTTGGAGTTTAGTGGAATGAAGCATAGTGCAACTGAGCATAATCCTATTTGCCAAATAAACAATGAAAATAGTCGCTTGTTGCTTTACTCCCGATAATGTAGACACACTTGTTGAACCTCGTTAAATCTCATGTTCGTGTGTGTGCATGTTTATTCTAATTTTTAGAATTCTGATTGCTATTGCTAATAGGGCTAAGCATCAGTCAGATTTGGGCCTGAAATGGTTGATCTGACCAAAATCGACCACGCTAATATTTGACCCATATTCGACCGTGAGAAGCTTTAGTTACGTCTAGTTTAAATTTTTTGGTTCACAAGTTTAGTTGACTAGGTAGAAACGGGTTGAAGACAACAACTTTCATTGTAGAACCACCGACAACAACTGCAAATCAAAGGTCGGCATAAAAATCAAAAACACAATGATGAAAAAGAAGAATAATACAAAAGGAATCAAAACCAAAGATGAAGAAATAGAAGTGAACAATGATGCAACAATGCAATAATGAGGATGAAACTCCCCTTCTCAATATGGCGGGTTCAAACACACATCTCATAGCTGCCAACACATCAAAGAACAACACCGTTCATGCTAACAAAAATGTAAAGATGTTAGCGCTAGAGTATGGTGAGGGTGTTACTCAACAGTGGCAGAATGCAGACAATGATATAGGGAGGGCGATAGCTTTTCCTTCTCTCTAGACTAAGTTTAAACTTTATGCTTATAACTAGTGATTACACGAGAGTGAGGTTGATGACTTGATGTTCAACTCTTTGACAACTCTAAACTTGTATAATCATTTACTTTGGAAATATGAATTTTGAACCAAACAAAAGTAAAGTGCAAGCTAATTGTTATACATGATTTTCAATTTGCACCCGCCTGAACTTAACTATTTGAATTTGATTCTTAAAGTTTTTCAACTCATGGCTTGAATTCACTTGCCTGAAATACATATTTTCGGGGCGGTTTGGATGGTTTCGGTTGGGTTCTCTTTTCTTGCTCACCCGTAATTGCTAGTAGTCTTTTTATTTTCATTTTTTTTCCTTTTTGATTTGATTGATTTTTATTTTTTATTTTTATCAATTTAGTGATTTAGAACTTAGTTTGACTTTGAACATCCACAATCATAGATGGACCTACATAGAATTCAATGGGTGGAAATGTACCTCTTGACTTTAAGAAAAATACATGTGTATATTATGAAGTTGTGGATGGGTAAAACAACTTTTGACACGAAAGAAATAATTATTATGGTGCATTTATGCACTACTAGAAAAAAAGCCTTTTAGACCCTGGTTTTACGACGGTTATACAAAGACCGATGTAGTAAGTAAAGCGGTGATATTTTTGTAAATAATTGTAACTTTTTAAAGGCGGTTTCCTAAAAAATGACTTTAAAAATGCTTTACAACATCATTTTTTTAAAACCATCTTTGAAAACATTGTTTTTCTACTTTTTGTTGTTGATGTGGCACATTTTAATTGGGCTAGCTTGGGGAACCCTAAATCAATAAAATTTTTGTCTCTTCAGTTTTCAGTTCCACTTCCGACAAGAAGTGTGCATGACCCTGGACTTCCATACGAACAAGAAGCTTCTGGAGGAAGTGGCGATAATCCCATCAAAGAGGCTAAGGAACAAGATCGTGGGGTTCTCGACGCACCTGATGAAGCGCATCTAGAAGGGCCCCATGCATGGCATCTCCCTCATGCTCTAGGAGGAGGAGCGCGAGTGCCGCATGGACTTCGTCCCCGACGTCTTCGCCATCAACACCGACCACATCGAGGTCGACAAGGAAACCCTCGACATGCTCCACTCCCTCGGTATCAATGACATCCCCGGTATCACCCAGGTTGACCCTGTCCCTGTTCAGCAGAGCTTCCCCTTCACCAGGAGGTATTGATGATGATGAAGGCTCTTCTGCTTTGAGAAATAAGACTTTGTTTTATGCTTCTCGTTTTGTGTTTTCGTGGTTTTTATTCTATTTTATTTCGTAACCTAGAAACTAGAATGCATATTCTCGGATTTGGGGGAAAATTGTAAGCCCTATTTTAGGCTTGAAATTGAACGTGTCGGTCTCATTATAATGTCTTAATATAGATATAAGACTTTGTTTTGTCATCTTAAATTCGTACTTTTTCCCTTGCCTCAACATGTGTTTGTAATTCTATAGAAATTTATTTTCAGATTATCTGCCTTAGCGCCACTACCAACAAACTTGCAAACATACAGAAGCAAGCAGAGGAATATGCGACTTTGGTCATGGAAGAACTAGACCCTGAAGACACAAGATTTATCATGGTAATTAGTAATTGGATAAGCCTATTAGTCTTAAAACAGGAATCAAAATGTTTTCACTATTATAGATTCTCATCTTAGCCACATTTCTTTGGCCATTTGGTGGTTATTAATGTGAAAACAGGTAAACTATCTAGAGATGCTCTTGTTGCATGGACCAAGCCATTCTACTAGAGGAGATAGCAAGTACCTGAGTCAAATGCTAAGCTTAAAGCTTAAGCCTATAGATGAAGACAATCCTATTAAGAGGTGGTACAAAAACACCAAGTACTTCCTGCAGGACAATTGGCAGAGAACCTAGGTATTGCTACTGTGGATTGGCGTGATGTTAGGTCTATTTGCCTACAAATTTGTGCAGTATAGGAGAAAAGCTGCATATGAGGTGATGGGCCATTGTGTATGCATGGCCAAAGGTGCAGCCAAAACACTTAAATTAAAGGTGACTAAAAAGGAACATATGTATCTACTTTGTTCTAATGTTTGTTGAGACTTAGTAGCTTTCATAGGTCAATAAGGTAATGAAAGTTGAAGTAGTAAGAACATAATGAGAGTATTTTTTTTACAGTGTATAGCTGTGGCAGTAACAATTGAAGTTGGTATACATGGCATCTACCATCTTGCTTGTGACTTTCCTCGCCTTCTTGATGCAAGTAGTGAAAAGTACAAGCTCATGGAACCTTTTTTCGGAGATCAACCATCAAGTTATTGGTTTTTTTGTCAAATCATGGGAAGGAGTAACAAGGATTATCATGGTTTTTCTAATGGCAATAGCCTTCACTTTAGCCACCCCTAGGTTCACTTTACCTAAGATTATCATTGTTAGTGTCTTCTGATTAATACTGTGGGGACTTGTTATATGTGTTTTGTAGACTTGGATGTATTTGGCTATTCCCATCATGATTTACCTATCAGAAAGGTTGACTAGAGCACTCAGATCAAGCATCAAGCCTGTGAGAATATTAAAGGTGAGCCTTGAATAATTTAATCACTCATTATATGTAAGAAATATATGGTCCCATAATTCCATTGAATAAATTTTTGACTAATCTATAAAGTAGGATACATAAAAAGATTCTCGAAAGGTATGTCTTACCACATTTTCACTGCACAATTTGAAGGTGGCTGTTTATCCTGTAAATGTGTTGTCTCTTCACATGTCAAAGCCCTAAGGATTTAGATACAAGAGTGGACAATACATGTTTCTCAATTGTGTTGTTGAGTCTCCATTTGAATGGTATAAATTTGAAGGTAGTTCAATAACTATTGTCTTTTATATTTAATTTTGCATCTAAATACCACCCTCAAGGTACTTGTACCCCCACTATTTTTCATCTTATTATTTCCCAATATCTAAGTTGATATTATTATTTATGATTTCACAGGCATCCATTTTCTATAACCTTCGCCCCTGGTGATGACTACCTTAGCGTTCATATCAGAACACTTGGTGATTGGACCTGGAGTCTCAAAGTCAAGTTCTCAGAGGTGAATTCAGGTTAACTTTTGTTGGATAATATGATTTGGATAATACTAATTTACATAGCAAAACTCACAAATCCTTACATTATTACATTTGTTTATCTATGGGTGCAATATCACATAAATTTTATTTTTTCATTGTTATTTTTTTATGCTTTTTAAGTTAATAATTAGTCCTACTTTTTATTATCGGGGCATTGTTTGTGTGTATAAAGATTGTGTTTTGATCTTCACCCCTTTTGTTGCCAAATGACTACAACAATTGCTATTGAAGATGTGAGAAGAGAGGTGAAAATACTTTGAGCTTTGAATGGACACAATAATCTAATATAGTTCTATGATGCATTTGAAGACTGGATTTTGGAATTTCTAGATAGCCTTTAATTTAGTCTTTTTGTTTCCTTTTGATGGTTTTGTTTGATTTTTCTTTTCCCTTTTGGTTTCATACATCATTCAGTTGCAGTATATAGGTCAATATAAGCCATGAATATATGACATAACTTTTTGCTGTTTCATTCAGTTCACCAGTTACTTGGGAATAACTCAAGCATTAAACTAGCTTATTCAACATAGGTTTTAGTATTTAAAAAACAAAGTAAATTACAGAAAAATAAATTCCATGAAGAAATTACTTTCCCATATAAACCCCTTTGTTTGTATAGTATGAATGAATAACTAATATATTCAAGATTTCAAGGATAATTCTAACCCCCTTGCCATTTTCTTCAGAACCAGAAGCAATATCATGAACTTGGGGTTGGGGTTAATCTAACTCATAGTTACCAAAGCATACAAAAAAGGATTGGTTCCATATATGTCGAGTCAGTAAAAAAGAAAATTATCCTGAATTACTAGTTTTAGGAATGCAACTGAGAGTTTCTCCAAAACACACTAAATGTTAGTATTGTGCTAGAATGAACTATGAGGCAAATTTTATCACAAGGGTAGAGCTACTGCATGGCTTCATGAATAGAGTATGAAACCTGAATTATATTTAGCATCCATGTTGATCTATATTGTTGTGACTACTTTTATAAATAGTAAAAACAAACTTTTCTTCAAGTTTGATTCTGTTAGTCAAGGTGCTAATAACTTTTCTTCAAGTTTGCAGATATAGATACCAAATACCATAGGGACAAACAAATCATACTTGTGGCAGTGCTGATATTTGGTCTGGTGTGGTGAACAATAGTGATATCTTTTGCTCTTCAGGATCCTACTGTTGTGACATCCTGAAATTTCTACCCGGAATTTTGTAAGCGTTATATTTTAAATATATATATATATATATATATATATGTGTATTATTCAGTGTATATATATATATATTCTTGGTAGAAGTATGTACATTGGGGGAAAGATACGCGAGTTAGACTAATTAACAAAGAGTAACCCATAACTGAACGGTTATAGATTAATTCTCAATTAATTAGTCTAAAAATTATCTTTTTGCGTACAATTTAAATTTAACAAAACCAACCTCTGAACCACGCTCAGGGTCTCATTCTGAGCGTTTTGATATATATATTGCCTACTTTTGAAAACGGGCCCCGACGGGTGCAGAGAAACGTGGGGAACTGGAACTAGAGAGGCGGCATGCAAATCGAGGCAGGATTTCAGCATTCAAAAGGTCAAAATTTTTCCTCTCCTTATGGATGAGTATGAAGTCACATCAAGAGAAAAAGATGGACCCTTTTGTTCCACTTAAAAGAGGACACGTGGCAAGTGCCTTTTAAAAAAAAGGAAAAAGAAAATCTTTTTTAAAATAAAAGCCAAATTTCTCTCTCCTTCTTCAGAAATTTCAGAAGCTTTTCCTCTCTTCCCACGTTGCTTTTCTTCTTCCTTCTTCTCCACCATTGTTGTCCATTGAAGCTCCAAAATTCCTTCTCATTTCTACTCTAAATTGCAAGGAGAAGCCATTTTCGGAGTCTTGGAGCACACCTCTACATTGTGGGGCTTCGAATTTCAAGTATGGGTGGACTTCTTCTCACATGAAATTCGTGGGTGTTGGGTATTTGGGAGATATGATGGGTAATTCTACTAGGTTATTGCCTTAGGGTAGTCATTTGTGAAGGAATTTGTTGAAATCATGCTAAACTTGACATATTTGATGTGAGTAAAATTACCCATGCCGATTTAGGGTTTTATGATGATGCTTTGCGATGTATGTATGCTGAAATTGTTGATAGAAAACTGGTAGAGATGATGGGGAGAGTTAACTTAGGGTTAAATGTGAGAATGATAATGTTGTAGGTAGAAAAGTGTGAGATTTGAGGGTTAGAAAAGCCAAATTTGGGGTTAGTGGAAATTGGAGTCTAAAGTGAGTTGATCCTAGTTTAAAATGTCAATTAGGACTTGTAGGAAAGCTTAGGCAAAACAAATAAGAAAAATGAGTGACAAATGTGAAAGAAAAGAGCCATTTCTAGGGTAAATTGGGTGTTGAGAGGCCACATTTTGAATAGGTGGAGTTTTTGCCTTAAAACTAGTTTGAGCAAGTTTAAATCAATGTTATAGACATGATTGGGATGAGAGTTTACCCCAAAATTACCCAATTCTCATTTTCACTTCTCAAACCTTGAGAATTCACTAAATTGGTGGGTTTTGGATACCTATATTTTGATTTGCCTTGGTCTGAAGTTTGCTTTTGGTTTAAATATGATTTATACATGATTTAGGACTTGTAGGATCCAATTTGAGCAAAATTGGATGTGGGCAAGTTGGATTTCGAAATTTACCCTATTATGCAGAAAAATGCTGTTGAATTGTGCAGCAGATTATTAACATGTGCAGAAAAATGCTTGTGCATTGCTGGTTATGGGAAAGGTAGTATATCTCGTGTTCTAGGCATTTTCGAGCCGATCCCAACGGTCAAAATGCATATTTATGTACTAGGAACCTCCAGTAAAATTTTCAAGGCGATCCAACGGTTGAAGAATCGGAACAAAGAGAGTGTTACTGGGGTATTTGAGTAGGGAAAACTGTGGAATTTGAATGAGTTTTGGGCAGAGTTTTCTGCCTCTACTATGTTTTCTTGGTTTAGGGTAGCTTCATGATAAATGAAATTGAATTGTTTGGATATTGTGGAAGATTGGATGGGTTGATGGGGACCCGGTGTTGAGAGGAACAAGGATAAGGGCTACGTAGGAGTGCGTGAGCTCAGTTGAAAGGTGGGCAACTGGGGATGGTGTGTTTATGTTTGACTTGTGGAAGTGGGAGAGTTGATTTGCGCCATCGCCCGATCTCCACCTAGTACCACATATGACGGGTACCCCATAATCCACTAAGCTTGATGTGAGAAAGTGTGGAAGAGTCAGTCTTCCTACTTTTGTTTGTTGACCATAGAGTGGTACCTGGAGATATGTCGCGGGGATCAGGAGACCTTGGGGACGTCAGGTGGGGTGCTATTGCCCAAAACCAAGCTTGACCAATCCCGACCCAACCCGAGCATAGTCAGTCAGTGAGAACCTGTGACGTACCTAAACAGGCGAGCTCCTGGCAGTCAACCAATAAAAGAACAAAGTCCACGAAGCAAGGAGGCTTGTGTGGCAACTGGCCAGCTATGTATCTTGGGTGGTATCTGAAATTTAGCCTCTGGCAATCGATTACCAAGGGTGTGGAATCGATTACAGGGCTTAAAAATGGAGACAGGAGGTTAAATGGCCTCTGGTAATCGATTTCCAAGTGTGTGTAATCGATTACAGGGCTTACAAATGCAGACAGAATGTTAAATGGCCTTTGGTAATTGAATACCATTTAGGGGTAATCGATTACACAATGTAATTTGTAGATTTCCATGTGCAAAGGCTGAGTAATTCGTGTTTGGGCACTGATAATCGATTACATACTTTGGTAATCGATTACGAGAGAGGAAATCCCTCGAGAGAGACCTTTTGACTCTGCGTAGCGGTTATGGGATGCATTGTAGTGTTACCTGTAGTTAGATTTCTTGTGAAAGAGTCTACCCTCTTCCTTTTATCTCATGTAGATCGCGATGGCAGCGCAGTTGATCCATGATCGTGTTGTGATGGAGTGCCTAGAGGGTGTTTGGGAGACCCTCGAAGGCAATGAGAGGTGCCGATTCCGTGGCACAATTCGACTCACTGCTACTTCATTAGTTCATCCGGAGGAACCCGCACGCACACTTTAGCAGCCTGTGGAATAGATATTACCTACACCTACTCCTTATCGACTAGTGGAGCTAGTTCAAGTGATAGAGGTGTCATCCTCTGAAGAGGATCTTGAAGAGGACCCAGAGGAGTTATCTCCTGAACCTGCTATGGACGCCCTTGATTTACCTGAGGATGATGAAGACCCACTCATTGATGTTGATTCTCCAGAGGATATTATGTCAGCATCTGAGGTAGACTCTATAGAGGAGAGTGGCCCAGGAGGAACAACGAATAGTGACGACTCTTCATTGTAGTAGACGGCTCCTTAGACTAGGCGTACATACTTTTTGTGGGTGGGTATATCTAGTTTAGACTGCTAGGTTTACTCTTTTGATTTTTGGGTGGGTAGACCTATTGTATAGAAATTTTGATGATTGTATATAATGTGGTTGAAGTCACCACAGTGGTTACCTTGCTCTGGATGTCACTATGTTATTTTGCAAACTCCCATATTTTGGACAGTTTTAGATGATAAATATAATTATGTTTAATCTTGTTATTTGAAAAGGAAGTGTTAACAAATTTTATTTGAAAAGAGTTTACCGACCGTATCTTATTATTTCTCACGTGACGACCTAAAATGATGGCTGATATATTTTTGAAAGAGAAAAAAATAGTTTGGAGGTTATGAGTTATCAGAAAGAAATGAATCCGAATAGAGTTGTGAACTGACCATTCAGGACTCTATAGTGATAATTTTCCTTCTGAATTTAATTATCGTGAAATGAATAACAGTGCGAAAAAAAAATGAGAGAGAGAAAAATAAATTTTTTTTCCATGGTTTCTGCTATTTAATTTATTACTATTAAACCAGTCATTATTTAGGGATTGCACAATTGGTGGTATCAGAGCCAAAGTTGGATTCTAGTGAACCTGTTCATGGTCTTACTGTGTGAATGTTGTGTGTCTCTGAAGCTTGGAAGTAGGTTTCGGGGAGTGACGTTAAGTCACAAATTGTGTGTGATTCTACCTTCTTGTCTTAAGCAAGAATGTGCAATTGACTTAGTAGAATTGTTGTGTATATATATATGGAGAGAGAGATATTGTTGTAACTGTCATAACCTATATGGTACACTCTCTCAGTAGAATTTCTTGGGTACTAATAGCTTCCCTACAGGTTAGGTATGGCAAGACATGGTAGGGATGAAAACCGTGATGTCCTAGACCGCATCACAGCTGTGCTGGAAACTCTAGTGCAGGAACGTGATGTGGAGCCGGCAGAGTATCGGGGACTCATGGCTTTCCGTAAGAACCACCCGCCAAAGTTCAGTGGGAACTATGATCCAGAAGGTGCTAGGTTGTGGTTAGCTGAGACTGAGAAGATTTTCGAGGCGATGGGTTGCCTTGAGGAGCATAAGGTCCCTTATGCGACGTTCATGCTCCAAGGAGAAGCTGAGAACTGGTGGAAGTTCGTGAAACCTGCATTAGCAGCACCTGGAGGCGTGATTCCTTGGAATGCCTTCAAGGAAAAATTCCTAGACAACTATTTTCCATGAGATCTTAGGAAGCGAAAGGCAAGGGGATTTCTGGATTTGAAGCAGGGAAACATGTCCGTTGGAGAATACACGGCCAAATTTAATGAACTTCTACAGTACTGGCCTCAATACCAAGATGCTCGAAACAAAGAAGACTTATGTGCTCAGTTTGAGAATGGGCTTCGACTGGAGATTCAACAGGCAGTTAGTTACATGCAGATCACAGATTTCAATCAACTGGTGACGAAGTGCTGAATATTTGAGGACAAGATGAAAGAGAGGCAAGCTAGAGGCTTTGGAGGACCACAAAGAAGCCACCCTTTTAGAGGAAACAGTAATAAGAGGATGAAGCCATATTCTAGCAACAAGGGGAAACAACCTATGGCTACGTCCAACATGAGCTTGTCAAAGGGGACTGGGGTACAGTGTTTTCAGTGCGGAGGACCGCATTTTAAGAGAAATTGCCCACAACTCCAGCAGACACAGGAGAATCGTTGCTATGTTTGTGGCAAGGTGAGCCATTATGCTCGAGAGTGTAGAATGACTGGGAAACCGACGGTAACTGCCAATTCTAACACCGCCAATCGTGGATCTACTAATCCCACAAGGAGCAGTAATGTTAGCAACAACAACAACACTAGTGGTGGAAGACCAAAGGTACCCTCCCGGGTATTTGCTATGAGTGGATCAGAAGCTACTGCCTCCGATGATTTGATACAGGGTAAGTGTTTGATTGCTGATAAACTGCTAGATGTACTCTATGATTCGAGTGCCACGCATTCGTTCATATCTCATGCATGTGTGGAGAGGTTGGGGTTATGTACGACGGAGTTACCATATGATATGGTGGTGTCTACTCCGACTAACGAGTCTGTAACCACCTCTCGGGTGTGTTTGAAGTGTCCTATAACTGTTGAGGGTCGATCTTTTATGGCGGATTTGATTTGCCTACCTTTAGCTCATCTAGATGTGATCTTGGGAATGGACTGGTTATCTACTAACCATATCTTTCTAGACTGCAAAGAGAAGATGCTAGTATTTGGTGGAAATGTAAGTCCAAATGAACCATCGAAAGAGAATGCTGCCAACGATGGAGTGGGGGATGTTCGAACCTACATGGTGTTGTTCTCCATGAACATGGAAGAGGTCTCTGAAGTTAGCAGTATACCGGTGGTGTCAGAATTTCCAGAGGTCTTTCCTGATGACATTTGTGAATTACCACCTGAGAGAGAAGTGGAATTCATTATTAACTTGGTGCCTGGGGTGAATCCAGTGTCGATCGCGCCCTATAGGATGTCTCCAGTAGAACTAGCAGAGGTGAAGGCACAGGTGCAGGATCTCTTAAGTAAACAATTTGTTCGTCCAAGCGTATCACCGTGGGGAGCGCCGGTCTTATTGGTTGAAAAAAAGGATGGAAGTATGAGGATGTGCGTAGACTACCGGCAGCTGAACAAAGTCACTATCAAGAACAAATATCCCCTACCGAGGATAGATGATTTAATTGATCAATTGAGGGGAGCGACGGTATTTTCAAAGATCGATTTGCGATCGGGGTATCATCAAATCCGAGTTAAGAAGGAAGATATCCCAAAGACTGCGTTTCGGACTCGGTATGGGCATTATGAGTATTTTGTCATGCCATTTGGAGTGACTAATGCTCCGGCTATCTTCATGGACTATATGAACCGTATATTCCATGATTACTTAGATTAGTTCGTGGTTGTGTTCATTGATGATATCCTAGTGTATTCAAGGAATAAGGAGGAGCATGAAAAGCACTTGAGAATTGTGTTGCATATCCTGAGGGATAGGAAATTGTTCGCCAAATTGTCGAAATGTGAATTTTGGTTAGAGAAAGTGCAGTTCTTGGGGCACGTGATTTCTAAAGACGGGGTTGCGGTGGATCCGATTAAAGTGGAGTCGATTATGGAGTGGCAACAACCGACAACTCCAACAAAAGTTTGAAGTTTCTTGGGGTTGGCCGGCTATTATAGGAAATTCATTGAGGGATTTTCTAAGTTAGCGCTAATCCTAACTAAGCTGACTCGTAAGAATGAGAAGTTTGTCTGGAATGAGAAATGTGATCAAAGCTTCCAAGAGTTGAAGAGGCGGTTGACAACAGCTCCAGTGTTAATTTTGCCTGACCCTAAGAGACCATTTGAAGTGTATTGCGATGCGAGCAGACAAGGCTTAGGGTGTGTATTGATGCAGGAGGGAAGGGTAGTGGCTTATGCTTCACGCCAATTGCGTCCTCATGAAGTTAACTATCCGACCCATGATTTGGAACTAGCAGCTGTGGTCTTTGCATTAAAGATTTGGAGGCACTATTTATACGGTACTCGTTTTGAAGTTTTCAGCGATCACAAGAGCCTCAAATACTTGTTCGATAAGAAGGAACTCAATATGAGGCAACGAAGATGGATGGAGTTCCTCAAGGATTATGATTTTGGTCTTTCCTACCATCCAGGAAAGGCTAATGTAGTAGTCGACGCGCTAAGCCGGAAGTCTTTATATGTTGCGACCATGATGATTCTGGAACAGAGATTGATAGAGAAATTTTGAGATCTGAATCTAGCAATCGAGATGCGACCCAAGAGCTTATTTGTGGGAGCGTTGCAGATCACCAATGAATTCGTAGATCACATACGCGAGGCTCAAGAGGATGACCCGTTTCTGCAAGGCAAAGTGTTAGATGCAATGGGAGGTAAGGATGTGGAGTTTAAGAAGGACACAACCGGGTTAATTAGATTCAAGGGGAGGATATGTGTACCGCCTTTAGATGATTTGAAAGTTAAGATCTTGGAAGAAGCACATAAAAGCTGTCTTAGTTTCCATCCAGGGATGACTAAGATGTACCAAGATTTGAAGAGAAGTTTTTGGTGGCATGGCATGAAGAAAGATGTAGCTGAATATGTAGCAAAATGTTTGACATGTCAAAAGGCTAAGGCTGAGCACCAGCGACCATAAGGAGAATTAAAGCCACTAGAAATTCCGGAATGGAAATGGGAGAGCATATCTATGGATTTTGTATCTAGTTTACCCAAGATGAGTCGTGGACATGATGCTGTGTGGGTCATAGTAGATCGACTCACCAAATCTGCTCATTTTATTCCGGTAAATATGAAATATAAAATGGAGAAGTTAGTAGAGTTGTATATCAAAGAAGTAGTAAGGTTGCATGGAATTCCTTCCAGTATTGTATTAGACAGGGACCCGAGGTTTACCTCGCGATTTTGGACAAGTCTACATGAAGCATTGGGGACAAAGCTGAAGCTCAGTTCAGCTTATCATCCTCAAACAGATGGCCAGACTGAACGAACCATTCAGACTCTAGAAGATCTACTCCGGGCGTGTATTATAGAGCAACAAGGCAGTTGGATGGAATGTTTGCCATTGATTGAATTTACTTACAACAACAGCTACCAAGCCAACATTGGTATGGCTCCTTTTGAAGCTCTATATGGACAAAAGTGCAATACTCCTCTTTGTTGGTACGATGATGGGGAAGCAGTACTCCTTGGGCCTGAAATGCTACAACAAATTACCGAACAAGTGAAATTGATTCGAGAGAAAATAAAAGCATCCCAGGATAGGCAGAAGGGCTATTATGACAAAAGAAGAAATCCATTAGATTTTCAGGAAGGAGAACATGTGTTTTTGAAGGTTTCTCCTGTAACTGGAGTCGGGAGAGCTCTCAAATCTAGGAAGCTGACGCCCAAGTATCTGGGTCCATATCAAATTTTGAAGAAGGTTGGGCCTATAGCTTATCAAATCGCTTTACCTCCGAGCTTATCGAATTTGCACCCTGTGTTTCATGTCTCTCAACTGAGACAATACAACCCGGATCCATCACATGTACTCACGCTGGACGAAGTACAAGTGAAGGATAACCTCACCTATAAAGCATGACCTCAGGAGATTACTGATCGAAGAATGAAGTCGCTGAGAGGAAAAGAGATCGCGTTGGTGAAAGTGCAGTAAGGACCCGACGAGGGTGATTCAACCTGGGAGTTAGAGGATAGGGTGAGAGAATTGTACCCAAGTTTGTTCCTAGAGTAGTTTATTTCGGGGACGAAATTCCTTAAATGGTGGGAGTATTGTGACATCCTGGAATTTCTACCCAGAATTTTGTAAGCGTTATATTTTAAATAATTATATATATATATATATATATATATGTGTGTGTGTGTGTGTGTGTGTGTGTGTGTGTGTGTGTGTGTGTGTGTGTGTGTGTGTGTGTGTGTGTGTGTGTGTATGTATGTATTATTCAGTGTATATATATATATTCTTGGTAGAAGTATGTACATTGGGGGAAAGATACGCGGGTTAGACTAATTAACAAAGAGTAACCCATAACCGAACAGTTATAGATTAATTCTCAATTAATTAGTCTAAAAA
Organism: Glycine soja; assembly: GCF_004193775.1. Lineage (NCBI taxonomy): Eukaryota > Viridiplantae > Streptophyta > Magnoliopsida > Fabales > Fabaceae > Glycine > Glycine soja. The sequence goes on along the minus strand of NC_041012.1, from coordinate 34,208,239 downwards.
TTATCGTTTTGCGTACAACTTAAAATTTAACAAAACCAACCTTTGAACCACGCTCAGGGTCTCATTTTGAGCGTTTTGATATATATATTGCCTACTTTCAAAAACGGGCCCCGAAGGGTGCAGAGAATCGCGGGTAACTAGAACTTGAGAGGCGGCATGCAAACCGAGGCAGGATTTCAGCATTCAAAAGGTCAAAATTTTTCCTCTCCTTATGGATGAGTATGAAGTCACATCAAGAGAAAAAGGTGGACCCTTTTGTTCCACTTAAAAGAGGACACGTGGCAAGTGCCTTTTAAAAAAAAGGAAAAAAAAATCTTTTTTAAAATAAAAGCCAAATTTCTCTCTCCTTCTTCAGAAATTTCAGAAGCTTTTCCTCTCTTCCCACGTTGCTTTTCTTCTTCCTTCTTCTCCACCATTGTTGTCCATTGAAGCTCCAAAATTCCTTCTGATTTCTACTCCAAATTGCAAGGAGAAGCCATTTTTGGAGTCTTGGAGCACACCTCTACATTGTGGGGCTTCAAATTTCAAGTATGGGTGGACTTCTTCTCACATGAAATTCGTGGGTGTTGGGTTTTTGGGAGATATGATGGGTAGTTCTACTAGGTTATTGCCTTAGGGTAGTCATTTGTGAAGGAATTTGTTGAAATCATGCTAAACTTGACATGTTTGATGTGAGTAAAATTACCCATGCTGATTTAGGGTTTTATGATGATGCTTTGTGATTTATGTATGCTGAAATTGTTGATAGAAAACTGGTAGAGATGATGGGGAGAGTTAACTTAGGGTTAAATGTGAGAATGATAATGTTGTAGGTAGAAAAGTGAGATTTGAGGGTTAGAAAAGCCAAATTTGGGGTTAGTGGAAATTGGAGTCTAAAGTGAGTTGATCCTAGTTTAAAATGTCAATTAGGACTTGTAGGAAAGCTTAGGCAGAACAAATAAGAAAAATGAGTGACAAATGTGAAAGAAAAGAGCCATTTTCTAGGGTAAATTGGGTGTTGAGAGGCCAAATTTTGAATAGGTCGAGTTTTTGCCTTAAAACTAGTTTGAGCAAGTTTAAATCAATGTTATAGACTTGATTGGGATGAGAGTTTACCCCAAAATTATCCAATTCTCATTTTCACTTCTCAAACCTTGAGAATTCACTAAATTGGTGGGTTTTGGATACCTATATTTTGATTTGCCTTGGTCTGAAGTTTGCTTTTGGTTTAAATATGATTTATACATGATTTAGGACTTGTAGGATCCAATTTGAGCAAAATTGGATGTGGGCAAGTTGGATTTCGAAATTTACCCTATTATGCAGAAAAATGTTGTTGAATTGTGCAGCAGATTTTTAACATGTGCAGAAAAATACTTGTGCATTGCTGGTTATGGGAAAGGTAGTATATCTCGTGTTCCAGGCATTTGCTAGCAGATCCCAACGGTCAAAATGTAGAGTTATGTACTAGGAACGTCCAGTAAAACTTTCAAGGCGATCCAACGGTTGAAGAATCGGAACGAAGAGAATGTTACTGGGATATTTGAGTAGGGAAAACTGTGGAATTTGAATGAGTTTTGGGCAGAGTTTTCTGCCTCTACTCTGTTTTCTTGGTTTAGGGTAGCTTCATGATAAATGAAATTGAATTGTTTGGATATTATGGATGCTTGGAGGGGTTGATGGGGACCCGATGTTGAGAGGAACGAGGATAAGGGCTACGTAGGAGTGCGTGAGCTCAGTTGAAAGGTGGGCAAGTGGGGATGGTGTGTTTATGTTTGACTTGTGGAAGTGGGAGAGTTGATTTGCGCCATCGCCCGATCTCCACCTAGTACCACATATGACGGGTACCCCATAATCCACTAAGCTTGATGTGAGAAAGTGTGGAAGAGTCAGTCTTCCTACTTTTGTTTGTTGACCATAGAGTGGTACCTGGAGATATGTCGCGGGGATCAGGAGACCTTGGGGACGTCAGGTGGGGTGCTATTGCCCAAAGCCAAGCTTGACCAATCCCGACCCAACCCGAGCATAGTCAGTCAGTGAGAACCTGTGACGTACCTAAACAGGTGAGCTCCTGGCAGTCAACCAATAAAAGAACAAAGTCCACGAAGTAAGGAGGCTTGTGTGGCAGCTGGCCAGCTATGTATCTTGGGTGGTATCTGAAATTTAGCCTCTGGCAATCGATTACCAAGGGTGTGGAAACGATTACAGGGCTTAAAAATGGAGACAGGAGGTTAAATGGCCTCTGGTAATCGATTTCCAAGTGTGTGTAATCGATTACAGGGCTTACAAATGCAGACAGAATGTTAAATGGCCTCTGGTAATCGAATACCAATGTCGATTACACAGGGTGATAGGGCACTGGTAATCGATTACCATTTAGTGGTAATCGATTACACAATGTAATTTGTAGATTTCCATGTGCAAAGGCTGAGTAATTTGTGTTTGGGCACTGGTAATCGATTACATACTTTGGTAATCGATTACGAGAGAGGAAATTCCTCGAGAAAGACCTTTTGACTATGCGTAGCGGTTATGGGATGCATTGTAGTGTTACCTGTAGTTAGATTTCTTGTGAAAGAGTCTACCCTCTTCCTTTTATCTCTTGTAGATCGCAATGGCAGCGCAGTTTATTCATGATCGTGTTGTGATGGAGTGCCTAGAGGGTGTTTGGGAGACCCTCGAAGGCAATGAGAGGTGCCGATTCCGTGGCACAATTCGACTCACTGCTACTTCATTAGTTCATCCGGAGGAACCCGCACGCACACTTCAGCAGCTTGTGGAATCGATATTACCTACACCTACTCCATATCGACTAGTGGAGCTAGTTCAAGTGATAGAGGTGTCATCCTCTGAAGAGGATCTTGAAGAGGACCCAGAGGAGTTATCTCCTGAACCTGCTATGGACGCCCTTGACTTACCTGAGGATGATGAAGACCCACTCATTGATGTTGATTCTCCAGAGGATATTATGTCAGCATCTGAGGTAGACTCTACAGAGGAGAGTGGCCCTGGAGGAACAGCGAATAGTGACGACTCTTCATTGTAGCAGACGACTCCTTAGACTAGGCGTACATACTTTTTGTGGGTGGGTATATCTAGTTCAGACTGCTAGGTTTACTCTTTTGATTTTTGAGTGGGTAGACCTATTGTATAGAAATTTTGATGATTGTATATAATGTGGCTGAAGTCACCACAGTGGTTACCTTGCTCTGGATGTCACCATGTTATTTTGCAAACTCCCATATTTTGGACAGTTTTAGATGATAAATATAATTATGTTTAATCTTGTTATTTGAAAAGGAAGTGTTAACAAATTTTATTTGGAAAGAGTTTACCGATCGTATCTTATTATTTCTCACGTGACGACCTAAAATGATGGTTGGTATATTTTTGAAAGAGAAAAAAATAGTTTGGAGGTTATGAGTGATCAGAAAGAAATGAATCCGAATAGAGTTGTGAATTGGCCATTCAGGACTCTATAATGATAATTTTCCTTCTGAATTTAATAATCGTGAAATGAATAACAGTGCGAAAAAAAATGAGAGAGAGAAAAAGAAATTTTTTTTCCATGATTTCTGCCATTTAATTTATTACTATTAAACCAATCATTATTTAGGGACGCCACAATTGCCCGACTACAACACGCAAAGTTTCTTGTGACAGTGGGTATTGATTTATCCCATACCTTATTTTTCTCATGTTTAAATTATCTGAATTTCCTTTTTTTGCAATATAATGTCCTCTAAAGAAAACTCCATTATTACATGCTACTACTTTCATGTCCATTATAACCAACCTTGCACTGACTATTGAGCATTCACACTCATTAGTTTTTTCCCAATTTCAGAGATTATTGCAGGAAGGGTTCTACTCACCAAAATCATATGTTTTCTTTTTTTCTTTTTTTTATATATCATAAGTATAATTTATTCCATCACTATTTGTGTTTGAAAATCCAGTGCCAACGTGAAAAACCACATCCACTGAAAGTAATATGAAGTAGCAGTGTTTCAAAATTAGTTCGAAACAAAGTTGATATGATAAATTGGGCTAGATCCTGAAAATTATCTCTCATTAATTGGATTTAACTTTTGTGTTATTTTCATGCTCTATTTTGTTCGAGAATGGAGGGCACTAAATTAGAACCTTAGTCTATATTGTTCATTTTTGCTAGAAGGTAAACTAATCTAGTAAGGCATACCTTGATCAGGCTTCCAGAGGATATGCTAGCCCTCTCAATATTTTCTTTATCCTTCGGATCATTGTATTATTGTTGTTTTTGCCAATGAAATCATATGAGTTTATGCATTTTAAAAAAATGCAATGCATTAAGGATTTTTTTTTTCCTTTTTCATTGAGGATTTTTCACGTTAAAATATTACGTGTTAATTCTTATTTTTGTCATCTATAACTTCAGTTGTGAGATTATTTAGTTGCGCTGATACCCAAAATATATTTAGTGTTGTTATCCTTTTTTAAGTTTTGTTTTTTTATTGGATTTTTTTTTTTCTTTCCGTGTTTTGTTCTCTTTTCATCTCACCATGTACTTTTACTGCAATTGCATCACAAATGCAATTGTGGCTGTGTGAACCACATTTTCCTCCCGTGTCAAGAATTGCGATAAAATCGTAATCATGATCGCAATCACAGTATAAAATCATGATGATGATAATAATCTTTTAAAATTAAATTGCCTTTGCTTATTCTGGGTCTTAAATCTAGCACTTTCCATAGTGTTTGTACAACAATTGCCTTGTAATATTTTTACGCAGGACGTGCAAGTATGGTCAACCATTGGTACCGTGTTTAATTATTATGAATAAAAAAAAATGAGGTTTTATTTAAAGATTTGATTAGAATGTATTGACTATTGACTAACAGTTAAAAAGCCATGAAATGTATTATAAAAATGACAAAAAAACGTGAACGGCAGGATTCGAACCTGCGCGGGCAGAGCCCACATGATTTCTAGTCATGCCCGATAACCACTCCGGCACGTCCACTTTGATGATAAAGATGGCAAACTTATAAAATTTATTCTTTATAATTAATAAATGAAATTTTTAGTCAACTTATATTTTAATTTCCAAAAGGGCTCTGCCGTTAAAATTCTTTTAAAAAATTTTCAATGACAGAGACATTTTTTTAATTAAAATGTAAACTTTAAGAATTAAAAAATTCACTTATTAACTATAGAAACTAAAAGGGATAAGTTTGGAAATTATAGGGATTAAATGAATTATTAAACTTTTATTTTATTTTTTATATTATGTTTTAGATATTTTTATATCACATTATTAATTTAATGATTATACTATTTATTTTATTAATTTAGCACTATAAAATCATTGATAATGTTAGATGATAATTTTTGTTTTTGTTACTATATTTTATATTTTTTTATGTTACATTATTTATTTTAACCATTCTACCACTTATAGTATTTAATTTATTATTTGAACACTATATTTTATCTATTGTTTTTTTAATACTTTTATATTTGATGATTTATTTGAACTATTACAATAATTAACATAATGAAAGTATAATATCTACTTAAGTGTATTTTCTTATATTATTTTAAACTTGATTAAAAATGTTTTAAGAAATATTATAAGATTAATAGTATAATACTTAACATAAAAAAAATATAACATAAAATAGTAAAATATAAATATGTCTATTCATGTCATTTTACAAGTTATTTTAACAGAGTATAACCTTAAAAAACACTAGCGTTTCAAAAAATGCTAGAAGCTACTTAAAAAACTTGCTTATAAAACAATTAAATGAACTTTTCAACTAGTAAAAAAAATTAAAATCTAGTTGAAATGCTTTGCTGAACATAGCCTTAGAAGTGTCGGTAAAACTAACTATTGAAGTGACTAAAAAGTATAAAATGAGAGAAAAATAGTAATACCATAATTTAGGTAAAAAAGATAACAATAAAAATGAATAAATATATCGAAGATAAAAGTGGAAAAATAATAAAAAGTTAGAAGCTAATATTTTTTATTTCAAGTAATGTTTCAAAACATAGTATAAGCTACTAAAATCCTTGTTTATGGAACAATCAAATGCATTTTTCAACTAATAAAAAAGTTATCAGTTATTTGGAATATTTTACCAAACATAGAAAATATCTTACCGAACATAGCCGTACTAGTATTCTTTTTTGGGTAATTAAAGAATTTTAAAGTATATCCATATTTGTTATCCCAAGGACAGGGATGAATTTAAATTGTTTTGTCCCTTAATCAAGTGGTTCAGTGGTTCAAAGTTTGAATCTGATTGCACCTAGTATGAAATATAAATTATGTTAGAGAAAAAAATATTCATCTTGTATGCTTAAGGTATCTGATGAAGATTAGTCATCATTTTCGAAAGGATTACTTCGTATATCAATAGCATGTTAGTTCGATAAAAGGAAGAATCAAAATCTCAATGTAAATATTTTCTGAAAGTAAAAAATCTTAATTTAACAAGCTTGTTTTGGAGGGACTTCATGGAAGACTATGAAGTAACTACCTTCTTCGCACTTCACTTCTTCTTCAATAACTTCATTCATTCATTCATCGTGTTGCTTGTAGGCCATGGTTCCATTTCAGGCATTGCAAGCCTTCGGTCTCGCCATCTATCCCAGAAAGAAATCCGACGATGTCTGCTGCACCGCCATCCATGTACTTGCCGACACCCAGGTCTCTGTCTTCTTATATAGTGTTTCCAATCATTGAAATCTCTAATTCAATTGATTTGCAAGATATGAAACTGTTGGAGTATAAGTGTGAGATGAAGTCCCACATCGAATATAAGTGGAAAAGTTGAGTACCATATAACTGAGGAGAAGACCCATAAACTTGAGTTTTAAGATTTTAGGTTAAAGTGTGATTGCTCATGGTTTATTAGTGTAAATCTCCCTACTTGTTTTTTTTTTTTTTAATTTTGGATGGACCAATAGAATTTTAACATTTTTTATATGGTGGAAAAAAATTTATAAATATTAGTCACACACCTATCTATGGAAGGTAAAAAAATACTTTAAAAAATCATATATACTTTTTATTTATTTTAATCTTAGTTATTTAAATATTATGTAATGATTTAATATTTGTAGCTTTCATTTCTTACATTAGGAATCACTCATATTTGATATGTTCTCAACAACTTAATATCAAATCTAATATAATTGCATAGGTTTAGAGAAAAGAAAAGAAAAACTCATTTGGACAGTTTGGTATGAGAATTTTTATTTTCTATTTTTACTTTTAATTACAAAAAATGCCAACTTGTATCCATTTTAATTTCCCTTTTCAAAAGTTTATATGAAATAGTGAGAAAAAAAGTTTTGTTTCCATACAAAATTTTGAAAACAGGACAAAAAACCAACGTCATTTTAAAAAAAAAATTAAAAGTGTGAACATAAAATGTTTTCTTAAACTAAACAACTCTTAATTAATCAATTCCTAGAATTTTAGTTCCAAGCATACTCTTTGTGAACTTTGTATTTGGTATAATGGAGTTTTAATTTGTGGTGATGCATTTTGGCTGCTTTCAGACTTATAGTGAGACGGTTGGTCACAATTTTGCACTCAATGCAACGTTTGATGAAGTTGATGCTTCAAGCTATGATGGGTTGTGGGTGCCGGGTGGGAGGGCTCCAGAGTATCTTGCTCACATTCCCGGTGTTGTGGAGCTGGTGACCAAGTTTGTCAGTTTGGGAAAACAAATTGCTAGCATTTGTCATGGACAGTTGATTCTGGCAGCTGCTGGAGTGGTTGAAGGTCGCAAGTGCACGCTTTTCCTGCTGTTAAACCAGTGCTGGTTGCTGCTGGTGCTCATTGGGTTGAACCTGACACTGAGGCAGCAACAGTGGTAGAAAGTAATCTCATTACTGCAGCTACTTATGAGGGGCACTGGAACTCATTCGCCATTTTGTGAAGGCATTTGGAGGCAAAATAAGTGGCTTTGATAAGAAAATCCTCTTTATTTGTGGGGTAGGTTATAATGTTTATGGTGTTGCCTACAGTTGATAATCATGGGCTGCAATACTGCTCACCTTGCTTCTTTTGGCATGACAAGTTGTAGGAGTAGAATATTTTGGGTAGAGCTGAGACTTGAGAGACTATCTACTATTTAGTACCAAAAGGGATTTTGTTTGAGTAATTCCACCTAAATTGTGCTGGCCATTTGCCATAGTTATTGAATCTAGTGTACCGAATAATTTCACGTTTCTTTCATAAAACTTTTCACTTTTATTTCAATGATGATTGATGAAGATGGGTTTTAAATTTTAATAACATTAATTGCAGGATTACATGGAAGATTATGAGGTCAAGGATCATTTTCAGTCCCTTCTGGCTTTAGGAAGCCATGTTGATGCAGTTTGCCCCTCAAAGAAGGCTGGTGACACTTGCCCAACTGCTGTTCATGATTTTGAAGGTATCAAACTTACAGTGAGAAGCCAGGTCATACTTTTGCTTTAACAGCTACCTTTGATGATGTGGATCCTTCAGGTTATGATGCTCTTGTTATCCCTGGAGGTCAAGCACCTGAGTATTTGGCATTGAACGAGTCAGTCATTGCCTTGGTGAAAACATTTCTTTGAAAACAAGAAGCCAGTTGCATCTATCTTTCATGGCCAGTCCGAATCACTGAAGGCCGTGAGCTTAAGATCATTAGTGGAAGAGAAGAAAAGACCTTTCCCTGGACAGCCCTTGATATACCTAAGTATATGAAGTGCTGCATAATAATGACTTTGATGAGGAGAATCAAGGTATTGGCTGAGTTTATGCACAGAAAAACACAGAAATTGCAACCAGCGTCATTTGGCTCACTCAAGCCTCTGATGTGTGGAATGCACTGCGCAATCGGTTTTCTCAAGGGGACTACATTCGAATTCTTCAAATACATTCTGATCTTTATTCTTTAAAGCAAGGTGATCTCTCGATCACAAATTACTTCACTAAGGTCAAGATTCTCTGGGACGAACTTTGCAATTTCAGGCCGATACCTTCATGTGAGTCTTCACCCACTGGTTCATGCAAATCAGTTGTGGCTATGCAGAAATATCGAGACATTGATAGTGTCTTGTGTTTCCTTCAAGGCCTCAACGATCCTTATAACCAGGCTAGGTCTCAAATCCTTATGCTTGATCCCTTGCCTTCTCTTGACAAGGTTTTCTCCATCATCATACAACAAGAAAGGCATATGAATTTGGCAATTCTTCCCACTCCTACTGCTGTGTTAGCTGTGCAGTCTGCACCTTCATTTACTACTGCTTCTCCAGGTCGTGGCAGAGGATACTCTAAACAAGGACAATCTCGCCATTGCACACACTGTGGCAGAAACAATCATACAGTTGATACTTGCTTTGCAAAGCATGGTTATCCTCCTGGTTGGAAGTCCAAGAAGGCATCTGTTAATCAGATTTATGCTACAGCTTCCTCATCTGAAGAACTGAATCCATCTGCTGTTTCTGAGGCACTTTCTGGTCTCTCCAAAGATCAACTCGCTGATTTGATTGCTCTGATACCATGTTAGATATGTGAAAATGAGCGCTCTTATTGATTGGGGAATAATTCCCTATTTATACAAGTAACAAATGCAGAGTTAGTTGTACAGTAAAATATTGGCTTATTCTAACAAACAGATTTTATCTGCTGCTGGTGTTCTAAAGGTATTATTACTGTAAACGCAAAAGAAACACTGTTTGTTATGTTTCACATATGCTATCAACCAGTATTTGAATTGAGTGGCTATTAATATAGTTTGTCAAAAAAAAAAAAAGTTGAGGCAATCTTGAAGTAGAGATATTTTACTACTGTTTTCATGTTCATTCTACACTTGTTTCTATTAGTCTTTCTGGTCAAGATTTGTTTTGTACCAACTATGAAGACAAAATTCTTTTGAATTGTTGGGCTACAAAGCTGTAACTAGTAAGGTTGAGCAAGTAGGAAGTTATCACTTATCATTTACTGGATTACAGTCATTTCCTTGAATAAGTCATGCGCACTTGTTCCAAATTTTGTTTTCCCCGGCTTTTGTCCCCAAATCACACATATTCTGTGCAGGCTTACTTTCTAATTAGTCTGGATTAACTAAATCTATGTATGCAGCCAGCTTTTGTGTGACTTTGTCTCCAGGTGTATTTTGTGTTCATGAAATCATTACTTTCGTTACTCAGGTTTATTCTTATCTTAGCTCTTTCTCACTTAGGCAATCTTCTAGCTTTTGTATACCTTGTTTGCTTGCTCGGACAATTGGATTGTAATCCTTAGTTCCTTGCCCTTTATCTCCCATCAAGGAACATAAAGACTGATAATTTGTAGAATTAAGCATAAAGAAATTAAATATACGTGGAACATGACCAAAGAAACACTGTGTTTGTTATTTTTCTCATAATTGTTTGATCGCTTCTAATTCTCCATCTATAATGAATTGATTAAAATCTTTGGTCATGGGTATCTCTAGATTAATTCTGCCGTCTCTTGAAATACTTGATGGATTATTGAATTCTATCATGAATATATGGATAGTATGATTAGTGATGAGATATTGTATATTTTGTTACTTCTATTATTTCTGTTAATTTCCTATACATCATTCATTGGTGAACGTAGGCAGAAAAACACATAATGATAATCATTGAATATCATGGATAGAAAAACATGGTATTTCTGTCATTCCCTTAATTTCACAATGCAAAAACTTTATCTCTTTAAAAAATAATCTAAAAATAATTTGTTAATATATTTAATAAAGAGTCTCACCTAAAAAAGTACACACACATATATAAAATAAGTACAAAAAATTATATTAAGGAGCATCATTATCATTCAAAAGAAAATTTTAAAATACAAAAATTTTGCCTCTTTAAAAAATAATATAAAAATAACTTGCTAATATATTTAATAAAGAGTCTCACCTAAAAAAGTACCAAGATAAATCATCATAATTGAAGAGATAAATAAAAAATTATTAATCCTAATTTATCTAAGTTATTCCTCTTTCTCTTACTAAGCGTTGTTATTTTAATTTGATTTAATCTAAATTCTAATATGTTATTATAATTTAAAATATAATATTTTATCTTTAAGATTAAAAAAAAGAAGAAGCGTAGACGATGTGAAGAGGAAGCGTGAAGAAGAAATAATAAAAAATCTAATCTATTATTATAATTTAAAATATAATCTTTTGTCTTTTAAGATTTTAAAAAATATGATTTTGAAAAAAAAAAATAGAAAAGTCTTGTTGTGTTTGTTGGCTTCCTGCTTTCAAAACCGTATGAAAGGTTTTTTTTTTTACGCTGGACAAGACAAATGCGTGTCCGACACATGTCCAATGTGTGTTCGGTGTGCGTGCGGCGTGTCAGAAATGGGGACACCGCTGTTTGGGACCGTGTCGGTACTTCACATATTACAGAACTTAAAAGTAGCACTACTATTTTTTTTTTCTTTGCTTAAGTGATGACATAATTGATGAGCAATGGAAGGTAGAATGATTTCTTAGTGCCACGGTGACATACATTTTTTTACTGTAACAGGGAAGGAAGTGTAGTGCTTATCCTGCTGTGAAGCTTAATGTGGTTCTGTCAGGAGCAGCATGGCTTGAGCCTGAATCCATAAGCCGTTGCTTCACCGATGGAAATCTAGTTACTGGAGCTGCATGGCCAGGGCACCCTGAGTTCATTGCTCAATTGATGGCACTACTTGGTATTCAAGTATCTTTCTAGACGCACTTTGTGATGAAATTAATTAATTACCAATGAATAAAGCTTGGCAGTTTCCATATGCATTTTGTATCAAATATTATAGATATGTGGATGTATTTTACAGTACTGTATTTGAAGGACCTATAATGTGCAAGTGCATCATGCACTTGTTAAGGCTTGAGCACAGGGACTTTTTGGTTGGTGGCTATGAGTTCAGTTCCTCTTTAAAAAACTATGCAGAGCAGTAACTCATTATTGGCTCATAAAAGTAAATAATTATGCATTTTACAACACCAAATTTGACACTGTGCTGTAATTTGGTGTAGTAAAGTAAATTTCAAAATAGAGTTGGATATAGCGAGATAAGGTACCTGATTATCTACGTACTGAATGATTTTTTTTATTACAGAGGAGCTGAATTCTGCTAGTTTTCAATTTTTTCTTTCTGAAATTATTATTTTTCCCACTATTCACTAGTTAGTCCCTTCGAAGATACGCAGTCATGTTGATATATCTTAATTCATTTTTTTTTCACAATTTAATTTTAATTTAATTAAAAATCTTCTAATTTATTCTAATTTAATAAATAAAATAGCCATTCCTATATATTATAAATTAGAACACAAAACTAGAAGAGTGATATTTTCACATTCTCATTCTTTCCATTAGACCTTCTTAATATTAATATATTTAAATTTCTATCATTTGAATATGCATTTCACATGCTATTCTTACAACTAACAAAAGAAATTTATGATGTGTTAAATTTTTACAGTTCCAGACTTTTTCTTTGTTGAAAAAGGGGAATTTTTAGAAAAATAACAATTGGCATAAAGGAGAATACATGGGCACGTAGCTTCTTAAGAAAAAAATTCTAACATTTATAATTTTATTTTTTAAGTAATAATTAAGTATTATTTTTAAATCAAAACTATCATATAGTATTTGTTTTTTCCGAGGAATCAAAGCTAAATATAGGTTTTACTTTGTGCACCCAACATTTTTGCTGGGGCACCAGCACCCAGGGCGAAAAGTCCAAAATGCCCTTAACCCTGCTTATATAAATTTGAAAAGTTAGACGTCCGTACATTTCACTCTTGCGCACTTATGTTCCTCTTCTGCTGCTTCTTTGACTTCTTCGCTGTGTCTGTTCGCATGTGGTGGTGCCGGTTCGTGTTCTTCGTTCTGCTTTGTCATTCTGCGTTTGTTGTTTGTAAGTGTTTTTGGTATTGAAATTTCTGTGAAAGCTTTGCCGGAAAGTTGGGTTTTTTTGTTGCAGAGGAAAACCCATACGGGTCACTGATCCGTATGGGTTTCTTTTTGAAAAAAAAAAAATTCACCCACTGATCCATATGAGTTTTTTTAAAAAAGTTTTTTTTAACACATACGAATCAATGGTTTTTTTTTAAAATTTTTTTTTAACCTATATGGACTGATCCGTATGGCCTTTTTTTTAAAATTTTTTTTAACACATATGGATCATAGATCCATATGGTTATTTTAAAAAAAATATTATTTTTTACCCATACAGATCACTGATCCATATGATTATTTTAAAAACATTTTTTTAAAATTAAGATTAGATTGCTAAAATTAAGATTAAATTGGTGAAATAATTAATTTTCAATATTTTTATAAAAAATATGGAAATCAAAATTTAAGATATAATCAAATTGTTAGTTTAAGATAATAATTGAAATCAAATTTAAAAATATATTAGTTATTACTAAAATTAAGATTAGATTGTTAAAATTAACATTAGATTGCTAAAATTAACATTAAATTGGTGAAACAATTAATTTTCAATATTGTTATAAAAAATATGGAAATCAAAATTTAAGATATAATTAGATTGTTAGTTTAAGATAATGATTGAAATCAAATTTAAAAATATATTAGTTATTACTAAAATTAAGATTAAATTGCTAAAATTAAGATTAAATTGGCGAAACAATTAATTTTCAATATTGTTATAAAAAATATGGAAATCAAAATTTAAGATATAATCAGATTGTTAGTTTAAGATAATGATTAAGATAATGATTGAAATCAAATTTAAAAATATATTAGTTATTACTAAAATTAAGATTAGATTGCTAAAATTAAGATTAAATTGGTGAAACAATTAATTTTCAATATTGTTATACAAAATATGGAAATCAAAATTTAAGATATAATCAAATTAGTTTAAGATAATGATTTAATAGTTATAAAAAATATATTAAAAATATGAACACCAATATTGTTATATATTTGATTTTATAATTATAAGAAATATTGAAACCAAAATTTAAAATTTAAAATTTGATAAGATTGCTAGTTTAAGATAATGATTGAAATCAAATTTAAAAATATATTAAATTTGTTAGTGATAAAAAATATGAAAACCAAAATTTAAGATATAATCAAATTGTTAGTTTAAGGTAATGATTGAAATTAAATTTAAAAATATATTTGATTTTGTAGTTATAAAAAATATTGAAACTAAAATTTAAAATTTAAAATATGATAAGATGGTTAGTTTAAGATAATGATTAAAATTAAATTTAAAAATATGTTAAATTGGGTAGTTATAAAATATATTGAAACCAAAATTCAAGATTTAAAATTTATTTATTAATCCATATGTTTTAATTTTTTTTAAAATTTTTTTTTAGAAATTTTTTATTCATTTAATTTCTTTACAAAATTTGATAATAAAAAAAATTTGATATTTAATTGAATGATGTATTTAGATGTTTATTATAATGATTAAAAATTAAATGAATATTATATTTAATTGAATGATGTATTTAGATGTTTTTTTATAGCAATTGATAATTAAATAAATTTGATATTTTTTTTACATTTGCAAATACTTATTAAACCTATCATTTTTATTTATAATTTATATATATATATATATATATATATATATATATATAATTATTATATAAAAAATAATCATCACAAAATTTATTATGTAAATTTACATATACATTAAATATAAATTAGAAATTTTAGTGTTATATATAACACACTATTTGTTTATAACATAATGTGTTTATTAGCTCAGTTGATTTGAGTATTTTATCAATACATTAGGTGACACAAGTTTGATCTCGTCTTGGACCATTCAATTGTAAATTATATTTTTGAAAAAAAAATAAAAAATCATATGGGCCATGTACGCAATACGGATTGACAATCCCTACATATGTTCATTATAACCCCAATTGCGATAAACTCATCTCTTACCTCTAAGTGGACTCACATATGTAGTTTGGTAGTGACAATAGCGTCTCTAGAGATTCTCTAAGATTCATCAAGTTTTTCCCCTGGTTGCTCTGCCAGGGTTTCCAAGCGTTAGAGAGAAGAAGAAAAGATTGGAACCTTCACTTCACTATTTCTATGCGACGAATATTTATCTCACCATAGGCATTATTTCGCAAACCCCAATGGTGTGGATGTGAGAAAATGAGTTATAAACCTGGTGTTCAAATTTCACGACAATCCAACGATTAATTAGTTTGAGATCATAGTTTTACTGAGATAGGTTTGAACGTATGCGGGAAAAAGATAGCTATAAGCGAGGGACATTTCTCTCACCATTGACATTATTTCAAAAGTCTCAATGGTGGGTATGTGCAAAAATAGATTCCGAACCTGGTGTTCAGATTTCACGATGATCCAACGTTTAACAAGTCCGAGATTATAGTTTTATTAAGATAGGTTTAAGTGTATGAAAAAAAAGGTTTTGGGAGAAGGGGAAGGAAGAATGAATTTGATAAAAAAGAGAGCGTAGAGAAGTATCGTAAATGTAAAAACTAGCCTAATATGTATCTATTTATGGCTAGAGTATTCTCAGCCTATTATTTACTCTATTTTTATTTATTTTATTATTTTACAAAAAAGAATTCTATTTTACTTTCTATCAAATGAATAAGCAAAACATCATTTTTATTTTCTAAGAACATATATTTATTTTATTTACCTTAAACCCATTATTTTAATTAATAAAAATATTTCTCCTTATTTATTTAATTACAAAAATCTCATTATTTTCCTAAAACTTTATTTATTTTTAAATAAAATTCTTTTTAATTTATTTTACAAAAAATGGGATGTTACACATACTTTTGTATTCATACTCTCTCTTATTCTCCTAACTTGTATACTTACTTGAGTGTCAGGGTCCTTTATTTTGCAAGTCCACCCTCTTATCCTCCTAACAAAGGTCACTTTTAGTCGACGTGCGAAGTCCAGGAGCCTATCTTAGCCACGTCCACCCTAATGTGTGCTAGTTCTGGATTTTGGTAAGTACAATATATAAGATAAAATATAAGATTTATATATAAGATAAGATAAGATGCAATCAATATTAGATAATTAAAATTGCTAGAAATTAGTATAAATAGAGATTAGAATAATCAAGAGACATCAATTAGAGAGAGACGTAGAAATAAAGAAGAAAGTGAGATAAAAGTAGTTGAAAAAGGGGGAGCACATAGGAAGGGAACGTGTCCTGTGACTATATGATATGATGTGGGAACATCATAATTTTCTTGTGTGAAACTTATGGGACTTGAAAGTCAACTTGAAACTTTTATTAGAGATATTCAGTCTGATGATCAATTTTTAAAGTTAAAAGAGATTGTTGATCTTTCTCCAATGTTGGTGAAAACTAAAAAACATATTGTGTATCTAGTGGTATACTAGCTTGCGAAGTTAGCTTTGATTTTTCCTGTGATAACTACAACAGTTGAAAGATGTTTCTTTGCAATGAATTTTGTGAAGAATAGAATTCGGAATCACATAGAGATGAATGATTGAATAATTGTTTGGTTACATATATAGAGGGAAATATTTTTGATAATAGTGACAATGAAAAAATCATAGAACATTTTCAAAGTATGAAAATGCATAGAGGACAATTATAATTTGTAGAATTTTAAATTTCTTTTATCATGATATTATATATTTTGTAGTACCTTGTGATATTTTACTTTTGTGAAAATATTAGTAATTATTTCTTGTTCTGAGTAAGAAAAATTTATAGATTCACCACTAATGACTTCCAAAAGGATTCTTCTCCTTTATGGGGATTGATTGAAGACTATGAAGTAATTAACCACCCTATTCTTCACATTCACCTTATAGACTCATTTTGTGCCATCACAGTATGATGACCCGACCGGCGCTCTATTTAAATTGACTCAGAAAGCAACTGTTGGTGCTTACCTATTAGAGTTCGAGGATTTGGCGAACGGCATTGTCGGGCTTCCACCACCCTTTCTTCTCAACTATTTCATTTCTAGGTTGACGCCGGACATTCACCGGGAGGTTCAAGCGCTTCAGCCTTTGACCTTAGTCCAAGCCGCGGGGCTCGCGCAACTCCAGGAGGAAAAGATCTTGGATCATCGTCCATCCGCACGACCGTGACCACCCTTCTCGACCAACCCCACTCCCTTTCGCGTGCCACCGAACCCATCCACTCCAGCTCCACCACTGGTACCCCTCCTTCCGGCTCCCATTCGACCACTATTCACTTTCCCATATGGTTCCTTTTTCTCCAATTTTTAACACAAATAGTCAAGGGAAATGAAATATCGGAAAGCGCACCGGATCGTCAAGTATTTAAAATTAAAACGGATGAATCCGAGTATCGAACTCAGGGAACTAGTATTAGACAGAGTTATATTCAGAAATAAGGCATTGTTGAAACAAACATTGATGGTTGATGATTAAAAACAGAATTTAAACTAAAGTCTATGTTAAAAATAGTAAAATTGTAAGTAATTAAAGTTGACAACAGTAGGTAAAAGTGTTGGGTCTTTCTAACAAACAGGCTGATGCATATGAAGATATTTCTCTAATCAATCATGCTTTTGTGTTCTATGCTATAGTCTAAAGTACTAAACCTTGATCCCTCATAAGTTTAGACTAATTTAACCTAAGCTTCATTCGCAGATCCCTCTTGTAAGACTAGGCTTAACTTAAACAGCATTATCGTAACAACATATTCAGAAAACCAAAACCCCAACAATCCATCCCTGGTAATGTGGTTATTCAGTCCTGCTTCTATCAGGCAATAGTACATTTCCCAATGCTAAAGTCACCTAACTGTACACACAAATGGGTGATCAGACCAAGAGCATGCAGAAATTAAGCATTGAAAGAAGCATTGAACACATAAAACACAATTAATTAGATATTAAAGTAATTACATCAACTATTCCTTAGAAATCCCCAACAAGGGTGCTTAGCCAGCCATACAAAGAAAAACCCTAACACAAATGAGATAGAGAGTACAAAATAATTGTTCCTCACACAAGAAGGGGGATCCCTCCTCCTCTTCTCAGCACCTCACAATCACTCTACAGCTCAATAATCTCTCTCTAATTAAAGAACCCTAGGCTTCTTTGCACAGCTGCTCCTCTATGCTGCCTCTAAGCCAAGTACTGCACTTGTGGTGTCAATTTCGTACTCTGTGCTTTGCAAATTGTACAAGTTGTTCACCCTAATTTTGAGCAAAACAGGGTTTAAATAGGCTCCGAAATCTCAATGTCGTGCTTAGTGCCACTATCACGCTTAGCGCGAGTAAGTGGTTTTGAGCTTAGCGCCAGTCATGTATTGAGCCTGGCTAAGGACAACCCTCGCGCTTAGCGAGTTGATCACACACTTAACGTGAGGCCTTGACTCTTGAACTCTGCCAGATTCCTTTGCCACGCTAAGCGCGCTGAGCCCAAATGGTCTGCTGAGCGCAACTACTCCTTTTGCACTTCAAGACTTAGCCTCATTTAAACCTAAAATTAAGCAAATTTTATCATTAAATCACATGGAAGATACTCTAAAGATAGCTTATTCAAACAAAACAAGATTTATATACAAATTCCTACAAAATAACCATAAATTGGGGAACTATACAAGTTTTAGAAAATGTTTTCTATACAAAAGTTAGTCGTATAAGACGACTAACAAACTCCCCCAAATTTACAGTTTTGCTTGTCCTCAAGCAAAGAAAGAACAGTTCACTTGTCCTCAAGTGACAAAATACAGTGGTCAATCAAAATGGTGTTTGTTTCACAGAAAAATTTAATCATATGAAATGAATATCATGGAATGCTTCAATCAAATGTCCTTCACAAACATGCAGCTTTTCAAAGATAGGAACATATTCATTAGGTTCACAACTGAAATAAGCTAGTAAGAATGGCAGAAATCAAGGAAGGATCATCAACCAAAACCTCAGAGTCATTGTTTCACTCAAGCTCAAGTGTTTAGGCTCATTCCATCATAAAAAACTAACACAAATCCTAACCTTTGCATTTCATCTCATGCCATACAGAAATAAACACACAAACTGAATCCGAAGGACTTTCTAGGCTTGTAATGAGGTTAGGCTGCCGACAAATCATGGTTTTTCTAGGATTCAAAAGCTTAGATTCTAGGAGAGCATTCATCCATAGATAACCTTTGCTTTTCATTCATCGCCCCCCAATACTTGCCTTTTTTTTTGGCACTTAGCTTTCATTGATTTGATTTGCAGCACACACACTTAAACACTTTTATTTGTACTTACAGTTTTTTTTTGAACACACAGTGTGTATATGCTACTCTTCTTTGACAATTTTATTTCTTACCTAATGTCTCCCCCAAATTTGGGACAAATTTGTTTTGACAAATAACTCCCCCAAATTTGGGACAAATTTGTCTTGAACCAAGCTTTTATGTGGATGATGCTCTCCTACAACCTAAGACTGAGTAGCAGGAGATAAAACTGTATAGGCTCAAGGTTCAATCAATCAATCAATCATTCAGCTAAAAACTAGGTGCAAGGGATAATTCATTCAAGCACATGGTCAACTTTTTGGCTAAGTGGCTATCACAATCAAACATGGCCTTCATCATCCTCAATTTCATGCATTTAGTCCATACTTCAGAGATTCATGCAAAAATCAGTATTAAATGATAGTTGTTTCTCTCAAAATTTAAGGATCACACTCTCACCGGGATACGATCAATGCATTCCTTCACAATCAATTTGACAAATCTGACTAACATTTTTAGTCCTACTACTACTCACATGTTCTTTCTCTTCTAATGGCTCAAGCTTGATCAAAACAAAATCCATACATTCCAATCCACTCACTTCATACATTTGCTCATTCAAGTCATTCACAAACACCTCATTCATAAGAAAAATCACACCACTGAATATCATAATCAATCAGTTCACTGTTCAAACATGCTTTTGTACAAGTAATCAACACTAAAATAATTGGAATTTAAATGACTGAAACATAAAGAAAACTGAATAACTAATAAACTAAATTGTTCATGATTTGCAGAAATTAAAACAAAACAAAATTTAAACATCCTGCTCATCCTGTGGTTGATCTTCATTTAAATCCAGCACTGGAGCAGCTGGTACATCCTGAAGAATGGGCTGCTCTGGCTCCATGGCTGGTGCTGATGGCATGGTGTCCTCAGATATAGGTGCATCCTCAGAGATAGATGGAGGGGCATGGGATGGCTCTAGCATGGGATCTGGAGAAGTCTCTTCCTTCTGAGCCATAGATGTATTTGCAGCAAATGAAAAGGGCTCAAGAGGAGTGAGCTCATCGTCTGCTAGAACTGGCTCCTTTGCTACCTGCTCCTCTGTGTGCTCCTCCACTGGCTCAGCAGAGTCAGGTTCCTGGGCTGCGGAGGCCCCACCCCCTCCAGAAGGAGAAGGCTGGACTCCTGGCTAGGCCATCCGTGCATGGAAATCCTCCATAGACATAATAGAGGGCAGGCCTAGACTCTGAAAACTTTGCATAATAATAACCTGCCCTTTGTGAAGGCTCTACATTGTGGAGTGAAACATCTCTAGAGTAAACAAGAAATCTAATGCAGGAGCTGAACTGGAAACTGTGGAAGATGTGGAGTCGAAGTGAATGGTGCTGAAGGATCTGGTAAAGTAGATGAAGAAGGAGCAGAAGCATCTGGTGCTGTTGAAGTAGGGGGAGCCTCAAATCTCTTACCCCTGGCCTTCCTTGGCCCTCTGAATGTCACTGTTGGATCATCTAGATTCCAACAGTTCTTCTTTATATATGCCAAGTTAATGGCAGGGCTAAGACTCTCCAAAGATCTAGAATCTGATGTGACTCCAAAGATCTAGCTTTACACAAAGTTGTGATTAAGGATGGAAATCCAAGCCTAGAGGAGTCATGCTGGGCAATGATAGAAATCTGGTGGGAGATGAGGTAGCCCAAATTCATGTCCATCTTCATGATAATGCCATAAATCAACTTGGCTCGATCTAGTGTGATGTCAGAAGTGTGAGAGGTAGGGACCAAGTTGGAGTAAGAAAGAACACTCCAAGTCTGAGCGAGTGTGGTCATGTTCTTTCTGAGGATCTTCAGAGGTTGACCATCAACATTCAGCTCAAATCCCCTCCTTGGGATGCAGAGCTTAACAACCAACTCTTGAGGATCAGGCCTCAAGAGTGAAAATCTAGAGTAAGTTGATAATGTCTCCCCCTCCTCGATAATCATAGGGGTCTTCAAGAATGTATTTAGCGTGTCCTCATCAAACTTAATCAAATGACCTCTGACCTGCACTTGCTTAGGTGACTTATCATCCGGGTCGTAAAGGTTAGCATAAAACTCTTTTACTATGACAACATCAATGCTACCTTCATCAAAGCTAGTCAGTTCCTCATCCCATTTTCTTCTCTCTAGTTCCTCCTTGAACTCATCAAATTCAGTGTGGTATACTACCACATTTCTTTCCGGAAGCAACTTCCTAGGTACAACAATGTCATTATATCTGTCCCAAGCTTCCTGTGAATGAAATCTTGATCTGTCAAATCTAACTTGGGAAGATGAAGAAGCAGATGATTTTCTTTTCTTTGAGGCCATATGAAAATATAAGATCAAACAAGATTAATCAAGGTTATTTTCAACAAAACAAAAAATAAAACTGAAAACAGGATTGGGCGCTTAGCGCAACATGTTGGGCTTAGCGCGCCTTATGAAAAATTACTCATGGGCTAAGGGCGATAGCCACGCGCTTGAAGACACAGAAAATATTTTTCTGCAGATTAGGCTTAGCGCATCATGCTGGGCTTAGCCTAGATCTACAATTTCTAAAACAGAAGAGGACTTGAGCTTAGCGCAACAGGGTGCGCTCTGCTCAACCTCACTAAAACATAATACGGGCTTAGCGCAGCAAGCTGCGCTTAGCTTAGCTTTAATAGAGTGACACTCAGGCTTAGCGCACAGGGCGCGCTTAGCCTGATTACAAAAGCTCAAAAACAGTGAGAAAGTTGAGCTTAGCGTAGCAGGGCACGCTTAGCTCAACCTCCTTGACACACAACAAGGGCTTAGCGCAACAAGCTGCGCTTAGCCTTATTCAAAGGACTGAAAAACATAAGCATATTGGTGCTTAGCTTGACAGGTCAGGCTTAACGCTGAGACAAAATTTTAAAAATTCAGAAGTGTCTAAACACTGGTGACGCTTAGTGGGTCACGTGGCACCAAAAATGTTGCGGTGACCACAAGGTTATCCTCCTCATCGACAGAGGAAGCACTCATAACTTCATTCAAAAGCAACTGGTCACGCAATTGGGGCTGCCCTGCTAGAAGACGACTCCATTATGAGTAATGGTGGGAAATGTCCAACACTTGGAGTGTAGTTGCCTATGTACAAACATTCCAGTTGAAATTCAGACCGCCAAGTTCACGGTGGACCTTTATGTCTTACCAATTCTGGGTGCCAACATAGTTTTGGGAGTTCAATGGCTCAAATCATTGGGTCATGTTCTCACTTATTACAACACCTTAAACATGCAATTCTTTCATGAAGGTCGCTTAGTTGAATTGAAGGGCGACAATGATGCCAATTTAAGACTATTATCTTCTCCACGGTTCCACCATTTATGTCGCCGACAAGGGGATGAATTTTGTTTTCACATCACAATGCTTTCTAACGACACCCCTTCATTGGATGCTTCAAGTTTTCCTCATGAAATTCAAACTTTGCTCATCAAGTTTGATGCCCTGTTTCAACTCCCTCAGTCCCTGCCGCTGGCGAGAGCTACAAATCATCACATTCACTTGCTTCCTCAGACTACACCAGTCAACGTGCACCCGTATTGGTATTCTCACTTTCAAAAGCATGAAATAGAACTCCAAGTTGAGATGATGCTTCAAAAGGGGCTGACTCAACCCAGTACAAGCCCTCTCTTCACTGGTTTTGTTAGTAAGGAAATAGGATGGCTCTTGGAGATTTTGCGTGGATTATCGGGCTTTAAATGCTGTGACGGTCAAGGATAGATTCCCCATCCCCACCATTGATGAACTTTTGGATGAGCTAGGCGGTGGTCATTGCTTCTCAATGTTAGACTTGCTGCAGGGATATCATCAAATACGCATGCACTCTGCGGATATCCCTAAAACAGCCTTTCATACACACCATAGCCATTACGAGTTCAAAGTAATGCCATTTGGGTTGTGTAATGCACCACCATCTTTTCAGGCCACCATGAACATCCTCTTCGGACCTTACCTCCGCCAGTTCATCATCATTTTCTTTGATGACATTCTCATTTATAGTGGGTCATTCGAGGAACATCTGCGCCATCTAGAGGCCACGTTCTAGGTATTGCTAGAAAAAAAATTTGTCTTAAATTTATCTAAATTCTTCTTTGCTCAGTCTCAGGTGGAGTATCTGGGATACCTAGTATCACACATGGGGGTAGAACTCGTGGCTTTGAAGGTGGCAGCTATTCAGCAATGGCTAGTACCTAGTTCTACTAAAGCTTTGTGAAGCTTTCTCGGACTTGCATGTTTTTATTGTAGGTTTATCAAGGTTATGCAATGATTGCAGCTCCTTTAGTCAAAATGACAACGGTGTACCCCTTTCAGTGGACGGCTTAAGCTCATGTAGCCTTTGATCGTCTAAAGGAAGTTCTATCCATAGCGTTGATTCTGGCCCTACCGGACTTCAACAAACCATTAACACTTGAGACTGATGCATTAGGGTAGGGATGGGCACGGTTTTGTCTCAACAAGGCCACCCCATTGCCTTCTTTAGTTAGCCTTTCACCTCCAAGCTTCTGCGTGCCTTGACATACATGCACGAGCTATGTGCAATCATAATGGCGGTAAGGAAGTGGTGCCAATACCTGCTTCATCACCACTTCATGATCACCACCGATCACCAGAGTCTCAAAGAATTACTCAGTCAAGTAATCCAAACATTGGAGCAGCACATGTACCTGGTGCGTCTGATGGGATATGATTATGATATTCAGTACCATTCTGACACGAACAATCAGGCTACGGATGCCTTGTCAAGATTGCCCGAGCAGCACTTGTCATTGATCATGATCTTTTCGGTCCCATGCTTAACCTTTCTGGTGGAATTAAGGCACCAACTGGACAACCAAGCCGAATACAGACATTAACGCCGCGCTATTTTGGATTCTCCGACCATCCATCTTGACTTCTCTGTTGCACAAAACCTTGTTCTTCACAAAGGTCACATCTGGTTACCTCATGATTTGCCAATCATATCCGCTCTGCTTACGGAGTATCATGCCACCTCTACTGGTGGGCATTCGGGAGTTACCAAGACTATGGCCCACCTGTCGGAGAATTTCTATTGGTTAGGGCTCTGGGAAGATGTGGCACGTTTTGTTACTAACTGTATGGAGTTCTAATTCACCAAGTACGAAACCAAGAAAATGACGGGATTAATATGTCCTCTACTGGTTCCATACCGTCCCTGGGAAGATCTTTCGCTGGATTTTATTGTGGGTTTGCCTGCGTACTGTGGCAATACGGTTATCTTCGTGGTGGTGGACCGCTTTTCAAAGGGAATCCACTTAGGAATGTTACCCTCAGCTCATACTGCCCATATGGTAGCTTCATTATTCATGAATATAGTGGTGAAGCTCCATGGCCTTCCCCGGAGCTTAGTTTCTGATTGAGACCCCTTGTTTGTAAGCCATTTTTGGAAAGAACTATTTTGATTAAGCGGTACTCTATTACGGATGAGCTCGATGTATCATCCACAAAGTGATGGCCAGACAGAGGTGCTAAATCATGTAATTGAACAATATTTGCGCGCTTTCATCCATCACCAGCCAGGAACGTGGGGTAAGTTTCTTCCTTAGGTGGAATGGTCGCACAACTCTTCTTGGTGTGTAGGCACGGGAACAACACCATATGAGATCACTTTTGGCCGCAATCCCTTTACTTTTCGATAACACATTGCGGGGTGTCATACCCTTATTTTGTCCGGGGACCATTGTTTGATGGCATGCAAACTTTGCTTGACCGCTTTGAGGTACTTGGCACCCATTGTTGCACAATCCGTGAAGTTCCGTAACATGCCGGAAGTCAAAAGGAAACATTGTTGCACAATTCGTAAGGTTCCGTAACATGCCGGAAGTCAAAAGGAAGCATTGTTGCACAATTAGTGAGGTTCCATAACATTTCGGAAGCCAAAAAAGGGATGATGACGTAATTCGTAAGGTTCCGTGACATTACGGAAAGAAAACAAGTATCGTTACAAAATTTGTAAAGTTCCGTAACGTTATGAAAAAAAAATCAGCAAAAAATGGCAGAGGGTGTATTTAGTAAACATGGGGGTGCAAATAGCAACCAGGCCCACTTGGGCCTTCCAAAAAGTTCCTCCAGAAGCTTCTCCCTCTTTTCCCTATAAATAGGGGGAGGAGGGAAGAACAAAAAAGGTCAACCCTCCTGGTATCTGAGAATCACTTGAAATTAGTGAGAAAAATTGTTTCCGTGAAGAAAATCCAAGCCGAAGCGCTTCCGTAACGTTTCCGAGATGTTTTCATGGGTGATTTCGCGAAGATTTTCCACCGTTCTTCATCGTTCTTCGTTCGTTCTACGTCGTTCTTCGGTCTTCAACCGGTAAGTTCCCGAAATCGAGCTTTTCAATTTATTCTATGTACCCTTAGTGGTCCCCACTTGTTTCGCATGCTTTTATTTTCATTTCATTTACTTTCCATACCCCCTTTTGACGTGCTTTAGTCATTTATTTAAGTCATTTTCTCGCCTAATCAAAAAATAAAATAAATTTCCACCGATCATTTAAATTGTAACATCTTTTAATTTCTGTTAAAATGAATTCCGACCGTTCGGTCATGCCGTAACCATGTTTAAAACAAAAAAAAGCAAAATAATAATAAAGTAATCAAAATATCTTTGAATAAAATAATAAAAAAAAATCAATCGGACGCTTTTCTTTGGAAGTTTTCTTGGATCAATTTACTAATAACTAAAGTGAAACTAAGGCTAAAATCAACTCACAAATCAAGCTTTGTATGCAAAAATCACCAAATTTTTTTTAAGGTCCAATGCCTTAAACGGTCCTCTTTGCTTTTATCGGTTAACATGGACCGTTCAAAAGCATAAAATCAACATGTAACTTTTCCGCTTTTGCGAGAACTACGTATGTCTGATTTCCTCTTCGATGGAGGATACGTAGGAGCAAAAGCCCTGCTTTTGTCGACCTCGTGAGATGGTTAGAGGTCCAACGCCTTAGCTTTCTCACCAAGTAAAATGGATCATTTTAAGGTCCAACCCCTTAAATGACCCCCTTCCAAGTAAAAAAGAATCCCTTGATTCTCTCCTTTTGAAAGAACTACGTAGGTCTGATTTCTTTATCACAATTGAGGAATACGTAGGAGCAAGGGAAACACCCTTGTCGACCACAAAAAGATAAAAAAAAATAATACAAAAGGGATAAAAAGACATAAAAACGTAAAAGGGAAAATAAAACAAATTGAAGTCATATTTGCACACTTGATTAAAGGCTGCCGTCCCTTGTGACAGACGCGTGGGATGCTAATACCTTCCCCGTGCGTAAATACAACTCCCGAACCTTTCACACTTAAAGTTCCTAGACCATACCTTTTCCGGTTTTTCCGACGTTTTCCTCGAATAAACGTTGGTGGCGACTCCGCGCATTTTCCTTTCTTGGAAGACGCACCCACGAGCCCCGCGTCGCCCTCCCGCCGAAGGGTAGGTTGCGACAGTTGGCGACTCCACTGGGGACTGTTTTTAGAGAGTTAGGCCTTCTAATCTCGTGCAATATTATGACTTCCTCTTTTGTCAGTTTCCTTTTATTTCTCTTACGTTCTTGTATATAACTCTTTGATGCTTTTAGTGTGTTTTTAAAATGTATGCATGAGGTAAATATTTATTCATTTGATGCACACAAACGCCAACACTATTTGCGCACACGGTGAGTTGAAAAGGGGCCCTATACCCGGGTCCATGGGAACATAAGGAGTGGAGGTGAATCTGTGGTCATGCTAGGTCTCCGACTTGCTTGATAACAGTGAACCCTCATCTAGAGTTTTTCTCTTTGATAACACATTGTTGCTAGTAGTCCCTACTGCTGCAATATGTTCTTCGAAGGGGATGATACCTCTTGAGACCATCAAGAGAGATATGACCACCTTGGGAATTATCACTAAAAGCCCTTTTAGTTTCCTCCCGTGTAGGTCCCTAAAATAGGGGCACAGAGCAAACACGCTGCGTGCCCTTTTAAACATTGCCATGCATATAGCCTAAATGTCATGTACGCCTTTGCTGTATGATTATTTGTGGATATTGCCATATTGTGTACATCCCCGTATTACGCTTTTGCGCATCTACATCATGTCGTCACACATGCATTGTATTTTGGTCTCGTCTTTTGTCACGGGAAGCCGGAAGGTCCATATCACCTTCTTAACTGTACACATGGGGCACTGCGCCCCCAAATGCGCAAGTAAGAAGATATGATTTTTCGATCTCTCGTGTCCGTAAATGCATTCATATCATGCATTGCATAAGCATCTCTTCAAGGCATCATAATGAACATATCGTTCCTGCATTTGTCCATTATCATATTCCAGCATCACATTTTGCATGAGTCATTGCATCATTATGCATATGCATTCAACATACTTTTTGTTCTACAAACTACATACCTTTTGTTTTCATGCATGATCCTTGCATTTTCCTCTGCAAAACAAAAACAAAAAAGGAAGCATGAAAATTCACGCTGCATTCTTAGTTGCATATGTTCGATACCATGAGCCAACCATGTTGGGATCATAAACCCATTTCACTTAAAAACAAAATGATTGAACATGGTACCTAATGCATGGTTAACTAAGAAAATATGTTTCTTCGAGCATCTCAATTTCATAATTACATTTTCCATGCATAGCATACATATTCCCGAGTCTTTCATCTCTATGAAATATTGTTGAAGTATTGGCGATCAGAATTGCCATTCCTTGGATTGCGGGGTTGAACCAAGCTCATGCTTTTACGAAAAGGTTCATCAAGTCAAGTTGAAGTATGGAAGTAACCATCTTGCAAAAAATTGGGGCAAGAGATGGATCGAGTTACATCGCTGCTTCGTCTACTGCCAAACATGTTTAAGATTGTTGATATCCTTGTTACTTCCAGTTTCACCTTGACAGAGATGTCATGGACCATGTTGAAAATCTAAATTGATTCAACCCCATGTCCTGCATAAAAATTCGCAATACTGTGCATCATTCGCAAACATCCATGCTTTTCATTGGTTGCATTGCTCGTTGCATTCTTTCCTTGAAAAAAAAAAGAACTTAATCATTGTTATCAAAAAGAAAAGAACACGCTTTACAGCGCCCTTACCGAACCCGTGCTAGAGCTAGAGTAATGGGTGAAGTAGAGGAGGTGCAAGAGCAGATGAAGGCCGACATGGAGGCCATGAAAGAGCAAATGGCCACAATGATGGAGGCCATGATGAGCATGAAGAAGATAATGGAAGCCAATGCGATTGCAGTTGCCGCTACCAGGGCTGTTGCTAAGGTGAACCCGATGCCCCCATCTGATCTCAACCAAATGAATCATCCAACCTCAGATATGGTGGGCAAAGATTTGGGAAGTACGGACGACCCCATGATGTGCAAATTCAAAACGAGCACGCCTTCCCGCCATATGGCTTGCCTCCCAACTATACGCCACCCAATGTGGTGTACACTCCCAATGAGAATGTCAATAACTCCACTCCTATACCCATTGAGAGCCAACAACCCCAAACTGATCATGCACATGTCTCTTAAACCGTGGGGGAGACACATGAAATTCCCCACCACAATCTAGCCGACTTCGAGCCTTGCCTCGGATATGCCACTGAAGGGCAAGCAGTTGGTGGTATACCCCTGCAAAACACTTTGGAGGGCCCTCAGTATCACCTACAACTACACCTCTTGCATTCCACAACAAGTAAAAACCCTCATGCTATGGAAGAAATAGGAAAGTTGGATCATCTAGAGGAAAGGCTCAGGGCCATTGAAGGAGGTGAAGATTATGCCTTTGCTAACCTAGAAGAGTTGTTCCTAGTACCCAATATCATCACCCCTCCCAAGTTCAAGGTACTGGACTTTGACAAGTACAAGGGGACTACTTGCCCCAAGAACCATCTAAAGATGTATTGTCGGAAGACGGGGATATACGCAAAAGATGAGGAATTGTTGATATATTCCTTCCAAGAAAGTCTTACTGGGGTAGCTGTTACCTGGTACACTAACTTGGAACCTTCCCGAGTCCATTCTTGGAAGGACCTAATGGTTGCCTTCGTTAGGCAGTGTCAGTATAATGGCTTCGGATAGGATGCAACTACAGAACATGTGCAAAAAGGGGGCACAGATCTTTCAAAGAATACGCCCAAAGGTGGAGGGATTTGGCAGCCCAAGTGTTTCCCTCAACGACGAAGAAAGAAATAATAACAATGATAGTAGACATATTACTAGTGTTCTATTATGGAAAATGGTGGGCTACACACCTTCAAGCTTTGCGGATTTGGTCTTCGCTGGCGAAATGATCGAAGTGGGTCTTAAAAGAGGCAAATCTGATCATCATGCTTTGATAAATGCAAAAAAAAAAAAACTGGGGCAAATGAAGAGGGTGAGAATGAGGGAGAAACCCATGCTGTGATTGCCATTCCTATACAGCCAAGTTTCCCACCAACCAACAATGTCATTACTTAGCCAATAACAAACCTTGTCCTTACCCACCACCCAGTTATCCACAAAGGCCATCCCTAAATCAACCACAAAGCCTGTCTACCACACTTCCAATGATGAACACCACCTTTAGCACAAACCAAAACACCAACCAAGAAATGAATTTTGCAGTGAAAAAGCCTGTAGAATTCACCCCAATTCTGGTGTCCTATGCTGACTTGCTCCCATATCTACTTGATAATTCAATGGTAGCCATAACCCCAGCCAAGGTTCATCAACCTCCATTTCTCTGAGAATACGACTCGAACACAACGTGTGCTTGTCATGGAGAAGCCTCGGGGCGTTCCATTGAGCATTGTAGGGCCCTGAAGCGTAAGGTGCAAGGTCTAATTGATGCGGGCTGGCTAAAATTTGAGGATAATAGCGTGTAAATCCTGACATTGACAAGAGATGCCACACATGGGGCAATTTTGAAAGCTGTTGTTAGATGTCTCTAATGACTCATCAGGATTTTCAAGTTTATACCATTATTGTAAACCACAGTTACAATGCTAAATAAAATGGATAAATTTGATATCTTTGTCCCTCATCCTCTCACAAACGTATCTTTGCTTATTCAACTTTCACCGGAATGTGGGTGCAAGCCATTGGTTTGTTTGCTTAAGCGACATGCGCTCCTGAGTTTGGACTCCCAAAACCGTTCAATCAGAAATTATTCGTGCTGCACAATTGGTGAGGATGCCGTAAACAATGAGTAAAGCAAAAAAGTTCAGAAAGAAAAGGAAAAAAACATTTGATTGACTGTGTTTTCAAGTAAAATATAGACGTTCATGTGACCTCATTTTATCATTCCGGAAAGTTTGTTTGTTTTTTTTTTTTTAGAGAAATGAGTTATCAAGAATAGGAGTCATTTGACTTAATCCATCAACTGAAAAAATCCTTCAACTATTTCTCGTCCTTGATAAATTCTATTTGCGAGAATCAACCGCTTCTTTCATTCTTCCTTGCTACAAGGTTGTGAAAAAAAAAACAATGATGGATACCTCAAAGCCCTACACTGGGCAATGAGGGGCACCATGCATAAACCTCAAGCAAACCTAGGGGCAGATTAGAAGTTCTCACCCAATAGGTTCCCTACTACAAGGTCATGACGAAAGACAACGATTGGTACCTCAAAGCCTTACACTGGGGCAATGAGGGGCATCGTGCATGAGCCTCAAGCGAACCTAGGGGCAGATCAAAAGTTCTCACCCATCTATGTTTTTTGAACAAAAAAAAGGGGGACAAACCCTGTGATTTCAATGGATTGATTAAACATCAAATGGCTCCATTGCTGTCACTCCAAAATGGTCAAGTGAATAAATCAAACAGAACATACACTCTGAGGGAGTTCCAGGGGAGATTTGCAAAAGATAGGATAAGGTTGCAGGAATTATCACCTTTTTCAAAAGGACAATCAATCTATGTTTTCCAAAAAATTAAATCAAAATCAAAATCATAAAATAGGGAAAGAATGTCATGAACATTGTACAACTTTCCATTACATTGCATAGTTTCATATGAAGTTCGCATTTACCAAATTTCACGATAAAGGTTGCATGCATCTGCATCCCTAAAATTCATGTTAACTGCATAGATTTCCTACATCTAATGTCCAATCTTTTGAATTTGGGATGACCGGCCCTCTCGATGAGTCGATCTCTTGCTTTCTCATAAGGGTGGACCCTTGGGTACTAGTACCTATCACCTTTAGAGGACTACACGTCCTCGCCATCAGAGGGTTGCATGCCCTCACCTTCAGAGGACTACATGTCCTTACCTTCAGAGGGCTGCACGTCTTCACCATCAGAGGGCTGCACGTCCTCACCATCAGAGGGCTGCACGTCCTCGCCTTTAGAGGGCTACACGCCCTCGCCTTTAGAGGGCTACGCATCCTCACTTTTAGAGGGCTCCACATCTGTGCCTTAAGAGAATTTAAGGTCCTCTGCCCTTAAATGCTTAACCGAGACTTGCGCTCCCAGTTATGGGGCCAGTAGTTTCCTTTTACCAGTTTTTGGGCCACCCCCTGATATTGGAGGGCGACCAACTGTGTGAGCACAACCAGAGAGGGAGGCTATCATGCAGCTACTATGCATACCGGGGCAAGATTTCACCCGTGTCGCTGCAAAGAGACAAATGAGGGTCATGCGCACCAACATGACCACTCTTACACAGATATGGATGACGTTGCTACTTAGCAACATTCCACTCGACGACCACAATGCCGATCTCCCCCTACGGAAGTATCAGTTGGTCTGTGCTGTCATGACATAGGTGAGTATGCACGTGGCTCAACTGATTTTTGATGTCATCTATTGTTTGCAGGGATCATGCCCACGAGACACCTAGTGGACCCGGAGAAGTCCAACAGGGCCCTAGGGTTTCCAGCTCTGGTTACGGGCCTCTGTCCGTCCTACAGGGTGCCCGTCCCCCCAGCAAGGTTATGCCATCATGACATAGGTAAGTATGCACATGGCTCAACTGATTTCTGATGTCATCTATTATTTGCAGGGGTAGCGCCCACAAGACAGCTAGTGGACCCGGAGGAGCCCAACAGGGCCCTGGGGTTTCTAGCTCTGGTTACGGGCCTCTGTCATTCATACAGGGTGCCCGTCCCCCCAACAAGGTCATGCCATCATGACATAGGTAAGTATGCACATCGCTCAACTGATTTCAGATGTCATCTATTGTTTGCAGGGATCACACCCGCAAGACACCCAGTGGACCCGAAGAAGTCCAATAGGGTCCTAGGGTTTCCAGCTCTGATTACGAGCCTTTGTCAGTTCTACGGAGTGCCCGTCGCCCCCAGCAAGTTCATCAGGCCCCCTATTAACCGGGCTTTCATCAAGAAGTACTGCGCCCCCAGGCAGGCGCAGGGCGAGACACCACAGCAGCCTAGGGATGGCCGGTAGCGGGCAACAAACGCACTGCCACCACCTCTAGAGTTCACCTCAGCTCATCCACAAAAAGGTTAGAGTGTTGCCTACGACCCGTGGCCGACCAGCAGGCGGCCAAGTCCGAAGCCAAAGGTAAGCAAAAGTACTAGGTTCGTGATCGACAAGTCATCAAGCGTCCAGCTCAAGACGTTAAAGAAGCGCTACTAGGAGGCAACCTAGTAACTTTTAAATCTCTGCTTGTTATTTGATCACCTTTGTTTCTCAAGTCATAGTAGGACACACCTAGTTGCTCATGATCCTAGGAACTTAAATAAATCAAGCACAAGCTTAGAAGATAGTCATACCTCACAAAATATATGTATGTGTGTTTAGGTAGTGAAAATACCTTAGATATGCATGTATATAGCAAAAGTACCTCACAAAATATATGTAAGTATGTTTAGGTAGCAAGATACCTTGCATATGCATGTATATAGCAAAAATATTTCACAAAAATATGCACATGTTTAGGTAGCAAAATACCTCATGAAAAAAAAAAACAAAAACAAACAAGAACAAAAAATATATCTTTTAGCTGAAAAGCCAACATGCTTTTGAGAAGAGATAACTTCCAGCTTTTCTTTGAAAAAAAAATTCACTGATCATAACCAGTTTTTGAAAGAAAATGTGTGTAATACACCTGAAGGGTGAATGCTGTGAAAATTTTCCCGAACACCCAAAATGGACTCAGATGAATGCATGAATTGATAAAAGAACATATTTTGGAAACACTGGGTTGACTTAAATAGGGAAAATGAATCTTGAGCCCTAGTGTCACATGACCATAAAAACTTGATGCTTGAGTGTCTACAGGGGTGCATGCATGACCAGTTTTGCATAAAATTTCCTAATCATCATTGTTGCATGTGTATCATGGAAATAATGTGGGACATCTCCTTTATCCCTGAACCGCTGGCCGAACCAACACCCTGACATATATCATGTCCAGCCGTTCTACAAGCCTTGAGCCAAAATCCCAACTCACCATAAACCTTGACCCAGGGTGAGAATGTCAATCCTTGCCCCCGGAAGAAAACAAAAAAAAGGAAAGTTTCCAATCAAAGAGTGGGAGAAAGCAAAAAAAGAAAGAAAATTCCCAATCAATCAAAGAGTGGGAGAAAGCAAAAAAAGAAAGAAAATTCCCAATCAAAGAGTGGGAGAAAACAAAAAAAAAAGAAAAAAAAGAGAGAAAAGAGAAAGAAATTCCCAATCAAAGAATGGGAGAAAGCAAAAAAGAAAGAAAGTTCCCGATCAAAGATCGGAAGAAAATAGAAGAAATATGCAGAAAGGTCTTTGGACCAGACAATATCTGAACAATACAGAATTGTCACCAAGTAAACCAAAAAAAGAAAGGAAACCACGACCTAAAGTGGTCCTCTCCCTTTGATTGCCAACCAAAATCCTGTGCGTCGGTGGCTTGTTCACCTCACACTAAACAAAAATAGAAAAGGAAAAGGCCAAGAACACTCAAAGACAAAATTCCCACAAAGAAACAAACCATTCCCAAGAAAAAGTCTTGTTGATCCATGATCACGCATGTAATCTTTGATTTGATAGGAATTGATTTGCAAAATCAGGTCATGACATATCTATGGTTCAGAATTAGGACGAAACACTTACCTGTGTGAGGTTGATACACTTTGAGTGATTTTCTTCTATTTTTGTTGGACTCGGTGTTTCCTCTAAATGGTCGTTTAGAAACGAAATGCTAACATCCTAAATCTCATTTATGGTTATGAGAAAATTTCATCAGCATACTCTCCTTCCCCGATAGACACATTGTTTTTCATCCAAAAAACATATGTTGCTCTGATCAGTTGAAAGTTTTGTTCACATTTTTAGTGAAGAAAATACCGAGACTATTTTAGTCTCACAGTTATCAAGAACTACGTAGGTCTGAGTTCCTCATCACAAATTGAGGATACGTAGGAGCAAAAACCCTGCTTTTGTCGACCACCCCACC
The DNA here is from genome assembly GCF_004193775.1 of Glycine soja. Taxonomy (NCBI): domain Eukaryota; kingdom Viridiplantae; phylum Streptophyta; class Magnoliopsida; order Fabales; family Fabaceae; genus Glycine; species Glycine soja. Next base: position 34,173,605 of record NC_041012.1, on the reverse strand, counting down.
TTTTGTTACCGTGACCCAAGAGTCCGGTGGCATGCGAAGCCACATAACCGTGGGATCCCCAAATTTTTATTCTTTTCATTTTTATGTTTCATCATTTATCATTTGTATGTTATCTTGTTTCTATGACTTGAGGGACTAACATTTGTTTTTTTTGTTTTTTTCGATTGTCATTTATTTTGTGCATTCATTTTGTTTGGATTGTTGTGTTAGTGCTTATTTTGTTATTGTCGATAATATTTGTTGAAATTCCGGAACCGTGTAGAGTTTTTATTTAGGAACGTCATCCTAAAATAAAACGAACAAATGTCGTGATAACGCCAAGAATAGAAAAAGAAAGAGACATAGTGAACAAAATGTCATATCTGTATATAAAGAAAAGAAAAGATTTTTTTTGTATATAAACAATGTGTGAAAAAAGGTTTTGTATATAAACAATGTGTGAAAAGAAATTCTTGTATATGAGCAATGAGTGTATATAAAGGAATTTTTTATATAAACAATGAGTGTATATTGAAAAGGGGAAAAGAAATCTTTGAAAAGGAATAGAGATTTTATATAGACCGTGTTGGTATAGAGAGAAAGAGTTTTTCAATGTGTGTGTATATAGAGAAAAAAGTTTTTTTTCGTATAGGAACGTAGGTGTACAAAGGAAAAAAGCTTTTCTCATAGATAGTGATGGATGTATAGTTTTTTGCAAACATGCATAAGAAAAAATGAAACAAAAAGAAAAGAGAAAGAAAGACCTTGAAGGTCAGCATGTTATGGTCACAGGAAGCACAAATCATTCGTAGAGAGCAAACATATCTTTTGGATACAAGAAATTGACGCTAAGAGTTTATTTTCCAAAATAACCAAGATAAGAATGGATGGATTTGTTGAACCAATGAAAGAACGTAATTTGGAAACGTTGGGTCTACTTGCGCAAATCCCAAGCCTTAGTATCATAATGCCATAAGCTGGATGCTTGAGTACCCACCTAGCTGTATGCATGACTAATTTTGTGCGTTGTTTCCAAATCATCATTGTTACGCGCGCCTCGTGGAAATAATATGGGAGTTTAACCCGAAACCGATACCCTGACACATGAATTTGTTTTGCCCCAAATATCAAAATTGGGCACGCACAATGAAAAGACCATGTTGAGACACAACCTTAAGCTACCTTGAACCTTGGCCCATGAGAGAATCCTCATCCTTCCCCCCGAAGGAGAGGACAGCAGAATCTCCTCAAGGGAGAGCGAATAACGAATGCTAAAACTCGAATTCCCAATCAAAGATAAAAAAAGGCGAGAAAGAAATGAAAAGAAAGAAAAGAAAAGGAAAAGAAGGATTCCCGATCGAAGATCGGAAGAAAGTAAAAAGGAAAAGATCGGAGGAAAACAGAATAATTCCCGATCAATAAAGGAAACCAGGAAAGAGAACAGAAGATCTTCAGACCAGATAAATTTTCGGCGAGGTAAATGACCGCCAACAAAGGGAAAACATATTTTTGAAGTGGTTCTTCATTTGGGATTGCTATTCAAGGTCGCTCCCGACTGGCGATGTCCCGCCCCACATAAACAAAGAGGAAAAGACCAAAACACCCTGCTTCCTCTCCAATAACACTACCCTCGAGAAAATCCTATTGATTTGTGATTGCGCATGTAATCTTTTGGTTCGATAGGAAATCATGTGCAAAATAAAGTCATGGTGCAGCTATGGTTTGGAATTAGGGTAAAACACTTACCTGTGTGAGTTTTTATACACCATGAGTGATTTTATTCCCAGTTTCAGTTTGACCCGACGTTTCCCTTGAATGTTCATTTAAAAGCTACACGTTGACATCCTACCCTTCATTTTCAGTCACAAGGAAAACTATTTTGGCATAAGCATATTGTTTCTCTAAAATATGGTGCTCCCATGAATGATTTATTTTTCCTTGCTAAAGCATGTTCGCCTTTTAGGTGAAAGAACCCGGTGGACCATTCGGTCCTAAAATCAAATCTTATTCGGAGCCCCATGAATTGATTGCCGTTCATGCATCCTCCATCATCGAGTCCGGAGCCCCACGAATTGATTGCCTAGCACTGTTCGTGCATCCTCCACCATCAAATCTTATTCGGAGCCCCATGAATTGATTGCCATTCATGCATCCTCCACCATCGAGTCCGAATCCCCACGAATTGATTGCCTAGCGCTGTTTGTGCATCCTCCACCATCAAATCTTATTCGGAGCCCCATGAATTGATTTCCATTCATGCATCCTCCGCCATCGAGTCTGGAGCCCCACGAATTGATTACCTAGCGCTGTTCGTGCATCCTCCACCATCAAATCTTATTCGGAGCCCCATGAATTGATTGCCATTCATGCATCCTCCGCCATCGAGTCCAGAGCCCCACGAATTGATTGCCTCTCACTGTTCGTGCATCCTCCACCATCAAATCTTATTCGGAGCCCCATGAATTGATTGCCATTCATGCATCCTCCGCCATCGAGTCCAGAGCCCCACGAATTGATTGCCTAGCGCTATTCGTGCATCCTCCATCATCAAATCTTATTCAGAGCCCCATGAATTGATTGCCATTCATGCATCCTCCACCATCGAGTCCGGAGCCCCACGAATTGATTGCCTAGCGTTGTTCGTGCATCCTCCACCATCAAATCTTATTCGGAGCCCCATGAATTGATTGCCTAGCACTGCTCGTGCATCCTCCACCATCGAGTCCGGAGCCCCACGAATTGATTGCCTAGCGCTGTTCGTGCATCCTCCACCATCAGATGTTATTCGGAGCCCCATGAATTGATTGTCGTTCATGCATCCTCCACCATCGAGTCCGGAGCCCCACGAATTGATTGCCTAGCGCTGTTCGTGCATCCTCCACCATCAAATCTTATTCGGAGTCCCATGAATTGATTGTCGTCCATGCATCCTCCACCATCGAGTCCGGAGCCTTCGGTGAGGGGAAAATACGGTGTTTGTTATTTTCCCAATCAGTTCCTTCACCAAACATGTGTATACGTATATATTATGTTATTTTTTGTTTGTTTATTTGTTTTGTTTTGTGTTGTGCAGAGAAAGAAGAAGGAGAGACGAGAGTCACTTATTTCAAATCGTTTTGGGTTGGAACTATTGTGATTGAGATCAATTAAATCCCCATGATGGGCAAAGGATGGCCTTCAGGAGTCATCATAGATTAATTACGGAAAAGGGCTAAGACGGACGAAATCAGTGTTTTGTCTTTGCTTTCCTCCTATCTCCGATAAAAGGTATGTAAAGAGGGGCAACTGTCATACCCTAATTTCATTTGGGGACCATTGTTTGATGGCATGCAACCTTTGCTTGACCGCTTCGAGGTACTTGGCACCCATTGTTGCACAATCCGTGAAGTTCCATAACATGCCGGAAGTCAAAAGGAAGCATTGTTGCACAATCCGTAAGGTTCCGTAACATGCCGGAAGTCAAAAGGAAGCATTGTTGCACAATTCGTGAGGTTCCGTAACATTCCGGAAGCCAAAAAAGGGATGATTACGTAATCCATAAGGTTCCGTGACATTACGGAAAGAAAACAAGTATTGTTACGAAATTTGTAAAGTTCAGTAACGTTACGCAAAAAGAATCAGCAAAAAAAGGCAGGAGTGTATTTAGTAAATAGGGGGGTGCAAATAGAAACCAGACCCACTTGGGCCTTTTAGGAAGTTCCTCCAGAAGGCACCGGAAATAACCTAGCTCGCCTGGGCGAGCTGGGTGGCAAGCTTCTCCCTCTTTTCCCTATAAATAGGGGGAGGAGGGAAGAACAAAAAAGGTCAACCCTCCTAGTATTTGAGAATCACTTGAAATTAGTGAGAAAAATTGTTTCCGTGAAGAAAATCCAAGCCGAAGCACTTCCGTAACGCTTCCGAGACGTTTTCGTGGGTGATTTCGTGAAGATTTTCCACCGTTCTTCATTGTTCTTCGTTCGTTCTACGTCGTTCTTCGGTCTTCAACCGGTATGTTCCCGAAATCGAACTTTTCAATTCATTCTATGTACCCTTAGTGGTCCCCACTTGTTTCGCATGCTTTTATTTTCATTTCATTTACTTTATGTACCCCCTTTTGACGTGCTTTAGTCATTTATTTAAGTCATTTTCTCGCCTAATCAAAAAATAAAATAAATTTCCACCGATCATTTGAATTGTAACATCTTTTAATTTCTGTTAAAATGAAATCCGACCATTCGGTCATGCCGTAACCACGTTTAAAACAAAAAAAAAGAAAAATAATAGTAAAATAATCAAAATATCTTAGAATAAAATAATAAAAAAAAATCAATCGGACGCTTTTCTTTTGAAGTTTTCTTGGATCAATTGACTAATAACCAAAGTGAAACTAAGGCTAAAATCAACTCACAAATCAAGCTTTGTCCGCAAAAATCACCAAAAACTATTTTAAGGTCCAACGCCTTAAACGGTCCTCTTTGCTTTTATCGGTTAACATGGACCGTTCAAAAGCATAAAATCAACATGTAACTTTTCCGCTTTTGCGAGAACTACGTAGGTCTGATTTCCTCTTCGATGGAGGATACGTAGGAGCAAAAGCCTCGCTTTTGTCGACCTCATGAGATGGTTAGAGGTCCAACGCCTTAGCTTTCTCACCAAGTAAAATGGATCATTTTAAGGTCCAACGTCTTAAATGACCCCCTTCCAAGTAAAAAAGAATCCCTTGATTCGCCCCTTTTGAAAGAACTACGTAGGTCTGATTTTCTTATCACAATTGAGGAATACGTAGGAGCAAGGGAAACACCCTTGTCGACCACAAAAAGATAAAAAAATAATACAAAAGGCATAAAAAGACATAAAAACGTAAAAGGGAAAATGAAACAAATTGAAGTCATATTTGCACACTTGATTAAAGGCTGCCGTCCCTTGTGACGGACGCGTGGGGTGCTAATACCTTCCCCGTGGGTAAATACAACTCCCGAACCTTTTGCACTTAAAGTTCATAGAACATAACTTTTCTGGTTTTTCCAACGTTTTCCTCGAATAAACGTTGGTGGCGACTCCGCACATTTTCCTTTCTTGGAAGACGCACCTGCGAGCCCTGCGTCGCCCTCCCGTCGAAGGATAGGTTGCGACACGGGGTCTTCCAAAATTGATGCAGTTGAAGAAATGCTAGTAGACAGGGATGAGACATTTTGAGCTATACGCAAGAAGCTTATGAAAGCCCAAGAGAACATGAAGAAGTACGCGGACCCCATAAACAAATGACTGCCAAAGAACCTCAAGTGGGCTTGGGCAAACTGGCCAAGCGATTTTATGGACCTTTCAATGTTTTGGAATGCATCGACGAAGTGTCTTACCACCTGCAATTACCAGAAGGGGCTCGGATTCATTCAGTCTTCCACTGCTCCTTGCTTAAACCATTCAAAGGGTCACCGAAGCAGTCAGAAATCGTATCTTTACCATAACATTTCATTAATGGTCAACCTTTAGTTTCTCCTCTAGCTATCCTCGATTATCGCAAGGCACCAGGACCATCCAATACTTCATATCAGTCACAGGAAAGGGGATAGTTGCAATCACAAGTTCTGTAGGCTCTAGATGTATTGCTGATGTCATATTTGTTCTTGAAATTGACCAAAACTTATTAAGTGTCGGCCAACTGATTGAACAAGGATTTAAAGTTGTATTTGAAGACAAATATTGCTTAATTAAAGATGTAGCTGGTCAAGAAATCTTCAAGGTGAAAATGAAAGGAAAATTTTTTGCTCTAAATCCATTGAAGGAGGAGCAAGTTGTTTTCTCTCTCAGAAAATCGCACAGAAATCTGGCACAAAAGGCTTGGGCATTATCATCATTAAGCATTGTTACTGTTGAGTGAAAAAAGGTTAGCACTTGATGTCCCTGTGCTTGAGGAAAAAAATTTTAAATTGCAAAGCTTGTTAACTTGGCAAGCAAAATAGAAAATCTTTTCCAAAGGCATCATTGAGAGCATCAAGAAAGTTGCAATTGATTCACACAGATGTAGCAAGGCCTCAAAGAACACCTTCATTGAAAAGTAATATGTATTACACTATATTTATTGATGACTTCACCAGAATGTGTTGGATTTTTTTCTTCAAGTTCAAATCAGAGGTGATTGAAATTTTTTGGAAGTACAAAGTCAAGGTAGAGAATGAAAACGGTCTCAAGATTCAAATTTTGAGGTCAGACAATGGCACCGAGTACACATATGCAAAATTTAATCAATTTTGTGAGGATTCCGGCATTGAACATCAACATACCAGTCCCTATACCCCACAAAAAAATGGGGTTAGTGAGAGGAGAAATAGATATATCTTGGAGATGATGAGATGCATGTTGTATGAGAAGAATTTGCCAAAGAAATTTTGGGCAGAGGCAGCAAGTACTATTGTTTTTCTTCAAAATAGGCTTCCCACCAAAGCATTGAAGGATCAAACAGCATTTGAGGTTTGGTATGGTTACAAACCATCTCTAAAATTTCTTAAGATTTTTGGTTGTTTGTACTTTACTCATGTTCCACAGAGCAAGAGAGACAAGCTAGATAAAGGAGCATTAGCAGGAACTTTTATAGGCTACAACGCAGTTAGCAAAGCTTATAAAATTTTCCAACCGCAAATTGAAAAAGTAGTGTTAGCAGGGATGTTCACTTTGTGGAAGATGAAGAATGGAATTGGGATAATCCAAGGATGATAAATCAAGCCCCTGGACATTTGAACTTAAACTTTCCTGCACCAAGTTCAAAAAATTGGCAAGATGAGCTTGTTGATGATGTTCTAGTAAGAGGTACTAGACTTCTCTCTGATATTTATGACAGGTGCAATATTGTTGTATGTGAACCTGAAAACTATGAAGAAGCCAAGAAAAATCAAATTTGGGTTGCTGCAATGAAGGAGGAGCTCTCAATGATAGAGAAAAATCAAACTTGGCATCTTGTAGAAAGACCTCAAGACAGGAATGTGATTGGAGTCAAATGGGTATATAGAACTAAGCTTAATGCTGATGGTTCTATTAATAAACATAAGGAAAGACTTGTGGTGAAGGGGTATGCTCAAGTTTTTGGAGTAGATTACTCAGAAACATTTGCACCAGTTGCTCGATTGGACACCATTAGGTTGTTGCTTGCTGTTGCTGCGCAAAAGAATTGGAAAGTCTATCAACTTGATGTTAAATCAGCCTTTTTAAATGGTTTCTTACAAGAAGAAATCTACGTTGAGCAACCTCAAGGCTTTGTGAAGGAAGGAGAAGAAGATAAAGTTTATTTCCTCAAGAAGGCTTTTTATGGGCTAAAACAAGCCCTAAGATCCTGGTACATCAAAATTGATGAACATTTGCTAAACTTGGGATTTACCAAAAGCTTAGCTGAAGCGACATTGTACGTTAAGAGTGAAGGAGCTGTCATTCTTATCATCTCACTCTACGTTGATGATCTCTTTGTAACAGGAAGCAACACAAGTCTTGTGGAAAAGCTTAAGAAAGAAATGATGGAGGAGTTTGAGATGATAGACCTTGGTTTAATGACCTTCTTTCTTGGCATGGAGATCAAACAAGGAGAACATGAAGTCTTCATTTGTCAAAAGAAGTATGCCAACGAGATTTTAAAGAAGTTTAAACTTGAAGAATGCAAAGAAATGAGCACTCCAATGAATCAAAAGGAAAAACTTTGCAAGGAAGATGGAACGAAGAAGATAGATCAAGCATATTTTAGAAGCATGACTGGGTATTTAATGTATCTTACAACAACTCGACCTGATATTTTAAATGTTGTAAGCATTTTATCTCAATTTATGAATTGTGCAAGTGAAATGCATCTCAAGGCTGCAAAAAGGGTGATAAGATATGTCAAAGGCACTAGCAATTTTGGCATCAAGTTCAAGAGAACTGAAGAGTTCAAGCTAAGAGGTTTCTCAGATAGTGATTGGGGTAGCTCTATTGATGATATGAAGAGTACTTCAGGGTACTATTTTAGCTTTGGATCAGGTGCTTTCTCATGGAGCTCAAAAAAACAAGATATAGTTGCTCAGTTTATAGCTGAAGCAAAATTTATTGCTGCTGCTGTTGCTGTTAACCAAGTTTTGTGGCTTAAAAAAATCTTGATTGATCTTAACATGGAGCAGAATGAGAGTACACAGATTTTTGTTGACAATAAAGCTGCCATAGACATTTCCCATAATCCTGTTTTTCATGGGAAAACTGAGCATTTTAATATCAAGTTGTTCTTTGTAAGGGAAGTGCAGAGAGATGGAGTTGTTGTTCTTGTTTACTACAAAACGGAAAACCAGGTTGAGGACTTATACACCAAGCCACTACCAGTTAGCAAGTTCGAGTTTCTAAGAAAGAAGTTAGGACTTTGCAAATCCTAAAACAAGGAGGAGTGTTAAGAAAACTGGTTTATGGACTGCACTGGACAACTTTATCTTTTATTATTTCAGTTATTGAATAAGTCTTCTTAGTCAAAGTAGTGGTTGCTAAAATTTAGGAGAAAGTATTTCTTGGCAACAAATCATTCACGATGCTGGAAGCAGATTTGACACGGGTGCATTCGATGATCCAATAGCAGAAATTGCATGATTGAAGCAAGCTGGCCCTTTGATCGATTACCTGGAAAACTTTGACACATTGTTAGCTCGAGTATTAATTACAGAAGACTTAGCATTAAGTTTCTTTCTTTCTGAGTTAAACCCTGAGCTTGAGAAATCAGTAAGGGTTCATAGGCCAAAGACAATTCAAGAAGCTATACGAATTGCAAGATTACAAAAGGAGGTCCTTCAAGAAATGGCAAAGAAATTCTCACCAGCAAAATCCGCAAGTTTTGAATCTCAAGTTAGATATACAAGATCTTGGTCTTTTACATCTCCACAAACTAAAAGTTATCCAATCACCACCTTACAACAAAGTCTATCTCAGAATCCTACATTTTCAACACTTCCAACAAATTCTAAGGTATCATCCATAAATCTCAGCTCTAGGAAGCAAATTAGTGAACGAATTACAAAGGGACTATGTAGATTTTGTGGTGAAAAATGGGATATGGATCATAAGCAACAATGTAAAGTATGGGGTAAACTAACTGCTATTTTTAGTGCACAAGACAATATGACTGCTGAATTTACATCTGAAGATGAACGGGAGCAGGAAACTGAATTAGTATAACAAAGTCTGGATTTAGTTAGGGATGAAGATGTTCATATATCCCTTAATGCATTACAAGCTGTAGCTGGGGGGAACACCCTGCAGATGACAGGCTTAATTAAGAAACAACCAGTGCCGTTTTTAATGGACACTGGAAGTACACACAACTTCGTTAGTGCCAAGTGGGTAAAATCACTCGGACTTAAGTCTCAAAGCATAAAAAATTTTCTAGTTATGATTACATCTGATAAACAAATGGTTATTACTAGAAGTTGTACTCAGGTAAAATGGTGGTTTGGTGATCATATTTTTCAAGCTGATTTTTTAGTTTTGCCTAGCAATATTTTTGGGGTGATTCTGGGTATGCAGTGGTTCAAGACACTAGGTGACATCAATTGAAATTGTGCTCAGCTGACAATGCAGTTTCAACATCAAGGAAAACTGGTCTCCTTACAAGGTGAACAAATTTCAGAGAACATCATGGAATTGGAAGGTAAATTAAAACTAGCTCATTGTCAGGCCATGCTAGTAGCACTGCAAGGACCGGTTTGCTATAATGAGATATCGGCGGAGGATCACAAGTTGACTCAAGAACAGGAATCTAAACTGCATCAATTGTTAGAGACATACCGACATCTATTCAATGAGCCCACAACGTTGCCCCCCAAAAGACGGTATGATCACAAAATCTCCTTGGTTAGTGATAAGCCATTTTGTTTGAGACCATATAGGTATCCACATGCTCAAAAGGAGGAAATAGAAAAACAAGTTAAGGCTTTACTCAACACTGGGTTTATTAGAGAAAGTGGAAGCTGCTATGCATCACCATTAGTTTTGGTTAAAAAGAAAGATGGCTTATGGAGATGTTGCATTGATTTCAGAAAATTAAATGCATTGATAGTAAAGAATAGGTTCCCTATGCCTTTAATAGAAGATCTATTGGATGAATTAAATGGTGCGAGTTACTTTTCTAAACTGGACTTACGAAGTGGATACAACCAAGTCAGAATGGTAGAGGAGGACATTCATAAAACTACCTTTAGAACCCGTAGTGGGCACTATGAGGGGTTGTGTTACCTTTTGGACTCAACAATGCACCAACCACATTTCAAAACTTGATGAATGGTATTTTCAGGGAGCACCTTAGGAAGTTCATTTTGGTTTTCTTTGATGACATCTTGGTCTATACTAAGACATGCTCAGAACACATTCAATGCTTGCACACTACACTACAAATATTACAAGAACACAGCATGGCACTCAACTACAAAAAATGCAGCTTTGGAACGACCAAAATCAATTACTTGGGACATTTGATTTTTTTTGCCAAAGGTGTGCATCCAAATCCAGATAAAATTAAGGCAATCCAACAGTGGCCAAGACCTGAGACAGTCAAAGAATTAAGAGGATTTTTAGGTCTCTCAGGCTACTATAGAAGATTTATTCAAAACTATGGGAAGCTTGCTGATCCACTTACACAAATGCTGCAGAAGGACATTGAGTTCAAATGGATAGAAGACACTGAATCAACATTTGCTAAATTGAAAAAGGCCTTGAAATCTGTTTCGATATTAGCTTTACCAGAATTTGGTCAACCTTTCACAGTCAAAACAGATGCTTCAGGAGTAGGTATTGGTGCTGTACTTCTTCAAAAAGGCCACCCAATAGCCTACATTAGCAAAGCCATGGGCCCAAAGTATCAATTACTCTTAGCCTATGAGAAAGAATTCTATGCTATATTATTTGCTGTGAAGAAATGGCAACACTACTTCCTTGGATAACACTTCATAATCAAGACTGATAAAAAAAAATTAGAGCACCTTCTTGAGCAACCTCCAACTTGATGCAGAATTGGGGATTAGAGAAACTCACGGGATTGGATTTCGGTATTGAGTATAAAAAAGGAAAAGAAAATGTGGTAGCTGATGCACTATCAAGGCAGAAACAAGGAAGCATAGTAGCAATCTTCCAAGTCACATCTCAGTTATTGATAGAGGCCAAGGATTCATGGAAAACTGATACAAAATTATAGAAGATAGTGGACAAAATCAGGGTTCTTACAAGCAATACACATTTGATGGCGCATTTCTTAAAAGAAAAGGAAAAGTGGTAATCGGAGCAGATCTACAAATGAAAGAAAAGATCCCGCATCAGTACCACAACACTGTAACTAGAGGACATTCAGGGGACGATCCAGCATATAGGAGGATTAAAGAACAATTTTATTGGAAGGGATTGCAGAGGGAGGTCAGGAAGTGGGTGCTGGAATGCCATATCTGCCAGAAAAACAAACCATTGTTACAAATGCCTACTGGATTACTTCAGCCATTATCTATCCCAGATAAAGCCTAGAAGTCCATTTCAATGGATTTTAATGTGAGGCTCCCTAAATCTAACGGAATGACAGTTATCTTTGTCATTTGTGATAGATACATAAAGTATGCTCATTTTATATCACTAGCTCACCCGTTTAGAGCAGCTAAAATAGGGCAAGTATTTATGGACACCATTGTAAGATTACATGGTTGGCCATCCGAGATCATTTCTGATAGGGATAACATCTTTATGAGTGCTTTTTGGTTTGAGTTGATGTAACAACATGAAGTTAAATTGCTTAAATCCACAGCCTTCCACCCTCAAATTGATGGACAAACAGAGGCATTAAACATGGCTTTAGAAGGATACTTGAGGTGTGTTAAGGGTGAATTACCTTAGAAATGGACAGAATATATAGCCTTGGCAGAATTATGGTATAACACTAAGTTTCATACAGTTATCAAGATGACACCATTTGAAGCACTATATGGCTACCTTCCTCCTATGCCAAATATTATAGTACAAGGCGAATCATTAGTAGAAGCCGTAGCTTATACGGTAAAAACCAGACAACAAATAACAAAGCTTCTACAGGACAATTTAACAAAGGCTCAGGAGAGGATGAAGAAGTATGTTGATCTCAAAAGGGCAGACAAAGAACTCAACTGGGGAGACTTCGTTTACTTGAAAATACAACCATACAAAAACCTAAGTTTGGCAAATTCAGCATTCCACAAGCTGGTTGCAAGGTACTATGGACCTTTCAAAGTAGTAGAAAGAGTGGGCAAAGTAGCATGAAGACTTGAGTTACCTGATAGAACAAGAATACATGATGTATTTCATGTTTCCTTGCTAAAAGAACATCATGGTCCTCACATAGCATCACAAGAACTACCTATGCAATAGCACAAAGTTCTGAATTGTTCTTCTTATACTTTGAGGGTAGAGAGTGAGTGAGGGTTCAATTGGGTAATTCTATTCCCAATTGTTACACAAGTATATATGAAATCCCTATACAATAGAACGAAGCACCCCACTTGCATATTAAGTGCCACGGGTCCAGTGTTTAACACAGTTAGCACGAGCAAGACCCCTGGAACAACATATATATGGTTTTGTTTTCTCTTATGATATTTTAAGCATATGTGCTATTGCGAGATAATGTTAAATATTTATAACTAAATGATAAATGCTTCTTAAACCGGAGGGTGTTAAATATAAGAGGGTGAGGAATCCTCCACTCGAAGAAGCATAAATATAAGAGACTATGACATAGAGAAGGGGGACATTCCTTGAGAAATTGAATGTATAGATATTATGTATTTTTGTAAAAGTTTGTGATATTTTTCTTTTACAAAAATATTATAGACTATTGGGTTAATTATGTTTTTACTTCCTAATTTTTTTTTTGTAAATTTCACATGTAATTCCTCAGAAATTTTTAATGTTTTTGGTCCTTAAAAGTTTTTCTGTTAATAGTTATAGTTCCTTAATATCAAATACTAATTGATGACGTAATAGTGTAATTTTTCTAGTAAACTATGTTTATAATATCTCATGCTCATATTAGTTGATGATGTCAAATTTTTTTATAAGAGATTACAATTTACCGAAATATTACTTGTGGTTGTCACATCAAACATATTACATTATAAATTAACATTTTTACTTGTGTCGCAACCAGCCTTTCGGCGGGAGGGCGACGGGAAGGCTTGCGGGTGCGTTTTCCATGGGAGGGAAATGCGCGGAGTCGCCACCAACATTTATTCGAGGAAAACGTCAAAAAAACCGGAACGTGTGGTCTACGAACTTTATTCTGAAAGGTTTGGGAGTTGTTTTTACGTACGGGGAAGGTACTAGCACCCCACGCATCCGTCACAAGGGACAACACCCTTCAATCAAGTGTGCAAATATGACTTCAAAATTATGTATTTTTCCCTTTTTTCATGTTTTTTTTAGCTTTTGATGAGCCTTTTTGTATTTTTTTTATCTTTTTGTGGTCGACAAGGGTGTTTCCCTCGCTCCTACGTATTCCTCAATTGCGATGAGGAAATCAAACCTACGTAGTTCTTTCAGAACTAAACGTTGGTTAAGTTGTTTTTATCTTTTTTCGCAAGATATATTTTAACCGAACAAAAGTTGTTTAAGGCATTTGGACCTTTAAACGATCTTTTGATTTTTGAAAAGGAGAGAAACGTTAAGGCGTTGGACCATTAACGATCTCTTGGTCTTGAAAGGAGAGAAACGTTAAGGCGTTGGACCATTAACGATCTCTTGGGTGGTCGACAAAAGCGGGGCTTTTGCTCCAATGTATCCTCAATTACGATGAGAAAATCGGACCTACAAAGTTCTTGCAAAAGCGATAAAGTTATGTGTTGATTTTATGCTTTGAATGGTCGATTTTAACCAATAAAAGCAAAGAGGACCGTTTTAAGGCGTTGAACCTTAAAACGGTTTTGAGTGACTTTTGCGGACAAAGTTTGGTTTGTGAGTTGATTTTAGCCTTAGTTTCACTTTGATTATTAGTCAATTCATTCAATGAACCATTCAAAGAAAAAACGTCTGATTGATTTTTTTGATTATTTTATTATTATGTTTTTGAAGATATTTTGATTATTTTATTATTATTTTGCTTTTTTTGATTTAACCGAAGTTACAACGTGAACGATCGGTTGGATTTTATTTTAATAGTGATTAAACGAGATTATAACACAAATGATCGGTTGAAATTCATTTTATCAATTATTAGGCGAGATAAAGGCTTAAATAAATGGTAAAAAGCTCGTTAAAAGTGGAAGAAAAGAAAATCGAAAGTGAACGAGATGAAGATGAAAGCAAACAAAACAAGTAATGAGTTGAAAGTCTCGGATTCGAACACTTACCGGTTGAAGACCAAAGAACGAACGAAGAATGGATGAAGAACGGTGAAGAACGGCGGAAAATCTTCACAGATTTGCTCATAGAAACGTCTCGGAAGTATTACGGAAGCACCTCGACTTGGATTTTCTTCACGGAAACACGTTTTTTCACCCAAAACAGTTGAAATACATAGCATAGGGGTTAGGGATCCTTGAAACTCAGCCTCCTTCCCCTATTTATAGCCAAAAAGGGGAGGTGCTTGCCGCCCAGAAATCTTCCTGTGCGCAACCCAATTACTAAGTTCACCCCCCTTTCGTACTTTACGAAAATGTTATGGAAGTGTTTTGGACTTGATTTTCCTCTTTTTTCTATTCCCTTTCACCAATATTAAGTGAAATATGCTAACCCAAGGTTTCAGAAATTTTACGGAAGCATTACGGAAGCCCTGGATGCCTCGAATGCCATTTTTTAACAAAATGGAGGTGGTTGCCGCCCAGAGGCTTCTTGAGGAAGATTCCTGAGTGCACCCTGTAATTGATAAGTTCACCTCCTCTAGAATGTTCTTGATGAAGTTTCTTGAGCGCACCCCCCGTGTTTGATAAGTTCACCCCCCACTTTTGTATTTTTGGTTGTTTTCTTTCCGAAACGTCCCAGAACTTTACGGATTCCACGACAATGGGTATTAAACATTTTGAAGTGGCCAAATGAAGGTCGCATGCCGACAAACAATGGTCCCCGAACGAAATTAGGGTGTGACAGTTTCCCTTCTTTACTTATCTTTTATTGGAGATAAAAGGGAAGTAAAGATAAGACACTAATTTCGTTTGAGCTGAATCTTTACCCGACCGGCCACTAGCGCAAATCCAAGCAGTAAAAACTGTGAAGGCATGAAGATATTGAAATTCCTTCTTTTCTCATTTAATTCATTTTCATTTTCATTTTCACTCTTTTTTTTTATAAAAGCGTACAAACAAAGGACGTTGAGTCCTATGAAGCATAGGGGAAAAAGATATTAAAGTTTTTGAGTTGAAGACATTGTCGTCTTCGAAATGCAAATGAAAACATTGTCACCTTTTGAAGGCATGCAATGACCGAAGACATTGTCGCCTTCGAAATGTAGATGAGGACATTGTCGCCTTTGAAGGCGTGCAATGACTGAAGACATTGTAGTCTTCGAAATGTAAATGAGGGTCATTGTAGCCTTTGAAGGCATGCAATGACTGAAGACATTTTTGTCTTCGAAATATGTACGGATTACCATATAGGGCGTCTCTGCATTCTACCTAACTTCTCACAGGTTGGGGTAGCATAAATATGTGTACGGATAATCCTAGGGTGTCTCCACAATGCACCCGATTCTCACAGGTTGGGGTAACAAATTTGTGTGTGTGTGTGAATAACCCTTGGGTATCTCCGCATGTCACCCGATTCTCACAGGTCGGGGTAACAAATTTATGTGTGTGTGCGGATAACCCTTGGGTATCTTCGCATGCTACCTGACTTCTCACAGGTCGAGGTAACAAAACTGTGTGTGTACGAATAACCGCTTGGGGTATTTCTTCCTGCCACCTGACGCATGGGTCAGGATTAACAGATGTTGTCTTTGTACGGATAATCACTTGGGTATATCCGCCTGCCACCTGACGCATGGGTCAGGATCAGCAAATATTGTCTTTGTATGGATAATCACTTGGGTATATCCGCCTGCCACCTGACGCATGGGTCAGGATCAACAGATGCTAACGCATGGGTCAGGATCAGCAGATGTTATCTTTGTACGGATAATCACTTGGGTATATCCGCCTGCCACCTGACGCATGGGTCAGGATCAGTAGATGTTGTCTTTCTACAGATAACCACTTGGGGTATTTCCGCCTGTCGCCTGACGCATAGGTCAGGATTAGCAAATGTTGTCTTTGTACGGATAATCACTTGGGTATATCCGCCTACCACCTGACACATGGGTCAGGATTAGCAAATGTTGTCTTTGTATGGATAACCACTTGGGGTATTTCCGCCTGCCACCTAACGCATGGGTCAAGATCAACAGATGTTGTCTTTGTACGAATGATCACTTGGGTATATCCGCCTACAACCTGATGCATGGGTCAGGATTAGTAGATGTTGTCTTTGTACGGATAACCACTTGGGGTATTTCCACTTGCCGCCTAACTCAAGGGTCAGGATCAGCAGATGTTGTGAGACCAAAAGAGTCTCGGTCGGAAGATGTTGAGATCTACGGAAAGGGTGCAGACGACCACATTGGTCTCCGCTTGTCAATCGGACTTGGTGTCTCTAAATGACGAGGTGCAGATAACCATTAGGCATCTCCACATGCTACCAGACTCATGGGTCACGATAGCAGTATGGGGTGGTCGACAAAAGCGGGGCTTTTACTCCTACGTATCCTCAATTTGTAATGTGGAACTCAGACCTACGTAGTTCTTTCTAAGCGGTGTGTGATACTAAAATAGTCTCTACCGAAAGATGTTGTCATCTCCGGAAAGGGTGCAAATGACCACATTGGCCTCTGCTTGTCAATCGGACTTGGGGTCTCCGAATGACGAGGTGCGGATAACCTTAAGGTCTCTCTGCATGCTACCGGACTCTCGGGTCATGATAGCAAAAGGTGGGGTGGTCGACAAAAGCGGGGCTTTTGCTCCTACATATCCTCAATTTGTGATGAGGAACTCAGACCTACGTAGTTCTTGCAAAGCGGTGTGAGACTAAAATAGTCTCGATATTCTTTCACTAAAATGTGAACATGCTTTAGTAAAGAAACAAAAACCTCCAACTGATCAGAATAACATATAATTTTTGGAGAAAAACAATGTGTCTATTGGGGAAGGAGAGTATGCTGATAAAATTTACACATAACCACAAATGAGATTTTGGATGTTAGCGTTTTGTTTCTAAACGACCATTTAGAGGAAACACCGGGTCCAACTAAAAATAGAAGAAAATCACTCAGAGTGTATAAACCTCACACAGGCAAGTGTTTCATCCTAATTCCGAACCATAGATATGTCATGACTTGATTATGCAAATCATTTCCTATCAAATCAAAGATTACATGTGATGTGCCATTATTTTCTCCTATTTCTTACCCCTTTCTATCACCATTTTAATTACTGATTAGTCTTAATTGTCAAATTAATTATGCAGTTTTATCATTTCGGCCTACTTGACTAATTCTGTGTTTTAATTTAATTTCAGGAGAATTATAAGCAATTAGGCTTGGATCCAGAATTGGGCTGAACCGGCTTGGACTTGAAGAGAGCAGACAATTTTATTTGTCGTCCAATTTTATTTTATTTCGTTTTTGGGCTGTATTTTTGTAATTGGGCCACCAGACCTTATTGGGCCCAAAAATCAGATTTGTAAGCTTTGGGGCCTAGTGACCTTTAGTGAGCCCAGCTGCTAGGGTTTTATAGGTGGTCCGATTACTGTTCACGGGGGGAGATATTGTAGGGTTTCATTTTCATTTTTCATGTTACTGTTCACGTAGCAACTCCATTTTTGTTTTCTGCTTCAAATTCCAGTTTCGTTTCTGCTTTTAATTCCAGTTTCGTTTTCATTTTTGTCTTCTAATTTCAATTTGTTTTCTGCCTTTGATTTCCTATTCGTTTCTACTGTTAATGGAAGGCTGAATTTCTAGTGTTGTTTTCTCTTGAGGATTAAGCATAACTCTCTTTGAGGTTCTATTATTAATATTAAATTCTGATTAGTTTTTCCCCTTCACCAATTATTCTGTATTTGTTGCTAATATTAATCCATGCATGCTTAATGCTTGATTAATTGTCTATGTGCTTAATTAACGTTCATGCTTAATGGACATGCGAGAGGGATTAATTGGTGTATGTGTTGCTTAATCACATAATGACAGCCTTGTGTTAATTTTCGCTTAGTAAATTAATTTCGGGTTGGATTAAGTGGTTGAACTGATTAGGGATAAATTCTCGTAACCTAGGATAAGCGACTTGCTTTTGAATCAAGGGGAAACAACATGTTTTAGTTCTGTTATTTTTTTTATTCAAGTTTGCTTGCTGTTTAAATTACAAAAACAAACAAACCCCCCATTTCGTTACTGTTTTATTATTATATGTTATGAACGTTTGTTTGATCATTGCTCACTGGGAGATGACCTAGGATCACTTCCTAGATACTGCATTTTAATGTTTATTTGATTTGGGTACGGCTCTGATCAACATGCGTGATCATGAATCAATAGGATTTTTTTGGGAATAGTGTTCTTGGTGGGAAATTTGGCTCTGAGTGTTTGGGCCTTTTCCTTTTCTGTTTTGGTTTAGTGCGAGGCGAGAAATTCGCCAGCGCATAGGATTTTGGTTGGCGATCAAAGGGAAAAGACCACTTCAAGTCGTGGTTTCCTTTCTTTTCTTGTTTGCTTGTGACAATTTTGTATTGTTCAGATATTGTTTGGTCCAAAGACCTTTATGTATATTTCTTTTGTTTTCTTCCGATCTTTGATCGGGAATTTTTCTTTCTTTTTTGCTTTCTTCCAATCTTTAATTGAGAATTTTCTTCTTTTTCTTTTTTCTGATCTTTGATCGGGAACTTTCTTTTTCTTTTGTTTTCTTCCGATCTTTGATCGGGAACTTCTTTTTTTTTTGTTTTCTTCCGAGGGCGAGGATGGAGATCCTCACCCTGGGTCAAGGTTTATGGTGAGTTGGGATTTTGGCTCAAGGCTTGTAGAACAGCTGGACATGATATATGTCAGGGCGTTGGTTTGACCAGCGGTTCAGGGATAAAGGAATGTCTCACATTATTTCCATGACACACATGCAACAATGATGATTTGGAAATTTTATGCAAAACTGGTCATGTATGCACCCATGTGGACACTTAAGCATCAAGTTTTTATGGTCATGTGACACTAGGGCTCAGGATTCATTTTTCCTATTTAAGTCAACCCAGTGTTTCCAAAACATGTTCTTTTATCAATTCATGCATTCATCCGAGTCCATTTTGGGCATTCGGGAAAATTTTCACGGCATTCACCCTTCAGGTGCATACACATTTTTTTCACCAAAAACTGGTGTTATGATCAGTGAATCTTTTTTCAAAGAAAAGCTGGAAGTTATTTCTTTTCAAAAGCATGCTGGCTTTTCAGCCGAAAGATATATTTTTTGTTCTTGTTTGTTTTTGTTTTTTTCTTTTTTTTTTTCAAAAGATTAAAAATAGCTTGTAACCTGGACACGGTTGATGCCCGAGATGACATCTTTTTGAAAAAGGCGTGCGAACGAAAGTGCACAAGACCTATACATTTTTTTGTGTTTCGGACAAATCTTTGTAAAGTAAGTACGACCATATGCCCAAAGTGATAAATTACTTGCAATGCGATAGATAACTGCATGTTCAGTTTAATCACAATGGACATAATAATTGGAAGCAAATAATGTCAGATCACAAGGGAAATAACAAAATAATTGAAAGCAATAATGAATGATAAATCACAAGTTTGGCGATTCCGGTCGTATGGCTCCGCCTCCTCCAAGGAAATTCGAAAATTCATCATCCCTTAGCTGCCTCTGTCTCTGTCTGAGGAATGACCATCCCTCAATGGCCTTGAAACGCTACTGATGTTCCACGCTCTGGAATCGATGTTTGTCGAAGCTTGTGTCGGCTTGCGGGGCCGCATTGGAACCCTCTTCAATGGTGTCCTTCTTGGACCTCTTCGCGGGGAGCTTCTTTGCAGCCAATTCTAGGTTGCCTCCTAGTAGCGCTTCTTTAACGTCTTGAGCCGGACGCGTGATGACGATTTGTCAATCATGGGCCCAATACCTACTCGTACCTGCTCGGGTGGTTGGTTTCCTACTTGTCGGCCACGTGTCGTAGACAACGCTCCAGCCTTTGTAGATGAGCTGAGGTGGACCCTGGAGGTGGTGGCGGTGCGTCTGTTGCCCGCTGCTGGCCGTCCCCAGGCTGCTGTGGTGCCTCACCCTATGCCTGCCTAGGGGCGCAGTACTTCTCGATGAAAGCCCAGTTAATGATGGCCTGATGATCAGAGCCGGGAACCCTAGGGCCCTGTTGGACTTCTCCGGGTCCAAGGGACTCCTCGTAGGGGGCACGATCCCTGCAAATAGTAGATGACATTAGAAATCAGTTGAGCCACATGCATACTTACCTATGTCATGGCGGCATAGACCAACTGATACTTCCACAGGGGGAGATCGACATTATGGTCGCTGGGCAGAATGTTGCTAAGTAGCAACATCATCCATATCTATGTAAGAGTGGTCATGTTGGTGCGCATGATCTGCACTCGTCTCTTTGTAGTGGCCTGGGCGAAATCTTGCCCCGGTATGCAGAGTAGCTGCGTGATAGCCTCCTTCTTTGGTTGTGCTCGCACAATTGGCCCTCCTCCAATATCAGGGGGTGGCCTAGGAAATGATAAAAGCAAACTACTAGCCCCTCACCCGGGAGCGCAAGCCTCGATTAAGCATTAAGGGTGGAGGACCTTGAGTTCTCTGAAGGCGCAGATGTGGAGCCCTTTGAAAGCGAGGACGTGCAGCCCTCTGAAGGTGAGGTTGTGTAGTCCTCTGAAGGCGAGGACGTGTAGTCCTATGAAGGCGAGGGCGTGTAGCCCTATGAAGGCGAGGGCGTGTAGCCCTCTGACGGTTAGGGTGTGTAGCCCTCTGAAGGTGAGGACGTGTAGCCCTCTGAAGGTGAGGACGTGTAGTCCTTTGAAGGCAAGGACATCTAGTCCTTTGAAGGCGAGGATGTCTAGTCCTCTGAAGGTGAGGACGTGTAGTCCTTTGAAGGCGAGGGCATGTAGCCCTCTGAAGGCAAGGACATGTAGTCCTCTAAAGGTGAGGGCGTGTAGCCTTATGAAGGCGAGGGCGTGCAATCCTCTGAAGGCGAGGACGTATAGCCCTCTGATGGTGAGGACGTGCAGTCCTCTGAAGGCAAGGACGTGTAGCCCTCTGAAGGTGAAGACATGTAGCCCTCTAAAGGCGAGGGTGTATAGCCCTCTAAAGGCAAGGGCGTGCAACCCTCTGAAGGCGAGGGCGTGTAGCCCTCTGAAGGCGAGGGCGTGCAACCCTCTTAAGGTGAGGACGTGTAGCCCTCTAAAGTCGAGGACGTGTAGTCCTCTAAAGGCGAGGACGTGCAACCCTCTTAAGGAGAGGACATGTAGCCCTTTGAAGGCGAGGACGTGTAGTCATCTGAAGGCGAGGGCGTGCAGCCCTCTTAAGGCGATAGGTACTAGTACCCAAGGGTCCACCTTTATGAGAAAGCAAGAGATTGACTCATCGAGAGGGCCGGTCATCCCAAATTCACAAGATTGGACATTAGATGTAGGAAATCTATGCAATTAACATGATTTTTAGGGGTGCAGATACATGCAACCTTTGTGTTGAAATGCGGTAAATGCGGACTTCGTATGCAACAATGCAATGTAATGGAAAGTTGTACAATGTTCATGACATTCTTTCCCTATTTTATGATTTTGATTTGATTTTTGAAAGAGGTGATAATTCATGCAACCTTATCCTATCTTTTGCAAATCTCTTTGGGAACTCCCTCAGAGTGTATGTCCTGTTTGATTTACTCACTTGACAATTTTGGAGTGACAGCAATGGAGCCGTTTAATCAATCCACTGAAATCCTAGGGTTTGTCACTCCCCCTTTTTTTATTTAAAAACATCGACGGGTGAGAACTTTTGACCTGCCCCTAGGTTCACCTGAGGCTCACGCATGGTGCCTTTCATTGCCCCAGTGTAGGGATCTGAGGTATCCATGGTTGTTTTGTTTTCATAACCTTGTAGCAAGGAAGAATGAAAGAAGCTGTTGATTCTCAAAAAGGATTTTCAAGGACGAGAAACAGTTGAAGGATTTTTCAGTTGACAGATTAAGTCAAATGACTCTTATTCTTGATAACTCACTTCTATCTCAAAAAGACAAACTTTCAGGAATGATCAAATGAGGTCACATGAATGTCTATATTTTTAATTGAAAACACAGTCAATCAAATGTTTTTTTTCTTTTTCTTTTTGAACTTTTCTGCTTTACTCGTTGTTTACGGCATCCTCACCAAATGTGTAGCACGAGTAATTTCTGATTGAACGGTCTTGGAAGTCCAAACTCAGGAGCGCAGGTCGCTTGAGCAAACAAACCAATGGCTTGCACTCACGTTCCAGTGGAAGCAAAGATGTAATTACGAGAGGAGGAGGGACAAAGATGTCAAATTTATCCATTTTATTTAGCATTGTAACTATGGTTTACAATAATGGCATAAACTTGAAAATCTTGATGATTCATTAGAGACATCTAACAACAGCTTTCAAAATTGCCCCATGTGTGGTGTCGCTTGTCAATGTTAGGATTCACAAGTGATTCTCCTCAAATTTTAGCCAGCCTGCATTAATTAGACTTTGCACCTTACGCTTCAAGGTCATACAGTGCTCAATGGAATGTCCCGGAACTCCTCCATGATATGCACATGTTGCGTTCGAGTCGTATCCTCAGAAAAATGGAGGTTGAGGAACCCTGGGCATGTGGTAAGCAGGCAGGCCTTGTGGCTGATTTGGGGATGACTTTTGTGGATGATTGGGTGAGAGGGACTGTTATTGGCTGAGTAATGACATTGTTGGGCTGATGGGAAATTTGATCGTGTAGGAATGGCAGTCATAGCAAGGGTTTCTCCCTCATTCTCATCCTCTTCATTTGCCCCAGTTTTCACATTCATCAAAGCAGGATGATCAGATTTGCCTTTTTCCAGACCCACTTTGATCCTTTCGTCGACGAAGACCAAATCCGCAAAGCTTGAAGGTGTGTAACCCACCATTTTTCCATAGAAGGGTTGTGGTTGGGGGCGAAATTAAGGTCCCTCCAAAGTGTTTTACAAGGGTATACCACCAATTGCTTGCCCTTCAGTGGCGTATCCGAGGCAAGGCTCGAAGTCGGCTAGATTGTGGTGGGGAATTTCATGTGTCTCCCCCATGGTTTGAGAGACATGTGCATGATCAGTTTGAGGTTGTTGGCTTTCAATGAGTATGGGAGCGGAGTTATTGACATCCTCACTGGGAGTGTATGCCACATTGGGTGGTGTATAGTTGGGAGGCAAACCATATGGTGGGAAGGCATGCTTGTTTTTCGCACTAAATGAGGGCCGTTCGTACCTCCCAACTCTTTGCCTTCCAGACCTACCATATCTGAGGTTGGATGATTTGGTTGAGGCCATATGGGGGGGTCAGGTCCATCTCAACAATGGTGCTGGTAGTGGCTATTGCAGCCGCATTGACCTCCATTATCTCCTTTATGCTCATCATGGCCTCCATCATTGTGGCCATTTGCTCTTTTAAGGCCTCCGTGTCGGCCTTCATCTGCTCTTGCACCTTCTCTACTTCACCCATTACTTTAGCTCTAGCACGGGTTCGGTAAGGGCGCCGTAAAGTGTGTTCTTTCCTTTTGATAACAATGATTAAGTTCGTTTTTTTTTCAAGGAAAGAATGCAATGAACAATGCAACCAAAGAAAAGCATGGATGTATGTGAATGATGCACAATTGAAGTATTGCGAATTTTTACACAGGACATGGGGTTGAATCAATTTAGATTTTCAACATGGTCCATGACATCTTTGTCAAGGTGAAACTGGAAGTAACAAGGACATCAACAGTCCTAAATGTGTTTGGCAGTAGACAAAGCAACAATGTAACTCGATCCATCTTTTGCCCCAATTTTTTGTAAGATGGTTACTTCCATACTTCAACTTGACTTGATGAACCTTTTCGTAAAAGCATGAGCTTGGTTCAACCCCATAACCCAAGGAATGGAAATTTTGATCGCCAATACTTCGACAACATTTCATAAAGATGAAAGACTCGGGAATACGTATGCTATGCATGGAAAATGTAATTATGAGATTGAGATGCTCGAAGAAACATCATTTCCTAGTTAACCACGCATTAGGTACCATGCTCAATCATTTTTTTTTTGTTGTTCTTTTTTTTGAGAAATGGGTTTATGATCCCAACATGGTTGGCTCATGGTACCTAACACATGCAACTAAGCATGCAGTGTGAATTTTCACGCTTCCTTTTTGTTTTTGTTTTGCAGAGGAAAATGCAAGGATCATGCATGAGTAAACATGAAAATAAAAGGTATGCAAAAAGCATGTTAGATGCAGATGCATGGTGATGAAATGACTTATGCGAAATGCAATGCATGAAATGATAAGTGACAAATGCAGGAACGATACATCCATTACGATGCCATGAAGAGATGCTTATGCGATGCATGATATGAATGCATTTACGGACACGAGAGCCAGGAAAATCATCTCTTCTTACTTGTGCATTCGGGGGCGCAGTGCCCCATATGTGTAGTTAAGAAGGTGATATGGACCTTCTGGCTTCCCATGACAAAAGATGAAACCAACATACAACACATGCGTGACGACATGATACAGATGCACAAAAGCACAACAGGGGGATGTACACAGCATGGCAATATCCTCAAATAATCATACAGCAAAGGCGTACATGACATTTAGGTTATATGCATGTCAGTGTTTAAAAGGAACGCAGCGTGTTCGCTTCGTGCCCCTATTTTAGGGACCCAAACGGGAGGAACTAAAAGGCTTTTAGTGATAATTCCCAAGATGGTCATATCTCTCTTGATGGTTTCTTGAGGTATCATCCCCTTCGAAAAACATATTGCGGCAGTAGGCACTACCAGCAACAATATGTTATCAAAGAGAAAAACTCTAGATGAGGGTTCACTGTTATCAAGCAAGTCGGAGACCCAACATGACCACAGATTCACCTCCACTCCTTATGTTCCCATGGACCCGGGTATAGGGCCCCTTTTCAACTCACCGTGTGTGCAAAAAGGTGTTGGTGTTGTGTGCATCAAATGAATACATATTTATCCCATGCATACATTAAAACACGCTTACAACATCGAAGAAGTTTATGCAAGAACATAAAGGAAAAGGGAAACCGATGAAAGGGAAAACACAACTTTTGCACAAAAGATTAATAGGCCTAACCCTCTAAAAATAGTCCCCAGTGGAGTCGCCAACTGTCGCAACCTGCCCTTCGGCGGGAGGGCGACGCGAAGGCTCACGGGTGCGTCTTCCATGGGAGGAAAATGCGCGGAGTCGTCACCAACATTTATTCGAGGAAAACGTCAGAAAAACCGGAACGTGTGGTCTACGAACTTTAATCGTGAAAGGTCCGGGAGTTGTTTTTACGCACGGGGAAGCTATTAGCACCCCACGCGTCCATCACAAGGGACGACACCCTTCAATCAAGTGTGCAAATATGACTTCAAAATTATGTATTTTTCCTTTTTTTTTTTATGTTTTTTAGCTTTTTATGGACCTTTTTCTATTTTTTTTATCTTTTTGTGGTCAACAAGGGTGTTTCCCTCGCTCCTACGTATTCCTCAATTGCGATGAGGAAATCATACCTACGTAGTTCTTTCAGATATAAACGTTGGTTAAGTTGTTTTTATCTTTTTTTGCAAGATATATTTTAACCGAACAAAAGTCGTTTAAGGCATTTGGACCTTTAAACGATCTTTTGATTTTTGAAAAGGAGAGAAACATTAAGGCATTGGACCGTTAACGATCTCTTGGTTTTTGAAAGGAGAGAAACGTTAAGGCGTTGGACCATTAACGATCTCTTGGGGTGGTTGACAAAAGCGGGGCTTTTGCTCCTACGTATCCTCAATTGCAATGAGGAAATCAGACCTACGTAGTTCTTGCAAAAGCGATAAAGGTATGTGTTGATTTTATGCTTTGAATGGTCCATTTTAACCAATAAAAGCAAAGAGGACCGTTTTAAGGCATTGGACCTTAAAACGGTTTTGAGTGACTTTTGCGGACAAAGCTTGGTTTGTGAGTTGATTTTAGCCTTAGTTTCACTTTGATTATTAGTCAATTCATTCAAGGAAACTTTCAAAGAAAAAACGTCCGTTTGATTTTTTTGATTATTTTATTATTATTTTTTGAAGATATTTTGATTATTTTATTATTATTTTGCTTTTTTTTATTTGATCGAAGTTATAACGTGAATGATCGATTGGATTTTATTTTAATAGTTATTAAATGAGATTACAACACAAATGATCGGTTGAAATTCATTTTATCAATTATTAGGCGAGATAACAACTTAAATAAATGGTAAAAACCTCGTTAAAAGCGGAAGAAAAGAAAATCGAAAGTGAACGAGATGAAGATGAAAACAAACAAAACAAGAAATGAATTGAAAGTCTCGGATTCGAACACTTACCGGTTGAAGACCGAAGAATGGTGAAGAATGGCGAAAAATCTTCACGGATTTGCTCACAAAAACGTCTCGGAAGCATTACGGAAGCACCTCGACTTGGATTTTCTTCACGGAAACACGTTTTTTCACCCAAAACAGTTGAAATGCATAGCATAGGGGTCAGGGATCCTTGAACCTCAGCCTCCTTCCCCTATTTATAGCCAAAATGGGGAGGTGCTTGCCGCCTAGAGGCTTCTTGAGGAAGATTTCTCAGCGCAACCCAATTACTAAGTTCACCCCCCCTTTTCGTACTTTATGGAAGAGTTACAGAAGTGTTTTGGACTTAATTTTCCTCTTTTTTACTCTTCCCTTTCACCAATATTAAGTGAAATATGTTAACCCAAGGTTTCGGAAATTTTACGGAAGCATTCCGGAAGTCCTGGATGCCATTTTTTAACAAAATGGAGGTGGTTGCCGCCCAGAGACTTCTTGAGAAAGATTCCTGAGTGCACCCCATAATTGATAAGTTCACCCCACTTCTAGAATGTTCTTGATGAAGTTTCTTGAGCGCACCCCCTGTGTTTGATAAGTTCACCCCCCACTTTTGTGTTTTTGGCTATTTTCTTTCCGAAACGTCCCGGAACTTTACGAATTCCACGGCAATGGGTATTAAACATTTTAAAGTAGTCAAACGAAGGTCGCATGCTGACAAACAATGGTCCCCAGACAAAATTAGGGTGTGACAACTTGATAGCAAAGACTAAAATAATTAATAGAGAACAAGATTAGGACCAAAAATACTAAAATTTTTGGATCCATCACTGTCTAGGATGTTACATATAACACATGATTCTAAATTGCACCTATACTTGTGTGGTTTTGAATAGGCAGTGACAGATCTAGGCTATTTGAGGGTGGACAAATGTACCTCCTCATTTTAATAAATTCACATGAATTTTTCTTGAAAATTTTATATTTTGCACACTTAGTTTTATGTGCTTGTATCGTGGGCTTACTTATTCTCATCCGAGAGTAAACAAAATATACTCCCTTATTTTAATAAAATCATGAGTGTTTATCTTAAAATTTTATATTTTCCACCTCTTATATTTGCGTATTTGAATCACTTTCTCATTTTTATGTCTTAAGTTTATTTTTTTTCAAATGGTTTGCCCCCATTGAACTCACGACGACTTAGATCTGTCATTACGAATAGGAAACTATCAAACCAGAGAATACTTAGCATCACACATGGACAAAACATTCTTAATTTTATGCTCTATTAATAAATCTAAAACAACACAATAGTTCTAAGCACTACACAAAAATCCCATTTTACCGGTCATCACTGCAACCTTTACCAGCCATATGATGGCCGCTAAACCCTTCAACGACTTAACTTTTGGCGGCCAGCACATCCAGGGTGGTTAAAAGTATTACCGGTTATAGCGATTGATGGTAAAAACCCATTCATAGCCCGGGAAAACAAAACTTTTACTGGCAATTATAGTGCTAATTTTTATGGCCACAGAAGATCATTTTTAAAAATTACTCATTTCTTACCATCTACTAAATATCATGTATGGCCAGTAAAACAAGATTAGCCTAGTATTTGTGATTTATCTAGTCTTTGAATTAGCATTTGCAGTAAATCACGTAGTTCTCAAACAGTATTTAGATTCCAGAATAGACAAGAAAAAAAGTGGAATTTGAAACCAATTCAAACTGATTTCTCAATAGACCAAACACACTATATTTTGAACGATTGACAAACAATTGGAATGAAAAGCAATCTTTATCTATTTTATTCTATTACTTTATTGATTTAGTTCATCAACTCCCTTTACAACATTGAAATCATCTAGCCGATAGAACAGAAATAGAGATTCATTATTATATATCAGGAACTCTTGGACAGTTGAATTTAATTGGCTTATTGACATTCCATAGTCTTGGTCTTTTAATTTTTAAGATACGTGAAGGGGAGGGACGGAATCAGAAAAAAATTGTTAGGGACCAAAAATTTAATATATGATAAACAGAAGAGTAAATTATACAGAACTCTTGAGCTTTCTCGTCCTTATTATATCTAATATTATACTTCTTTGTTTTTGAATTCTATAGAAAATCTCTTAATTTTTGTGCATTGGTTACACTGATTTCCACCTCTTAGGCATAAAATGTTGCACCGACCACCCTTAGGGACTAAAAGTAATATAAATAAAATTATTTTTTCTGATATAAATTAATTTATCTACCAAATTAAAAGCAATTTAAACAGTAACAAATATAAATAAGAAAGCATACTTGAAAAAAATAACTTAATTAAAACCGTAATAAAAATAGGATTAATTAAATTTTTAGTCCTTCAACCTTTTCATATTCCAATTTTTGGTCTTTCAATTTTTCCTGAAAACTTTTAGCTCTCCATTAATTTTTTGTTAACATTTTTAGTTCCTTTAAATATTTTTGTCCATTTTTAGCCTCTCATTTATTTTTATTTCTCAAAACTAGTATCTATTTTGCCCATTTTTGGTTCTCTATTTATTTCATATGAGAGACTAATTTTGAGCAATAAAAATAAATGAAACACTAAAATTGAGCAATTTTTTTAAGGACTAAATATGTTGACAGAAAATTAATGGAGGCCAGGACTAATAGTTATTAATTTTTTTTTGAAAGACTAAAAATTGAAATTTAAAAGTCGAGGGACTAAAAATTTCAATTAACCTAAAAAAATTAAAAGCAATTAACATATAATTTAAAAAATTATATAACAAATGAAATGTCTAGTGCTATTATAGTTAATATAAGAAAATAAAATAATTTATATAGAAATTTAGGTAAAATAAAGTAATTTTCACTAAAATTAATATTAAATTAACTTATATTTACTCGTTTCCTTTTTCTATTATCAATAAATGTTAGTTTATTAATTTTTGTTAGTGAAAAAATTTAAACCCATAATCTTCTCTAGTGGCGGATTATTTAAGGGGCAGGAGGAAAAGCCATGGTCCCCCAAAGTTTTTTCTGTCATGAATACACTTTATATATATATTCGACCCCCTCAGTAATACATGAAATAATATGAAATGCCATTTTTTTAATTCTCCTAATGGGTTTGATTGGATTTTATACACCTGCAACAACAATTTGCAGTTGGGTATAGAATCAGGAAGTGCTGAAAAATCAAACAATAATAAATATACAGGTAGATCATTTACAACCATCATCTTAATATTCACAAGTTAATGAATATCACAACTTAAATCTAAGTTAATGGATGATTCTTTGAAGGTGGTAGTCAATTAACAAGGATAATAGTGGGTTTGCGGTTGTCTACTCACATTAATTAAGCCCATAAGTTAATTGCATTGGTGTTAATTTCTCATCAATGTTTTGTTTCTTTTTTTTTAATATTAATAAAAAAACTTAAAACTAGATTTTTTTCCTTAGTGCCAATGTGATGTACCAGCTAATGCCTAATGTCATTGGTTTTTGGTATATAAATGCCATTGTTTTATTTTATGTGCATGATTTTTCTCCTCGGATGGACTGATTCTCACAAAAAAAAAATTAAATTAAATTATATACTAACTTTGGTTTGATCAATTCGAAAAATTCACTTAAGGCTTAAATATATTTCGGTCTCTTAAATTTGATTATATTTTTCATCTCTCAAATTTAATTTTTTTTAGTCTTCAATTTCAAAAAATATCATTTTTAATCACTCTTCATAAAAAAATCTCAGATTGATTTTGGAGTGACTAGGATGCTTAATTTTCTTTTATAAAGAGAGGAATTAAAAATAATTTTTTAAAAATTAAAAGATTAAAAAAATAAATTTAAATCTGGAGAAAGAAACAAAAGTGATCCAAAATTAATTTAAAGAACAAAAAATATATTTAAGCCCTCACTTAAATTTAGATATAATTTTATGCTCGTTGCTCATTAAGACGTAGAAGTGGTAACGAATGTCTAGAAAGATATTATAGCTGTTACTTTTATGTTAGTATTTTCCTTTTGTTTTTAAACAAAATAAAATATTTTGTATTTTAACTATATATTACTTAATATTATTTTGGCCCCCTCAAAAAAATTAGTCAAGCTACGCAACTGCTCTTCCTTTTTCTTTCACCACTAAGTCAATTTTATAATCCTTAGTGATTCCTCTTTTGACTTTGTGGTTTGCTAATATCTTCTTAAAATATAATAGTGTGGGTTTGAAAATGCCAACCATATCAAATCAATTAACTCATATTTTACTTACCTAATGTATAAATTAGTGTTATAAATAAAATCAATAAAATGGAAATAAAGCACAATTGAATTATGAAGTAAAGGAAGGAAATGATGCTTTTGATTGAGAACCCTTTGGTGAGAGATGACTTTTTTTTTCAACCATGATATGGATACAAAATAGTCCCGTGATTAACCTTTGTTGAGTATTGTGAGCATATACAAGATGTGCATTTTCTTTTAAAGGATCAATGGTGATTCAAATCTTAAATCATTTGATTAAGAGATACAAGTCGCTATTTATTTTTAGTTGATAAAGTTTATAGACAACATAAAATATATATTTAGAGAAAATTAGTGCGCTGAAAATAATTTTCTATAAAGGTGAGGAACGTAAAGGAAGGGGGATATGGAGCATGATTAGAAGGGGAAGTGGAAGCGAACTATGGGAAGGACTAAATATTTAATCTTATAATAACGCAGTTCCGTCCCTAAGTGAAGGGTACCTTTTTTAATATAGTTATTGTTTTGTACATACAAATTTGGAGATCAAATTATTGACTACGTACTTCAAACACAATGATCTGCTAACCATATTAATTAATAACTTGTAGCCTTTGTGTGTATATTAGTCA
Organism: Glycine soja; assembly: GCF_004193775.1. Taxonomy (NCBI): domain Eukaryota; kingdom Viridiplantae; phylum Streptophyta; class Magnoliopsida; order Fabales; family Fabaceae; genus Glycine; species Glycine soja. The sequence goes on along the minus strand of NC_041012.1, from coordinate 34,142,214 downwards.
CAAAGAAGCAAACGAACCGATCGAAGAGTTCTGTACGTCTCCAACAGATTGAGGAGAAGGTTGAATAATGAAGGAAAAAATGATGATTTTAAGAACATTGGTGTGAGAGATGATTTGTTTCTTATACAAGACGTAATTAATATATATATATATATATATATATATATATAAGAAATAAATATTTAGAGAAAACCAGTGTGTTGATTTGAAGGGGAAGGAGATCACTAGGATATGGGAACAAATATTTAATCTTATAAAAATAAAAATATTATTATATTTGAATTAAAATATTTTAATTTGATACATGGATCCTTCATACTTTTACTGCTAGTGGTAGAATATTAATTGAACAATGATATGTTTTAAAAATTAAAGTATATATTATTTAAACTTTAAAATTTTAAAACATCAAATAATTTTAAAATAAAAGAAGAAGAGTAAAACATCTAAATATATGACAAGGAAATAACAGTGTACTTCGTAGAGATATTGATATGTTGATGAAGTGTTGACATGAGTGATACACCTTAGTTTCATATATGTATCACTCTTGTATCAACACTTTTATTAAATGTTGAAAAATAAGTTAAAATTGTTTAATTTTAAAATTAAGAAAATCAAAATTATAAAATTAAAAATAAGATGACTAAAATTATATATTAATAAGTATAGAGACCAAAATTTTAATTAAGTCTAAAATATTAAAATCTTTCATTTTTCTATTATGTATAGTCTAAAATATAGTTTTACTCGCTCTTGCCTACTTTTAATAATGATACATAGGTATGCTGCGGCAGAGGATGATTATTTTTCATTGTGCCAACCTAATTGGGATGATGGGAGATAATTAACGGGATGCTTGTGCATATCTAGCTTCTATTAAAAAAAATAAAAACAATCTCCCATATCTCAAACTTGAGATTTGGATATTATCTTAGTCCACCCATGCATTGACATAATCAACAACTAGACCTTTTTCTGAGGCTTATATCAAATCCATCTTTTGAACCCTTAGATATATACCGATAATAAACAAGGATATGGTGCAACTCAAGCTGGTAGCCTTAACCTTGATGTTGTGATCATGGTGGAGCTTTGAGGGTGCAGTGGGAGACCCTCGACTCTTTTTACTCAAATGTGATTGCAGCGTATTCACGGTACCCAACTTGTCCAACTTCTACCGAAACCTAAACGCAAGTTTTGCAGACCTGATAACACAGGTGAGCAACCAAAGCAAGATCTTTGCCACGGCTCAACTAACCATTGGAACAGATCCTGTCTATTCTATGTTTCAATTCAGGAACTATCTTTCCAACAGTGACTGCACCACCAGTCTCGCCACGGCTACCGCCAAAGTCCGCAACTGTTCTGCTGGAGCCAACGTTGCCCGTGTCATTTATGACGGCTAGCTGCTTCCTCAGGTACACTTCCTTCTATTATTTGTTCAGTCATCCATTCTCATGGCCAATAATATTCAAAAATGATATTTTTCGCACTCTTGTTGTGTACAATTTGATGAGTGGAAAGACTAATTAAAGAGAGAGAGTGTGTGACAATTGAAACAATACAAATAGACACGGGACAAAGATATATAAAGTGTGTTTATATCGATAAAACATGAACAAACTTATTAGTTTTTAAAATAATTACGTTAAAAAAATCGTACTCCTATTAAAGGTATGATTTCTAATATTTTTTTCTTATTTATAAATCAAAGTGTATGCATATGGAGTCAAGGGCTACTCCCTAATACATCAATGACAATCCTTCTACTTCCAACTGAAAAGAGAAACATCTTGTATAACCATCCTAAATCTATAGTCATATGCAGTCACCCCAAACAAGCACCATGTATCTATACATTCAATTGCTTCTGATAAGTTTAAAAACTTATATTTATTGTACTTGCTTATTGAAGTCTTAATATTATTATTCAGTCGTTGAATCTAGCATAACTTTTTCTTCTTTAAATTTAATGAAATGGGTCCTGTTTCTTAAAATTAAATCCTGGAAATAAAACATTATAAACTGTGGATTAGTTATTTTAATATGTTTATGTAGGTTGACAGTTCATGAAAATAAGTCATGATTGGCTTCAATATTTGATACTTTCAAATGTGTTGACTGTTGAGGTATGAGAGCAATGACTTCTTTGCCCAGATCTAGGGGTGAGAATAGGTTAGCCAGATCAGGCTTTAAAAGATCTGAGCCTAGTCTACGATGAATTTTTTTAGGCCTATAGCCTGACCTATAGCCTATCAAAGACTTTTATTTTGACTCGGTCTGACCTTCTTAAAAGTGTAGCCTGACCTGATAGCCTTCTTAAAAGTCTTCTTCACATTAATTGAAGTTTTTTTCCTCTTTCTCCCGACAATTGGTTCTTCATGTTCATTTTCTTGATTGTTAGCTTCTACTTGAGTTGAATCTGTAGGAACTTGTACATTCACCTCATTCTTATTTGCATGAGTGGATGCTACACAACATAGGACAACAAGTAATAGGAAAAAGCTATCTAAATATAATAGTTATAATGACATGTAAAAAAGTATTGATAGAAATCATATATCACCAAGTAACAAAAAAAAAAACAATGTGAACATGCCTAAATCAAGACTCATAATGAAACTTGTTAAAGGAATAAGAAGATGAAAGAAAAAATGACAAGGTTTTGAAGTTTTACCTCTATCAAAGCTTGAAGTGAAAAGGATAGGATTTTTGTTTGCTTTGCCATTTTTGTTAGTTGTGTTCTCTATTTTACTTCAAAAAGTAATTGGAAAAGGAAACGTTAAAAGGAATAGGAAAATAAGCCAATAAAAATAATGAGGAATATAAAGGGAATGAACTGAATCTCTTAAAACTAGTAAAAAGAATGAAACGACAGTCAACACATGACTCACACCACTTAAATTGTAATTAAAGTCTTACTTGATTATAGAAATGGAAGTTATGGAGCAGTAGTGTGTAATCAAAGTTTGCTAGTTTCAAAAAAAAAATATTAATTATATCGTGCGTTCTGTTCAATGCAATGACACATATATATTGGTACCCAAAAAAATAATATAAGTATATATACATATATATAGGTCGGCCTATCAGGCTTTTTAATAAGCCTAAGTCTGGTCTATTTAATTTAATAGGCTTTTAAAAAAAGCCCGAGCTTAACCTTTTTATTAAATAGGTCAGTCTAGGTCAGGCTTTATGTAGGCTAGGTTATAGGTCCTTGTAGGCCGGCTTGACCTATTTCCACCCCTACCCAGATCATGCCTCGTAGTAGCATACATTTGTGGAAATCAGACTGTGGATGAAAGCACAACTATCAGTGAAGCTGGACAGCAAGTGCTAATGGATCTACAAATAGCAACACAAAAAATGGCTTCTATGCAGCCACCAACAAGACACATACATGTGGCTGGGGTGCAATCTATCCCATTGCAATCTATCCCACTGCTTGTCAGTTGAACATAGCAGCATACAAGGTTGTCTACCCAAAACAAATCGTAGGGCATTCAATGTTGGGTGCTTTATTGTAGAAGCAAAGCTTCATGATGAATCAAGATTGATTCAAAGATGTTATGATGATAACAAAGATGATGACAAAAAGCTCAAAGGTCAATCAAAGAATGAGTTCAAGATGTTCAAGATAGAATCAAGAACACTTCAAGATTCAAGAGGAAAGTTGAAGAACACTTTAAGATTCAAGAGGAAAGTTGATTTCAAGAATCAAGAATCAAGATTCAAGGATCAAGCTTCCAAGAATCAAGATCAAGATTCAAGACTCAAGATTCAAGAATCAAGAGAAGACTTAATCAAGATAAGTATGAAAAGGTTTTTTCAAAAACTGAGTAGCACATGGATTTTTCTCAAAACATGTTTACCAAAGAGTTTTTACTCTCTGGTAATCAATTACCAGATTATTGTAATCGATTACCAGTAGCAAAATGGATTTGAAAAAGTTTTCAAATGAATTTACAACGTTCCAATTGATTTCAAAAAGCTGTAATCGATTACAATGTTTTGGTAATCGATTACCAGTGCCTTTGAACATTGAAATTCAAATTCAAATGTGAAGAGTCACATCCTTTCACATAAAAGCTTTGTGTAATCGATTACACTAATTTGGTAATCGATTACCAGTGATTGTTTCTGAATAAATCAAAAGATGTAACTCTTCAAATGGTTTTTGACTTTTTCAAATTGGTTTTAAGTTTTTCTAAAAGTCATAACTCTTCTAAATGGTTCTCTTGACCAGACATGAAGAGTCTATAAAAGCAAGGCTTTGTTTTGCATTTTCAATAAATCTTTCTAACAATTCAATACAATCCTTTACAAGCCTTGAATCTCTTTGAACTTCTTCTTCTTCTTTGTGCCAAAAGCTTTCCAAAGTTTTCTGGTGTTCTAAACCATGAAAACTTGTGCTATTCATTCTTTTCATCTCTTCTCCCTTTGCCAAAAAGAATTCGCCAAGGACTAACCGCCTGAATTCTTCGCCAAGGACTAACCACCTGAATTCTTTTTGTGTCTCTCTTCTCCCTTTTCCAAAAGAACAAAGGACAAACCGCCTGAATTCTTTTGTGTCTCCCTTCTCCCTTGTCAAAGTATTCAAAACGACACAGTCTGAGAATTCTTTTGATTCTTCCCTTTCCCTTATACAAAAGATTTCAAAGGACTAACCGCCTGAGAATTCTTTTGTATCCCCATTCACATAGTATCAAAGGTTTAACTGCCTGAGATCTTTGTCTTAACACATTGGAGGGTACATCCTTTGTGGTACAAGTAGAGGGTACATCTACTAGGGTTTGACTGAGAACAAGAGAGGGTACATCTCTTGTGGATCAGTTCTAGTGGAGGGTACATCCACTAGGTTGTTCAAAGAGAACAAAGGAGGGTACATCCCTTGTGGATCTTTGCTTGTAAAAGGATTTTTACAAGGTTGAAAAGAAATCTCAAGGACCGCAAGTTGCTTGGGGACTGGATGTAGGCACAGGTTGTTGCCAAACCAGTATAAAAACTCTTGTGTATTTGTCTCCTTCTTCCCTACTCTTTTACTTTTCGTTGTGCATTTTAATTTCCGCTTTTACTTTTGGTTAAGTTTCTCTTCTACTCCTTATTCTCTTAACATAGTAAAAGCCTTAGAAGAGTAAATTTTTAATTAGTAAAGGTTTAGGAATAATTAATTCAACCCCCCTTCTTAATTATTCTGAGGCCACTTGATCCAACAAGTGGTATCAGAGCAGGTATCTTGTAGAAAGTCTAACCACTTCAAGATTTATGGCCTCTTTAGATTCTTTGCCTTTGAAAAGTATTTTCAAGAATAGGTTATTCCAAGATTATGATGAAGACCAAGCCAACTTGTGTCTCATGACAAAATCTGATGAGAATAACAAAGAAGATTCTGTAAGGAAGAAGTGGTACATAGACAGTGGATGTTCCAAACACATGACGGGTGATGTATCCAAATTCACAACTATTTCCCCCAAGAAAAGTGGACACGTTACATATGGCGACAACAATAAAGGCAAAATTATTGGAGTCGGTAAAATAGGTACGAGTTCTTCTACTCCTATTGAAAATGTGTTGCTTGTAGAAGGTTTGAAGCATAGCTTATTAAGTGTTAGTCAATTATGTGATAGAGGATATAATGTATCTTTTGATTCTGAAAAATGTGTTATTAAGCATGAGCATGACAAAGATATTGAACATATAGGTTTTAGAGAAAATAATGTTTACATGATTGATTTAAAACAAAAATCTGAAAATGATAGATGCTTTTTAAGTAAAGATTGTGATCCATGGTTATGGCATAAGAGAATTGCTCATATTAACATGGATCATCTAAATAGATTGATTTCAAAAGATCTAGTCATTGGTTTACCTAAATTAAAATTTGAAAAAGATAAGTTATGTGATGCATGCCAAAAAGGTAAACAAACAAAAGTATCTTTTAAATATAAAAATATTGTTTCCACCACTCAACCATTGCAATTATTACACATGGATTTGTTTGGACCATCCAGGGTCATGAGTTTTGGTGGAAGTTACTATGCATTAGTAATTGTTGATGACTATTCTAGGTATACTTGGACTTTATTTCTTAGGCATAAAAATGATGCATTTCATGCATTTAGAAGACTTGCCAAAGTCATTCAAAACGAAAAGAATCTCAAAATTATCTCCATCAGAAGTGATCATGGAGGTGAATTTGAAAACAATGATTTTGAAATGTTTTGTGATGAATATGGCATAGAACACAATTTCTCTGCACCTAGGACACCCCAACAAAATGGAGTAGTAGAAAGAAAAAATAGAGCCCTAGAAGAAATTGCTAGAACTCTTTTAAATGACACACCTCTTCCAAAATACTTTTGGGCAGAAGTAGTTAACACCGCATGTTATATTATGAACAGAGCCTTAATCAGACCCATTCTTAAGAAAACCCCATATGAACTTTTCAACAATAGAAAACCAAACATTTCACATTTAGATGTTTTTGGATGTAAATGTTTTGTTCTAAACAATGGTAAAGAAAGCCTAGGAAAGTTTGAATCCAAGGCAGATGAGGGTATCCTCCTTGGGTATTCCTTACATAGTAAAGCATTTAGAATATACAACAAAAGAACCATGACAATTGAGGAATCAATACATGCTGCTTTTGATGAAACTAATATTACCTCCCTGAGAAAGGAGTTTGTTGATGATATTGCAGATACTTTGGAAGATACTCAAAATGAAGAAAGAAATCTTAAAAGAAAGAGAGATGATGAAGACAAGAATGATCAAGATGACACAACACAAGAAAATGATAATCTTCCCAAACAATGCAAAACTTCAAGAAATCATCCTATTGACAACATCATCGGTGATATCTCAAAAGGGGTAACAACTAGACACTCTCTTAAAGATTTATGCAATAATATGACATTTGTTTCATTAATAGAACCTAAAAACTTTAAAGAAGCTATTATAGATGACCATTGGATAGTAGCTATGCAAGAAGAATTAAATCAATTTGAAAGAAATGATGTATGGGAATTAGTAGAAAAACCTTCAGATTATCCAATCATAGGAACTAAGTGGGTATTTAGAAATAAATTGGATGAAAATGGTATAGTAATTAGGAATAAAGCTAGACTTGTAGCAAAAGGATATAACCAAGAAAAAGGTATAGACTATGAAGAAACTTTTGCACCTGTAGCTAGATTAGAAGACATTAGGATGTTATTAGCATATGCATCTGTTATGAACTTTAAATTATATCAAATGGATGTCAAGAGTGCTTTCTTAAATGGTCTAATTCAGGAGGAGGTATATGTGGAACAACCTCCTGGGTTTGAAGACTCACAAAAACTAGACCATGTCTATAGATTAAAGAAGGCACTTTATGGTTTAAAACAAGCACCTAGGGCTTGGTATGAAAGACTAAGTAAATTCCTATTAGAGAAGAATTTTACTAGAGGGAAAGTAGATACCACCTTATTCATAAAAAAGAAAGATAATGATATCCTGTTGGTACAAATTTATGTTGACGATATAATTTTTGGACCTACTAATGAATCTTTGTGCAAGGAGTTTTCTATTGATATGCAAAGTGAGTTTGAGATGTCCATGATGGGTGAGTTAAATTATTTTCTTGGACTACAAATCAAACAAACAAATGATGGGATCTTTGTCAATCAAGAAAAGTATTGCAAAGAACTCATTAAGAGATTTGGAATGGAAAACTCAAAACACTTGGCTACTCCTATGAATACAAGTTGTTATCTTGGCAAAGATGAATCCGGTCAACCGGTTGATCCAAAGCAATACAGAGGTATGATTGGATCTCTACTTTACTTATCTGCAAGTAGGCCAGATATTATGTTTAGTGTATTCATGTGTGCAAGATTTCAATCAGATCCAAAGTTTTCACATTTAATGGCAGTAAAAAGAATCATAAGATATCTATTAGGAACAGTTAGTTTAGGATTATGGTACCCTAAGAATTCTTTATGCAACCTAGTAGGATACTCAGATTCAGATTTTGCTGGATCAAAAACAGATAGGAAAAGTACTAGTGGTACATGTCAATTCATAGGGTTTGCACTTGTTTCTTGGAATAGCAAGAAACAAAATAGTGTAGCTTTATCCACAGCAGAAGCAAAATATATTTCTGCTGGTAGTTATTGTGCACAGATTCTGTGGATGAAGCAACAACTATCTGACTATGGAATAGTATTAGATCACATTCCCATAAAATGTGATAACACAAGTGCCATAAACATATCTAAAAATCCAGTTCTTCACTCTAGAACCAAACATATAGAAATTAGACATCATTTTATTAGAGATCATGTTCTAAAAGGTGATGTTGTGTTAGAATTTGTAGATACTAAAAATCAACTTGCAGACATCTTTACAAAACCACTAAGTAAAGATACCTTCTACAACATTAGAAGAGAATTAGGACTAATAGATGTCAGTGACTTATCCAAATAATCTTTATTATTATGATATTTGAAAAATTTACTATTTCTTTATTTGCATGGTATGTTTGAACAAATATTAAGTACGTTATTTGACTATGTGAATTTTATAATTAATCTATTCATGATTGTTGCTTCATGGTTCTTGCTTCATGATTTGGTTGATATTTTTCCATGAATGTTGTATGGATGCTTAGTTATATTTGTATGCTTCAAATTTGTTACGCACTTTGGCTTTTTGTTGATGCCAAAGGGGGAGAGAAATAGGGAATAAATCAAGAACTCACACAAGTAATTAACTTAATTTTAAATGAAGCATAAACTTAAAAACAATGGGGGAGAATGGAAATTTATGTGAGTGATCGACTAGGAAAAAGTGTGTGTGTGTGTGTTTCTTGATTTCAGAGTTGTCATCATAAAAAAGGGGGAGATTGTAGAAGCAAAGCTTCATGATGAATCAAGATTGATTCAAAGATGTTTTGTTAATAACAAAGATGATGACAAAGGTGATGACAAAAAGCTCAAAGGTCAATCAAAGAATGAGTTCAACATGTTCAAGATAGAATCAAGAACACTTCAAGATTCAAGAGGAAAGTTGAAGAACACTTCAAGATTCAAGAGGAAAGTTGATTTCAAGAATCAAGAATCAAGATTCAAGGATCAAGCTTCCAAGAATCAAGATCAAGATTCAAGACTCAAGATTCAAGAATCAAGAGAAGACTTAATCAAGATAAGTATGAAAAGGTTTTTTCAAAAACTGAGTAGCACATGGATTTTTCTCAAAACATGTTTACCAAAGAGTTTTTACTCTCTGGTAATCAATTACCAGATTATTGTAATCGATTACCAGTAGCAAAATGGATTTGAAAAAGTTTTCAAATGAATTTACAACGTTCCAATTGATTTCAAAAAGCTGTAATCAATTACAATGTTTTGGTAATCGATTACCAATGCCTTTGAACGTTGAAATTCAAATTCAAATGTGAAGAGTCACATCCTTTCACATAAAAGCTTTGTGTAATCGATTACACTGATTTGGTAATCGATTACCAGTGATTGTTTCTAAATAAATCAAAAGATGTAACTCTTCAAATGGTTTTTGACTTTTTCAAATTGGTTTTAAGTTTTTCTAAAAGTCGTAACTCTTCTAAATGGTTCTCTTGACCAGACATGAAGAGTCTATAAAAGCAAGGCTTTGTTTTGCATTTTCAATAAATCTTTCTAACAATTCAATACAATCCTTTACAAGCCTTGAATCTCTTTGAACTTCTTCTTCTTCTTTGTGCCAAAAGCTTTCCAAAGTTTTTTGGTTTTCTAAACCTTGAAAACTTGTGCTATTCATTCTTTTCATCTCTTCTCCCTTTGCCAAAAAGAATTCGCCAAGGACTAACCGCCTAAATTCTTTTTGTGTCTCTCTTCTCCCTTTTCCAAAAGAACAAAGGACTAACCGCCTGAATTCTTTTGTGTCTCCCTTCTCCCTTGTCAAAGAATTCAAAACGAAACAATATGAGAATTCTTTTGATTCTTCCCTTTCCCTTATACAAAAGATTTCAAAGGACTAACCGCCTGAGAATTCTTTTGTATCCCCATTCACAAAGTATCAAAGGTTTAACCGCCTGAGATCTTTGTCTTAACACATTGGAGGATACATCCTTTGTGGTACAAGTAGAGGGTACATCTACTTGGGTTTGACTGAGAACAAGAGAGGGTACATCTCTTGTGGATCAGTTCTAGTGGAGGGTACATCCACTGGGTTGTTCAAAGAGAACAAGGGAGGGTACATCCCTTGTGGATCTTTGCTTGTAAAAGGATTTTTACAAGGTTGAAAAGAAATCTCAAGGACCGCAGGTTGCTTGGGGAGTGGATGTAGGCATGGGTTGTTGCCAAACCAATATAAAAACTCTTGTGTGTTTGTCTCCTTCTTCCCTACTCTTTTACTTTCCGCTGTGCATTTTAATTTCCGATTTTACTTTTGGTTAAGTTTCTCTTCTACTCCTTATTCTCTTAACAACATAGTAAAAGCCTTAGAAGAGTAAATTTTTAATTAGTAAAGGTTTAGGAATAATTAATTCAACCCCCCTTCTTAATTATTCTGAGGCCACTTGATCCAACATTTATTAGACACTCAGAGACACCCTTTTTTGCTGATAACCAAACCATTGATATCAGCCCCTTCTTAAAACAAGGTACAAATGGCATAACTTCATTTAATAGATGTTGACTTGAATGAAAAATTTGGCCTACTAGTGTGCCATCTCTTTGTATAAGTAAAAATACTAGTAACAAATTATCTAACACATTATTTATTATGAGGCGTACTTATTTAATAAATCACACCCATGTTTTTGTAGTTTATAATAAATTCTAATGAATAATAAAAAATGTATTAAGAAGAGTATGTTAGAAAACGTGTTACTAGTACTTGTCGTACTATAATATCAACATCTTGAATGGACACATCATTCAGAATTGGTGTCAAGTTCTTTATTGCCTTGAAGGAGGAAGTTCAAGCAAGAAAGGGACAATTTTTGGTGGTGGTGTTGGAGGTAAAGTCCTTGTTGTGATCCTTCTTTAATTATTTCTCTGAATTTTAATTAGAAAGTCTTTATGTGATGTTTTGCATCCAACTATTACCCAATTACCATGTCTAAACATATATCATTGTTCTCCTAAACATAAATGGATTCATTTCTTCATTTATATATCAAGAAAACCAAACTTATATATTACTTAGCATGTAACTTATTGGGAGCAACTAACTTGAAAATTGCAACCATGTACAAGTATAGTGATTTGAAAGCTGCAACTAAATATTTCAGTGAGAAAAATAAGCTAGTAGAAGGGGGCTTTGGTGCTATATACTAGGTAATAACTTGAGTTGTTCCTCACATTTCAATAATGACTCTAACATTGTCTTTGGATGAAGGATTTAAAAATTTCTAAGAAATTCAAATACACAACATTTTAATTGCCTTGATTTAAATTCCTTTCATTTTGTAAACATTTTGTTTGGATGAAGCAATTCAATTTCTTGTATTTTCATTTCCTTGTTTGGATAAAGTAATTGAATTTCAATGAAATTCAAATTTTCATTTTTAAATAAACTGCAGTACATATAAAATAAATAAATACTAACTAAACTCCAGTACATATAATCATTGGCAATTGATCACCAACAATTTTATTTTATCTGCAGCTTTAATTAGAAGCCAGTGGGCAATTACAACGAAAAACTAAAACAAAAGAGAGAGAGAGAGAGAGAGAGAGAGAGAGAGAGTACTACTAGTTTTGAGATACTGTTATTATAGTGTCTAACCGTATGAGAGTATGCATGACTTTCTCCACATTTGTATTTTATGCAGAAAAAAGCTTAGAGAGTAATTTAGATTCATTGGCATTCATGACAAGGCACTTCTGATTTTGGAACTAATGCCTTATTGCCTTATTGATCCTATGATTTCACTCTTAAAATAGAGTTTTCTACAGCAAAAAAAAAACTAGCCAAAACATGGTTTCTTCTGCCAGTACAAAACTTTTGAAAAGACTAGGTCTTACTGAATCAAAGTAATGTAAATACAAAACAAGGAATATATAGTGTAAATTTAAATGCAGTCCCAGGGATGAGGACATGCCCAAGTTACCCAAGAAAAGCCAGGATAGTGTAATTGCTCAGGCATGTGATTATCCCATTCGTCTTCCGTCTATTCCCGATTCTGTTATTAAAGATATAAAAACCTTCATAGAGACTAAAAGAGAGGTTTTATGCGTTTTAGCAGTCCTCATATGACTCCTTGGCCTACTGAAGGACTTGGATATGTGAAGTCATACTGAGTTGGGTTTTGCTAGATTGAAACTAATAGGGTAGACTAAGAATGGGCAGAAACCTCATTCATAGAATTTATCTCACAATGTCCATGGCCTTTGCCAAATATATAGCAGTAGCAGCACCACATGGGACTTTGACCAAAGTCAATGATAATAATAATTTAGACTTATCATAAATTTGACCAAAATTTTGTTCTAAATCATAGATTCTATATCATGAGAAAGAAAAGTTTCTTTAACCTTGTTCTAAGTCTAAAATTCAGAATTCACAAGCAGTTTATATATTAGGAGTTGACAATAAAGTTTCAACATGAACATATTAGACATGGATCTACTGATAAACAAAATATTATACATGGATCATGGATATTTTTCTTTAGAGAGGGAAATTCTGAGCAATGGGCCGAAATAATACTCAAATCAATATTCTTATAATACAACCATAATTGTTGAAAGAAATCAACCTTTACATGTATTATCTCCAAAATCTCCCTAAACTGTTAGCCATGATGGAGATTATCAAGACAAAACTTTTCATCCAAAATGCAATGAAGTCTGGAGACTTATTGTTTAGAACAACATCTCGAGCTTATTTTATTCACAATAGAACAAAACACTTGGAACATGAACATACCTTAAAGAAATTGACATTTTGGGATACAGAAAAATAAATATTTAAACAAAAAGTGGAGGTACTTGTTCGTAATACTACATGCATATAGGAAAAATAAGTGGATAATTGAGATGCAGAAATTTGAGACAATCATTAACAATGATTATTCAAATTAGAGATTATGGATCACAAATACAAGCACAAATCAGAGGTATGCAATTCTCCTGATCAGCTTGATCAACTAAAGTAAATAAGGCACACAAATACAAAACAATGAACACGTTTACCAACCCACATGTTGGCTTAAGCTCCAATACAATAAGAAATAGCAAAGGACATGTCTAAAGGTACCAAATAGAGACAAGTAACACAACTCACCTGGGCTTTCATATTCAAACAATAGTAGAAATGAAATATGAATTTCAAAGAAGCATAAAATACAATGATAAACCGTTAGCATGCTTGAAATCAAACCAAAGTGATTTAAATTAAACCAATCTATCGATTATATCTCTATTTCTCTTTGATGCATATTCACAAACATATGCTGCTCACAACTTATCTCAACTCCAAACCCATCCAATTCCACACCCACCAACATATAAAAATCATTGAAACAAAATAAATGAAATAGAAAACGAAACATAAATCAATAAAATCAAGTGAACCTTGTAGCTAAAAAAATGAAATCAAAATCAAAGAAACATAAGCTTGAGAAAAGAAAAAAACAGAGATGAACGAGAGAGAGAGAGAGAGAGACCTATGAGTGAGAGGAAGAAAAGATTGTAATGGACAGAAAGAAAAACATATTTTTCGATGGAGGTGGTAGCTCGTCACGTCAAGGTGTGTTGAGAGGGAGAGAGAGATACAGAGAGTGAGCATTGTGAGGTACAATGTTTTGTACAGAGTGAGGAATTTTAATTCCTTTGTTTTTGCTAAGAATTTGAAATTCTGTCAAGTTAGTCTATTAAAATGCTTTACAAAAATGATAACATAGCATCCAAACATAGCATAAGAGTATTGCTTCTAATGTGAAGTTGTCAACTAAGATCTCTCCATAAGCTAAGAAGGCAATATTACTTGTAAGCTACACATATAGTGATAGAGATAAATCACTTTCAAGTAGATTTTTTAATTCTAATGCTATTGAATAGGGGACGATGAAAAATGGGAAAATTGTTGCAGTAAAAAATTTAATTTCAAGAAAATCCAACAAGATAGATGACGATTTTGAAAGCAAAGTAATGCTTATAAGTAATGTTCATCACAGAAACCTCGTTCAACTTCTTGGTTATTGTAGTAAAGGCCAAGACAAAATTCTTGTTCACAAATACATGACAAACAACAGCCTTGGCAAATTCTTATTTGGTAACTAACATGTTACTTTCCAATATAAGCATTTTGTGTAACTTTTCCTTTCTTTAATTACCCCTATTTTTTTACCTATAAATTTTTGAACATATAAACATGAGAAACAGGAAAAAAGAAAAGGTCCACTCAATTGGAGACAACGCTTTGATATAATTTTGGACACAACAAGGGGATTGGCCTATCTACATGTGGAGTTTCATGTTTCTATCATGCATAGAGATATTAAGAGTGTGGATATCCTCTTGGATGAAGAACTTCAACCAAAAATTTATGATTTTGGATTGGTGAAGTTTCTATCAGGAGACCAATCTCATCTTAGCACAAGATTTGGAGGGACAATGTAAGCTAAAATAAAATACCAACTACTCAGCCTGAAAACTTTTAAGAGTAAAATATATTGTCCTCACATGCATAATAGTCTCATAATTTCTTAATTTTATATGTGACATAAATGTTAGAAAAGGCTGAATATGCACTTCATGGTCAATTATTAGAAAAGGCTGATACATACAACTATGGAATTGTAGTCCTAGAAATCATTAGTGGTCCAAAGAGTATTGATGTGAAGGTTGTTGATGATGATGGTGAAGATGAATACCTTCTTCGACGAGTAAGGAATTTCCCATAAATGTGTACCATTTTTTTTTTGTTTTCTTGCAACATTTTACTTGGTTTTGACTACAATAGGCATGGAAATTGTATGAGAGAGGCATGCACTTGGAGTTAGTGGAAAAAATCTTAGATCCTAATAAATATGATGCAGTAGAAGTGAAGAAAGTTATAGACATTGCTTTGTTGTGCACTCAAGAATGGGCTACAATGAGGCCAACCATGTTTGAAGTAGTAGTTCTACTCAGTAGCAATTACATGAGCATATTAGACCTTCAATTCCTATCTTTATTGAGTCGAATTTCAGGCCCCATAGAGATATTTCTGGTTCAACCGATCCCTTTATGAGTAATATTGCTACTGCCTCAAATTCTATAGTACATGCTCAATGATTAAGTATATTATGTAAAAGGACATTTTTGTCTAATTCATTACTACCTTTGGTCTTATATATAAGAAAACATATGACTAATCATCAAGATCAAAGGGATTAAATTAGTTATTTTTCATTAATACCATCATAGATTCAAATTTTATTTCAAAAATACTCTCACTACTAAAATAAGTAGTTTCAACGACTGACGCTCAACAACGGTCCTCTCAAACCCATCGTTATTTTTTAAGCGGTGGTATTTTATTTGTCATACCCTAATTTCATCCGGGGACCATTGTTTGTCGGTATGAAGACCTTGTTTGACCACTTCAAAACATTTAACACCCATCACCATGGAATCCGTAAAGTTCTGTGACGTTTTGGAAAGAAACAGGCCAAAAACACAAAAATAAAGGTGTATTTAGCAAAGTGAAGGGGGTGTAAATGGATTGTCAAGCCCTAATTTTGTCCAGAGACAATTGTTTGTTGGCATATGGACCTCAATCGATCGCTTCGGAAAGCTTAACGCCTATTGCTGCAAGTTTCGTGATGTTTTGGAAAGAAAACAGTGAAAAACACAAAAAGCGGAAAAAGGGGGGTGCATCAGGAATATTCCTGAGTAAGCAACCAGCTCGCCCAGCTGGGCGGCAAGAACCTCCCCCCACTTTGTTGAAAATGGTTTCGGAGGCTTTTGTAATGCTTCCGTAACATTTTCGAAACCCTAAGTAAGCATATTTCACTCAAGATTGGTGAAAGGGAAGAGAAAAAAGAAGAAAATCAAGTCTGATATGCTTCCGTAACTTTTTCATAAAGTACGAAAAGGGGGGTTGAACTTAGCAATTTGGGGGGTGCATCAGGAAGCTTCCTAAGGAAGCCACCTGCTCGCCTGGGCGAGCTGAGCTCACCTAGGCGAGCTGAGGGGCAACCTCCTCCCCTTTTCTCCTATAAATAGGGGAAGGGGGTTGTGTAAAAAGCATCCCTGACCCCTATGTTGTGTATTTCAGGTGTTTTGAGTGAAAAAACTTGATTCCGTGAAGAAAATCCAAGCCAAGGTGCCTCCGTAACTCTTTCGAGATGTTTCCGTGGGTGATTCCATGAAGATATTCCACCGTTCTTCATTCGTTCTTCGGTCTTCAATTGGTAAGTGTTCGAATCCGAGGCTTTTAATTCATTTCTTGTTTCGTTTGCTTTCATCTTCATCTTGTTCACTTTCGGTTTTCTTTTCTTCCACTTTTAACGAGCTTTTAACCGTTTATTTAAGCCGTTACCTCGCCTAATAATTGATAAAATAAATTTCAACCGATCATTTGTGTTGTAATCTCATTTAATCACTGTTAAAGCAAAATCTAATCGATTGTTCACGCTGTAACCTCCGTTAAATAAAAAAAGGCAAAGTAATAATAAAATAATCAAAATATCTTAAAAAAATAATAATAAAATAATCAAAAAAATCAATCAGACATTTTTCTTTGAAAGTTTTCTTGAATGAATTGACTAATAACCAAAGTGAAACTAAGGCTAAAATCAACTCACAAATCAAGTTTTGTCCGCAAAAGTCACTTAAAACCGTTTTAAGGTCCAATGCCTTAAACGGTCCTCTTTGCTTTTAGCGGTTAACATGGACCGTTCAAAAGCATAAAATCAACACATAACTTTACCGCTTTACGCAGGAACTACGTAGGTACGATTTCTTCCCCACAAATCGAGGATACGTAGGAACAAAAGCCCCGCTTTTGTCGACCACCCCTTCTAAAAAAAACAAAAGATTGTTAATGGTCCAAATGCCTTAACGTTTCTCTCCTTTCAAAAGAACCAAGAGATCGTTAAATGGTCCAACGCCTTAAACGACTTTTGTTCGGTTAAAATCAATATTGCGAAAAAAGATAAAAACAACTTAACCAACGTTTAGTACAAAGAACTACGTAGGTCTGATTTCTTCATCGCAAATTGAGAAATACGTAGGAGCAAGGGAAACACCTTTATCGACCACAAAAAGATAAAAAATACATAAAAACATTAAAAAGGGGAAAATACGTAGTTTTGAAGTCATATTTGCACACTTGATTGAAGGCAGTTGTCTCTTGTGATGGACGCGTGGGGTGCTAATACCTTCCCCATGCGTAAAAACAACTCTCGAACCTTTCATGATTAAAGTTCGTAGACCACACATTTCGGTTTTTTCGACGTTTTCCATGAAAAAATGTTGGTGGCGACTCTGCGCGTTTTCCTCCCTTGGAAGACACACCTGTGAGCCTTTGCATCGCCCTCCCGTCGAAGGGTAGGTTGCGACATTAGTAAATAGAAGGAACATTTCAAAGACAATCATTTTCAAAAATTGTCTTTATATGAGGTGAGTTTTTATTTTTATTGTGACTGCTCAGCTCGAGCCCTAGCCTTCGTGGACTCCACTCACTCTTCTCTCTCAACCGCGTTGTGGAGGTCTACAATGCCGACACCCTCCGTCGTGACGCTGTCAAGGATCTTTAGCGCCTCGCCGAGATTTTCGTCACGACACTCAAACAAACTCTCGTCGATGACGGCTAGGTCCATCACGCCAAGAGGGCGCTCTCCGCCCTCCTCACTACCATGTTGTTTGACGACAAGAACGTTGCAACCAAGGGAATTGTATGCACCTGCTCTTTCAGCCACCAGATCTACATGATGAGCACTAGATCTAAAGAAGTCGGAGGTGTTGCTTGGCATGTGGAATTAATATCGCATCTTTTGCTGATACATTTCCTGCAAAAAAGGTATGCTAGAATACTTGAAGATTTCAAGAATGATCCTGCAAGTCAAGACATGCCTCTTGATATCCTTGTATGTTCTTTAGCTATATACAAATTTGTTTCAACAACACACTTTACCCCTTCTGCATCATTTTTGGTACATCTCTAATTTCTCCCTTTTCATTTTCCTTTATTTCTATCTTTTTCCTGGGAGTGGGTCTTCTAGATTCTATCCAGACTTCGTGAGCAAGTCCTTAGAGAACAGGGATTCAGAGATATCTTCAAGAAAATAAAGGTAAGATTAATTGTGCTAAAAGTTAATACTATTCAGTTAAAATGTTGAAGAAAAGTATGTCTATATCTGATATAGGGGGTTGAAATAATGTAACATCTGACATGAAGAATATAGTGAAATTTAATAGCATGTTGGCTAAAGGCCCAATGGATGGTATTGTATCAATGGACCATGTTGTTTTATTTTGCTCAAGATTTGTAATTCCACTCTTATTGAATGCAACAAGATGTAGAGAATGCAAATGCCATATCCCT
This sequence comes from Glycine soja, assembly GCF_004193775.1. Classification (NCBI taxonomy): domain Eukaryota; kingdom Viridiplantae; phylum Streptophyta; class Magnoliopsida; order Fabales; family Fabaceae; genus Glycine; species Glycine soja. The sequence goes on along the minus strand of NC_041012.1, from coordinate 34,123,689 downwards.
ATTTCAAAATGTTGTTCATCTTAATGATGCCATTGAAGATGAAGGGAAATGACTGGAGAATTTAGTTAGAGGAATTTTTGTAGGGAACATATTTGATCTTGGTGCTACACAGGTAAGATGATTTTCTTTATGTAATTTTGGTCACTTCTGCGGTAATGATTCTCGGTATAATAAATCCCACAAACTGTGAATAGACTCATTTGAGAAATTAACCAAACCGTATACATAGTTGATTTAATACTCAAGGAATAGTAGCTGTAAACTTACATATCAATAACAGTGTAACCAAATTACATAAGAATGACTTATGTTGAATAAAGGTTCCGAAGAGGGAAAAAGAAAAATCATAGAGAAGGAGGAAAATATCCAGATAGGGAAAGGGGGTGAGTTCTCATCATTTTCTTGCTTGGTTCTTTTACCCTTCTATTGGTCACCTGTGCCTTAAATCCTTTGGTTAGAAATCTTCCTTCTGATGCTTTAAGTTGTAGCAAGCTTATATGAGTTAGCAACTCCTATCTCACATGACACAACCAAATCATCTCACTCAGCCTTTGACTTGGCACCTGATTCAGCTTCATTCATTACATGCAAATAACTAAAATCGTTAGTCGTGGAATAGACTAAATTGGCCCACTTGTTCATGCAATGATTAGTTTTAGTTGATTAATGTTCCTTATTACTGTACCAATCCTTTATTGCTCCACTTTCCCATTGTCTTGTTTAGTTTAGTACATGGTGTGATTAGAATATGATGATCCTTCACTACCCTTAAATGGCATTTGCTAGTACTATGCTAGTTGTATGTGGCATTTACTCATCCTCTAATCTATCATCTATCTACACAACCATAGGCTGACAATTTGAGTAGGGAACCATATATAGTTCAAAGTTAACTTTATACTAATTACTAAATTTATTTGACTAATTGAAGAAGACAATTTTTGTAATTTATTACAATCATGCTAGAGCTTGGAGGATTATATAACTAGGTGTAGTTGATGGGTTACCTTTTCCTTCCCTCAATTTCTTGAAGCTTGCAGAGGTTTTCTCAAGGGATGGAGTGTCTTTTTCGATTACTTGTCAAAATCTTGTCCCTCAACCTTGGATTATTGATGATGACCTTGAAACTTTCAGAATGGCATGGAGCAAGAAGTCCTGGAAGAAGGCAAGTGTCATATAGCTATAGAAATGTACAAATTCTATGATACATTTTATGTCTTCTTCCATACTTTGTGTAGGGGTAGTGTCCTAATCAATTCTTTTACATTTGCAAGTAATCATATTTGTGGATAACTCTGGTGCAGATATCATTTTGGGTATTTTGCCATTTGTAAGGGAGTTGCTTTGACATGGGAGTCAAGTTTGCTAGCATTTTTCCTGTCTTTCATTTGTGTTTTTTGGTCTGGAAGTTCAAAACTTTTACCAAAACTAAATTCTGTCACTTGTGGTTCATCTTTCTTAATTTTTTGTTTTAAAAAGGATAGTGGTATCCTTTTTATCACTAAGCACAGTAGATCGATAATGTATTGAAATACTTGGAATTTATTTTGCATTATATGGAATGTGGAGGAACTGGAGATTTTGTAAATTTATAGTAAGTGCTTTAACTAGATCCACTGAACTTTTCTTGGTGGATGACATGATTCGTTTTTAGGATTGCCTTGTTTTAGATGTAATAGTATTATTAGTCTATTTTGAAATTTTTGTTTGATTTTTTTTCATTTGTAGCTCTTATGGCTTCTTGCTTCAACATATTTTATGTGATCTGAGTGCAAGTTATATTGGCTGCTAATGACTTACCTTCCATCAATGATGTGACTTACTCTGACCTAATTGAAATTATACCAAAGGTATCACAAAATTAAGTCCAACAATTTATGGCATCATAAAGTTCTTTCCTAACTTTTATCATGCTGATTGTCAGTTAAAGGATGAAGAAGGACGTCTCACGGGTGTCAGTACTTCAAATCTTCTAATTGCCAACTCCAGAAATGATTTACCTGTAAGTAATTTAGAAGAAGTATATTTTCTGTTATATTAGGAAAGTTATGGTTTCTATGTAGTTGTTGGCCTATGATGCCAGTTCATTGACTTGCTTCTTTCTTGTTTTGTTCAATGGATTCCATGTTATTGATCTTACAAGGGTGTCACAAGAACTTGCATACCTTGCTAATGATGTAGATCTTGTCATGTTAGAAGGGATGGTAAGGTCTTCCTTCCACATTATATATGCTTTATGTTAGCGGCATATTCCCACAGTTGCGTTGAACAAGTACTAGTAAGCTCTATTTTTGGGTTCTTAGTTTCTTTAACTCTTGTTCCAATGAGGCCTCTGCATACACTTTATCCACTCAACCTTGTCAGATATTGGTGCTTCATAAATATTGAACACTGACTTATTTGTTTTGACAGGGTCATGGAATAGAAACAAATCTCTATGCTCAATTTAAATGTGATTCCCTTAAGATTGGGAATGCATTTTTATCATTTTTTTACTTGCTTCTTAACAAATGAAAAATTGAAATTCTAATGATTATATTATTTCTTCTTATTTCTCATTATTTTATAGGTAAAACATCCTGAGGTTGCAGAATTTCTTGGGTCATGTTTGTATGACTGCATAACCAAATACGATGAAGTTTAGAGCTTATAATTAAGTTGATTCTTTACTTTGATAAATACCTAACATTATATTTGCAATTAGTCTAGGATTATTGTTTCAACTGCAAATTTCCAAATAATCAAAATTGAAATTTTAAATTTTTTCAATGTCAATTACTTTTTTTTTTGTAAACAAGGTCATTACTCATTAGAAGTCCAAATTTGGATCAACAATGCTGGAAAAAAAAATGAATCCATTAAATTTAATTAGATTGAATTAAAAAATATTTATTATTAAACATTTTATTTTATTTTGTATCAAATTGGATTCAATTCCGGTTAATGATTTTGATAGATTTATTTATAATGATTTTATTTTGTTTACGAGATAATCATATAGTTCAATAATAATAATTTAGCCCATTGGGCTATTTAGAAAGTGGAAATAGGGACAAAAGGTTATGCAAGTATCATTTTGAATAGCTAACCAAAAGTGAAATAGTTATGCACTACTTCCAATGTTTTCCTGACTCTGTATGTTTTGACAATGTTTAATGCCATGGCAGGCTCTGATTCAGTTCATTGATGCTGAGACCACTTCTTCAGTTAGGGATGCGCTGGATGGAAGAAGCATACCAAGGCAAGTAGTGCATTTTGTATTATTTCCCTTATTCTTCAACCTCGTCTATAATTCTAGTTATAGCTTGATTCATCATAAATTTGCTGAATCACTTGTGGTTTGGCATGTAGATACCTGCTTCCAGCCCATGGAGGTTCTTGTAACTTGCGAATTTCATATTCCGCACATAAAGATATGAATATCAAAATTCAGTCAAATCGCAGCAAGTAATGATGGTAGTATAGACAACTATCATATATTATTCTTCAGATTTTATCATTGGTTTTTCCTTAGAAACTCAAACAAATTGTGAAAGCTATTGTATTTTACTTTTTGCGGTGTTCTCTAATTTGCTAATTGATAAAGTCAGGATACAGTTGACTTGCCCAGACCACTTAGTAATTTTCTTGATCATTTTCTAGCTGTTTGATGCATTTTCTGTTGATATTGGTGAAATCCTTGTTCCTATGCTATTTAAAAGCATTCAATATTTTATCACATGATAGAAAATTAGTAAATTGTATACTTAATGACTTTTAACTACAGAAAACACTAAGTGACTTTTGATGAAAAATTTGAGTGTACACAAAGCTTTATTAAGTTTTTGCTAAACATTGTCCCTTAGTACAATGGATAAGCAATAAAAATATATATATAAAATAAGCATGCGTCTTGATTTGTGAACTAAGTATCTCCTCTATCAGTCTATTTAATACTACATAAATTTAGCAGGCTTATCCATCACTCTTATGATATAAAATCTTGCCAGTCAACCATTTTGGTTTAATGCATCTAGAGTCTATAATCTTGAGATCTCTATATTTGTTTAATGTACTCTATTATTTTTTAATGCTTTGATTCATGCATAACATTTACTTAACGTCATGGTTAAATTTCTATTTTATGAACTTTCTTTCTTTGATATTAGTCTTTTGTCAACAGTTAGAATTGTTGTTTTTTTTTCACGTGACTTTTCAAGGACTACACAAATCCCATTCTTCTCGTTCTTCTAATTTTGCTATATGTTCTTCTCAAAGATTAATTTTTTATTCATTTGTAATGGTTTTTTTAAATTATTTAAAAAAACACATTCTAAGACGGTTATATGAAAAACCGTTTTAGAATCATCAATACTTTTTTTAAAAAAATACATTTTAAGACGGTTTTCTGAAAAATCGTCTTAGAATCTCTACATTCTAAGACGGTTTTCTCGAAAAACCGTCTTAGAATCAATAATATATTTTATTTTTATTTTTTAAAAAATACATTCTAAGACAGTTCCGTAAAACATCATCTTAGAATGTCTACATTCTAAGGTGGTTTTCTAAAAAATCGTCTTAGAATTCTTAATATTATTGATTTTCTTTTAAAAAATATATTTTAAGATGATTATCTGAAAAACCGTCTTAAAAAGTCTACCATTCTAAGATGGTTTTCAGCTAAAAACCATCTTTGAAGGGCACCTTTTTCTAAGACGGTTATTTAGGGAACCGTCGTAGAAAATAGAGACTTTTTACGACGTTGACTATAACAACAATTAATAAACCAATGTAGAATGTCCAAAATAACTGTTGTAGAAAAGCGTTTTTCTAGTAGTGTCTTAAGAATATTAATTTGCTTAAGTGATGGTTAGATATAATGACACTATTCACAATCGAAGGAATATTTTTTCAACCAATGAGAATGAGTTATATTGTTAGTAGCTCATTAAATGCATCAACTTTTATTTTGGAAATGAGTTATATATCATTAATTGACTTCTGAATAAATTAATGATAGAAAAGAAAATTAGCCATTAAAGTGGTAATATGTTTCTTATAATTAAGACCAACAAAATATACCATTTTTTTCTTAATGCTTTCATCCCAAAATGACTGATGTTTAAGGGTTTTCACACAAATTATGAAAACAAGTATTTCAAGATGTAAAATGGTATTTATTAGGGAACAATTTTACTAAAATATACTTATTCTCTTTCTTAATTTCAATAAATGTATTATTAAGTTTTTCAATACAACATTATTTATTAGAGAATCAAATTGGATAGATGTTTTTATTGAAAATTGAGAGAATTAGTCAATATAAATTTTTAAATTCTTAAATATCAATCAATTTGAGACGATAGAGATAGTATTAAAAAATGGGTATAATTATTTGTAAATCTTAAGTATTTTAAAGACTAAATTACATATTGATATTCTTCTTTCGTCATGTGATGGGACTCAACATTAAAGGAGTCCGACGATGGGACGTTATCAAAGTCTGACGAGAAGGATTCCAAGAAGGGGGACGACAAAGGGTGGTGGTTGGGTTTGAACAAAAAACATTCATTTATCAGGGACCTCACACTACTACAAAAATAGGATTTATGATTTCCTACCTAACGTCGATTTTGATGAAAATTGACTTTACAAAATGCACGGTGGCATGTTTGTAAATAAAATGTCGTCATTGTTAACATCAGTTTTTAAAAAATCAATATTGATATTAGAATTTTAACATCAATTTTAATAAAATTGATTTTGTCAATACTCATTTAACATAGGTTTTTTAAACACCATTGTTGTGCATGCTTAGTTAACATCGGTTATATTTGAAATCGATGTTGTTTGAGATACCTTAATAACAATTTTTAAAATCAAACATTGAGTTTTTGATAATAATTTCAATTCATCTTAGTCCTGCGTGCCTAGAACCCGCCCCCTCTCTCTCTCTTAAAGGTCCATCTCTCGTCGACGGAGCCATCAAAGGTGAGTGACATGGTAAATGGACTCGGCTCCATTGTGTCACTGGACTCAATCCTCCACCTCAGCATGGGCCCACTCCTTCACAATCGCTCCTTCGCCCTAAGCTTCACTTAGATGCTCCATAGCCTCTACAAGTCCAAGGATGATCTCAAAGCATATTTTGCACACCCTAGCCATGACAGCATCATCAAGGGAAACATGCTCCCCATCATCAACGATCTCACTGACCTCATTACATTGTCAAGTTTTGTTGTTCATGTCAGCTTCTTGAAATTGAAGGAGGACACGGATAAGGATGAGGTGTTGGGTGTGGCCAGAGGAATTCCCAAGAGTTCTAAGCATATTAGTGATCAAGTTCAGCTTTTGGGGAGAATTTCTCACTGGGGAGAGCCAAGGGTTTCTTGATTGCTTCACTTGTGGTTTTTTTGGGACCAAGGGAGTTGGAGGCAATGGATTCAAACGAGGAGTTAGAGAATTACCAAAAGGATAAGGTTAAGGATCAAATCAAGAGTGTGGTTGCGGTTAATTATGTAATATTTGATATTTGATATTTTGATATAATGAACATTGTAGGCATTCAAACCTCCATTTGACATGAGCCAAGACATAGATTTTAGTGAAGATCCACATCCTGAATCGGCCCAAAAAGATCATTTAGTTTCTGAAGGGATTTGTGCTTGATCATGTGAGTCAACCCTGTGAAAATAACATGTTTTGTATCTGATCAACATTGTTGTGTGGAAGGTGCCAATGATGCATTCAGATCACAAGCACAAATGCATTCTATTGAGATTTTTGTAGCATTATCAAATCCACAGGGACTTTGGTTGTACTTAAGTTATGCAAACCCAATTATTATGCAATGAGAAGAAAGAGAAGAAAATAGAGACAGAATTGTAAATGCGAAATTTGGAGTACGACAAAGAACAAGAAGAAAGATAGCAAGAAAAATAAACAATAATTTAAATGCAAAAAAATGGAATAATAAACAAGAAGAAAACAAAGATAATTAAAAGATGATATCAAAATGCAATTATATTGGGGCCTAGCATGCCTTATTTGCCTAAGATGTATGATTTTAGATTTTTCTCTATCAATTTGATGAATTTTTCCTACCCACATCTATTAATATGCTCAACCCGGATCCCTCATGATGAAGAGCCTAATTTATGTATTCTCTCTCAAATCCCTTTGCAAAGATGAAATCATAAACAACATTAAGTATAAAGATGTATGCAGAGGCACAACAAAGTCACTCTATCCCTAGCAATGCAATGTTGAGATGTCCTTTATCAGTTCTTTAGATATTACTATTTCCCAATTAATAACCCCTAAAACTAATGCATGTAAGACCTTCCTTGCATTTCCATTAAGGATTACCCTCTCCCGAACGACTAACCCTTAAAGATGATGCAAGAATGAATGATACATGAAATTAAAATAAGAAAGGATAATAGGAAAGAGAACACCTGATTGCATTGATAGATATGAAGCATTACAATACATCTGTTGGCTTTTTAGGCCTGCCAGGCCCTAACTAATGGGGGTTAGCCTCTCATTGTCATGATAAACTTTTACACTTTTGGGGGTTGTTGTGGATGAAAGAAGATGATGGATGACTAATAACAAGAAAAGAGGGTCGCTACTAGTCAATTACTGGGAGCCATTCTCCAAGCTTGATACATCGTAAAGAAACTAGTGAGTATCATCGAAGTCCTATTGCCGATTCCAATGGCAATGTATTTCCTTGGCTGTTTTATTATTGTAAATATTTTCATATTTTAGAATCACTATTTAAGTTAGTTTTAAGTTGTGCAAATTCCTTGTGGTTAGTTGATGTTACTGCTATGATATATCTTGAAAAAAATAATCTTGATACACTTCAAAGTTGAAAGTAATTTAGTACAGCCAAAACTTCACTTTACTACTGGTGATGTCTTCCTGCACTTTAGCACCATGGTACAATTATTTATAAATATAATGTATGTTTGGTTCATTAAAGCATATCTTGATATAATGTACTATTCTGGATGGAAATTTGAGTTGTAAATAAATAACTCTTTACAGTATGTGTTTAATGAGTTAATTATATATCAATTTCAAACATCATAACATATTTTAGATAACCTTCTCTTTTTCTAATAGAATTAATGATTGTGTTTTGCAGTATTAGTTTTACTCTAAGATTTTTTTTTCTGAAGTTTTACTCTAAGATGCATCTATACTTATCTACACCATTTTTACTATAAGATGCATCTATACTTATCTAAGGCAGATGAGAAAGAAAATAAACTTCTACCTTGAACTATGGTTTGGTTGCTTAGAGTAGGAGAGTAGCTTGCTACAATATTTCATAAATTTGTCTTCTATCATGAGAAAGAATTACTGCTATTTAACTTAACCTCGTATTATGCTCTGTATTTTTCAATTTTCTCTTGGTAAGAAAATTCTGGTGAAGTGGGGCATTTATATGGTTTTGTTGCTTATATTTATTTGTTATTGCCTTTTACCTCAGGTGTGATGTCTAATAAGGAACATAGTCAGGGACTGGGTAGCTGAGGTATTGCATGTTAATTTTATTTTTTTTAATACAAATTTTAATTTTGGTTATCATAAAAAACTTGATTCTGTTTCCACTTTTTTGCTTTTGCAAATGTATCTTATTAGGGTAAAAGAAAGCGAGATTGGTGCTACAGCCTTATACTTGAAGAGCTTAATATGCTATTCCCTAATTGCAATAAAGATAGGTAGACCTTAACATCTTGATACTGGCTAAAATTTCTTAGTTGGGTTGAAGATTGGTTGCACAATTTATTTTTCCCAAAAGCATGGAATTTCTTAAACAGTCCACCTGCATGTTTAGTGCCTGGTGTTGGCCTTGGTCAGCTACCCCTAAAGATTTCATGTTTAGATGCGTAAACATTAACGAGATTACATAGGAATTATGTTTGGTATACTTCTATTATAATTGACATGTCATTATGATGCAAGGTTTATTAGCCAGGGAAATGAATTTTCATACTACATGATGATATGCTCGAGATTTATTCTTAACCAGTAAGATTATGGTTTATCTCTTTCATGTTGATCTTGTTAATGTTACAACAATTACTTCTTTGTTTTGAAGTCACAAAGTGATGATTTGCTTGATGGAACATTTATGTTCCCAAACGGTTGGTGAATGGACAATTTATCCTTGGATTCACAATAATTACAATTCATTATCAGAAGTGATCAGCTTCGTCCTGTTTCAATACCGGATATGCATCCAGGCAGGTATATACATTGGTTTTTTTAATAAAAGAAAAGTTATTAGTAGAAAAAGGTTGCAAAAAGGAACCATAATAATTGCTAGAGATGTATACAAAATCATTCACGTTTCTTCATCTAACAACTTAAGCTTTTGGGTAGATGGTTCATAATATAGTATCAAAACCTCTGACCAAGTGGTCTAGTGTTTGATCCTTGTAGCTCCATTTCTTTAATAAAACATTGAATTTCAACATAAGGTAGGTAGGCCTTTGCATTATCTACTCTTCAAGCCTGAAAGGCTTATACATGAGGGGTTATGTTAGAGATGTAATATAAAATCATTTATGCTTATTCACCTAACATCTTAAGCTTTTGGTGTAACTAGTTATAATGACAAAAAAATTGTTGTTAGTTAAAGTATTTATCTTGTTCTATAAGGCTCCAAAAGTAAGACCTATTCAAATATGTTATCAAATACAATCGACAATCTTACGTTATCCGCTCTTACAGAGTAAACTTAATATATTGCTGCTCTGGTTCTATTCATTATGTATCTACTATATGCGTAGTTGATTCATCATGTTAAATTAAGCAACACATACAATACAAACTATGGAATATGAAATGTTTCGTTGGTACACTAATTAGAAAATGAGCTGCTTCAAATGCTTGAACTTGTATAAGGTCTATGAGTTGATGAAATTGAATACTATATTTTGAATTTTCAATATATATATATATATATATATATATATATATATATATATATATATGGAGTATACTTATTATTCGATTGATATTTTTCTTTTCTTAGCTATTGTATAAAGGTTTAATTATAGTGAATAGTGAGTTTCGTAGTTAGTTAACTGTTTCATTAGCTGACTAGAGTTAGTTAACAGTTACAGTTATGTAACTGCCCATATAAACTGAGGTGTAAACAGTTCTTTCCTAGGGTTGAATAATATCACCTTTCACCTCAATTCAGTTTTTGATATTTTCTCTCTCAAAGATTCGTTTAATATAGTTCATATTTGAACAAAGGATGACTGCTGCATAGTTCTCTAGTCAATTCTTAGTAAGTTTTTAAATGCAACAAACTTAGGGAGCATGACACACGGATCGCCCTTATGGTGGTCAGAGATACTATTAAAAAGTTGATCTTGCACAAACTGAGCTTGACATTATAATTCCACCTTCAGGCCTTTTTTAAATAGTAAACGTTCGTATAATTTACATTGATTTCCTGAAATGATGTTTGAATTTTATTTAGGTACTATGATAAGTATGATTTTCATTGTAGTTTATTTAATAGCATTTAATTGAATTTTATTTAGGGACTATACTTTAATAGTTTTGTACACTAATTAGTTTTTATGCGCAGAATAAATATTTTTGTAGAAAGTTTTAGAATCTATTTTGAATTTGTAGGTTGGGTTCATTGCGAAACAAAATAAATATTAAAAATACACTTTAATCTCTACATCGGTTATGGTTGCAACCGATGTAGAAAGTGTCTTTACAACATCGATTTTTGAATTGTCATAAAAAAATGCCTTCTTTTAACAATGATCAATTGAATATTGATTCTAAACTGATGTTAAAAGTCCTTCAGAACCGATGATAAAGACTTTTTTTTGTAGTAGTGTCAAACATATTTAAACCTAAGTAAAAAAAATATATGAATTGTCCCACAAATTTTGGGTCAATTTTTATATCTCTATTTCTAACGCAATAAATTAATTAATTAATGGGAATTAAGTATCACATATCTAATAGTAATCAAATTCCATGTGTATTCTTTACCCGTACACACAATGAAATGCTCAACTGCTTTTAAGATCGATGACAACTTCCTACAAAATAGTACGAGACTTTTCAGTGTGCTTTGGTGTCAGTCACGCATTTCATAGAAAACTTCCCATGAGGTCACTCACTCGAAGTCAAACATGCTTAGCTACATAGTTCTTAGATGATAAGTTACCGAAAAATAGATACATCTTATTGATATAGATAATACTAATCTGTTCCTTTAAGCTATCTTCAAGTATACATGTCCATATATACCTGCTCAATCTTTGGTGTAATGACCCATTGTCGCTAGATGATGGCTAGATAATTAAGACTTTATTTTGGTTTATTTTCAAGCTCTTCAATTGACATTATTTATGAAAATATCATTTTATTTTCACATTTCAAAATCTAAAAGCTAAAACTTAAACCTTAAGATAATACATCATGTATAACATAAACAACTTAATAAAACTATGTGCCTTATGGCACTTCAACATGTAGATACGTATACATAAACAACATATAGATTCATATAACTCCTTAAAATAGTCTCCCTCTTTGACCATTCAATTAGTCTCTTATAGGGTTGCTAGACCTTATATATATAGGGATCCACCTACTTGTCTATTCTATTGGCTCATTACCACAATAACTCCTAGCATTAGGTTGAGAGTTCACCAAACACCCTTAACGTATGACTATGCACCAATGGTGCATATATAACACACCAAAGGTCTTGAAGCTTGGGTTTTTGAGAAGAAGAGAGAAAGAGATCATCTTTTTACCACCTAACTAGAAGTTCACACCATAAAAGTACCAACCATACCCAACCAAAACAACAAATCAGATTTAGGCTCAAAACCAAAGACTTCCATGGAATCTCCATGGTTGCTCTAAGGAAAGAAAATAGAAATGGAAAACAAGGGAAAAGGAAAAGAAGCTTATCACTCCAAGGGTCAGCTATGATGTTTCAAGGGATGGAGAAAAAAAACCTTCTATGAGCACAATCACCAAAACTCACTCTCCCAATGAATAATGTCCTTCGAGAAGAAGAGGAAAAGATAAGCAAAGGTTTTTGGAGAAAGTGAAATCTGGAATATCTTAGGGTTTAGAGTAGTTTATGACACTTGAAAGTCTCCCTCTCACACCTAGGCTTCTACTATACACACAACAACCCTTCCTCTCATAACCCAAAAGTCAATCCATTTAAGCTCAAACACACTAAAACTCACTAACTCACATAAAACACATATAATCAAGTCAACAAGCACATTAATTAATTAATTTTAAACACTTAATTAAATTTAATTTATCTTGTTATTAAATTAAATCACTTATACAACAATTAATAATTAATCTCGACATTACATTTGGATTCCTCTCATTTGAGTCTGTATTTGATTTATTCATATATCCCTCATGTTGGAAACATGTGAAGAGTCATGTTAGTCGGTTAATACGACTAACTTTTGTGTAAGAAATTGTTGTAAATTGTATACAACTCCTCCTATTTATGGTTCTTTTTGTAGTATTGTAATTACTTTTTGTTAATATAGGTAATCAGTACTCAGTATCCCAATTTTTTGTATTTAATGATCATTCCATTTCAATTTCAGGTAAAATAGGCAAGATTGGTGAAGTGTAGAAATTGCAGATTCGCTAAGTTGTTTCATCCGCTGAGCGAGAAATCCGCTGGCTGAGCACAGAGAAGAATCTGGAAGAAGGATGAGCTGTACAAGCGTGCTAAGTGAGCTGCATCTCGCTAAGCGCACCGCCTGCATCCTCCAGGCTGAGCAAGAAGACTGGCCCTAAGCCAAAAGCCACTTAGGCGTGCTAAGCGAGCCATCTCGTGCTAAGAGCACGACCACCAGTAGGATTGCCTATTTAAAGTTGAAATCTAGAAATTGGAGGAAAGGTGACCTTTTTAAAAAATTAGCTTTTAGTTTTGGCTGTGGAGAGACTGAGAGATAGCTGAGCTTGACGAGGAAGCCATCTTGCGGAGCTTTGGATGAGATTTTGAGGGATTTTGAGGTTTCTAGAGGTGGAGGAGACATCCCTGTCATACCCTAATTTCGTCTGGGGACTATTGTTTGATGGCATGCAACCTTTGGTTGAGCACTTCGAGGTACTTGGCACCCTTTGTTGCATAATACGTGAAGTTCCGAGACATGCTGGAAATCAAAAGGAAGCATTGTTACGCAATCCGTGAAATTCCGTAACATGCCGAAAATCAAAAGGAAGTATTGTTACGCAATCCGTGAGTTTCCGTAACATTCTGAAAGTTAAAAAAGGAGTAATTACATGACCCGTAAGGTTCCGTAACCTTACAGAAAGAAAACAAGTATCGTTACAAAATTCGTAAAATTTCGTAACGTTACGAAAAAAGAATCACCAAAAAAGCAAAGGGGGTGTATTTAGTAAAAAACGGGGTGCAAATAGCAACCAGGCCCACTTGGGCCTTCCAGGATGTTCCTCCAAAAGGCGGTTGCTTCTGGAGGAAGCAACCTGGCTTGCCTGGGCGAGCTGGGTGGCAAGCTCCTCCTCTATTTTCCTATAAATAGAGGGAGGAGTGAAGGTGAAAGGGGTTCAGCCCTTCTGGTACTTCGTAATCACTTAAAATTAGTGAGGAAAATTGTTTCTGTGAAGAAAATCCAAGCTGAGGCACTTCCGTAACGTTTCCGTGGGTGATTTCGCAAAGATTTTCAATCGTTCTTCGTCGTTCGTCGTTCTTCGGTCTTCAACCGGTAAGTTTTCGAAATTGAACTTTTCAATTCATTCTATGTACCCTTAGTGTCCCCACTTGTTTCGCGTGCTTTTATTTTCGTTTCATTTACTTTCCGTACCCCCTTTTGACGTGCTTTAGTCATTTACTTAAGTCATTTTATCGCCTAATCAAAAAATAAAATAAATTTCCACCGATCATTTGATTTGTAATATCCGTTAATTTCTGTTAAAATGAAATCCGACCGTTCGGTCATGCTGTAACCACGTTGGAAACCAAAAAGAGGTAAAATAATAATATAAAAATAAAAAAATATCTTTTAGTAAAATAAACCAAAAAAAGCAATCGGACATTTCTCTTTGGGATTTCTCTTTCTTAATTGAATGGACTAATAACTAAAGTGAAACTAAGGCTAAAATCAACTCGCAAAGTCAAGCTCGTCCGCAAAAAATCACTAAAAAGAATTTTAATGTTCGATACCTCAGTTTTTCTCACCAAGTAAAAATGGGTCATTTTAAGGTACAACGCCTTAAAAGGACCTCCTTCCAAGTAAAAAGAATCGCTAGATTTTCCATTTAGAAAGAACTACGTTGGTCTGATTTCCTCTTCGATGGAGGGTACGTAGGAGCAAGAGCCCCGCTTTTGTCGACCTCAAAAATAAAAAGGAATAAAATTTTAGGTACACAATTTCACACAATTCTAAAATTAAGGTTGTTGTCCTTTGGGACAAACGTGAGAGGTGCTAATACCTTCCTCAAACGTAAATACAACTCCCGAATCTGGAATATTCTTCATGACCGATTTCCTTCGGTTTTTTCGACGTTTTCCACAAATAAACGTTGGTGGCGACTCCGCGCATTTTCCTCCTTTGGAAGATGCACCCGTGAGCCTCGCCTCGCTCACCCGCAAAAGGGTAGGTTGCGACAGTTGGCGACTCCACTGGGGACTGTTTTTGTTAGTTAGGCCTATTTTAGGAAATTGTGGAATTGTGAAACTTTGTGTGTGCATTTTTTTTGAATTGTGTAAATATAATAAATGTTGTCTTTTCCACATTTTTACACTGCATTCTAAGCACCCACGGGTTTGAGTAAAAAAAGGGGCCCTATACCCGGGTCCATGGGAATTTAAGGAGTGGAGGTGAATCTATGGTCATGCTAGGTCTCCGACTTGCTTGATAATAGTGAAACCTTGTCTAGAGCTTTCTCTCTTTATAATTTGTTGTCCCTGGTATTCCATACCGACGCAATATTATTATCTTGAGTGATGATACCTCTAGAAAACAACCATGTGAGATATGGATCATTGGGAGTAGTTATTAGAGACCCCTAGATATTATCCTATAGGTCCCCAAATAGGGGCATGGAGCAAACACGCTCTGTGCCATTTGTTCTCATGCATTCTTCTGCAAATAGCACATAAATTATAGTTTTGTTGTATAGCTAGTGATATTTTGTCTCTCTAGAGTAATGCGTCACTTTTTAATACATACATTGGGGCGCTGCAATGCCTAGAACGTAGTATTAAAAAGATGGATCTTTTTCGGTCTCGTATATGTAAATTACCCCTTGTTTTTATTTTCATTTCATACATGCGCATTGCATCATTCATATCGGAGCCTTGATTCACCCCTTTTTAGGTAAATGATGGGGACAAATCAAAATGGAAAAAGATTCTATCAAGTCAAGATTAAGGGCCTAGATGTCACCAGCCTTAAGGAGTTGGGACGGTTGATGGGACCCCTCCAAAGGCAAGCCTTCCGCAAAGTGTACGGAAAGATTTTAGATTTGAACATAGCGGAGGTATTTACAGAAGCTGTTGTATCCCTCGCCCAATACTATGACCAGCCGCTGAGATGCTTCACGTTTGGGGACTTCCAAATAGTATCGACTGTTGAAGAATTTGAGGAGATATTAGGATGCCCTCTTGGGGGAAGAAAACTGTATCTTTTCTCCGGGTTTCTTCCCTCCTTGAGCAAGATTGCAGCTGTGGTCGGAGATTCGGCGGGAGAGTTGGATCGTATGAAGCAAACTCGAAATAGCGTAGTGGGCCTACCGTGGAAATACTTGGAAGGCAAGGCAAGGGATATGGCGAGTCAAGAAGAGTGGGTTTCATTTGCGGATATACTAGCTTTGCTAATCTTTGGGGTTGTCCTCTTTCCGAACGTGGACGGTTTGGTGGACCTAGCCGCAATTGATGCTTTCCTTGCATATCACCATAGCAAGGAGAGCCCGGTGGTAGCTATCTTGGCAGACTTATTTGATACATTTGACCGAAGGTGCGAGAAGAACAGCGCACAGATTGTCTACTGTTTACCCGCTCTTTGTGTGTGGTTGGTTTCGCACCTATTCCAACAAGACATAAGGCACCCGTGTCCGCTTCAAATTTATCGCTCGTGCGTCGAAAAGAGAAGAGTAGATTGGGACCAATACTTGGCTGAGATAGGAGGCAACACAATCAACTGGTTTCCTCGATGGAAGGAAGGAAAGGAGGGAGTTCTCTTCTCATGTGGGGACTACCCAAACGTTCCGTTGATAGGGACGAGGGGTTGTATTAACTATAATCCCGCACTTGTTATAAGACAGTTAGGGTACCCCATGAGGGGAGCACCGACGGAAGAGAGCCTCTCGCATTTCCTTGTGAGAGATTTCGGCGTACAAAGTTTCAAGATCGTACACAGAGTCCACAAGGCGTGAGAAAGCCCGTTAAGGAAAGATAAAGAACTTAGGGGCATCCGTAATGGCATCATCGGTGGTTATCATGAATGGCTAAGAGTTCATACACGAGGGTTAGATTGGCTCTCCAAGTTAAAAATTATCAACGTGGAGAACTTCGAAGCTCCGGAAGAGGATGAAGAAGTCCAAGCTCTAAAATTAGAGCTAGGAAAGGCAAGACTCGCCAAAGAAAAATTCAAGTTAGTCGCTACAGACATACGAAAAGAGTGTGCCAGATTACGAGAGGAAAATGCGGCTACCGCAAGAGCCCTCGAACGAGAAACTAAGAGGGCTCGCAAGGAAGAGCATGGCCGAGATAAATTCCGAGGAGCTCTGTGGAGCAGCAACAATGAGCTTAAGCTCTAGAGAGAGGAAAGAGACCAGTCACAAGTACATGGCATGGTCTTAAAGGAGGAGTTAGCTGCTTGCTTAAGATCCAAGAGGAGTTTGGCCCAACACTTAGAAGCCACGAAGCAAAGCATGCTAGCTATAATAGGGCAGTACAAACCAGTCTTTGACCCATGAACAGAAACTAGTAGAGGACTTCGCACAAGCGTACGCCGAGAAGGAAGCAAGAGGGAGGGTGATTGATGCATTTCATCAAGAAGCGACCATGTGGATGGATAGGTTCACCTTGACCTTAAATGGAAGTCAAGACCTCCCGCGACTACTAGCCAAAGCAAAGGCCATCACTGAAGTGTGTTTAGCCCCAGAGGAAATTCACAGGCTAATCAATTACTGTCAACACATGATAGATTTAATGGCCCATATAATTAGAAACCGTTAGGTTCTGTTGTAACACTTTTGTATGATCTTGGCTAGATAAAAGCTTTTGTTCCTTTTTTATAAAAAGAGAAGTTCTGAAACTCATCACGTTGTCTAAAAAAGCCTTGAGGTGGATCCAAGTGCTCTGATCATTCATTAGCATATTCATGTTTTGGTGGCATACTCACCACTGTTTGTTTCTTTAGGGAACTCACCATAACTAAAAAAGCGCAAAGGCACCCCTATAACACCCGATCCAAAAGTAAGATGGATAACGAAGAGGGAGTGCAAGAACAGATGAAGGCCGACCTATCGGCCTTAAAAGATCAAATGGCTTCTATCACGGAGGCCATGCTAAAGATTCAAAAAACTATAGAAGATAATGCTATAGCGGCCGCTTCCAATACAGCTAGGGAAGCGGAATCGGTGCTACAGCCTGCAATAAACTTGGGCCGAGATAGAAACATAATGGGTTTTAATTGGAGGTATAGTCCTCAAGCCTACCCATATGGTTTGCCTCCAGACTTTATTCCCCGTACCGCTCCAGACGATTTGAGCCAAGCCCCTACCTTCGAGGGGTAGCTCCCTCCTCATGCCGACTATCCTCTGCAGGAAGATGATGAAGGAGATGCCCATTTAGGCCCTCTACTTCCCCTCAAGGAACCGGCTCCCCATGAGTTTCCCCAACCAAACATAGTTTGCCATGTCCCGTCTCCATCCGTACTCGTTAAGGAACTCGTTCCCGTTGCAAAAGACAAGGGAAAAATTGATCTTCTTGAAGAGAGGTTGAGAGCGGTAGAAGGCCTTGGCAACTATCCGTTCTCAGATTTATCGGATCTGTGTCTGGTACCTGACATCGTCATTCCTCCCAAGTTTAAAGTACCAGATTTTGATAAATACAAGGGGACGACGTGTCCAAAGAGTCATCTTCGGATGTATTGCCGAAGGATGAGGGCATATTCTACGAACGAAAAGCTGTTAATGCACTTCTTTCAAGACAGCTTAGCCGGAGCAGCTGTGGCGTGGTACACCAATCATGAAGCTTCTCAGATCTGGTCATGGAAAGACTTGGCAACTGCCTTCATTAGGAAGTACCAATACAACACGGATATGGCTCCTGATCGGAACCAACTTCAGAGCATGACCAAACGGGAACATGAGTCCATTAAAGAATATGCTCAAAGGTGGAGAGACCTAGCAGTCCAAGTCATCCCACCTATGACGGAGAGGGAAATGATCACAATTATGATAAATACGTTGCCTACGTTCTACTACGAGAAGCTGATAGGATATATGCCGGCTAACTTTGCAGACCTCGTCTTTGCCGGAGAAAGAATCGAGTCCGGACTGAGGAAAGGCAAGTTTGAATATGCCTCCAACGCTGCCCCCAACAACAATAGAAGAGCCCCAATGGTGGGCACACGGAAAAAGGAAGGAGATACCCACGCAGTCACCACCGCCCCAACATGGATGAAAACGCCCCAAAACACTCACAACTCATACCAACACAACTACCCGAACTTTTCGATCCGAGCTGGAAGTTCCCTCCCAACTCAAGTGGAAGAGCCTCCTGCAACAGAAAAAACGCCTGCCCAACACACAGGTCCAGCCATTCCCTGGCCAGCAAATAATACAACTCTTGGCGCGAGCTATAACAATGCACGACACCCCCCAAAAGACGAGTTCTCTCCTGTTCCCATGGCGTATTCCGAGTTGTGGCCCTTATTATTGGAAAATCATTTGGTGGTGGCCATACCCGGGAAGGTATTTTAGCCACCATAACCCAAGTGGTACAACTCAAATGGTACAACTCAAATGCCACATACGCATACCATAGTGGAGCCCCTGGACGCAACATTGACTCTTGCTTGCCATTCAAGTATAAGGTGCAACACCTAATAAATGTCGGCTGGCTATCATTTCAAGAAGAGGGCCCCAACGTTAAAACCAATCCACTAGCCAATCATGGAGGGGCTAGCGTAAACACCATCGAAAAGGATAGGCCGTTAGGGTCAACGAGATTAGAAGATGTGGCTACGTCTAGACGATTCATCTACCAGTCGTTGTAGGCAGCATGCATGGTCTCTTGTGGCGGAGGCAAAAGTGACGAATGTCTGTTTCATCTCGGGGAATCACACGACATGGAAACCTGCCCCGTGGTGGAAGAGTTACTTCAACGGCTCATGGACTGGGGGCAGCTCGAAGTGTCCGAGGGAGATAAGGAAGAATCGCAGATTTGCATGCAGTCGGCAGAAAGGAAGATTCCCCCAACCCCCAAAGCCCTAGTAATATGTTTCACTAGGAATGTGACCGGCTCCGGGTCCAAGTACCCCCCGACAGTACCCAAGCCAACGCCGTTTTCCTATCAAAGCAATAAGGTCGTTCCATGGAAGTATACCCCTCCCGCTTTTGGAGAAAGGGCTGCAACCGAGGTTGACTCCTTGTCAGCCAAGGTGACCAACATTATCGGCCTTAGTGGCGTAACCCGCAATGGCCGGGTGTTCGCTCCCCCTCACTCGGCGGAATTTCCCTCCAAGGGGAAAGCACCCATGATCCAAGAACCCGCAGACGTGGCCACCCCCTCAAAAGAAGTGGATCCCCTAGTGGTGAAAGGAGCTGAAAAGAAAGAAGGTCTTCAAGGAAAGGCGGTGACCTTGGAAGAGGCTCATGAGTTTCTTCGTCTCATCCAACAAAGCGAGTTTAAAGTAGTTGAGCAACTGAATAAAACTCTGGCAAAGATCTCTCTGCTTGAACTGCTCATAAACTCCGAGCCTCATCGTGCACTATTGGTAAAGGTCCTCAACAAAGCCCACGTAGCACACAACATCTCAGTTGAGGGTTTTGAAGGCATTGTTAATCATATAACTACCAATAAATATATCGCGTTCGCGGAAGAAGAGATTCCCGTCGAGGGGAGAGGGCACAACAAAGCTCTACATATGTCTGTCAGATGCATGGATCATGTCGTCACTAAGGTGCTCATCGACAATGGTTCAAGTTAAATGTGATGCCAAAGACCACCTTGGAGAAACTTCCTTTTAATGCGCCGCGTCTAAAGCCAAGTTCGATGGTAGTACGAGCCTTTGACGGTAGTCGGCGGGAGGTGATAGGGGAAATCAACATCCCCATTCAGATAGGCCCCCACACTTGCAATGTGGTTTTTCAAGTGATGGGCATAAATCCTGCCTACAGCTGCCTTTTGGGGAGACCCTGGATTCACGTGCTAGGAGTGGTCCCTTCGACGCTTCACCAGAAATTGAAATTCGCGGTTGGTGGACTCTTGGTGATATTGTCAGGCGAAGAAGATATGTTGGTGAGCTGCCCCTCCTTCGCACCATATGTAGAAGCAGCGGAAGAATCATTGGAAATAGCTTTCCAATCCTTCGAGGTGGTGAGTTGTGCCTCTTTGGAAACGAGTCCGTTGCTACCTTGTCTCTCTAATGCGGCCCTAATGGTGGTACGGGTAATGCTCAGGCACGATTATGAGCCCAGAATGGGTCTGGGCAAGGACAGCCACGGGAATGCCGATGTGGTCGACATTAGGGGTAACCCGTACAAATATGGGTTGGGGTATGAACCCGGGAAACCGAGAAGAAGGAATGCATCGTCAAGACTTCGGGCAGATAGGGCATGGCCCGACCATGTTAGCCAGTGTTTCACAAGTGTCGGGATAATGTTTGAGGAAGAGGTGGCGGCAATAGGAGAGGAATCTCCACAAGATCCGCCAAGTTTCGTGCGACCATGCCATCCCAATTCCCAAGTGGGGAACTGGCGCGTGATGAGCCAGTCGGAAGTCTATACCGCTGATTCAATGTAATTAGAGGCTATGTATTCCTTTCTCTTTTGTTTTGTGAAACCTACCTTATTAAATAAACAAAGAGATCTTGTTTCATCTGTTCTTGCGATTCCACTTTTTCTCATATCATTTTGCATGTTTTTGTTTTTGTCTTGAATGGTATAGATGTGAGGGTCAATTCTTTGAGGATCTTAACAACGAGGGTTTGATAATCGATTTTGACCGAGAAGTAAGTCAAACAATAAACGAAGAAGAGGAAGAGGACATCCTTTCACCAGAGTTGGAGAGATTGATTGCTCAGGAAGAACGTGAAATGAAGCCTCACCAAGAGGAAATCGAACTGATAAACTTAGAGACCGGAGAGGGAAAGAAAGAAGTGAAAGTAGGAACCGGTATGACCGCACCTATCCGCCAAGGTTTGATAACCATTCTTGAAGAATATCAAGACATCTTCGCATGGTCGTACCAAGACATGCCAGGTCTGGACCTCGACATTGTGCAGCATAAGTTGCCATTGAATCCTGGGTCTTCCCCGGTTAAGCAAAAATTACGAAGGATGAGACACGAAATGTCTTTGAAAATTAAAGAAGAAGTAAGAAAGCAGTTCGATGCGGGTTTCTTGGCTGTAGCTCGATACCCAAAATGGGTAGCCAACATTGTCCCGGTCCCAAAAAAGGATGGCAAAGTGCGAATGTGCGTAGACGAGTCTATGGGGTGCGTGTTGGGTCAGCACGACGACTCTGGCAAAAAGGAACAAGCCATTTACTATTTAAGCAAGAATTTTACCGCTTGTGAGATGAATTACTCAATGTTGGAAAGGACGTGCTGTGCCTTGGTATGGGCGTCACATCGTCTTAGGTAGTACATGCTCAGTCATACCACGTGGCTTATTTCCAAAATGGATCCCGTGAAATACATCTTTGAGAAGTCGGCCCTCACGGGACGAATCGCTAGGTGGCAGGTACTACTATTTGAATTCGATATTGTGTACGTCACCCAAAAGGCGATAAAGGGAAGCGCCTTGGCAGATTATTTGACCCAGCAACCCCTCCAAGATTATCGGCCGATGCACCCTGAGTTCCCGGATGAAGACATCATGGCCCTATTCGAAGAGAAGCGGATGCACGAGGATATAGACAAATGGATTGTTTGTTTCGATGGGGCATCTAATGCTTTGGGCCATGGAGTAGGGGCGGCCCTTGTATCCCTAGATGATCAATGTATTCCTTTCACGGCCAGGCTAGGTTTCGATTGTACCAACTGTCATACCCTAATTTCGTCCGGGGACCTTTGCTTGATGACATGCGACTTTTGTTTGGTCCTTGTGAGGTGCTTGGCACCCATCATTAGGCAATTTGTGAAATTCCTGGACATGCCGGAAAACAAAAGAAAATATTGATGCACAATCCGTAAGGTTACGTGACACACCGGAAATCAAATGAAAGCATCGTTGCACAATTAGTGAGGTTCCGTAACATTCCGTAAGTCAAAAAGGGGATGATTATGTAATCCGCAAGGTTCCGTAACATTACGGAAAGAAAACAAGTATCGTTATGAAATTCGTAAGTTTCCGTAACTTTACGAAAAAAGAATCACCAAAAAAAAGGCAGGGGGTGTACTTAGTAAAAATGGGGGTGCAAATAGCAACCAGGCCCACTTGGGCCCTCCGGAAGATTCCTCCAGAAGGCTGTTGCTTCTGGAGGAAGCAACCCTGCTCGCCTGGGCGAGCTGGGTTGCAAGCTTCTCCCCCAATTTTCTATAAATAGGGGGAGAAGTGAAGTGAAAAAGGGTTCAGCCCCTTAGGCACTTCTCTCTCTTTCGAATTTGCTTGGAAAAATTGTTTCCGTGAAGAAAATCCAAGCCGAGGCACTTCCGAAACATTTCCGTGAGGAATTTCGCGAAGGTTTCGACCGTTCTTCGACGTTCTTCCTTCGTTCTTCATCGTTCTTCGATCTTCAACGGGTAAGTACCTCGAACCAAGCTTTTCGATTCATTCTATGTACCCGTGGTGGTCCACATTGTGTTTCGTGTATTTTTATTCTCGTTTCATTTGCTTTTTATACCCCCTTTTGACGTGCTTAAGCCATTTTATTTAAGTCATTTCTCGCTTAACCTAAAAATAAAATAAATTTCCACCGATCGTTTGAATTGTATTATCCGTTAACTTCGGTTAAAATGAATTCCGACCGTTCGGTCGTGCCGTAACCACGTTGGAAATAAAAAAAAGAGGTAAAATAATAATATAATAATAAAAAAAAACGTCTTTTAGTAAAATAAAGCGGAAAATCAATCGGACGTTTTCACTTTGGGATTTCTCATTCTTAATTGAATTGACTAATAACTAAAGTGAAACTAAGGCTAAAATCAACTCGCCTAGTCAAGCTCGTCCATAAAAATAGGTTTTTGAAGTTTGTCATTTCAATTTCTTACTAAGTAAAATGGATCATTTTCAAGGTCCAACGCCTTAAAATAATCACCTTTTAAGTAAAAAAGAATCACTTGATAAAAAAAGAACTACGTAGGTCTGATTTCCTCATCGCAATTGAGGAATACGTAGGAGCAAAGGGAAACACCCTTGTCGACCACAAAAAGAGAAAAAATATAAAAAGGGTATAAAGGATATAAAGACATAAAAAGGGAACATAAAAATCAAGGTCATGTTTGCTCTCTCCTTTATAGGTCCCTTAAATAGGGGCCCGGAGCAAACACGCTGCGTGCCATCTTTCACACTGCCATGCATAAGTATCATATACCCTTTTGCTTATATTTTGTGAATATTGTCATACTATGTTGCGCCTTTCGCATATGCATCACACGCGGGTTCCGTCTTGATCCCCTCTGTAAACAAACCAATGGAGGGTCCGTGTCACCTTCTTAAATACATACGTTGGGGCACTTTGCTACCCCTAGACGTTGTATCTAAGAAGGAGGCAATTCCTCGGGCCCCCGCATTCCTAAATTGCATCTGTGTCATATGCATTCCTTCATGCATTCATCCATTCCACTTATGAGATATCGGAGTTTTGATTTGCACCAGCTTTTTGTTTCACTTTAGTAAGCATGGGAACAAATCAAACCGGCAAGAGGTTTTACCAAGTCAAGGTTAAAGGCCTAGATACCACCAGCATCAAGGAATTAGGACGGTTGATGGAACCTCTCCGAATGCAAGCCTTCCGCAAGACTTACGGAAAGATCTTAGATTTGACCATAGCAGAGATATCTATAGAGGCCATTACGTCACTCACCCAATACTACGACCAGCCTTTGAGATGCTTCACGTTCGGAGACTTCCAATTGGTACCGACCATTGAAGAATTTGAAGAGATTCTAGGATGTCCTCTCGGGGGAAGAAAACCATATCTTTTCTCTGGGTGTCTCCCCTCTTTGAGCAGGATTGCAACTGTGGTCAAAGATTCAGCAAGGGGTTTGGACCGCGTAAAACAAACTCGAAACGGCATAGCGGGCCTACCACGGAACTACCTAGAAGACAAGGCGAGGGATATGGCAAATCAAGAAGATTGGGTCCCGTTTATGGATGTGTTAGCATTGCTAATTTTTGGGGTCGTCCTCTTTCCTAACGTAGATGGTTTGGTGGACCTAGCCGCCATCGACGCTTTCCTCGCATACCACCATAGCAAGGAAAGCCCGGTGGTAGCTGTCTTGGCAGATTTATTTGACACATTTGACCGAAGGTGCGAGAAAAGTAGCGCACGGATTGTCTGTTGCTTGCCCGCTCTCTGTGTTTGGTTGGTTTCACACCTGTTCCAGCAAGACACGAGACACCCGTGTCCGCTTCAGAGCCATTGCTCGTGTACTGAAAAGAGGAGAATAGATTGGGACCAGTTTTTGGCTGGGATAGGAGGTAGAACAATCAATTGGTTCCCCCGATGGAAGGAAGGAAAGGAGGGAGTCCTTTTCTCATGTGGAGGGTACCCAAACATTCCGCTGATAGGAACGAGGGGTTGTATTAACTACAATCCCGCGCTCGCTATAAGACAACTAGGGTACCCCATGAGGGGAGCACCGATGGAAGAAAGCATGTCTCCTTTCCTTGTGAGGGATTTCGGCGCACAAAATTTCAAGGCTATACAAAGAATCCATAAAGCATGGGGAAACCCCGTTAAGGAAAGATCAAGAACTTAGGGGCATTCGTAATGGCATCATTGGTGGTTACCATGAATGGCTGAAAGTTCATATACGAGGTTTAGATTGGCTCGCCAAGTTAAAAGTCGTCAGCGAAGAGAGTTTTGAAGCACCGGAAGAGGACGAAGAAGTCCAAGCTCTCAAAAGCGAGTTAGGAAAGGCGAAACTTGCCAAGGAGAAGTTCAAGTTGGCCGCTACACACATCCGGAAGGAGTGTGCCAGATTACGGGAAGAGAATGCAACTACCGCAAGAGCCCTTGAACAAGAGGCCAAGAGGGCTCACAAGGAAGAGTATGGCCGTAACAAATTTCGCGGAGCTCTGTGGTGTAGCAACAATGAACTCAAGCTGCGAAGGGAAGAGAGGGACCAGTCGCGAGCACATAGCATGGTCTTGAAGGAGGAGTTAGTCGCCTGTTCAAGGTCCAAAAGGAACTTGTCTCAGCGTTTATGCGAGACGGAGACCAACATGCTAGCTATCATCGCCAAGTACCAAGAAGAGTTAGGTCTAGCCACGGCCCACGAGCATAGGGTTGCGGAAGAGTATGCCCAAGTATACGCGGAAAAAGAGGCTAAAGGAAGGGTGATCGACTCTTTACACCAAGAGGCAACCATGTGGATGGATCGGTCTGCTCTTACCTTGATCGGGAGTCAAGAACTTCCCCGATTGTTAGCCAAGGCCAAGGCAATGGCGGACACCTACTCCACCCCCGAAGAAATTCATGGGCTTCTCGGCTATTGTCAGCATATGATAGACTTAATGGCCCACATAATTAGAAATCGCTAGGAAACTTGTATGGTCTCTCAGACTTCGACTAGATACGACTTTCTGAAATAAAATGAGTTGGTCCCATGTTTCTAATCCAAAAAGCTTGTGCGAATCAAATCACTCCTGCATTTTATCTTTAGCATGCATTCTTTCTTTACCCACTCCTCATGTTTGGTTTTTTAGGGAAAAACACCATAACTAAACGCGCTGTCATACCCTAATTTCGTCCGGGGACCTTTGCTCGATGACGTGCGACCATTCTTTGGTCCTCGTGAGGTGCTTGGCACCCATCATTAGGCAATTTGTGAAATTCCAGGACATGCCGAAAAACCAAAAAAAATATTGATGCACAATCCGTAAGTTTCCGTGACACACCGGAAATCAAATGGAAGCATCGTTGCATAATTAAGTGGGGTTCCGTAACATTCCGTAAGTCAAAAAGGGGATGATTATGTAATCCGCAAGGTTCCGTAACATTACGGAAAGAAAACAAGTATCGTTACGAAATTCGTAAGTTTCCGTAACTTTACGAAAAAAGAATCACCAAAAAAACAGCAGAGGGGGGTGTACTTAGTAAAAATGGGGGTGCAAATAGCACCCAGGCCCACTTGGGCCCTCCAGAAGCTTCCTCCAGAAGGCGGTTGCTTCTGGAGGAAGCAACCCTGCTCGCCTGGGCGAGCTGGGCGGCAACCACCTCCCCTATTTTGCTATAAATAGGGGAGGAAGGCAAGAAGGAAGGGGTTCAGCCCCTTAGGCACTTCTCTCTCTTTCGAATTTGCTTGGAAAAATTGTTTCCGTGAAGAAAATCTAAGCCGAGGCGCTTCCGAAACGTTTCCGTAACGTTTTCCGTGAGGAATCTCGCAAAGGTTTCGACCGTTCTTCGACATTCTTCATTCGTTCTTCATCGTTCTTCGATCTTCAACGGGTAAGTACCTCGAACCAAGCTTTTCGATTCATTCTATGTACCCGTAGTGGTCCACATTGTGTTTCGTGCATTTTTATTCTCGTTTTGTTTACTTTTTATACCCCCTGTTGACGTGCTTAAGCCATTTTACTTAAGTCATTTCTCGCTTAACTTAAAAATAAAATAAATTTCCACCGAACGTTTGAATTATATTATCCATCAACTTCGGTTAAAATCAATTCCGACCGTTCGGTCGTGCCGTAACCACGTTGGAAATCAAAAAGAGGTAAAAAATAATATAATAATCAAAAAGACATCTTTCAGTAAAATAAAGCGGAAAATCAATCGGACGTTTTCTCTTTGGGATTTCTCATTCTTAATCGAATTGATTAATAACTAAAGTGAAACTAAAGGCTAAAATCAATTCGCCTAGTCAAGCTCGTCCATAAAAATAGGCTTTTGAAGTTTGTCATTTCATTTTCTCACTAAGTAAAATGGATCATTTTTAAGGTCCAACGCCTTAAAATGATCACCTCTTAAAGTAAAAAAGAATCACTTGATAAGAAAGAACTACGTAGGTCTGAGTTCCTCATTGAGGATACGTAGGAGCAAAAGCCCCGCTTTTGTCGACCACCCCAAGAGATCGTTAATGGTCCAATGCCTTAACGTTTCTCTCCTTTCAAGAGATCGTTAATGGTCCAACACCTTAAACGTTTCTCCCCTTTCAAAATCAAAAGACCGTTTAATGGTTCAACACCTTAAATGACCTTTTGTTCAATAAAAACATATTTTGCAAAAAAGACAAAAACAACTTAACCAAACACTTTGTTCCGAAAGAACTACGTAGGTCTGATTTCCTCATCGCAATTGAGGAATACGTAGGAGCAAAGGGAAACACCCTTGTCGACCACAAAAAGGAAAAAATATAAAAAGGGTATAAAGGATATAAGAACATAAAAAGGGAACATAAAAAATCAAAGTCATGTTTGCACATTCGATTAAAGGCTGCCGTCCCCTGGGACGGACGTGTGGGGTGCTAATACCTTTCCCGTGCGTAAATACAACTCCCGAACCTTTCACTTAAAAGTTCGTAGATCGCGTCTTTTCCGGTTTTTCCGACGTTTTCCTCGAATAAACGTTGGTGGCGACTCCGCGCGTATTCCTTTCGTGGAACACGCATCCCGCGAGTCCCGCGTCGCCCTCCCGCCGAAGGGTAGGTTGCGACAGTTGGCGACTCCACTGGGGACTGTTTTTTAGAGAGTTAGGCCATTTAATCTTGTGCAATGTTTTATCATGACTTTCTCCTTTGTTGGTTTCCCTTTATTTGTCTTATGTTCTTGTGTATATAAACTTTTTGTTGCTTTTAGTGTGTTTTAGAATGTATGCATGAGGTAAATATTTATTCATTTGATGCACACAAACACTAACACTATTTGCACACACTGTGAGTGAAAAAAGGGCCCTATACCCGGGTTCATGGGAACATAAGGAGTGGAGGTGAATCTGTGATCATGCTAGGTCTCCGACTTGCTTGATTACAGTGAACCCTCATCTAGAGCTTTTCTCTTTAAAAACTTATTGTTGCTAGTAGTCCCTACTGCTACAATATGTTCTTCGAAGGGGATGATACCTCTAGAAACCATCAAGAGAGATATGACTACCTTGGGGATTATTGCTAAAAGCCTAGTTAGTTCTCTCCCTTATAGGTCCCTTAAATAGGGGCACGGAGCAAACACGCTGCGTGCCATTTTCCTCACTGCCATGCATAAGTATCATATACCCGTTTGCTTATGTTCAGTGAATATTATCATACTATGTACATCCCCGTATTGTACCTTTCACATGTGCATCATGTGCGGGTTCCGTCTTAATCCCCTCTCTTGGGCAAACCAACGGAGGGTCCGTGTCACCTTCTTAAATACATACGTTGGGCACTTTGCTACCCCAAGACGTTGTATCTAAGAAGGAGACAATTTCCCGAGCTCCCGTATTCATAAATTGCATCCGTGTCATATGCATTCCTTCATGCATTCATCCATTCCACCCATGATAGATGTCGGAGTTTTGATTCGCACTAGATTTTATTTCACTTTAGTAAAACATGGGATCAAGTCAAAAGCCTTCGCTTAAAAAGAGGTTTTATCAAGTCAAAATCAAGAGCTTAGAGGTCACCAGTTTACGAAAGTTGGGGCAATTAATGGGTCAACTTCAACGGCAAGCCTTCCGCAAAGCCTATGGTAAGCATTTGGGACCTAGCTAGGGAAGAAGTCTCCATGGAACCAATTGCCTCCCTCGCCCAGTATTATGATCAGCCGTTGAGGTGCTTCATCTTTGGGGACTTCCTGCTATCACCAATGGTGGAAGAATTTGAAGAGATCCTAGGATGTCCTCTAGGGGGAAGGAAACCATACCTCTTCTCAGGGTTCTACCCCTCATTGGCCAGAATTTCTAAAATAGTCCAAATCTCGGCGTAGGAATTAGACCGCCAAAGGCAAGTCGAAAATGGGGTGGTCGGAATACCAAGAAAGTATTTGGAGGTAAAAGCAAGAATCTTGGCAGATAAAGGCGAGTGGACCCCATTCATAGATATTCTCACACTGTTGATTTTCGAGGGAGTCCTCTTTCCAAATGTGGATGGGTTGGTGGACCTGGCAGCGATCGACGTTTTTCTCGCCTATCATAACCACAAGGAAAGTCCGGTTGTCGCTATGCTAGCCGACCTATATGACACCTTCGACCGAAGATGTGAAGAAAGCAATGCAAGGATTGTTTGTTGTACTCCAGCTCTCTATGTGGGGCTGGTTTCACACCTTTTTCTCCAAGAAGGTAGGCCCGTCTATCCGCTACAAGGTTACCGCTCGTGCGTCGAAAAAGGAAAGGCGAATTGGGACCAACTCTTGGCTAGCATGGGGGGGCGTCTGTTAATTGGTTCCCTCGCTAGAAGGAAGGAAGAATCAGGATTCTATCTTCATGCGAAGGATGTCCAAATGTTCCCTTGATGGGAACAAGGGGTTGTATTAATTATAATCCCGTTCTCACCATAAGACAGCTTGGCTACCCCATGAGAGGAGCGCCATTAGACGAAAGCATCACGCCTTTCATCGCACGGGGTTTTAGTGACCACAACGCGAGGGTACTCCAAGGAGTTCGCAAGGCATGGGATGCGGCGTGAAGAAAGGACAGAGAGCTTAGGGGAAGCAGTAATGGGATCATCGACGGCTATCATAAGTGGCTGAGAGTCCGAACACAAGGATTGGATTGGCTCCCAAATCTAAAGACTGTGAGGGACGATGAGGTTAAAGCTTCGGAAGAAAGTGATGAGGTACAAGCCCTAAAGGCAGAGCTTGAAAGAGCCCGGGTAGTCGAAGAGAAGTTCAAGTCCATAGCCATCAAAGTCTGAAAAGAGTATGATGAACTAAGGGACGTCAATATGGCCACCGCTGAAGCCTTGGAACGAGAAACCAAGAAGGCCCGAAAGGAAGAACACGACCAAAGCAAAGTTTTGAGGGGCTTTATAGGGCAGCAATAGTGAGCTCAAGCTCCGAAGAGGTGAAAGGAATCATCACGGGTCAAAGGCATGATCTTGAAGGACGAGCTAAAGGTTTGCCTTAGGTCGAAAAGAAATTTGTCCCAACAGTTAAGCGAGACTGAAGGGAATATGTGGGCCATCATCGATAAGTGCAAAGAGAAGCTAAATCTAGCGGCGACTCACGAGCAAAGGCTAGAGGATGAGTACGCCAAGATATCAGCAGAAAGCGAAGCAAAGGAGAGGGTAATTGATTCATGGCACCAACAGGCAACAATGTGGACGGACTGATTTGCTCTTACTTTGAACAGGAGTCAAGAACTTCCCCGATTGCTAGCCAAGGCCAAAGCAATGGCGGACACCTACTCCGCCCCCAAGAAGATCCACAGACTTCTCAGCTATTGTCAACATATGATAGACCATATGATTAGAAACCGCTAGGAAGTTTGTATTATCGCTCAGATCTTGACTAGTTATAACTTTTTGAATAAAATGAGTTTATCCCACATTTTTACTCCAAAAATCAGTGCGAATCAAGTCACTCCCGCATTTTATCTCTAGCATGCATTGTATGTTGGTCTCGTCCTTTGTCACGGGAAGCCGGAAGGTCCATATCACCTTCTTAATTGTACACATGGGGCACTGCGCCCCCAAATGCGCAAGTAAGAAGAGATAATTTTCCGGGCTCTTGTGTCCGTAAATGCATTCATATCATGCATCGCATAAACATCTCTTCATGGCATCATAATGAACATATCGTTCCTGCATTTGTCTGTTATCATATTACAGCCTCACATTTTGCATGAGTCATGGCATCATCATGCATATGCGTTCAACAAACTTTTTGATTTGCAAAATTGCATACCATTTGTTTTCATGTTTGCTCATCCTTGTGTTTTCCTCTACAAAAACAAAAAAAAGGGAAGCGTGAAACTTCACACTACATTCTTAGTTGCATGTGTTAGGCACCATGAGCCAACCATGTTGGGATCATAAACCCATTTCTAAAAAAAAAACACACAACAACAAAACAAAATAATTGAACATGGTACCTAATGCATGGTTAACTAGGAAATGGTGTTTCTTCGGGCATCTCAATTTCATAATTACATTTTCCATGCATAGCTTAAAGTATGCCCGAGTCATTCATCCCTATGAGATGTTGTTGAAGTATTGGCGATCAGAATTGCCATTCCTTGGATTATAGGGTTGAACCAAGCTCATGCTTTTACAAAAAGGTTCATCAAGTCAAGTTGAAATATGGAAGTAACCGTCTTGCAAAATTGGGGCAAAAAATGAATCGAGTCACATCACTGCTTCGTCTACTGCCAAACATATTTAGGATTGTTGATGTCCTTGTTACTTCCAGTTTCACCTTGACAAAGATGTCATGGACCATGTTGAAAATCTAAATTGATTCAACCCCATATCTTGCGTAAAAATTCGCAATACTTCAATTGTACATCATTCGCATGCATCCATGCTTTTCATTGGTTGCATTGCTCGTTGCATTCTTTCCTTGAAAAATAAAATAAAATGAACTTAATCATTGTTATAAAAAAGAAAGGGACACGCTTTACGACGCCCTTACCGAACTCGTGCTAGAGCTAGAGTAATGGGTGAAGTAGAGGAGATACAAGAGAAGATGAAGGCCGACATGGAGGCCATTAAAGAGAAAATGGCCACAATGATGGAGGCCGTGATGAGCGTGAAGAAGATAATGGAAGCCAATGCGGTTGCAATTGCCGCTACCAGCGTTGTTGCTAAGGTGAACCCGACGTCCCCATCCGGCCTCAAGCAAATGAATCATCCAACCTCAAATATGGTAGGCAAAGATTTAGGAAGTACGGGCGGCCCCCATGATGTGCAAATTCAAAACGAGCACGCCTTCCCGTCATATGGCTTGCCTCTCAACTATACGCCACCCAATGTGGCGTACACTCCCAATAAGAATGTCAATAACTCCACTCCTATACCCATTGAAAGCCAGCAACCCCAAACTGATCATGCACATGTCTCTTAAACTGTGGAAGAGACCCATGAAATTCCCCATCACAATCTAGCCGACTTCGAGCCTTGGCTCGGATATGCCACTGAAGGGAAAGCAGTTGGTGGTATACCCTTTGAAAACACTTTGGAGGGCCCTCAGTTTCGCCCGCAACTACAACCATTGCATTTTGCGGTGGGAAGAGCCCCTCCTGCTATGGCCGAAAAGGGAAAGTTGGATCATTTAGAGGAAAGGCTCAGGGCCATTGAAGGAGGTGAAGATTATGCCTTTGCTAACCCAAAAAAGTTGTTCCTAGAACCCAATATCATCACCCCTCCCAAGTTCAAGGTGCTGGACTTTGACAAGTACAAGGGGACTACTTGCCCCAAGAACCATCTAAAGATGTATTATCGGAAGATGGGGGCATGCGCAAAAGATAAGGAATTACTGATACATTCATTCCAAGAAAGTCTTACTGGGTAGCTGTTACCTGGTACACTAACTTGGAACCTTCCCGAGTCCATTCTTGGAAGGACCTAGTGGTGGCCTTCGTTAGGCAGTGTCAGTATAATGTCTTCGGATAGGATGCAACTACAGAACATGTGCAAAAGGGGGGGGCACGAATCTTTCAAAGAATACGCCCAAAGATGGAGAGACTTGGCAACTCAAGTAGCACCCCCAAAAACAGAGAAAGAGATTATCACAATGATAGTAGACACGTGACCGGTGTTCTACTATGAAAAAAATGGTGGGTTACACACCTTCAAGTTTTACAGATTTGGTCTTCGCCAGCAAAAAGATCGAAGTGGATCCGAAAAGAGGCAAATTTGATCATCCTACTAGGACGACTGAGAAAACTGGGGCAAATGAAGAGGGTGAGAAAGAGGGAGAAACCCATGCTGTGACTGCCATTCCTATACGGCCAAGTTTCCCACCAACCCAACAATATCTTTACTCAGCCAATAACAAACTTTCTCCTTACCCACCACCCAGTTATCCACAAAGGCCATCCCTAAATCTACCACAAAGTCTGTCTACCGCACTTCCAATGACGAAGACCACCTTTAGCACAAACCAAAAAAAAACACCAACCAAGAAATGAATTTTGCAGCGAAAAGCCTGTAGGATTCACCCCAAATTCCGGTGTCATTTGCTAACTTGCTCCCATATCTACTTGATAACGCAATGGTAGCCATAACCCCTGCTAGGTTCTCTCAAACCCCCATTTTTCTGAGGATATGACTCGAACGCAACATGTGCATATCGTGGGGGAGCCCTGGGG
Source organism: Glycine soja (assembly GCF_004193775.1). Taxonomy (NCBI): domain Eukaryota; kingdom Viridiplantae; phylum Streptophyta; class Magnoliopsida; order Fabales; family Fabaceae; genus Glycine; species Glycine soja. The sequence continues at coordinate 34,090,077 of NC_041012.1, read as the reverse complement.
CATTCCATTGAGCACTGTATGACCCTCAGGCGTAAGGTGCAAGGTCTAATTGATGCGGGCTGGCTGAAATTTGGGGGGAATCGCGTGTAAATCCTGACATTGACAAGAGATGCCACACATGGGGCAATTTTGAAAACTGTTGTTAGATGTCTCTAATGACTCATCAGGATTTTCAAGTGCAAGCCATTGGTCAGTTTGCTCAAGCGACCTGTGCTCCTGAGTGTTGACTTTCAAGACTGTTCAATCAGAGATTACTCGTCTTGCACGTTGGTGGGGGTGCCGTAAAAAAACGAGTAAAGTTCAAAACAAATAAGTTTCAAAATAAAATAAAATACAAGTGTTCAAAAAAAAAAAAACATTTGATTGACTGTGCTTTCAAGACGTTCATGTGACCTCATTTTATCATCCTGGAAAGTTTGTCTTTTTAGAGAGAAGTGAGTTATCAAGAATAGGATGTTGGACAAATGGCCTCAGTTACCTTAAGAAAAAGGGGGGTTGAATTAAGATGCAAATATTATTCCCCAATTAAACTTTCACTCTCTCTTTTCGGATTAACAATGCACATAGGGACAACCCTTCCCTTGTGTTCAGGAATCCTCTACAACAAGAGACCCACGGTCTCTTAATCCCTTTTCAGAAATAAGAAGAAGAGAAGAAGAGATCTCTCTTAAAAGAGGTAGATTGTAAAATGAAGATCAATCAAAAATTCCTTATTGAATATGCAAGTGGTTGACCAAGGAATCTTTTGAGAGGATAAGACATTTCAGTTCAGAAAAACTCTTGATCTTTCGAGAGGATAAAACTGTTTGGGCAATGAAAACTCTCTTTAAAACATTTGAATGGCCATTCATAAATCATTTGAATAGATATGTCTCTTGGAAATTATTTTCTGAAAATCCCCTCTTGTAATCAATTACAAGACTTATGTAATCAATTACAGGTTTTAAAAATTTGAATTAAAACATTTTCAAACTGCTGGTAATCGATTACCAGAGAGCAAATCTCAATTTGAAAGGATAGAATTCCTTGGTCAAACCTTTTGCTTCTTCAATTTGGAAACTTCTTCCTAAGATTCTAGAGATCAACTTGATCATATATCTTGATTTTCTTGGATTCTTGTCTTGAATAAAACTTAGAAGCACTTGATCCTTTAGCATCATCAAGACATCAAAACATCTTGCTTCTACATAGGAGTCATTTGACTTAATCCATCAACTGAAAGATCCTTCAACTATTTCTCGTCCTTAGAAAATTCTTTTTGCAAGAATCAACTGCTTCTTTCATTCTTCCTCACTACGAGGTCGTGAAAACAAGACAACACTTGGTACCTCTAAGCCCTACACTGGGGCAACGAAAGGCACCATGCAAAAACCTCAAGCGAACCTAGGGGCAGATTAGAAGTTCTCACCCAATAGGTTCCCTCCTACAAGGTCATGACGAAAGGCAACGATTGGTACCTCAAAGCCTTACACTGGGGCAATGAGGGGCACCGTGCATGAGCCTCAAGTGAACATAGGGGCCGATCAAAAGTTCACACCCGTCGATGTTTTTAAACAAGAAAAAAAAAAAAAAAAGGGGAGACAAGCCCTGGAATTTCAATAGATTGATTAATTATCAAACGACTCCATTGCCGTCACTCCAAAATGGTCAAGTGACTAAATCAAAAAGAACATACACTCTGAGGGAGTTCCCGGAGAGATTTGCAAAAAGATGGGATGAGGTTGCATGAATTATCACCTCTTTCAAAAGGACAGTCAATCTGTGTTTTCCAAAAAAAAAAATCAAATCAAAATCAAAATCAAAATCACAAAATAGGGAAAGAATGCCATGAACATTGTACAACTTTCCATTACATTGCATTGTTTCATATAAAGTCCGCATTTACCCAAATTTCACAACAAAGGTTGCATGCATCTGCATCCCTCAAAATCATGTTAACTACATAGATTCCCTACATCTAAATGTCCAAATCTTTTGAATTTGGGATGACCGGCTCTCTCGATGAGTCGATCTCTTGCTTTCTCATAAGGATGGACCCTCGGGTACTAGTACCCTGGTCTTCAGAGGACTACACTCCTTGCCAACAGAGGGCTGCACGCCCTCACCTTAAGAGGACTGTGTGTCCTCACTTTCAGAGGACTGCATGTCCTTACCTTCAGAGGGCTACACGCCCTCGCCATCAGAGGACTGCGTGTCCTCACCTTCAGAGGGCTACACGCCCTCGCCATCAGAGGACTGCATGTCCTCACCTTCAGAGGGTTACACGCCCTCGCCATCAGAGGACTGCATGTCCTCACCTTCGTAGGGCTACACGCCCTCACCTTTAGAGGACTACACGTCCTCGCCAACAGAGGGCTGCACGCCCTCACCTTTAGAGGACTACACGTCCTCGCCAACAGAGGGTTGCACGCCCTCACCTTTAGAGGACTACACATCCTCGCCTTCAGAGGACTCCACGTCCTCACCTTGAGAGGACTACACGTCCTCGCCTTGAGAGGACTACACGTCCTCGCCTTGAGAGGACTACATGTCCTCACCATCAGAGGGCTGCACGCCCTCACCTTCAGAGGACTACATGTCCTCGCCTTGAGAGGGCTACACGCCCTCACCTTGGGTACTAGTTACCCTCACCGTTGAGAGGACTACATGTCCTCGCCTTGAGAGGACTACACGTCCTCACCATCAGAGGGCTGCACGCCCTCACCTCCAGAGGACTACGTGTCCTCGCCTTGAGAGGGCTACACGCCCTCACCTTGGGTACTAGTTACCCTCACCGTTGAGAGGACTACACGTCCTCGCCTTGAGAGGACTACACGTCCTCACCATCAGAGGGCTGCACGCCCTTACCTCCAGAGGACTACATGTCCTCGCCTTGAGAGGGCTACACGCCCTCACCTTGGGTACTAGTTACCCTCACCGTCAGAGGACTACACATCCTCGCCTTGAGAGGACTACACGTCCTCACCATCAGAGGGCTGCACGCCCTCACCTCCAGAGGACTACATGTCCTCGCCTTGAGAGGGCTACACGCCCTCACCTTGGGTACTAGTTACCCTCACCATCAGAGGACTACACGTCCTCGCCTTGAGAGGACTACACGTCCTCACCATCAGAGGGCTGCATGCCCTTACCTCCAGAGGACTACATGTCCTCGCCTTGAGAGGGCTACACGCCCTCACCTTGGGTACTAGTTACCCTCACCGTCAGAGGACTACACGTCCTCGCCTTGAGAGGACTACACGTCCTCACCATCAGAGGGCTGCACGCCCTCACCTCTAGAGGACTACATGTCCTCGCCTTGAGAGGGCTACACGCCCTCACCTTGGGTACTAGTTACCCTCACCGTTGAGGGGACTACACGTCCTCGCCTCCAGAGGACTACATGTCCTCGCCTTGAGAGGGCTACACGCCCTCACCTTGGGTACTAGTTACCCTCACCGTCAGAGGACTACACGTCCTCGCCTTGAGAGGACTACACGTCCTCACCATCAGAGGGCTGCACGCCCTTACCTCCAGAGGACTATATGTCCTCGCCTTGAGAGGGCTACACGCCCTCACCTTGGGTACTACTTACCCTCACCGTCAGAGGACTACACGTCCTCGCCTTGAGAGGACTACACGTCCTCACCACCAGAGGGCTGCACGCCCTCACCTCCAGAGGACTATAAGTCCTCGCCTTGAGAGGGCTACACGCCCTCACCTTGGGTACTAGTTACCTTCACCTTCAGAGGACTACACGTCCTCGCCTTCAAAGGGTCATGTACCTTCAACTTCAGAGGACTACACGTCCTCGCCGTCAAAGGGTCATGTGCCTTCACCTTTGTAGGGCTACACGCCCTCACCTTCAGAGGACTACACGTCCTCACCTTTAGAGGACTACACGTCCTCGCCATCAGAGGACTACATGTTCCCCATTTTCAAAGGGGGGCATGCCCTCACCTTTAGAGGATTGCACGTCCTTGCTATCATAGGACTACACTCCCTCGCCTTCGAAAGGCGACACGTCTTGAACTTCAGAGGGCTACACGCCCTCGCCTTTAGAGGACTATGCGTCCTCACTTTCAGTGGGCTCCATATCCACACCTTAAGATAATTTAAGGTCCTCTGTCCTTAAATGCTTAACCGAGACTTGCACTTCCGGTTAAGGGGCCAGTAGTTTCCTTTTAACGGTTCCTGGGCCACCCCCTGATATTGGAGGAGGGCCAACTGTGCGAGCACAACCAGAGAGGGAGGCTATTACACAGCTACTATGCATACCGGGGCAAGATTTCATTCGTGCCGCTGTAAAGAGACGAGTGCGGATCATGCGCACCAACATGACCACTCTTACACAGATATAGATGACATTGCTACTTAGCAACATTCTGCCCAGCGACCGCAATGCCAATCTCCCCCTGCAAAAGTACCGGTTGGTCTGTGTCGTCCCGACATGGGTAAGTATGCATATAGTTCAACTGATTTCTGATACCATCTATTGTTTGCAGGGATCGCACCCACAAGACACCCAGTGGACCCGAAAAAGTCCAACAGGGCCCTGGGGTTTCCAGCTCTGGTTACGGGCCTCTATCAGTCCTACAGGGTGCCCGTACCCCCCCGGCAAGGTCACGTCATCGTAGGTAAGTATGCACATTGCTCAACTGATTTCTGATTTCATCTATTGTTTGCAGGGATCGCGCCTGCAAGACACCCAGTGGACCCGAAGAAGTCCAACAGGGTCTTGGAGTTGTCAAGCTCTAAATACGGGTCTCTATCAGTTCAAGGGAGTGCCTGTTGCCCCCAGCAGGGTCATCAGGCCCCCTACCAATCGAGTTTTCATCTAGAAGTGTTGCGCCCCCAGGCAGGCGCAGGGCGAGACACCACAACAGCATTGGGATGGACGGTAGCGGGCAATAGACACACCGCCATCACCACTAAAGTTCACCTCAGCTCATCCATAAAAAGGTTAGAGCGTTGCCTACGACACATGGCCGACCAATAGGCAACCAAGTCCAAAGCCAAAGGTAAGCAAAGTACTAGGTCAGTGACCGACAAGTCATAAGGCGTCCAGCTAAAGACGTTAAAGAAGCGCTACTAGGAGGCAACCTAGTACCTTTTGAATCTATGCTTGTTATTTGATCACTTTTTATAGTAGGACGCACCTAGTTGCTCATGATCCTGGGGATTTAAATAAAACAAGCGCAAGCTCGGAAGGTAGACATACCTCACAAAATATATATATGTATGTTTAGGTAGTGAAAATACCTTAGATATGCATGTATGTAAACAAAAAATACTTCACAAAATATATATATGTATGTTTAGGTAGAGAGATACCTTAGATGTGCGTGTATGTAAACAAAAAATTACCTCACAAAACATATATATGTATGTTTAGGTGGCAAGATACCTTGGATATGCATGTATATAGCAAAAATACCTCACAAAAATATGCACATGTTTAGGTAGCAAAATACCTCATGAAAAAAAAGAAAAAAAAAACAAACAAGAAAAAGAAATAAACAAAAAAAAAATCATTATAGAAAAGAAAAAAAATGAAATGAATGAAATGGAAAAGAGAACAAAAAGGAAAAGAAGAAAGCAAGTAAGGAAAAAGGAGAAAAAAGAAAAAATAAGTTGTCAAGCTGAAAAACCAACATGCTTTTGAAAAGAGACGATTTCCAACTTTTCTTTGAAAAAAATTCATTCATTGATCATAACCGATTTTTGAAAAAAAAAAAAAAAAAAAAAAACGTGTCTACACCTGAAGGGTGAATGCTGTGAAAATTTCCCCGGACGCCCGAAATGGACCCGGATGAATGCACAAATTGATAAAAGAACATATTTTGGAAACATTGGGTTGATTTAAAATAGAGGAAATGAATCCTGAGCCCTAGCATCACATGACCATAAAAGTTTGACACTTGAGTGTCCACATAGGTGCATGCGTGGCCAGTTTTGCATAAAGTTTCTAAATCATCAGTTTTGCATTTGTGTCATGGAAATAATGTGGGGCATCCCTTTTATCCTTGAACCAAACCAAACCCCGACATGTATCATGTCTAGCCATTCTACAAACCTTGAGCCAAAATCCTGACTCACCATAAACCTTGACCTAGGGTGAGAATGTCAATCCTTACCCTCGGAAGCAAAAAAGAAAAGAAGGAAAATTTCCAATCAAAGAGAAAGCAAAAAGAAAAGAAAGGAAATTCCCAATCAAAGAGTGGGAGAAAGCAAAAAGAAAAGAAAGAAAATTCCCAATCAAAGAATGGGAGAAAGTAAAAAAAAAAAAAAAAGAAGAAGAAGAAGAAGAAGGAAAGAAAGCCCCTGATCGGGGATCGAAGGAAAAACAGAAGAAATATGCAGAGAGGTCTTTGGACCGGACAATATCTGAACAATACAGAATTGTCACCAAATGAACGAAAAAAGAAGGAAAGGGAACCACGACCTAAAATAGTCTTCTCCCTTTGATTACCAACCAAAATCCCATGCGCTAGCGACCTTTTTTTCTCGCCCCGCACTAAACAAAAAAAAAAAAAAAACAGAAAAAGAAAAAGCCAGAAAAATTAAAAGCCAAAAACACACAAAAGCCGAAAAACTCCCCAAAAGAACCCATTCCCAAGGGAAGCCCTATTGATCCATGATCACGCATGTGATTTTTGATTTGATAGGAAATAATTTGCAAAGTCAAGTCATGACATATCTATGGTTCGGAATTAGGATGAAACACTTACCTGTGCGAGATTGATACACTTTGAGTGATTTCTTCTATTTTTGTCGAACCCGGTGTTTCCTCTAAATGTTCATTTAGAAACGAAATGCTAACATCCAAAATCTCATTTATGGTTATGGGGAATTTCATCAGCAGACTCTCCTTCCCCGGTAGACGCATTGTTTTTCACTCAAAAAAAAAAAAAAAAAAAGCATATGCTGCTCTAAATCAGTTGGAATTTTTGTCTCTTTGCTAAAGCATGTTTGCATTTTAGTGGAGAAAACACCGAGACTTTTTCCAGTCTCACAAGTTATCCAGAACTACGTAGGTCTGAATTTCTCATTGGAGGATACGTAGGAGCAAGAGCCTCGCTTTTGTCGACCACACCGCCTTTTGTTGCCATGACTCAAGAGCTGGTAGCCCGCGGAGATACCTTACGGTTATCCGCACCCTTTTTGTCATCCAGAGGCGGCGGGCCCGATGACAAGCAGAGACCAAGTTTGGTCATTCTGCACCCATGATACGCGGAGATACCTTACGGTTATTCGCACCCTTTTGTCATCCAGAGGCGGCGGGCCTGATGACAAGCAGAGACCAAGTTTGGTCATTCTGCACCCATGATACGCGGAGATACCTTACGGTTATTCGCACCCTTTTGTCATCCAGAGGCGGCGGGCCCGATGACAAGCAGAGACCAAGATTGGTCATTCTGCACCCATGATACGCGGAGATACCTTACGGTTATTCGCACCCTTTTGTCATCCAGAGGCGGCGGGCCCGATGACAAGCAGAGACCAAGTTTGGTCATTCTGCACCCATGATACGCGGAGATACCTTACGGTTATTCGCACCCTTTTGTCATCCAGAGGCGGCGGGCCCGATGACAAGCAGAGACCAAGTTTAGTCATTCTGCACCCATGATACGCGGAGATACCTTATGGTTATTCGCACCCTTTTGTCATCCAGAGGCGGCGGGCCCGATGACAAGCAGAGACCAAGTTTGGTCATTCTGCACCCATGATACGCGGAGATACCTTACGGTTATTCGCACCCTTTTGTCATCCAGAGGCGGCGGGCCCGATGACAAGCAGAGACCAAGTTTGGTCATTCTGCACCCATGATACGCGGAGATACCTTATGGTTATTCGCACCCTTTTGTCATCCAGAGGCGGCGGGCCCGATGACAAGCAGAGACCAAGTTTGGTCATTCTGCACCCATGATACGCGGAGATACCTTACGGTTATTCGCACCCTTTTGTCATCCAGAGGCGGCGGGCCCGATGACAAGCAGAGACCAAGTTTGGTCATTCTGCACCCATGATACGCGGAGATACCTTATGGTTATTCGCACCCTTTTGTCATCCAGAGGCGGAGGGCCCGATGACAAGCAGAGACCAAGTTTGGTCATTCTGCACCCATGATACGCGGAGATACCTTACGGTTATTCGCACCCTTTTGTCATCCAGAGGCGGCGGGCCCGATGACAAGCAGAGACCAAGTTTGGTCATTCTGCACCCATGATACGCGGAGATACCTTACGGTTATCCGCACCTTTTTGTCATCCAGAGGCGGCGGGCCCGATGACAAGCAGAGACCAAGTTTGGTCATTCTGCACCCATGATACGCGGAGATACCTTATGGTTATTCGCACCCTTTTGTCATCCAGAGGCGGCGGGCCCGATGACAAGCAGAGACCAAGTTTGGTCATTCTGCACCCATGATACGCGGAGATACCTTACGGTTATTCGCACCCTTTTGTCATCCAGAGGCGGCGGGCCCGATGACAAGCAGAGACCAAGTTTGGTCATTATGCACCCATGATACGCGGAGATACCTTATGGTTATTCGCACCCTTTTGTCATCCAGAGGCGGCGGGCCCGATGACAAGCAGAGACCAAGTTTGGTCATTCTGCACCCTTGTATCATCCAGAGGCGGCGGGCCCGATGATACGCGGAAATACCCGAGTGGTTATCCGTATAAACATTCTTTTGCTATCTGTAAGACAGAACGCTTGATAGCATGCAGAGACTGACATAGTCTTCTGCACCTTTTGTTCCTCCGGGAACAACAAGTCATTTACATGCGGAAATTTCATGGTCGCCCGCGACTCTCGTCAACCGAGAGGAGCCAAACTAGTGTCATACACTAATTTTCGGGGACCTTTGCTTGATGACATGCGACCATTCTTTGGTCCTTGTGAGGTGCTTGGCACCCATCATTAGGCAATTTGTGAAATTTTGGGAACAACAAGTCATTTGCATGTGGAGATTTTATGGTCACCCGCGACTCTCGCCAAATCGAGAGGAACGAAATTAGTGTCTTATCTTTACTTTCCTTTTATCTCCAATAAAAGACAAGTAAAGAGGGGCAACTGTCATACCCTAATTTCGTCCGGGGACCTTTGCTCGATGACGTGCGACCATTCTTTGGTCCTCGTGAGGTGCTTGGCACCCATCATTAGGCAATTTGTGAAATTCCAGGACATGCCGAAAAACCAAAAAAAATATTGATGCACAATCCGTAAGTTTCCGTGACACACCGGAAATCAAATGGAAGCATCGTTGCATAATTAAGTGGGGTTCCGTAACATTCCGTAAGTCAAAAAGGGGATGATTATGTAATCCGCAAGGTTCCGTAACATTACGGAAAGAAAACAAGTATCGTTACGAAATTCGTAAGTTTCCGTAACTTTACGAAAAAAGAATCACCAAAAAAACAGCAGAGGGGGGTGTACTTAGTAAAAATGGGGGTGCAAATAGCACCCAGGCCCACTTGGGCCCTCCAGAAGCTTCCTCCAGAAGGCGGTTGCTTCTGGAGGAAGCAACCCTGCTCGCCTGGGCGAGCTGGGCGGCAACCACCTCCCCTATTTTGCTATAAATAGGGGAGGAAGGCAAGAAGGAAGGGGTTCAGCCCCTTAGGCACTTCTCTCTCTTTCGAATTTGCTTGGAAAAATTGTTTCCGTGAAGAAAATCTAAGCCGAGGCGCTTCCGAAACGTTTCCGTAACGTTTTCCGTGAGGAATCTCGCAAAGGTTTCGACCGTTCTTCGACATTCTTCATTCGTTCTTCATCGTTCTTCGATCTTCAACGGGTAAGTACCTCGAACCAAGCTTTTCGATTCATTCTATGTACCCGTAGTGGTCCACATTGTGTTTCGTGCATTTTTATTCTCGTTTTGTTTACTTTTTATACCCCCTGTTGACGTGCTTAAGCCATTTTACTTAAGTCATTTCTCGCTTAACTTAAAAATAAAATAAATTTCCACCGAACGTTTGAATTATATTATCCATCAACTTCGGTTAAAATCAATTCCGACCGTTCGGTCGTGCCGTAACCACGTTGGAAATCAAAAAGAGGTAAAAAATAATATAATAATCAAAAAGACATCTTTCAGTAAAATAAAGCGGAAAATCAATCGGACGTTTTCTCTTTGGGATTTCTCATTCTTAATCGAATTGATTAATAACTAAAGTGAAACTAAAGGCTAAAATCAATTCGCCTAGTCAAGCTCGTCCATAAAAATAGGCTTTTGAAGTTTGTCATTTCATTTTCTCACTAAGTAAAATGGATCATTTTTAAGGTCCAACGCCTTAAAATGATCACCTCTTAAAGTAAAAAAGAATCACTTGATAAGAAAGAACTACGTAGGTCTGAGTTCCTCATTGAGGATACGTAGGAGCAAAAGCCCCGCTTTTGTCGACCACCCCAAGAGATCGTTAATGGTCCAATGCCTTAACGTTTCTCTCCTTTCAAGAGATCGTTAATGGTCCAACACCTTAAACGTTTCTCCCCTTTCAAAATCAAAAGACCGTTTAATGGTTCAACACCTTAAATGACCTTTTGTTCAATAAAAACATATTTTGCAAAAAAGACAAAAACAACTTAACCAAACACTTTGTTCCGAAAGAACTACGTAGGTCTGATTTCCTCATCGCAATTGAGGAATACGTAGGAGCAAAGGGAAACACCCTTGTCGACCACAAAAAGGAAAAAATATAAAAAGGGTATAAAGGATATAAGAACATAAAAAGGGAACATAAAAAATCAAAGTCATGTTTGCACATTCGATTAAAGGCTGTCGTCCCCTGGGACGGACGTGTGGGGTGCTAATACCTTCCCCGTGCGTAAATACAACTCCCGAACCTTTCACTTAAAAGTTCGTAGATCGCGTCTTTTCCGGTTTTTCCGACGTTTTCCTCGAATAAACGTTGGTGGCGACTCCGCGCGTATTCCTTTCGTGGAACACGCATCCCGCGAGTCCCGCGTCGCCCTCCCGCCGAAGGGTAGGTTGCGACACGCGCCACAAGGCATCCCTATCGCACCAGATCCAAATCTAGAACGATGGGTGATCAAGAGGAGACACAGGAACAGATGAAAGCCGACATGTCGGCTCTGAAAGAACAGATGGCTTCCATGATGGAGGCCATGTTAGGAATGAGGCAGCTCATGGAGAAAAACGTGGCCACCGCTGCCGCTGTCAGTTCGGCTGCCGAAGCAGACCCAACTCTCTTGGCAACTGCGCACCATCCTCCCTCAAACATAGTAGGACGGGGAAGGGACACACTGGGGCACGATGGCAACCCTCACCTGGGATATAACCGAGCGGGTTACCCTTATGGATTGCCGCCCAACTACTCACCACCCATCTTGCAAGATGATGCGGGCCATATTGCTTCTCCCATCCTTGAAAGAGAGCCTCCTCAACAGCCCGACGAGGTCCACAAAGACCCTCAAGACTATGCTCGAAGGGATGTCGAGTTCTATCCCCCGATCCCCGAAGGGCCGGCACCCAACACGTTGCCTCAGCCCAACATCGCGACACAACCAATAGTTTTGTCCACGGAAGGACCGCCCCCGGCAACTGAAGAAAGGAGGAAGCTCGATCTCCTCGAGGAAAGATTGAGAGCCGTGGAAGGATTTGGGGACTATCCGTTCGCAGACATGATGGATCTTTGCTTAGTACCCGATGTTGTTATCCCCCCGAAGTTCAAAGTGCCGGACTTCGACAAGTATAAAGGGACGACTTGTCCCAAAAACCATCTCAAGATGTACTGTCGCAAGATGGGCGCACACTCTAAGGATGAGAAACTATTAATACACTTTTTTCAAGATAGCTTGGCCGGAGCCGCGGTAGTTTGGTACACTAATTTGGAAGCTTCCCGTATCCATACTTGGAAGGATCTGATTACTGCCTTCCTAAGGCAATACGAGTATAATTCCGATATGGCTCCTGATCGCACTAAGCTGCAGAATATGTTCAAAAAAGAGGGCGAAACCTTTAAAGAATACGCACAGCGGTGGAGAGACCTGGCGGCACAAGTGGCTCCTCCCATGGTTGAGAGAGAGATGATCACCATGATGGTAGACACTCTGCCAGTGTTCTACTATGAGAAGCTAGTAGGTTACATGCCGTCCAGCTTCGCGGACCTAGTGTTCGTCGGGGAAAGAATTGAGGTAGGGTTGAAAAGTGGAAAGTTCAATTACGTTTCCTCCACGAGTGCGAATGCCAAAAGAATCGGGACAACGGGGGCAAAAAGGAAGGAAGGAGATGCCCATGCCGTCTCTTCAACACCCGCGTGGGTCAAACCCCCGCAGACACCTCATGGTACCCATCAGTACGCGCAACATCACTCGAGCTTCTCGGCTCATACCGGGAACGCCTCTAGTTCGGCACTTGTGCAGCCTAAGGCACCCACCCAGAGGGAAGCTCCCCAAGTTCCAACTCCGAACACAACTCGCCTGGCCGGTAATTCCAACGCAACAAGGAACTTCCCTCCGAGGCCATTTCAAGAATTCACCCCGCTCCCAATGACGTACGAAGACCTCTTGCCATCCCTCATCGCCAACCATTTGGCCGTGGTAACTCCCGGAAAGGTCCTCCAACCCCCTTTCCCAAAGTGGTATGACCCTAATGCAACTTGCAAGTACCATGGGGGTGTCCAGGGGCATTCCATTGAAAAATGCTTGGCCCTTAAATACAAGGTCCAACATTTGATAGATGCTGGATGGCTGACTTTCCAAGAGGATCGGCCCAATGTGAGAACCAACCCGCTCGCCAATCATGGAGGGGGAGCGGTTAACGCCGTTAAGTCCGATAGGCCGCGCAGGTCTAAACCTTTAAAGGATGTGGCAACCCCTAGGAGGTTTATCTTTGAGGCCCTACAAAAGGGAGGTCTGATTCCCCATAGTGGGCGTAAGGAGGATTCCTGTTTGCTGCATTCCGGCGAGCTGCATGACATGGAAACGTGTTTGGGAGTAGAGGAATTGTTACAGCGGATGATAGATCAAGGTCAACTGGAAGTTGGCAGTGAAGGAAGAGAAGAGCAGCATATATGCATGCAGTCCACGGATGAGAGCAGTGTTGCGAAGCCCAAACCCTTGGTGATATACTTCACCAAGGGCACAGCTTCGCAAAAACCCGGACACCCATTAGCAGCTAAACCTGTTCCTTTCCCATACCAAAATAGCCACGCAGTCCCATGGAGATATACACCTCCGAGGGAGAAGGAAGAAGAAGCCACCGATGTCAGCTCGTTGTCAGCTAAGGTAACAAATATCACGGGACTGAGTTGTGTGACCCGTAGTGGTCGTGTGTTTGCGCCTCCGGACCTACCAGTCCAACCCGCGAACGTCAAAGGGAAAGGAAAAGTGGTGGAGGAACAAGATGGTGAAGCACCCCACGCTTCGAATAAAGATATTTCGGCAAAAGGTCTTCCGGAGAAAAAGGATGGTAAAAAGGAGGTGTCGCTAGAGGAAGCTAGTGAGTTCCTCCGTATAATTCAGTAGAGCGAATTCAAGGTTATCGAACAGCTCAACAAAACTCCGGCCAGGGTCTCGCTGTTGGAGTTACTCATGAGCTCCGAGTCTCATCGGGCTCTGCTAGTAAAAGTTCTGAACGACGCCCACGTGGCCCAAGACATCTCGGTAGAAGGTTTCGGAGGGCTGGTCAATAATATCACTGCCAACAACTATCTCGCCTTCGCCGAAGAAGAAATCCTCGCCGAGGGGAGAGGGCATAATAAAGCTTTGCACGTATTAGTCAAGTGTATGGACCATATCGTAGCCAAAGTGCTCATCGATAATGGTTCCAGTTTAAACGTGATGCCTAAGAGCACTTTGGAGAAGTTACCATTCAATGCTTCCCACCTAAAGCCAAGTTCAATGGTGGTTCGTGCCTTCGATGGCACCCACCGAGAGGTTAGGGGAGAGATCGATCTCCCAGTACAGATAGGCCCTCACACCTGTCAAGTTACCTTCCAAATAATGGATATTAACCCCCCCTACAGCTGTCTGTTGGGGCGTCCGTGGATCCACTCAGTGGGAGTTGTTCCCTCTACACTCCACCAAAAGTTGAAATTCGTAGTGGAAGGGCATCTGGTCATCGTATCAGGCGAGGAAGACATCTTGGTGAGCTACCCATCCTCTATGCCTTATGTGGAAGCCGCAGAAGAGTCATTAGAAACCGCTTTCCAGTCTGTTGAGGTGGTAAGCATTTCCTCCGTGGACTCCTTCTCTGGGCAGCCTTGCCTGTCCGATGCAGCAGTAATGATGGCCCGAGTTATGTTGGGGAACGGTTACGAACCCAGAATGGGTTTAGGAAAAGACAACAGCGGCATAACTAACCTGATAAATGCCAAAGGAAATCGTGGGAAGTATGGGTTAGGCTATAAGCCCACTCAGGCAGATATAAAGAGAAGCATCGCGGGAAGGAAGAGCGGTAGTCAAGACTCGCGGTTGAGACAAGAAGGTGAAGGAAGCCCGCCCTGCCACATAAGTAGGAGCTTTATAAGCGCGGGTCTGGGGGACAAAGGTCAAGTGGTCGCGATATATGAAGATGATATTCCGAGTACATTGGATTTGGTACGACCATGCCCTCCTGATTTCCAGCTGGGAAATTGGCGAGTGGAGGAACGCCCCGACATTTACGCAACGAGCATAATGTAAACCTTTACGGTCTTAAAAACTCTATAGTTGGGCCTAGGCTTTAGAGTTTTTCTTTTGTTAAGGCTTTGTGTCCTTTGTTTTAAATTTATAATACAAGGATCTTTCTTCATCTGTTCCTACGTCTCTACCCATTCTCATCCATTTGCATGTTTACTTCTTTACTTTTTAAAACGGCATATCCGATGACGAGTCCCTCGAAGGTACTAATACCTGGGACCCGCCTATCAACTTTGAGCAAAAAACGAATCAAACAGAAGATGAAGGGAACGAGGATGTGGGACTTCCCCCGGAATTAGAAAGGATGGTCGCCCATGAGGACCAAGAAATGGGGCCTCATCAAGAAGAAACAGAACTAGTAGACTTGGGAATTGGCAATGGGAAAAGGGAAGTAAAAATAGGCACAGGTATTACCGCACCTATTCGTGAAGAATTAATAATCCTGCTAAGAGACTACCAAGACATTTTTGCTTGGTCATACCAAGATATGCCCGGTTTGAGTTCTGACATTGTACAGCACCGATTACCTCTAAATCCCGAGTGTTCCCCGGTAAAGCAGAAACTGAGAAGGATGAAGCCCGAAACATCCTTGAAGATAAAAGAAGAAGTGAAGAAGCAATTTGATGCTGGTTTTCTGGCCGTCGCTCGGTACCCAGAATGGGTTGCCAACATTGTACCGGTCCCTAAGAAGGATGGGAAAGTACGAATGTGTGTGGATTATCGGGACCTGAATCGGGCCAGTCCCAAGGACAATTTTCCTTTGCCACACAACGATATCCTCGTAGATAATACGGCCAACTTTGCTTTATTTTCCTTCATGGACGGTTTCTCCAGTTACAATCAGATAAAGATGGCGCCAGAGGATATGGAAAAGACTACCTTCGTCACCCCGTGGGGGACATTCTGTTACAAGGTGATGTCCTTTGGACTCAAGAATGCCGGGGCAACTTATCAACGGGCCATGGTAGCTTTGTTCCATGATATGATGCATCAAGAGATCGAGGTCTACGTGGACGACATAATTGCTAAATCTAAATCCGAGGAAGAACACCTTGTCAACCTGCGGAAGTTGTTCGAAAGGCTTAAGAAATATCAATTAAGGTTGAACCCCGCCAAGTGTACATTTGGGGTCAAATCAGGGAAATTGCTTGGTTTCATCGTAAGCCAGAAAGGGATAGAGGTAGACCCCGAAAAGGTGAAGGCCATCCTTGAGATGCCGGAACCCCGTACCGAGAGGCATGTCCGAGGCTTCCTGGGACACTTGAATTATATTGCCAGATTCATATCGTAGCTCACCGCCATTTGTGAGCCGTTGTTCAAGCTCTTACGCAAAAACCAAACTGATCGCTGGAATGAGGGTTGCCAAGAGGCTTTTGGAAGGATCAAGAAGTGTCTTATGAATCCCCCTGTGCTTATGCCACCAGTACCTGGAAGGCCTCTCATCTTGTACATGACAATCTTGGACGAGTCAATGGGGTGTATGCTGGGGCAACATGACGAATCCGGAAAGAAAGAGCGCGTTGTTTACTACCTAAGTAAGAAGTTTACGACCTGTGAAATGAATTACTCCTTGCTCGAAAGAACGTGTTGTGCTTTAGTATGGGCATCCCATCGCCTAAGGCAGTACATGCTGAGCCATACTACCTGGTTGATATCCAAGATGGACCCGGTTAAGTACATCTTTGAAAAGCCAGCTCTCACGGGACGAATCGCCCAGTGGCAAGTCCTGCTATCCGAGTTTGATATAATTTACGTCACCCAAAAGGCGATAAAAGGAAGCGCCTTAGCAGATTATTTGGCTCAACAACCTCTTAACGACTATCAGCCCATGCATCCTGAATTCCCGGATGAGGACATCATGGCCTTGTTTGAGGAAAAATTGGACGAAGATCGGGACAAATGGACCGTATTGTTTGACGGAGCATCAAACATTCTAGGCCATGGCGTTGGAGCAGTATTGGTCTCTCCGGACAATCAATGTGTACCTTTCACAGCCAGGCTAGGATTCGACTGCACCAACAACATGGCCGAATATGAAGCATGTGCCCTGGCCGTCTAGGTAGCGATTGACTCCAATGTCAAACTACTCAAGGTGTACGGCGACTCAGCGTTGGTAATCCATCAGCTGAGAGGGGAATGGGAAACTAGAGATCCCAAGCTGATACCCTACAAAGCCTATATCAAGGAATTGGCTAAGACCTTTGATGATATCTCCTTCCATCATGTTCCCCGCGAGGAAAATCAAATGGCGGATGCGCTTGCTACTTTGGCGTCTATGTTCCAGCTAACGCCGCATGGGGATCTACCATACATTGAATTTTGGTGTCGTGGCAAACCCGCGCATTGTTGCCAAGTAGAAGAGGAACGGGACGGTAAGCCTTGGTATTTCGACATCAAGCGATATGTCGTAAGCAAAGAATACCCGCCAGAGATTGCCGACAATGATAAAAGGACATTGAGAAGGTTGGCGGCCGACTTCTTCATGAACGGCAGCATACTGTATAAGAGAAACCACGACATGACACTCTTGCGGTGCGTGGATGCCAGGGAGGCGAATCACATGATCGAGGAAGTCCATGAGGGCTCGTTTGGAACGCACGCCAACGGGCATGCTATGGCCAGGAAGATCCTAAGAGCAGGTTATTACTGGCTTACCATGGAAAGTGATTGTTGTGTCCATGTAAGGAAATGCCACAAATGTCAAGCGTTCACAGACAATGTCAATGCTCCACCGCATCCTCTGAATGTCATGTCCGCCCCTTGGCCTTTCTCCATGTGGGGGATAGATGTCATCGGGGCCATTGAGCCCAAGGCCTCAAATGGTCATCGCTTCATCCTCGTAGCGATAGATTATTTTACCAAGTGGGTCGAGGCGGCCTCCTACACCAATGTCACGAGGGGTGTGGTGGTCAGGTTCATTAAGAAAGAGATCATCTGCCGATATGGTTTGCCAAGGAAGATTATCACGGACAACGGCACCAACCTGAATAACAAGATGATGGGGGAAATGTGCGAGGAGTTTAAAATCCAGCATCACAATTCCACACCCTACCGGCCAAAGATGAATGGAGCCGTGGAAGCGGCCAATAAAAATATCAAAAAGATTATCCAAAAGATGATCGTGTCGTACAGAGATTGGCACGAAATGCTCCCATTCGCGTTACACGGTTACCGAACTTCAGTGCGAACGTCAACTGGGGCAACGCTGTTCTCATTGGTATATGGGATGGAGGCTGTGTTACCGTTTGAGGTAGAAGTCCCGTCATTAAGGATCTTGGCAGAATCCGGATTAAAGGAATCAGAGTGGGCTCAAACGCGCTATGACCAGCTCAACCTCATTGAGGGTAAGCGCTTAACGGCCATGAGTCATGGGCGCTTGTACCAACAAAGAATGAAGAGTGCATTCGACAAGAAGGTACGCTTGCGCAAGTTCCATGAGGGAGACCTTGTGCTAAAGAAAATGTCCCATGCTGTCAAGGACAATCGAGGAAAATGGGCCCCAAACTACGAAGGGCCTTTTGTTGTGAAGAGGGCTTTTTCCGGAGGAGCCCTGGTGCTTACCAACATGGATGGCGAAGAGCTACCTTCACCTGTGAATTCTGATGTCATCAAGCGATATTATGCTTAGAATTTGGGGCAATTAAGGATGTCGCTGCATGTTCTTTATCTTTATGTGTTTTCTGGATTTCCCCCAGGGATTCCCCGTCTACTGTATCTCTCGTTACAATCTTTCAAAGAAATGAACATGGATTCGAGGCTTTAGTCCTCACGTTGGTTTCAAACCTTGCGTTAATTTGTGATCACCTGAGCCCTTCCGCTCAGTTCATGGGATGCCCCAAGCGCTTAATTAAAATTGAACCTAAACCAACTTTCACTAAAATTTGCTGCGTTTGAAAACATTCATGCATACGCATACGCATGCATATTGTTGTGGTAAAACAGGGGCAGGATCATCTTGGGCTACCTTCTGGGGTAGAGACAAAACATGAACATCAGAAACCAATCGAGGTAAGACAACGACGCGGTCAAGATTGGCCACACCTGGTTGTTTCTTACTTGCAGGTACATAGGGACGGATGCGAGTGGGGGTGGGGTCACGACCGACCGATCGTTGCCCCTTCTCTGCGCTAAACAAGCAGAGAACGTCGCTTCAAGGCAGCCCAGTATCCTTTGTATTCACAGTTTTCTTTTACTATTTGTTTGTTTTAAAATAAGTAATCGACGCCTAATTCTGACTTAAGTAGGTTCAAGTTAGATAAACGCTAACCCGTGAAAAAGGAGGGGACATGGTTAATGTTCCCCTCAAAAAAAAAAGTGCAGGTTAGCTCGCCTGGGCGAGCAACCCCTGCACCAAAATATAAAAGTGACGAAAGGGGGGACATTTTTGCATTCAAAAACTTCTTTTCCCCCCTTTCAAAAGCCATACCCACGGAATTTACGAGTTTGCACCCCTAGGATCTCTACTTTTCGAATTCTTCGATTCCGTTTTGCGCTTTTATTCATCACCAACAAGTAGGTATTCCATCCTTAAGCTTTCTAGCTTTTCATTGGTGTATTTTGATCTCCTTTTGGTGCTCTAAATTGTGGGAATGTGCTCAAATATGTGGGGCAATTTTGGTTTGTTTTCTTGCTTGATTGGGTTGAATTGGGGGTTTGTATGAGATGGCCCTAGGCCTATAATGCATTTTGAAGCAATGGGACATGCCACATTGTCCCCGTTCTCTTGCTATTGATGCCTAAATGCGCGCCCACCAAGTGTTCGGTGAAATGCTTCAATGGCATTAGCGCGTGATTTTTGTAGGGAAACAACCCATGGGACATTTTGGTTTGCACATATTTTCTATTTTTTTGGACATGCATTCAGTTCCGAAAGGGCTAGAGTAATTGCCCCACATATATCCTAGGCCTAGGAACCAAAGTTTTTATGCAAAAGAACACAAGAGGGGGTGCATATTGGGTAAAGTTACCCTTTTTGGCCAGCAATCAGCTATGAGCCACGCTACAATAATTTCCCTACGCCTAGATGTTTAAGAATTTTGCTCATCATAAATGTGTAGGTTTAGAATAGGTAGCAAAATACCTTTGGCAATTTACACTTTGGGTGTGGTAGCAAAATACTTGGATGTATGTACATGTAATTTTCGGTAGTCAAAATGTCTCACAAAAAATATATATGTGTTGCATGTTATGTAAAGAAAATACCTTACAAAGATACCTTTTAATTTGAATACAATTTTAGTCAGTAAAAGAAAACACACTTGAATTTGCATGCGGCTTTAGGTAGCAAAAGCACTTGAATAAAGCATGAAATGTAGCACCTTATTGTGTAGATAGCCAAGATTCATCACAAAGTTTGTATATGCATAGGTATTGGAAATACCAGAATGTGCACGTGTGCAATTTTTGGTAGCCAAAATGCTTTGAGTATGCATGTATGTAAATTTAGCCAAGGGAGTGCATGTGATGTAGGTAGCAAATACACCTTGGAAGTACATATAAATAATCTAGGTAGCGAAGGTGCCTTGATTGTGCATGGGTGCATTTTTCTTAGGTAGAAGAATATCTTGTGCGAGTGAATGTTCATAAGGAAGTATGTGCATGAGTTTGCTCTAAATTTACATTGATGTTTATTGGAGAAGGTTGTATGCCATTTTTGTTTTAAGAGTAGCATTTCTTGGTAAAACTAACTTTCCAAATGTTTGCCTTCGCAGGAAATGGCCCCGAGGAAGCTTGCCTCAAAGAGGTCCTGGAAGGATAAGGCGGCCGAAGGAACTAGTTCCGCTCCCGAGTATGACAGTCACCGCTTTAGGAGCGCTGTACATCGGCAGCGCTTCGAAGCCATCAAGGGATGGTCATTTCTCCAGGAGCGACGCGTCCAGCTCAGGGATGACGAGTATACTGATTTCCAGGAGGAGATAGGTCGCCGGCGGTGGGCATCACTGGTTACCCCCATGGCCAAGATCGATCCAGAAGTAGTCCTTGAGTTTTATGCCAATGCTTGGCCAACAGAGGAGGGCGTGCATGACATGAGGTCCTGGGTGAGGGGTCAGTGGATCCCGTTTGATGCAGATGCTATCGGCCAGCTCCTGGGATATCTGTTGGTGCTGGAAGAGGGCCAGGAATGCGAGTATGGCCAGAGGAGGAACCGGTCTGATGGGTTCGATGAGGAGGCCATCGCCCAGTTGCTATGCATACCGGGGCAGGATTTTGCCCGGACTGCTGCAGGGAGGCGAGTGCGAATTATGCGCACCAACATGACCACCCTGACTCAGATATGGATGACTTTGCTGCTCAGCAACATCCTGCCCACCGATCATAATTCCGACCTCCCCCTGCCGAAGTGTCAGCTGGTGTACGCCATCCTGACGCGGATGAGCATCCATGTGGCTCAGTTAATCGCTGATGCCATCTATATTTTTGCAGGTATGGCGCCTACCAGGCACCCTTTGGATCCAGATAAGTCCAACAGGGCCCTGGGATTTCCCGCACTGATCACAGGACTCTGCCAGTCGTTCGGAGTCCCCGTGGCACCTACCAAGGTGATTCGGCCACCCATCACCCGGGCTTTTATTGAGAAGTACTGCACCCAGAGACAGGCTCAGGGGGATGCTCCACAGGCCGCGGGCGCGCCACCACCACCTCATCAGGCTGGCCCGGCTGGGTCATTTGACATGGAGCAGTATTTATGGCATTTGGTTCGCCAGCAGGCAACCAACCACCAGGCACATGTGCAGACCCATGATTGTCTGTACCAGATGAGCCTCAGCATGCAGAGCCAGGGCTTCGCTTCTTTTTCATGCCCTACTCCAGACCAGTTCAGGGCAGAGGTCGCATGGCCCGGGGATTGGCCCGAGGCCCAGGCAGGAGAGGCGCCCCCAGAAGCTCCCGGCGATGGAGAGGAGGCCTACGAGGACGAGGAGATGGCCGATTTGCTTGACTTCTTGGGAAGGAGTGGAGCTACATGACTGGGAGATCCCCAGATTCATGTTTTCTTTCATATTTCTTTTATCATTTTTATGTTATGTTTTGACTTGAGAGACTAATGTTTGTTTTTGTTGTTTCGATTGTCATTTGTACAGCGCATACATTTTTGTTTGGATTGTTGCGTTAGTGTTTATATCATTACTATCAATGATGTTTGAAATTCTGGAACCGTGTAGAGTTCTTCATTTAGGAACATCGTCCAAAAAAATAATAATAAAACAAACAAAAAACAAAAAAACAAAAAATCAAAAAAAAAAGGAAAAAGAGAGCAAATAAGAAAAGAAGAGAGCAAGGGAAAAAGAGAGCAAGTAAGAAAAAAGAGAGGAAAAAGGAAAAGAAAAATAAGTTGCTTAGCTGAAAAACCAACATGCTTTTGAAAAGAGATGACTTCCAACTTTTCTTTGAAAAAATCACTGATCATAACTAGTTTTGAAAAAAAATGTGTGTACACCTGAAGGGTGAATGCTGTGAAAATTTTCCCGGACGTCCGAAATGGACTCGAATGAATGCACAAATTGATAAAAGAACATATTTTGGAAACATTGGGTTGACTAAAATAGAGGAAATGAATCCTGAACCCTAGCATCACATGACCATAAAAATTTGACACTTGAGTGTCCACATAGGTGCATGCATGACCAGTTTTGCATAAAGTTTCCAAATCATCATTTTTGCATTTGTGTCATGGAAATAATGTGGGGCATCCCTTTTATCCTTGAGCCAAACCAAACCCAGACATGTATCATGTCTAGCCATTCTACAAGTCTTGAGCCAAAATCCTAACTCACCATAAACCTTGACCAGGGTGAGAATGTCAATCCTTACCCTCGGAAGCAAAAAAAGAAAAGAAGGAAAATTTCCAATCAAAGAGAAAGCAAAAAGGAAAGAAAGAAAAATTTCCAATCAAAGAGAAAGCAAAAAGAAAAGAAAGGAAATTCCCAATCAAAGAATGGGAGAAAGAAAAAAAAAAAGGGAAGAAGAAGAAGGAAAGAAAGCTCCTGATCAAGGATCGAAAGAAAACAGAAGAAATGTGCAGAAAGGTCTTTGGACCGGACAATATCTGAACAATATAGAATTGTCACCAAATGAACGAAAAGAAGGAAAGGAAACCATGACCTAAAGTGGTCTTCTCCCTTTGATTACCAACCAAAATCTTATGTGCTAGCGACTTTTTCGCCCCGCACTAAACCAAAACAGAAAAGGAAAAAGGCCAAAATAATCAAAAGCCGAAAAACCCACCAAAAGAACCCATTCCCAAGGGAAGTCCTATTGATCCATGATCACGCATGTAATTTTTGATTTGATAGGAAATAATTTGCAAAGTCAAGTCATGACATATCTATGGTTCGGAATTAGGATGAAACACTTACCTGTGCGAGATTGATACACTTTGAGTGATTTTCTTCTAGTTTTGTCGAACCCAGTGTTTCCTCTAAATGGTCATTTAGAAACGAAATGCTAAACATCCAAAATCTCATTTGTGGTTACAAGAAAATTTCATCAGCAGATTCTCCTTCCCCGATAGACGCATTGTTTTTGTCCGAAAAGCATATGTTGATCAGATTAGTTGGAAGTTTTATCTCTTTACTAAAGCACGTTTGCATTTTAGCGAAGAAAATACTGAGACTATTTCTAGTCTCACAAGTTATTAAGAACTACGTAGGTCTGAGTTCCTCATTGGAGGATACGTAGGAGCAAAAGCCTCGCTTTTGTCGACCACACCGCTCTTTGTTACCATGACCCAAGAGCTGGTAGCCCGCGGAGACACCTTACGGTTATCCGCACCTCGTCATTCAGTGACCCCAAGTGTGATTGATGAGCAGAGGCCAATGTGGTCATCTGTGCCCTTTCCGGAGATGTCGGCATCTTCCGGTGGAGACTTTTTCAAGTCTCACAAGTTATCTAGAACTACGTAGGTCTGAGTTCCTCATTGGAGGATACGTAGGAGCAAGAGCCTTGCTTTTGTCGGCCGCCCCACAATCTCTGTCATACTGACTCTGAGGTCATGTGACACGCAGAGACAAATTATGGTCATTCTGTACCCTTTTGTCATCCAGAGGCGGCGGGCCAGATGACATGCGGAGACAAATTATGGTCATTCCGCACACCTTTTGCCATTCAGACACAGTCGTGTCCGATGGCACGCAGAGACAAATTATGGTTATTCTGCACCCTTTTGTCATCCAGAGGCGGCGGGCCCGATGACATTCGGAGACAAATTATGGTCATTCCGCACACCTTTTGCCATTCAGACACAGTCGTGTCCGATGGCACGCAGAGACAAATTATGGTCATTCTGCACCCTTTTGTCATCCAGAGGCGGCGGGCCCGATGACATGCGGAGACAAATTATGGTCATTCCGCACACCTTTTGCCATTCAGACACAGTCGTGTCCGATGGCACGCAGAGACAAATTATGGTTATTCTGCACCCTTTTGTCATCCAGAGGCGGCGGGCCCGATGACATTCGGAGACAAATTATGGTCATTCCGCACACCTTTTGCCATTCAGACACAGTCGTGTCCGATGGCACGCAGAGACAAATTATGGTCATTCTGCACCCTTTTGTCATCCAGAGGCGGCGGGCCCGATGACATGCGGAGACAAATTATGGTCATTCCGCACACCTTTTGCCATTTAGACACAGTCGTGTCCGATGGCACGCAGAGACAAATTATGGTCATTCTGCACCCTTCGTCAATCGCGGCCGACAAGCCCGTTGACACGCGGAGATTTGCATCATCTTCCGCACTTACAAGATCTGTCATACTGACTTTTGAGTCACGCTGACGGGCGGAAATACCCGAGTGGTTATCCGTATAAACATTCTTTTGCTATCTGTAAGACAGAACGCTTGATAGCATGTAGAGACTGACATCGTCTTCTGCACCTTTTGTTCCCCCGGGAACAACAAGTCATTTGCATGCGGAAATTTTGTGGTCACCCGCGACTCTCGTCAACCGAGACGAACGAAATTAGTGTCTTATCTTTACTTTCCTTTTATCTCCAATAAAAGACAAGTAAAAAGGGGCAACTGTCATACCCTAATTTCGTCCGGGGACCTTTGCTTGATGACATGCGACTTTTGTTTGGTCCTTGTGAGGTGCTTGGCACCCATCATTAGGCAATTTGTGAAATTCCTGGACATGCCGGAAAACAAAAGAAAATATTGATGCACAATCCGTAAGGTTACGTGACACACCGGAAATCAAATGAAAGCATCGTTGCACAATTAGTGAGGTTCCGTAACATTCCGTAAGTCAAAAAGGGGATGATTATGTAATCCGCAAGGTTCCGTAACATTACGGAAAGAAAACAAGTATCGTTACGAAATTCGTAAGTTTCCGTAACTTTACGAAAAAAGAATCACCAAAAAAAGGCAGTGGGGTGTATTTAGTAAAAATGGGGGTGTAAATAGCAACCAGGCCCACTTGGGCCCTCCAGAAGATTCCTCCAGAAGGCTGTTGCTTCTGGAGGAAGCAACCCTGCTCGCCTGGGCGAGCTGGGTGGCAAGCTTCTCCCCCAATTTTCTATAAATAGGGGGAGAAGTGAAGTGAGAAAGGGTTCAGCCCCTTAGGCACTTCTCTCTCTTTCGAATTTGCTTGGAAAAATTGTTTCCGTGAAGAAAATCCAAGCCGAGGCGCTTCCGAAACGTTTCCGTAACGTTTCCGTGAGGAATTTCGCAAAGGTTTCGACCGTTCTTCGACGTTCTTCATTCGTTCTTCATCGTTCTTCGATCTTCAACGGGTAAGTACCTCGAACCAAGCTTTTCGATTCATTCTATGTACCCGTGGTGGTCCACATTGTGTTTCGTGTATTTTTATTCTCGTTTCATTTACTTTTTATACCCCCTTTTGACGTGCTTAAGCCATTTTATTTAAGTCATTTCTCGCTTAACCTAAAAATAAAATAAATTTCCACCGATCGTTTGAATTGTATTATCCGTTAACTTCGGTTAAAATGAATTCCGACCGTTCGGTCGTGCCGTAACCACATTGGAAATAAAAAAAAAAGAGGTAAAATAATAATATAATAGTAAAAAAACGTCTTTTAGTAAAATAAAGCGGAAAATCAATCGGATGTTTTCTCTTTGGGATTTCTCATTCTTAATTGAATTGACTAATAACTAAAGTGAAACTAAGGCTAAAATCAACTCGCCTAGTCAAGCTCGTCCATAAAAATAGGTTTTTGAAGTTTGTCATTTCAATTTCTTACTAAGTAAAATGGATCATTTTCAAGGTCCAACGCCTTAAAATGATCACCTTTTAAGTAAAAAAGAATCACTTGATAAAAAAAGAACTACGTAGGTCTGATTTCCTCACCGCAATTGAGGAATACGTAGGAGCAAAGGGAAACACCCTTGTCGACCACAAAAAGAGAAAAAATATAAAAAGGGTATAAATGATATAAAGACATAAAAAGGGAACATAAAAATCAAGGTCATGTTTGCACATTCGATTAAAGGCTGCCGTCCCTTGGGACGGACGTGTGGGGTGCTAATACCTTCCCCGTGCGTAAATACAACTCCCGAACCTTTCACTTAAAAGTTCGTAGATCACGTCTTTTCCGTTTTTTCCGACATTTTCCTCAAATAAACGTTGGTGGCGACTCCGCGCGTATTCCTTTCGTGGAACACGCATCCCGCGAGTCACGCGTCGCCCTCCCGCCGAAGGGTAGGTTGCGACACCAACAATATGGCCGAATATGAAGCGTGCGCCCTTGGGATTCAAGCGGCCATTGATTTTGACGTAAAGCTACTCAAAGTGTATGGAGACTCGGCTTTGGTAATACGCCAGTTGAGAGGAGAATGGGAAACTAGGGATCAAAAGTTGATACTCTATCAAACTCGTATCTTGAAGTTAGCTGAATTCTTTGACGACAGTTTTTTCCACCACATACCTCGGGAAGAGAACCAAATGGGCGCGCCGAGGATCTGTGTTTCAACTTGGCATCCATGTTTCAACTTGCCCCACACGGGGATCTGTCGTACATTGAATTCAGATCTCGGGGCAAGCCGACACATTGTTGTGCGATAGAGGAAGAGCGAGATGGGAAACCGTGGTATTTCGACATCAAACAGTATGTCGAGAACAAAGAATATCCACCAGGGATTTCCGACAATGACAAAAGAACGTTAAGGAGATTGGCTACTGGTTTCTTTGTGAGTGGTACCATCCTGTACAAATGGAACCACGACATGACCCTCCTGCGATGCGTAGATGCCAAAGAGGCGAACTACATGATTGAGGAACTCCACGGGGGTTCATTTGGGACACATGCCAATGGGCATGCTATGGTCAGGAAGATCCTTAGAGCAAGTTATTACTGGCTCACTATGGAAAGCGATTGCTGCGCCCATGTAAGGAAATGCCATAAATGTCAAGCGTACGTGGACAATGTCAATGTTCCGCCACATCCTCTGAATGTCATGTCCGCCCCTTGGCCCTTTTCCATGTGGGGGATAGATTTCATTGGGGCCATCGAACCCAAAGCTTCGAACGGTCATCGCTTCATTCTCGTGGCGATAGATTATTTCACCAAATGGGTCGAAGCGGCTTCTTATACCAATGTCACGAGGAGTGTGGTGGTCAGATTCATAAAGAAGGAACTGATTTGTCGATACGGACTCCCTAGGAAGATCATTACTGACAATGGCACCAATCTGAATAACAAAATGATGCAGGAAATGTGCGGGGATTTCAAGATCTAGCATCATAACTCCACCCCCTATCAGCCAAAGATGAACGGGGCTGTGGAGGATGCAAATAAAAATATTAAGAAGATTATTCAGAAGATGATGGTGTCATACAAAGATTGGCATGAGATGTTGCCTTTTGCCCTGCATGGATATCGAACCTCGATATGAACTTCTACTGGGCAACGCCGTATTCCTTAGTTTACGGGATGGAAGCGGTACTCCCATTTGAGGTAGAGGTTCCTTCCCAGAAGATACTAGCGGAATCGGGCCTAGAAGAATCAGAGTGGGCTTAAACACGCTACGACCAACTCAACCTTATTGTAGGTAAGCGTTTGACGGCCATGAGCCATGAGCGCCTATATCAACAAAGGATAAAGAACGCGTTCGACAAGAAGGTATGCCCGCGCAAGTTCAATCAGGGGGACCTTGTCCTGAAAATGATATCCCATGATGTTAAAGATATTCGAGGGAAGTAGGCCCCGAATTACGAAGGACCTTTCGTTGTGAAAAAGGATTTTTCTGGGGGGGCTCTGGTGCTCACAACATGGATGGAGAGGAGCTACCCTCGCCCGTGAACTCTGATGTCGTTAAGCGATATTACGCCTGAAATCTGGGGCAATTGAGGAAACCACTGCATGTTCTTTTTTTTTTGTGTGTTCTTCTTGGTTTCCTCCAGGGATTCTTGTTCGCTGTAATTGCCTCGTCACAGTTCTTTAAAAGAAGAGAACACAGGTCTAAGGCTTCAGTCCTCACTTTGGTTTTAAACCATGTGCAGTTTGTGATAACCTGAGCCCTTTCGCTCCGTTCATGGGGTGCCCCAAGCGCTTAATTAAAACAAAACCCAAAGAAGATTATTGCATTTGAAAACATTCATGCATACGCATACGCATGCATAATTTGTGATAAACAGGAGCAGAATCGTCTTAGGCAATGGTCAGAGGTCGAGACAAGCTCAAAGGCAGAAACCAATCAAGGTAAGACGACGACACGGTCACGATTTGCCATGCATTGGTTTTTCCTACTTTTAGGTACTTAGGGACGGACGCAAGGAGAGGCTAGGGTCACGACCAATAGGTCGTCATCGTTTGCTTAGCCCGGGACAAACGAAAAACGTCGCTGCAAAGCAGCCCCGTATCCTTTAAAATCTCCAGTAATTATTGTTGTCGTGTCTATAAAGTAAGTATTAGATGCCTAATCTACCATGAGGGGTTTCGAGTAAGCGAACGCTGACCCTTAGGAGTCTTACTTGTTTCGCCAAAAAAAAAATGCAAGTTAGCTCACCTGGGCGAGCTGAGCTGGCTTGGGCGAGCAACCCCTACACGAAATGGGTTAAAAAGGGGAAAGGGGAAGGTTTCTGCACCAAAAACTCTTCCCCCCCCCCCCCTCATTCAAAAAGAAGGCTATGGGAATCACAAATTTTGCAGCCCATAGGTCATCATTTTTCACGTTTTTGATTCCATTTTGCTCTATTATTCATCTCCAACAAGTAAGTACCTCATTCTTGGGCTCTTTGGCTTTCCATTGATACATTTTGGTGCTCTAAGTTGCATGTATTTGCTCCAAGTTTCCGGTTTTGAATGTAAAAGATGCATGAGTATTAGAATATGTTTGAGGAGTTTTTTTTACTAGAATTCAAAGCTTGCTGTCTCGTGAGGAATGCCTTGCGCTTAGATAGCATGAAAAAGCCCTTCGATAATATGTATGTATGTAAATATGTAGCATGAAATGCCTTGCAAAATGTTGAATAAAATGCCTTGCTTAATATGAATATATATAGCATGAAGTGCCTTACAAAATGCTTGGATGGGTAGCGTAAAAGTGTTTTTCAAAATATGTGTATTTGTGAGTAGGTAGCAAAAGAAGCTTTCCAAAAAATGTGTATATGTATAAGATGTAGCATGAAAAGGTTTGTCAAAAAATATGTACATGGATATGGGTCGCTGGTCACTCCCATGGCTAAGTTTGACCCGGATATAGTCCTAGAGTTTTACGCTAATGCTTGGCCCACGGAGGAAGGCGTGCGGGACATGCGGTCATGGGTAAGGGGCCATTGGATTCCTTTTGATGCAGATACCCTTAGCCAGTTCCTGGGTGACCCGCTAGTGTTAGAGGAGGGCCAGGAGTGCGAGTTTAGTCAGAGAAGGAACCGGGCAGATGGATTTGACGAGGAGGCCATTGCCCAGCTGTTATGCATACCCGGTCCAGATTTTGCCCGGACTGCTGCCGGGAGGCGGGTGCGGATCATGCGCACCAGCATGACCACCTTGACCCAGATGTGGATGACATTGTTGCTCAGCAACGTCCTGCCCAGCGATCATAACTCTGACCTCCCTTTGCCGAAGTGTCAGCTGGTGTATGTCATCCTGACACGGATGAGCGTCCATGTGGCTCAGTTGATCGTTGACGCCATTTATTTATTTTCAGGTATGCCACCTACCAGGCACCCTCTAGACCAAGATAAGTCTAACAGGGCCATGGGGTTTCCAGCGTTGATCACGGGTCTCTGCCAGACATTCGGGGTTCCCGTCACACCTAGAGAGGCGCAGGGTGATGCACCGCAGGCCGCAGACACACCGCCAGAACCTCATCAGGCTGATCCAGCTGGGTCATTTGACATGGAGCGGTATTTACAACACTTGGTTCGCCAGTAGGCGGCCAACCACAGGGGGCAGGTGCTGATACATGAGTGTCTCTTCCAGCTCAGCATCAGTCAGTAAAGCCAGGGTTTCGTTCCTTTTGCGTGCCCTACTCTAGATCAGTTCAGGGTTGAGTTTGCATGGCCCGGAGATTGGCCTGAGGCCCAGGCAGGGGAGGTGCCCGTAGAGGCTCTCGACGATGCCGAGGAGGCCCGCATGGATGAGGAGATGACAGATTTACTCGGTTTCTTGTGAGGGAGTGGAGCCACATGACCGGGGGATTCCCAGATTCATATTCTGTTTTATGTTTCCTCTTTTATCTGTTACATATCATTTTATTTTTTATAACTTGTGGGACTAACGTTTGTTTTGTTTTTTTGATTGTCTCTTGTTTTGTGCATACATGTTGGTTGGACTTTTGCGTTAGTGCTTACTTCGTTATTGTCGATAATGTTTGTTGAAATCCCAGAACCTTGTAGAGTTTTCCATTAGGAACGTCATCTTGAAAATAAAATGAACAAAAAGCATGATAACGCCAAGAATAGAAAAAAGAAAGAGGCGTTGTGAACAAATGTCGTGTCTATATATAAAGAAAAGAAAAGAGTTTTTTATATGTAAAAAAATGTATGGAAAGATTTTGTGTATGTGTAAATAAGGTGTGAAAAGAAATTCTTGTGTGTGAGTAATAAGTGTATATAAAGAATTTTTTGTATAAACCACGAGTGTACGTTGGAAAACGAAAAAGAAATCTTTGAACAGGAATAAAGTTTTATTATAGACCGTGTTGATATAAAGAGAAAGAGTTTTTAATGCGTGTGTATACAGAAAAAGTTTGCCGTGTATAGGAATGTAGGTGTACAAAGAAAATCTTTTCTCGTAGATGGCGATGGATGTATAGTTTTTGCAAACACAAAAAATGAAACAAAAAGAAAAAGAAGGAAAGGCCTCGAAGGTCGGCATGTTATGGTCATAGGAAGCATAAATCATTCGTAGAGAGCAAACATATCTTTTGGAAACAAGAGACTAACGCTAAGAGTTTATTTTCCAGAATAATCATGATGAGAATGGATGGATTCATTGAACCGATGAAAGAACATAATTTGGAAATATTGGGTCTACTTGTGTAAATCCCAAGCCTTAGTATTACAATGCCATAAACTGGATGCTTGAGTAACCACCTAGTTGTAGCCATGACTAATTTTGCACGTTGTTTCCAAATCAACATTGTTACGCGTGCCTTATGGAAATAATATGGAAATTCAACCCGAGACCGACACCTTGACACGAATTTGTTTTGCCCCAGATATCAAAATCGGACTCGCACGATGAGAAGACCATGTTGAGACACAACCTTGAGCTACTTTGAACCTTGGCCCATGAAAAGAATCCTCATCCTTTCCCCCGAAGTAAAGGACACAGAATCTCCTCAAGGGAGAGTGAATAACGAATGCTAAAACCCGAATTGCCAATCAAAGATCAGAAAGGAAGAAATGAAAAGAAAGAAAAGAAAAGGAAAAAAAGCATTCCCGATCGAAGATCGGAAGAAAGTAAAAAGAAAAAGATCAAAGGAGAAACAGAATAATTCCTGATCAATACAGGAAACTAGGAAAGAGAACGCAAGATCTTCTGACCAGATAAATTTTTGGCTGGGTAAATGACTGCCGGCAAAGGAAAACCCATTTTTGAAGTTGTTCTTCCTTTGGGATTGCCATTCAAAGTCGCTCTCGACTGGCGATATCCCGCGCCACATAAACAAAGAGGAAAAGACCGAAACACCAAGCTTCCTCTCCAAAAACACTACCCTCGAGAAAATCCTATTGATCCATGATCGTGCGTGTGATCTTTTGGTTCGATAGGAAATCATGTGCAAAATAAAGTCATGGTGCAGCTATGGTTTGGAATTAGGGTAAAACACTTACCTGTGTGAGTTTTTATACACTATGAGTGATTTTATTCCCAGTTTCAGTTTGACCCGACGTTTCCCCTAAATGTTCATTTAAAAGCTAAATGTTGACATCCTGCCCTTCATTTTCGGTTACAAGGAAAATTACTTTTGGCATGGGTATATTGTTTCTCGATAATATGGTGCTCTCGTGAATGATTTATTTTTCCTCGCTAAAACATGTTCGCCTTTTAGGTGGAAAAAAAAATCGGTGGACCATTCGGTCCTGCCAACAAATCTTATCCGGAGCCCCATGAATTGCTTGTCATTCATGCATCGTCCACCATCATGTCTGCAGCCCCACGAATTGATTGCCTAGCGTTGTTTGTCTATCCTCCACCCTCAAATCTTATCCGAAGCCCCATGAATTGCCTGTCATTCATGCATCCTGCACCATCGAGTCTGGAGTCCCACGAATTGATTGCCTTAAGGGAGAGCGAATAACGAATGCTAAAACCCGAATTGCCAATCAAAGATTGGAAAGGAAGAAATGAAAAGATAGAAAAGAAAAGGAAAAAAAGGATTCCCGATCGAAGATCAGAAGAAAGTAAAAAGAAAAAGATCGAAGGAGAAACAGAATAATTCCCGATCAATACAGGAAACCAGGAAAGAGAGCGGAAGATCTTCTGACCAGATAAATTTTCGGCTGGGTAAATGACTGCCGGCAAAGGAAAACCCATTTTTGAAATAGTTCTTCCTTTGGGATTGCCATTCAAAGTCGCTCTCGACTGGCGATATCCCGCCCCACATAAACAAAGAGGAAAAGACCGAAACACCAAGCTTCCTCTCCAAAAACACTACCTTCGAATTGATTGCCTAGCGTTGTTTGTCTATCCTCCACCCTCAAATCTTATCCGAAGCCCCATGAATTGCCTGTCATTCATGAATCCTCCACCATCAAGTCTGGAGCCCCACGAATTGATTGCCTAGCGTTGTTTGTCTATCCTCCACCCTCAAATCTTATCCGAAGCCCCATGAATTGCCTGTCATTCATGCATCCTCCACCATCGAGTCTGGAGCCCCACGAATTGATTGCCTAGCGCTGGTCGTCTATCCTCCACCCTCAAATCTTATCCGAAGCCCCATGAATTGCCTGTCATTCATGCATTCTCCACCATCGAGTCTAGAGCCCCGCGAATTGATTGCCTAGCGCTGTTCGTCTATCCTCCACCCTCAAATCTTATCCGGAGCCCCATGAATTGCTTGTCATTCATGCATCCTCCACCATCGAGTTCGGAGCCCCACGAATTGATTGTCTAGCGTTGTTCGTGTATCCTCCACCATCCTATTCGGAGCCCCATGAATTGATTGCTTAGCGCTGTTCATGCATCCTCCGTTATCAAGCACGGAGCCTCCGGTGACTGGAAATCATGATTTTTTGTTATTTTCCCAATCGGTTCCTTCGCCAAACATGTGTATTCGTATATATTATGTTATTGGTGTCTTTTGTTTGTGTTTGTTTTGTGTTGTGCAGAGAAAGAAGAAAGAGAGACGGGAGTCGTCATAGACTAATCACGGAGAGAGCGAAGACGGACGAAATCAGTGTTTTATCTTTGCTTTCCTCTTATCTCTGATATAAGGTAAGTAAAGAGGGGCAACTGTCATACCCTAATTTCGTCCGGGGACTATTGTTTGATGGCATGCAACCTTTGGTTGACCGCTTCGAGGTACTTGGCACCCTTTGTTGCATAATACGTGATGTTCCGAGACATGCCGGAAATCAAAAGGAAGCATTGTTACGCAATCCGTGAAATTCTATAACATGCTGGAAATCAAAAGGAAGTATTGTTACGCAATCCGTGAGTTTCCGTAACATTCCGAAAGCTAAAAAAGGTATAATTACATGACCCGTAAGGTTCAATAACCTTACGTAAAGAAAACAAGTATCGTTAAAAACTTCGTAAAGTTTTGTAACGTTACGGAAAAAGAATCACCAAAAAAAGCAAAGGGGGGTGTATTTAGTAAAAAGGGGTGCAAATAGCAACCAGGCCCACTTGGGCCTTCCAGGATGTTCCTCCAGAAGGCGGTTGCTTCTGGAGGAAGCAACCTAGCTCGCCTAGACGAGCTGGGTGGCAAGCTCCTCCCCTATTTTCCTATAAATAGAGGGAGGAGTGAAGGTGAAAGGGGTTCAGCCCTTTTGGTACTTCGTAATCACTTAAAATTAGTGAGGAAAATTGTTTCCGTGAAGAAAATTCAAGCCGAGGCGCTTCCGTAACGTTTTCCTGGGTGTTTTCGCGAAGATTTTCAACCGTTCTTCGTTCTTCGTTGTTCGTTCTTCGTCGTTCTTCGATCTTCAACCGGTAAGTTCTCGAAATCGAACTTTTCTATTCATTCTAGGTAGCCTTAGTAGTCCCCACTTGTTTCGCGTGCTTTTATTTTCGTTTCATTTACTTTCCGTACCCCCTTTTCACGTGCTTTAGTCATTTACTTAAGTCATTTTCTCGCCTAATCAAAAAATAAAATAAATTTCCACCGATCATTTGATTTGTAATATCCGTTAATTTATGTTAAAATGAAATCCGACCGTTCGGTCATGCCATAACCACGTTGGAAACCAAAAAGAGAAAATAATAATATAATAATAAAAAATATCTTTTAGTAAAATAAACCAAAAAAAGCAATCAGGTGTTTCTCTTTGGGATTTCTCTTTCTTAATTGAATGGACTAATAACTAAAGTGAAACTAAGGCTAAAATCAACTCGCAAAGTCAAGCTCGTCCGCAAAAAATCACTAAAAAGAATTTTAATGTTCGATACCTCAGTTTTTCTCACCAAGTAAAAATGGGTCATTTTAAGGTCCAATGCCTTAAAAGAACCTCCTTCTAAGTAAAAAGAATCGCTTGATTTTCCCTTTAGAGAGAACTACATAGGTCTGATTTCCTCTTCGATGGAGGGTACGTAGGAGCAAGAGCCCCGCTTTTATCGACCTCAAAAATAAAAAGAAATAAAAGTTTAGGTACACAATTTCACACAATTCTAAAATTAAGGCTGTTGTCCTTTGGGACTGTCATACCCTAATTTCGTCCGGGGATTATTACTTGATGATATGCAACCTTTGATCGGCCGCTTTGGGATACTTGGCATCCTTTGTTTCACAATATGTGAAGTCCCGAGACATGCCGGAAATCAAAAGGAAGCAGGCTTACGCGATCCGTGAAATTCCGTAATGTGGCGGAAACCAAAAGGAAGTGTTTTTGTGCAATCCGTGAGTTTCCGTAACTTCTTCGAAAGCTAAAAAAGAGTAAATAAGTGATCCGTGAGGATTCGTAACCTTACAGAAAGAAAATAGGTATCGTTACGAAATTCGTAAAGTTTCGTAACGTTACGGAAAAAGAATTACCAAAAAAGTAGAAGGGGTGCATTTAGTAAAAAGGGGGGGTACAAATAGCAATCAAGCCCACTTGGACCTTCCAGTTTCTTCCTCCAGAAGGCGGTTGCTTCTGGAGGAAGCAACCTTGCTCGCCTGGGCGAGCTGAGCTCGCCCGGGTGAGCTGGGTGGCAAACTCCTCCCCTATTTTGCTATAAATAGGGGAAGGAGTGAAGAGGAAAGGGGTTCAACCTTCTTGGCACTTCTTATTCTCTTGAAATTGCTAAGGAAAATTGTTTCCGTAAAGAAAATCCATGTCGAGGCGCTTCCGTAACGTTTTCGTGAGTAATTACGTGAAGATTTTCAACCGTTCTTCGACATTCATCGTTCGTTCTTCGTTTTCTTCAGTCTTCAACTGGTAAGTACCTCAAACCGAGCTTTTCAATTCATTCTATGTACCCGTGGTGGTCCACATTTTGTTTCATGTATTTTTATTCTCGTTTTCATTTACTTTCCGTACCCCCTTTTGACGTGCTTCAGTCATTTATCGCCTAATCAAAAAAACAAAATAAATTTCCACCGATCATTTGATTTGTAATATCCGTTAATTTATGTTAAAATGAATTCTGACCGTTCGGTCGTGCCGTAACCACGTTGGAAATAAAAAAAGAGGTAAAATAATAATATAATAATAAAAAAATACCTTTTAATAAAATAAAGCGAAAAATCAATCGGACGTTTTCTCTTTGGGATTTCTCATTCTTAATCGAATTGACTAATAACTAAAGTGAAACCAAGGCTAAAATCAACTCGCCTAGTCAAGCTCGTCCACAAAAAAGGTCACTAAATGGGGTTTTAAAAGTTTATCATTTCAGTTTTCCTTATCAAGTAAATGGATCATTTTTAAGGTCCAACGCGAGAGGTGCTAATACCTTCCTCAAACGTAAATACAACTCCCGAACTTAGAATTTTCATTTAGACCGGTTTCCTTCGGTTTTTCCGACGTTTCCCATAAATAAACGTTGGTGGCGACTCCGCGCATCTTTCCTCCTTTGGAAAGCGCACCCATGAGCCTCGCCTCGCTCGCCCGCAAAAGGGCATGTTGCGACAGTTGTCGACTCCACTGGGGACCTTTTTGTGAGTTAGGCCTATTCTAAAGGAATTGTGGAATTATGAAACCTTGTGTGTGCATTTATTGAACTGTGTAAAATGTAAATAACTGTTGTCTATTTCGCATTCTTTACACTGCATTCTAAGCACCCACGGGTTTGAGTAAAAAAGGGGCCCTATACCCAGGTTCATGGGAATTTAAGGAGTGGAGGTGAATCTATCATCATGCTAGGTCTTCGACTTGCTTGATAATAGTGAAACCTCATCTAGAGCTTTCTCTCTTTATAATGTGTTGTCGCTGGTATTCCATACCGCCACAATATTATTATCTTGAGTGATGATACCTCTAGAAAACAGCCGTGTGAGTTATGAATTGTTGGGGAGTAGTTATTAGAGACCCCTAGATATTGTCCTATAGGTTCCCAAATAGGGGCAAAGAGCAAACACGCTCCGTGCCATTTGTTCTCATGCATTTTTTGGTAAATAGCACTAGTTTATAGTTTTGCTAGTAATGTTTGGTTTCTTTAGAGTAATATGTAACCTTTTTAATGCTACGTTGAGGCGCCATCATGCCCAAAACGTAGCATTAAAATTGGATCTCTGCGGTCTCGTATGTGTGAATTACCCCTTTGTGTTGTTTTCTTTCCGTTTCATGCATACGCATTGCATCATTCATGTCGGAGTCTTGATCCACCCCTTTTTTAGGTAAATGATGGGGACAAATCAAAACGGCAAAAGGTTTTATCAAGTCAAGGTTAAAAGTCTAGATGTCACCAGCCTCAAGGAATTGGGACGATTGATGGGACCTCTCCAAAGGCAAGCCTTCCGCAAAGTGTACGAAAAGATTCTAGATTTGACCGCAGCGGAGGTATTTACGGAAGCTGTCGTATCCCTCGCCTAATACTATGACCAGCCGTTGAGATGCTTCACGTTTGGGGACTTCCAAATAGTACCGACTATTGAAGAGTTTGAGGAAATACTAGGATGCCCTCTTGGGGGAAGAAAACCGTATCTTTTCTCCGGGTTTCTTCCCTCCTTGAGCAAGATTGCAGCTGTGGTCGAGGATTCGGCAAAAGAGTTGGATCGCATGAAGCAAACTCGCAACGGCGTTGTAGGCCTGCCACGGAAATACTTGGAAGGCAAAGCAAGGGATGTGGCGAGCCAAGAGAAGTGGGGCCCATTTGCGGATATACTAGCTTTGTTGATTTTTGGGGTTGTCCTCTTTCCGAACGTGGACGGTTTGGTGGACTTGGCCGCGATTGATGCTTTCCTCGCATATCACCATAGCAAGGAAAGTCCAGTGGTGGCTATCGTGGCAGATTTGTTTGACACCTTTGACCGGAGTTGTGAGAAAAACAGTGCACGAATTGTCTGTTGTTTACCTGCTCTCTGTGTGTGGTTGGTTTCACACCTATTCCAACAAGACACAAGACACCCGTGTCCGCTTCAAAGTTATCGCTCATGCGCCGAAAAAGGAAGAGTTGATTGGGACCAACATTTGGCTGGGATAGGGGGCAGCACAATCAATTGGTTTCCTCGATGAAAGGAAGGCAAGGAGGGAGTCCTTTTCTTATGTGGGGACTACCCTAATGTTCCGTTGTTAGGGATAAGGGGTTGCATTAACTATAATCTCGCACTTGAAGATAGTTAGGGTACCCCATGAGGGGAGCGCCAACAGAGGAGAGTCTCTCGCCTCTCCTTGTGAGGGATCTAGGCGCGCAAAGTCTCAAGGTTATACAAAGAGTCCACAAGGCGTGGAGAAGTCCGTTGAGGAAAGACAAGGAGCTTAGGGGCATCCGTAATGGCGTCATCGGTGGTTATCATGGATAGCTAAGAGTTCACATGCGAGGGTTAGATTGGCTCTCCAAGTTGAAAGTTATCGATGAGGAGAACTTCGAAGCTCCAGAGGAAGATGAAGAAGTCCGAGCTCTAAAATTAGAGCTAGGGAAGGCAAGACTCGCCAAAGAGAAGTTCAAATCAGCCGCTACACACATCTGGAAAGAGTGCACCGAGTTACAAGAGGAAAACGCGGCCACTGCAAGAGCCCTTGAACAAGAAACCAAAAGGGCCCACAAGGAGGAACATGGCCGAGAGAAATTCCGAAGAGCATTGTGGGGTAGCAACAATGAGCTCAAGCTCCGAAGAGAGGAAAGAGACCGGTCACGGGTGCATGGCATGATCTTAAAAGAAGAGTTAGCTGCTTGCGCAAGGTCCAAGAGGAGTTTGGCTCAACACTTGGAAGCCACAGAGCAAAGCATGCTAGCTATCATAGGGCAGTACAAGGAAGAGTTGAACCAGTCTGTGACCCACGAACAAAAGCTAGCGGAGGATTTTGCACAAGTGTACGCCGAAAAAAAAGCAAGAGGGAGGGTGATTGATGCATTGCATCAAGAAGTGACTATGTGGATGGATAGGTTCGCCTTGACCTTGAATGGAAGTCAAGACCTCCCGCGTCTATTAGCCAAAGCAAAAGCCATGGCCGAAGTGTGTACGGCCCCCGAGGAGATTCATGGGCTAATCAATTACTGTCAACACATGATAGATTTGATGGCCTATATAATTAGAAACCGTTAGGTTCTCTTGTAACACCTTTGTATAATCTTGGCTAGATGAAAGCTTTGTTCTTTTTATAAAATGAGAAGTTTTGAACTCATCACGTTATCTAAAAAACCTTGGGGTGGATCCAAGTGCTCCGATCATTCATTTGCATATTCATGTTTTGGTGGCATACTCACCATTTTTTATTTCTTTAGGAATTTCATCATAACTAAGAAAGCACAAAGGCACCCCTATAACACTCGATCCAGAAAAATGGATAATGAAGAGGGCGTGCAGGAACAGATGAAGGCCGATCTATCGGCCTTAAAAGATCAAATGGCTTCCATCTCGGAGGTCATGCTAAAACTCCAAAAAACTATAGAGGATAAAGCCATGGCAACCGCCTCCAGTACAGCTGGGGAAGCGGAGCCGGTGCTACAGCCCGCCTTAAATCTGGGCCGAGACAGAAACACGGCAGTGTTTGGTCAGAGGTATAGTCCGCAAGCTTACCCCTATGGCTTGCCTCCGGACTTCACTCCCCGTGCCGCTCCGGAAGATGTGAGCCAAGCCCCTACCTTCGAGGGGCAACTTCCTCCTTATGCCGATTATCCCGTGCAAGACGATGAGGAAGGAGATACCCATCTCGGCCCCCTGCTCCACCTCAAAGATCCATCCCCCCATGAACTACCCCAACCAAACATAGTCCGCCACGTCCCATCTTCACCCGCACCCGTAATCGAATCCGTTCCCTTCGCAAAGTATAAGGGAAAGATTGATGCGCTTGAGGAGAGGCTGAGAGCGGTAGAGGGCCTCGGCAATTACCCATTCTCGGATCTAGCGGACCTATGTCTCGTGCCCAACATCGTCATCCCTCCTAAGTTCAAAGTACCGGACTTTGATAAGTACAAAGGGACGACATGTACGAAAGGGCATCTTCGGATGTATTGCTGAAAGATGGGGGCATATTCTGTGGACGAAAAGCTGTTGGTCCATTTCTTTCAAGGCAGCTTGGCCGGAGCGGCTGTAGCATGGTATACCAATCTGGAAGCTTCCCAGATCCGATCATGGAAAGACTTGGCAACTGCCTTCATTAGGCAGTACCAGTACAATACGGATATGGCTCCCGATCGGAACCAGCTTCAGAGTATGACTAAGCGAGAGCATGAATCCATTAAGGAATATGCCCAAAGATGGAGAGATCTCGCAGCCTAAGTCGTACCGCCCATGACAGAGAGGGAGATGATCACAATTATGGTGGATACGTTGCCTACGTTCTACTATGAAAAGCTGATAGGCTACATGCCAGCTAACTTTGCGGACCTCGTCTTCGCCGGAGAAAGAATTGAATCGGGACTGAGAAAAGGCAAGTTCGAATATGCCTCCAGCACGGCCAATAACAACAGAAGAGCCCCAGTGGTGGGCACGAGGGGAAAAGAAGGAGATACCCACGCGGTCACCACCGCCCCAACATGGATGTAAGCACCCCAAAATATCCAAAGCTCATACCAGCCTAACCCCCCGAACGTTTCAATCCGAGCCGGGAATTCCCTCCCGACTCAAGTAAAAGGACCACCCGCAGCAGAAAGAGCGTCGGCCCAACGCACAGCTCCAGCTGCTCCTCGGCCAGTCAATAGCACAGCCCCCGACACGAGCTATAAATATGCACAGCACCCACCCCCGAAAGATAACTTCTCTCCTATTCCCATGGCATACTCCGAGTTGTGGTCGTCATTATTGGAGAATCATTTGGTGGTAGCCATACCCGGAAGGGTCTTCCATCCACCCTACCCCAAGTGGTACGACCCGGGTGCCAAGTGTGCG
Organism: Glycine soja; assembly: GCF_004193775.1. Taxonomy (NCBI): domain Eukaryota; kingdom Viridiplantae; phylum Streptophyta; class Magnoliopsida; order Fabales; family Fabaceae; genus Glycine; species Glycine soja. The sequence goes on along the minus strand of NC_041012.1, from coordinate 34,049,413 downwards.
TACCATAGTGGAGCTCCCGGACATAACATTGACTCCTGCATCCCATTCAAGTATAAGGTGCAGCACCTGATTAGTGCTGGCTGGCTATCGTTTCAAGAGGAAGGCCCAAATGTTAAAACTAATCCGCTAGCTAGTCATGGAGGGGCTAGCGTGAACGTCGTCGAAGAGGATGGGCCATCGCGGGCAAAGAGATTAGGAGAGGTGGCTACTTCTAGACGCTTCATCTACCAATCACTGCAAGCGGCGTGCATGGTCTCCCGTGGTGGGGACGAAAGGGACGAATGTTTGTTTCACCTCGGGGAGTCACACGACATGGAAACCTGTCCCGTGGTGGAAGAATTGATTCAGCGGCTCATGGACTGGGGGCAGCTTGAAGTGTCCAAAGGAGGGAGGGAGGAACCCCAGATTTGCATGCAGTCGGAAGAAAAGAAGGTTCCTCTAACCCCCAAGGCCCTAGTAATATGTTTCACTAGGAAAGAGACCGGCTCCACACTCGTATACCCCCGGACAGCGCCCAAGCCGACGCTTTTTGCATATCAAAGCAATAAGGCCGTTCCGTGGAAGTATACCCCTCCCGCGTTCAGCGAAAGAGTTGCAACCGAAGTTGACTCCCTGTCAGCTAAGGTGACCAACATCACCGGCCTCAGTGGCGTGACCCGCAGTGGCCGGGTGTTCACTTCCCCCCGCTCGGCGGAGTTGCCCTCCAAGGGGAAAACGCCCATGGTCCAAGAGCCCACAGATGTAGCTACCCCCTCGAAAGAAGTAGATCCTCCGGTGGTAAGAGGGGTTGAAAAGAAAGAGGGTCTTCAAGGAAAAACAGTGACTTTGGAAGAGGCCCATGAGTTCCTCCGCCTCATCCAACAAAACGAGTTTAAGGTAGTCGAGCAACTGAATAAAACTCCAGCAAGGATCTCTTTGCTTGAACTGCTCATAAACTCCGAGCCTCATCGTGCGCTGTTGATAAAGGTCCTTAACGATGCCCATGTAGCACATGATATCTCAGTGGAGGGTTTCGAAGGCATCGTTAATCATATAACCACAAACAATTATATCACGTTTGCGGAAGAAGAGATTCCTGTTGAGGGGAGAGGACACAACAAGGCTCTACATGTGTCGGTGAGATGTATGGACCATGTTGTCGCAAAGGTACTTATCAACAATGGATCAAGTTTGAATGTGATGCCGAAGACCACTTTGGAAAAGCTTCCTTTTAGTGCGTCACGTTTAAAACCGAGCTCGATGGTGGTATGAGCCTTTGATGGTACTCGGCGGGAAGTGATGGGGGAAATCGACATTCCCATTCAAATAGGCCCCTACACTTGCAATGTGGTGTTTCAAGTAATGGACATAAATCCCGCCTATAGTTGTCTCTTGGGGAGACCTAGGATTCATGTGCTGGGAGTGGTCCCTTCAACGCTTCACCAGAAATTGAAGTTCGCAGTGGGTGGACTTTTGGTGATAGTATTGGGTGAAGAGGATATGTTGGTGAGCTGCCCCTCCTCCGCCCCATACGTAGAAGCGACGGAAGAATCATTGGAAACGGTTTTCCAATCCTTCGAGGTGGTGAGCAGCGCCTCTGTGGAACCAAGTCTGTTGCTACCTTCTCTCTCCAACGCGGCCATAATGGTGGCACGTGTTATGCTCAGGATCGGATTTGAGCCCGGAATGAGTCTAGGCAAGGGCGGCCTCGGAAATGCCGACGTAGTCGATGTTAAGGGAAATCCGTACAAGTATGGATTGGGGTACGAACCCAAGATGCCGGGGAGGAGGAATATGCCGTCAAGATTTCGGGCAGATAGAGTATGGCCCGACCGTCTTAGCCAATCTTTCACCAGTGTCGGAATGGTGTCCAAGGAAGAAGTGGCTGCAGTAGGAGAGGAGTTTCCTCAAGACCCACCAAATTTCGTGCAACCATGCCACCCCGATTCCCAAGTGGGGAACTGGCGCGCGATAATCCAGTCAGAAGTCTATACCGCTAATTCAATGTAATTAGAGCCTATAGATTTCCTTTCTCTTTTGTTTTGTGAAACCTACCTTATTAAATAAACAAAGAGATCTTGTTTCATCTGTTCTTGCAGTTCCACCGTCTCTCATATCATTTTGCATGTTTTTGTTTATTTTGTCTTGTTTGGTATAGATATGAGGGTCGATTCTTTGAGGATCCTAACAACGAGGGTTTGACGATCGATTTCGACCGAGATGTAAGCCAAATGATGAACGAAGAAGAGGAAGAGGACGTCCTTTCACCAGAGTTGGAGAGGTTGATCGCTCAGGAAGAACGTGAAATGAAGCCTCACCAAGAAGAAACCGAACTGGTGAACTTAGGGACCGGAGAGGAAAGGAAAGAGGTAAAAGTGGGAACCAGTATGACCGCACCTATCCGCCAAGGCTTGATAACCCTTCTTGAAGAATATCAAGACGTCTTTGCATGGTCATACCAAGACATGCCCGGTGTGGACTCCGACATTGTGCAGCATAAGTTGCTGTTGAATCCTGGGTCCTCCCCAGTTAAACAAAAGCTACGAAGGATGAGACCTGATATGTCTTTGAAGATCAAAGAAGAAGTGAGAAAGCAATTCGATGCGGGTTTCTTAGCTGTGGCGCGGTACCCGGAGTGGATGGCCAACATTGTCCCGGTCCCGAAAAAGGACGGCAAGGTTCGAATGTGTGTAGACTATCGGGACTTAAACCGAGCCAGTCCTAAAGACGATTTTCCTCTGCCACACATTGATGTATTGGTAGTTAATACAGCTAAGTTCGCCCTTTTCTCATTTATGGATGGTTTCTCGGGGTATAATCAAATAAAAATGGCACCCGAAGATGTAGAGAAGACCACTTTCGTCACTCTATGGGGGACATTCTACTATAAAGTGATGGCCTTCGGGCTCAAAAATGCTGGGGCAACCTATCAGCGTGCCATGGTGGCATTGTTCCATGACATGATGCATAAGGAAATAGAGGTCTACGTAGATGACATGATTGCCAAATCTCGGACTGAGGACGAACACCTCGTCAATCTACGTAAGTTGTTCGGAAGGTTGCGGAAATACCAACTGAAGCTAAACCCAACCAAGTGTACCTTTGGGGTAAAGTCGGGAAAATTGCTGGGATTTATTGTAAGTCAGAAAGGGATAGACATAGATCCCGAGAAAGTGAATGCCATCCTTGAAATGCCGGAACCACGCACGGAGAAGCAGGTTCGGGGGTTCTTGGGCAGGTTGAATTATATCGCAAGATTTATCTCGCAACTCACCCCTACCTGTGAGCCCATTTTCAAGCTATTACGTAAGAACCAGGCGGTCCTGTGGAACAGTGACTGCCAAGAGGCCTTCGAGAAGATCAAACAGAGTCTCGCAAACCCCCCGGTGCTCATGCCACCTGTAACAGGAAGACCTCTTTTCCTGTACATGACCGTGTTGGACGAGTCTATGGGGTGCGTGTTGGGTCAGCACGATGATTCTGGGAAAAAGGATCAAGCCATCTACTATCTAAGCAAGAAGTTTACCGCATGTGAGATGAATTACTCAATGCTGGAAAGGACGTGTTGTGCTCTGGTATGGGCATCACATCGGCTTAGGCAGTACATGCTCAGCCATACCACGTGGCTTATTTCCAAAATGGATCCCGTGAAATACATCTTTGAGAAACCGGCCCTCACGGGACGAATCACTAGGTGGCAGGTATTATTATCTGAATTCGATATCGTTTACGTCACCCAAAAGGCGGTAAAGGGAAGCGCCTTGGCAGATTATTTGGCCCAGCAACCCCTCCAGGATTATCGGCCGATGCACCCTGAGTTCCCAGATGAAGATATCATGGCCCTATTCGAAGAGAAGTGGACGCACGAGGACATAGACAAATGGATTGTTTGCTTCGATGGGGCATCTAATGCTTTGGGCCATGGAGTAGGGGCAGTCCTTGTATCCCCGGATGATCAGTGTATTCCTTTCACGGCTAGGCTAGGTTTTGATTGTACCAACAATATGGCCGAGTACGAAGCATGCGCCCTCGGGGTTCAGGCGGCCATTGATTTTGATGTAAAACTACTCAGAGTGTATGGAGACTCAGCTTTGGTGATATGCCAGTTGAGAGGAGAATGGGAAACTAGGGATCCGAAGTTGATACCCTATCAAACTCACATCTTGAGGTTAGCCAAGTACTTTGATGACATTTCTTTCCACCACATACCTCGGGAAGAGAATCAAATGGCTGATGCATTAGCCACCCTGGCATCCATGTTTCAACTTGCCCCACACGGGGATCTTCCGTACATCGAATTCAGATCTCAGGGCAGGCCGGCATATTGTTATGCAATAGAGGAAGAGCGGGATGAGAAACCGTGGTATTTCGACATCAAACAATATGTTGAGAACAAAGAATACCCACCAGGGATTTCTAACAATGACAAAAGGACGTTGAGGAGATTGGCTATTGGTTTCTTTGTAAGTGGTACCATCCTATACAAACGGAACTACGACATGACCCTTCTACGATGCATAGATGCCAAAGAGGCGAACTTCATGATTGAGGAGATCCACGAGGGTTCATTTGGGACACATGCCAATGGGCATGCCATGGCCAGGAAGATCCTTAGGGTCGGTTATTACTGGCTCACCATGGAGAGTGATTGTTGCGCCCATGTAAAGAAGTGTCATAAATGTCAGGCATACGCGGACAATGTCAATGTTCAGCCACATCCTCTGAATGTTATGTCCGCCCCTTGGCCTTTTTCAATGTGGGGGATAGACGTTATTGGGGCCATCGAACCCAAGGCTTCGAATGGTCACCGCTTCATTCTTGTGGCGATAGACTACTTCACCAAATGGGTCGAAGCAGCTTCTTATACCAATGTCACGAGGAGTGTGGTAGTCAGATTCATCAAGAGGGAGCTAATTTGTCGATACGAACTCCCTAGGAAGATCATCACTGACAATGGCACCAATCTGAACAACAAGATGATGCAGGAAATGTGTGAGGATTTCAAGATCCAGCATCATAACTTCACCCCTTATCGGCCAAAGATGAATGGGGCTGTAGAGGCTGCAAATAAAAATATTAAGAAGATTGTCTAGAAGATGGCCATGTGATACAAAGATTGGCATGAGATGTTGCCTTTCGCCCTACATGGATATAGAACTTCAGTACGAACTTCTACTGGGGCAACGCCGTATTCCTTGGTTTATGGGATGGAAGCGGTACTCCCATTTGAGGTAGAGGTTCCTTCTCAGAGGATAATAGCAGAGTCAGGCCTAGGAGAGTCAGAATGGGCTCAATCATGCTACGACCAACTCAACCTTATTGAAGGTAAGCTTTTAACGGCCATGAGCCATGAGCGTCTGTATCAACGAAGGATAAAAAATGTGTTTGACAAGAAGGTACGTCCGCGCAAGTTTAACGAGGGGGACCTTGTGCTGAAGAAGATGTCCCACGCTGTTAAGGACAATCGGGGCAAGTGGGCCCCGAATTATGAAGGGCCTTTCGTGGTGAAAAGAGCTTTTTCTGGGGGTGCTTTGATACTCACCAACATGGATGGCAAGGAGCTACCCTCGCCCGTGAACTCCGATATTATTAAGCGATACTACGCTTCAAGTCTGGGGCAATCGAGAGGACCGTTGCATTTTCTTTTACTTCTGAGTTTTTGTTCTTCTTGGTTTCCTCCAGGGATTCCCTTTCACTGTAATTGTCTCGTTTCTTTAAAAGAAGAGGAGATGGGTTAGGCTTCAGTCCTCCCTTTGGTTTTAAACCTTGTGTTAGTTTATAATCACCTGAGCCCTCTTCGCTTTGGTTCATTGGGTGTCCCAAACGCTTAAAATTAAAATTGGACCTAACCAGCTTTCACTAAGAAAATCGTCGCATTAGGAACATTCATACATGCACATACACATGCATATCTTGTGGTAACAGGGGCAGGATCGTCTTAGGTCATGGTCAGACCAAGGTAAGATAATGACCCGGTCACGATTGGCCGCTGATGTGCCATCATTTTCTTCTATTTTCTAAACCCTTTTTGCACCATTTTAATTATTGATTGGTCTTAATTGTCAATTAATTAGGCAGTTTTATTATTTGGGCTCATTTAGCTAATTTGATGTTTTTAATCTAATTTCAGGAATTAATGAAACATTGGGCTTAATCTGGATTTTGGTTGTGGACTTGAAGAGGGCAAATAAAGCAGCGCTTACCTTAGTTAATTTCTAATTAGGAAATTTCGCAATTTTATTTTATGTTGTTCAGTGTTTATTTCGTTTTGGGCCAGAGTATTGTAATAGGGCCCAGTGACTTTGAGTGACTCTTTTTAAATAGCTGCCTTGGGATTCGTGCAGGGCATTCTATTCTGCTATGCTATTTTCATTATTCAGAGCTTTGGTTTTAGGTTTTCACGTTTTTTTGTGCCCTTGTTACAGTTTTCGTTCTTAATGCAAATTTCCGTTTTCTGCTTCTAATTACGAGTTCATTCTTGCTTCTTCTTCTACTTTCATTTACGTTTCTGTTCATTTACGTTTCTGTTCATTTACGTTCTTGTTCATTTACGTTTCTGCTTCATGTTTCATTTGCATTTTCTGTTTGAATCCATGGAAGGCTAGATTTTCTGGTGTTGTTTCCTTTTGAGGACGAAGCCCAACTCTCTTTGAGGTTTCGTTTGTAATGTGGTTTCCTGGCAGTTTTCCCTTCACCAGTTATCCCAATTTTGTGAATATTAATCAGTGCACGCTTCGTGTTCGATTAATTGCCTCTAAGCCTAACTTGCGTTCATGCTTAATGGACGAAGGGCTAACTGGTGTATGTGGTGCCTAATCACGTATTGAAAACCCTAAGTTGATTTTCGCTTAGTAAATTGAAATAGGGTTGGATTAAGTGGTTGACTGTTAGGGACGAATTCTCCATAACCCAGGATAAGAGAGTGGCTTCTGAATCAGAGGAAACAACCCGTTTTTAATATTAGTAGTTTTGTATTCCATTTTATTTGTCTGCTCTTTAATTACCAAACAACCAACCCCCCCCCCCCCCATCGTTACTGTTACTGCAAGTATATTATGAACATTTGGCTTGTCACTGCTCGTTGGGAAACGACCTAGGATCACTTCCTAGTTACTGCATTTTCATGTTTATTTGATTCGGGTACGGCCTCGATCAGCCGCACATTGTTTGCTCCCTACTTGCAGGTACTTAGGCACGGATGCAAATGGAGGATAGGGTCACGACCGACCAACCGTCGTCCCTTCCCGGCGCTGGGCCAGCGGAGAACGTCGCTGCAAGGCAGCCCAGTATCCTTTGAATTCACAGTATTTTATTACTATTGTTTGTTTTAAATAAGTAATCGACGCCTAATTCTAACTTAAGTAGGTTCAAGTAGGCAAAACGCTAACCCATAAGAGGGGGGAAGGCATGGTTAATGTATCCCTAAAAAAAATGGCAGGTTAGCTCGCCTGGGCGAGCAACTCTTGCACCCAAAATATAAAAACGAGGGAGGAAAACGTTTTTGTACCCAAAAACTTCCCCCCCCCCCCCCCTCATTCAAAAGAGAGAACTCTCGAAGGCTTGCGGTTTTTTCTCCCCTAAGCCACTTTTGGTTGCGTTTTGCTTTCATTTTCGTTGTTCCTACTCACTCCAACAAGTAAGTATTCAATCCTTGAGTTTTTTGCTTTCCATTGGTGCATTTTGTTCATTTTGGTGCTCTAAATTGTGAGAACATGCTCATGCTTGTGGGGCAGTTTTGGGTTACTTTTTATGCTTGATTTGCTGAGTTAAGGATTTGTGTGAGAAGGCCTTAGGCCTATGGTGTATTCTGAAGCAATGGGGCATGCCACATTGCCCCCATTCTCTTGCAATTTATGTCTAAACATGCGCCCACCAAGTGCTCGGTGAAATGCCCCAATGACGTATGAATCTGATTTTGTAAAATTAGGATGGTGGGACTATTTTATATATGTAGGGATAGCATAGGAGATTCAAAATAGGTGCCCAAATGCAATTCCAAGCTTAGGAACCCAAACTTGTAGCTTCAACGCAAGGAAACATACTCATGGCTAAGAACCCAAATTTTGTTTTTAGAATTAGAAAAGCATGAAAATTAGGACTTGCTTGTGAGAGTTTTTGCTCGAATTTGGGCTGCCCTATGTTTGATACTTTGCATAGAGGTAGCATGGAAAACACCTTGCAATAGTGTGTATATATAGGTAAATAAAAGGGGCATGAAATTCTTTGCAAAGGGTGAATGAATATTGAGGTCGCTTCCTAAATGAATGTATGATAGCACAGAATTCCCTTTTGAATGCAAGTGTGTGCATAATGTAAATAGCTTGCCAATATGCATAAGTGTGAGTGAAACAATAAAAGTTTGTATGATATATATTTCAAATATGTGTAGGTAGTTTGTAATAGCAAATGTTTAGGATGTAATTAAGTGTAAATTTTGACGCAATGCCTTGAGCGTAAAAGTGTATGTTCCTTTCAAAATGCATATGTATGTGTGACAATTAGAATGTGTCGGATGTCCTTGTATGTTGGCATAAATAGTAGGATATTCTACACATACGCGTGTGCATAAATAGATTACACGAGTTCGTTCTAAAATCAGAGGGATTAACATGTCATTTTTGTATTAAGATAAGCATTATCTTGTAAAACTAACTTCCAAATGTTTGTTCTCGCAGGAAATGGCCCCAAGGAAGCTTGCTTCAAAGAGATCCAGGAAGGATAAAGCGGCTAAAGGAACCAGTTCCGCTCCCGAATATGATAGTCATCGTTTTAGGAGTGCTGAGCACCAGCAGCGCTTCGAGGCCATCAAGGGATGGTCATTTCTCCGGGAGCGACGCGCTCAGCTCAGGGACGACGAGTATACCGACTTCCAGGAGGAGATAGTTCGCCGGCAGTGGGCATCGCTGGTTACCCCCATGGCCAAGTTCGACCCAGACATAGTCCTCAAGTTTTATGCCAATGCTTGGCCAACAGAGGAGGGTGTACAAGATATGCGATCCTGGGTGAGGGGTCAGTGGATCCCATTCGATGCGGATGCTCTCAGCCAGTTCCTGGGATATCCTTTAGTGCTGGAGGAGGGCCAAGAATGCGAGTATGGCCAAAGGAGGAACCGGGCCGATGGGTTTGATGAGGAGGCCATCGCCCAATTCCTGTGTATACCGGGGCAGGATTTTGCCCGGACTGCTGCTGGAAGACGGGTGCGGATCATGCGCACCAACATGACCACCCTGACCCAGATCTGGATGACTTTGCTGCTCAGCAACATCCTGCCCAGCGATCATAATTCCGACCTCCCCCTGCCGAAGTGTCAGCTGGTGTACGCCCAGAGTTTGGAGCTATGCTTCATGATTGACAAGTGAGGACCCTCTTGTGCAATCCTCCATTCTCGTCTTTTTTTCGGAGCCCCATGAATTGCGTTTTCGTTCATGCATCCTTCACCAAAGAGTTTGGAGCTATGCTTCATGATTGACTAGTGAGGACCCTCTAGTGCAATCCTCCATTCTCGCCTTTTTTTTTTGGAGCCCCATGAATTGCGTTTTCGTTCATGCATCCTCCACCCAAAGAGTTTGGAGCTATGCTTCATGATTGACTAGTGAGGACCCTCTGGTGCAATCCTCCATCCTCGCCTTTTTTCGGAGCCCCATGAATTGCGTTTTCGTTCATGCATCCTCCACCCAAAGAGTTTGGAGCTATGCTTCATGATTGACTTGTGAGGACCCTCTAGTGCAATCCTCCATTCTCGCCTTTTATCGGAGCCCCATGAATTGCGTTTTCGTTCATGCGTCCTCCACCCAAAGAGTTTGGAGCCATACTTCATGATTGACTAGTGAGGACCCTCTAGTGCAATCCTCCATTCTCCAGGGTTTTTCATCGTCAAGTGCGGATCCTCTTAACTGGGAAATGTGATCTTTGTTATTTTCCCGATTGATTCCTTTGCCAAATGTGTATATGTATATTATAATATTGTTGTTTTTGTTGTTGTTTGTATTTTGTTTTGTGTTGTGCAGAAAAAGAAGGAGTAGAGACGAGAGTCGTCATAGACTAATCACAGAAAGGGCAAGACGGATGAAATCAGTGTCTTATCTTTGCTTTCCTCTTATCTCCGATAAAAGGTAAGTAAAGAGGGGCAACTGTCATACCCTAATTTCGTTCGGGGATTATTACTTGATGATATGCAACCTTTGATCGGCCGCTTTGGGATACTTGGCATCCTTTGTTTCACAATATGTGAAGTCCCGAGACATGCTGGAAATCAAAAGGAAGCAGGCTTACGCGATCTGTGAAATTCCGTAATGTGGCGGAAACCAAAAAGAGGTGTTTTTGCGCAATCCGTGAGTTTCCGTAACTTCTTCGAAAGCTAAAAAAGAGTAAATAAGTGATCCGTGAGGATTCGTAACCTTACAGAAAGAAAATAGGTGTCGTCATGAAATTCGTAAAGTTTCATAACGTTACGGAAAAAGAATTACCAAAAGAGTAGAAGGGGGTGCATTTAGTAAAAAAGGGGTACAAATAGCAATCAGGCCCACTTGGGCCTTCCAATTTCTTCCTCCAGAAGGCGGTTGCTTCTGGAGGAAGCAACCTTGCTCGCCTGGGCGAGCTGGGTGGCAAGCTCCTCCCCTATTTTGCTATAAATAGGGGAAGGAGTGAAGAGGAAAGGGGTTCAGCCTTCTTGGCACTTCTTATTCTCTCGAAATTGCTGAGGAAAATTGTTTCCGTGAAGAAAATCCAAGCCGAGGCGCTTCCGTAACGTTTCCATGAGTAATTACGCGAAGATTTTCAACCGTTCTTCGACATTCATCATTCGTTCTTCGTTTTCTGCAGTCTTCAACTGGTAAGTACCTCAAACCGAGCTTTTCAATTCATTATATGTACCCGTGGTGGTCCACATTTTGTTTCATGTATTTTTATTCTCATTTTCATTTACTTTCCGTACCCCCTTTTGACGTGCTTCAGTCATTTATTTAAGTCATTTATCGCCTAATCAAAAAACTAAAATAAATTTCCACCGATCATTTGATTTGTAATATCCGTTAATTTCTGTTAAAATGAATTTCGACCGTTCGGTCGTGCCGTAACCACGTTGGAAATCAAAAAAGAGGTAAAATAATAATATAATAATCAAAAAATACCTTTTAGTAAAATAAAGCGAAAAATCAATCGAATGTTTTCTCTTTGGGATTTGTCATTCTTAATCGAATTGACTAATAACTAAAGTGAAACTAAGGCTAAAATCTACTCGCCTAGTCAAGCTCGTCCACAAAAAAGGTCACTAAATGGGGTTTTGAAAGTTTATCATTTCAGTTTTCCTTATCAAGTAAATGGATCATTTTTAAGGTCCAACGCCTTAAAATGATAACTTTTCAAGTAAAAAGTATCACTTGATTCACTCTTAAGAAAGAACTACGTAGGTCTGATTTCCTCTTCGGTGGAGGGTACGAAGGAGCAAAAGCCCCACTTTTGTCGACCTCAAAAAATAAAAAGAAATAAAAGTTAAGGTAATACAATTTCCACAATTCTAAAAAATAGGCTGTTGTCCTTTGAGACAAACGTGAGAGGTGCTAATACCTTCCTCAAACGTAAATACAACTCCCGAACTTAGAATTTTCATTTTGACCGGTTTCCTTCGGTTTTTCCGACGTTTCCCACAAATAAACGTTGGTGGCGACTCCGCGCATCTTTCCTCCTTTGGAAAGCGCACCCGTGAGCCTCACCTAGCTCGCCCGCAAAAGGGCATGTTGCGACAGGGACAAACGTGAGAGGTGCTAATACCTTCCTCAAACGTAAATACAACTCCTGAATCTGGAATATTCTTCATAACCGGTTTCCTTCGGTTTTTCCGACGTTTTCCACAAATAAACGTTGGTGGCGACTCTGCGCATTTTCCTCCTTTGGAAGACGCATCCGTGAGCCTCGCCTCGCTCGCCCGCAAAAGGGTAGGTTGCGGGGCTCTTGCTCCTACGTTTTCATCCATGTACTTAGCTGCCTCGTTCACCCTCAAATGTAGGAAATGTGCGGGGATTTCAAGATCCAGCATCATAACTCCACCCCCTATCGGCCAAAGATGAACGGGGCTATGGAGGCTGCAAATAAAAATATTAAGAAGATTATTCAGAAGATGACGGTGTCATACAAAGATTGGCATGAGATGTTTCCTTTTTCCCTACATGGATATCGAACCTCGGTACAAACTTCTACTGGGGCAACGCCGTGTTCCTTGGTTTACGGGATGGAAGCGGTACTCCCATTTAAGGTAGAGGTCCCTTCCCAGAAGATACTAGCGGAATCGGGCCTAGAAGAATCAGAGTGGGCTCAAATACGCTATGACCAACTCAACCTTATTGAAGGTAAGCGTTTGACGGCCATGAGCCATGGGCGCCTATATCAACAAAGGATAAAGAACGTGTTCGACAAGAAGGTACGCCCGCACAAGTTCAATCAGGGGGACCTTGTCCTGAAAAAGATACCCTACGCTGTTAAAGATAATTGAGGGAAGTGGGCCCCGAATTACGAAGGACCTTTCGTTGTGAAAAAGGCTTTTTCTGGGGGGGGGGGCTCTGGTGCTCACCAACATGGATGGCAAGGAGCAACCCTCGCCCGTGAACTCCGATGTCGTTAAGCGATATTATGCTTGAAATCTGGGGCAATTGAGGAAACCGCTGCATGTTCTTTTTTTTTTGTGTTCTTCTTGGTTTCCTCAAGGGATTCCTATCCGCTCTAATTGCCTCGTCACAGTTCTTTAAAAGAAGAGAACACGGGTCTGAGGCTTCAGTCCTCACTTTGGTTTTAAACCATGTGCAGTTTGTGATAACCTGAGCCTTTTCGCTTAGTTCATGGGGTGCCCCAAGTGCTTAATTAAAACTAAACCCAAAGAAGATTATTGCATTTGAAAACATTCATGCATACGCATACGCATGCATAATTTGTGATAAACAGGGGCAGAATCGTCTTAGGCAACGGTCAGAGGTCAAGACAAGCTCAAAGGCAGAAACCAATCAAGGTAAGACGACGACGCGGTCATGATTTGCGACGCATTGGTTTTTCCTACTTTCAGGTACTTTGGGACGGACGCAAGGAGAGGCTAGGGTCATAACCAATAGGTCGTCATCCTTTGCTTAGCCCGGGACAAACGGAAAGTGTCACTGTGAGGCAGCCCCGTATCCTTTAAAATCTCCAGTAATTATTGTTGTCGTGTCTATAAAGTAAGTATTAGATGCCTAATCTACCATGAGGGGTTTTGAGTAAGCAAACGCTGACCCTTAGGAGTCTTACTTGTTTCGCCAAAAAAAAATGCAGGTTAGCTCGCCTGGGTGAGCAAATTCTGTATGAAATGGGTTAAAAAAGGGAAGGGGGAAGGTTTCTGCACCAAAAACTCTTCCCCCCCCCCCCCCCCTCATTCAAAAAGAAGGCTACGGGAATCACCAATTTTGCAGCCCATAGGTCATCATTTTTCACGTTTTTGATTCCATTTTGCTCTATTATTCATCTCCAAAAAGTAAGTACCTCATTCTTGGGCTCTTTGGCTTTCCATTGATATATTTTGGTGCTCTAAGTTGCATGTATTTGCTCAAAACGTGAGGGATTTATCCTTGAATTATTGCTTGTTTTTGTTGAATTGAGGGGTTGTAGGGGATGGCCTTAGGCCTAGGGTGCGTTCTGAGATAATGGGGCATGCCACATTGCCCCCATTCCCTTGATTTTCATGCTTAAACATGCGCCCACCAAGTGTTCGGTGAAATGCCTCAATGGCATTTGCGCATGATTTTGTGGAACTTAGCTTGCGAAATAAATTGTGCGCATTGTGAGTGTGTGGGTAGTTTGTAGAAGCTAGACTAAAGTGCCAAAAGGATGACTCATGCCTAGGAATCCAAGTTTCCGGTTTTGAATGTAAAAGATGCATGAGTATTATAATATGTTTGAGGAGTTTTTTTTACTAGAATTCAAAGCTTGCTGCCTCATGAGGAATGCCTTGCGCTTAGATTGCATGAAGAAACCCTTCGATAATATGTATGTATGTAAATATGTAGCATGAAATGCCTTGCAAAATGTTGAATAAAATGCCTTGCAAAATATGAATATATATAGCATGAAGTGCCTTACAAAGTGTTTGGATGGGTAGCGTAAAAGTGTCTTTCAAAATATGTGTATTTGTGAGTAGGTAGCAAAAGAAGCCTTCCAAAAAATGTGTATATATGTAAATATGTAGCAAGAAAAGGTTTGTCAAAAAATATGTACATGGATGTGTGTCGTAAAGTGCCTTTCACCAAATTTTTATGTGTGCAAATGCATATGTGTCATAAAATAGCATGGCCCCGATATGATTATTTTATAAAGTTCATGTTGACACTCGCGCCATATGAAGTGTTGTTTGGCTCTTGTTTGTAATGATTGGTATATTTCTCGTAAACTAACTTTCCAAATGTTTGTCCTCGCAGGAAATGGCTCTGAGGAAGCTTTCCACAAAGAGATCTAGGAGGGACGCTGCGGCTGAGGGGAGCAGTGCCGCTCCCGAGTTTGACAGCCATCGTTTCAAGAGCGCTGAGCACCAGCAGCATTTCGAGGCCATCAAAGGATGGTCGTTCCACCGAGAGAGACGCATCCAGCTCAGGGACGATGAGTACGTAGATTTTCGGGAAGAGATAGCTCGTCAGCGTTGGACGTTGCTGGTCACACCCATGGCTATGTTTGACCCAGATATAGTGCTAGAGTTTTACGCTAATGCTTGGCCCACAAAGGAGGGCGTGCGGGACATGCGGTCATGGGTAAGGGGCCAGTGGATTCTTTTTTATGCAGACGCCCTCAGCTAGTTCCTGGGAGACCCGCTAGTGATAGAGGAGGGCCAGGAGTGCGAGTTTAGTCAGAGAAAGAACCGGGCCGATGGATTTGACGATGAGGCCATTGCTCAGCTGTTATGCATACCGGGTCAGGATTTTGCCCGGACCGCTGCCGGGAGACGGGTGCGGATCATGCGCACCAGCATGACCACCTTGACCCAGATGTGGATGACGTTGCTGCTCAGCAATGTCCTGCCTAGCGATCATAACTCCGACCTCCCTCTGCCGAAGTGTCAGCTGGTGTATGCCATCCTGACACGGATGAGCGTCCATGTGGCTCAGTTGATTGCTGACGCCATTTATTTATTTGCAGGTATGCCACCTACCAGGCACCCTCTAGACCCAGATATGTCTAACAGGGCCCTGGGGTTTCCAGCATTGATCACGAGTCTCTGCCAGTCATTCGGGGTTCCCGTCACACCTAGTAAGGTGATTCGACCGCCGATCACCCTGGCCTTCATTGAGAAGTATTGCACGCCTAGACAGGCGCAGGGTGATGCTCCACAAGCCACAGACGCACCGCCACCACCTCATCAGGCTGATCCAGCTGGGTCATTTGGCATGGAGCGGTATTTACAGCACTTGGTTCGCCATTAGGCGGCCAACCACAGGGGGCAGGTGCAGATAGATGAGTGTCTCTACCAGCTCAGCCTCAGTCAGCAAAGCCATGGTTTCGCTCCTTTTGCGTGCCCTACTCCAGATCAGTTCAGGGCTGAGGTTGCATGGCTCGGAGATTGGCCTGAGGCCCAGGCAGGGGAGGCGCCCGCAGAGGCTCCCAGTGATGCAGAGGAGGCCCGCATGGATGAGGAGATGACAGATTTACTCGGTTTCTTGTGAGGGAGTGGAGCCACATGACCGAGGGATTCCCAGATTCATATTCTCTTTTATGTTTCCTCTTTTATCTGTTACATATCATTTTATTTTTTATAACTTGAGGGACTAACGTTTGTTTTGTTTTTTCGATTGTCTCTTGTTTTGTGCATACATGTTGGTTGGACTTTTGCGTTAGTGCTTACTTTGTTATTGTCGATAATGTTTGTTGAAATCCCAGAACCTTGTAGAGTTTTCCTTTAGGAACGTCGTCCTAAAAATAAAACGAACAAAAAGCATGATAACGCCAAGAATAGAAAAAAAGAAAGAGGCGTTGTGAACAAATGTCGTGTCTATATATAAAGAAAAGAAAAGAGTTTTTTATATGTAAAAAAATGTATGGAAAGATTTTGTGTATGTGTAAATAAGGTGTGAAAAGAAATTCTTGTGTGTGAGTAATGGGTGTATATAAAGAATTTTTGTATAAACCACGAGTGTACGTTGGAAAACGAAAAAGAAATCTTTGAACAGGAATAGAGTTTTTATATAGACCGTGTTGATATAAAGAGAAAGAGTTTTTAATATGTGTGTATACGGAAAAAGTTTTTCGTGTATAGGAATGTAGGTGTACAAAGAAAAGCTTTTCTCGTAGATGGCGATGGATGTATAGTTTTTGCAAACATAAAAAATGAAACAAAAAGAAAAAGAAGGAAAGACCTCAAAGGTCGGCATGTTATGGTCATAGGAAGCATAAATCATTCGTAGAGAGCAAACATATCTTTTGGAAACAAGAGACCGACGCTAAGAGTTTATTTTCCAGAATAATCAAGATGAGAATGGATGGATTCATTGAACCTATGAAAGAACATAATTTGGAAATATTGGGTCTACTTGTGTAAATCCAAAGCCTTAGTATCACAATGCCATAAACTGGATGCTTGAGTACCCACCTAGTTGTAGCCATGACTAATTTTGCACGTTTCCAAATCATCATTGTTACGCGTGCCTCGTGGAAATAATATGGAAATTCAACCCGAGACCGACACCTTGACACACGAATTTGTTTTGCCCCAGATATCAAAATTGGGCTCGCACGATGAAAAGACCATGTTGAGACACAACCTTGAGCTACTTTGAACCTTGGCCCATGAAAAGAATCCTCATCCTTCCCCCGAAGAAAAGGACACAGAATCTCCTTATGGGAGAGCGAATAACGAATGCTAAAACCCAAATTTCCAATCAAAGATTGGAAAGGAAGAAATGAAAAGAAAGAAAAGAAAAGGAAAAAAAGGATTCCCGATCGAAGATCGGAAGAAAGTAAAAAGAAAAATATCGAAGGAGAAATAGAATAATTCCGGATCAATACAGGAAACCAGGAAAGAGAATGGAAGATCTTCTGACCAGATAAATTTCCGGCTGGGTAAATGACTGCCGGCAAAGGAAAACCCATTTTTGAAGTAGTTCTTCCTTTGGGATTGCCATTCAAAGTCGTTCTCGACTGGCGATATCCCGCCCCACATAAACAAAGAGGAAAAGACCGAAACACCAATCTTCCTCTCCAAAAACACTACCCTCGAGAAAATCCTATTGATCCGTGGTCGTGTGTGTGATCTTTTGGTTCGATAGGAAATCATGTGCAAAATAAAGTCATGGTGCAGCTATGGTTTGGAATTAGGGTAAAACACTTACCTGTGTGAGTTTTTATACACTATGAGTGATTTTATTCCCAGTTTCAGTTTGACCCGACGTTTCCCCTGAATGTTCATTTAAAAGCTAAATGTTGACATCCTGCCCTTCATTTTCAGTTATAAGGAAAATTACTTTTGGCATGGGTATATTGTTTCTCGACAATATGGTGCTCTCGTGAATGGTTTATTTTTCCTTGCTAAAACATGTTAGCCATTTAGGTGGAAAAAAAAAACCGGTGGACCATTCGGTCCTGCCAACAAATCTTATCCGGAGCCCCATGAATTGCTTGTCATTCATACATCCTCCACCATCGAGTTTGCAGCCCCACGAATTGATTGCCAAATGCTGGTCGTCTATCCTCCACCCTCAAATCTTATCTGAAGCCCCATGAATTGCCTGTCTTTCATGCATTCTTCACCATCGAGTCTAGAGCCCCACGAATTGATTGCCTAGCGCTGTTCGTCTATCGTCCACCCTCAAATCTTATCTGGAGCCCCATGAATTGCTTGTCATTCATGCATCCTCCACCATCGAGTTCGGAGCCCCACGAATTGATTGCCTAGCGCTATTCGTGTATCCTCCACCATCCTATTCGGAGCCCCATGAATTCATTGCTTAGCGCTGTTCATGCATCCTCCGTTATCAAGCACGGAGCCTCCGGTGACTAGAAAATATGATTTTTTGTTATTTTCTCGATTGGTTCCTTCGCCAAACATGTGTATTCCTATATATTCTGTTATTGGTGTCTTTTGTTTGTGTTTGTTTTGTGTTGTGCAAAGAGAGAAGAAAGAGAGACGGGAGTCGTCATAGACTAATCACGGAGAGAGCGAAGACGGACGAAATCAGTGTTTTATCTTTGCTTTCCTCTTATCTCCGATAAAAGGTAAGTAAAGAGGGGCAACTGTCATACCCTAATTTCGTCCGGGGACTATTGTTTGATGGCATGCAACCTTTGGTTGACTGCTGCGAGGTACTTGACACCCTTTGTTGCATAATACGTGAAGTTCCGAGACATGCCGAAAATCAAAAGGAAGCATTGTTACGCAATCCGTGAAATTCCGTAACATGCCGGAAATCAAAAGGAAGTATTGTTACGCAATCCGTGAGTTTCCGTAACATTCCGAAAGCTAAAAAAGTAGTAATTACATGACCCGTAAGGTTCCGTAACCTTACGGAAAGAAAACAAGTATCGTTACGAAATTCGTAAAGTTTCGTAACGTTACGGAAAAAGAATCACCAAAAAAAGAAAAGGGGTGTATTTAGTAAAAAAGGGGGTGCAAATAGAAACCAGGCCCACTTGGGCCTTCTAGGATGTTCCTCCAGAAGGCGGTTGTTTCTGGAGGAAGCAACCTGGCTCGCCTGGGCGAGCAGGGTGGCAAGCTCCTCCCCCATTTTCCTATAAATAGAGGGAGGAGTGAAGGTGAAAGGGGTTCAGCCCTTCTGGTACTTCGTAATCACTTAAAATTAGTGAGGAAAATTGTTTCCGTGAAGAAAATCCAAGCCGAGGCGCTTCCGTAACGTTTCCGTGGGTGATTTCGCGAAGATTTTCAACCGTTCTTCGTTTCCCAAAATCGAACTTTTCAATTCATTCTATGTACCCTTAGTGGTCCCCACTTGTTTCGCGTGCTTTTATTTTCATTTCATTTACTTTCTGTACCCTATTTTGACGTGCTTTAGTCATTTACCTAAGTCATTTTCTCGCCTAATCAAAAAATGAAATAAATTTCCACCAATCATTTGATTTGTAATATCCGTTAATTTCTGTTAAAATGAAATCCGACCGTTCGGTCATGCCGTAACCACGTTGGAAACCAAAAAGAGGTAAAATAATAATATAATAATCAAAAAATATCTTTTAGTAAAATAAACCATAAAAAGCAATCGGACGTTTCTCTTTGGGATTTCTCTTTCTTAATTGAATGGACTAATAACTAAAGTGAAGCTAAGGCTAAAATCAACTCGCAAAGTCAAGCTCGACCGCAAAAAATCACTACAAAGAATTTTAATGTTCGATACCTCAGGGTTTCTCACCAAGTAAAAATGGGTCATTTTAAGGTCCAACGCCTTAAAAGGACCTCTTTCCAAGTAAAAAGAATCGCTTGATTTTCCCTTTAGAAAGAACTACGTAGGTCTGATTTCCTCTTTGATGGAGGGTACGTAGGAGCAAAAGCCCCGCTTTTGTCGACCTCAAAAATAAAAATAAATAAAAGTTTAGGTACACAATTTCACAAAATTCTAAAATTAAGGCTGTTGTCCTTTGGGACAAACGTGAGAGCTTCTAATACCTTCCTCAAATGTAAATACAACTCCCGAATCTGGAATATTCTTCATGACCTATTTCCTTCGGTTTTACCGACGTTTTCCACAAATAAACGTTAGTGGCGACTCCGCGCATTTTCCTCCTTTGGAAGACGCACCCGTGAGCCTCGCCTCGCTCGCCCGCAAAAGGGTAGGTTGCGACAGTTGGCGACCTTGAAATCCTCGCACATTTCCTGCATCATTTTGTTATTCAGATTGGTGCCATTGTCAGTAATGATCTTCCTAGGGAGTCTGTATCGACAAATCAGTTCCTTCTTTATGAATCTGACCACCACACTCCTCGTGACATTGGTATAAGAAGCCGCTTCGACTCATTTGGGTTCGCAGCTTTGAAGCGATGACCGTTCGAAGCTTTGGGTTCGATGGCCCCAATGACATCTATCCCCCACATGGAAAAGGGCCAAGGGGCTGACATGACATTCAGAGGATGTGGTAGAGCATGCCCATTGACATGTGTCCAAAATGAACCCCCGTGGATTTCCTCAATCATGTAGTTCGCCTCTTTGGCATCTACGCATCGCCGGAGGGTCATGTCGTGGTTCCGTTTGTACAGGATGGTACCACTCACAAAGAAACTAGTACCCAATCTCTTTAACGTTCTTTTGTCATTGTCGGAAATCCCTGGTGGATATTCTTTGTTCTCAACATACTGTTTGATGTCAAAATACCACGGTTTCCCGTCTCACTCTTCCTCTATCGCACAAGATACGGCAGATCCCCGTGTGGGGCAAGTTGAAACATGGATGCCAAGGTGGCCAATGCATCGGCCATTTGGTTCTCTTCCCAAGGTATATGGTGGAAAGAAATGTCGTCAAAGAAGTCGGCTAACTTCAAGATATAAGTTTGATAGAGTATCAACTTTTGATCCCTAGTTTCACATTCTCCTCTCAACTGGCGTATTACCAAAGCCGAGTCTCCATACACTTTGAGTAGTTTTACATCAAAATCAATGGTCGCTTGAATCCCAAGGGCGCACGCTTCATATTTGGCCATATTGTTGGTACAATCGAAACTTAGCCTGGTCGTGAAAGGAATACATTGATCATCTAGGGATACAAGGACCGCCCCTACTCCATGGCCCAAAGCATTAGATTCCTCATCGAAACAAACAATCCATTTATCTATATCCTCGTGCGTCCGCTTCTCTTCGAATAGGGCCATGATGTCTTCATCCAAGAACTCAGGGTGCATCGACCGATAATCTTGGAGGGGTTGTTGGGCCAAATAATCTGCCAAGGCGCTTCCCTTTATCGCCTTTTGGGTGACGTACACAATATCGAATTCAGATAGTAGTACCTGCCACCTAGCGATTCATCCCGTGAGGGCCGGCTTCTCAAAGATGTATTTCACGGGATCCATTTTGGAAATAAGCCACATGGTATGACTGAGCATGTACTGCCTAAGACAATGTGATGCCCATACCAAGGCACAGCACGTCCTTTCCAACATTGAGTAATTCATCTCACACGCGGTAAACTTTTTGCTTAAATAGTAAATGGCTTGTTCCTTTTTCCCAGAGTCGTCGTGCTGACCCAACACGCACCCCATAGACTTGTCTAACACAATCATGTACAGGAAAAGAGGTCTTCCTGTTACAGGTGGCATGAGCACCGGGGGATTTGCGAGGCTCTGTTTGATTTTTTCGAAGGCCTCTTGGCAGTCGCTGTTCCACAGGACCGCCTGGTTCTTACGCAATAGTTTGAAGATGGGCTTGCAGGTAGGGGTGAGTTGCGAGATAAATCTCGCGATGTAATTCAACCTACCCAGGAAACCTCGAACCTGTTTCTCCGTGCGTGGCTCTGGCATTTCAAGAATGGCCTTCACTTTCTCGGGATCTATCTCTATCCCTTTCTGGCACACGATAAATCCTAATAACTTCCCCGATTTCACCCCGAAGGTGCACTTGGCGGGGTTTAGTTTCAGTTGGTATTTCCGCAGCCTTCCAAACAGCTTATGCAGATTGACGAGGTGTTTGTCCTCGGTCTGACATTTGGCAATCATGTCATCTACATAGACTTCTATCTCTTTATGCATCATGTCGTGGAACAAAGCTACCATGGCACGTTGATAGGTTGCCCCAGCATTTTTCAGCCCGAAGGCCATCACTTTGTAGCAGAATGTTCCCCATACGGTGACGAAAGTAATCTTCTCCACATCTTCGGGTGCCATCTTTATCTGATTATACCCTGAGAAACCATCCATAAAGGAGAAAAGGGCGAACTTGGTTGTATTATCTACCAGTATATCAATGTGTGGCAAGGGAAAATTGTCTTTAGGACTGGCTCGGTTTAAGTCCCGATAGTCTACGCACATTCGCACTTTGTCGTCCTTTTTTAGGACCGGGACAATGTTGGCTACCCATTCTGGGTATCGAGCTACAGCCAAGAAACCCGCATCGAACTGCTTTCTTACTTCTTCTTTAATTTTCAAAGACATTTTGGGTCTCATCCTTCGTAATTTTTGCTTAACTGGGGAAGACCCAGGATTCAATGGCAACTTATGCTGCACAATGTCGAGGTCCAGACCTGGCATGTCTTGGTACGACCATGCGAAGATGTCTTGATATTCTTCAAGAATGGTTATCAAACCTTGGCGGATAGGTGCGGTCATATCGGTTCCTACTTTCACTTCTTTCTTTCCCTCTCCGGTCTCTAAGTTTATCAGTTCGGTTTCCTCTTGGTGAGGCTTCATTTCACGTTCTTCCTGAGCAATCAATCTCTCCAACTCTGGTGAAAGGATGTCCTCTTCCTCTTCTTCGTTTATTGTTTGACTTACTTCTCGGTCAAAATCGATTATCAAACCCTCGTTGTTAGGATCCTCAAAGAATCGACCCTCACATCTATACCATTCAAGACAAAAACAAAAACATGCAAAATGATATGAGAAAAAGTGGAATCGCAAGAATAGATGAAACAAGATCTCTTTGTTTATTTAATAAGGTCGGTTTCACAAAACAAAAGAGAAAGGAATCTATAACCTCTAATTACATTGAATCAGCGGTATAGACTTCCGATTGGCTCATCACGCGCCAGTTCCCCACTTGGGAATTGGCATGGCATGGTCGCACGAAACGTGGCGGATCTTGTGGAGATTCCTCTCCTATTGCCACCACCTCTTCCTCGAACATTATCCCGACACTTGTGAAACACTGGCTAACATGGTCGGGCCATGCTCTATCTACCCGGAGTCTTGACGGTGCATTCCTTCTTCCCGGTTTCCCGGGTTCATACCCAAACCCATATTTGTACGGGTTACCCCTAATGTCGACCACATCGGCATTCCCGTGGCTGTCCTTGCCCAGACCCATTCCGGGCTCATAACCGTGCCTGAGCATTACCCGTGCCACCATTAGGGCCGCATTAGAGAGACAAGGTAGCAACGGACTTGTTTCCACAGAGGCACAACTCACCACCTCGAAGGATTGGAAATCTATTTCCAATGATTCTTCCACTACTTCTACATATGGTGTGGAGGAGGGGCAGCTCACCAACATATCTTCTTCGCCTGACACTATCACCAAGAGTCCACCAACCGCGAATTTCAATTTCTGGTGAAGCGTCGAAGGGACCACTCCTAGCGCGTGAATCCAGGGTCTCCCCAAAAGGCATCTGTAGGCGGGATTTATGTCCATCACTTGAAAAACCACATTGCAAGTGTGGGGGCCTATCTGAATGGGGATGTCGATTTCCCCCATCACCTCCCGCCAACTACTGTCAAAGGCTCGTACTACCATCGAACTTGGCTTTAGACGCGACACATTAAAAGGAAGTTTCTCCAAGGTGGTCTTTGGCATCACATTTAAACTTGAACCATTGTCGATGAGCACCTTAGCGGCGACATGATCCATGCATCTGACAGACACATGTAGAGCTTTGTTGTGCCCTTTCCCCTCGACGGGAATCTCTTCTTCCGCGAACGCGATATAGTTATTGGTAGTTATATGATTAACAATGCCTTCAAAACCCTCAACTGAGATGTCTTGTGCTACATAGGCTTCGTTGAGGACCTTTACCAATAGTGCACGATGAGGCTCGGAGTTTATGAGCAGTTCGAGCAGAGAGATCCTTGCCAGAGTTTTATTCAGTTGCTCAACTACTTTAAACTCGCTTTCTTGGATGAGACGAAGAAACTCATGAGCCTCTTCCAAGGTCACCGCCTTTCCTTGAAGACCTTCTTTCTTTTCAGCTCCTTTCACCATCGGGGGATCCACTTCTTTTAAGGGGGTGGCCACGTCTGCGGGCTCTTGGATCATGGGTGCTTTCCCCTTGGAGGGCAATTCTGCCGAGTGAGGGGGATCGAACACTCGGCCACTGTGGGTTATGCCACTAAGGCCGGTAATGTTGGTCACCTTGGCTGACAAGGAGTCAACCTCGGTTGCAGCCCTTTCTCCAAAAGCGGGAGGGGTATACTTCCATGGAACGACCTTATTGCTTTGATAGGAAAATGGCGTTGGCTTGGGTACTGTCGGGGGGTACTTGGACCCGGAGCCGGTCACATTCCTAGTGAAACATATTACTAGGGCTTTGGGGGTTGGGGGAATCTTCCTTTTCTGCCGACTACATGCAAATCTGCGGTTCTTCCTTATCTCCCTCGGACAGTTCGAGCTGCCCCCAGTCCATGAGCCGTTGAAGTAACGCTTCCACCGCGGGGCAGGTT
Organism: Glycine soja; assembly: GCF_004193775.1. Lineage (NCBI taxonomy): Eukaryota > Viridiplantae > Streptophyta > Magnoliopsida > Fabales > Fabaceae > Glycine > Glycine soja. The sequence continues at coordinate 34,025,129 of NC_041012.1, read as the reverse complement.
TCCATGTCGTGTGATTCCCTGAGATGAAACAGACATTCGTCACTTTCGCCTCCGCCACGAGAGACCATGCATGCTGCCTGCAACGACTGGTAGATGAATCATCTAAACGTAGCCACATCTTCTAATCTCTTTGACCCTGACGGCCTATCCTTTTCGATGGCGTTTACGCTAGCCCCTCCATGACTGGCTAGTGGATTGGTTTTAACGTTGGGGCACTCTTCTTGAAATGATAGCCAACCGACATTTATTAGGTGTTGCACCTTATACTTGAATGGCAGGGAAGAGTCAATGTTGTGTCCGGGGGCTCCACTATGGTATGCGCATGTGGCATTTGAGTTGTAACACTTGGGGTATGGTGGCTGGAAGACCTTCCCGGGTATGGCCACCACCAAATGATTTTCCAATAATGAGGGCCACAACTCGGAATACGCCATGGGAACAGGAGAGAACTCGTCTTTCGGGGGGTGTCATGCATTGTTATAGCTTGCGCTAGGAGTTGTATTATTGGCTGGCCGGGGAATGGCTGGAGCTGTGTGTTGGGCAGGCGCTTTTTCTGTTGCGGGAGGCCCTTCCACTTGAGTTGGGAGGGAACTTCCGGTTCGGATCGAAAAGTTCGGGTGGTTGTGTTGGTATGAGTTTTGGGCGTTTTGGGGTGTTTTCATCCATGTTGGGGCGGTGGTGACTGCGTGGGTATCTCCTTCCTTTTGGGAGGAAAATGCACGGAATCGCCACAAACGCTTATTTGTGGAAAACGACGGAAAAACCGAAGGAAACTGGTCATGAAGAATATTCCAGATTCGAGAGTTATATTTACGTTTGAGGAAGGTATTAGCACCTCTCATGTTTGTCCCAAAGGACAACAAACTTAGATTAGGATTGTGTGAAATTATGTATTTAAACCTTTTATTTCTTTTTTATTTTTGAGGTCGACAAAAGCGGGGCTCTTGCTCCTACGTACCCTCCATCGAAGAGGAAATCAAACCCACGTAGTTCTTTCTAAAGGGCGAATCAAGCGATTCTTTTTACTTGGAAGGTGGTCCTTTTAAGGCGTTGGACCTTAAAATAATCCATTTTTACTTTGTGAGAAAAACTGAGGTATCGAACCTTAAAATCCTTTTTTTAGTGATTTTTTGCGGACGAGCTTGACTTTGCGAGTTGATTTTAGCCTTAGTTTCACTTTAGTTATTAGTCAATTCAATTAAGAAAGAGAAATCCCAAACAGAAATGTCCGATTGATTTTTTGGTTTATTTTCCTAAAAGTTATTTTTTTTATTATTATATTATTATTTTACCCCTTTTTGGTTTCCAACGTGGTTACGGCATGACCGAACGGTCGGATTTCATTTTAACAGAAATTAACAGATATTACAAATCTAATGATCGGTGGAAATTTATTTTATTTTTTGATTAGGCGAGAAAATGACTTAAGTAAATGACTAAAGCACGTCAAAAGGGGGTACGGAAAGTAAATGAAACGAAAATAAAAGCACGCAAAACAAGTGGGGACCATTAAGGGTACATAGAATGAATTGAAAAGTTCGATTTCGGGAACTTACCGGTTGAAGACCGAAGAACGACGAAGAACGAACGACGAAGAACGGTTGAAAATCTTCGCAAAATCACCCACGGAAACGTTACGGAAGCGCCTCGCCTTGGATTTTCTTCACGGAAACAATTTTCCTCACTAATTTTAAGTGATTACGAAGTACCAGAAGGGCTGAACCCCTTTCTTCTTCACTCCTCCCTCTATTTATAGGAAAATAGGGGAGGAGCTTGCCACCCAGCTCGCCCAAGCGAGCCAGGTTGCTTCCTCCAGAAGCAACCGCCTTCTGGAGGAACATCCTGGAAGGCCCAAGTGGGCCTGGTTGCTATTTGCACCCTTTTTTACGAAATACACCCCCTTTTGCTTTTTTTTTGTGGTTTTTTTTCCGTAACATTACAAAACTTTACGAATTTTGTAACGATACTTGTTTTCTTTCCGTAAGGTTACGAAACCTTACGGGTCATGTAATTACTCATTTTTTAGCTTTCAGAATATTACGGAAACTCACGGATTGTGTAACAATACTTCCTTTTGATTTCCGACATGTTACGGAATTTCACGGATTGCGTAACAATGCTTCCTTTTGATTTCCGGCATGTCTCAGAACTTCACGTATTGTGCAACAAAGGGTGCCAAGTACCTCGAAGCGGTCAAATAAAGGTTACATGCCATGAAACAATGGTCCCCGGACGAAATTAGGGTATGACAGTTGCCCCTCTTTACTTAGATTTTATCGGAGAAAAGAGGAAAGCAAAGATAAAACACTGATTTCGTCCTTCTTCGCCTTTTCTGTGATTAGTCTATGACGACTCCCGTCTCTCCTTCTTCTTTCTCTGCACAACACAAAACAAACACAAACAACAAAAACACCAATAACATAATATACACATATACACATGTTTGGCGAAGGAACCGATCGAGAAAATAACAAAAAATCATATTTCACAGTCATCGGAGGCTCCGCCCTAGATAACGGACGACACATGAACAGCGCTAGGCAATCAATTCATGGGGCTCCGCATAGGACGGTGGAGGATACACGAACAGCGCTATGCAATCAATTCGTGGGGCTCCGGACTTGATGGTGGATGACGCATGAATGACAATCAATTCATGAGGCTCCAGATAAGATTTGAGGGTGAAATTTGAGGGCGGATGATAGACGAACAACGCTAGGCAATCAATTCGTGGGACTCCAGACTCGATGGTGGAGGATGCATGAATGACAATCAATTCATGGGGCTCCAGATAAAATTTGAGGGTGGAGGATAGACGAATAGCGCTAGGCAATCAATTTGTGGGGCTCCAGACTCGATGGTGGAGGACGCATGAACAGCGCTAGGCAATCAATTCATGGGGCTCCGAATAAGATTTAAGGGTGGAGGATAGACGAACAGCGCTAGGCAATCAATTCGTGGGGCTCCAGACTCGATGGTGGAGGATGCATGAATGACAATCAATTCATGGGGTTCCGGATAAGATTTAAGGGTAGAGGATAGACGAACAACGCTAGGCAATCAATTCGTTGGGCTCCAGACTCGATGGTGGAGGATGCATGAATGACAATCAATTCATGGGGCTCCGGATAAAATTTGAGGGTGGAGGATAGACGAACAGCGCTAGGCAATCAATTCGTGGGGCTCCAAACTCGATGGTGAGGATGCATGAATGGCAATCAATTCATAGGGCTCCGGATAAAATTTGAAGGTGGAGGATAGACGAAAAGCGCTAGGCAATCAATTCGTGGGGCTCCAGACTCGATGGTGGAGGATGCATGAATGACAATCAATTCATGGGGCTTCGGATAAGATTTGAGGGTGGAGGATAGACGAACAGTGCTAGGCAATCAATTTTTGGGGCTCCAGACTCGATGGTGGAGGACGCATGAACAGCGCTAGGCAATCAATTCATGGGGCTCCAGATAAGATTTGAGGGTGGAGGATAGACGAACAGCGCTAGGCAATCAATTCGTGGGGCTCCAGACTCGATGGTGGAGGATGCATGAATGACAATCAATTCATGGGGCTCCGGATAAGATGGTGGATGGAGGATAGACGAACAGCGCTAGGCAATCAATTCGTGGGGCTCTAGACTCGATGGTGGAGGATGCATGAATGACAATCAATTCATGGGGCTCCAGATAAGATTTGAGGGTGGAGGATAGATGAACAGTGCTAGGCAATCAATTCGTGGGGCTCCAAACTCGATGGTGGAGGATGCATGAATGACAATCAATTCATAGGGCTCCGGATAAAATTTGAAGGTGGAGGATAGACGAAAAGCGCTAGGCAATCAATTCGTGGGGCTCCAGACTCGATGGTGGAGGATGCATGAATGACAATCAATTCATGGGGCTTCGGATAAGATTTGAGGGTGGAGGATAGACGAACAGCGCTAGGCAATCAATTCGTGGGGCTCCAGACTCGATATTGGTGGATGCATGAATGACAATCAATTCATGGGGCTCCGGATAAAATTTGAGTGTGGAGGATAGACGAACAGCGCTAGGCAATCAATTCGTGGGGCTCCAGACTCGATGGTGGAGGACGCAGGAACAACGCTAGGCAATCAGTTCATGGGGCTCCGGATAAGATTAGGTACTACTTGTACTTCTTCAATCTTTCATTTTCTCTTTTCATTGTTGTAAAAGAAGCTTCCCTGCTATGGAGAGCTAAATCCTCAGTTGGTTCTTCCTATGGGATACTTGATGTAAATACTTTCATATTTTTCTAATGATGTTTTATGTGTTCATTGTGCTATCAATACTTAATTCTAGTGTGCCTTTGCCTTGATCACGCAATTGCATGCTTAGTTAGGGTCACTTAACATTGGGAAATGGTTTGATCCTTAGAACCTGATATGGCGGGGCTAGCTTATCGTATTTTCACGAGACATCGGGGTACGGTAACTTAGTTTTTGGTATGTATGTCTTATTGCAGTTCTGGTTAAGTTTAGTCCAACAAGAGACATCTGAGGATGATGCTTGATCAGGATTAGGCTAAACATGCATGAGACATCGGGGTTTAGTATTCTAGGAGACAACATAGAATACAGGAACATTGTTAGGTAGAGAACATCCTTAGTAATATCAGTCCACCCTGTAGGAAGACCAACAAGTTGTCTATCTATCTTTACACACCAAACTTTTATCACAAGACACCTATTTACTGAACCATAGCTTTACCAAGTAAAACAAGTTCCCCGAGAGTTCGATACTCGGTATTCACTTACCGTTTTATACTACTTGAGCGATCTGGTGCACTTGCCGGTCGTTGACCAAGTTTATGGCACCATTGTCGGGGAACTTCTTTCTATTTGGAAAGTTTAGTTGAGTTTTAAGTGTTAATTTGTTATTCTTTTATTACTTGTGAATATTTGTTTGTGTTCATATTTGTTTTCTTCTTGAATTGGATAACCGTTGTTTCTGTCAGTGTTTTGTATGCATAGATCTCCTACAGGTAATCTAATTCCTCTGGACTTGGAAATTGAAGCCACTTTAAGAAGGAACCGAGCCGAAAGGAGAAGGAAATTGTTGCAAGACAGGACAGTAGCTTCCATTTTAGAAGAAGAGGCTCAATCCTCTGATTCTGCATCATCTTATTCACCGTCATCAAGGGAATCCACTCAGAGTTACCAGAAGCCGCTGTCATGGTTTAAGAACATCAACACAGGGTTACCCTTGAAGATTACTCAAGTAGTTCTGTGCCTCAATTCTTTACAAGTATTGTGTGGCCAGAAGTCCAAGCACATAACATAAACTATCCTCATTCTTTGATTCATCTGATACAGGGGAACCTATTTCATGGATTACCAAACAAGGACCCCTACGCACACTTAGTAACATACATAGAGTTTTGTAACATTGTAAAGATTGCGGAAGTACTGGACGATGCCATTAGACTTAGCTTATTTTCATTTTCTTTGGCAGGAGAAGCCAAGAGGTGGCTCCATTCATTCAAAGGCAATAGTTTGAAGACGTGGGAGGAAGTTGTTGAAAAATTTCTGACGAAATACTTCCCCGAGTCAAAGACTGTAGAAGGGAAGGCTGATATTTCATCATTCCACCAGTTCCCTGACGAGTCTTTGAGTGAAGCATTGGAGAGATTTCGTGGTTTGTGACAAAAGACTCCCACTCATGGGTTCTCTTAGCCAATTCAGTTGAACATGTTTATAGATGGGCTGAGACCGCAAACCAAGCAGTTGTTAGATGCTTTAGCAGGAGGGAAGATAAAGCTGAAGACCCCTAAAGAGGCAAATGAATTGATTGAGAATATGTCTGCTAGTGATCATGCTATCCTGCGTGATAGAGTGCATCAACCCACCAAGAAAAGCTTATTGGAGTTATCATCACAAGATGCTTTGTTGGCACAAAATAAGTTTCTCTCTAAGCAACTTGAAGTCTTAACAGAAACACTTAGTAAGTTCCCAACTAAATTGTCTACTGGTCAACCTTTACATTCTTCTATTTTGCAGGTTGCAGGTTGTACCATTTGTGGTGGTGCTCATCAATCAGGCCATTGCATTTCCATCGAAGAGCATAATCAGGAAGATTATTACATGGGAAATCAACAGAGGCAAGGGTACAACCAAGGAGGATTTTCAGGTTTCCAGCAAAGTCCCTAGAATCAACAAGAGCAATGGAAATCACACCCTGGCAATCAATTCAATAAGGACCAAGGTGAACCGTCCAACAGGCCACCTCAACAAGGGCCAAATCTTTTTTAGAGGACTACCAAACTAGAGGAGACCCTGGCTCAGTTCATGCAAGTGACCATGTCCAATCACAAGGGCACTGAGTCAGCCCTAAAAAATCTTGAGATCTAGGTGGGTCAACTGGCTAAGCATATAGCTAAGAAGTCATCCAGCAGCTTTGGAGCTAATACTGAGAAAAATCCCAAAGAAGAGTGCAAAGTTATTATGACAAGAAGCAGGAAGTTTATGGCAGCAGAGGATGAGGATACTATTGCTTTGAAGAAACAAGTTGTTTTTAAGGACACTACTGATAAAGGAAATGATGAGGCAAAATATGAGAGGAGTCAGTGGAGAGAAAAAACAAATAAGTGTCAATGAAAAAGAAATAGAGGGAGAAAAAGAAAAAGAAAAAGAAGAAAAATAAAAATTAGAAAAAAAATAAAGAAAATGAAAAAAGTAAGAATGAAAAAGCAAGAGAAAAGAAATAGCTTTAGATGAGGGAAAGGAAGTGCCATACCCTTTGGTACCTTCCAAGAAAGATAAGGAACACCACCTGGCAAGATTCCTAGACATTTTCAGGAAACTGGAAATAACAATGCCCTTTGGAGAAGCTCTACAACAGATGCCACTCTACTCAAAGTTTTTAAAAGACATGTTGACAAAGAAGCACAAGTACATTCACCAGGAAAATATAGTTGTGGAGGGTAATTGCAGTGCTGTGATTCAGAAAATCCTCCCACCAAAGAACAAAGACCCTAGGAGTGTGGCCATTCCTTGTTCAATAGGTGAAGTCACAGTGGGAAAAGCTCTCATTGACTTGGGAGCCAGTACCAATCTGATGCCACTTTCTATGTGCAGAAGACTGCGAGAGTTGGAAATCATGCTTACCAGGATGACTTTACAATTGGCTGACTGCTCCATCACCAGACCATATAGGGTAATTGAAGATGTTTTGGTTAGAGTAAAACATTTTACCTCCCCAGAAGATGTTATTGTAATGGATATCAGGGAAGATAATGACATTCCCTTAATCTTGGGAAGGCCATTTATGTTAACTGCAAGTTGTGTAGTTCATATGGGAAGAAAGAAACTAGAATTGGGATTTGAAGATTAGAGGATCAATTTTGATTTATTTGAAGAAGATAAGCCTGTGCCAGATCAAAATGTTTGCTTGCAGGTGAAGGAGGTTGAAAAAGAGGTCCTGAAGGTGAGGGACAAATATGATATCACCCATTGAGGTATATGCGTCATGCTAATGACGTTAAAAGAGCGCTTCCTGGGAGGCAACCCAGTTCTGATTTCTTTCACTTTGTTTTTCTTGCATTGCATAAGTTGGAACTTGCTTAATGATGATTGAAAAGGGGAATATCAGCTTGCACTAAATTATAGATATTGGGGTTTTTTTTAAAATTTTATGAGGAAGGGGACTGAAAATAACTTAGAGAAATTTTATTGAAAATAGTCCACTCACTGAGCGCAACACTTCAGTGTGCTAAGTGAGTATTGCTTGTGCTGAGCGCTCAAACCCCTTTTTCTCAAGCTGATTGGGCATGCTAAGCGAGCCATGAGTGAGCTAAGCCCAATTCGGTTCGGCCTATATTGGGCTAAGCGAGTGTCTAACTCGCTAAGCGCATCATGCTTTCTCGCTAAGCGCAGCACACCTGCGCTGAGCCCTATTCAATTCGGCCAATTCATTGGTTTAATTGAGCTAAAAATGACCAATTCACGCTAAGCCGAATTCTTTGCGGCCTGAATAGCACTAAGCGAGCAACTACTCGCTAAGCGCATGCACTCCTCAATATATAGGATGCATTATATTCGCTGAGCCAGCCCTGAATCCAGCTTAGCGAGAGTTGCAGGAATTAACATCTGCATTACTCACTAAGCACATTGCTTTGAGCTAAGCCCTACTAAAAAAAACATTTGAATTTCAATTTGGGCCCCGCGCGTCGGCCCTCTAAGTGACAACTTTGAGAAACCAAACGTCTCTCTCACTCGCTTATCACGCTGACTCGCTAAGCGAGTTTGTCAAAAATGGCTTAAGTTAAGTGTAACAACAGTTACACTTACACTTACCCAAAATTACAAAGCAAATTCCTGCAATCTCTCTCCCCTGCAAAATTTCACATTGCATATTAAGCTTCCATCTTGCATCCTTCTGCAAACATACTGTGAACATCTTCGATTCAAGTAAGTTCCTGACTTTACTTATGCTTCTTTCTATTGTTCATACTTTAGGATAGAAAACCTTAGGTTAAACAATTTGATTTTTAGGGTTAGATTGTAAGTAGAATAGATAAAAATTAGGACTGTGTTAGGAGTTCAATGTGTAGATAGTTGAGATAATATTGCATGTCTGATAGGGGCCTATTACAGGCCTAAAAGAAGAAGTTGAAATGCTTTCTTCTCTGTGTTTTTTCTGGAAAATGCGATGATCTCGCTAAGTGCGTCTGATCCACTACGCGAGTTCATCAAATCAGCTTGAATTTATGCATTTCTAGACGAACTCGCTAAGCCAGCATGGTTGCGCTAAGCGAGTTCATCTTTTTGTTGAATGTTGACCTTCTATATGAACATCGTGGCTAAGTGACATCTGGGTGAGCTAAGCCACTGAAAACTTCAATGATGACAAACTTGTGGCTAAGCGAGTGTTGTCTCGCTAAGCCCAGGTACCTTAGACAAATTTTTTATTGGCTGCCTCGCGCTAAGCCCAGCTTATCTGAGCTAAGCGCAATTCATTGTGGCAGTTATTGGGCTAAGCGAGTCTAATTCGCTAAGCCACCTAACTTAGTTAAAATTCTGAAATTTTGCTCGCACTAAGCGTAGCCCTGTTGGGCTAAGCGCTATTCAATGACGTTTGAATAAGGCTAAGCGAGCCATGCTCGCTAAGCGCACGTGTGAAGAAAATTTGTTCTGGGCTAAGCGAGTGTCTATCTCGCTAAGCCAATTATGCAGAACACAAATTTTCTATCATAACTCGCTAAGCGCGCTCCTGTTGCGCTAAGCCAGTGAGTTATTTTTCTAAAGGCGCACTAAGAAAGTTGTGTCCTGCTAGACGCCCACTGTCAGTTTTAGCTTTTATTTTCTGTATTCAAATTTTAATAAAATCTGGTCTAATAAATTGATGTTCTTCTCATTGCAGATGGCATCCAAAATGAGAAAAAGCTAAGCCTCCAAACCTCAAGCTCAATATGACACCAGGCGATTCCATTCATTGGTAGCTTGGAACAGATACACGGATAACATTCTCGGCCGGAATATCCTTCCGAAGAGAAATGTTCATATTTATCATACTGAGTTTGATGAGTTCAAAGCGGAGTTGGAGAGGCGTAATCTACACAAACACCTCACCAACCTCCAAGAGGGAAGCATTGGTGTGGCGATTGTCAAAGAATTCTATGCCAACTTGTACAACCCTGAGGATCCGTCGCCCAAGCAAGCAAGAGTAAGAGGACACTTGATCAAGATTGATGCAAACAACCTCAATGATTTTCTTGAGACACCAGTTGTGCTAGAGGAGGGGGAGACCCTACCCACTTACTCTAGATTTTGTAGGTTGAGGTCTAATCCTCAAGAGATAGAGGCTAGGCCGTGTATTCCCCGCAAGGGTTTTGTGTTGAACGCTGAAGGCCAACCATGGAAGCTCCTTAGGAAGGACTTGACCATATTGGCCCAGACGTGGAGTGTCCTATCTTACTCCAACCTAGCTCCCACATCCCACACATCAGATTTAAACATGGGTAGAGCTAGGCTGGTTTATGGCTTGGTAACTTATATGGATATGAACATTGGCGCCCTTATCTCGGATCAAATCTCTTCTATTGCTCAAAGTAACTCCTCTAGGCTCGGATTTCCAGCCTTGATTACTGCTCTCTGTAGAGCTAGAGGAGTTACTTCTGATAGTTTGACCTACGAGAGCCTGAGCCCGACCATTAATTTGGCCTACATTAAAAAGAACTGTTGGAATTTGGGTGATCTGACAATTAATTTTAGAGGGGCAAGGAAGGCAAGGGCAAGACCAACTGATGTTCCTTCTTCTTCTACTCCACTAGCTCCATCCACATCTGCAACACCAGAACCTCCAGGCCCATCTACCCAGGGCTCTCAGGATGTAGAGTCCATGCTTTAGAGTTTATTTCAGGGGCAGATTTTGATAATGTAGACCCTGTAGGATGTGGTTCTGCATATACCTATTATGTCAGTGGATCAGTTTTTGGAGAAGGTATCCTGGCCAAGAGCCCTACCTTCTCTTGTGAGGGAAGGTGGAGGTCCCAGTGCTCAAGTACCTCAGTAGGTAGAGGATGCATCTTCAGAGACCACAGTCCTTGAGCCATTTGTTGATGAGGCAGGCAGGTCACAGACGAGATAGGAGGTTGCTACTCCTGAGAGGACACCACAGGTTACAGCAGATCCACCCTCACCAGTGGTGGATCTATCTCATCCTCAGCAGGCAAAAGATCCTCCTACCTCAGTGCTAGAGATGCCAGATGACCCTGTCACACCAGTCCTGACACTAGCTACCACTCCTCCAGTCACTCCTATGTTACATCTTGTAGATGAGGAAGACACTCAGGATCAGGACACCCCGTAGTAGGACTAGTCACAAGAGTTTTAAATTCTTGTTCTTGTTTTTTTGATAAATATTATAATTATGATGCTTTTAGTACACTTGCTTTTTTTGTGATATGGGTTTATACTTATGTTTACATACTTTTGTTGTGGATAATTAGTATGCATGTCCTAAAGCATACTGTGCAGTTTAACTTGATTCTTTGAGTATGCAGTGCGAACATAATTATTTTTTTGAAATTGGTGTTGTGAGTTGATTCCATGAATGAATGAAGCATGTGTTAAATCATGAGTTTTGAATGAGCATGTATGTTAGATGAGAAAGAACAATAAAGTAGGCTCACAATTAGAAATGTTAGTGGACACATTGATTATGAAAGAAAAGCTTGAACCATAACCTAGTGAGAGTTTGAACTTAATTGTTGAGAGAACAACGAGCATAGAGCAATGATTTTTGTATCAATCTCTGAATTTTAGAATGAAATGCATGAATTTGGATATGATGAAGGCCATTGTTGTATATACAAGCCACTTGACCAAAAGCTTACCTATTTATCAATGATGATATCATTTGAACCCATCTTTAAGCTGAATTGTAATTGTCAAATTGAACCTTGAGCTTTGAATTGTCATCTCCATTTACCATGCTTAGGTTTTAGGAGAGCACATTGGTTTAAGATAATTTTTCCCCAAATTTGGGGGAGTTTGTTTGATGGTTAATTTTAAAGGTAAGAAACAATAGCACACACAACAAATTAATAAAATGTTTTATATGTTCAAACAAAAAAAAAGGGAATTCAAATAAGTGTGTGTGCTGTTAGAACAAAGTCAAGTGAAAGGATAATGAGTGAGCTAAGTGGATTAAAAAGACAAATTGGGTAATTCTAGGATTTGTGCTCTCTTAGAATTCAAGCTTTTGCATCCCAGAAAAATCAATACTTTTTTAGCCCAGCCTCATTACAAGCTAATAAAAGTCCTTCTGATTCAATTTGTGTATTTCCAACTTTATGGCAAGAGATGAACTACAAAGATTGGACCTCTTGTTAGTTGTTATTGTTAAATAGCTTAAACACATGTGCTTGAGTGAAACAGTGGCTGTGTGACTTTGGTTAAGAATCCTTCCATGAAATCTGTCTCTTGCCTAGCTTCATTTAGTTGTGTTGCTTACTAATATGTTCTTTCTCTGAAAAACTGCATGCCTTGTGAAAAGCAATTGATAAAGGCATTATGTTTCATTTGTTATCATGTGAATAATATTTTTTGAATCACACACCTTGGTACATAATCACTGCATGTTTTTATCACTTGAGGAGCAGTGAGTCGTTCTTTATTTGCTTGAGGACAAGCAAAACTGTAAATTTGGAGCAGTTTGTTAGTCGGTTAATACGACTAACTTTTGTGTAAGAAACTATTGTAAATTGTATACAACTCCTCCCATTTATGGTTCTTTTTGTAGTATTGTAATTACTTTTTTGTTAATATAGGTAATCAGTACTCAGTATCCCCAAATTTTGTGTATTTAATGATCATTCCATTTCAATTTCAGGTAAAATAGGCAAGATTGGCGAAGTGTAGAAATTGAAGATTTGCTAAGCCATTTCATCTACTGAGCGAGCAATCCGCTAAGCGCTACATCCGCTGGCTGAGCATAGAGAAGAATCTGGAAGAAGGATGAGCTATACAAGCGCGCTAAGGGAGATGCATCTCACTAAGTGCACCGCCTGCATCCTCCAGAATGAGCGAGAAGACTGACGCTAAGCCAAAAGCCACTTATGTGCGCTAAGCGAGCCATCTTGCGCTAAGCGCACGACCACCAGCAGGATTGCCTATTTAAAGCTAAAATTTCAAAATTGGAGGAGATGTGAGCTTTTTAAAGAATTGGCTTTTAGTTTTGGCTGTGGAGAGACTGAGAGATAGCTGAGCTTAACGAGGAAGCCATCTTGCAGAGCTTTGGATGAGATTTTGAGGGATTGTGAGTTTCTAGAGGTGGGGGAGACATCCCCACTACTTGTACTTCTTCAGTCTTTCACTTTCTCTTTCCATTGTTGCAAAATAAGCTTCCCTGCTATGGAGAGCTAAATCCTCAGTTGGTTCTTCCTATGGGGTACTTGATGTAAATACTTTCATATTTATCTAATGATGTTTTATGTATTCATTGTGCTATCAGTACTTAATTCTAGTGTGCCTTTGCCTTGATCATGCAACTGCATGCTTAGTTAGGGTCACTCAACATTGGGAAATGGTTTGATCCTTAGAACCTGATAGGAAGGGGCAAGTGTTGACTCCCCATTGCAGTTACTTTTTGCTCAATTATGTTTCAAGAGAATTTCAATGGGGGTTTACTGGAAAGTGCATCGGATCGTCAAGTATTTAAAAATTAAAATGGATGAATCCGAGTATCGAGCACAGGGAACTAATGTTAGCCTGAGTTAAGTTCAGAAATGAAGTATTGTTGAGAGAACATGTATGATTGCTAATTTCAAATAGAATTTAAACTAAACCTTTATGCTAAAAACTATAAAATGCAAGGTACGTAAAAGTGACAACAGCAAGTAGAAATGTTGGGTCTTTCTAACAAACAAGCTAATGCATATAAATATATTTCTCTTATCAATCATGCTCTTGTGTTCTATGTTGTAGCCTAAATTAATAAACCTCGATCCCTCGTCAGACCGATTCAATCCAAGCTTTGTCCTCAGATCCCTCTTGTTGGACTAGGCCCAATTTAGACGGCCCTCTTAGGTTTAGACTAACTTAAACTGAGTTTCATCCGCAGATCCCTCTTGTAAGACTAGACTCAGCTCAAGCAGCTTACGAAAGTTTAGCCTAACTTAGCCTAAGCTTCGTCCGCAGATCCCTCTTGTAAGACTAGGCCTAGACTAAGCAGCATTATTGTAACAACATAATTAAAACCAAAACTTAATCCGCAGATCCCTCTTATAAGACTAAGTTTCGATCCTGCTTCAATCAAGTTCTAAGGCAGCAGTACATTTCCCAATGCTAAAGTCACCCAACTATGCACACAAATGGATAATCAGACCAAAAGCATACAAACATTAAGCATTGAAGGAAGCATTGAACACAGAAAACATAATCAATTAGATATTAAGTATTTACATCAGTTGTTCAGTAGAAATCCCCAACTAGGGTGTTTAGCTAGCCATTACAAAGAAACCCTAACAATAAATGAGATTAAAAGCAGAGAATGATAGTTCCTTACACAAGAAGGGGGATTCCTCCTCCTCTTCTCAACAACTCACACTCACTCTCCAACTCACTAATCTCTCTCAAATTAGAAAACCTAGGTTTCCATGCTCAAGCTGCTCCTCTTGCTGCTTCTAGGGCTCTTTTCCCGAAATTGGCACTCTGGAATAGTGTGACAAGTCTGAGCAAAGAATATCAAAAGTGTCTCCCTACCTTAATTCTGCACAGAACAGGCTTTAAATAGGCTTTGAAATCGCGACGTTGCGCTTAGCGCCACCCTCGCGCTTAGCGCGAGTAAGTGGGTCTGGGCTTAGCACCAGTCTTGCGCCGAGCCTGGCCGAAGACACCTTCTACGCTTAGCACACTGATCTTGTGCTTAGCGCGCGGCCTCGATGCTGATGCTATGCTAGATTCTCCTTCGCGCTAAGCGTGCTAAATCTACGCTTAGCGGTGGATGCGCGCTTAGCCCCAACTGCCACTTTTTGCACTTCAAAACTTAGCCTCTTTTTCACCTGAAAATGCACAGATTTCATCATTAAATCCAATGGAAATGTTATGGAGACAACTTTAACCATAAAACAAGATTTATTTACAAGATTACTCCAAAATAACCATAAATTGGGGAACTATACAAGTTTTGGAAAATAAGTTTTATACAAAATTTAGTCGTATAAGGCGACTAACAAACTTCCCCAAATTTACAGTTTTGCTTGTCCTCAAGCAAAGAAAGAATAGCTCACTTGTCCTCAAGTGACAAAGACAGTGGTCAATCAAAAGAAAATGGTGTCTGATTCAAAAAAGGAATTCAACCATATGAATTGAATATCATGGAATGCTTAAATCAATTACTTCTCACAAGCATGCAACTTTTCAAAGATAGGAGCATAAGCATTAGAGTCACAGCTAAAATAAGCTAGTAAGCATGACAGAAATCAAGGAAAGATCATCAACCAAAACCTCACAGTCATTGTTTCACTCAAGCTCAAGTGTTTAGGCTTATTCCATCATAAACAACCAACACAAGTTCTAACCTTTGCATTTCATCATATCATACAGCAATGAACACACAAACTGAATCCGAAGGACTTTCTAGGCTTGTAATAGGGTTAGGCTGCCAACAATTCATGGTTTTTCTAGGATTCAAAAGCTTAGATTCTAGGAGAGCATTCATCCATAGAATAACCTTCACTTTTTCATTCATTCCTACCCCATACTTGCCCTTTATTGAGGCACTTAGCTTTCATTCATTGAATTACAACATACACACTTATTAACTTTATTTGTACTTACAGTTTTTTTAACACATAAAACATTATATACATAAACAGTGTGTGTATACTATTTTCTTTGACCATTTCAATCCTTACCCAGTGCCTCCTCCAAATTTGGGACAAATTTACCTTGATAATAACTCCCCCAAACTTGGGACAAATTTGCTTTGAACCTAGCTTCTATGGATGATGCTCTCCTACAACCTAAAACAAGGTAGCAGAAGATACAACTAAATAGGCTCCAGGTTCAATCAATTCATTCAGCTAAAACTGGGTGGAAGGGATAATTCATTCAAGCATATGGTCAGCTTTTTGGCTAAATGGCTATTCATAATCAAACATGGCCTTCATCATCCTCAAATTCATGCATCCAGTCCATACTTCAGAGATTCATGCAAAAATCAGTACTAAATGATAGTCGTTTATCTCAAAATTTAAAGATCACACTCTCACCTGGATACGGTTAATGCATTCCTTCACAATCAATCTGACAACCAACTAACATTTTCAAACATACTTCCAATCACATGCTCATTCTCTTCTAATGACTGCAAACTTGATCAACACAATCATCTAATCATCCCAATCCATTCAATTCATACATTTGCTCAGTCAAATCATTTTCAAACACTCATTTCATACCAAAAAAGCCACTGTATACAAAGTTCAATCAATTCACTGTTCAATCAAGCTTGTTGTACATGAAAACAAACAACTACACTACTGAAATTTAAATGCTGAAATTTAAAGAACTAAAACATAAAAGCTGAAATTTAAATGACATAAATCATAAAATAACTGAAAAATAAACTAAAGTGTTCAGAATGCAAAAATTTAAACGTCCTACTCCTCCTGTGGCTGGTCTTCATTCAAATCCAGTGTTGGAGCTACTGATGAATCCTGGATAGGCTGCTCCGACAACGTGACTGGTGCAGATGGTTGGGTCTCCTTAGGAGGTGCAGAGGATGGCTCATGTATCTAATCTGTGGAGGTACCCTCCTCCTGAGCCATGTGCACATCTGCTTCAAAATAAAAAGGCTCAGGAGGGGTGAACTTATCCTCCCTCTCTGCTGCTACTGCTGCTGGTGGCTCCTCAATATCACGCTCCTGGGCTGCAGAGGCCCCACCCCCTCCAAAAGAAGAAGGTTGGTCTCCTGGCCAGGCCACTTGAGCATCAAACTCCTCTATGCTCATAATGAAGGGCAAGCCCAAGCCTTGAAGGCTCTGCATAATAATGGATTGCCCCCTATGGATACTCTGGAGCATGGAGTGCAACATCTATGGTGTAAAAATGAAATCTGATGGTCCTGTAGAAAGAGGAGCTGGAAGTGGCATTTGTATCGGTGTAGGAGGAATCAATGGAATCTGAGTGGATGAAGAGGGGGGTATTGAAGAAGAAGGTGATGGTGCTTCTGATGGTGTTGAAGTGGAAGGGGCCTCAGATCTCTTACCCCTGGCCTTCCTAGGTCCTCTGAAGTTTACTATTGGATCATCAAGATTCCAACAGTTCTTCTTAATATATGCCAAATTAATGGCAGGACTTAATCTCTCATGGGTCAAGGAATCAGAGTGGACTCCCCGGGCTTTACATAAAGCATTGATTAGGGCAGGAAAGCCGAGCCTTGAGGATTCGTGCTGGGCCATGAGTGTAATCTAACTAGAAATGAAGGATCCAATATTCATATCCATCCTTTGTATAAGTGCATATACTAACTTGGCCCTATCTAAATTGATGTCAGAAGTATGAGAGGTGGGGGCCAAGTTAGAAAAAGAAAAGACACTCCAAGTTTGAGCAAGAGTAGTCAAGTTTTGATGCAATCCTACCCTGCAAGGGTATTGGATAGAAGACTCCAAGTAGATTGGGCCAGAGATCAAAGGGAAGGCCCTAGGGTTCTCACGAGCCTTAGGGTATATTTCGAGCCCCTGGGCTAAGTATGAGCCCGCTTATCTTTGTAAATATTATAATAGGGTTTTCCTTCATTTGGGCCTTGTATTTTGGCCATTCTAGTAGTATAGGGTTTTAGCCTTGTATTTCGAGACATTTTGAGTAGTCTTTGTAGTAGGGACTTTTTTGTATTTTCATGTATTTTGTCATGGGGGTGAGCTTAGCTATTATAGGGGGTGTGTAGCTAAGCTCTAGCTTCTCATCTCAAGGAGGTGAGCTTAGCTATTAGAGAGGTGTGTGTAGTTAAGCTCTAGCTTCTTTAGGAATCTTCTCAAGGAAGCTTCTCAAGGAGGTGAGCTTAGTTATTAGAGGGGTGTGTGTAGCTAAGCTCTAGCTTCTCAAGGAAGTTTTCTCAAAGAAGCTTCTCAAGGAAGTTTTCTCAAGAAAGTTTCTCAAGGAAGCTACCTAGTCTATAAATAGAAGCATGTGTAACACTTGCTGTAACTTTGATGAATGAGAGTCTTATGAGACACCACTCAAAGTTCAACTTCTCTCCCCCTTTTCCTCCTTCAATTTCGTGCTCCCCCCTCTCTCTTTCTTTTCCTCCATTGAAGCATCCTCTCCAAGCTTCTTATCCAAGGCACATTCTTGGTGACGAAGCTCCTTCTTCCATGGCTTATTCCCTAGTGGATGGCGCCTCCTCTCACCTCTTCTCCTGTATCTTCCATTGCATCTTCATGGTGTAAAATCACCATTGAAGCACCTCATTGAAGCTCAAAGATCCAGCCTCCATAGAAGCTTCACAAGCAAGCTTCCATCAAGTGGTATCAGAGCATAAGAGCTTCAAGTAGGTGCTCTTTAAACCTCCACTAATTTTCAGCTTTACCTTCTCCTCCATTGTTGTTTCTTCATTTTTCTCCATGTATCTCCTCACATGTCTTGTGCTAAATGTTGTTAACATGATTCTTTAGAGTTTCCACCTATTAATCTTGCTATAGAAGCTAGATTTGATTTTCTATGGTTCAAATTTCTTGTCTTGTTCTTGAACCATGAATTGTGTTGAGTTTAGGTTCCTTTGAGTTTTGTCTTGCTATTTTTTTGTGGCTGAAATCTAAACCATAAAATTCTTAGAAAAACATTAAAGTAGAAGAAAACCTCAAAAATCTAGAGTGACTTGTTCACCTATTGTAGTTTTGTCATAGAAGTCATGTCTAGTCATGAAACTTGTCACATAAGATTTCTTATGTTGTGCTGAATTTTATTTTTCTTGTTTCTTTGTCTGACTCATTTGTTCATGAGTGTATGAAACTCTTTTAGCCTCTTATTTGATTTGAGTCAAATCTTGCATGTTAATTAGTCCTTAACATATTCATGCAAAATTCTTAGAGAGTCTTTGATTGTGAACCTTTTCTTGAACTTTTAGGTTTCCTTATAATTGTGTCTATTGTGAATTTGAGTTTTGGTGATTGAATTGTTGGTAGAAATTTTGATCCTAAGTGAATATTGAACTTCTAAAACTGTGATAAACTAGCCTAGTGAGTTCAACATACATAGGAAGGTTGAAAGTAACCCCAAGGCAATCAATATTCCATGCTAAAAAAAAAATTGAAGTCTAAAATTGCTGGTGCTGGCAGCCTAGACATTTGAACTTGTAAAAATTATTGAGAATTGGTCACTGCGAATTTTGAGCTGAATTTTTTATTAAATTTTCTAGACATCTGGAAAAAAGTTACAAAAAAAGAATTAAGTGATTTGGATAAAAGTAAAAAAATAAGAAAAATCACACAAGTTGGTAGAAAAATTAGTATCCAGAAAAAAAAAGGGAAAGGGGAGTGTGGTTGTTGTTTTAGCTCAAAATTTATTCTATAATTGGTGCCTATTATATACCAATCTTAGTCTGAAAATTCAATTGAAAATTAGTGTGAAAAACAAGTGCCAAAGCTAGAGGTTTGTTGAGTCTTTTTTTTTTTAGTTTTTTTACTCTACTCTAGAGCCATTCTAAGTTTCTCTTTGAGTCCTAGCTTGCTCCTATGTCCTTTTCATTGCTTTAATTGTTGAATAATCCTTGAAAAACTGTCTTGTTAAAATTCCATTGGTTTAGCTTTCATTTCATTTTTTGGTCTTCGGTTATTGCTTGTCTCTTTGTTTCCTTGTTTGTGAGTTGCCATATAGGGAATTGGAAACGAGGATTGGTGCCATCCCTTGAAGAATTTGAGTCAAGAAGCAAGGGGCCAGCCACCTTAAGAGCTATTGGACTAAAAAGCACTCCAAATTGAGTGAATCACCAAAGAGAGAACAACCACAAAAATTGAGGACCTTTTGTAATTCTGTAGCTGCCAATTTACTTACCTTCATTGCTTTCAAATTTTGTAACAAGAAGGCCTTTCATTGGTAGTAAGTTGGGAGCCTCCAATAGGTCACCCTACTTCCATTTGTGTGTAATAATTTTAGGCAATTTTCCCTTAGGATTGTGAGTGTTTTGTTGGGAACCTTAAATGTGGTCATCCAAACACTCTTAGGATTTGCGTAGTTTACATTTCTTGCTTACTTTCATAGCTTATTTCCTTTACCTTCCATTGTCAAACAGCCTAGATAGCTAACCTTTTACCAATTAGTTTTTATCTTATCTTCCTGATCGAGGCCGTACCCGAATCAAATAAACATGAAAATGCAGTAACTAGGAAGTGATCCTAGGTCGTTTCCCAATGAGCAGTGACAAACCAAATGTTCATAATATACTTGCAGTAACAGTAATGATTGGGGGGGGGGGGGTTGGTTGTTTGGTAATTAAAGAGCAGAACAAGTAAACTGGAATACGAAACTACTAATATTAAAAACGGGTTGTTTCCTCTGATTCATAAGCCATTCTCTTATCCTGGGTTGTGGAGAATTCGTCCCTAACAGTCAACCACTTAATCCAACCCTATTTCAATTTACTAAGCGAAAATCAACTTAGGGTTTTCAATACGTGATTAGGCACCACATACACCAGTTAGCCCTTCGTCCATTAAGCATGAACGCAAGTTAGGCTCAGAGGCAATTAATCGAACACGAGGCGTGCACTGATTAATATTCACGAAATTGGGATAACTGGTGAAGGGAAAACTTCCAGGAAACCACAGTACAAGCGAAACCTCAAAGAGAGTTGGGCTTCGTCCTCAAAAGGAAACAACACCAGAAAATCTAGCCTTCCATGGATTCAAACAGAAAACGCAAATGAAGCATGAAACAGAAACGTAAATGAACAGAACATAAATGAACAAAAATGTAAATGAAATAGAAACGTAAATGAGAGTAGAAGAAGAAGCAAGAACGAAACTGTAATTAGAAGCAGAAAACGTAAAATTGCATTACGTGAACAGTAGCATCAAACAGAAAAACGAAAACCCTAAAACAAAAGCTCTGAATAATGAATAGCATAACAGAATGCCTTCACGAATCCCAAGGCTGCTATTTAAAAAGAGTCACTCAAAGTCATTGGGCCCTATTATAATACTCTGGCCCAAACCGAAATAAACACTGAACAACATAAAATAAAATTGCGAAATTTCCTAATTAGAAATTAACTAAGGTAAGCGCTGCTTTATTTGCCCTCTTCAAGTCCATAACCAAAATCCGGATTAAGCCCAATGTTTCATTAATTCCTGAAATTAGATTAAAAACATCAAATTAGCTAAATGAGCCCAAATAATAAAACTGCCTGATTAATTGACAATTAAGACCAATCAGTAATTAAAATGGTGCAAAAAGGGTTTAGAAAATAGAAGAAAATTATGGCACATCAAAACCCCCCATACTTAGCCTTTTGCACTCCTGGGCAAAATGAAACAAAGAACAAAATCCAAGGATATCAAAGGGAGACAAACAAAAACATTCACATATTTCTCAATGAACATCAAGGAATGAAAGGAATGGGTAACATCTAACATAAGGAGATCCAGAAAAACTTGGCAAGAATCTAAAATTGACAATCAACCCATAAACACAAGCACATGAGGATCAAAAGGTCTTTTAAGGTTGTAATGGGGCCAAGGACAAGGTATGGAAAAATATGGAATAAGTGGCTAAATCCCAAAGGGATAGAGGAGCAATGGGGAATAAGTGCATATTAAGAAAAAATAAGAAAATAAAAAGAAGTAAAGATAAAATTTAAACATAAAGAGTATAACCAAGAGTTTCATGATTCTTGTGCCATTTAAGATCTTATTCACTCAACTTTATTGCTTTTCTTTTTCTTTTTTTTTTCGAATTTTTTTTTTTTTTTTACTCTATAGCCTTTGAGAAACAACATTTGATTCAGCATGTCCAACATTTAACCAATATGCAGTGTACATCAAGTATGGCCCAAAATACATCATGAAGCATAGCCAACAAAACAAGTTATCCAATGAAACAAAAACCCCCCACACTTATTCCCAAAACAATTCCAAAGCTCCAAAATTCCTTAAGGATATGGTGATATCATGGTTTTTCACTTAAGGCTTGTAGTGAGCTTCAAAACAAGGAAAGGGAAACAAGGCTCAAAAGGGCTATCAAAGGAATTAATTCAAGGTAAGTGCATTTGGCTAGAAGCTTATAAGAACAAAATTGCCTCAATCATTTCCAAATATGCATGTGAATTAGGACGCATCAACAAGAATCAAGCCAAGGCTATTGTGCAAGCAATCAATGGGGCAAAACACACCAAATGATTATGATGATGGATGGCTCAAATTCTCACAAAGGTAAATTCATCACTTTCAAATTGAGCTTTCAAAACTATCATGACATGTAGAGAAGAATCAAGGATTTCAAGTCACAAAATGTCAAGAACTTTTATTTTCAAAACAATTACCCATTTCTTGAACATATCCTATAATTCAAAGAAAAACATGCAAAGTCGTACGTGCACACAAAATTGACCCAAAATATTAAACTAAAAATCCGATGAAACTAACAACATTAACAAATTAACACGACTAACAAATGATCAAAACCAACAAAACTAGCAAAACCAAAGAACACTCCCCCCCCCCCCCCCCCCATATACTGAAACAACACATTGTCCTCAATGTAGCACAATTAAAAGATTAAAAACAATTAAATCATCAAAGATAATCGGACAAGTGTAATAAAAGCAAGGAAGGAGATAGGAAAAGAAAAACTCCCTAAGTCATGGTGGAGCAAGAGTAGGGTGGAGTAAAGAAGTCTCTTCCACCACTACGTCCACTAAAGAAGGGTTCGTGAGGAATGGCTTAAGTCGATGTCCGTTGACCTTGAAGCTCTTGTTTGTGGAGTCGCTTTTGATCTCAACTGTACCATAAGGAAAAACATTAGTAACAACAAAAGGACCAATCCACTTAGACCTCAACTTACCACTCATGAGTCCAAGCCTAGAATTATACAATAACACTTTTTGCCCAACCACGAAGTCTTTTTTAACTATCATGCTATCATGGAACTTCTTGGTCTTTTCTTTGTAGAACTTGGCATTCTCGTAGGCTTCTAGGCGGATTTCATCTAACTCACTCAGTTGCAACTTTCTTTCCTCACCAGCTTGATCCATAGAGAAGTTGCAAGTCTTCACTGCCCAGTAAGCTTTGTGCTCAATTTCCACTGGAAGATGACATGCCTTTCCAAAGACAACCCGATAAGGAGACATTCCTATGGGTGCTTTGTAGGCAGTCCGATGTGCCCAGAGAGCATCATCCGGCCTGGTACTCCAATCTTTCCTGCTTGGCTGCACAATCTTCTCTAAAATTCACTTGATTTCTCGGTTAGAAATTTCTGCCTGTCCATTGGTTTGGGGGTGGTATGGTGTGGATACCCTGTGTACCACCCCGTACTTTTTAAGCAGGGCATGCATTGTCCTGTTGCAAAAATGGGTTCCTTGATCACTAACAATTGCTTTAGGTACTCCAAACCTGCAAAACAGATTCGACCTGACAAAGTCTACGACAACTTTGGCATCATTAGTTCTAGTGGGCTTGGCTTCGACCCATTTTGAAACATAGTCAACTGCAAGGAGAATGTAAACATAACCAAAAGAGACAGGAAAAGGACCCATGAAATCTATACCCCAGACATCAAACACCTCACAGAATAGCATAGGTTGCTGAGGCATTTGTTGTCGCCATGTAAGTGTATTTCCTGCTCTCTGACACTGCTCATAAGTGCTGCAGATCTTCCACGCATCTTTAAAGATGGTGGGCCAATAAAAACCACAATCAAGCACTTTACGAGCTGTCCTTTGAACACCCAGATGACCTCCCGGTGCGGAAGAATGACAGAACTGCAGGACTGAGTCAGTCTCATGATCTGGAATGCACCGTCTAATGACCTGATCACTGCACAATTTCCACAAGTAGGGGTCATCCCAAATAAAATGCTTAGCGTCAGTTTTAATTTTATCTTTTTGGGCCTTAGATGCTAAGGGAGGAAAAACAAAAGCAACTAAATAGTTGACAATATTAGCAAACCAGGGAGTAGAAAGAGAGTCAGAAATACTATATAGTATATACAAATGATAATCCTGGAAATCATCCCGAATAGGTGAATCTGCATCAGATATACGTTCGATCCAACTCAAATGATCAGCAACTAGATTTTGTGCTCCGCTCCTATCACGGATCTCTAAGTCAAACTCTTGGAGCCAGAGCATCCATCGGATCAACCTAGGCTTACAATCAGCCTTCTTCAACAAGTACTTTAGAGCTGCATGGTCAGTATAAACAATAATGCGGGTACCAAGCAAATAAGATCGAAATTTTTCAAGAGCAAAAACTATGGCTAGAAGCTCTTTCTCAGTAGTAGTATAATTCGCTTGGGCAGCATCTAAAGTCCTAGAAGCATAATATATCACCCTGAGCAATTTATCAATTTTCTGAGCAAGGACAGCCCCCAATGCATAATTTGATGCATCACACATAAGCTCAAAAGGGGCTGTCCAATCGGGTGCCTGGATGATGGGGGTGGTAGTCAACGCTCTTTTGAGGCAATCAAAAGCCTCTTTGCATCTGTCATTAAAGTCAAACTCCACCTCCTTTTGCAACAAGTTGGACAGTGGAAGGGCTACTTTGCTAAAATCCCTTATAAAGCGCCTGTAGAATCCTGCATGACCAAGAAAAGATCGCACCTCTCGCACAAAAGAGGGGTAAGGCAATTGTGAAATAACAGAAATTTTTGCAGGATCTACTTCAATACCCTTATTGGAAATAATGTGGCCTAAAACTATACCTTGCTCAACCATAAAATGACATTTTTCAAAATTTAGAACAAAGTTAGTTTCAATGCATCTATTCAAAACTTTTTCCAAACTATTCAAACAACCATCAAAAGAGGATCCATATACAGTGAAATCATCCATAAACACCTTCATGCAATTTTCTAAAAAATCACTGAAAATACTAATCATGCACCGCTGGAAGGTACCGGGCGCATTGCACAGGCCGAAAGGCATCCTCCTGTAGGCAAAAGTGCCGAAGGGGCAGGTGAATGTGGTCTTTTCCTGATCCTCAGGAGCAATAGTAATTTGCATATAACCAGAAAAACCATCAAGGAAACAGTAGTGGGATTTACCTGCCAGGCGTTCAAGCATCTGGTCAATGAATGGCAGGGGAAAATGGTCCTTTTTGGTAACCTGGTTCAGCCTCCTATAGTCAATGCAGACTCTCCAACTATTCTGCACCCAAGTAGGAATCAGCTCCTCTTTCTCATTTCTGATCACTGTGAGGCCAGTCTTTTTCGGGACTACCTGGACGGGACTCACCCATTGGCTGTCGGAGATAGGATAAATGATTCCAGCTTGCAAAAGCTTGGTTATCTCCTTCTTCACTACATCAAGAATCACCGGGTTGAGTCTTCTCTGTGGCTGTCTTACTGGTTTAGCTCCATCCTCTAAATTTATTTGATGCATACATGTGGATGGGCTAATACCAGGAATGTCCGCCAGGGTCCAGCCTATAGCCTTCTTATGCTTCTTGAGAACTGACAACAACTTCTCCTCTTGCTCATCAGCAAGGGAGGTAGATATAATCACTGGAAAACTCTTGCTATCATCCAAGTAAGCGTATTTTAAATTTGATGGCAGAGGCTTCAATTCTGGTGTGGTCGGCTGGACAGTGGTAGAAGGAGATGGTTTCTCAGCCTTTACCTCACAAAGAAAGTCGGAGGTATGTGTACTTCCTGAAACATGGTTAGTCCTATCTGACTCTATAAAATCAATCTCGAGAGGTAAAACACCACCACCAGACATGCAATCAATATCACTCTCAGATTCACTCTCAGCATCAAATTCAGACATATGATCAAGTACAATTTCAGACTCAATGCAAGAAGAGTGAGAAGCATGCAGATTAGAATAAAGATCAGTCATGTATTCATCAACAACATGGTCAATTATTTCAGCACGAAATACAGAAAGATCTTTAGATGGGTATTTCATAGCATCCAGAATATTAAAATGAACAGTTATATCACCAAATTCCATGGATAGTGTGCCTGCATATACATCTATCTTAGTTCTAGCAGTTTTCATAAACGGTCTGCCTAGAATGATGGGAACTGATCCTTGAGAAAATCCATCTTCCATATTCAAGATATAAAAATCAACACGGAAAATCAGTTCACCAACTCTAACTAAGACATCTTCTATGAAACCAACAGGATAGGCAACACTTCTATTAGCTAAATGAATTACCACATCAGTTGACTGCAAGGGACCTAGAGATAGAGAATTAAAAATCGACAGAGGCATAACACTAACAGAGGCTCCTAAATCTAGCATGGCATTGTCAAACTTACTATTCCCTATAATACAAGGTATGCTGAATGTACCTGGATCTTTGCATTTTTCAGGAATTTGAGGAACAGATTTACCAATCAATGCGGAGACATTTCTGCCCATGCTAATTCGTTCACTTCCTTTAAGCTTCCGCTTATTAGTGCACAGCTCCTTCAAGAATTTGGCATATCTTGGAATTTGCTTTATTGCATCCAACAGAGGTATGTTTACCTCTACTTTTCTAAACGTTTCCAAGATCTCTTTCTCTGCCTCTTCCATTTTTTTGTTGGAAACTGCTCTTGGAGGGAATGGAAGAGGGGGAATGTGCTGCTTCTGCAAATCAGAATTACCTGTGGAAGAAAATTCACCTGCACAGAAATTGTTAGGTAAATTTTTGTCATCACCTTTTTCTGGAGTAGAGTGAAGTTTGGCAGGTTCATTTGCAGATGAGGAAGGTGCTACGGGTTGAGGTCCTTGACACTGCTTTCCCGACCTCAATGAAATGGCACTGACATTTTTGGGATTTTGGACAACTTGAGAAGGCAGCTTGTCAGAATTCTGGGACTGTTGTTGATTCAATTGGGTAGCCAATTGTCCCATCTAATTGGTTAAGCTCTGAATGGAGGCTCTGGTCTCTTGCTGAAACTGCATGTTCTGTATAGTCATTTGCCTCACAAGTTATTCGAGGGAAGGTTGTGGAGGGGCCTCAACTGTTGGTTGTTTCTAGGGTTGTTGCTGTTGTTGGATTGGTGGAGGAATGTATGGTCTGCTTGGGCCAGCAGCATTTTGGAACGAAGGAGCAGGTTGCTGTTGTTGTTGCTGAGGGCTGGACCATCTGAGGTTAGGGTGATTCCTCCATCCAGGGTTATATCTGTTGCTGGAGAGGTCATAATTGTTCTGCTGTGGTTGATTTTGCTGTTGAGGTTGAGGAGGTCTATTGTAAATATTTACAGCATAAGCTTCAGGCTGCTCAATTGCTCCAGGTTGCTGCATGGAAGGGCAAAGGTCTGTATGGTGGTCAGTAGAGGAGCACAAACCACAAACCCTTGCGAATGGTACAGATTTCTGATTCAAGGCCAGCTGGGTTACCAAGTTAACCAATGCATCCAGTTTGCCTTCAAGCTTCTTAGTTTCAGATGATGCAGATGGGTTTGTAGCTACCTCATGCACTCCTCTAATGACTATGGCATCATTTCTGGCGCTAAACTGCTGGGAGTTGGAAGCCATCTTCTCAATTAAATTTTTGGCTTCAGCAGGAGTCATGTCTCCAAGGGCTCCACCACTAGCAGCATCTATCATACTTCTCTCCATATTACTGAGTCCTTCATAAAAATATTGGAGAAGAAGTTGTTCTGAAATCTGATGGTGGGGGCAACTGGCACATGGTCTCTTAAATCTCTCCCAGTACTCATACAGGCTCTCTCCATTGAGTTGTCTAATACCTGAGATATCCTTCCTGATGGCTGTGGTCCTGGAAGCAGGGAAAAGTTTTTCTAAGAATACTCTCTTAAGGTCATCCCAGCTCGTGATGGACCTTGGAGCAAGGTAATACAACCAGTCCTTTGCCACTCCCTCTAATGAATGAGGAAAAGCCTTCAGAAATATGTGATCCTCTTGGACATCTGGGGGTTTCATGGTGGAGCAGACAATATGAAATTCCTTCAAATGTTTGTGCGGGTCTTCACCTGCAAGGCCATGAAACTTTGGAAGCAAATGAATCAGTCCAGTTTTAAGAACATATGGGACATCCTAATCAGGGTATTGGATGCACAAGCTTTCGTAGGTGAAATCAGGTGCAGCCATTTCCCTTAGAGTCCTCTCACGGGGTGGAGGTTGTGCCATGTTCTCAGAATGTGCAAAATCAGAATGCTCAAAATTATAATGCTCAAGATCAGGATGTTCAAATTCACCAATAACAGAATGCACAGATTCACCAGTAATGGAATGCTCAGAATGATCAAAAGGTATAAAATGATGCCTAACTAATCTATGAAATGTCCTATCTATCTCAGGATCAAAGGGTTGTAAGTCAGATGGATTGCCTCTAGTCATACACTACATTCAGCATGCACATAACTAGTTGTCTTATCATGTAAATAAAGGTGTAGGTTTGAACTACAGCTACCCTCAAATGATATCCAAATGACTTGAAATTTTGTGAGCAACCTTATAAAATGGTGAGAAGATAGCACAAAAAATTTCAGACAAAAATTCAAAGGCTAACTATGAAAGCTAAAAATGGTAAGTTAAGAAAAATAAGTGAATAAAACTTGAAAAATAAAAAACTTTTCCTACGGCTGGCTGCCACGGCGTAGGAAATTTTTTTCTACCCCAAATGCATATATAATAATTGCGATTTTGATAACCGGAGCAAAAGTTATGGCCGTTTGAAGTTTTGACAAACACAAAATTTGCTAGTTTTTTGGAACTTTCAAAAATGACCAAACTAAAGGCTCTAGCTATTTTTCTCACAAAATATGGATTAAAAGAAGTTACCACAAAAAAAATTCAGCCAAAAATAACAACCCTAGCTACTAAAACAAAAAATCTCATATAATTCAGCATGGGTGGTCGCTAAAATCCGTCTCTAATTGATTTCTACTACTACTCTGTTTTTGCCGCAAGCACAATCTTCACAGCAAAACACCCAAGACTGAAACAAGGGAAACGCTTAATGGGAAAACTGAAATAGAACACACATTAAACAAAATACTAGGACACTAAACAACACTAACACACATACTAACACAATACTAACAATTAAGCATAAAACACGAAAGGATTAAACACACAACACTAGCTAGCTATTATGAACCTTTGGACACTGCTCCCCGGCAACGGCGCCAAATTTGATCAAGGCCGTACCTGAATCAAATAAACATGAAAATGCAGTAACTAGGAAGTGATCCTAGGTCGTTTCCCAACGAGCAGTGACAAACCAAATGTTCATAATATACTTGCAGTAACAGTAATGATTGGGGGGGGGGTTTGGTTGTTTGGTAATTAAAGAGCAGAACAAGTAAACTGGAATACAAAACTACTAATATTAAAAACGGGTTATTTCCTCTGATTCAGAAGCCATTCTCTTATCCTGGGTTATGGAGAATTCGTCCCTAACAGTCAACCACTTAATCCAACCCTATTTCAATTTACTAAGCGAAAATCAACTTAGGGTTTTCAATACGTGATTAGGCACCACATACACCAGTTAGCCCTTCGTCCATTAAGCATGAACGCAAGTTAGGCTCATAGGCAATTAATAGAACACGAGGCGTGCACTGATTAATATTCACGAAATTGGGATAACTGGTGAAGGGAAAACTGCCAGGAAACCACAGTACAAGCGAAACCTCAAAGAGAGTTGGGCTTCGTCCTCAAAAGGAAACAACACCAGAAAATCTAGCCTTCCATGGATTCAAACAGAAAACGCAAATGAAGCATGAAACAAAAACGTAA
Source organism: Glycine soja (assembly GCF_004193775.1). NCBI lineage: Eukaryota > Viridiplantae > Streptophyta > Magnoliopsida > Fabales > Fabaceae > Glycine > Glycine soja. Next base: position 33,995,748 of record NC_041012.1, on the reverse strand, counting down.
ATGAACAGAACATAAATGAACAAAAATGTAAATGAAACAGAAACGTAAATGAGAGTAGAAGAAGAAGCAAGAACGAAACTGTAATTAGAAGCAGAAAACGTAAAATTGCATTACGTGAACAGTAGCATCAAGCAGAAAAACGAAAACCCTAAAACAAAAGCTATGAATAATGAATAGCATAACAGAATGCCTTCACGAATCCCAAGGCTGCTATTTAAAAAGAGTCACTCAAAGTCACTGGGCCCTATTACAATACTCTGGCCCAAAACGAAATAAACACTGAACAACATAAAATAAAATTGTGAAATTTCCTAATTAGAAATTAACTAAGGTAAGCGCTGCTTTATTTGCCCTCTTCAAGTCCATAACCAAAATCCGGATTAAGCCCAATGTTTCATTAATTCCTGAAATTAGATTAAAAACCTCAAATTAGCTAAATGAGCCCAAATAATAAAACTGCCTGATTAATTGACAATTAAGACCAATCAGTAATTAAAATGGTGCAAAAAGGGTTTAGAAAATAGAAGAAAATGATGGCACATCACTTCCACACTTCTTTTATTGTTTATTTTGGCTAGTTTAAACCATAGTTTTTTTTTTACCTTTTGTTTTCAAACCCCCAACAAGAAAGAACCACAACTTAGGAACCAACATGAGTCATCATTCAACTAGTGTTAATGGTGAGGGTACTAGTCATAAGGACCTTCTATCTAGAATCTTAGATGAGTTAAGTTCCCTCAAGTTATGGAAAGAAAAACAAGAGAGAAAAGAAAAAGGAAAAAAAAGAGTGGAAGAAATAAGTCAAGATGAAAAATAGAAAATAAGGGAAGAAGAAAGAAGGAAAATACTAAAATAGTTCAGAAAAGAAAAACATGCCTCCTATAGTAGTCATAACTCTTGCAAGAGCCTAAGTGAAGAACTTCGTGACTATTATGAAGGAAGGCATAGGTCACATCTTAGACCTCACTCCCATAGGAGAGAAAGGGAAAGAAAGCCTCAAGAGGCTAACATTAACCTCCTATACTTCCATGGGAAAGACAATGTAGAGGCTAACTTAGATTGGGAAATAAGGGTAGAGCAACAACTTAAAAGGAAGTCTACTTCAAAATCTTATGGCTCTCACTCTTATCCAAAGAAAGACCAAGGTCAAGGCATCTTAGAGGTGACACCTTCTAAGCCCAAAGATAAAAAGGGGAAGACAATAGAAAAGCAGCCCCTTAAGGCTAGTATGCAAGAGAAGACTAGCTCCATAAAGTGCTTTAAATATCTTGGAAGAGGACACATTACTTCTCAATGCCCCACTAAGAAAACCATGATTATGAGGGACCAAGACATTTATAGTAGCCAAGATGAGGCTACTACGTCACCTTCCTCTAGTGAAAATGAAGAAGCAAAAGGGGAAGAATCTAGTGAAGAAATCTACCCCCAAGAAGAAGGACAACCTTTAATGGTTAAGGAGGAGTGTAAGGAGGTAAGTGTCTCCTCCAAGAGGTTAGCTAAGAAGGAAAGTCATTTTGAAATAAAGACAAATAATAAAGAAACTTTCCCTCTTAGACAACCTCCACATCTTCTCCTTTGTAAAAAGACACTTGTTAGCACTGCCACACCTCTTGGGCTTCAGGTTATTCCTCAAGTAAAGGAGTTGTTGGATGAGGGTTTGGTTCGTAAGAGCTTAAATCCTTGTGCTTTCTTGGTGCCCAAAATAGGTATTATTAGGCACCAAATCCCTAAAATAAGTGATATGATGAATGTGTTGAGTGTTGCAACCCTCTTTTGTAAAATCAGTCCTGCACCTAACATCTTCATGATTCATGTACATAGGGACTCATTAGGTAGGTTTGTTCTTATTTTTGGTTTTAATACAAACTTAGGTGCTCATATGGGACACCTTAGGTTTGTCGTATTTTTTTGTAGGAATAATCAACATGAAAATACAGAAAAAGGTGCGCTTTATTGCATTACTTTCCTTAAATTTTTAAATAGTGATCCAGGGGTTCCCACGGACCTTGAGAGAATAAAGGTCATTTTTGATTGGCCCACTCCACCAAGTATAAGGGAAAGCTGGGGCTGCAATGACTTAACAAACTTTTACAAAAGGTTTGTCCCATATTTTTCTATACTTGTAGCACCACTCATTGAGTGGGTGAGGAACCATGTTCCCTCATGGGAAGATGTCCATGAAAGGGGTTTTCAGACCTTACCCTACTCTAACTTACCCAACACCATTAATACATATGTTTTTATTCTTTTTACAGGTGTCGAGGGAAGGAGCCCAGAGTATGAAGAACCTCAGGATTTTAGGTCAAATCCTTTCCAAGGTCGAGGGAATGATGCAATCCTACCCCGCAAGGGCATTGGATAGAAGACTCCAACTAGATTGGGCCAGAGATCCATGGGAAGGCCCTAGGGTTCTCATGAGCTTTAAGGTAGATTTCGAGCCCATGGGCTAAGTATGAGCCCGCTTATCTTTGAAAATATTAGAATAGGTTTTTCCTTCGTTTGGTCCTTGTATTTTGGCCATTCTAGTAGTATAGGGTTTTAGTCTTGTATTTCGAGGCATTTTGAGTAGTCTTTGTAGTAGGGACTTTTTTGTATTTTCATGTATTTTGTCATGAGGGTGAGCTTAGCTATTATAGGGGGTGTGTAACTAAGCTCTAGCTTCTCATCTCAAGGAGGTGAGCTTAGCTATTAGAGAGGTGTGTGTAGCTAAGCTTTAGCTTCTTTAGGAATCTTCTCAAGGAAGCTTCTCAAGGAGGTGAGCTTAGTTATTAGAGGGGTGTGTGTAGCTAAGCTCTAGCTTCTCAAGGAAGTCTTCTAAAAGAAGCTTCTCAAGGAAGTTTTCTCAAGAAAGCTTCTCAATGAAGCTACCTAGTCTATAAATAGAAGCATGTGTAACACTTGTTGTAACTTTGATGAATGAGAGTCTTGTGAGACACAACTCAAAGTTCAACTTTTCTCCCCCTTTTCCTCCTTTAATTTTGTGCTCCCCCCTCTCTCTTTCTTTTCCTCCATTGAAGCATCCTCTCCAAGCTTCTTATCCAAGGCACAATTTTGGTGGCGAAGCTCCTTCTTCCATGGCTTATTCCCTAGTGGATGGCGCCTCCTCTCACCTCTTCTTCTTTATCTTCTGCTGCATCTCCATGGTGGAAAATCACCATTGAAGGACCTCATTGAAGCTCAAATATCCAGCCTCCATAGAAGCTTCACAAGCAAGCTTCCATTAAGATTTTCCTTAAAATCTTCAAAGGTAGTCCGTCTGAATTCAATTCAAATCCCTTGCCTAGGATTCACAAGCAGGCTGCTAACTCTTGCTGATTTGGCCTTAGCAAAGCAAATCTTGCATATGCCGAAAGACTTTATCCTTCCTCTATAACCACTGGTGATTCCAAACGAGAGTTGAGGGCAGCTGAGTCAAATGGAATCCATTGCCCCCTAACTTTGACCTCTTTTGGTGACTTGTCTTCATGATCATAAACATTTGCATAAAACTCCTTTACAAGTGCCACATCTATTCTCCCCTCTTCCAAATTCGCGATTTTCTTATGCTAGTTCCTCCTGTTTAACTCCCTTTGAAATTCCTCAAAGTCATTGAACGACAATTGCACATTCCTTTCAGGAATGATCTTTCTGCCGAAGATATTGTTTGTGTAATGATCCCATGCTTCAGGGGAAGAAAATTTGTGTCTATCATATCTGATCTGAGAAGATGAAGAAGCAAGGGACTTTCTTTTCTGAGATGCCATCTGCAAAATATAAGACAAAACACAAGAGATTAGTACAAGTTATTTTCAAAAAAACAGAAAAATAAAACTGAAATTTTGACTAGGCGCTTAGCGCAGCATGCTGAGCTTAGAGCGCCTTATGAAATTTTACTCAAGCGCTAAGCGCAGCAAGCTGGCGCTTAGCTCGAAGACACAGAAAACATTTTTTCTGCAGAATAGGCTTAGCGCACAACTGAGCTTAGCCTAAGTCTACAATTTTAGAAACAGTAGAGGACTGGAGCTTAGCGCAGCATGCTGGCGCTTAGCTCAGCCTCAAGAGAAAGACATTCAGGCTTAGCGCACAGGGCGTGCTTAGCCTGACTATATAAACTTAAAAGATAGTGAGGGAGTTGAGCTTAGTGCAGTAGGGCGCTTAGCTCAACACACAACAAGGGCTTAGCGCACTGACGCGCTTAGCCTTATTACAAAGGTAAAGAATGTGAATCTGCAATTAGAATTGTTAGTCAATAGATAGGTTGATTGAGAAAGAAAAGCTTGAACCATAATCGGTGAGAGTGTGATCTTAAACTGTGAGTGAACGACTAGCTTTGAGTGATGGCCTTTGCATCAATCTCTGAAATCTAGAATGAAATGTATGAATGAGGACATGATGAAGGCCATGATTGTATATATACAAGCCAATTGGACAAAAAGCTTACCTTGAATGATAATTGTATCCTTTGCACCCTTTGTGAGCTAAATTACTTTTTTTTCAAAAATTCAACCCTAAACTTGAATGAATATCTCCAGATACCTTGCTTAGATTCTAGGAAAGCATATGGTTCAAGACAAATTTACCCCAAATTTGGGGGAGTGGAGTTGATTGGGATGTAAAGAAAAAGGTAAAACATCAGCACACACAATAAATAAGTTGTGTGTTAAAAAAAAGAGAGAAGACGAAAAGAAATCAAAGAAAATGTGTGTTATTGTAATAAGGTCAAAAGCAAATTAAAGTGAGAGGCTAGTGAGTAAGCTAATTGTATTGAAAAGATTACTTGGATAAGTCTAGGATTTGTGCTCTCTTAGAATCTAAGCCTTTGAATCCTAGAAAAACCAATGATTTTTTGTAGCCAAGCCTCATTAAAAGCCTGTGAAAGTCCTTCTGATTCTGTTTATGCATTCCTGACTTGATGACATGAGATGAAGTTCAAAGACTAGACCTCTTGCTAGTTGTTATTAATGAATAGCTTAAACACATGTGCTTGAGTGAAACAGAAGCCGTGAGACTGTGGTTTAAGTTGCTTTCCTTGATATCTGTCTTATGCCTAACTTCATTTAATTCTATAGGTTACATTTTAGAGAGAAGACGAAAAGAAATCAAAGAAAATGTGTGTTGTTGTAATAAGGTCAAAAGCAAATTAAAGTGAGAGGCTAGTGAGTAAGCTAATTGTATTGAAAAGATTACTTGGATAAGTCTAGGATTTGTGCTCTCTTAGAATCTAAGCCTTTGAATCCTAGAAAAACCAATGATTTTTTGTAGCCAAGCCTCAATAAAAGCCTGTGAAAGTCCTTCTGATTCTGTTTATGCATTCCTGACTTGATGACATGAGATGAAGTTCAAAGACTGGACCTCTTGCTAGTTGTTATTAATGAATAGCTTAAACACCTGTGCTTGAGTGAAACAGAAGCCGTGAGACTGTGGTTTAAGTTGCTTTCCTTGATATCTGTCTTATGCCTAACTTCATTTAATTCTATAGGTTACATTTTAGAGAGAAGACGAAAAGAAATCAAAGAAAATGTGTGTTGTTGTAATAAGGTCAAAAGCAAATTAAAGTGAGAGGCTAGTGAGTAAGCTAATTGTATTGAAAAGATTACTTGGATAAGTCTAGGATTTGTGCTCTCTTAGAATCTAAGCCTTTGAATCCTAGAAAAACCAATGATTTTTTGTAGCCAAGCCTCATTAAAAGCCTGTGAAAGTCCTTCTGATTCTGTTTATGCATTCCTGACTTGATGACATGAGATGAAGTTCAAAGACTGGACCTCTTGCTAGTTGTTATTAATGAATATCTTAAACACATGTGCTTGAGTGAAACAGAAGCCGTGAGACTGTGGTTTAAGTTACTTTCCTTGATATTTGTCTTATGCCTAACTTCATTTATTTCTATAGGTTACATTTTATTCTTCTCCTTGAATAATTGCATGCTTTGAGAAAGACAAGTGATGAGGGCATTTTGCTTCATTCTTCTATCATGGAAGAAGGATGAGTTGTGCATGTTCGCTGAGTGAGGGTTCATTCTGCTAAGCGCACCGCTTGAGTCCATCCACTGAGCGAGAAGGCACGCGCTAAGCCGAAATTCACTAATGCGTGCTAAGCGGTTTAGAGTTGCGCTAAGTGTGCAAGCACGAACAAAGAAACCTATTTAAGCCTGAAATCAGATTTTGGAAGAGGAGTTTGGCCTTTTCCTGAAGCTTCTACATGTCTAGAGGTTTCTAGAGAGAGAAAGGTCCAAGTTCCAGAGAGTTTTGAGATTTTGCTGTGCAAAGACCCGCAGAGAACCGAGCTTGAAGAGGAAGTCATCCTGAGAGCATGAGATGAGTCTGTGAGCGACTGTGAGGTTTTAGATGTGGAGGAGACATCCTCATCACTTGTATTTCTTCAATCCTTCATTTTTCTCTTCTCTTTGGTGTAAAGGAAGCTAAATCCTATGTTGGTTCTTCCTTGTAGGTACTTGATGTAAATACTTGTATATCTATTTAATGATGTTTTGTGTGTTCATTGTGCTATCGAAACTTCATTCTAGCATGCCTTTTCCTTGATTGCGTAGATGCATGTGTTGTTAGGATCATTCAACAATGGAAACTGGTCTGATTCTTAGAACTTGATAGGATGGGGCTAGTTTATCGTATTATCACGAGGAATCGGGTACCGTAACCTTGTTGTTTGTATGTTTGTCTTAATGCGGTTTTGGTCGAGTTTAGTCCAACAAGAGGAATCTGAGGACGATGTTGGATCAAGATTAGGCTAGTCTATCATGAGGAATCGGGGTTTAGCATTTCAGGAGACACCATAGAACACATGAGCATTGTTAAGCAGAGAATATCCTTTTAACATCATGCACCTATTAGGAAGAACAAAATGTTGTCTGCTTGTCTTTACGCATCATTACTCACGTGATTTTCCTTTTATTAGTTAGTTTACATACCTGTGCATAATCCACACATCTCTTTTCTTACTTGACACCTATTCACTGAAGTAGCTTTACCAAGTAACACAAGTTCCCCGAGAGTTCGATACTCGGCTCTTACCGTTTTATACTACTTGCCCGATCTGGTGCACTTGTCGCGATCGAACAAGTTTTTGGCGTCGTTGCCGGGGAACTTCTTTCTATTTGGAAAGTTAGTTTAGTCCTAGGCGTCTATTCTTTATTCTTTGATAAACTGTGAATATTTACTTTCAATTCATATTTGTTTTCCTCTTGAACTGGATAACCGCTGTTTTTGTTAGTGTTTTATATGCATAGATCTCCCACAGGAAATTTAGTTCCTCTGGACTTGGAGATTGAAGCTACATTGAGAAGGAACAGAGTCGAGAGGAGAAGAAAATTACTGCAAGACAGGACAGTAGCGTCCATTCTTGAGGGAAAAACTCATTTTTATGATTCTTCATCATCTGATTCACCATCATCAAGGGAATCTGCAAACTATTTGCCAAAGCCGTTTCCATGGCAGATGAACACCAGCAGAGAGTTACCCTTGAGAACTATTCAAGCAGTTCAATGCCACAATTCTTTACCAGCATTGCACGTCTTGAAGTGCAAGCTCACAACATAAACTACCCTCATTCTTTGATTCATTTAATACAGGGGAACTTATTCCAAGGATTACCAAATAAGGATCCCTATGCATATTTGGCAACATTCATTGAAATTTGTAACACTGTAAAGATTGCAGGTGTGCCAGATGAAGCCATTAGACTTAGTCTATTTTCATTTTCCTTGGCAGGAGAAGTCAAAAGGTGGCTCCACTCATTTAAGGGTAACAGTCTGAAAATCTGGGAAGAAGTTGTTGAAAAGTTTATGAAGAAATATTTCCTAGAGTCAAAGACTGCGGAAGGGAAAGCTGTAATCTCCTCATTTCATCAGTTCCCCGACGAGTCCTTGAGTGAAGCGTTGGAGAAGTTTAGAGGTTTATTGAGAAAGACTCCCACCCTTGGGTTCTCTGAGCCAATTCAATTGAATATGTTTATAGATGGGCTGAGACCACAAACCAAGCAACTGTTAGATGCTTCTGCAGTGGGAAAAATAAAGTTGAAGACCCTTGAAGAGGAAACTGAGCTAATTGAGAATATGTCAGCCAGCGATCATGCTATTCTATGCGACAGAGTTCATCAACCCACAAAGAAAAGCTTGTTAGAACTATCATCACATGACGCTTTATTGGCACATAATAAGTTGCTTTCTAAGCAACTTGAGATTTTAATAGAAACACTTGGTAAGTTACCTACTAAGCTGTCTATTGGTCAACCTACACATTCTTCTGTTTTGCAGGTTACAGGTTGTACCATCTGTGGTGAGGCTTATGAAGCAGGCCAATGTATTCCCATTGAAGAACACACTCAAGAAGTTCACTATACGGGAAATCAACAGAGATAAGGATATACTCAAGGAGGATTTTCAGGCTTCCAACAAGGTCCTTATAACCAACAAGGACAGTGGAGATCACATCCTGGCAATCAATTCAACAAAGACCAGGGTGGACCTTCTAACAGGCCAATCCATCAAGGGCCTAACATCTTTCAGAGGACTACTAAGCTGGAGGAGACCTTGACTCAGTTTATACAGGTAACAATGTCAAATCATAAAATCACCGAGTCAGCACTGAAAAACCTTGAGGTTCAAGTGGGACAATTGGCCAAGCAGATAGCTGAAAGTCATCCAACAGTTTTGTGGCGAATACAGAAAAGAATCCCAAGGAGGAATGCAAAGTTGTGATGACAAGGAGTAAGAGGTTTGTGGAGGCGAAGGATGAGGATAGTGTCATGCCCAAGAAGAAAGCTGCTGAAAAGAAAGGTATTGATGATGAGAAAGATGATGTGAGAGGTGAAAGCAATCAGGAAAAAGAAAAACAAATAATGGTCAAGAAAAAGAAAGTAAATGACCAAGAAAAAGAAAAAGAAGCAGAAAAAGAAAAAGAAAATAAAAAATTGAAAAAGATGAAAAAAATAAGAATGAAGAGAGGAGTAGAAGTGAACAAGCTAGAGAGAAGAAGAGAGAAAAAGTTGTGAATGAAGGTGCGGAAGTACCATATCCTGTGGTACCTTCCAAGAAGGAGAAGAACCACCATTTGGCGAGATTTTTAGATATTTTTAGGAAACTGGAAATAACCATGCCCTTCGGAGAAGCTTTACAGCAGATGCCACTCTACTCCAAATTTTTAAAGGATATGTTTACAAGGAAACACAAGTATATTCACTAGGAAAACATTGTTGTGGAAGGAAATTGTAGTGTTGTGATTCAAAAGATCCTTCCACCCAAGCATAAAGACCCTGGGAGTGTAACCATTCCTTGTTCAATTGGAGAAGTTACTGTGGGAAAGGCTCTTATTGACCTGGGAGCCAGTATTAACTTAATGCCACTCTCCATGTGCAGAAGGTTGGGAGAGTTGGAGATCATGCCCACTAGGATGACTTTACAACTTGTTGACCGCTCCATTACCAGACCATATGGAGTAATTGAAGATGTGCTAGTTAGAGTAAAACATTTTATCTTCCTGACAAACTTTGTGGTAATGGATATCTGTGAAGATAATGACATTCCTGTAATTTTGGGAAGGCCATTCCTGTTAACTGCAAGCTGCATAGTGGATACGGGGAGAAAGAAGCTCAAGCTGGGCTTTGAAGATCGGAAAATTGATTTTGATTTATTTGTTGAAGACAAGCCTGCTCCAGAACAAAATGTTTGCTTACAGGTAATGGAAGTGGGTAATGAGGTTCTGGAAGTAAAAACCAAAACGTGATTACGCCCATTGAGGTAAAAGCATCAAGCTAGTGACGTTAAAGAAGCGTTGTCTGGGAGGCAACCTAGCTTTAATTTCTGTTATCTTTGTTTTTCATGCATTGTATCATATGGAACTTTCTTAAGGAAGGGACTGAAAAGTAACTCAGAATTTTTTTTCTGAAAAATAGTCCTTTCGCTAAACGCAAGCCTCAGCTAAGCGCATCTTTGGTTATGCACTAAGCTAAGAGTTTCTGGCACTTAGCGCTTAACCCTTGCATCTTAGGCTGATTTGGTCCACTAAGCTGGCCAAGGCTGAGCTAAGCCATTTCAATTCGATTTGAATTGGGCTAAGCGACAGCATGCTCGCTAAGCGCTTTGCATTCAATGGCTAAGCGCCACTCATGGCAGCTAAGCTCTATTCTTTGCGGCCTAAACTGGGTTTAATCGAGCTAAGCGCCACTCATGCTAGCTAAGCCCAATTCCTTTCGACCTTATCAGCGCTAAGCGATCCATCAACCACTAAGCGCCTATCCCTCTGTAATCAAGATGCATTATTTTAGCTAAGCCGGCCGAGAGCTAGGCTTAGCGCGAGTTGCAGGTATTTTGATTTGCAAAACTCGCTAAGCGGCGCTACCTGCATGCTTTTGGCTAAGTGCACTGTCCCGCTAAGAGACCTTCCTTGAGAAACCAAACTTCTCTCAGGCTCGCTTAGCGCTCCGGCTCGCTAAGCGAGATGCTCAAAAATTGCTTAAGTGAGTGTAACGTTAGTTACACTCAGATTTGCCAAAATTTACTGAACATTGCCTGCATTCTCTCTCGCACCCAACTCTGTGCATTCTTGCTTTCTTCACACATCTTCTCTCTAACAAAAATCTAAGTAAGTTCTTCATTCCTTTCCTTATTCTTTTACTTTGTTGAACCTTAGGTTAGAAAACCTTAGATTTTAGCTTTCAATCTTTAGGGTTTTCATGATATTATATTAGGTAAAAAAAATTAGGACTTTATATATGATTGTGTTGTGTAGATATTTTCTGTTGTCTTGCATGTTTGGTAATGCCTTTTAGAGGCTTAAAAAGAGAAGAAAATGAACTGCGTTCTCTGCATTTTTTCTGGAAAATGCGATGAACTCGCTAAGCGAGCATGCTGCGCTAAGCAAGTTCATGAATATTAATTGTATATATGCGTTTCCAGACGAACTCGCTAAGCGTACTTACCGCGCTAAGCGAGTTCATCTTTTAAGGATGAACACTCATCATCCTATTGATATACCTATGGCTAAGTGAGGCTGATTCGCTATGCCCAGGAAACTTAGTCAAGATTTTGTGTTGAAAGTCACGCGCTAAGCCAAGTCTACCTAAGCTAAGCGCATTTCGTCACAACAACCGTTTGGCTAAGCGAGTCTCGCTCGCTAAGCCCCTATACTTAGTGTATTTTCTGAATTGTATGGTGCCACCAAGCGCAAACCTTGAGGAGCTTAGCAAAAATCCTTGCGGCGACAATTAGGCTTAGCGGGCAGTTGCCAGCTAAGCCGATTATGCAGAAGCTGAAATTCTGCAACATCAGCTAAGCGGCCTACGTGTCGTTAAGCGATTGTGTATAATTTGTGAAGGCTAGCTAAGCGGACCATATCTCGCTAAGCCGCCAGTGCCTTTTACGGTTTTATTCTTCAGTTTTTGAATTTGAATAATTTGTGTCCTGATTAATTGTTTGGTCCCTTTATTTGCAGATGGCTTCTAGGAATCGTAAGAGTATTGGTTCAAGACCCATAGCACAATATGATAAAAGGAGATTTCACTCCTTAGATGCTTGGAACCAGTACATGGATAATGTCCTGGCGAGAAACATCTTGTCAGAGAGGAAGGTGGAGCTCTACCACACCGAGTTGGATGATTTTAAGACTAAGTTGGAGAGGTGTAATTTCCATAAACGCCTCACCAATTTGGTCGATGGGAGCATAGATTTGGCTTTGGTGAAAGAGTTCTATGCAAACTTATACAGCTCTGAGGGCCCTTCACCAAAGCAAGCCAGAGTCAGAGGCTGATGTAAGCTCCATTGGAGCTTGTAGGCCTAAGATCTTCTTCATCAATGGATTCCTTTGCTTCTTGGAAGATGAATGGCAGCGGAATGGAGAAGGAAGAGAGAGAGGAGACGCCACTTCAAGGAAAAGATGAGTCTAGAAGAAGCTCACCACCATAGGAGGCCATGGATAAAAGCTTGGAGGAAGCATGAGATGAATGAAGGGAGAGGGAGAGAAGAGCACGAAATTTTGGTGCTCTAAGAGAACTCTGAAATCTGAAGTTTAATTTTCAAATGATCAAAGTTGAAAAAAATGCACACATGACCTCTATTTTATAGCCTAAGTGTCACACAAAATTGGAGGGAAATTTGAATTTCAATTCAAATTTCACTTGAATTTGAAATTGAATTTGTGGAGACAAAATTTCACTAATCCAAGATCAATTCCAAGATTTTCCACTAAGTGTGCTTAGGTGTCATGAGGCATGTAAAGCATGAAGGACATGCACAATGTGTGACTATATGATGTGGCAATGAGGTGTAATAAGCAAATGCTCACCTCCCCCTCTAAAATTTAATTGGATTGGGATTCTACCAATTCAATTAAATTTATTTCCCAATGCACACATCAAATATTCACTTAGTGCATGTGAAATTACAAAACTACCCCTAATACAAAAACTAGTCTAGGTGCCCTAGAATACAAGGGCTGAAAAATCCTATATTTCTAGGGTATCCTACCTACATTATGGAGCCCTAAATACAAGGCCCAAAATTAATGAAACTTTAATCTAATATGTACAAAGATAAGTGGGCTCATACTTAGCCCATGGGCCTGAAATCTACCCTAAGGCTCATGAGAACCCTAAGGCCTTCTCTTGCATCTTTGGCCCAATCTTTTTGGAGTCTTCTATCCAATGCCATTGGGGGGTAGGATTGCATCATTCCCTCCCCCTTGAAAAGGATTTGACCTCCAATCCAAAGGTTCTTGAAACTCATGGATTCTTTCCTCAACACCTGTAAAAGGAATAAAAACATATGTATTAGTGATGTTAGGTATGTTAGAGTACGATTGGGACTGAAAACCCCTTTCTTGACCATCTTCCCATGAGAGAATATAGTTCCTCACCAACTCAATGAGTGGTGCTACAAGTATAGAAAAATATGGGAAAAACCTTTTGTAAAAGTTTGTTAAGATATTGAAGCCCCAAATTTCCCTTATACTTGGTGGAGTAGGCCACTCAGGAATGACCTTTATTCTCTTAGGGTCCATGGGAAGGCCTTGATCACTATTTAAAAAGTTAAGGAAAGTAATGGAATAAAACATACCTTTTTCTTTATTTTCATGTTGATTATTCCTACAAAAAATTATGACAAACCTAAGGTGTCCCAAATGAGCACCTTGGTTTGCATTGAAACAAAAAATAAGAACAAACCTACCTAATGAGTCCCTATGTACACAAATCATGAAGATGTTGGGTGCATAAGTGATTTTACAAAAGAGTGTTGCACCACTCAACAAATTCATCATACCACCTATCATAGGGATTTGGTGCCTAATAATACCTATTTTAGGCACCAACAAAGCACAAGGATTTAAGCTCTTGCGAACCAAACCCTCATCCAACAACTCCTTTACTTGAGGAATAACTTCAAGCTCAAGAGGTATGGCGGTGCTAAGGGATGTTTCCCTTGATAGAATAAGGTAGAAAGATTGTTTAAGAAGGAGTGCCCTTTTAATATCACCTTTTGTTGCAAAATGACTTTCCTTCTTAACAATCTTCTTCGAGGAATCCTTTTCCTCCTTTTCCTTCCCCTTAGCCTTTGAAGACAAGGCCTTACTATCCTTCTTTTTCTTTTGTTTTTCTAGTTTTTCTTCCTCATCCCTCTTATCTTTCATAGTTAGTTGATCTTTGGCCACCTGTGAAGGTGTTTGAGGATGCAACACAAATTTAGTGCCAAGATGGGTGAGGGTAATTTCATTAGTTAGGCCACTGTAAATGATCTTCCTATCAAATTGCCATGGCCTTCCTAAAAGAATATGTCCTGCCTCCATGGGAACTATATCACAATTAACTTCATCCTTATATGTCCCATTGGAGAAAGGTACCTTCACTTGTTGGTTAGCCATCATTTCCCATTGCTCATTGAGCCATTGAAGTTTATAAGGTCTTGGGTGGGGAATGATAGTGAGGTTCAACTTGGAAACTAATCTTATGCTACAACAATTGCAACAAGATCCACTATCCACAGTGAGAGAACAAGTTTTATCTAAAATTTTGCATCTTGTATGAAAGATGTTCTCTCTTTGGGATTGAGATAGATCACAAGATTGACCTCCAAGGAGCCTTCTAACCATTAATAGGCCACCTTCTTCATGGGGGTAGACTTCCTCACTAGACTCTTCACCCCTTACTTTATCTTCACTTCCACTAGAGGAAGGGCAAGAAGTAGTCTCCTCTTGACTACCATAAATGTCTTGACCCCTCATGATCATGGTTTTCTTTGTGGGGCATTGAGAGGCAATGTGACCTCTCCCAAGACATTTGAAGCATTTAATGTTGCTAGTCCTTTCTTTGGAACTAGTATTAGGGGTGGATTTCTCTATGGTCTTACCCTTATCTTCCTTGGGTTTTGAAGGTGCAGCCCCCAAAATTCCACGGGCTTGGTCCTTCCTTGGATAAGAGTGAGAGCCATAAGATTTTGAAGAAGGCTTTCTTTTAAGTTGTTGCTCCACTCTTATGCATAGTTGGACTAGCTCATCTAGGTCCCTATATGGAAGGAGTTCAACCTTGTCCCTCACTTCCATATTAGGCCCACAAAGGAACCTAGCTATGCTTGTTCTTTCCTCCTCCCTAAGTCCAGCTCTTAAAAGGAGTAGTTCCATTTGTTGTCTATATTCTTCAACACTCATACTCCTTTGTCTAAGCCTTTGGAGCTTGTCCATAAGCTCCCTTTTATAGTAGGAGGGAATGTGCCTCTTCCTAAGGGCACTCTTAAGATCATTCCAATACTCTACTGGAGGATCCCCATGAATCCTTTGTTCCCTAACAAGGGAAGTCCTCCAATAGAGGGCATACCCTAGAAAGCTAAGGGTAGCCAATGGAACTTTTCTCTCTTCGCTAATATGATGGCAAACAAAGATTTGTTCAACCTTCATTTCCCAATCTAAGTAGGCCTCAAAATTATCTTTTCCATGGAAATATGGGAGGCTAATGTTAACCTCTTGAGGCCTTCTATCCTTTTCTCTTCTTTGGGAGTGATGTTTAGTATGTGAACTATGGCGCCCTCAATAATAGTCGCTAAGTTCTTCACTTAAACTCTTGCAAGAGTCATGACTACTATAGGAGGCATGTTTTTCTCTTTTCATTTCTTTCATTATTTTTCTTCTTTCTTCCTCTCTTATTTTCTCTCTTTCATCTTGACTTATTTCTTCCACTCTTTTTTTACCTTTTTCATTTCTCCCTTGTTTTTCTTTCCACAACTTAAGGGATCTCAAATCATCTAATATCTTATACAAGGGGTCTTTAGGAGTAGAACCCTCACCATTAACACTAGATGAAGAATGAAGACTCATGTTGGTTCCTAAGTTATGGTTCTTTCTTGTTGGGGGTATGAAAACAAAAGGTAAAAGAAACTATGGTTGAAACTAGCCAAGATAAACACTAAAAGAGGTGTGAAAGATAAGGTAAAAACTAATTGGTAAAAGGCAAGCTATCTAGGTGGTTTGACAATGGAAGGTAAAGGAAATAAGCTATGAAAGTAAGCAAGAAATGTAAACTAGGCGAATCCTAAGAGTGATTGGATGACCACATTTAAGGTTCCCAACAAAACACTCACAATCCTAAGGGGAAATTGCCTAAAGTTATTACACACAAATGGAAGTAGGGTGACCTATTGGAGGCTCCCAACTTACTTCCAATGAAAGGCCTTTTTGTTACAAAATTTGAAAGCAATGAGAGTAAGTAAATTGTCAATTACAAAATTACAACAAGGCCCTCAATTTTGGTGGTTGTTCTCTCTTTAGCGATTCACTCAAATTGGAGTGCTTCTTAGTCCAATAGCTCTTAAGGTGGTTTTCCCCTTGCTTCTTGACTCAAATTCTTCAAGGGATGGCACCAATCCTCCTTTCCAATTCCCTATATGGCAACTCACCAACAAGGAAACAAAGAGACAAGCAATAACCAAAGACCAAAAAAATAATGAAATGAAAGCTAAACCAATAGAGTTTTAACAAGACAAATTTTCAAGGATTATTCAACAATTAAAGCAATGAAAAGCACACAAAAGCAAGCTAGGACTCAAAGAGAAACCTAGAATGGCTCTAGAGTAGAGTAGAAAAACTAAAAAAAAAAACTCAAGAAACGTCTAGTTTTGGCACTTTTTTCACAATAATTTTCAATTGAAATTTAAGAACTAGGATTGGTATAAAATAGGCACCAAATATAGAACAAATTTTGAGCCAAAACAACAAACACACTTCCCTTTCACTCATTTTTTTTATATTTCCTAGACACTGATTTTTCAGCCAACTTGTGTGATTTTTATTATTTTTCCTTTAATCCAAATCGCTTGGTTGCTTTTTCATAATTTTGGTCCATATGTCTAGAAAATGCAGTAAAAATGTTAGCTCAAAAAAATGTAGTGACCAATTCCCAGCGATTTCAACCTTGAAATCAAGAGTAGTGTTTATGTTGTTTAAGGCTTGGATAGTTACAATTTGTGTTTGCTTGTGCTCAATTATATTGAATAACACAATTCAAGAGAGCTTAAGACTTATTTTGATTCACAAATCCAGCCACAACTCAGCACTACAACTCAACTTCATCATAGGCATCATGTAGGAAACTTAGAAAACAAAAAAAAAAGAGTTCAACAACAAGACTACTTCTAGGAATTGATTTAGAACATGTTATGAACTAAATAACATGCATGAATTAGACTCAAAATTCAAAAGATAGGCTAACAATGACAAGAATACATGAACAAATGTTTCTAGAGTTCAATAAACAAAATAAAAAATCAACACAAACTTAGAACATAATGTGACAATTACTATGACTAAACATGACTCTAAGACAACATGAATTAAGTGATTTACACTTATATTTTTGTGTTTTTTTTTTCTAATCAATATTTTGGAAGAAAATTTAGATCTAAAGGTTCAGCACAAGAATATTATGAATGAAAAATGATAAAACCTAAAATCAACACAAAAACATGATTCGAGAGTAGATCTACAAAATTTGAACCATAGAAATGCAAGAACAAGTGTAGATCTAAGATTTAATCGGTTTATTATTTTTGAATCTACTCTAAACAGCACCAAAACACAAGACAATGGAGGATATACATGGAGAATAAGATGAAGAACAAGGAATTAAAGAGAATTCACCGAACAAAAAGATAGAGGAAGCAAAAGAACATCACCAAGATGAAGATGCTCTTGATACCACATGATGTAAGCTCCATTGGAGCTTGTAGGCCTAGGATCTTCTTCATCAATGGATTCCTTTGCTTCTTGGAAGATGAATGGCAGTGGAATGGAGAAGGAAGAGAGAGAGGAGATGCCACTTCAAGGAAAAGATGGGTCAAGAAGAAGCTCACCACCATTGGAAGCCATGGATAAGAGTTTGGAGGAAGAATGAGATGAATGAAGGGAGACGGAGAGAAGAGCGCAAAATTTTGGTGCTCTAAGAGAGCTCTGAAATCTGAATTTTAATTTTCAAATGATCAAAGTTGAAAAAAATCCACACATGACCTCTATTTATAGTCTAAATGTCACACAAAATACGTTGCCCACATACTCCAGATACTGCAGGCTACCCACAGATTACAGAGAGATTGAGGTTGCCTTATGCATACCAGGCTGAGGGTTCATCTTGAATGCTAAGGGCCATCCTAGGAGGATTCTCAGGAAAGATTTGACTACTTTAGCCCAGGTGTGGATGTTCTCTCATACTCTAACCTGGTCCCCACATCACATACCTCTGATTTGACAGTGGACAGAGCTAGGCTGATCTTTGGCCTAGTCTCTCGCATGGACATGAACGTAGGAGCTCTCATTTTTGGCCAGATGACTTTTATAGCCCAGTATAACTCTTCTAGACTTGGGTTTCCTACTCTGATCACCGCCCTATGTAGAGCTAGAGGGGTTGTCTCTGACAGCCTTACTTTTGAGCGCCTTAGCCCAGTCATTAACTTGGCCTACATCAGGAAAAACTGTTGGAGTCTTGATGATCTGACAGTTTCTATCCGAGGGGCTAGAAGGGTGAGGGCGAGGCCAGCTAAGCTTCCTTCCACATCTGTAGCTCCTACTCCAGCATCCACTTCAGCAGCTCCTTCAGTCCCAGCTTAGAGTGATTCTCAACGCTTTGAAGCCATGCTTCGAAGCATTCATCAGGGACAAATTATTTTACTTCAGAGTTTACAGGTGGTGGCGCCTCTAGGATCCATTCCTTTCGTTGAGCAGTTTCTGGAGAGGGTAGCCTGGCCTGGGGCCCAACCTTCTCTTCATAGGGAAGATGAAGGTCCCACAGCCCAGGTACCACAGCATGTAGAGGATGAGTCATCCGAGGCCACCATTCCAGAGCCATTCATTTTAGAGGAGGAGGCAGGTGAGACACAGGCTAGACAGGAAGCTGCTGCTACTCTTGAGAGATCTCTTGAGGACACTTCAGAGCCTCTTGCACCAGTGGTGGACCTATCCTCGCCTCAGCATGCAGCAGAACCCTCCACTCCTATACTCAAGATACCAGAGGACCCGACCACACCAGTCCTGACTCTAAACACTTCTCCTTCAGCTACTCCAGTACTTCATCTGACAGATGAGGAGGATGTTCAAACACAGGACACCCAGGACCAATCACATGAATTCTAAATTCTTGATGATGTTTTTTTTTGGATTATTATTATTATGACTATAGTTTCAGTACATTGGTTTTTAGTGATTTTGGTTAATATTTATATGCACTGCTGTTTTTATTTATGGTTAAGTGGCATCCTAGTTTTGAAGCATATGGAACAGTTTGACTTAATTTTGATGATATTGCAGTGAAACACATTTATCTTTTTGTGAAAATTGGTGTATGAATTGATTTTGTTTTGAATGCATGATTGTGATGGAGTTTATGTTTCTTTTCATGAGTTTGAGCAAGTATGTATGTTAGACAAAGAAAGAACAAGAATGTGAATCTGCAATTAGAATTGTTAGTCAATAGACAGGTTGATTGAGAAAGAAAAGCTTGAACCATAACCGGTGAGAGTGTGATCTTAAAATGTGAGTGAACGACTAGCTTTGAGTGATGGTCTTTGCATCAATCTCTGAAATCTAGAACGAAATGTATGAATAAGAACATGATGAAGGCCATCATTGTATATATACAAGCCAATTGACCAAAAAGCTTACCTTGAATGATAATTTTATCCTTTGCACCCTTTGTGAGCTAAATTACTTTTTTTTTTCAAAAATTCAACCCTAAACTTGAATGAATATCTCCATATACCTTGCTTAGATTCTAGGAGAGCATATGGTTCAACGAAAATTTACCCCAAATTTGGGGGAGTGGAGTTGATTGGGATGTAAAGAAAAAGGTAAAACATCAGCACACACAATAAATAAGTTGTGTGTTAAAAAAATAGGAGAAGAAGAAAATAAATCAAAGAAAATGTGTGCTGTTGTAATAAGGTCAAAAGCAAATTAAAGTGAAAGGCTAGTAAGTAAGCTAATTGTATTGAAAAGATTACTTGGATAAGTCTAGGATTTGTGCTCTCTTAGAATCTAAGCCATTTAATCCTAGAAAAACCAATGATTTTTTGTAGCCAAGCCTCATTACAAGCCTGTGAAAGTCCTTTTGATTCTATTTATGCATTCCTGACTTGATGACATGAGATGAAGTTCAAAGACTGGACCTCTTGCTAGTTGGTATTATTGAATAGCTTAAACACCTATGCTTGAGTGAAACAAAAGCCATGAGACTATGGTTTAAGCTTCTTTCCTTGATATTTGTCTTATGCCTAAGTTCATTTAATTGTATAGGTTACATTTTATTCTTCTCTTTGAATAACTGCATGCTTTGAGAAAGAAAAGTGATGAGGGCATTTTGCTTCATTCTTCTATCATGCAATCAGTAACTTTTGTTGCATACACCTTTGTACATAATCACTGCATGTTATTGTCACTTGGGGACCAGTGAGTTGTTCTTTATTTGCTTGAGGACAAGCAAAACTGTTAATTTGGGGAGTTGTTAGTCGATGAATACGACTAAATTTTGTGTATAAAACTTGTGAAAATTGTATCAAAACTCCTCCAATTTATAGTTATTTTGTAGTGTTGTAATTACTTTTTGTTAAAGATAGGTAATAAATACTTAGTAATTCCATTTTGTGTGTTTTAATATCAATTTCTCTCAATTTTAGGTTAATTAGGCAAGTTTGTAAAGTACTGCTTTTCATCTTCTCGCTAAGCCAATCTGCTGGCTTAATGACTCATCCGCTGAGTGCAACACTCCTCGGCTAAGCGCAAGGAAGAGCCTGGAAGAAGGATGAGTTGTGCATGTTCGCTGAATAAGGGTTCATCCCGCTAAGCGCACCGCTTGAGTCCATCCGCTGAGCGAGAAGGCGTGCGCTAAGCCAAAATTCACAAATGCGTGCTAAGCGGTTCAGAGTTGTGCTAAGCGCGCAGGCACGAACAAAGCCACCTATTTAAGCCTGAAATCAGATTTTGGAAGAGGAGTTTGGCCTTTTCTTGAAGCTTCTGCATGTTTAGAGATTTCTAGAGAGAGAATGTCTCAAGCGGGTTGCTTGGGGACTGGACGTAGGCACAAGGGTGTGGCCGAACCTGTATAAATTTGAGTTTGCACTTTCTTTTCCCTTAATCTCCTTTATTTATTATTGCTTTATATTCATATTCAAATTGTTTTATTTGAATCAATATTTAAGAAGATTGTCATTAAGGGAATTCATAACTTGAATAAAAAGTGAAATACATTTTTAATTGGGGAAGTAGTTTGGAATATCTTAATTCAACCCCCCCCCCTTCTTAAGATATCTGAGGCCGCTTGTCTAACAAGTGGTATCAGAGCTTCATTCTTGTATAAAGTTTAGAAGCTTCAAGAAAAAGATGGCCTCAGCAAATTCCTTATTTCCAGAAGAGAATTCTATCAATAGACCTCCAATCTTTAATGGAGAGGGTTACCACTACTGGAAAACCCGAATGCAAATTTTTATTGAGGCAATAGATCTAAATATCTGGGAAGTCATAGAAATAGGGCCTTATATACCCACCACAGTAGAAAGAGTTTCAATAGATGGTAGTTCATCAAGTGAAAGCATAACTATAGAAAAACCTAGAGATAGATGGTCTGAAGAGGATAGAAAACGAGTACAATACAACTTAAAAGCCAAAAACATAATAACATCTGCCCTGGGAATGGATGAATATTTCAGGGTTTCAAATTGTAAGAGTGCTAAGGAAATGTGGGACACTCTTCGATTAACACATGAAGGAACTACAGATGTTAAAAGATCTAGGATAAATGCACTAACTCATGAGTATGAATTATTTAGAATGAATGCAAATGAAAATATTCAAAGCATGCAAAAGAGATTTACACATATAGTAAATCATCTAGCAGCCTTAGGCAAAGAATTTCAAAATGAGGATCTCATAAACAAGGTGTTAAGATGTTTAAGTAGAGAATGGCAACCCAAAGTAACGGCCATTACTGAGTCAAGAGATTTGTCTAATATGTCCCTTGCCACTTTGTTTGGAAAGTTGCAGGAACACGAGATGGAACTATTGAGATTACATCAACATGAAGAAAATGACAAGAAAAAGAAAGGAATTGCTCTTAAAGCATCATCCTCAATTCAAGAAGAAAGTGATCAGGATAATGATCCAGAAGATGATGATGATCTAAGTCTTTTTGTAAGAAGATTCAACAAGTTTCTTAAAGTAAGAGGAAATCAGAAGCGACCCAATTTTAAATCAAAGAGAAGGACAGAAAATTCATCCTCTACTCTAAAATGTTTTGAATGCAATCAACCTGGACATCTGAGGGTTGATTGTCCCATCTGAAAAGAAAAATCATGGTGAAAAGAAACTGAAGAAAGCATACATCACATGGGATGAAAATGAAATGGAATCTTCTGAAGATTCTGAAAATGAAGAGATAAATCTCTGCCTTATGGCTAAAAGTTATGAAAGTGATGAAGAGGTATCTTTGAGAAAGAAGTGGTACATAGATAGCGGATGCTCAAAACATATGACTGGAGATGCATCAAATTTTACACATATCTCTCCAAAGAAAAGCGGGCATGTAACATATGGTGACAACAACAAAGGTAGAATCCTTGGAGTGGGTAAAATAGGTACAAATTCTTCAAACTCCATTGAAAATGTTCTACTTGTTGAAGGACTTAAGCATAGCCTGCTTAGCGTTAGTCAACTATGCGACAAAGGCTATCTAGTATCATTTCATTCTCAGAAATGTCTTATAGAACATAAGCATGACATTAATATAAAGCATGTAGGACATAGAGTCAATAATGTTTACATGATAGACTTAAGCATAAAACAAGAAAACAATCATTGCTTTCTTAGTAAAGATGATGATCCATGGTTATGGCATAAAAGAATTGCTCACACAAACATGGATCACTTAAATAAATTAATTTCAAAAGATTTAGTAATTGGTTTGCCTAAATTGAAATTTGAAAAAGATAAACTATGTGATGCATGTCAAAAGGGCAAACAAACAAGAGTCTCATTCAAACCAAAAAATATTATTCCAACCACTCAACCCTTACAGTTATTGCATATGGATTTATTTGGTCCATCTAGAACCATGAGTTTTGGAGGAAATTACTATGCTCTAGTTATAGTTGATGATTTCTCTAGATATACTTGGACATTATTTATTACACATAAAAGTGATTCATTCCAAGCATTTAGAAAACTAGCTAAAGTCATACAAAACAAGAAAAATCTTAAGATTGCATCCAGTAGAAGTGATCATGGTGGTGAATTTGAAAACAAAGATTTTGAATTATTCTGTGATGAACATGGTATTGAACATAATTTTTCTGCACCTAGAACCCCTCAACAAAATGGAGTTGTTGAGAGGAAAAATAGGTCATTGGAAGAAATTGCTAGAACTTTATTAAATGATACTTCTCTTCCAAAGTATTTTTGGGATGAAGCGGTCAATACTGCATGTTACATCATGAATAAGGCCTTAATAAGACCTATTTTACAGAAAACCCCATATGAGTTATTTAATGGTAGAAAACCTAATATTTCTCATCTACATGTTTTTGGTTGCAAATGCTTTGTGCTTAATAATGATAAAGATAATCTAGGAAAATTCGATGCAAAATCTGATGAAGGTATTTTTCTTGGATATTCATTACAAAGCAAAGCATATAGGATATATAATAAAAGAACTATGAATATCGAGGAATCCATTCATGTTACCTTTGATGAATCTAATGCTATCTTGTCAAGAAAGAATATGCTAGATGATATTGCAGATTCTTTAGAACATATGAATATTCATGAACAAGATTCCAAAGGAAATGATAAAGGAAACAATGAAGATCCTCCAGAAGAAATCAAATCCAATGATGAACTTCCAAGAGAATGGAAAGCTTCAAGAGATCATCCCCTCGACAACATTATTGGTGATATCTCAAAAGGGGTAACAACTAGACATTCTCTTAAAGATTTATGCAATAATATGGCTTTTGTATCAATGATTGAACCTAAAAATATAAAAGAAGCTATAGTAGATGAAAACTGGATCATTGCCATGCAAGAAGAACTGAACCAATTTGAAAGAAACAATGTGTAGAAATTAGTAGAAAAACCTGAAAATTATCCTGTTATAGGGACAAAATGGGTTTTTAGAAATAAATTAGATGAACATGGTATAATTATTAGAAATAAAGCCAGGTTAGTAGCAAAAGGGTATAATCAAGAAGAAGGAATAAACTATGAAGAAACATATGCTCATGTTGCAAGATTAGAAGCCATTAGAATGCTTTTGGCATATGCATCCATAATGGATTTTAAACTTTATCAAATGGATGTTAAGAGTGCTTTTCTAAATGGCTTAATTCAAGAAGAGGTATATGTTGAACAACCCCCTGGTTTTGAAATTCCTGATAAACCAAACCATGTTTATAAATTACAAAAGGCTCTTTATGGTTTGAAACAAGCCCCTAGGGCGTGGTATGAACGCTTAAGCAATTTTCTTCTATAAAAAGAATTCTCTAGAGGTAAAGTGGATACCACATTGTTCATAAAGAGAAAGCATAATGATATTTTGTTGGTTCAAATATATGTTGATGATATAATTTTTGGATCCACTAATGATTCATTGTGCAAGGAGTTTTCCCTTGATATGCAAAGTGAATTTGAAATGTCAATGACGGGAGAACTAAAGTACTTTCTGGGATTACAAATCAAGCAAACTCAAGAAGGTATATTCATCAATCAATCCATGTACTGCAAGGAATTGATCAAAAGATTTGGGATGGATAGTGCAAAACACATGTCTACACCGATGAGCACTAGTTGTTACTTAGATAAAGATGAATCTGGTCAGTCTATAGACATAAAACAATATCGAGGTATGATCGGATCTCTTCTTTATTTATCTGCTAGTAGACCTGATATTATGTTTAGTGTATGTATGTGTGCTAGGTTTCAATCCAACCCCAAACAATCACATTTAAGTGCAGTAAAGAGAGTCATGAGATATCTATTAGGAACAATCAATTTAGGATTATGGTATCCTAAGAATTCAACATATAACTTAATAGGATATTCTGATTCTGATTTTGCCGGATCTAAAACTGATAGAAAAAGTACAAGTGGAACTTGTCAATTCATTGGATCGGCTCTTGTCTCATGGCATAGTAAGAAACAAAATAGTGTTGCTTTATCTACTGCTGAAGCGGAGTATATCTCTGCCGGTAGTTGTTGTGCACAGATTTTATGGATGAAGCAACAATTATCTGACTATGGCATCATTCTTGATCGCATACCTATTAAGTGTGATAATACTAGTGCCATAAATCTATCCAAAAACCCAGTTCAACACTCTAGAACTAAACATATAGAGATTAGACACCACTTTCTTAGAGATCATGTCCTAAAGGGAGATTGTGTATTAGAGTTTGTTGATACTAAGAATCAACTTGCTGATATTTTCACAAAACCTCTCCCCAAGGAAGTTTTCTTCTCTATTAGAAGAGAATTAGGTCTCTTAGATGTAAGAGATTTAGAAAAATAGGGATTGGTTGGTTGATTGATTGACTGATTTACTCTTATTTATTGTTTGTAGATTATTTTGTTTGTTTGATCTTGTTTGAATTCTTGTTTTTATGATAGAATTTATGACTTCTTATGTATATAATAATTGAATGATTGAATTTAGTGTATTAGTAGTGAAAGTTAATCATATAGGATGTATTTTAGCATAAACATAGATATTCTCTTAAGAAACTAGCCTAGGATAGGCTCTGGTAATCGATTACCATCCAGTGTAATCGATTACACATGAACAGGCAGCCTGTAATCGATTACAACATCCTGTAATCGATTGCCAGTAGGCTTATTGGTCCTGTAATCGATTACCAATACCTGTAATCGATTACAATACGTCATCTTCTATAAATACCCACGAAATCAGAGCTGCTGCGCAGCCAAAGCCTCCTCCACGTTTTCCTCCATACCTAAAACTTCAAATCTTCGAATCTCACTCATTTCTTCACCAAATCACGTCCCGTAAAGCCCAATCTTCCTCTTTTTCACTCCTCTTTCACTTCCACCGATCAAAATCCACAAAAACATCATCAAATGGCAGAGCCATCGAAGAAGAGAAAGGGATCATCCTCCACCGCTGTTGCTGCTGCCCATCACCGCCACGGCCCATCCGGAGCACCCACAGCACCTATTCATCCTTCTTTGTCATCTCCAAGATCATCAACATTGTTTTCATCCGATGATCAATGTCTACGGTACCTTTCTCAGTTTTCTTCTAGAATAATCTTAGACCCTAAGTACCTAGACATAGAATTCTTTAATGATGAAACGTTTGATTGCTATCAAGTGTTTCGAAATTCTGGTCTTGTTGATTTCATGTCATTAAAATTTCCATATTATCCTGAACTTGTAAAGGTCTTCTACTGCAATTTAAAAATTCAGGATGGCATTATTATTTCTGAGGTGCATGGTATTTCTATGGTCATTGATCAGTCACTATTCTTTTCTTTGACTCATTTACCCAGTCAAGGTGCACCTTTTGAGGGCACCATTGTTGATGACTGGAAATTCGATTATTCGAGTCATGATGCTCGTCGCATGGTCTGCAATGATTAAGCTGAAATGATCGGTAGATTGCTGGCCGGGTCATTAACATTTGATAATCGCATCATGCACTATATCATTGTTAGGATTTTGCTTCCTCGGTCTTCAAATTTAGCACAAGCCTCTGAGGAGGATTTGATTCTTATGTGGGCTTTTCTTACCGGTCGTCAGATCGACTGGGCCCATTTGGTTCGGTACCGAATGCATAAGGCATTACGGGCCAATGCACCTCTTCCTTATCCACATTTGATTACTCTGTTTTTGCGTCATTTTCAAATTCCGCTTGATGATGAACCCTTAGTTCAAGTCAAGCGTTCCTTTGCAATTGGTGCTGGTGCAGTGACCTCCTTTGGGTACCGTAAAGATCGGAATGGTCAATGGCTGAAGAAGGATGCACTCCCTCCTCAAGATGAACGTACTCCTTCACCTCCTCCTCAACGCGAAGATTCCGCACTCATGAATGAAGTCCTCTCTGAATTACGGGGTCTTCGTTCTTATGTTGGTGACCGCTTCGACTCGTTAGATACACGCTTTGCCGGTATGGACATTCGCCTCACACAGCTTGAAGAGGATATCGGATACATTCGTCAGAGTTTCGATCTTCCACCACCACCCCCGTCTTCTTAGATTTTAGTTTCTGATTATGTGTCTTTTATAAGCCGTGTATTTTGGCTATTTAGTCTCTTAGAGTTTAAATTATTATGTTAAGTACTTTGCTTATTTATCTTGTGGTCTTTAGATTTCAGCCTTTTTCTGCTTTGACATTATGTGGCTGTTGACATTTTGAGTTATTTGGTTTCTGGTTTGATTATTTCTTGTTTGTGAGTTTGGATGGTTATGCTTTATACTCTGATATTTATATCTTTCTACTCCATTGTTATATCTGTGTTGATTCCCGAGTTCTTTGGCTTTTTGATGTTGCCAAAGGGGGAGAAAAGGTTGTAGAAAAAGCTTAAGAAAAAGCTTTACAAACTTAGAAATCAAGTGGTCATAAATTCCGAAATATAGGGAGAGTAAACGCACATTTTATCTATATACAATTGTTTGTTGCTTGCTTGAATCTTGATTTCAGGTATTGTATTGTCATCATCAAAAAGGGGGAGATTGTAGATGCAATTGTCTTTGGTGTTTTGATGATGATCATGATAATATGATAAAATTGATGCAAATGGGCTTTTCAAGATTAAATTCAAGACAATACTTCAAAATTACAAGTCACAACATCAAGATGATCACTAGTAAATAAGGAAGGGAATTCCTAATTGAATTAGCAAAAGGTTTGGCCAAGTAATTTAAATTAAAAAGTGTTTTTCAAAGGTTTTACTCTCTGGTAATCGATTACCAGAGGATGTAATCGATTACCAGTGGCCAAATATATTTTATAACAGCTACTAAAATTTGAATTCAAAATTTTAGACTATGTAATCGATTACACAATTTTGGTAATCGATTACCAGCAGTTAATAAACGTTTTAATTCAAATTTTAAAAGCTGTAATCGATTACACAATTACTGTAATCGATTACCAGACAGGACTTTCAGAAAAATAATTCTAAGAGTCACAACTTTTCAAAGGCTTTATTCATGACCACCAATGGTCTATATATATGTGACTTAAACACGAATTTGCTCAGAGTTTTTTAGAACAACAAGTGTTCATCCTCTCAAAGAGCAAAATCATTTTATCCTCTTAAGAATTCCTTGGCCAATTCAATTGCAATTCATTAAGGAATTATTTGAGTGCTCAATCTGTAAAATCCATCTCTTTCTAGAGAGATTTATTCTTCTTCTTCTCCTCATTCTCTAAGGGAGTAAGAGACCGTGAGTCTCTTGTTGTAAAGGAATTCTAAACACAAAGGAAGGATTGTCCTTGTGTGTTTAGAACTTGTAAAAGGAATTTACAAGATAGTGGAACTCTCAAGCGGGTTGCTTGGGGACTGGACGTAGGCACAAGGGTGTGGCCGAACCAGTATAAATCTGAGTTTGCACTTTCTTTTCCCTTAATCTCCTTTATTTATTATTGCTTTATATTCATATTCAAATTGTTTTATTTGAATCAATATTTAAGAAGATTGTCATTAAGGGAATTCATAACTTGAATAAAAAGTGAAATAGATTTTTAATTGGGGAAGTAATTTGGAATATCTTAATTCAACCCCCCCCCCCCCCCGTCTTAAGATATATGAGGCCACTTGTCTAACAGAAAGGTCCAAGTTCCAAAGAGTTTTGAGATTTTGCTGTGTAAAGACCTGCAGAGAACTGAGCTTGAAGAGGAAGTCATCCTGAGAGCATGAGATGAGTCTATGAGCGATTGTGAGGTTCTAAAGGTGGAGGAGACATCCTCACTGCCTGTATTTCTTCAATCCTTCATTTTTCTCTTCTCTTTGGTGTAAAGGAAGCTTTCCAGTTATGGAGAGCTAAATCCTATGTTGGTTTTTCCTTGTAGGTACTTGATGTAAATACCTGTATATCTATTTAATGATGTTTTGTGTGTTCACTGTAATCGATTACCAGACAGGATTTTCAGAAAAATAATTCTAAGAGTCACAACTTTTCAAAGGCTTTATTCATGACCACCAATGGTCTATATATATGTGACTTAAACACGAATTTGCTCAGAGTTTTTTAGAACAACAAGTGTTCATCCTCTCAAAGAGCAAAATCATTTTATCCTCTTAAGAATTCCTTGGCCAATTCAATTGCAATTCATTAAGGAATTATTTGAGTGCTCAATCTGTAAAATCCATCTCTTTCTAGAGAGATTTATTCTTCTTCTTCTCCTCATTCTCTAAGGGAGTAAGAGACCGTGAGTCTCTTGTTGTAAAGGAATTCTAAACACAAAGGAAGGATTGTCCTTGTGTGTTTAGAACTTGTAAAAGGAATTTACAAGATAGTGAAACTCTCAAGCGGGTTGCTTGGGGACTGGACGTAGGCACAAGGGTGTGGCCGAACCAGTATAAATCTGAGTTTGCACTTTCTTTTCCCTTAATCTCCTTTATTTATTATTGCTTTATATTCATATTCAAATTGTTTTATTTGAATCAATATTTAAGAAGATTGTCATTAAGGGAATTCATAACTTGAATAAAAAGTGAAATAGATTTTTAATTGGGGAAGTAATTTGGAATATCTTAATTCAACCCCCCCCCCTCCCCGTCTTAAGATATATGAGGCCACTTGTCTAACAGAAAGGTCCAAGTTCCAAAGAGTTTTGAGATTTTGCTGTGTAAAGACCTGCAGAGAACTGAGCTTGAAGAGGAAGTCATCCTGAGAGCATGAGATGAGTCTATGAGCGATTGTGAGGTTCTAAAGGTGGAGGAGACATCCTCACTGCCTGTATTTCTTCAATCCTTCATTTTTCTCTTCTCTTTGGTGTAAAGGAAGCTTCCCAGTTATGGAGAGCTAAATCCTATGTTGGTTTTTCCTTGTAGGTACTTGATGTAAATACCTGTATATCTATTTAATGATGTTTTGTGTGTTCACTATGCTATCAGAACTTCATTCTAGCATGCCTTTGCCTTGATCATGTAGATGCATGTGTTGTTAGGATCATTCAACAATGGAAATTGGTCTGATTCTTAGAACTTGATAGGACATGGCTAGTTTATCGTATTATCACGAGGAATCAAGGTACGGTAACCTAGTTGTTTGTATGTTTGTCTTAATGCGGTTCTGGTCGAGTTTAGTCCAATTAGAGGAATCTGAGGACGATGTTGGATCAGGATTAGGCTAGACTATCATGAGGAATCGGGGTTTAGCATTTCAGGAGACACCATAGAACACATGAGCATTGCTAAGCAGATAATATCCTTTTAACATCAGACATCTATTAAGAAGACCAAAGTGTTGTCTACTTGTCTTTACGCATCATTACTCACGTGATTTTCCTTTTAATAGTTAGTTTACATACCTGTGCATAATCCACACATCTCTTTTCATACTAGACACCTATTCACTGAAGTAGTTTTACTAAGTAACACAAGTTTCTCGAGAGTTCGATACTCTGTTATTACCATTTTATACTACTTGCGCGATCTGGTGCACTTGTCGCGACCGAACAATGATCTATCCGCCAATTGCTTTGCGAGCTGTCCCACTTGGACCTCCAGATTCTTTATGGCAGAATCTGTGCTCTTCTGGTTGGACATAGAAACCTGTATGAACTGAGCTAGAGTCTCTTCCAGCTTCACTGTGCGATCATAGAGACTAGGCCCTTGTTGTCGTGGCCTAGTGGATGGTCCACCTTGATCTCTATTAAATTGATTTCTAGGGTGGTTCCTCCATTGTCCCTGCTATTGATTGTATTGCTGGCCATGTTGGAATCCAGAAAATCCTCCTGCATTAAAATTGTTTCTTGGCTGATTTCCCATGTAATTGACTTCATGAGTGGTTTGTTCTTCAATAGGGATATAGCATCCAGATTCATGAGCTCCCCCACAGATGGTACATCCTGCAACCTGCAAAACAGAAGCATGTGAAGTATGTGCATAATGAATTTGAGTTGGCAACTTACTTAGTGTTTCAATCAATGCCTCAAGTTGCATAAACAACAACTTATTTTGTGCCAACAATGCATCTTGGGAGGTTAGCTCCAATAAACTCTTTTTAGTAGGAATGTGGGCTCTATCTCTCAAAATAGCAATGTCACTTGCAGCCATATTTTCAATGAGATCCATGGCTTCTTCAGGGGTCTTCAATTTGATTTTCCCACCTGCAGAAGCGTCCATTAGCTATTTGGACTGCGGTCTTAACCCATCTATGAAAAGTTGAGTTGTATCGGCTCTGAGAATCCATGATTGGGAGTCTTTCTCAATAAACCACAGAATATTTCCAAGGCCTCACTCAAAGATTCATCGGGAAATTGGTGAAAAGAAGAGATGGCAGCTTTGCCTTCTGCAGTCTTAGACTTAGGAAAATATTTATTGAGAAATTTCTCCACAACCTCATCCCATGTCTTAATACTATTGTCTTTAAATGAATGAAGCCACCTCTTAGCTTCTCCCAATAAAGAAAATGAAAATAAGCTCAATCGGATTGCATCTTCAGGCACTCCAGCCAACCTAATAGTATTGCATATTTCTATGTAGGTGGCTAAGTGTGCATATGGGTCTTCATTTGGTAAACGATGAAACAAATTTTTCTCAATTAGCTGAATCAATGATGGTGGATATGTAATGGTTTATGCTTGAACTTCTGGTTGAGCAATGCTGGTTAAAAATTGTGGCACATTAGAACTTGAATAATCTTCCAGGGTGACTCTTCTTGGCTCTTCATCCATGATGTGGTCTTTGATAGAATCTAAATGAGAATGTCCTACAGTAGGAAAACTAGAAGATGCCTCAGAAGATTGAGGTTCTTCCTCTGGAATTGCTGCTGCTTCTAAATCCTGCAAAAAATTTCTAATTCTCTCTTGATTACGCCTTCTACAAGTGGCGTTAATCTCCAAATCAATGGGGGATCAAATCACCTGTAGTAGATCTTCTTTGCATACAAGAAAATAGAACTGCAGTTATACGGTTCAAAAGAACAATGAATGTGCTATAACTACTATGTTAGTCAAAAGAATCAATAAATAAAAGAAAGCAAAAATAAAGCAATGCTGCAAAATTGAACTAAACTCTACTAACAGCTTAGTTCCCCGACAACGGTGCCATAAATACTTTGTTGACTCCCCATTGCTGTTACTTCTTGCTCAATTATGTTTCAAGAGAATTTCAAAGGGGTTTACCGGAAAGCGCACCGGATCGTCAAGTATTTAAAAATTAAAATGGATGAATCCGAGTATCGAACACAGGGAACTAATGTTAGTCTGAGTTAAATTTAGAAATGAAGTATTGTTGACAGAACATGAATAATTGATAATTTCAAACAAAATTTAAACTAAACCTTTATGCTAAAAACTATAAAATGCAAGGTACATAAAAGTGACAGCAATAGGCAGAAATGTTAGGTCTTTCTAACAAACAAGCTGATGCATATAAATATATTTCTCTAATCAATCATTCTCTTGTGTTCTATGCTATAGCCTAAATTACTAAACCTCGATCCCTTGTCAGACCGAATCAATCCAAGCTTTGTCCTCAGATCCTTCTTGTTGGGCTAGGCCCAATTTAGACGGCCCTCTTAGGTTTAGACTAACTTAAATTGAGTTTCGTCCGTAGATCCCTCTCTTAAGACTAGACCCAGCTCAAGCAGCTTACGAAAGTTTAGCCTAACTTAGCCTAAGCTTCATCCGCAGATCCCTCTTGTAAGACTAGGCCTAGACTAAGCAGCATTATTGTAACAACATAATTAAAACCAAAACTTAATCCGCAGATCCCACTTGTAAGACTAAGTTTCGATCCTGCTTCAATCAAGTTCTAAGGCCACAGTACATTTCCCAATGCTAAAGTCACCCAACTATGCACACAAATGGATGATCAGACCAAAAGCATACAAACATTAAGCATTGAAGGAAGCATTGAACACAGAAAACATAATCAATTAGATATTAAGTATTTGCATCAGCTGTTCATTAAAAATCCCCAACTAGGGTGTTTAGCCAGCCATTACAAAGAAACCCTAACAATAAATGAGATTAAAAACAAAGAATGATAGTTCCTTACACAAGAAGGGGGATTCCTCCTCCTCTTCTCAGCAGCTCACACTCACTCTCCAACTCACTAATCTCTCTCAAATTACAAAACCTAAGTTTCCATGCACAAGCTGCTCCTCTTGCTGCTTCTAGGGCTCTTTTCCCGAAATAGGCACTCTGGAATAGTGTGCCAAGTCTGAGCAAAGAATATAAAAAGTGTCTCCCTACCCTAATTCTGCACAAAACAGGCTTTAAATAGGCTCTGAAATCGCGCCGTTGTGCTTAGCGCCACCCTCGCGCTTAGCGCGAGTAAGTGGGTCTAGGCTTAGCGCCAGTCTTGTGCCGAGCCTAGATGAAGACACCTTTTGTGCTTAGCGCACTGATCTCGCGCTTAGCGCGCGGCCTTGATGCTGATGCTCTAGCAGATTCTCCTTCGTGCTAAGCACACTGAATCTGCGCTTAGCCCCAACTTTCACTTTTTGCACTTCAAAACTTAGCCTCTTTTTCACCTGAAAATGCACATATTTCATCATTAAATCCAATGGAAATGTTTTGGAGACAGCTTTAACCATAAAACAAGATTTGTTTACAAGATTACTCCAAAATAACTATAAATTGGGGAACTATACAAGTTTTGGAAAATAATTTCTATACAAAAGTTAGTCGTATAACGCGACTAACAGCTAGCTTATCGTATTTTCAAGAGACATCGGGGTACGGTAACTTAGTTTTTGGTATGTATGTCTTAATGCGGTTATGGTTAAGTTTAGTCCAACAAGAGACATCTGAGGACAATGCTTGATCCAGATTAGGCTAAACACGCGTGAGACATCGGGGTTTAGTAGTCTAGGAGACAACATAGAACACAGGAACATTGTTAGGTAGAGAACATCCTTAGTAACATTAGTCCACCCCATAAGAAGACCAACAAGCTGTCTATCTGTCTTTACACACCGCTACTCACCTTTACTTGCTTTTGAACAGTTTAGTTTACATACTTGTCCATACCACACACCAAACTTTTATCACAAGACGCCTATTTACTGAACCACAGCTTTACCAAGTATAACAAGTTCCCCAAGAGTTCGATACTCGGTATTCACTTACCGTTTTATACTACTTGAGCGATCTGGTGCACTTGCCGACTGTTGACCAAGTTACACTCCTTGTCTCTCCCTCATCTTTTTTGCACCGATGATCACTCTTAGGATTCATCAGCACCCGAGATGTTACATACAACATGTGCTTCAAAATTCCACTATACTTGCGTACACGATTTTAAACAGGAAACTATCAAACTATGTACTCTACTAATAAATCAACAACACCATAGTAGTTCTTACTTAGCAACATATGTTATATTTGAATGATTGATAAAAAAACTAAAATGAAAAGAAATCTTTATCTATTTTATTCTATTACTTTATTGATTCAGTTCATCAAGATCCTTTTACTACTAGAAAAGTGCTTATCTACGACGCAACCGTCTTAGAATATGCGTCGACGGAAATTTTGTAATTAGGGAAATTAAAATTGTTTTTTATGTCGAACATTCTAAGATGGTTATAAGGAACTGTCTTAAAATGTCACTCGGTGGAAATCTTGTAATTACAAGGAATAAAGACAACGTTAGTTTTTACATAAGACCGTCTTCATTCTTTTATTAATTAATTGTGACTTGCTCATTCCCCCTATGAATGACCATTCTCTCGAGTAGCCTCCCTCAAACACGGTACGCCCTCCATCGTGCCCTTTCGGCCTTTGTGACTTTCCTCATCTACTTAGGTGTTTTGGTGGGCTCACTCCCTTTGCTAACTGAGCAGCCATCGAAACTGTGTCCTGGCACACCTCCGTACATCATGTTAGATCGTCATACAGGTGATGTCATCTAAAATAATCAAACTGCAGATTATTACACACTTACATGGTTGTTATTGACATTTGTACAATCAAGTCCTGTTCACACACAAACAAGTGTTCCAGTCTTTTGAGGACGTTGCATCCTTAAGGTTTTATGTCTTTACCTTGAATTTTAGGGCCTTATATGCATATAGCGTAGTGACTGTTGGAGGAGTGTGAATGAAACCAAGGCAAAAATGCCAATTACATGATTGATTTTAGAGTGATAATCCAAATAACTTAAATTCAAGGGTTAAGCAAAATTGTTTGACTCCCCCATGTCCATGCCATGTACATATTGTTAAAAGTTTTGAAATGAAGGTTATTAAATATGAGTTAAATTTTGTTGGAAGGTCATAAGCTACTTTTATAAACTTTAATAAGCTTTATAAAAGCTCTTGTTTTAGATGCTCCCGAAGTTTAACTTGTTGTGATGAATTAATGGGGGGGGGGGGAGCAGTTTAAAACTGGATTTGTATCTCAAAGAAAAATCTTAACACGAGTCACCCTAACACTCCTAGTGTAAGTAAGATTGTGGCCACTAAGTTGACTCCAGTTATCCAAAAGCTGTAGGAAAAAAAATCTATCAAGAGTAAACAAACACCTTGACCTGGGTTATGCAAGTTAATGGTAATGTAAGCGCATAAGAAATGTCATAGGTCAACATAAAAAGGTGTCTTTGAATTTGAACAACACTTTAAACATATATTAACATTAATATTCAAGAAATAAAATCTTGTTAAGTCTAGAACCTGCAAGACATTATGAGCCTTGATGCTATTTAGTGTTACATTACAAGCAAATGACTTCACTTTAGAGGGAGCTTTGAAATTTGGATTTTGAAAGGGCTTCTCAGTAAAAAATATCTTTTATTTGGAATTTAGGAAACAAAATGTAAGGACGTACAAGTTAACACAGGTGAAGAGAATGTCACTTTCAGCAACATCAATCCAACCCATAATGGTAGGGTTCAACAACAATATCCTTAAGAAATTATATGAAATAATAGGCATTAACTCTTTATTGTCACTAACTACAAAGTACTCATTTTCTTGTTAATGTATCACCCTAATAACTTATACTTGGATAATTCTCCAATCTCCACTCCCTTTTATTTTCAATTTCTTTCCCCACATGTTCAATTGCATCTTGTTATACATATCGTCTATATTAAATTTATCTATGTCATCCCACCTTCAATTGAGATTATCCTTTATAGTGCACCACACATCTATTCATTCCATGTCACTACACATCCACTTTAAATTCAGTTCGTAGAAATATTATTTCTTAAGACCCATCCTAGAAGTAATTTTTTTTATTAGAACCATAATGTATCAATAAAGTAATAGGATATCACAGGTGCTACAGATCACCAAAATTCACTTTCATTTTACCTATCACCACTTTATCACCTAATTCTATAGGAAAACCTTACTATAACCAGAGTTAGTGTTGTTAAAAAAGTGGCCATGTAATCACCATGGCGGATTATGGTGGCAGGTTTTTAACAGGCCACCATTCTATGGCAGTGGCAGAGTGGGTTTCGCATGGCAACCACTTTTCATGTGGAGCCCATAGCAGAAGCAACCGCCATGATAGAAATGGCGCAATCAAAGAAGATAATTAAAGATAATAAAACAAAAACGTGCAACAAAAATATGATGGGATAAAAAAGAAAAGATGGGTTTGGATCGTCTTACCCAGTGTAGTCAAGATTGCAGGTTAAATCATGAAATCACACAATTTTACAATCTTACGTCCTTCTACCGAGATATATTATATTCCTTTTAATGATAGAAATACAATAATATTATTAAGGAAATAAGAGTTGCAAGGAACAAGGAGGACAAAAGCAAGGTAGAAAAAAGCATTCGTAAAATTAGATATTTTTAACTCAAAAATATATAAAAGACAATAATTGTAAAACATTGGTTATTATGGTAACATACTGGAATCCAATACATGATGGTCATGATTTTACAAATGCCAAGACTAGAAGTTATGATAAGTAATTTGTGTTAGTCAATGATGTATCTGAAATATCAAAACTCAGTTTCTAGTACAACTTATGATGCAAGCTCCATTGGAGCTTGTAGGCCTAGGATCTTCTTCATCAATGGATTCCTTTGCTTCTTGGAAGATGAATGGCAGCGGAATGGAGAAAGGGAGAGAGAGAGGAGACGCCACTTCAAGGAGAACATGAGTCTAGAAGAAGCTCACCACCATAGGAGGCCATGGATAAGAGCTTGAAGGAAGAAGCAGATGAATGAAGGGAGAGGGAGAGAAGAGCACGAAATTTTGTGCTCTAAATGAGCTTTGAAATCTGAAGTTTAATATTCAAATCATCAAAGTTGAAAAAAATGCACACACATGACCTCTATTTATAGCCTAAGTGTCACACAAAATTGGAGGGAAATTTAAATTTCACTTGAATTTGAAATTGAATTTGTGGAGCCAAACTTTGGAGCCAAAATTTCACTAACTATGATTAGTGAATTTTAGTTATGGTTCAGCCCACTAATCCAAGATCAATTCCAAGATTCTCCACTAAGTGTGTTTAGGTGTCATGAGGCATGAAAAGCATGAAGGACATGCACAAAGTGTGACTATATGATGTGGCAATGGGGTGTAGTAAGCAAATGCTCACCTCCCCCTCTAAAATTTAATTGGATTGGGCTTCTACCAATTCAATTAAATTTATTTCCAACCACACACATCAAATATCCACTTAGTGCATGTGAAATTACAAAACTACCCCTAATACAAAAACTAGTCTAGGTGCCCTAAAATAC
The DNA here is from genome assembly GCF_004193775.1 of Glycine soja. Lineage (NCBI taxonomy): Eukaryota > Viridiplantae > Streptophyta > Magnoliopsida > Fabales > Fabaceae > Glycine > Glycine soja. The sequence continues at coordinate 33,958,393 of NC_041012.1, read as the reverse complement.
AAGGGCTGAAAAATCCTATATTTCTAGGGTACCCTACCTACATTATGGAGCCCTAAGTACAAGGCCCAAAAATAATGAAACCTTAATCTAATATTTACAAAGATAAGTGGGCTCATACTTAGCCCATGGGCCCAAAATCTACCCTAAGGCTCATAAGAACCCTAGGGCCTTCTCTTGCATCTCTGGCCCAATCTACTTGGAGTTTTCTATCCAATGCCCTTGCGGGGTAGGATTGCATCAACCTACATATTAAAAATAATAATAATAAAAAACACCATAAACTAGCAACCAGATTGTATAATTACATCAGTAAATGCTCTTACAAAGACCTTCAATTTTAGTACTATTAAGAAGCTATGAAACAAGGCATTTTATTTTACTCTATTTCATTATTCCACTCAGTTCTCAGACAACATTTCTGAGAACATAAATTAGTTCTTCCTTGTCAAGTGTATTTGTGTTCAGTGGTATACCAAACTAATTAAAAGGATATTTTAGAGTTGAAGTACATCTATGGAAGAATTTAGAAAAGCTTATTTACAACTTATTTGAGCTTTTCTTATGATATAAACACTTGAGTAAGAATTTGGTAGAGCTTACAAGAATAGCTTATGATATGTCCACAAGTTATTTTCAGCCTTTTTAGTATGCCCTTCAAGGTATGTTATGAAAACAACATACAACTTGTATGAGAAATGGGTTAACTCCACTTCCTTTTTGATTATAAAACAACTTATGATAAACACTTAATTAAGTTGTTAGAACCCATGTCTATAAAAAAATTATTGACTTCTGATTCTAAATACTTAATAATTGTTTCATCTATAGCTTTTCAGTCTCCCTCTACTTCTAACGCCTGGCCTACCAGCCATCAATCTAATCTCCTTATTAATAGGGCTTTTACTGTGTTACCCCACCCTTTTTCCCAATGCTTACATTCCTAACCTATATTGTCTAGTAAGGCAGGATAACTTTGTTAAGAACTTATTTCCCATTTGTCCATGTTAGAAAACACAACTTATCCTCTCTTATTTACTCCTCTCTAGTCTCTTCTAAAATTCATTGTTTACAACAAAAACAAAAATCTAAGTAAATTGTTGCTACATAAATGGAAAAAAGATCTTCCAATACTGTGCTAGTAAGTTTATGTTTGACTGATAATAATATATAATGTCTACTTTAAGCTAGTACACTTGTCGTAACTAACACAAGTGACTTTGAGGTGAGTATGCTTGACTAGAACTAGAAGTTGTGAATTTTTTATTATCTAAACAACATGTATTTTTTTACCAGTGATCTTGTGTGGATTATACCCACCACTGTAGCCATCCTTGTTACTCAAAGCAATCACTACCTTCATTTCTATTATGCAACAAAAATTTAAGGTTCTCCCAATTCCCCTCTCAGTCATAGTCTTAAGCCTATGCAATACCTATTATATAGGACCTTGCACTTCCCTTTCTCTAGTCATATTCCTTGACTGCTTGGGGGATTAATACACGTGACACTTATTAATTCTAGCTTGTATTAGATTTGACCTTGGATTAGATCTTGAAATAATATGACTATATGACAATTTAAGTATGAAGTTTAATCTAACTTATTTTATATTTTATTTTTTAAAAAGAATAAATTGGACCAAACATGATTTTAAAAAGGGATCAATGATGCCAATAGCCTGTTATATGTAGCTTGGACACATACACATCATGCCTTCAAAACCCACTACCATATACACAAGGAAAGATGCAAACTAAATTCATGAATAGGATATGGGATATTCCACACAATGAAGCATAAATAACTTGCTTTTTAAATCAATCATATATTGGATGTTGCACAATAATTAAGAGTAATAAGTGTTGCACTCATTGAGAACCATATATGGTTTTGATCAAGACTTGGGCTTTAACTGTAGCATTCTATGGGTTAAAATTATGTGTTTTGGTTTACTTATAGTTTAAGAAAAAGGGTTTTCAGTGAAGGGGTTTTACTTCAGTCAGTGGTTCTATTTATGGTTTCTATGATATTTGAGCTTTTCATTGTAGGTTTATTAACTTCAATTCTGAAGTATGATTCATATTAAGTAGTTTCTGCATTAGGATTCAAAGACCTTCATGAGTTTGAACTTGAGAAAGTCCATATATATAGTCCTTTCAACTACCAAAATGAACAAGTTTAAAAAATAAAGGGTAAAATATGTTCTACTTCATGTAAATATGGCTAAATTTGGTTACATCATCCAATTCTTTTTTTTGTTAATTTTGGTCCACATAAATTTTCCAAGTGAGATCAACTTTTGTTGTTGTTATTGGTTATATCTCTAGTCGATGTGGGATATCAACTGATTGAGAGTCGATGTCCTAGTGGTTGCATGCTACGATACTTCACTTGGCCTGTTTGGTAAACTCCTTCATTAGTAGCCCTTTCTAAGACATAAGCAAGTGGGAGGAGTTTGTTGAAATAATAGTAGTGTTAGTGTAATAGCACCTACATGTAGCCTCATATTAAAATGGACCCTATTTGACTCTGTCAATGTGAAGGTGAATTAAAGTCCTTTTCACCGAAATAAACACTCCAAACAGAATTTGTTTTTAATTTAGCATTCCATGAAAACTTTGACCCATAATTTTGTGTTTTAGGAAAATGGATGGAATTACCATCATACATTGTTAGTACTTCTTCTGTTAATGAAACTCATCCTCTCTCTATCTCACGTTCAAAGAGAAAATAATGCAATCCCTCTTCTGTACCAATATGAAGCCTATATCAAACTTGCCTCAACAAAAAAACCTTATCAAAGCGGTTTGGCTCATCAACATTCATATTTTGTCTCTCATTTTCATGGTTGATATCTGGGTCACCCAGTGAAATAACTTCATTCAGTGGCTTAAGAACCTCATCACAATGATTAAAATGTAGGATCACTTCCCGATTTAAACAAAACAAAAATTCATCCAATGGAATAAGAAACAAAATAATGAACACAAAGATGTCAAACTCTATACACTTTCATAAAGGTAACCTTGGTAACGAACAATACTTCCATAACTCAAAATCCCAAAAACAAATGGACGACTAAGCTGCCCAGACCATCTCTGCATGACCAACTATACAACCTTCATATCCGGTGCATGACTGCATCTCTATCCCCTTCTTTAGAATCTTTCATGACGTCTTTCATCATAGCATCCCCAAAATGGCTCTTTCCAAATATAAAATTTTCCATGGCAAAAGACACAATTGAATTTGGGGACATCAAATATTTCAAGGTTACCATTATCAAAACAAACAACACAATAAATATCCCCATGATCCTAAGCTGCACCATCAATGACATGAATAGTGTCACCACAACCATTAGAAAGTCATGCATCACTACATCAATATACAGTATAACATGAAGAACTACTTTTTCAATCTATTCAAAATTACTGCTTAAGTTTCTCACCTACACACTTTTGCTCTTATTGGTTGTAGGCACTATTTTTTTTTTACGTGGCATAGGAAGCTAAGGTGCTTTTATCTTGTTGCGTGAGTGAAGATAAAGTCATACAATTTCAAACTGTCATCACCACACTCATAGTTATTTTTAAAAGCATCTTTTGAGGTTTGTATCTTGTTCTGACACTTAATTGGATATTAGATTTTTTGTTCATATATGAATATTCTTTAATATTAAAATTATCTGCATTCTGAGTGAAGCTTAGTTTCCCATTTGAGATTCAATACAATGATTAATACAGACAGTTTGAATTAATCATTGTATTGAATCTTGAATTGTCCATTTGGACAGTTTGGGAACACTCAACTTTTTACTTAATTCACAGTTATAGGTTAAGTATGTTGTGTTATATTTGATAAAATTTTGGTTTAGTGCATATTGCTTTGTTCTCCGAGTGCATACTTGATCATGGTGAATTAATGTCACCGCTTTCATTTCGTGTACTTTGAGACCAATGCAAAATGCTGTCGAAATTTCATCAAATTTACCATAACGTACTTAACTTGTACTTTTGAATTAAGTAAAAAACGGAGTTCCTGAATGGGATAGGACCTCACCTTTATACGGAAAAAGTGAGATTTTCATAAATAATGGATAATGTAGCCGGTATCACTGAACACAAACCATGGATCGAAGTTGGATTAAAGCACCACGTATAAGTGATGATTATCACTGTTCAATTTGACTTATACAAATTGGATATAGCACGGTGAATTGCCACACATGTCAACAGTCCCTGACACTGAGGCGATTGATGTACAAACCAGAGATCGTATGAAAGACATGATACAAGATCTGGGCCAAAAGGGTTTTCAGCAAGCTTATTCACCTTATTATGACAAATTACAGACAGATTCCAAGAAGCCATTGTATTTTGGATGCACAACATTCATTAGGTTATTGCCAGTGCTAGGTTTGGTGAACTTGAAGCCCAAATATGGGTGGAGGGATAAAAGCTTCATTGAGTTGCTTGTGTTATTGAAAAAATTCTTCCTAAGAGCAACATGTTATTGAAGAGTCACTACGAGACAAAGAAGATATTATTTCTTGTGGGTATGGAGTACTAGAAAATTCAAGCATGCCCTAAAGATTGTTTTCTATACAGAAATCAGTTTGCGGACATGCGCAAGTGCCCAACATATGGGGTATCACACTACAAAGTGAGCAACGACGAATGCAGTGATGATGCAACCACAAACAACAGTAGACCAGCAAAAGTTTGTTGGTATCTTCCAATAATACCAAGGTTTAAGAGATTGTTTGCTACTACAAATGATGCAAAAAACCTTAGGTGACATGCAGATGGCAAAATAAATGATGGGTTACTCCAATATCCAACTGATTCTCCATAATGGAAGACAATTAATCGCTTATATCCGGAATTTGTAGAGGATCCAAGAAACCTAAGGCTTGGTCACTACTAGAAAATAGAGTTTTAACATCAATTATTAACCAATGTTAAAAGTACCAACATTGAAAGTAATACCGTTAACATCGGTTTTGGAAAACCGATGTTAATATAAAAATGACAACATCAGTTTTTTTAAAAAACCGATGATATATAGTAAGAAATATAAAAAAAGTCATATATCTTCTTATCAACATTGATTTTTACCAAAACTGATGTTAATAAATACATAACATCGGTTTTTACTAAAAATCGATGTTGTTTTGTGATAACCAACATTGGCTTCTGGTAAAAACTGATGTTGTATGTTCAATAATAGAAACTGATGTTGTTAGTGAAGCATCACATTGGTTTTTGAAAAAATAGATGTTAATATATACATACAACATCTAAAAACCGATGTTGTTTTTTGAATTTTTTTAATGTGTTGTCTGTTTTTTTAATAACCCCAAATTAACCTGCAAATTTGAAAGCAGAACCACAACAGATAATTTTCATTATGTTTTCAAACAGTTTTTAGCGAAAATTCCATAAAAAATTGAAAATTTATATGAATTAAAAGAATATTTAATGTGCATATAACATCAATTGTAAAAAATGTAAATTAACTAAACTACAATTCCAAAATTACTTAAACACTAATTGTTTCATTTTTAACTTTCAAATAATAGGTTGCCCACTGGATGCGAAGTGCCTTCTATCTCTCTGGTTCCAATGGTCTAGCATCATTGAAATGTTGCATGATATAATTAAACATAAGTTAATAATGTATAATACCAATTATAACAAAATGAAATATGTTTGAATTAAACAATTATCGTTTCCCAATTATTCTTGAAACTTCCTAAGATTATAGTTGACATCCAGTGCATGACGTAATACACACACTCAGTGCTTCCTTTTTGTCTATTGCACTAAATACATTACGAAATTTAGATATTCAATGTTAAGTACAAATTAGTCTACACAATATTAAAATATAAGTAGAAGCATTGTTTAAATGACTTACTTTCACAACAATCCACCTAGCATTAGTAGCCTTGGATTCACTTTGTGGAGTATCGTCAAGTCCTTTCAAAGAACTGTTGAATACAAACATGAATGTGTATTATACAATTAAAATATTGATGTTCCCAACTAATGCTAAGGCAAATGTATTGAAAAATAGAACTGACCTGTTAATAATTCCTTTGAGGTAGTTGTCTGGCCTATTATGCAATGAACAAAATCAGATGATAGAATTTTCCTTAGGCAAAATGATGACCATTTGCCAATGTGCACTGCAGTGGAGAAAAATATAAGTTATTATACTATTATAAATTATTTAAATTCAATTGTTCAGTTTAACTTACCCATTCAAGTAGGCTCCTATGTACACATCCCACTTTGAATTCTACATCTAGTTCCTAATATAACTTTTTAATTCAAATTGTGATTGCCCAGATCTCTGTATGGACTGTGGCTCGAGGAATCCATACACATCGACATCCCCTGCTCGCATACTTGTCCTAGTCACATGCCTATTGTTGTTAAAATAAAGTAAATTATGTATGAATTTAAAACAATAACTTATGTAATAAACAATAATGTAAACTGACTTACAGAATCCACAACTGTATAATATAGATGATGAGGCATTGACCACTGTTTTCTATTTTAGATAGATCTCCATGCTTTATGTACGAGGGGAAGTTGTCATTAAACACCCCAAACACGATAGCATCCCACATAACTTGCAACAGCTTCAGAAAAAGTTGTGGGATGGTCAATGTCATTAAATATAGGGGATCGTCGACATCATGATCCAGTCTATCTGCAAGTTTTGCCGATCCTACAACTCCTTATTTATTCAACACAGTTAATTAACATAATTTAATTACAGTGAACACTTTAATTGAAAAAAAAACATTTATTGATAGTGAAATACTTGTTAAGTGCTTGCCCCCACTAACTGAACCTTTTTAGTGGGTACAGGAATGGGAGCATATGCATCTCTAACTTCCTCAACACCAACCTTGACTTGATCATGGCGCAAAGGGATGCTATGAACTGTTGTCGACCCCTCATAAAGTCTTCCAAGGGCAACCAGGTGGGGAGGATTTTCTTCGACGTACAACCCGCATTTCTCTGAGTCACCCGTGTCTGGATCATTCTCGAAAGGATCAACACAACTTTCCTTTGTGCTGACATGAGTAGCTGAAGGACCAACCTCAAGCTCAGAAGGAAGTGCGAGTTCCTGTGATTGAACTTGGGACTACATCTAGCTGAAGGACAACATTAGTTGTCGAGTCACTATTTTTGTGATCGACTCCTCCAACTGGTACCTCATTTTTTGCGTCAGCTGCTCCAGGTTTTCGGGAGCCATGGACGAAGATGTGTGTGAGGTCCTTGGAGCAAGTCCAACTTGTTTAATCATCACACACACGACTAGGGTGTTTTGGTCCCCCAATGGCAACAATTAGTACATCATGACATCCATGGGTGACAAAGGAACTCTGTGAGGCCTGCTCCTCCAAGGAATCCTGTAACGAACACATTTATTTGTTTACTCAATCAAACAATAAACATAAATAATTGTAATTCACGATTGAAATTGACTTACAATCTTGTTAGCAATTTCTTTAGCTGCCTCAGAAGTCATTTGCCCAGTTTTCTTGGTGTGGGCCTACTTCCACTTTATGCGTTATCTAATGGGAGATGGATGATCAATGACTATGTCAGTTCTTCCAGATTTAGCATCCTCCTCCATTTGTTTCTTTTTCTTCTCCTTCATCAACTTGTTTTCTAGAAATTCATAACCCCCGCGAGACAACACATGAGTGGAACTATTTTGTTTCTGGATGACCTGTGCCTTCTTTCGCACATCCTGTAAAAATTAAACATTATTGAAAGTTATCATTACTCACAATAATAAGTAAATTTAAAGATTAAAACAATGAAAATCACAAAGTTACCTCCCATCAAGGGTCTATGCGGCTCTGACAAAATTGGGCCTACTTCTCCTTACTAATGCCATACTTTTCGCATACAGAGTCATTGACATTGTCCTTGTCGGCTGCAAGTGCCCATTTTGATGTCAAATCAGACTTAAACTGTCTCCACCACTCCCCCATAGTCTGAAGTATTTTCTTTTTTGTCCTCAGATCAGATGCTTTAGGGATATTAAATTCAGCCTGACAAAGGAAAAATTACATTTTATTGTTACTAAATTAAAATTTTATTGTTCATCAAAAAATGTAACATTTAACTCAAATACTTGAATATCCTCCCATATCAAATCCTTATGAGTAGCATGGACTTGTTTCCAATTCTCGTATATGACATCCACCTTATCACGAACGAGGATCCCCAAGTATGTTCTTAACTCCTTTTTGTGGGGACTGCCGGCTTTCCCGGTCGACGGATCCACATGGACTAGGGGTCTCTCTGCCCCAATTGGTCTAGTCACCAATGATCTTAGGCATCTAGCGTTTCTTGTCTGCTTCAAGGTAGATGGCGACTGCAATGCTGCACCAGTAGGAGGAGGAGGAGGAGGAGAGCTGAGTGGTGTAGCTATTTGAATGTAATTAAATGGACTGAAATAAAGTACATAGTAAAAAAATTACATTAGCTGATTTTAATTAATTCACCTTCATCATGATTATTACGATTAGCATGAATGTCGTCAGCTTCTTCTTCTCCGAAGACATTAGGCAACATTTGTGTTGACAAAGGACTAACATAAGTATCAATGTATGAATCATCATCTTCAACATTAGCACCAATTGTTTTCCCGTGTAAAACCACTGACCACCTTTCATCATAAGGGTCTTGAACATAAAATACCTATTTAGCTTGTTCTGCCATGGTGAAAGGGTCATTCTGGTAAGCGAGTTTCTTTAGACCTACCAATGTAAATCCTGCACACCGGTATTGCTGTCAACCCACTTACATCTGAAAACACAGACAATAAATTTGACATAGTTAAGCTCCCAAATTTCTTCAATGAAACAAAAGTAAGGGATTAAAGCTACATGGGGATAGTCATCATGTACACTAGCGAAGTGTTGAGATTCAGCTCTTAGGGTAACCCCACTATTTTGCATTGTACTTTTCTCGTCTTGTGCTTTTATGTAACAGGAATAGTTGTTTATATCGTATACTTTCCAAGTTATAACATTTCTTTTATGCCCATTTGCTAGCTTTCTTAACATTTTGGAGGCATTATTATCAACAATGATTGTATCTTTAAACCAATCTAGGAAAGTCTTGTTATACTCTTTCAAGACCCTGTTCTTGGTGAAGTATGTATGGCAGAACTTCATTACTGCTATTCAATACATACAAATGAGCTTGTTACAAATCTTTTACACTTGGAGTGATAACATGCAGTCCTCTTGAACCCTTACCTCCCACTCTTTCATCATGCCGAGACTTAGGAAGCCCATCAGTTTTTTCTTTTTCAATGTACTCTAAAGAAAATTCAATGGCTTCTTCTGCAATGTACCTTTCCACAATAGATGCTTCTAGACGGTGTAGATTCATGGTATACCCTTTTAAGATCTTCATGTATCGCTCAACCGGGTACATCCACCTCAAATAGATAGGACCACAACATTTGATTTCTTTGACCATATGAACAATTAAGTGAACCATGATGTTGAAGAAAGCGTGAGGAAAATACATCTCCAACCGACACTATATAATAGCAGCCTCATTTTCTAGCTCATCTAACTTCACAGGATCAAGGAGTATGCCACATATGACATTGAAGAATAAGTACAACCGAGTTATGGCAAGCCTGACTTTGTTATGCAAAATGTCTCGTATGGCCACGACTAACAATTGTTGCATAAAGACGTGGCAATTGTGAGACTTTAAGCCTTCCAACTTAAGATCTTTCAACTGCACAAGGCTCTTAATATTTGAATAGTATCCTTGTGGGACTTTGACACGGCGCAGACACTAACAAAAACTCATCATCTCATTTTTGGACAAAGTATGACAAGCTGGAGGCAAGTATATTTTTTTACCATCAGACATTGGATGTAACTGTAGTCGTATACCCATCTCCGCTAAATCTTGATGAGTATTCAAACCATCTTTCGTCTTGGCTTGAATGTTAAGGAGCATCCCAATGACACTATCACATACATTTTTCTCTACATGCATAACATCAATACAATGTCTAACATCTAGATCAGACCAGTACGGAAGATCAAACAAAATCAACCTTTTCTTCCATATTAAAGTCTTATTTTTTTCTCTTCTTTTGGGTCTTTCCAAATATAGTATTCAGGTGTTAAACCCACTAAAAGACTTGGTCACCAGTTAACAGTATTAGCGCACTTTCATGCTCTTGATTTCCATTAAATGCTTTTTTCAATCGCTGGTAAGGGTGATGAGGTTTTAGAAACCGTCAATGCCTAGTGTATACTATTTTTCTATCATGTTTCAGTTGTATGTAGCTTGTGTCTTCTTCACATATAGGGCATGCACGATCACCCTTAACACTGTACCCGCTTAAATTCCCATATGCTGGAAAGTCATTAATGGTACAAAAAAGCATTGCATGCAAATGAAAAGTCTCATTTTGAAACCCATCAAACACTAAAACCCCCTCGTCCCACAACTTTGTCAAGTCTTCAATCAAGGGACTGAGATAAGCATCGATGTCATTTCCTGACTATCTTGGGCCCGATATCATTATAGAAAACATCATGTAATGTATAGAAAACACTAAAACCCCTTCGTCCCACGACTTTGCCAGGGTCCGACCTATAGCCTTCTTATGCTTCTTGAGAACTGATAACAGCTTCTCCTCTTGCTCATCAGCAAGGGAGGCAGATATAATTAATGGAAAACTTTTGCTATCATCCAAGTAAGCATATTTTAAATTTGATGGGAGAGGCTTCAATTCTGGTGTGGCCGGCTGGATAGTGGTAGAAAGAGATGGTTTCTCAGCCTGTACCTCATAAAGAAAGTCAGAAGTATGTGTACTTCCTGAAACATGGTTAGTTCTATCTGACTTTATAAAATCAATCTCAAGAGGTAAAACATCAGACATGTAATCAATATCAAATTCAGATTCACTCTCAGCATCAAATTCAGACATATGATCAAGTACAAATTCAGATTCAATGCATGAAGAGTGGCAGGCATGCAGATTAGAATGAAGATCAGTCATGTATTCATCAACAATATGGTCAATTATTTCAACACGAAATACAAAAAGATCTTTAGATGGGTGTTTCATAGCATCAAGAATATTAAAATGAACAGTTATATCACCAAACTCCACAGATAGTGTGCCTGCATATACATCTATCTTAGTTCTAGCAGTTTTCATAAAAGGTCTGCCTAGAATGATGGGAACTTATCCTTTAGAAAATCCCTCCTCCATATTCAAAATATAAAAATCAACAGGGAAAATCAGTTCACCAACTCTAACTAAGACATCCTCTATGAAACCAGCAGGATAGGCAACACTTCTATTAGCTAAATGAATTACCACATCAGTTGACTGCAAGGGACCAAGAGATAGAGAATTAAAAATAGACAGAGGCATCACACTAACAGAAGCTCCTAAATCTAGCATGGCATTGTCAAACTTATTGTTCCCTATAATACAAGGTATGCTGAATGTACCTGGATCTTTACATTTTTAAAAGATTTGGGGAACAGATTTACCAATCAATGTGGAGACATTTCTGCCCATACTAATTCTTTCACTTCCTTTAAGCTTCCGCTTATTAGTGCACAACTCCTTCAAGAATTTAGCATATCTTGGAATCTGCTTTATTGCATCCAGCAGAGGTATGTTTACCTCTACTTTTCTAAATGTTTCCAAGATCTCCTTCTCTGCCTCTTCCATTTTTTTGTTGGAAATTGCTCTTGGAGGGAATGGAAGAGGGATATGCTGCTTTTGTAAATCAGAATTACCAGTGGGAAATTCACCTGCATAGAAATTGTTAGGTAACTTACTCTTTAAATTTTTGTCATCATCTTTTTCCAGAGTAGAGTGAAGTTGGGCAGTTTCATTTGCGGATAAGGAAGATGCTATTGGTTGAGGTCCTTGACACTGCTTTCTCGACCTCAATGTAATGGTACTCACATTTTTGGGATTCTGGACAGATTGAAAAGGTAATCTGTCAGAATTCTGGGACTGTTGTTGATTTAACTGTGTATCCAATTGTCCCATCTGATTAGTTAAGCTCTGAATAGAGGCTCTGGTCTCTTGTTGAAACTGCATGTTTTGCATAGTCATTTGCATCACAAGTTCTTCAAGGGAAGGTTGCGGAGGGGCCTCAACTGTTTGCTGTTTCTGGGGCTGTTGTTGTTGTTGTTGTTGCTAGATTGGTGGAGGAACGTATGGTCTTCTTGGGCCAGCAGCATTCTGAAAATAAGGCTGTTGTTGTTGTTGCTATTGTTGTGAAGGATTCGACCATCTAAGGTTGGGATGATTCCTCCACCCGGGATTGTACCTGTTGCTGGAGAGGTCATAATTGTTCTGTTGTGGCTGATTTTGCTGCTGAGGTTGAGGAGGTTTGTTGTAGATGTTTGCAGCATAAGCTTCAGGCTGTTCAATTGCTTCAAATTGTTGCACAGAAGGGTAAAGGTCTGTGTGGTGGTCGGCAGAGGAGCATAAACCACAGAGTCTGGCGACAGGTGCAGATTTTTTATTCATGGCCAGTTGGGTTACCAGGTTAACCAAGGCATCTAGTTTACCTTCAAGCTTCTTAGTCTCGGCTGATGAAGATGAATTCGTGGCTACTTCATGCACTCCCCTAATGACAATAGCATCACTTCTGGCACTAAATTGCTGGGAGTTTGAAGCCATCTTCTCAATTAAACTTCTAGCTTCAGCAGGGGTCATGTCTCCAAGGGCTCCACCACTAGCAGCATCTATCATACTTCTCTCCATGTTACTGAGTCCTTCATAAAAATATTGGAGGAGAAGCTGCTCAGAAATCTGGTGGTGAGGACAACTGGCACATAGTTTCTTAAATCTCTCCCAGTATTCATATAAGCTCTCTCCACTGAGTTGCCTAATTCCTGAAATATCTTTCCTGATGGCCATGGTCCTGGAAGCAGGGGAAATTTTTTCTAAGAATACTCTCTTGAGGTCATCCCAGCTTATGATAGACCTTGGAGCAAGGTAATATAGCCAGTCCTTTGCCACTCCCTCCAAAGAATAAGGAAAAGCCTTCAGAAATATGTGATCCTCCTGGACATCTGGGGGTTTCATGGTGGAGCAGACAATATGGAATTCTTTTAGATGTTTGTGTGGGTCTTCACCTGCAAGGCCATGAAACTTTGGAAGCAAATGGATCAGTTCAATTTTAAGAACATATGGGACATCCTCATCAGGGTATTGGATGCACAAGCTTTCGTAGGTGAAATCAGGTGCAGCCATTTCCCTTAGAGTCCTCTCACGGGGTGGAGGTTGTGTCATGTTCTCAGAATGTTCAAAATCAGAATGTTCAAAACAATAATGCTCAAAATCACCAATAGCAGAATGCTCAGGATGCTCAAAAGGTATTAAATGATGTCTAACTAATCTATGAAATGTCCTATCTATCTCAAGATCAAAGGGTTGTAAGTCAGGTGGATTGCCTCTAGTCATACACTGTATTCAACATGCACAACTAGTTGCCTTCTTATGCAAGTAACAGTGTAGGTTTGAACTACAACTACCATTAAATGATATCAAAATGACTTGAAATTTTGTGAGCAACCTTATAAAATGATCAGAAGATAGCACAAAAAATTTCAAACAAAAATTCAAAGTCTAACTATGGAAGCTAAAAATGATAAGTTAAGAAAAATAAGAGAATAACAAAAACAAAAATTGGGGAAGCGCTGAACAGAAGTGGTCGCTAAATCCATCGCAAAGCACTATTCACAGCAAAACACAAAAACTGAAACAGGGGAAGCGCTGAACAGAAAAACTAAAACAAAACACCACACTAAACAAAATAGCAAGACACTAAACAACACTTAACACAACACTAACACAACACCCAAAAGCATAAAACAACTAAACATAAAACATGAATTACTAGCTATTATGAACCTTTGGACACTGCTCCCCGGCAACAGCACCAAATTTGATTGAGGCCGTACCCGAATCAAATAAACATTAAAATGCAGTAACTAGGAAGTGATCCTAGGTCGTTTCCCAACGAGCAATGATACACTAAATGTTCATAACAAATAGTAGGAAAATAGTAACGAATGGGGGGGGTGTTTGCTTTTGTAAATTAAACAGCGAATAGATGTGAATTAGAAAATATCAGAATTAAAACACGTTGCTTCCCCTTGATTCACAAGCAAGTCTCTTATCCTAGGTTACGAGAGTTTATCCTTATTCAATTCAACCACTTAATCCAACCCTAAATTAAATTACTAAGCGAAATTTAACATAAGGCATTCATTATGTGATTAAGCAACACATACACCAATTACTCATAAACGATCATTAAGCATGAACGTAAATTAAGCGCAGAGACAATTAATCAAGCACTAAGCATGCATGAATTAATAGCAACAAACTCAGAGTAATTATTGAAGAGGAAAAACTGAATAGAATTTAACAGTAATAATAGAACCTCAAAGAGAACTGTGTTTGATCCTCAAGAGAAAACAACGCTGGAGACTTAGCCTTCCATTAATCAATAGAGAACAAAATTATGGATTAAAGAACGAAATTTTATTGCTGAGACGAAAAGTAAAAACTGGAATTGCAAAACGAAAAAGTATCTAAAAGAAAAGAAGCCTAACACTCCAAAAACGGAAAAAAAAAAGGAGAAATAGAAGAGGCCTAAACTAGAACCTTGGTGCTGATATATAGTTTTCGAACCCCAAAGCTTACAAATCTGTTTTAAATCCAAGCCCATAAATAAAATAAAATCAAATCTAGATAAGATAAGATAAGATCAAATCTAGATGAAATCAAATCTAAATAATATCTAGATAAGATGAAATTTTATAGAATAAAATAGTCTGCACTCTTCAAGTCCAAGCCCAATTCTAGATTCAAGCCCAATGCTTCATTAATTCCTGAAATTAGATTAAAAACATCAAATTAGCTGAATGGGCCCAAATAATAAAACTGTCTAATTAATTTGACAATTAAGATTAATCAGTACTTAAAATGGTGCAAAAAGGGTTAAGAAATAGGAGAAAATAATGGCACATCAAAACCCCCCATACTTAGCCTTTTGCACTCCTGGGCAAAATGAAATAAAGAACAAAATCCAATGATCTCAAAGAGAGACAAACAAAAACATTTACATATTTCTCAATGAACATCAAGGAATGAAAGGAATGGGTAACATCTAACATGAAGAGATCCAAAGAGTCAAGACATTCATGAAAATCATCCAAGCAACCTAATCATGGCAAAATAGTTAATCAACTCAAGAATGAAAAGTGATAAAGCCTCACAAGATATACACTCTATCTCTCAAGTGTCTAGGCCACTGTTTACTCTCGAAGCACCCATGAAAACAAACACCACATAGACTTGGCAAAATTCTAAAATTGACAACAACTTGACAAACACATGCACATGTGGATCAAAAGGTCTTAAAAGGTTGTAATGGGGCCAAGGACAAGGTAGGGGAAAAATATGGAATAAGTAGCTAAATCCCAAAGGAATAGAGGAGCAATAGGGAATAAGTGGAAATTAAGCACAAGTAGTAAACCCAAACCCTGTAATATCCACAAAATCAACCAAGGCTCCCAAATCAAGTCCTCATAACAAGACCTCATTCATTCCACTTCACTTCTTTTCTTCTTCTCTTTTTTATTTTTGAACAGTACGAATTTGCAGAATTTGCAGCAATTGAAATTGTTTTTCATTTTTTTAAACAGTACGAATTTGAAGATTAAAGCAAGAACTAGGCAAATATATATATATACATCAAGCATGGCCAAAATAAAACATTAAGCATGGCCAAAAATCATATCTTCCAATGAAACATACCCCCCCCCCCCCACACTTATTCCCAAAACAATTCCAAAGCTCCAAAATTCCTTAAGGGTAAGGTGATATCATGGTTTTTCACTTAAGGCTTGTAAGAGCTTCAAAACAAAGAAAGGGGAACATAGGCTCAAAGGGGCTATCAAAGGGATTAATTCAGGGTAACTCCATTTGACTAGAAGCTTATAAGAACAAAATTTCCTAAATCATTTCCAAATATGCATGTGAATTAGGAAGCATCAACAAGAATCAAGCCAAGGCTATTGTGCAAGCAATCAATGGGGCAAAACACACCAAAAGATTATGATGATGGATGGCTCAAATTCTCACAAAGGTAAACTTATCACTTTCAAATTGAGTTTTCAAAACTATCATGACATGTAGAGGAAAAACAAGGATTTCAAATCACAAAATGTCAAGAGACTTTTATTTTCAGAACAATTACCCATTTCTTGAACATATCCTATAATTCAAAGAAAAAATATGCAAAGTTGTACATGCAAACATAATTGACCTAAAATATTAAACTAGAAACCCAACAAAACTAACAAAACTAACAAATTTAACACAACCAAAGAACACTCCCCCCCCATACTTAAACAACACATTGTCCTCAATGTAGCACAATTAAAAGATTAAAAGCAATTAAACCATCAAATAGAATCGGACAAATGTAATAAAAGTAAAGAAGGAGATAGGAAAAGAAAAACTCCCTAAGTCATGGTGGAGGAAGAGTAGGGTGGAGTAAGGAAGTCTCTTCCACCACTACGTCCACTAATGAAGGGTTTGTGAGGAATGGCTTAAGTCGGTGTCCATTGACCTTGAAGCTCTTGTTTGTGGAGTCACTTTTGATCTCAACTGTACCATAAGGAAAAACATTAGTAACAACAAAAGGACCAATCCACTTAGACCTCAACTTATCACTCATGAGTCCAAGCTTAGAATTATACAATAACACTTTTTGTCCAACTATGAAGTCCTTCTTAATTATCATGATATCATGGAACTTCTTGGTTTTTTCTTTGTAGAACTTGGCATTCTCATACGCTTCTAGGCGGATCTCATCTAACTCACTCAGTTGCAACTTTCTTTCCTCACCATCTTGATCCATAGAGAAGTTGCAGGTCTTCACTGCCCAATATGCTTTGTGCTAAATCTCAATTGGAAGATGACATGCCTTTTCAAAGACAACCCGATAAGGAGACATTTCTATGGGTGCTTTGTAGGTAGTCCTATGTGCCCAAAGAGCATCATCTAGCCTGGTACTCCAATCTTTCCTGCTTGGCTGCACAATCTCCTCTAAAATTCTCTTGATCTCCCTGTTAGAAATTTCTGCCTGTCCATTGGTTTGGGGGTGGTATGGTGTGGATACCCTGTGTACAACCCCATACTTTTTAAGCAAGGCATGCATTGATTTGTTGCAAAAATGGGTTCCTTGATCACTAACGATTGCTTTAGGTACTCCAAACCTACAAAACAGATTAGATCTGACAAAATCTACAACAACCTTAGCATCATTAGTTCTAGTGGGCTTGGCTTCCACCCATTTTGAAACATAATCAATTGCAAGGAGAACGTAAACATAACCAAAAGATACAGGAAAAGGGCCCATGAAATCTATACCCCAGACATCAAACACCTCACAAAATAGCATAGGTTGCTGAGGCATTTGTTGTTGCCATGTAAGTGCACTTCCTGCTCTCTGACACTGCTCACAAGTGCTACAAATCTTCCACGCATCTTTAAAGATGGTGGGCCAATAAAAGCCACAGTCAAGAACTTTGCGAGCTATCCTTTGAACACCCAGATGACCACCCGGTGCGGAAGAATGATAGAACTGCAAGACTGAGTCAGTCTCATGATCTGGAATGCATCGTCTAATGACTTGATCACTGCACAATTTCCACAAGTAGGGGTCATCCCAAATAAAATTCTTAGCATCACTTTTAATTTTATCTTTTTGAGCCTTAGATGCTAAGGGAGGAAAAACAGAAGCAACTAAATAATTGACAATGTTAGCAAACCAGGTAGTAGAAAGAGAATAAAAAATACTATACAGTATATATAAATGATCATCCGGGAAATCATCCCGAATGGGTAAGTCTTCATCAGACACATGTTCGATCCGACTCAAATGATCAGCAACCAAATTTTGTGCTCCACTCCTATCACGAATCTCCAAGTCAAATTCTTGGAGCCAGAGCATCCATCGGATCAACCTAGGCTTTGAATCAGCCTTCTTCAACATGTACTTTAAAGCTGCATGGTTAGTATAAACAATAATGCGAGTACTAAGAAAATAAGAACGAAATTTTTCAAGAGCAAAAACTATGGCTAGTAGCTCTTTCTCAGTAGTAGTATAATTCGCTTGGGCAGCATCTAAAGTCCTAGAAGCATAATATATCACCCTAGGCAATTTATCAATTTTCTGAGCAAGGACAGCCCCCAATGCATAATTGGATGCATCACACATAAGCTCAAAAGGGACTGTCCAGTCGGGTGCCTGGATGATGGGGGTGGTAGTCAGTGCTCTTTTGAGGCAATCAAAAGCCTCTTTGCATTTATCATTAAAGTCAAACTCCACCTTCTTTTGCAACAAGTTGGATAGTGGAAGGGCTACTTTGCTAAAATCTCTTATAAAGCGCCTGTAGAATCCTGCATGACCAAGAAAAGATCGCACCTCTCGCACGCAAGAGGGGTAAGGAAATTGTGAAATAACAGAAATTTTTGCAGGATCTACTTCAATGCCCTTATTGGAAATAATGTGGCCTAAAACTATACCTTGCTCAACCATAAAATGACATTTTTCAAAATTTAGAATAAGGTTAGTTTCAGTGCATCTATTCAAAACCTTTTCCAGACTATCCAAACAAACATCAAAAGAGGATCCATATACAGTGAAATCATCCATAAACACCTCTATGCAATTTTCTAAAAAATCACTAAAAATACTAATCATGCACCGCTGGAAGGTACCAGGGGCATTGCACAAGCCGAAAGGCATTCTCCTATAGGAAAAAGTGCCGAAGGGGCAGGTGAATGTGGTCTTTTCCTAATCCTCATGAGCAATAGTGATTTGCATATAACCAGAAAAACCATCTAGGAAATAGTAGTGGGATTTACCTGCTAGGCGTTCAAGCATCTGGTCAATGAATGGCAGTGGAAAATGGTCCTTTTTGGTAACCTGGTTCAACCTCCTATAGTCGATGCAGACTCTCCAACTGTTCTGCACCCGAGTAGGAATCAACTCCTCCTTCTCATTTTTTATCACGGTGAGGCCGGTTTTCTTTAGGGTTGTTTGCTTTTGTAAATTAAATAGCGAATAGATGTGAATTAGAAAATATCATAATTAAAACACATTGCTTCCCCTTGATTCACAAGCAAGTCTCTTATCCTAGGTTACGAGAGTTTATCCTTATTCAATTCAACCACTTAATCCAACCCTAAATTAAATTACTAAGCGAAATTTAACATAAGGCATTCATTTTGTGATTAAGCAACACATACACCAATTACTCATAAAGGATCATTAAGCATAAACATAAATTAAGCGCAGAGACAATTAATCAAGCACTAAGCATGCATGAATTAATAACAACAAATTCAGAGTAATTAGTGAAGAGGAAAAACTGAACAGAATTTAACAGTAGTAATAGAACCTCAAAGAGAACTGTGCTTGATCCTCAAGAAAAAACAACGCTGGAGACTTAACCTTCCATTAATCAATAGAGAACAAAATTATGGATTGAAGAACGAAATTTTATTGCTGAGACAAAAAGTCAAAACTGGAATTGCAAAACGAAAAAGTGTTTAAAAGAAGAGAAGCCTAACACTCCAAAAATGAAAAAAAAAAAGGAGAAAGAGAAGAGGCCTAAACTAAAATGTTGGTGCTGATATATAGTTTTCCAACCCCAAAGCTTACAAATTTATTTTAAATCCAAGCCCATAAATAAAATCAAATCAAATCTAGATAAGATAAGATAAGATCTAGATGAAATAATATCTAGATGAAATCAAATCTAAATAATATCTAGATAAGATAAAGTCTAGATAAGATAAAATTCTGTAGAATAAAATAGTCTGCCCTCTTCAAGTCCAAGTCCAATTTTGGATTCAAGCCCAATGCTTCGTTAATTCCTGAAATTAGATTAAAAACATCAAATTAGCTAAATGGGCCCAAATAATAAAACTGCCTAATTAATTTGACAATTAAGATTAATCAGTACTTAAAATGGTGCAAAAAAGGTTAAGAAATAGGAGAAAATAATGGCACATCAGTGACAATGACGGTCAACACAAAGATGATCCTAATGTTAAGTATGGTCTTGATCCAATAACTTAGGTAGAATTTCCAAAAAGCCGCGAAACCCCTAATTGGCAAGTTTAAGTACTGTTGCATTTAAATCTAAATTTAGTATGATTTTTTTATTGACTAATTTGTGAAAAATGTTTGCAATATTTGTAAGGGAGTACGAAAAAAGGCCCAGTAAATCCAAAAATACAATGACTGCCTCCACTTACTGTCTGGTGGGGGTTATGATCTGCTTAAAAAAAATGTAATGGACGAGAAAAGAAGGCACAAGAACACCGAGCTAAGTTTACTGAGAATTCATCAGCGAGTGTGGACCCTCCATCCCTTGTTTCAAGACATGTGAAGTGGAAGATGGCTCGCATAAAGCGATATTGCCAGATGCACTCTACAGTGGCACATGAAATATCAGACAAAATTATGAGTTCATTTTTTGGCGATTCACAGTCTGACTTAATTTGTTGTATAATAAGAACCTACGTTAAAATGTAAAAACATGTTGTGCTGCTCACATGACTCTTTAGAAGAACAGACAATGCAGGGAAGCTTTGTTTTGCATGGTCGTGATGACAAATTGAACACTACTATTGGCTGATCGGAACATCAAGGTCGTGCACGTGTTGTGGGGATAAGTGTCACAATCAGCCAGTACTTTGGCCAGGCCTCACGTGACCCCAACACTTCCTCTGCATCAATCACCCAACAACAATTGGCTGAAATCATTGGTAACCTCAAGGAAGAGTGGAGGAAAAAAGTAAAAGAGGAAAACAAGAACCTTCAGGAAGCATGGAGGAAGAAGGTAGAAGAAGAAAATAAACGTAGTTTGGAGATAATTAAACAAGAATTGAAACATGCAATAAACAGGCAATAAAAGTAGTTTGGAGATCACATCACTCACCCCTCGCTAAGGCGCCGGATATACAAGTATTAGCTACACGTGTGAGCACCAAGGGGAGTTGTGCTGAAGCTGACACAAATCCTTTAGGCAAAGACCCTTCTGATGTTCATGTCAATACTATAGGCTTGTACGTGCTTATTGATCAGTCTACTCAGCTAGTGGCGTTGGAAAAAGTGTATGACAGTTCGTCCACCATACTCATAATTAATATGTGTAACAATATATGGTTAACAATATTTATGTCTAATGTTTCAAATAGGTTTATGAATGATTGGAGTACAAGCTTAGGGTATGGTTCACTTTATGGTTTCCTTGAGCCTCAGACTATACACAATGCTAAGGATAGTTGTTAAGAATGTCAACATTACATTGAAACATGGGTCAAGGAATCACAATGAGAAGTGTACTTAGGACCTTACGTGAATCGGTAAGTGAAATTAATGTTGTAGAGTGGAAAAATTGCATTATAAGTAGCTAATTATAGTTGTTCGTCTTCAGGGCACATTGGCAACTACTTGTTTTGTGTCCACGAGACAATATTGTTGTTTGGTTTAGTTCTTTGTGTAAAAAGCATGATGTTAACATCAAGGCTGCAGTTAATAGGTTATTTTTCACATCATAACTCAATTAATGTATACCAATTGTAGCTTATTAACACAATCATTTTTATTTTATATACATTAATGTTATTTTCGAAACTAGTGCAATGAAGACATTAACCACTACTTTGAAAGGAAATGTAGATCAACCTGTACCTCAGTAGATTGAACCAATGGTATGTCATTATTAATGAATATGTATTTTGAATTACTACTTTGAAAGTACTAGCTTTGGTAAATATATTTGATATTACATTTAGAGTCATGCTCAAACCAGAGGCTATGAGTGTGGATATTACGTCATGCATTGGATGTGGTGCATAGTGAGCGGCGGTTGGAAGAATGAATGGAACATGGTATGTTTAATGTAACAAGTTTTAACTTTTAGTTTCGTTTCAAATTCTATTTCAATGTTTGACTGTGGTATGTCACTAATTTAATATTCACAATTTTGTAATGATTTTCTGATGGAACAACTTTAGACAGTGAGGCAATGACTACACTACGCAAGAAATGGGCAACATACTTTCTACAACTTAAAAACATGGAATTTAGACAAATTTAGATGACATAGGAACATTTTTGTTTCCAACTTAACATTTTTTATTGATTACATTAGAAACAATTATGGTCAGTTTACATTTAATTAAGCAGAAATATATATTTGATTATTAATAAATGTTTGGACCATAGTCGTTGCACAATGCTTTCTTGTTCCACAGTACGCATCTTGCAGCACATGGTTATCCATATTAGGGTGATTCTTGTTGACAGTGCATGTCACAAGAACAAAAATGAGGTACCACATCAACAGTTCATACTTTAGTGTAATTATTTGTAGTTGTTATATGTTTATTACAATGTGGTTGGTGCGTGAAGACAATGATGATGTTATCATTGTCCTTGAGCTTCTGAGTATGGTCATTGGCGTTTATCCCTTGTAGTGAGTTAAAATATCTAATTATTAGGCATATAATTGACCATTGTGTGTTATGACAAGATTTTGTTTAGCTAATAATATATCTTTGTTGTATAGCTTCTTATACTAGTCAAAGTTAAACATTGTTTTTATCCAAAAATTCATAGATAAATAATATGTAGGTGAACCTCATGAAGAAGGAAGGAGAAATATTTTGGTTGTGCATGTAAGAGGAGTTCCTTTGGAGGAAGACACTAGCATCATTTGCCATTTAATTGGTTCTCTGGCTAAGGTTTACTAGGTGGTGATTTGGCAAATGTTGTTAATGAAGCCGTGTTGCATGCTGCTCATAGAGGTAACACCAACTTTCAATTTTTATATTTAATGTGTGATTGGTTTCACTTACTTCAAATCATGCATAGCAAGTTGGAAATGCATCTTCTTGTTCCAAATCAGTGTGCATCCATCTACTGTCCATGGTTCACGTCTTCCAATGCAAGAATTTGAAATGCCTTTTCTCTCATTCATTGATTTCTCAATTTCCCATGTTAGAAGATATTACAGTAGAGGAGTGTTCTGAAATAGAACATGTTTTTTATTTCAATGAAGATAATAGAGTTCAAGAAGTAAGACACAGTTGCCATTATCTTTTTCATTTGGATGATGATTTCATTTAACTTATGTTGTTAAGTCTGTTAATTACTAATTTCCTAAGAGTTTTATATCTATGTGTGGGTGAAAATTTTCTGAGAATCTTGTAAAGCAAACATATGATGATACAGGCCTAAAGCCTACGGTTACTAAGGTGTATGCTGGGAGAGTTAAAAGGAGCAATGCACCCAGGAGACAGAATGGCTCAACTAACTGCCTAGTTGGCAGTAGATGGGAGGGAGTGTGTGGGGTATATTTCAAAGCAGTAATTCAAAATACTTACCATTATATCTCCTTCGCTAAATGATCTCTGCATGCCATAGTCTGTATTGAAATCTATTACAGGGATATCAATGAAATCAGGCTTCATTGCATCTCCACGCATCCAATCCATTGAGCTCAAACTTCCTAAGCTGACACTCCTTGCCAATTGCACGTCAGGAAGCAGCTTGTTTTCTTGAATTGTGTTTTCATCAATGTTTAGAAGAGGAACCTCAATTTCTAGAATCTCAGAGAATGGTGGCTCTATTGCTGGCTTTTCTAAGTGATCATTTTAGCATTCATAGAACATCTCATGCAGAAACTGATCATTTTGAAGAATATCAATATTAGTTGATTTTAGTCCCTCTGAGGAGAATCTTCCCCACAAGATATCATTGAGATGGCGGCTGTCATGGGATCCATATCCATGATTGGTTCTTTAATAATAGGTTCAAGAGCTTTGAACAGATCTCCCTCTGCTGCCAAATCATACTCTGACATGGCAGAAGACTGAACAAGGTCATCCTGCATTAAAGACATGAGGAAATAAATGGTAAGGTAATTAAAAAGATGTAATACAACTATAGAAATGTAATTAACTTTAATTGTAGAGCCCAATAATGATAACATATAATGTAAAACCAAAATGCAACAACTAGTAAGTGAAAATAGAATGTTAGCTTTAGAACAAAAAAATAGAAAAGATGTTGAATAGCACTCAGCACATACAATTAACTATTACAGGAAAATATGAAATAATTGTATTGTATTAAAAGTAATAATTGTAATGAAACAAATAAAGGAATGGACACATCATAATATGTCAATTTCGGACGTATGGATTACAATGATTTACACTTCCCTCTCCCATCACAATCTTATTGCATACAGAATGCAGGGATGCGTGTTTATGGTGGCGCACAATATCATTGGGCAATGGCTGAATTTCGTTTTGTGGTTGGAGGAATCAAGTGTCCCCCAATTACTCGGGAAGAAATTGTAGACGCATGTGGAGTTGAAGATATTCATGATGGAACAAACTAGTCTAGGTAATTCTGTGTGTTTTACCTATTCATTCTTATATTCTACTAATTGTTAAATATTATATATTAAAACAATTTTCATTTTGAGTAAGCAAGACTGCTTGTATTATTGTTGTTGCAAAGGATCGTGACACATTTAAACCTTTTCTTCATAAGGTGATTAATGCTCTAAAAATGAATATATTTCGGTCAATTTCCTTCTTTAATTATTTAAATTCATTAGAAATTCTAGTCAACTTATAAGACCAATTGATGGGAAAAGATATAGACTAAGCCTCTGGCATATTGATTTTGACTAAAAGATCACAGATATACTTGCTTTGGGTGAGAAATAATGAACCATTGGGCTGATATTTAACTTCAATGCCCAGAAAATAATCCAAATTACCAAGTTCCTTGAGAGAATATAGAATTAAGCTGAGAAATTAAGGTTTGAATCAGAACAATATTGTTCTCAGTGACTATAATGTCATCCACACACACCAAGGCATAAACCACTGTAGACCCCTTAGAGTAGTAAAACAAAGATTAGTCTCCAATGAGTCCTTTGAGTCTAGTGAGTCTTTTTTCTCTTCCCCTTGTCTCTCTTCTAGTGCATGATTTAGCATCTTCCTTTGGCATTGTGATACGGTGAGAGTAGTAATGCCAACTGTTAATTACTAAATGAGAGACATTACTACCGACACCATATGTGAATGAGAGTATTTTTTTCTTGTTGTCTTTGTCATATCACAATGCCAGTAGAGACCTCAAAATTAAGTATGAAGTTCTAATGAAGCTATTTTTTTTGCAACATCAAAGTCATCAGTAGCATTGGTCATAACCCGGCTTAGCATGATAGAGCAAAACATATCAAAATAGACTGATACTTCATTAAAGAAAAGTTAGACAATGGCCTTATTGAGATACTGGAGGTCAGTTAGCAGATGTTCTAACCAAGGGACCTGCAAAACAATTTCGATATCTTACCTGGAAGATGGGAATGATAGATATTCATTCTCTAGCCTGAGGGAGAGTAATGTTACATGTATACAATATTAAACACGTGCATCATTTCTTTTTAGTACTGATTTAATTAGATTTATTCTTTCATTAGATTGATTGGTCAAGGTTTCCTTATTTATAGTAATCAGGTTTGATTTGATGTCCATAATTCTAGCATAGTTTTTACTATCAAAGTTGTATAGATAATCATCCTTGTTGTACTCTTTGAATTATCAGAAAATAATATTCACTTTTACTCATATTACAAGTCTAATTAATTGATTAATTCTCTATTCTTGACACAGTTGGGGTCCAAGGTGTTGCATATACTTAAGAGATTGCTATTGTCCTCTTTCTTTTCTTCTTCAGGTATTCTCTTCGGATTTTCCTGTAAGATATAAAATATTGTATTGAATAAGTAACAACAAGGGTTGGTAGTTTTAGAACATATTAAGTTGCAGCCATAGGATGAAGCAAAGTAAGAATAAGAAAAGGAATGTTTAGGCTTTTATGAACCAATAAGAAAGAAAGTGGGTAGCGGGTGTGGTGTACTAAAAGAGTTTTCAAGGATTCAGCTACCAATTAATTGTGTTAAGTATAGACTTTCCATATACATAAATAGGGCTTTTTAGCCTTTCAATGTTTTGTTTCTTTTTTTCCTAATGCTGCCAGAAATATAAGAAATAGAAATAAGCAGCTAAGCCCTTGCTAGATAAAGCAAAAAAAAATGCGGGTAGCTCGATGAATCACATACATGGTTTCGATTGGTTTTGGTCTAATCAATGTATAGGGGTCCACCTAATTTTTCTGCAAGTACGATCTAGACGACCACATTGCTGTTGGGCTAACTCGCCCAATCAATCCAATGGCTTTTCTCATTTCAGTCCCGTTAAAGAGATCCAAAACTGGATATTCGAAGCCTATTGATCCCGCGGTTTAGAAAACAACTGCTTTGGCATTCAAACATATGACAACAACTGCTTGTAGATTCATATGCTAGACACTACATTCTAGCTCTTGCATCCAGGGTTCACCAAGGAAACAAAGCAAAAGAAGGAATTCATATATATATATATATATATATAAATCTAAAGGTCTTTAATTAATATCTCATAATTTATAGTATAACTATGAAAGGTTAATTGTTTTTTTCTTCATTGTATTGATTCCTTTGACCCCGTATAATAAAAAGGGTTTTGCTATTGGCAATGGGTTAACCAATCCTGAAATTCAGTACCATTCATATACAGACTACGCATTAGACATGGGACTACTTAAAAAGGCTGATTATGATAGCATCAACAAGTTGATCCCACCATGCAAGCAGGTCATAGAAGCT
Organism: Glycine soja; assembly: GCF_004193775.1. Taxonomy (NCBI): domain Eukaryota; kingdom Viridiplantae; phylum Streptophyta; class Magnoliopsida; order Fabales; family Fabaceae; genus Glycine; species Glycine soja. The sequence goes on along the minus strand of NC_041012.1, from coordinate 33,931,511 downwards.
TGTGGTATGAATAACTTCCTCAATTCATTTCCCTTTTCACTAGAACAAAAACATATCAATCTATTGCGCTAGATAGATATTAATTGTGTTCATTGACACTCTTAATTTGCATTCCATTTGTCAGGCACTGAAGTTGAAGAAACATGTGTATCTTCATTATATGCTTGCAATCAGATATTCAATCAGATCATGACCATCGCTTACGATATAAATGTAAGATATAGAAAAACAATAGTATGACCAAGATGAATGAAAATAATGCAGCACTAACAAACTAGTGTATATCTCATTATTCTAACTCCAGTACTATGACATTAGAAAGAAATGTATGGGAGATCTGTGTTATGACTTCTCTGTCATGGAGGATTTCTTAAACAACAAATTACAGTGTAGTCTGTTTCTCTTCTACTCGTTAATATAGAACAATATTCATCATAATTGTTTCGATACCCATTGAATGTAGGTGATAATTTAATTATGGGTAACAAAGAGGGGAACACATGTGTTGGTTTGACATGGACCTCTTGCAAGTCTACAGTTGATGCATGGGGATAGAGATACAGGTCATTGGAGCTTATTGGGCTGGTTTATTGAGCCCTGCAAAGTCAAACTCACTTTACAAATTGAGTTTAAATTAAATCATATATAGTAGTAATTGTATATACACATATTGCTTGTTCATTGGGTTAATTAATATATGAAAAGCTTGTTCTATATATATAAAAGGGCTTTCTTTTGTTACACGTGACTAAAAAAGTCTTTAACAATTTACAAATTATTAGCAGGCAACTAATAATGATGTATTTGTCTGAATTGTGATATAGCGGGCAATGAAAATAAATGGCATTTTAAAAAAATACTTTCTAAGACAATTATATTGAAAACCGTCTTAGAAAGTGCAACATTCGAAGATGGTCTGTGCTTGAAACACATCTTAGAATGTAGCACATTCTAAGACGATTTTGAAAATAAGACCGTCTTAGAATGAAGCACATTTTAAGACGGTTTAGGAAACAAGACCGTCTTAGAATGTGTCACATTCGAAGAAGGTCTGTGTTAACTCGTTGGCAAGTGTACCTATTCTTCCTTTCGGCAATGCCATTCTGTTGAGGAGTATGAGGACAAGAGGACTGATGGAGAATGCCTTGCGCTGACAAAAAAGAAGAAATAGCAGAAGAAAAGTATTTTTTTGCATTATCACTCCTAAGGATCTTAATTGTCTTACCAAACTGAGTTTTAATTTCATTAACAAAAGAAGTGAGAATGACAAAATTTCAGATCGTTCCTTCATTAAGAAAACCCAAGTACATTGAGAAAATTTATCAATGAAAGTAATGAAATATCTATAACCCCTAGACGAAACATGACTAGGACCCCATATATCAGAGTGAATGACCAAAAAAGGGGAATCAACACGACTTTCAACATGCCTAAAAGAAGAACGAACATGTTTTCCTAGTTGACATGACTCACAAAATAGGTCCTTTATTTTTTCAAGACTCAGAACCATTATTTTTAATTTAGATAAATGTGGGTGTCCCAAACTTTCATGAAAGAGCTTTGGTGATGTGGCAGCATTGCAAACCCAAGAAAGATTAGGCTTGAGATAGTAAAGACCGTGAGATTCATGTCCTATGCCAATCGTCCGACTCGTACCACATTCCTGTATGAAAAATGAGTTAGCATCAAATGTTACCAAACAATTACAAGAACGAGTAAGCTGACTAAGAGATATTATATTGAAAGGACAACCAAGTATAAGCAAAATAGAGTTTATAGACAAAGAAGAAGTGGGTGATACATGGCTGATTCTTGTTGCTGCAACTCTAGAACCATCGGCTAAAGTAATGAAATGAGGAATTTTAGGAGGAGAGAGGGATGAAAATAAAGAACTATTACCAGCAATGTGATCAGAAGCACTTGAATCAATTATCCATGGACTTTGATTATTACCAAATTGGGAAGTGCAAGTAGTGGAGTTATGACCACTTATAGCAGATGATGTTTGAGATTCCTTGGCAGCTTTTAGCTGGAGATACTCTTGATAGTCAGCCTCCAAAAACTTTATCTCAGATGTTTCAGACTTTGAAATATTCACCGATTTTTCGGGGAATCCGTGAATAGAATAACAAGTGTCTTGTGTGTGGCCCACTCTATTACAGTAAGAACATTGAGGGCGACCTCCTCTTCCAGCTCGTCCTCCTCAGTTTTCATGACCACCTCGTCCCCCTCGATTAGATACCATGGCAGAAGTTTCAATGCTGTTAAATGAATTTCCTCCTATTTTTGGTGAGGGGACTCGAAGGAGCCAAGTAATTAAATTCTCTAGAGAAGGAACTTCTTGGCCAGTTAAGACTTGGTCATGAATATGATCAAAATTTGGATGCATCCCACGTAGTAATGTCTTCAATTTTATTGGCTTCCAATGATAATTTTAACTCCTCCACTGCAGATTGGGCTTTCGAAACATAGGCAACCATGTCATGATCAGTTTGTTTAAAAGAACCCAATTTCTGAGCAGCATCATACAATTGTTGAATGTCATTAGCAAAAACACTTTGTGCCTTTTTCCAGAAAGAATAACAAGTTTTGAAGGCTCTAAAATTTGTCAATATAGTTGGCTCAACAGACTGCCACAAGAGAGCACAAAGTTGATAATCAAGTTTCTTTCACTGCTCGTGTTTGTCTTCTGAAATCTTTTCTGAGGATTGCTCTAGATGTTCATCATAACCTTGGCCAAGAAACCAAAGTTCAATAGAGGCTGACCATGCTAAATAATTTTTTCCATTTAATTTTTCTGAAGTGATTGTTGGTGTTCCAGAGATAGAGAAAATAGGACCATCAGTTTTCTGAGAGTCTAAAGCCATTTCAACACTTGTCAAATAGTTGTTTAATCGGTAGAAGGGACTTTTGGATATTGAGGTTGTTTTTTGGACAAAGGGACAAAGATGGGACTTTAGGTTCTGCTGACCAAATGCAGAAACCTTTAAAGAACAAACAAGGTGGCTCTAGATACCATATTGAAAAGACTAGAGATTGTGAAATGCTTGAGTGCTTAACCCACTTAGCTGATCTATATTTATATAGACTTAGGGAGTAAATACAATTTGAAATTTACAAGAATATTGATGAAGTTCTAGTACCTATGTACATGCATGTGAATTCCTAGATACATGAATATGTGACTAACTAGGTACATTAATAATTATTCTTTGTTGGAACAACTACCTATACATTGTTGTAATTACAACATATCAGGTCATACTTGGTTGGCTCCAAGGTCATTTTTTTTACCGATCATGCAGCGATCAAATGCCTTTTCACAAAGGCTGATTCAAAGCTGAGGTTTATTAGATAGGTACTTCTACTCCAAGAATTTGATATTATGATAAAAGACAAGAAGATGTCCGAGAATTTGGTGGCTGATCACTGATAACTATGAAATTTGAGTTTAATTGATAGTCAATTTTGACTAAGAATGATTATAATTCCTTTACACTACTGTTGTTTTTAATGAAATAATGAGGAACTTAATATCATGTTAATTTTTTACCAGTAGGATTCAAAAGAAGAAAATTTCAAGTGCTTTGGAGGAAAATTGATGCAAAAACTTGAAGAAAAAGCCTTGAAGAAAAGTTGAAGATTAGGATAGCTTGCTTAGCGCACAAGACAGGCCCAACGCGTCTCCTCGCTTAGCAACCAACTCACACTTAACGTGAAAAATGCCCACAAGGAAGCCCAAAGGTGTTCTTAGCGTGAATCGTGCGCTAAACACGTGATTGCCACCACACTCGCTAAGCCCACACATTACTACACTTAGCGCGTGATCACAGTGCCATTCTTGAAGTGTGTGCTCAGCGCGAGGTCACATGAATTTTAAGCTACCTTAGGCCTATAAAAGGAGAAGGAAGCAGAAGGGAAAGACACACCGAGACTCAGAGCTCTCTACTGAATACACCCAAAGTCTGAACATCTCTCATAGGGGAAACCCTCTCTCTTTAGCCATTCTCTCGTCTTCCTCTATACATCCCTCTTCTTATTACATCCACATCAGCCCCTAAAGTGTAAAGCTTCTCATGGCAATGAGAGGCTAAATCGCTTTGTTGGGAGCCTAGCGGCCAACATCCTTGTAATGTAATTTCTTTTACTATCTATTAAATGCAATTTTTGTTTCTATTGTCTCTTTTCTCCTCTTCATTGTATTGTATGGTTTGATCATCCATGCATTTGTTTAGGGATTAAGCATTGGGAAATGGTAATTTCTAAAGAACTAGAAAAGGACATCTAAACAACTCATTGCTAGGGATAAGGTGATTTTGTTTTGCCTATGCATACATCTCCAAACTTCATGCAATTTACTATTTTATCTCTGCAAAGGGATTTGGGAGAAAGAATAAACAAATTAGGCTCTTGATCGTGAGGGGTCAGGGTTGAGTATCTTAGTAGATGTGGGTGAAAATTAGAATAGCATTAAATAGAGAAACACACTGATCAAGGTTAGTTAGGAATGCTAGGCTCCAACATATTTAAATTCTGAAGTCATCATTCACATTTAATCTTGTTTATTTTTCTTACCTTTTATTTTCCAATTCCTTCTTTCTTCTTTCTATTACAATTCCTTCCTTCTTTCTTATTTCATTTAAAATGACACATGGATCACCCCCATGGTGGTCGGAGATACTATTAAAAAGTTAGTTGATCTTGCACAAAATGAGGTTGACATTATAATTCCACCTTCAGGCCTTTCTTAAATATTAGACATTCATATAATTTACATTGATTTCCTGAAATGATATTTAAATTTTATTTAGGTACTATAATAAGTACGATTCTCATTGTAGTTTATTTAATAGCATTTCATTGCATTTTATTTAGGGACTATACTTTAAATAGTTTTGCACACTTATTAGTTTTTATGCGTAGAATAAATATTTTTGTAGAAAGTGTCAGTCTATTTTGAATTTGTAGGTTGGCTTCATTGTAAAACAAAATAAATATTAAAAAATACACTTATTTAAAAAGTGTCAGTGTCTTTACAACATCGATTTTTATATCATCATAAAAAATTACCCTCTTTTAATGGCAGTCAATTGAACATCGGTTCTAAATCAATCTAAAAGTCCTCCAGAATCGATGATAAATACTTTTTGTAGTGTTGCCAAACATATTTAAACCTATGTAAAAATATATATATGAATTGTCCCACAAATTTTGGGTCAATTTTTATATCTCTATTTCAAAAGCAGCAAATTAATTAAGGGGAATTAAGTATCGCAAATCTAATAGTAATCAAATTCCATGTGTTTTTTTTACCCCTACACACAATGTAATGCTCAACTGCTTTCAAGATCAATGATTGTTTCCTACAAAACAATACGAGATTTTCAGTGTGCTTTAGTGTCACTCACACATTTCATAGAAAACTTCTCATGAGGTTATTCACTCGAAGTCAAACACGCTTAACTATGAAGTTCTTAGGTGATAAATTATTGAAAAATAGATGCATCTTATTGGTATAGATAATACTAATTTGTTCCTTTAAGTTATCTTCAAGTATACGGTTCCATATACACCTGCACAACCTTTGGTGTAACAACCCATTGTCACTAGATGATGGCTAAATAACAGCAAAATACTTTATTTTTTATTATTTTCAAACTCTTCAATTGACATTATTCATGAAAATATCATTTTCTTTTCACGTTTCAAAATCCAAAAGCTAAAACTTAAACCTTTAAGATAATACATCATGTATAACATAAACAACTTAATAAAACTATGTGCCTTATGGCACTTCTACATGTAGATACATATACATAAACAACATGTAGATACATATAACTCCTTAACATTGTCTCACTCTTTGACCATTCAATGAGTCTCTCGTGCAAATCTTACGGGAAAAGTGTGGTTTTATCGAAAATAGACAAGTGTAAATAATGTCTTTGTAGGGTTGCTAGACCTTATATCTATAGGGATCCACCCACTTATGTATTCTATAGGCTCATTACCAGGAAAACTCCTAGCATTAGGTTGAGAGTTCATCAAACACTCTTAACATACATATGACTATGCACCAACAGTGCATATACAACACACCAAAGACAATTTTCATTTGGGATCCCCTACGGTCTTAGATATGGAACCTTCCTACCCGTCATCTCCAATGGCTAGACTTAAGGGGGTCCAAGTAAATCTTACCAATCAATAATCTACAACAACAATCATCCCATATGCACTAATAGGGAAAACTACGCCTTTTGGAAAGTAATTTTTATCACTCCATCATGTCATTCAAAGTTAAAACAAAGTGGTGGATACTCAGAAAGATATCCAAACAAGCGAGACACTAGGTCTCTTTAGAGGATCGGAGTTCTAACATGAAACTCACCTTTCCAAAGTAGACATCTTTCTATAAAAATCTTCCCAAATGAACATAGTTGGATCCTTTTAACTTATAGGGATGGTTCCAACATAAAGTTCATATTCGCATCATTATCTTTTTAAAAAAATTCTCAACAAACAAACAATATCATGGTCATGAATTCCAATACCACAAGGGTTCACCATGTCATAAATTCATCATTCATATCTACTTCACCAATTATGAACTCCAATAGTTTAATAGTAATAATAATGAGACTTTCAACACCACAAGTTCTCATAATCAATCACCAAAAATCCTTACATGAATGTGAATTACATGATAATAGTATGAAGTCAACTCTATTCATTCCATTTTAGATTATGCAATAGGAAGAATTCTAATTTAAATTCATTTGAAAACCATTTTATTCAAGTTATAGTAGGTCTGACGCTTAAGTGCCGCTATTCTTGTTTAAGTGCGAAATCTAGAGTTCAATTTCTTCTTCTTTGGTTTTGGTGCTTAGGCATGAGTGAAATCGCACTTAAGCTCGTCGTGCTTAAGCTTACTTTTACTCGTGCTTAAGTTGCCCATTGCAATTTTGTAGTTTTTCGAGTTTAGTATAAACAATTCCTTCTAATGCAACTTTTGGTTCCCAATCATCCCCAAGCACACCAAAACATTAACTTTGAAAACAAAAATAATAATAATAAAGCACAACTTCCATACAATCCACAAGTCATATTCAAGCATTTACACAATCATAGGATTCAAAAGAAAGGTTAAGCTTCCCTTAACTATGGGTCTTCAAGCTTGGGTTTTTGAAAAGAGGAGAGAAAGAGAGAAGCTTTGTACCACCTAACTAGTAGCTCACACCATAAAAGCACCAACCATACCCAACCAAAACAAAAAATTAGATTTAGGCTCAAAACAAAAGACTTCCATGGAACCTTCATGGTTGCTCTAAGGAAAGAAAATGGAAATGGAAAACAAGGGAAAAGGAAAAGAAGCTTATCACTCCAATGGTCAGTTATGATGCTTCGATGGATGGAGAAAGAAGAACCTTCTATGAGCACAATCACCAAAACTCACTCTCCCAATGAATAATGTCCTTGGAGAAGAAGAGGAAAAAATAAGGAGAGGTGTTTGGAGAAAGTGAAATCTGAAATATCTTAGGGTTTAGAGTAGTTTATGACTCTTGAAAGTCTCCCTCTCACACCTAGGCTTCTACTATAAGCACAACAACCCTTCCTCTCACAACCCAAAACCCAAAAGTCAGTCCCTTTAGGTCCAAACACACCAAAACTCACTAACTCACAAAAAACACATAATCAAGTCAACAAGCACATTAATTAATTAATTTCAAACACTTAATTAAATTTAATTTCTCTTGTAGTTAACTTAAATAACTTATACAACAACTAATAAATCTCAACATTACATCTGAATTTCTCTCATTCGAGTGTGTATTTGATTTATTCATATATCCCTTATGTTGGAAACCTGTGAAGAGTCACTCCTTATCTGTCCCTCATCTTTTTTGCACCGATGATCTCTCTTGGGCTTTGTCAGCACCCAAGATGTTACATACAATATGTGCTTCAAAATTCCACTATACTTGCATACATGATTTTAAACAGGAAACTATCAAACTATATACTCTACTGATAAATCAACAACACCATAGTAGTTTTTACTTTGCAACATATGCTCTACTTGAATGATTGTTAAAAAAGAAAAACTGAAATGAAAAGCAATCTTTAACTATTTTATTCTGTTACATTATTGAATCAGTTCATCAAGATCCTTTACCACATTGATCCAATAATCATCGGGCCGATAGAACAGAAATGGAGAGAGTGGCATTAGATGGATTATCAGAGATACCTTCCCCATTCATCATTTTCGCTTCGACAAACACAGGCATAGTTGGTCGCAGTTGCTCCACTAAGCTCTTGCTTTTGAGTAGCACTACTAATTCTGACATTGTTGGCCTTGTTGCAGCAGATGCTTGAGTGCACAATAAAGCAATTTCTATGATTTTCTTCACTTCTTCAGCATCATATTCATTAGGGTCTATGTCCTTGTCCACAAGCTCCAATTGCATGCCTCTCTCGTACAGTTTCCATGCCTGTTAAGTGAAAATCAAATGTCTCACATACTCGATCGATCATATAGTAAATTATCATGAGAAAACAAACAATTCCAAGTTATAGCAACTTGCTTACTCGTTGAAGAAGGTACTCACGACCCTCATCATCAATCTTAACATTGGTACTCTTTTGACCACTTATGATTTCTAGGACCACAATACCATAACTGTAGGTATCAGCCTTCTCTGACAATTGGCCTTGCATTGCATACTCAGGTGCTGTGTATCCCCTGATAAGTGCATATTATAAAGTCATAGTTGAAAAATAACACTTGTTGCATTGTTATATTTTTCCCACACAAGTTTTTATTAATTAATTTGTCTCTTGCTAAAACTTGATGCTCAAATAAATGTCATGAAACTCATGTGAATGCATGTAATTGTTTTTTCACTTACAATGTTCCAGCAAATTTTGTGCTAAGGTGAGAACGATCCCTTGGCAAAAGCCTTGCCAACCCAAAATCAGCAATTTTGGGCTGGAGATCATCATCTAGAAGGATATTACCGGTCTTTATATCTCTATGAATGATGGATACATGAAACTCTTCATGTAGATACGCTAGACCCCTTGCGGTTCCCAAAATTATATCATAGCGTTGTTTCCAATTGAGGGAACCCTTTTTGTCACCTGTTTCCCAAGTTTGTATAGATATTTAAGATTGTGGAGAAGAGAATAAAAAGCAATGAAGTTTCAAAAAATGATTCCATTGAAGGTTGACATGATTTACCAAATAAGAATTTGTCAAGGCTGCTATTTGCCATGTATTCATAAACTAGGATTCTCTCTTGGCCTTTGCTGCAACAACCAAGAAGTCTAACGAGATTCCTATGATGAACATTACTTATAAGCTTCACTTCACCTTCAAAATCATCCTCCATCTTGCTTGATTTTCCCAACACTAGTTTCTTGACGGCCACAACTTTTCCATTTTTCAGAGTACCCTGTTTAATAGTATGTATATATGATTAATTGACCAATGAAAATGTTTTTCTATATTGCACTTAAAAGTATTTCTTTTGTAGTTTTTTAAGGTTTGTTTTATCTTCCGAGTATAACTGATAAGTCTCATTTGATTTTGTTATTATCAATGTAAATAGAAAAAAAAAAGTAAAATAAGATCATAATACATTTGTAAATTTTTGTAAACATAAATAATTTCTCAAATAAAATATGATAATCGATCGCTTTTTTTTTAAAACAAAAAAAACAAACTAGCACAATCATCAATGCGCGCTTTTGAACATGCTTTCCATCATAATATTGAAAAAATAAAACACAAATTTACCTTGTATACAGCACCAAATCCTCCTTCTCCAAGTTTATTTTCAACACTGAAATTTTTTGTTGCAGCTTTCAAATCTGTATACTTGTAGTTAACCGGACCTCTCAACTCAGTTGCTCCCAATATGTCAGCTGCAAAGGAACACACGGCTTTTGGTTTTCGAATAAATAAAAAATGAGAGTTGACTTTTGAATTAGCTTATTTTGTATTTAAAATAATTTATAATAAAAAAATTATTAGGAGAGCTTTCGACAAGAAATAATTATTAGCCACAATATAATAATAAATATTAATCATGAAAGAAATTAGGAAACAAAATAAAGAAATTATGATTGCGAAGTTAGCATTATAGTTTTTTTTTTTTACAATTTGAAAAGCATTAAAAATGCAACCATATGAACTAATTAATACCAAACATTACACCGAAGACTTTCCACAATTACTTACCTTTGGGAACCCTCTTTTGTTTTGTAAACAATCTACAGGCAAACAACACAAGGAGGAGAACAACACCTCCTACGACACCACCTATAATGGCCCACTTCTTGCTTGAACCTCCTGCAATAGTGCAATATCTAATTATTTATAAAAACAGAAAATGTTTTAAAAAAACTATATATATATATATATATATATATATATATATATAAATTCCTTAAGAGTGTGTTTGGATGAGAAAATTTAAAATTCTGAGAAATTTTAAATTCTAAGAATTTTAAATACTTTAATTGAAATTCTTTTATTTTCAAAATTTTGTGTTTAGATAAAAAAAATTAAAATTATGAGGGTAAAAAAAAAAATGAATGCAAAGACAAGAAAATGCACTCTAATAGTTTTTATCCAAATACAAATTTAACAAAAGGGAATTTATTGAAATTCTACCTTCTTTTAAATAGGGTCTGATATTAATGGTCTGATTATCAGCAAAGAAAGGTGTGGTGGAGAATCTCATGAAACAGCCAGCATCATATGCTGAACCATCTGTGCTGGGAAGGCAACTTTGTAAGTTGTTGTATCCAACTTGCATGCAATCCAGACATTTCTGTTGGGAGGCAGTTTCAACACACTGTGCAATGGCATAAATATTTGCACTACCACCAGCCACCTGTGTCTTAGTAGCTGCATAGAAACCTTTAATTTTAGGTGTTGCTTTTTGAAGGTCCAGTAGTGCTTGTTGTCCAACTGCTCTAAAACCTGTGGCATTTGTGCTCTTGTTCCCACATGTTACCCCACCACCGATTTCGTTGGTCTGTTGGTAGAACCTCTCACTCTCATACCTTATCAGATAGTTTGAGAATATCCAGCATTAATATAAAATAGATGGTCAAACACTTGTCTCACTATAATATTGTACCTAACATTAATAATACAAACTTATTGAAGAATGTGAGAACTGAATCATGGACAAAATATATAAGTAGTATTTTTATAATTTTCACAAATAATCGTCATTTTAATTTTGTTTATTATGTGATTTCATTGATAATGATTGTATATATAAATTTCATTTAATTTTTTTTACACAACAAAGATTAAATTAAAATTAAAGGATTTTCCTTCCATTTTGCCCAGTATTTTATATCCCTTCTGTTATTGTAAGAAAAAGAGAAGACAAATATCCTCTTTTGCTTTTAATATCAACATAACAAATAGTTTAATAAGTTTTAACTAAATATCAAAAACTAATTTCAAATGTACATTATCGGTCTTCAAAGTTCAAATAGGCTCATAACGTGTATTTGATATGCATTCTTATGTTTTTTTTTTTTATTTATATAAATCCCTTATGCCTTTGATATCAACTAACCATCTAACTTAACTTCTTATCTTTTTATTGTATCATTTTAATATCTTTAATTCTAACTTAATTTTTTAAGAAAATAGTCTATAATTAATAATGATAATATATTACAATATAAATTTATTTGTCATCAATTTAAAATATAATTTATATATTCAAAAAATATTTATTTGTTATAAATTATAATTATAATATAATTTAAATATTTAGAAATATATTTATTATAATTTTAATAAAATAAAAATTTATTCTATACGATAAATAGTCTAAAACACTAGTATATAATTATAATTTAATAGTTGTAACTTGTATTGATGAAAGTCATATATATAGAGAGAGAGAGAGAGATAGATAATATAATACTTCAATTTTAATGTCATGCTCATCTAGTAGATTAGGTAAGATGACCAAACAAGTAGTTAGAGACAAAAAGGGTGAACCTGAGTATTTATATAATCATATAGTCTAGATTATGCCATATAGTTTAGTTGATAACACATATTTTGTGAAAAAAAAACTTCAGTTTGATTATTAAATAATATATTTTTTTGGGAAGGATTAAGAATTTAGTGTGATTAAACTCTGGATAGAAGATTTGTTTATCTCCAAAGGTCAAAATTTATCGAAATTCTAGGATCTCATTGGAAAGTCAGAAGGTCCCAATTGATTACTAAAGGAATTATATAGAAGCTTATAATTAACTTTAAAAATATTTGATTGTTTACCTGAGGAAGCAGTCATTGTAGATGACTCTGGCACCGTTCGCTATTTTGCATATATCCCGGATTTGGGTGGAAGCAGTGTTGATGCAAGCAAGACAGTCATTTCTGGAGAGATAATTTCTGCATTGAAACATAGTATATGTATTGACATCTCCTTTGGATTTCAATGATGTGCCAAAGTGCCTGCTCTGGTTCCTTATTTCTCCTCTCAGCTCTGAGAATGTCTCATTGACATTCGCAAAGAAGCTACCCGTGTTGGTAGCGTTGATTGGGCTACACCCAGAGTTTATTACACGTGTGTCGCGGGTCGCTGCAACTGCATATTCAACATTAACACTGCTCCACCATATCAAAGTTAAGGCCAGGAGCTTAATAATTGGCTGCAGTATCATCCTTTTAGCTTTGTGTGTATGTGGTAGCTAGGTTTGAGATACTAGTATTTTTGCATTCTTTTTTTTTTTTTTAATACAGTGAAGATTGTTTTGTTTTGGTATTCTTTGGTTAATTACTAAGTGTATTGCTATATATATCAGGAACTCTTGGCCTTAGGCTTATTGACTTACCATAGTCTTCACCTGGTCGATCTTCTTTTACGTATGTAAAGGGGCATCTTTTTTAAGGAAAATTATTTATATATGAACACCTACTGTGTTACCAGACATCTAGTAAGAGAGATAAAAAAGATATAATTAAAAAAGTATAATATTAAGAGCATGTTTGGATATAAAGTTATAAGTGTTTTTGTAAGTTTTTTTTACTAAAAAAAGTTTTATATTTTTAATAAAAAAGCTCTCAAAATTATTTGTGACTTAATTCAAACAGATCTTATAAGTAATATGATATGATAAAAAAAGAAAAATAAAAAAATAAAAGTGTTATGGAATGTTCAAATAAAATGGATATTCAAATATCATTGCTGATTTTTTAATAGATTTTATTTTTGTACTTACGGATATGAAGATCAAATTGTTGACTACATACTTAAAATACGAGTATCTGCTAACTATATGTTAGTTATACCATTATTAATAACTTAGCCTTGGTGTGTATATTACGTTACAGAGAAGACTGAGACCCAAAGAGTCGTGTACGTTCAAGAGATCAAGGAGAACGATGTTTTTGTAATTTTATATTTTTATGTAATACACGTATATATATAGACCACAATTATATAATTTTTGGGTTTACTTCAACAAGTGAATGAGTTGAATCGAAAATTAATTGATCTATGTCCCAGTCATTGTCTCTGATGGCTTTCCTCTGTATATGTTTAACAGACCATTAATTAATGTCGTTAATGTAACTTAATTTCTTTCATTAACGTCATTTTTTCTCTTCTTTAATTTCCTTCCCGTCTGATGTAATTTCCCACTTCGGCGCCGAACCAGAATTCTTTGTCGTCATCGTAGAAATACAATCACAGACGACCCATAAAAAGGAATAAAAAAACGAGTCAACTAAAATATTAAAACTCAAAAAACAACAATGTTTGGGCAGGTTTTAGACTAAAAAAAATATATATATATCTTGGTTATCTATTTGGAGCAGAAAAGTCTTTTTTGGTATATTAAAAACAAGAAGAAGAAAAAATACTAACCAGGGGTTAATTTATTATGATTATATATATATATATATATATATATATATATATATATATATATATATATATATATATATATATTTTCTATTTATGATCTTATGTTACTACGATTTCATATATAAAAAAAAGTTGTTTAGAGATTCTGGTCTTAATTTGTCATGAATGCATGTTTTCATATCAATCAGAAATATTTGTAAAAGGTATACGTGATTTTAGATTTTTTTTTCTTTTTAAGAAAATACCACATGTATAACTTGAAAGTTGAAATAGTCCTTGTTGTCGGGTCCTACTCTTTAAGGCAGGATAGAAAAATGAAACAATTTGAGTGGACTTCAGTTTAGGGAGACAACTCCATCGTGGACATGACAACCGAGCGAGTTAGAGACGGTTTGCCTCTTCTCGTTCCCACAAACCGTAGTTGGATTGGTGTTGGATTTAAAATTGAGTTAAATATGTTTTGAATTCTTCTAATTGTATGTAGCATTTTTTTTATTCTTTGTAAATTTATTTTTTTAATTTTAATTTCAATAATTTAGATGTTTCTGAAGTTTCTAGGGCACAATGCTATTTTCATACGGTAATCAAAATATCCAAAAGAATTAATTTAGATGTCACATGTGGTTTAAATGAAATGAACGGCCAAGATTAAAAAAATTGTGAAAAAATAAAAAAGCAAAACGAGAAATCCTCCAGTACTATTCTAATATTTGGGATAGTAATCCTCTTCTTCCAACATTTCTTTTGTCATTCCCAAAAGCTTGTAGGTCCCATCAAAGTTATTAATTATACTTCCAAGTTGATTCTGAAGTGAAGGTCACCAATGCTAGAGTGTTTTACAAGGATCTGATCCTCCAGGTGGACAGAGACGGGATTGATGATAATGGCGATGGTTTCTTTGCCGTCAACGTTGATTATGTGAGTTTTGGTTAGGAGTATTAGTCATGCAATTTTAAGTTAAAATTGATCCAAATTAAACAAAAAAATTAAGTGTGATATAGTATAGTTCGTTTTACATTATTTATCAAATTAAATCAATTTTTTTGATTTGATTGAGTTTAATTTTTGCAGTTTAAAAATTCTCTATTTTTATGTATATATTTAAAAAATACTTAAAAATTTGTTATTAATAGTATAAAATTTGAATAATAATTAATTTGACAACCCAACTATATGAATAATAAAAGTTTCAACAATTAAACAACATTAATTGTTTTCAAATTGAATAATATTTGAATAATTATTCAACTTAAAAGTAATCATTTAACTTAAAACTAAAAACACCACATAATATTTTTCACGTTCCAACCTCTAACTTGTAAAAACAATAAAATAACATTCATAATACATTTCAACTATGAAAATTTAAAAAGTAGATATATAATGACAAAACATTAATTGAAGCAATAATTTCGAGAGGTGTTTGCAATATGATTTAGTTTGATTTCTGCATGTAAAATTGTGAGTCAAACCAAATGATGTAGTTTGAAAAATAAAAAAATCAAATCAAACTAATGATTATCGGTTTTCTTGTGATTATCAATTTTTTGAATCGATTTTCGATTTTACATTCAATTTGATTTGAATCTGAATACTCCTAATTTTAGTTGTCGTTTTCTAGTGGGAAAACAATTGCAACTCAGGTTTGGTGAAAGAATTTAAGGTGTTAATCTTGTTGCCACTCAAGAAGGAGAGAAAGGTTAAACCCATCATTTTGGAAAAGTTTTCTTTCTCAAACTTGCAGGTGTCCTGGGTGAATTGAATTTTGACTTATACTTTGAAAAAGGTCGGGATTCAGTAAAAAAAAGCTGAGAGTTTTCTTTTAACTATGAAATTTTTTTACTTGCAGGTGTCATGTCCATTTTATACTGTTAGTGTTTAGTAAACATGGTTGAGCTCGAGAGAGAAGAGAAAATTAGAGAAAAATAAGGAAACTTAAAAATACAATTGTATTAAAATGAGAAAAGATCATTTTAGAAAGGTACAGTCGAGCTTATAAAGTAAATCAAAGTAACCAACTTCCTAACTAATGTATTAAAATTAACCGTGAATACAAGCATGCTAATAATAAATAATGGGTAAAGAAGAATTCAACCCCTTGATTTTTTGTTCAGTCATTCTACTTTCTAAAGTACATTTTGAATGTCATAAATTTTTATAGTTAACATCTCTTATTTTGATTCTAACTAATCCACTCAGGCCAGTGGCGGAGCCAGAAAAATTATAAAGTCTGGACAAAAATTTAAAGATAGCAAATTCACATTGTATATAATATGTAAATAGTAATCAATCAAAATAAAAGAGACTCGTCATTTTGTCAACAAAAATATAGTTTAAAATAAAAGAGATAAACATAATCTTACAATAGCGGGTTAAATAAAATTACGAGGCAAGTGTCCTTTCCGAGACTTCTTTGCGGTAAATGTTCGAATAATATCAATATCATCAAGTGACTTGAATATCTCCCGCTCGGTGTAACATACCATCAAGTCATTGAACCACACATCGTTGATCTTATTGCGCAATTTAGACTTGATAATCTTCATTGCTGAAAAAGCTCTTTCAACGGATGCTGTCGACACCGGCAATATCAAAGCTAGCTCAATAAGTTTATAAACCAATGGAAATACCAAATGTTTCTCAGTTTGAACCATCTTCATAGCCAAACTTTGAACATCTTCACAAGTGGAAAAAGAAGCATTTCTTCTCACTTGAAGCACATAAGTTTCAAGTTGATCCCTAATTGTTCCTCGGTCATCATCAGAAAAGTCTGCATGATAAATATCAGCAAGACGAGCAAGCTTATCAACATCAAACTTGGAGAAAGAGTTCTTGGGGTCAAGACATGAGAAGCAATCAAGTATAATGTTACTTCCTTCACTAAAGCGGTGATCCATCTCCTATGAATTTTATGGGAAAAAATGGGTTTGACACATGATAAAAAAAAAAAGGGTTGTAGAAAGGTTGGTTTTTTCTTCTTTTCTTCTTTTCTTTTTCCTTTTTAGAATTGGTTGGTTTTTACTAGTGTAGAAAGGTGATTGTAAGTTGATTGCAACATGAAGTTTCCATTAGAAGAGCTAGTCATATTTCAACATCAATTTTTTCACTTGATAATTCATTTAACATGAATTTATAAATGTAATATATCAACAAATGAATTAACAGTCAAGAGTAATATTTTTTTATCATGTGCCAGAAATTCATTTGAATAAAAAGAGACATGCATGAAAGATATTAATTTTAATTGATTTATGAAAATAAAAAATATTATAAACAAATACTACACAACTATATAGAATTTTATAAATATTTTTTAGTCTCTTTTAACCTTAGATTTGGATCGTTGCCCCTCTAAACAAAGCTTAGGATCGGCTTTTTATGTAAAAACAAAAAGTTAAACAATTTATTTTGCCTTTATGTAAAAACAAAGAGTTAAACAACTCAACAATTAATAAATAATAGTGAAGCAAGAGAAACTTCTTATATTGGAGAAGAAGACCTCTCAAATGAAGTAAGACACTAAGACCCTACCCGTGCACTTGTCTGGCTTCAATAGACCCACTTTCATTATCATTACAAATTTACAACCTCTAGTTGCAAACAAACATATCCACTCCACGTCAGATTTTCCTCATCACGATTCTCCCACAGCACTTTTTTCTTTTTTTTTCTTTCCCTCCTTCTTTTAGTCACCACTATTTTTATCTATGCCAAATTAATATCCCATTCACTTTCTCATTCACCACCACACCACATCATGAATTTGGGCCAGAGCCTGGGCAATTGCCCAGGGTAGCCGGGCCTTGAAACCGCCTATGACTCAGGCACTGCTTTGTTCAAGCCTTAAGAGCCTGCACTTCTCAATTCCCAGTTACACTCTTGTGTTATCTCATGTCTTTTTGCATATGGAATCTCTTTTTTTTTTTTTTTTCTAATCTGTTTTAGAGAATATAGTTTCATAACCTTACTCGTGTTCTTCTACTTCTCTAAATCTCTCCCTAATTAACTAAAAAAATCACCACTTAATCACTAAAAGCAGTAAAAAAATTAAACTAGAATAAAAATATCAACAATTAAAGCAATTCACTCACAAATATTTTAAGTATGTCATATTTTCTAGTCATGGAAAGGGTGAAAATAGAAATCATACCTTACCACAAGTCACATGGTTTAAGTATCTTGGGTCAATCATAAAAAACACAAGAAATAATTATTTATCAACCATACCACTTATAAGCTGAAAATTGAATCTTTAATTGCATATCTAAAAAACATAATTATTTATCAACCATACCTCTTCTAAGCTGGTTATTGCTTTCTTTGATAACCAATTACAAACACTATTACACACACACAACAGGATTTTCAGGCTGAATAATTCGAACTATTTATACATTGTAATAGTCGTTGCAGTTCCTGGCCAAAGGAAAAATAAATAAGTTTTTACTAGAAATTAAGGAGCAGATTTCTTGCAATACACGAGATCGTCCTTTACATGGCTAGTTAATTAACCTATATAACAAATCGTATATCATTCAGTTTCAGGGTCTTGAACCACTAATTAGTGCTACTTATTGAGTCCTAATTAACTAATTCATATGGTTGTCAATGGCGTGGGGTTAAACTTTAATCTTCCTAACACCTGGCTCCAAGCAATCAAATGTGATAGCAAAACATGGAGCAATCAGAGCCAGTATTTTTTTCGTCAAAGATTAGAGTAGTTCTACCAGCTTGTTTTCTTTTTTAGGCAAACAAATCAGCTAGCTACACTTCTCGAGGGCTATCCCCTTCTCCACTGAGCACTACTGATCAAGGTTCAACTCTACAAATGTCTAACTTCCCAATTACAACTCTATATCTTTTTAGTTTTTATTTCGTCTAGCCGACTAACTAATATCCACCAACTACCTACTCTTCGCTGTCTAGAATAGATACTTAACGTCTTATTACATTGTGTTGTATTTAACTTGCAGAAGATTTGGCCCTAACACCCACCTACAGTTCCTTAGTGTTTCTTGTGCTCAATCACCCGGTATGAGAACCATGTGACTTCAAGATCTTGTTTGGTTTCAGGACAGTGGGGAGAAGGAAATTTGTTAAGATTTGTGATGTGGTCTGTTATGTTCTAATCAAACAAGAAATACAATAATTTTATTTTCCCAATGCCTTATACCTTCCTTTAAAAAAACAATTATTTTTTTAAAAATATTAGTTTAGTTTATAAAACACCACTTGGAGCTGTCACGAGTCTAAACTCGAAACATTTTTTAGTTGAGTTGGGCTAATAGTGGCCTGAAATTTTGGCTCCTTTTTATTAGCGAGTGTTGATCTTCCTTCACTTGATCATGAAAGATTCACTCTTCACTAAAGTAATTTATTAGCAAGTATATCCATCCTCTATGTGTACTTAGTCTAAAACTCCTTTTTTTTAAACACCATCTGGGTTGTTTCTTCCTCTGTCACAAGCCTTTCAGGCAGCAACATTACTTTTTTTCGTCTTCTGTTTAGATTTTTATTTTGCATTTGTTTTTCTATTAGTTTCACTTTTTTTTAGAATTTAATTTTCACGTGTTATTAGTATATTTTTTTATAGTGGTAGCCAATTAAAATTTATTTATGATAGTAACTTTTAAAAATAATTATTATAAAATTATAAAAGTAAAGTTGATTCAATAATAATTTGAAAAGATTTTACACATTTTAATTAATTTCTCTCTCTTTTTTCTTAAGAAAACAATGATAAACTTATTTATGACATAAAATATTGTAATAGTTGTAAAAGAATTAGCATGCATTTAATTTATAATCCCCTATTTAAAAATGTAAGAATATAAATTTCGTTTTTATTTACCGGGATTGTTTTAGTGACGAGGAATGTTAGATAATATTTAAAAAATGAGATATAAGTTGAGTAAGTTGAATACTTAAAAGGAGAAAAATAATCACAGTCATTTGTAAAACTAATAAAAATTAATAATTAACATTTAATTACCTAAGAAAACAACAACTAATATTTGTTGGTAAAAAAAATAATATATAAGATCATAAATTTTAACTTTGTTATTATTATGTAAAAAATAATATTAAAAGTTAATTAATGTATAAGTTCATTGCATTTGAAGTATTGGCGGTTTTGATTTTCAAGTCTATTTCAATTTTAGCTTTTAAAGATGTTTTACTGGATTAAGAGAAGAAAAAAAAGATATTTAAAAACTTAGAGGAATTTTCGACTAAACAAAAGAAGCATTATTGCATTAGTGTACTTATTTAATTGTATCAATAACTATTTCAGAATAGTTGAAAACCTAAGACTCCTCTCTCTATATCAAGAAAGTATAAGAATAACAAGACAAATTTGTGGAATAATATTTATGGTAGTTCATTATCCAGAAAATAATTAATTGCTAATGTTCTTTATCGAATTCACAAAGATAAGTGGTCTTCATTATTGATTATCATCTAAGGCCAGACTATAAGGTAATTTTAACAAATATTTGTTATTATTAATTTTTTTTAGGTTCTATTTTTAATTAATAAATTGTTTGTTTCATAGGGATTATGCAGGAAAAATACTCGTTAGAAAAAAGTAAAAAATTCCCCATACTAGTGTGTCAAAACTTTTATCTACAAAACAACATGAGATGGTAAATATTTTGTTTTTTTCTCATGAGTCTTAATAAATATTTTTTTTGTTCTTTTGGACTTACATGTATTGTGTATTAGGAAGTAGATCTTGGAGTGTTGTGGGTCAAGGAGAACTATGCATTGCGACTCACATGAAGAAAAGTGGATCATATGTCAATGAGGAGGCAAGGTCTATTGGGATAATTTATGAGATTCCTTTTTATTTCTTAATTTCATATGTTTCTAATATTTTGTGCTTCCTTTTGTGTTTAATATTATCTATTCTCAGTTCTGATGAGTTTGAAACTCCCAAAAACTTTATTGTTCTTGCATGTTTGCCCCTTATGTTGTGTGTTAGTGTGTAGTATGGATATTGGTGTGAGGTAGAAAATTGCTATGCAAAGGGGGTGTTTGGACTGATTTGGGGATGTACCGGAAGTAGTGCTCTTGCTATTGGTATTGGTGGGGTTCTAGGTAGTGAAGGGAGGGTTGTTGCTATAGATTTAAGCCTTCTAGTTGTTGTTGCAGTTTACAATGTGCATAGATATTGCTTGCATAAGCTATTTTCCCATCATGGTTTTCTTTCATTGCTTGCGTTGGTTTTTTTATGAATATGTTGAAAGTTTTTTCTAATTTATAGGATAAGATGACACAAGATATGAGTCAAAGTGACAACTTTATAGAAATTTCAGCTAATGATGGTGTGGGTAAAGTAACATGAAAGGATCATATTGGGCGTGTGCGTTGTTTAGGACTAGGAGGTCTTCACAGTGTTGCATTTCAGTCCACCACAAGCTTTAGTGGTTCAGGGTCTAGTTTTTCAAATTCTAATTCAGCTGAGTACTGTAGATTGAAAGAGGAGGTTACTTGTTTAAGGGACAAATTGACAACTTCTTAAGAGAATGTCAAGATATTAAAAAATGTCATGCTTGCATACATTCAAATGAAGGAAGGGCATATTCCTTTTGAGACGAGTGCTATGTTTGGTCATAATACTAGTAACGGAGTTGTAAGTACTTCTCTTATTCTTGTGTTAATTAAATTTAATATATTATTAACACTCACTACTACAAAAAATAGATTCAACATCGGTGTGTTAACATCGGTTGTTAAAAAAACCGATGTTAACATATGCGCGGTGGCATAATTGTAAATACCGAGTATACGTTAACATCGGTTTTGTGAAAAACCGATGTTAACGAAGTTCATTAACATCGGTTATTGGAGAACCGATGTTAACATTTATTAATTAACATCGATTTTTTAATAACCGATGTTAACATATGTTTATTAACATCGGGTTTTTAGAAAACCAATGTTAACGTTTGATATGTTAACATCGGTTTTTTTCCAGAAAACCGATGTTAACCTTAACATCATTTTGTTAACATCGGTTTTTTTTTTAAAAAACCGATGTTGAACTTATATTTTAAAAAATATGGTGAGCCCTAAGAAGCTGGCACTCTATCTTCTTCTCTATCTAAGCTTTCGCGCTCTCTTCTTCTTCTAATCTCCGTCTACCTTCAAGGTCCCTGTCTGCATCTGAGCATCGTGTTCGTCGCACTCGAGCATTGTCTTCGTCGCACTCGAGCATTGTCTTCGTCGCACTCGAGCATCGTCACAAGTCTCTGCTTCTTCTCCTTCGCCACCATACCTAGGTATGTTTCGTCTCCTTCGCGTTGTCTTCTCCTTCTCTCTGTCTTCTTCTCCATCTAAGCTTTCTTACTTTCTTTGTTCTCCATCTACCTTGAAGTTGTATGTTCTCCATCTGACCATCGTTTTGTCTAAGGTCGAGCATCGTGTTCGTCACACTCGAGCATCGTCAGAATTCTGTGCTTCTTCTCCTTCGCCACCTCACGTAGGTATGTTTGGTCTAATCCTGTATAAGTATTTGATTGCATTCATGTATCGCACACTTAGTGAACTAAACATGGCTAGGGTATCTCATATTTAACTCGAGCATCGTGATAACTTTGTGCTTCTTCTCCTTAGTGAAGTTTCCCTTACCCTTATTGTGTTCTTGTAACAGTTTAAGTGGAATCATGGTTATAGGTATGTTGAAAAACTGAAAATTCAGGGCTAAGAATTGCACTCTGTATTTTAGGTTTATTTTAGGTTCCAAATCAGACTACATTTAGTCTAGATAGGAACCACTGTTGGGCCCTATCATGATTTTAAAAGCTCATTCTTACCCTATTTTGGTCCCCTATTGATACAAAAACCCCTCCCTAAGATTGGTAGACCATTGTTAAAAATTAGTAGAGAAATTCTTCTCCAAATTTCTCAGCCAAGTCCATATTAGAGAATATTATCTTATTCCTTTTCTGTTCATAATCTGTGTAAAATCCATAATTGGTTCACTTGAAAAAAGTATATTTGGATCATAATGAATAAATGATTTCTTTTGTAAAGGCAAAAACATCATCCAAAACCAAGGACGAGACTTGTATTCCTTGACAACAAATCTAGTCTAGCTAGTTCATTAGCTACTGTTCGTAGATCTGTGAGTGTAAGTAAAACTATGAACAAAATTAGTACACCTCCCATCAAAGCATAGTCACAATAGTTATCTTTGTTCCTAGCTTTCAACTGTTGTACAACTCTTTGTTCAGTGATGTAAGGCTCGTAGACTTTTGGAATATGAAGGGAAGCTGCTGCCAGAACTTCCCATGCCTCTTATATTATGCCAGTACCCTTCTGCTGAATGGAGACATCAAAATTATCATTTGTTGAAAATTTTGGTAACTTAGCTCGGCATTGGAAACTCATGAAATCTTCCCATGTCTCTTAGTGTTTTGTTTGTACTTGCTATTGTGTTTCATATTTGCATTCCACACTTTCTCACAAATGATGATCCAACTTAGTGTTTCATATTTTGGGTATGGATCACACGATTGAAAACAAACTTGAACATACATTGTCTTACTACTTTGACACCAATGAGAAAATCTTCTGTTTCCATAGATTCCTTGATAAAACATCCTAAAGAAATTGCAAAGTCATTGACTAAATGTCCTCATGTCATGCTTCTTGTTATCATTGCTTTTCATTTGTAATTTTCCCTGAATTGCGGCCGACAATCCTTCAAAATGAGCCCATGGCCGACAAGCTCTTGAAGCTGCTGCTTCCTTCACTGAAATTTGATTTCTGTGATCTTTCTGGCTTCATAGGGCTAGATTCCACTTCTGTATCACTGATTTTGTTAATCTTAGCAACCATGTTGTTTTATTTGATTCCACTTGATGACTTAGTTGCCTTTTTTGTATTGTTCTCCCTCACGCTCTCTTTTTTCTCATTTCTTTTTTCTTTTTTGCTTGATGATTATTAATTCAGTCCCTCATATTTAAGTGCTGCTTGGACTTATAAAATTTAAGAGTTCACGCCTATTATTGGAGTTTATATTAATATTGGTCGTTCTATCTCTTTCACAGACCATTGTTACCCTAAATGATTAAACATTTTGACTGGAGACTATTATGTTAGTTCTATGGTATTCATATGTAAATTATGATACTTGCCTACTTGGTTTGCTTTGGTGTAGAGGCAGATTGTGTTACCAGAATCTCACTTCCTTACCCCTCTCTCCCTTTGTGCGCATTTTTTAATGATAACTTTATCATTATTTGGTTTGAGTGCCGTATTTGTTTTCTTATGCTCTTCTTTCCCAGTTTAGTTAGGATTCTTTTATCAGCCCGTTCTTTTAATCCAACACAATGTCAGTATTTTGGTCTAAAAGTTAAGATAGTTCCAATGATTGTTTTTTATGCATATTTTTGTTTGTGAAGTGATCCTAAGAATTTTTGTATGTAGCTTGTGTAGAAAATTGAAACCAGTAATTTGAAAATAGGATGCTTAAACTGGTTTAGGCTATAAGAAGCAAGTTTTAACCACTATGCTACACAAGCCAATAGCATAGTTATGAAACCAATAATTTGAGAACAAGATGCTAAACTGGTTTAGGCTACAACAAGCAAGTTTTAACCACTATGCAACATTTGCTTTTAACCAATGTAGTGTATATGGTCCTTAAGCACACGGGTTAGTAGATCAATCTTTAGGTCAATGTATATGAAATAACATATTTTCTCTTTTTTGCTTGATCATTATTAATTCCGATGGCAATATCAATAGATACAAAGCCACAACTGATATAGAAGTGGCCCCTGCAGCAAAATATAGAAGTTTAGTTGCTGCCACAGCTGATATTCTCTGGATTCAAACTCTTCTCTTGGAACTTTTAGTCCCTCATTCTAGACCTAGGTAGGTTAATTATTCACCATGAAGTAAAAAGAGAGTATCATTTGTATATGCAGATAGATATATAACATAACAAGGCAGCTAGAGAGAGAGAGAAAAACTAGAGAAAGAGAATGATAGTAAGGGAGAAGTTCATTTATGTTCCAAATTTCAGTGACATGATTGATTCATTGATTAAATTCCAACCAGCATGGCTAAAAGCTTTTGAGTTCTTCCCTTAATTCTTTTTTTATTCTTCTGTATTTTATACTTTTTTTTTCTATAGTTCATTTCATCATCATTGTAACTATAGCTGCCCATTATAAAATAGCTTAGACAATCTAGGTCTGCTGCTTCTGAACCTTTTATTTATCCTTGAAGTAGTTTAATTTTTTTTATTTGTGTTCAACTAGTGAAGAGTGAAGACTGAAGTTGTTCTATCAGACTCCTTGATTTTCCTTTTATTTCAACGGAAGCCTAAGCAATACACTGCCACTAAATTGCCAGTAAGAAAAATTGGTCATGAAACACACACACACACACACACAAACCCTAATGACACACACACACACACACGTATGATAGAAACACACAGACACACACTGATGACACACACACACACACACACTCATCATACAAACACACACACACAAGTTTGATAACAAATTTGTTCAATTATACATGCAGAAATTTGTTCAGTTCTGACTTGTTAGCTGTGACAAGGTAGTTGGCCTCTTCATAAGGTACTTATCTAAGTTTAACTTAAATTCTACTGCAGTGGTGATGACCTACTAATATTAGTGAAAACAAATTTTCCTACTGTACCTTAGTTAATTTGTTCACAGTTGTAAAAAATGAATTGATTTTAACTTGAGTTATTCGTATTTTAAGTTTTCAAATATGCTTGCATGATTGTATTTGTATGAGGATTATATTCTTTTTTTATATAAATTTTGGCAAGCTGAACAGTTGTTAGTGTAATGTTGGTATTTTTATTTTTTTAAAAAACAACAAAAGTATATTTTATAGATAAAAGTACCAGAGGTACTAAAGATACAAGATAGTTATAGTTAGAACTGAATTTATCAATGTGACCTTCCCTGCCATTGATAGAAGTTTATGGTTCCACTTAGACAGCTTTGCTTCAAATTTTTTAATCAATGGTTCCCACACCAAGCAGCTAGAAGGCTTAGCCCCTATAGGAATCCCCAAATACTAAAAAGGAGTCTCCATCTGCCTACACTTGAGAAAATGAGCTGCATCATGAACCCAGTTGATATCAACTCCAAATATCCCCACACTACTTTTGGAAAAATTAATCTTCAACCCAGATACCATTTCAAAGCCCCTAAGCATGGCCTTCATCACAATTACATTATCCCATAAGGCTTCTCCCACAAAGATAGTATCATCTGCATATTGCAGAATGTTTACTGGCACCTTCTGCTTTCCTACTAGATAACTTCTGTAAAGACCTTTGGTTAAAGTTGCCCTCATCATACCAGTCAAGCCTTCTGCCACAATATTAAAAAGAAAAGGGGCTAAGGGGTCCCCTTGCCTCAAACCTCTAGTGGGAGCAAATTCCTTTGAGGGGCTACCATTTATTAGAATGGAAATAGTAGCTGATTGATTACATGCATTGATCCATTTTCTCCATATGGGGCAAAATCCCATTCTGTCCATCTATAATCCAAAAAGGACCATGAGACAGAGTTGGAAATTTCTGCATTAATGCAACTCCTTCACCATTCCAGCAATTGGGAGTGATCATAAAATAGAAAAACTAACATGAATTTAATTTAAATTACTACTTTGTTATCATTCTTGATGGATGTTCTAGAATTCATGAGTATTGACTTTGGTTTAATGGCTTCCATTTCTTTTAAAGGATTAAATCCTGCTCTGATATTGGATGACCATTGGTTGAAATGAATACCAAAATCCTTCTCCAAATGTGTCAGCCATGTCTATGACCATTGGTTTTTTTTTCCAGGTTATCATAGACTACTTTTAATTGACATTGTTGTTGAAGGTCGTTCGGGTTATAGCAACTCCAGGTATGTACGTAGGAACTAGCATGTATATACTGTTGTTTCATTTAAAATATTATATAGTGGTATTTGCTTTAAAATGTTATATACTAGTGTTTGATGTAAAATGTTGCATACTGGTTTCAATGAATGAGGAATTGAGTCCCTTAGGAAATGAATTGATGTAAAAAACAGAAAACCTTCTGCAGTGCTTATTTTTCCACCCACATTTTTTTTTATCAGCCAAGATAAATTTTATTTATATATATTGTGAGTACCAGAGGTACAAAACAGTACATGAATTAGATTGACTTGCCAGCAACATGGTTCCAAGCTCAGACTGAGATCAATCTCGCAAGGAACCAAAGCTAGGTATTACAAAGACCTACAACACCCACTGTCTATGGTTTCTACCCCCCTGAAAAGACAAATCCTGATGCTAATAGCTGTAGGTGAAGGCAAAGTCCTTCTCAAAGTTCTTCAACCATGTCCATAGTGTAAAAATAGCATCCTCCATTAACTTGTTACCATCAAAAGTTTCATTAGAGAAGATGATTTTATTCCGATGCTGCCACACTGTCCATGTGAGGGCCAGCCACCAACTTCTCCATCGGTTAAGACGAATTCTACTAGGCAAACAGAACGCGTGCTGGGAAAAGTGCTGCCACGGTTTCTGCGGAAAAGCTCCATGAATGTTGACCCATGTCATAGATTCCCACCATAATGGAAGTATTCTATCACATGTCAAAAATACATGATGGAAGCTTGCTTGTGGGGCTTCTATGGAGGCTGGATCTTTGAGCTTCAATGGGGTCCTTTAATGGTGATTTTCCACCATGGAGATGCAGCGGAAGACAAAGGAAAGGAGGTGAGAGGAGGCGCCATCCATTAAGGAATAAGCCATGGAAGAAGGAGCTTCACCACCAAGATGACCCTTGGATAAGAAGCTTGGAGAGGATGCTTCAATGGAGGAAAAGAAAGAGGGAGAGAAAGAGGGAGGGGGAGCACGAAATTGAAGGAAGAAAAAGGGAGAGAAGTTGAACTTTGAGTTGTGTCTCACAAGACTCTCATTCATCAAAGTTACAACAAGTGTTACACATGCTTCTATTTATAGACTAGGTAGCTTCCTTGAGAAGCTTTCTTGAGAAAACTTCCTTGAGAAGCTTCTTTGAGAAAACTTCCTTGAGAAGCTAGAGCTTAGCTACACACACCCCTCTCATAACTAAGCTCACCTCCTTGAGAAGCTTCCTTAAGAAGATTCCTAAAGAAGCTAGAGCTTAGCTACACATACCTCTCTAATAGCTAAGCTCACCTCCTTGAGATGAGAAGCTAGAGCTTAGCTACACACCCCCTATAATAGCTAAGCTCACCCCCATGACAAAAAACATGAAAATAACAAAAAAAGTCCTTATTACAAAGACAACTCAAAATGCCCCGAAATACAAGGCTAAAACCCTATACTACTAGAATGGCCAAAATACAAGGCCTAGACGAAGGAAAAACCTATTCTAATATTTACAAAGATAAGCGGGCTCATACTTAGCCCATGGGCTCGAAATCTACCCTAAGGCTCATGAGAACCCTAGGGCCTTTCCTTGGATCTCTAGCCCAATCTACTTGGAGTCTTCTAGCCAATGCCCTTGCGGGGTAGGATTGCATCAATACATGTGCTTCATTCTCCTCAGAATTCCCACAGAATGGGCATAATGTGTCATTAATTACCACCCTTCTCCTCCTCAAATTTGTCTTTGTTTGTAGTCTCTCCTTTAATTATCGAATGTTGTCCAGTAGGGTCTATTTTCCAGATCCATTCATCTTTTTTGTGAATCTGAATACTGCTGCCAGCAACATCATTAAGGAAACAATCTTCCATCTCAAGCTCTCTGTCAAACAAGTGTCTTCTCCATTTAAAGTTCCACTCCTACCCTTTTTCCACCCACATACTACAGATGCTGCAGAATTTCTGCCTTAAATAAGCTGCAGTGCTTATTTTTGTAAAAGCTACAGTGCTTGTACATAACTTCAATTAATTTGAATCTGCTTTGCAAATGCTGCAGAATTTCTGGCTTAACCAAATTAATTTCTGCCTTTCTAGAAATTGGTCTTTCAGGGGAATCCCATCCTCAGCCCAACCATCTTCCGAGAACAGCATTTGGTCACCCCTACCCATCTTCCACCTGTTCAGCCTATCCTCAAATTTCCTAATTATAGGATCCCACACCACCTTTCTTTTGGGATTGACACCAATCGGAATACCTAAATAGCAGAAAGGAAATTGGAGCAAAGCACAATTGAGGTAGTTTGCAGCATGAAGACACCACTCCTCAGATTGACCAAAAGCTTGTAAAGCATTGATTTGATACTGCTTCCCTCATCATGTGGCTCATGATGTTTACAATTTAATGATCCTTTGCTACCCTGCAATGAGACACACATAGATACACAAACACACACACATAGAGACAAACACACGCAGACACAAACACACACACACACAGAGTCACACACACATAAAGACACAGACAAACACACAAACACACTGAGCCACAGACACACACAAAGACCCACACACAAAGACACACACACTGAGTCACAAACACACACATACACAAACACACTCACACACATAGACAAACACACACACACACACACACATAAAGAGACAAACACACACACACACACACACAGATAAAGAGACAAACACAAACACACACACACACACACAGAGTCACCCACACATAAAGAGACAGACAAACACACAAACACACTGAGCCACAGACACACACAAAGACCCACACACAAAGACACACACACTGAGTCACAAACACACACATACACAAACACACTCACACACATAGACAAACACACACACACACACACACATAAAGAGACAAACACACACACACACACAGATAAAGAGACAAACACAAACACACACACACACACACAGAGTCACCCACACATAAAGAGACAGACAAACACACAAACACACTGAGCCACAAACACACACACTAAGTCACAGACACATACATACACAAACACACTCACACACATAGACAGACAGACACACACACACACACATAAAGAGACAAACACACACACACACACACACAGAGAGTCACACACACATAAAGAGACAGACAAACACACAAACACACTAAGCCACAGACACACACAAAGACACACACTGAGTCACAAACACACACATACACAAACACACTCACACATAGACAGACACACACACACACACACATAAAGAGACAAACACAAACACACACACACACACAGATAAAGAGACAAACACAAAACACACACACACACACACAACTGTTGATGTCCTTGTATGTTCTTGTACGTCATGAATGTTCTTGTATGTCATGAATGTTGTTATACGTGCTGAATGTAATTTGCTATATAAATAACTGTTGTTCATGTTGAGTGAACCGTAGATTCCCGTTTGAGACTGAATGCAATGATTCTTGCAGATAGTTTGCATTAGTCATTGTATTTAGTCTTGAATTGTCCATTTGGACAGTTTGGGGAGACAGGTATTTTTATGTTAGACTCATTCGGTCAGGTTATTATTATTTTGAATGCATTTCAAGTTGTTCTCTGAGTGCATACTTGATTATCGTGAAATTCGTTTCACCGATGTCATGTCGTGTACTTGGAGACCAATGCGAAATGCTGTCGAAATTTACTCAAATTGTTCAAAATAATGCTAACCATGACGTTTGAGGCTAACATAAAAGACAGTCTTCCTAAATGGGATAGGGCCACACCTATAAATAAAAAAGTGAGATTTGCATGCATGGATTTGCTTAGATGGATCGAAGTTGGATCAATCAAAGTCGCATGAGCCCAGAATATGAGGATGGCGTGAAGCAGTTTTTGCAATTTGCTTTAGAAAGAGGTCGGCCGAATGAAGAAGGAAAATATTATTGTCCTTGCATCAACTGTTTGAATGGAAGACGACAACTACTTGACGACATACGGGACCATCTATTGTGTGATGGGATGAAGAAGAATTACACGACGTAGATATGGCATGGTGAAGTGACTGACATGCATAGTGGGTCCCAATCTGAACCGTTTGATGTAGAAATGGGAGATCGCTTGGAGGACATGATTCGTGACCTTGGACAAGAGTATTTTCAAGAAGCACACGCCCCTATGTATGAAGGATTGCAGAGTGATTCAAAGAAACCTTTGTATACGGGGTGCAAGAATTCCTTAACCCTGTTGTCTGCAGTGTTAAGTCTGGTTAATGTGAAGGCCAGGTATGGGTGGAGTGACAAAAGTTTCACCTCACTGCTTGAGGTAGTGCACAATCTGCTTCCAGAGGACAACACGCTGCCTAAAAGTTATTATAAGGCGAAGAAGATACTGTGTCCCATGGGTATGGAGTATCAGAAGATTCATGCTTGCCTCAATGATTGCATACTCTACAAGCATGAATTCCAAGAAATGTCCAAATGCCCTGTGTGTGGGACTTCACGGTACAAAGTGAAGGATGACGAGGAAAGCAATTATGATGAAAAGTCACAGAGGGGCCCGCCAGCAAAGGTTTTGGGGTATCTTCTAATCATTCCAAGGTTTAAGCGTCTTTTTGCTAACGAGGACGACGCAAAAGACCTTACATGGCATGCAAATGAAAGGATTTCTGATGGAATGGTCCATCATCTGGATGATTGCTCCCAGTGGAAGAAGATTGATGGTTTGTATCCGGATTTCGGGAATGAGCCAAGAAATCTTAGACTTGGACTAGCTAGTGATGGAATGAATCCATACGGCACCTTAAGCACTCAACACAGTTCATGGCCAGTTTTGCTAGTAATTTACAATTTGCCTCCTTGGTTGTGCATGAAGCGAAAATACATGATGTTGTCTATGATGATATCGGGCCCAAGACAGCTAGGAAATGACATTGATGTTTATCTAAGTCTGTTGGTTGAAGATCTGAGAAAGTTGTGGGACGAGGGGGTTGTAGTGTTTGATGCGTTTTGCAAGGAGACCTATGAAATGCGTGCAATGCTTTTTTGTACCATTAATGACTTTCCAGCATATGGGAATCTCAGCGGTTACAATGTTAAGAGTC
This sequence comes from Glycine soja, assembly GCF_004193775.1. Lineage (NCBI taxonomy): Eukaryota > Viridiplantae > Streptophyta > Magnoliopsida > Fabales > Fabaceae > Glycine > Glycine soja. The sequence goes on along the minus strand of NC_041012.1, from coordinate 33,899,604 downwards.
ATCATACATGCCCCATCTATGAAGAAAATACAAGTTACATACAACTTAAACATGGCAGAAAAACAGTCTACAGTAGGCATCGCCGCTTTCTAACACCCAATCATCCTTACAGACGACTGAGAAAAGCTTTTAATGGAAGTCAAGAGCATGATATTGCGCCGATACTGTTGACTGGTGAGCATGTATATCAGCGGGTTCAACACCTGAATACTATATTTGAGAAAACCCAAAAGAAGGATAAAAGTCAGAGTTGCATATGGAAGAAGAGGTCCATTTTCTTTGATCTTCCGTACTGGTGTGATCTTGACGTTAGACATTGTATTGATGTTATGCATGTGGAGAAAAATGTTTGTGACAGTGTGATTGGGACGCTCCTTAACATTCAAGGCAAGACGAATGATGGTTTGAATACCCGTCAAGATCTAGCTGATATGGGTATACGATCACAGTTGCATCCAAGGTCTGATGGGAAGAAAATTTACTTGCCCCCAGCCTGCCATACTTTGTCCAAGAAGGAGAAGATAAGTTTTTGTCAGTGTCTTCGTCGGGTGAAGGTTCCACAAGGATACTCTTCAAATATTAAGAGCCTTGTGCAGTTGAAGGAGCTTAAGCTTGTAGGGTTAAAGTCTCACGTGTCACGTGCTCATGCAACAATTGTTAGTCGTGGCTATACGAGACATCTTGCCAAACAAAGTCAGGTTAACGATAACTCGCCTGTGCTTTTTCTTCCATGCTATATGTAGCAAAGTCATTGATCCAGTCATGTTTGATGAGTTGGAAAATGAGGCCGCAATTATACTGTGCCAGTTGGAGATGTATTTTCCCCCTGCTTTCTTTGACATCATGATTCACTTGATTGTGCATCTGGTCAGAGAAATCAAATGTTGTGGTCTTGTTTATCTACGTTGGATGTACCCGGTTGAGCGATACATGAAGATCTTAAAAGGGTATACAAATAATCTATATCGTCCAGAAGCATCTATTGTTGAGAGGTACATTGTAGAAGAAGCCATTGGATTTTGTTCAGAATACTTAGAGAAGGCTAAACCTGTTGGGCTTCCTGAGTCTCGGCATGATGACAGAGTGGGTGGTAAGGGTTCAAGAGGACTGCAGGTGATTACTCCAAGTGTAGAAGATTTGTTACAAGCTCACTTGTATGTCTTGAACAACAGTAATGAAGTTTTGCCATACATAGTTAAGCATGAAGCTTTAGTCAAACAGAATAATCCGAAAATGTCAAAGAATTGGGTGTTGAAAAAGCATAACAAGACTTTCTGTGATTGGTTTAAAGATACAATCTTTGCAGATGAGAATGCTTCAGAAACATTAAGAAAGCTAGCAAATGGGCCTAAAAGAAATGTTATAACTTGGGAAGGATACGACATAAACAGGTATTCATTTTACACAAAAGCACAAGATGACAAAAGTACAATGCAGAACAGCGGGGTCACCCTAAGGGATGAATCTCAACACTTTGCAAGTGTCAATGACGCCAATCCCTGTGTAGCTTCCATCCCTTACTTTGGGTTTATTGATGAAATTTGGGAGCTTAATTATGTGAAATTTACAATATGTGTTTTCAAATGTAAATGGGTTGACAACAACACCGGTGTGCGCACCGATGATATAGGATTTACGCTGGTAGATCTAAAGAAACTTGGTTACCACAATGACCCTTTCATCATGGCAAAACAAGCTAGACAAGTATTTTACGTGCAAGACCCTTGTGATGAAAGGTGGTGCGTGGTTCTGTAGGGCAAAACAGTTGGTGTTAATGTAGAAGATGATGATTCATACATGGACACCTATGTTAGTCCTTTGACCGCTCAAATCACTCGTAATGTTGTCGGAGAAGAAGAAGCTGACGACGTTCATGCTAATCGAAATGATCATGATTAAGGAGAGATTTATTAACATCGTCTAATGTAATTTTCTGCAGAGACAGAGGTCACCAAAGCTAGTAAGTGACAACTACATTTTTCTCTGATTGAGGCATCGCTTTTTTGTTTCAATTTGCCTCCTTAGGACTTCATCCAGGTGATGTTTGTCGCCAGTTTCATCATCCACCACCCTTTTCTTCTCTGTCTTCTCACGTTTATTGTTGTTAAACCCATATTTATGCTTTCTTCCCTTCATGTCTTGTTTTATCACAACTTTAGCTGAATCTCCCATCTTCAGCATAGTTGAATCTCCTGTCTTATTCTCCAATGACACACTTTGATGGCCCGTATCTCTTTTCTTCGTATGTTCTAGTGCTTCAGCTTCAGAATGCATAAAGCAATCAGAATTTTCCAGTGATCACCAAAGGCTTCTGCATCATCATTGACACTCTCCACCCTCTTTGGTTTATGCTTCTGTGTTTTCTTCCGTGCCTCCTCGTTATAAATCTCAGCTTTATTCAAGGTTGCACTAGAACGATCAGCACCAATCTGTGCTTCTTCCTCGTCTATCAGGTCAATATCTTTCCTTTCAACTTTTATTTTGTAAATTACAGTGTAGTTTACAAAAGCAAAGGTGAAAGGAAAGATATTGAGCTGGTAGAGGAGGAACATGCATGGATTGGTGCTGATCCTTCTAGTGAGACCTCCAATAAATCTGAGAATTATAAGGAGGAAGCATGGAAGAAAACACAGAAGCATAAACCAAAGAGGGTGGAGAGTGTCAACGCTGATGCAGAAGCCTTTGGTGATGACTGGAAAATTTTGATTGCTCTATGCATTCTGAAGCTGAAGCACTAGAACATACGAAGAAAAGAGATAGAGGCCATCAAAGTGTGTCATTGGAGAATAAGACAGGAGATTCAACTATGCTGAAGATGGGAAATTCAGCTAAAGTTGTGATAAAACAAGACATGAAGGGAAGAAGGCATAAATATGGGTTTAACAACAACAAACGTGAGAAGGCACAGAAGAAAAGGGTGGTGGATGATGAAACTGGCGACAAACATCAGCTGGATGAAGTCCTATGAAGATCCTCCTCATTCTCAAAGAGGGGAACGAGCAACAATTTGAAGGTTGTACATTCAGGAACTAAAGAATTCAGAATAGCTAGTAATAAGAGGGATTTGTTTTTGGGATTTTCTGAGCACCAAGAGCGGCTACGCCAGAAGCTTGCACTTGAGGAGGGAAGGATATTTGCAGCTAATGAGCAACTTTCTTAACTATGTGTCCTTAAGATTTTACTGTTTCTTTTTGCTAATATGTAAATATAAATGGTATAAGGGTATCGCGTAAAAACATGGTCTATATTTACTTCTAAGATTGTTAGGGGTAAAAATGACCATGTCCATAAGCCATAGCCTTATATTATTTATATTTACATATAAGAAAAAAAACAGTAAAATCTGAAGGATAAATAGTTAAGAAAGTTGTTCATTAGCTGCAAATATCCTTCCCTCCTTAAGTGCAAGCTTCTTGCGTAGCCGCTCTTGGTGTTCAAAAAATCCCAAAAACAAATCCCTCTTATTACTAGCTATTTTGAATTCTTTAGTTCCTAAATGTACAACCTTCAAATTGTTGCTCGTTCCCCTCTTTCTTTTCTGAAAAAAAAGAAAATCAATATCAAAGAAAACATGGATAAAGTCCTAAGAAAATCAATATCAAAGAAAACATGGATGAAATCACAATTAAAAAGCACAACTACCAATCTTTCAGAGTCCTTTGGTTAATTTGTCTTGTCTCCTTATGTAGTGGGGTTTTGTTTAATAATATTATACTTTTGCCTTCCAAAAAAAACTTATGACTGATCCTCTTTTCATTAATCCTATTTTGTATGTTGTTGTATAAAAGATCATGGGTTCTCCACCTGCCTCCACTACTCCTCCTCCTCCTCCTCCTCCTCCTTTTTCTCCTTCTCCTCCTCGTCCTCCTCCTACTTCGGACGCATCGGCTTCGATGTCTGCCGTGAAGCGGACACGCAAAGCCTCACGTCTACGATCGTTGTCCATTAGACCACCTGGTGTTGAGAGACCAGTGGTGCATGTTGATCCTGCTACCGGGAAGGCCGACGGTCCCCACAGGAAGAAATTAAGAACATATTTGGGGATTGTGGCACGTGATAAGGTGGACATCACCTACGAGAACTGGAAGGAGGTCCCTACTGCTCAGAAGGACCTGATTTGGGAGGATATTCAGGTATTTCTCTTTTCTTATTTGATTTTGTGTAATTAATAGCCAAAAAATTTCATTATTGTAACAAATAAACTTTGTTTCATGTTGTCAGGCGGAATTTGATATCCTAGAGGCTTCTGGCAGTAGGAAGAAAAGGAAGTTACTACAGACCGTGGGGGAGAGATGGAGGCAGTTTAAATCAGACCTCACGAGGAAATGGGCCCTTGCAGCCGATCAGGACGGTGTCGAGGACACTGTCTGTGACAAATACGGCATCAGCAAGGAAAAGTGGGCCCAGTTTTGCCACTCGCAGAGACCCTTCTTGGGAGGTATGTTCCTTTGCCATTTAAGTTGTTTTTCATATTAAACATGATGTTGTTATACTTCATTCTACCCATTTCAAACATTATTGTTTAATTTTTCCAGGATGTGCGCATCAAGGCACAGGCCATCCAGAAGTAAAATACTGCCCCCCACGTTTTGTCTCGTGGGGGTTATGATTATTTGGAGCAGAAGCTCCTGGCTGAAAAAACCAAGAAGAAGCTGCAGGAAGCTGCACAGTCAAGAAGCGTTGATGGCGTCATCGACCCTCCATCCCCTGTCAGACGCCACGTGAAGTGGAAGATGGCCCGCACGAAGAAGACAGGGGAGATAACGACTGAGGCCGCAAAGAAAATCGCTGAAAAGATTGTAAGTCATTTTCAACTAACCATTACAATTATGTTTGAATATTTTGAGAATGCCATGTACCACTATGTGTTTTTTGTGCAGGATTCGTTTGAGGAGCAGGCCACACAGGGATCGTTCGTCCCCCATGGACATCAGGATGTTCTGGCCGCTGCTATTCGACGTCCAGAGCACCCTGGACGTGTCCGTGCTGCTGGAGCCGGTGTCACCATCAAGCAATACTTTGGATCAGCTCCACAGACGTCCCGCAGCGCTTCCTCCCTGCCTCCTGACGAATTACAGCAGCTGACCCAACAGATCAGGGACCAGCTAGAGGAGTCCATCACAGAGAAAGTGACAAGGCAGGTCATGGCATCCTTCAGCCAGCTTCAGTCGCAGATGCAATCTTAGGGACTTGCAGTGCCTCCTGAGCCTCTGGTTGGTCCTGGTCCCTCCGGTCCTCGAGTGAGCACAAAGGGGAGTTATGTTGATCCCTCAGGAAACGATCCTGAGACGGGTGACTCTGACAGGTGCGGCTTGTACATAGAAGCATATCCTGTTCGCCTGGTTGCCATGGGGAGAGTTTATGAGGGATCCACTCTTGTTCATAACACTCATTTGTTGCCTGGCCAAGTAAAGGTGAGTGTGGACGAGGTTAAAGATTCACATGCTCCAGTTCCTGTACCCACTGATGAGGTTTCCTTAGTGGGGCAGGCACTTCACACCTTTCTTGCTTGGCCGACACATCTAGTCAAGTCTTTATCACAGTAGGTACTTATTGTCCTTACTATATGTTTCTTTTTTTTAAAATTAATTCATTAAGCGTGCCTCAAATTTGGCTATTTAACTTTGTTTCATGAACAGGTAGTTGTGTCTCCGCCAAAACCACCTCCGAAGCTCGATCCGGAGGTCGATGATCCGCTTTATCTGATGACATTGACCATCCCAGAGCTTTTCTTGAGGCCTTATCAGGTTAGATGGGATGCCACCGTGTTCGGGGTCATTAATTCAGATTTCCCCCTGTACATAAAGCACGAAGACCTCTCCGAAATCGCACACGGTGGTCAATGTCTCAGCATATCAGTGTTACAGTTGTGGATTTTGTAAGTCTTTAAATAAAAGGATTTTATTTACCTAAGTTATGGCTTTCAATTCATAAATATTTAACTTTGACTTAACATAAACAGGCATCTCACTGAAACATGTATGCGAGCGGGGAATTCTGATATCTATGGATTCCTTGAACCACAGTCCATTCAGAGGTCTGGGCAATCGCAGTTTGAATCTGAAAGTTACATAAAGAGTTGGATGCAGAGTTCACAACGTGATGTGTATCTTGGAGCCTACCTAAATGGGTAAGTCAAAAAATAACAAAATTTAATTAATGTTTACTAATGTACTAACCCATTTTAGGTTCCACTGCAGCGGACACTGGCAGATGATGGTCATCCTGCCCAAGGAACACTTAGTTGTTTGGTTTTGTTCATTGCATAACAGGCCAGACAACTACCTTAAGGGGATTATTAATAGGTTAGTGTTCTTTTCAATACATTTGCATTGTAATACCTCAACGTATAACACCAGTTTTTAATTGTTACTCATATGGAATAGTGCTATCAAGGGTCTTGATGATGCTCCACATCCTAAATCAAAGGCTCCTGTTAGGTGGATTGTCGTCAAGGTACGTCATTTACATAAAACTTCCACTTATATATATTTCTTTATATGTCTGTACACTAGTTGTTTAATTAATACCCAAATTTCATTATGTATTTAGTGTAATAGATAAAAAGGAACTACTGAGTGCGGCTACTATGTGATGCACTGGATGCCCACCATCATTTTAGGAACTTTTAGAAATAATTGGGAAGCGGTAAGTTTATTTCAAAGAAAATCAATTAATTTATAATTTGTATTACATTATTAACTTATTATGATTTATTTCATCATGCAGTATTTTAACGATCCTAGACCATTGGAGCCAGAGAGATTAAAAGCATTGCGGATCCAGTTGGCACAGTTTTATCTCCGAATTAGAGATCAGGCCTAGGATTTAGGGACATTTTTTAACATTTTTTACATTTTTTACATTTTCTATGTAACATGAACATTGAATTCATTTGATGATTGTTCTTTATAATAAATCAATTATTTAATTTGATGTTTATTATCATTAAAACTGCTTGAAAGCAGAATAAAATGTTTATTTGCTGTGAATTGGGCCTCCTGAAATTGCATTTGACAGGTACAATTTTAGGTTTACTGTAAAAACATAAAGTATATATAAAAAAAATACTTGAAAACAACATCGATTATTAACAAAAACCGATGTTAATATCATAACCAACATCGGTTATAATAGAAAACCGATGTTAACGTTTGTATATTAACATCGGTTATTTGAGTATAACCGATGTCAGCGTTTGAATTTTAACATCGGTTATCTGTGAATAACCGATGTCAACTATTGTACATTAACATCGGTTAATTATAAATAACCGATGTGAATATTGCGCCGTTAACATCGGTTATGTACAAATAACCAATGTGATACACAAAGAACTACACCAAATAAGTGTATGCATCATCAATGTTGACATCGGTTTTCTAGCAAAACCGATGTTAAGGTCATATATTAACATCGGTTTTTTTAGAAAACCGATGTTAAACTAACATATTAACATCGGTTTGACTGGAAAACCGATGTCAACGTTCATCATGCATACACTTTTTTTGCTGTTGTTCATTGTGTTTAACATCGGTTATTTAGAGAACCGATATTGTCATATGTATGTTAACATCGGTTCTAACCGATGTTAACATTCATACATTCAACATCGTCATTTTCAACATCGGTTTTAGAACAAAACCGATGTAAAATTTTCTAAATAACCGATGTTGAAAGTGTATTTTCTAATAGTGACTTGACATGATATGATTTTTATTTCATAGGATGAAGGAAGTGGACATGATGGGCCAATACCAAGAGGAGGATCATCATTAGATAGTAATTTTCATACAACTTCACATATGTTGCTTAATTCCTTTTGATATATATGGTTTTGGATGTAATATATATTTCAAACTTTTAATGGTTTGACTAATTAGATTTCCTTACTTTAACACATTATCCATGCACATTGTTTCAACTTGGAGCTTGTTATTACAATGAAGTTTTATGCATGTTGAAATTATGTTTGTTATTTTTAATTGCAATTCTAATTCTATCAAAGATGTAATTTTCTTATCGGTACAAAGTATAATTATAGGATAGAATGAATCATTTTGAAGATTGTGGTGTGAATAAGAATAAATATGAAAGAAAAATTATACAACAAGATAATATTAATAATTACAATAATTATGATAGTATTAAAATTTGATAGAATAGAAATTTAATACATTATCTCAATTTTTATACTTAATCAAATAGGAATGAAAATTATTATAGAACTAATGGAAATAGTTAAAACTAGAGAAAGATTAATATGATTTTTTATATTAAAAAGATATTGTTTTTGGCACAAAAAAAAAATACAAAAACACACTTTGTGTCATTTTTATACTTAATAATTAGAATAATTATGATAGTATTAAAATTTGATAGAATAGAAATTTAATACATTATCTCAATTTTTATACTTAATCAAATAGGAATGAAAATTATTATAGAACTAATGGAAATAGTTAAAACTAGAGAAAGATTAATATGATTTTTTTATATTAAAAAGATATTGTTTTTGGCACAAAAAAAATACAAAAACACACTTTGTGTCACTTTTGTAATCGCCAAAAAATGAAAAATAAAAATAAATGAACTATGTGGCAATTTTCATCATCACAAATTTTCTGGTGAATTTACCAGCGATCATCTGACAATTGCTACAAATTTTTTCTAACACCAATTGCCTTAAAAATTGATCCTGATCGTCATAAATTCATTTTGTGGCAACTTTTAACCGCTAAAAATAACATTTTTAACCTCCATAAATTATCAATTTTTATATAATGACCCAATAAAAAAATAAGATAAGACCCGGTTCACAAGACTAAGTCAAAAAGACCTCATCAATGAAAAAATTAACCATTTTTTATTAAGCACTAAGAAAAATTAAAAGGATTTCCAATATTTAATAAAAAAAAGATGACATTTTCCAAAATAAATGTTTATAATAAGGTTAATAAACTGCAAATAATTGTTAATTAATACATTCAAAATAAATAATAAAATCAATTAAAATATGACATTAGTTCCATTTTAAATGAATGATTCTTGAGTTTACATGAATAAAAATAATATATTTAATGAGAGAATTTATGATAATATAATATAAATTTATCTTACTTTCAAATTTTGATAATAACATTTTATATTTAAGCCAATTTAAATTGTCTTATTAAGTTTGCTTATAAATTTTTCTAAATTAATTCAAAATATTTTAAATTCAGCTCGATTCAAATGCATTATTTGTTTAATCATTTATTCCCTTGTCAAAGGAAACAGTCAATAAATTAAGTTCAGTGACATAATAGTTTTTTTTTAACAGAACAAAACAATGAATGTATATAACTGCAACAGTCAACAAAGAAGAGATATATCTAATAAATCTTGAAAAAAATCTACAATGATTGATTACGTGTTAGTGCTATGAGTGGTGGGTAGCAAGCAACTTATCTGGCTGTTGACTGTTGACTTCGCCTCATAGGTGCGCGATGATTCGTGTCGTCATAATTAAATCTTTAGTGAAAATTGAAAGTTTCAAACCACTGATATTTGTTTGCCAGTTAGTAAAATATTTAATTAGTTAATTTTTTTCTAAAAAAAATATATAGCCAATTCATGATTTTGGTTTCACATTTTTAATTTCACAATTATTTTTAAAATTGAAAATTTTAACCATTTGTTAACTTATCATTTATTATCTTTTTTTCCCTCATATTTTTAGATGTTTAAACTTAATGCTTATAAACGAAGAAATATTTAATTAATGGAATTAAAATAATTAAGTTTACTGAAGGCATAAGTTTTATCCCTTAATCTAATTATAAATTATTGTATATGATAAATTTATTAACTTTTATATAATAATTATTTTAAGATTTATACTAATAATAATTTATACGAGTTAAATATGTCAACTGTAATTTGTATGATGTTGAAAGTAAAGTAAGCAATTTCAATCAATTTTCATAAAATTGATGGTCAAAGTTATCTGCGCATGCATTACAAACCATATATAGATGAGATAACAATCGTTAATTTTGTTTATCAATGACTAAAATAACTTATTTTAATTTATCATTTTCTCTCTAAATTTATGCAATTTAAATCATTCATTTAAATTAATTATTAGTTTCAATACTTTCATACACAAACTTGACGTTACTTAAATCAACACATACTTGTATAATTCACAAAGTACTTACTATTTTAATTTATCAATGGATTTCAAATGACAATTTTTTAATTCTCCTTAGATGAGATTAAATTCAAGTTCCTGAACCTCAGGGCATCAACTAACATTCAATGCGATACATATTATTTTACACTCAGTTAAACTCTTTATTATATATCCGTAGTTGAAGACTTGAAGGTATTTATTTATCTTTGATTACCACGGGCCCACGATGTGGGTGTGAGTAAGATCAACCAATACATTCTTCTATATTTTATCTAGTATGGTTGACGATTTACATTATACAAACTTTTTTGAAGTAATACAGTATCACACACAAAAAAAAAAAAAAAAACCCATTAAACTCCTTCTTTCTTATACATAGCTAACACAAACAGTCCTCCATATCTCAGACTTTAAAACTTGGATATTAATTACCTTAGTCCATCCACACATGAACATCATTAAAAATTATACTTTTTTTCTTTGAGAACATCATTAACAACTATACTTTTTTTCATTGAGGCCTATATCAAACCCATCTTTTGAACCCTTAGATATATACCGATCCAGTCTGAGAATCACAAAAGAATATGGTGAAACTCTTCAAGGTCGTAGCCTTAACTTTGTTGGTGTTATGGTCATGGTGGAGCTTTGAGGGTGCAGTAGGAGACCCTCAACTCTTTTTACTCACAAATGAGTGCAGCGGATTTACCACCGCAAATTTCGACTTGTCCACTTTCTTCCAAAATCTAAACGCAAGTTTCGCAGACCTGAGAGAGCAGGTGACCAACCAAAGCAAGCAATTTGCCATTGCTCAATCAACCAGCGGAACAAGTCCTGTCTATGCCATGTTTCAATGCATGAACTACCTCTCCATCGCTGACTGCGCTGCCTGCTTAGCAGCCGCCGACACCGAAATCCGCAACTGCTCCACCGGAACCACCGACGGTGCTCGTGTCGTTTATGACGGCTGCTTCCTCAGGTACACATGCCTCTAATATTTGTTCAATAATTGTCCATCCCTATGGCTGCTAATTCAAAAGTGATTATTTATTTTGTACACTCTGGGTACTCTTTGAGTTTGAGGAAAGGAGAGGGAGAAAATTTTGTGTGACAATTAGAAGGGTAAAATGAATAAGACGAGCTACGTCACTAATCCTATAAAATGTAGGACTGAGTTTTAAAAAAACAAAAAATTCATCTAGGGGTGGACTTAGCATTCAATGACTGTGTGTTAAAATCTGTTAACTATTTGACTCTTGAAACAGATTTTTTAAATTGTAGTTAGTTTTTTTAGGATATGCTGTTACGCTGCAGATATGTTGTTAGGCTGTTATGTTGTTATGCTGTTTTTAAATTTATCTTCTATTTTTTAGGCAACAACCCATAGGAGTTTTATCTATATATTTTAGCATCTCTTTGTAAAAGGTACTCTGCTTTCCAGATCAATAAAACAACCTTCTTCTGAAGTAATATCCTGAGTTTCTTTATCTTTTAATTCTTCGTATCTTTCTAAAAACAACAAATTGGTATCCTGAGCCTTATTCTGAGGGATCTGAGAGATCGAGAGAACCCATACACATTCAAAACACAAACACACATAACCTGGTCAGAATGAATCCAGAAGGTTCATCCATTCCACTTACACTTCCGCTGTTTGATGGTAAAAGTTGTCATCTCTGGGCTTTTAGAATGGAAGCCTATCTCGAAGCAGGTGATTTGTGGGAAGCTGTTGAAGATGTGTACGAAGTCGAACCCTTGTTGGACAATCCAACGGTTGCTCAAATCAAAAATCACAAAGAAAGGAAGCAGAGAAAGTCAAAAGCAAAAACAACTTTGCTTGAGATGCAGAGAATGAAGGAATCAGAAACGATTAAGGAATACTCTGATAGGCTTCTTGGCATAGTCAATAATGTAAGGCTCCCAGGTACTGAATTTTCAGACGCTAGAATTGTTCAAAAAATTCTAGTCACAATACCTAAAAAGTTTGAAGCCACAATTGCATCTCTGGAGAATTCAAGGAATTTGTCAAGCATTAAATTGGCAGAATTGTTGAATGCACTACAAGCACAAGAACAAAGGAGGCTTATGAGGCAAGAAGGGTCTGTTGAGGGTGCTTTTCAGGCTAGATCACAGAATTACAAAGGAGGCAAAAATAACAAGAAGAAGCAGAGCAACAACAAAAATGGCCAAAGCAGCAAGACACGTGTCTTTTCACCTTGTCCTTATTGCAAAAAAAATAATCACCCACACAACAAGTGTTGGTGGAGACCAGACATAAAATGCCACAAGTGTGGTCAATTAGGACATGTGGAAAAAATATGCAAGACTCAACAACAACAACAAGGAGAAGCCAAGGCTGCTGAAGATCAGCCTATGGAGGAGCAGCTGTTTGTAGCATCATGATTTGCAACCAACACCACTACGGAGAGGTTGCTTATAGACAGTGGTTGCACAAACCACATGACTTATCATCGTGAACTTTTCAAAGAATTGGACGAGACAACTATTTCCAAAGTCAGAATTGGAAATGGAGCACTCATTGCAGTAAAAGGCAAGGGAACGGTTACAATTGAAGGCCACTCAGGTTTGAAATTAATTTCTGATGTATTATATGTCCCTGAAATTAATCAAAACCTTTTAAGTGTTACTCAACTGCTGGAGAAAGGATATAAGGTGTTGTTTTAGGACAAAAACTGTGTGATTAAAGATGCAAACAACATAGAAATGATCAAAGTTCAAATGAAAGGCAAGAGTTTTGTCTTGGACTTGATGAATGAGGAGCAGCAAGCAGCTGTACACAAAGAGGATGATAATACAATGCTTTGGCACAAGAGATTGGGGCACTTTCATCATGCTGCACTACTTTTCATGAGAAAGAACAATATAGTGAAAGATATGCCAGAATTAGACAATTTACCTCCAAAATGTGTTGCTTGCCAATATGGAAAGCAAACCAGACTTCCTTTTCAACAAAACAAGACTTCAAGGGCTTCACAAAAGCTGCAGTTAGTACACACAGATGTGGGAGGACCCATGAAAACACCATCATTGAATGACAGTAAGTATTATATTGCATTCATTGATGATTATTCAAGAATGTGTTGGATTTATTCTATGAAGTTTAAATCTGATGTTGCTGACATCTTTGTGAAGTTTAAAGCTTGGGTTGAAACTCAAAGTGGATGCAAGATGCAGGTGATCAGGTCCGATAATGGAACTGAATATACCTCTGAAAAATTTAACAAGTTTTGTGTAGATGCAGGCATTGAACATCAATTGACAGCACCATACACTCCGCAACAGAATGGTGTTGTCGAGAGGAAAAACCGAACAATTATGGAGATGACAAGGTGCTTACTTCATGACAAAGGGCTACCAAAGGAATTTTGGGCAGAGGCTGCACACACAACAATTTTTTTGCTGAATAGGTTACCAACAAAAGCTTTGCAGAAAAAGACTCCATTTGAAGCATGGCATGACTACAAACCGAAGCTAACAAATCTGAAGACATTTGGCTGCCTATGTTTCTCTTACATACCTCAAGTAAAAAGAGACAAGCTTGACAAGAAAGCAGAACCTGAAATTTTTGTAGGTTATAGCTCAACTTCAAAGGCCTACAGAATCTACCTACCACAGAGCAACAAAGTAATCGTCAGCAGGGATGTCAAATTTCTGGAGTCAGATAGTTGGGACTGGAAAAATGATTAGAGGTCTGAGTTTCAGGAAGAGAATGAAGATGTTGATGAAGAACCTATCAGAGGAACCAGATCACTTTCAGACATCTACCAAAGGTGTAATGTTGCTGTGATGGAGCATGAGGGATATGAAGAAGCTATAGCTGATCAAAAATGGAGAAATGCAATGAAAGAGGAGCTTATAATGATTGAAAAAAATAAAACATGGGAGCTGGTGGACAGACCTAACCACAAGAAAGCGATTGGTGTCAAGTGGGTTTATAGAACCAAGCTCAATTCAGATGGTTCTATAAACAAATACAAGGCAAGGCTTGTTGTTAAAGGATATGCTCAAGTGTTTGGTGTTGATTTTTCAGAGACTTTTGCCCTAGTTGCCAGACTAGAAACCTTAAGAATGTTGATGTCTCTTGTTGCACAAAAAGGTTGGATTATACATCAAATGGATGTGAAATCAGCCTTCTTAAATGGATACTTGGAGGAAGAAATTTTTGTTGAGCAATCTGAAGGGTTCGTTGTTCAAGGACAGGAGGAGAAAGTATATCGATTAAGGAAAGCTTTGTATGGTTTAAAGCAGGCACCGCGGTCATGGTATAGCAGAATTGATGCACACTTGGTGAACTTAGGCTTCAAAAAAAGTTTAAGTGAATCTACTTTATATGTGAAGAAGACTGATGGTGAAATGCTTGCAGTATCTCTATATGTTGATGATCTACTGGTTTTGGGAAGCAGCGGGGAGCATATTGACAAGTTCAAGGAAGAAATGAAAGATGCTTTTGAAATGACAGACATTGGAAGGATGACATTCTTTCTCGGTATGCAGGTGTATCAAAAACAGAATGAAATATTTCTTTGCCAGGAAAAATATGCAAATGAAATTCTCAAGAAGTTCAACATGGAAGGGTGCAAACCAACTGCAACTCCAATGAATCAAAAGGAGAAGTTTTGCAAAGAAGATGGAGCTGAAAAAGTGGATGAAAAGCTGTATAGGAGCCTTATAGGCTGCCTAATGTATTTAAGTGCATCAAGGCCTGACATCTTGCATGCAGTAAGCTTGTTATCAAGGTACATGAACTGTGCTAGTAGAATTCATTTTCAGGCAGCAAAAAGAGTTCTTAGATATGTTAAAGGCACAATTGATTTTGGAATAAGATACCATTATGTTAAAAACTTCAGACTTCATGGTTATTCTAATAGTGATTGGGCTGGATGTGCTGATGATATGAGAAGTACTTCAGGTTATCTTTTTAGCTTTGGTTCTGGAATTTTCTCATGGTATTCAAAGAAACAGGAAGTAATAGCTCAATCCACAGCAGAAGCAGAATATGTTGCTGCAACTGCTGCTGTAAATCAAGCTCTTTGGATCAGAAAGCTTATGACAGATTTGCATATGGAACAACAAGACAGTACGCAGATATTTGTGGATAATCAAGCTGCAATTTCAATTTCAAATAATCCAGTGTTTCATGGCAAAACAAAACACTTCAAGATAAAACTCTATTTTCTCAGGGAGGCACAAAAGGAAGGAGAAGTGAAATTAATTTACTACACAACAAAGGAACAAAGTGCTGATATCCTAACAAAGGCGCTTCCTAAAGCTAGATATGAATTCTTGAGGCAGAGGCTTGGTGTATGCTGTTCCAGAGTCAAGGAGGAGTGTTAACTGTTTGACTCTTGAAACAAATTTTTTAAATTGTTGCTAGTTTTTTTAGGATATGTTGTTATGCTGCAGATATGTTGTTAGGCTATTATGCTGTTATGCTGTTTTTAAATTTATCTTCTATTTTTTAGGCAACAACCCATAGGAGTTTTATCTATATATTTTAGCATCTCTTTGTAAAAGGTACTCTGCTTTCCAAATCAATAAAACAACCTTCTTTTGTAGTAATATCCTGAGTTTCTTTATCTTTTAATCCTTCATATCTTTCTAAAAACAACAAAATCAATAAAATATATAAATATTAAAATTTATACAAAATATTTATATAAATTATTCTTTAATGGTGTAGATTTTTTTTCATAGGTAAAAATTAAACACGATGTCAAAAAATTTATAAGACTTACATGGTCAACCAATTAAGCTAAATCCCTTGGTGATACCAATGTTTTGGGCTACTATTGTTGTAATCAATAATTTAGTGAGGAAACTAATTTATTCTTGTTTTTACTAGATTTTTGGAACATAACTAATAGGATGGTTTTTTTTTTTGGTAAAAAAAGTATGTTTAACATTGATACCAATTTTATTTTATTTTTATATAAATTCCAGTATGTTTTTGGTGGCATTTAAAATTCAAGATTTTGTAATTTGTAATTGTGTCTTAAAAATAATATTTAATTTATTTTCTATGTAAAAATATATTTTTATTATACGTTCTTTGATCATTTTGTAAAACACATAATTATAAATATTTTGTATGAATTTTGATGCTTGTATATTAATTGAATGAATTTTAATTTTTAAAGTTGGCCCTCCAACTCATAATATCCTGGTCCGTACCTGGGTTAAATGAACATTTAACACAAGTTACCAACAAGCTAGATTTTTTTAGATCAACAATTAGTTCCAACAAGCTAGGTGTTTATATATTATTGAGAGCGTGTGGATTAGAGTTTTTAGATATGTTTTCATCACAAGAACATGTTGGTTCGCAGTTCATGAGACTAAGACAGAATTGACTTTGATGATTATTGCTTTCAAATGTTTTTGACTGTTGAGTTACGAGAGCAATGACTTCTTCTTTGAGAACATTCCTAGAAGTCACACATATTGTGGAAGTCAGACTACAGATGACAGCACTGCTTTTTGGTTACATGAACACACATAGGGATTTATAAGATTGACTTGACAGTGAAGGAAGAAGAAAAAAGAAAAAAGTCATGGATTCAAATTTCACTAACAGAAAGTTAATAATTAACATTTGCTGAAAAAATATGAGCACAAATAACTAATATGATGTTTAAGATGATTGAGAATGTCGATTAGTTTTTCTTATGTCTTCATTACAAGTTTATTTGATACTTTCAAATCTGTTGTTAAGGTATGAGAACAATAACTTCTATGAAGACACCACTCTGCCTGGCAACAGTATGCGTTGTGGAAATCAGACAGCAGTTGAAACCACTACTTTTAGTACAACTGTACAGCAAGTGCTAATGGACCTGCGAATCGCAACACCTAAAATTAGTCGTTACTTTGCAACTACCAAGACACAAGTGGCTGGTATTGCAATCTATGCCGTTGCACAATGTGCTGAAACTTTTACACGAGACACTTGTTCGAGTTGTTTGTCAATTCAACAGAGTAACATACAAGGTTGTCTTCCCAATACAAATGGTAGGGCAATTGATCCTGCTGGATGCTTTATGAGATACTCACAGACACCCTTCTTTGCTGATAACCAAACCACTGATATCAGTCCCTTCTTAAACAAAGGTACAAATGCCATAACTACTCCATTTAACAGATGTTGACTTTAATGAGTAAAAATGGACTAATGGACTAGTAACACATTATCTAACTCACTTTATTTTTGGTGAAAATATATTGAAAATCACATTTACAAAATTTTGAGACGTACTTATTTAATGTGTTTCAATTATAATGTTTGTAGTTTCTAACAAATTTTAATCAGTAGCAGAGAATGTATTAGAAAAACATGTTGCTAGTATTTCTCATAATATAATATCAACATGTTGAACGAGCATGTCGTTTGGAATTGAGGTCAACTTCTTTTCTGTCTTGAAGGAGGAAGTTCAAGCAAGAAGTGGGTCATTTTTGGTGGCGGTGTTGGAGGTGTAATCCTTGCTGTGATCCTTCTTTCATTATTTCGCTGGTATAGAAGATCCAACAGTCCCAAGAGAGTTCCTAGAGGTAATAACAAATTTTGGACTTCGGAAAGTCTATATGTGTTGCCTTGTATCCAACTATATTACAAAATTACCATGTCTAAAAATATCATTAATTGTTCTCCTAAACATAGATGAATTCATTTCCTCATTTATATATAAAGAAAAATCAAACTAATATTAACTTAGCAGCTTACACATTGGGAGCAACAGAGTTGAAAGCTGCAACCAAGTACAAGTATAGTGACTTGAAAGCCGCAACAAAAAATTTTAGTGAGAGAAATAAGCTAGGAGAAGGAGGCTTTGGTGCTGTGTACAAGGTAAACTTGAGTTGTTCCTCCTCACATTTCAATCATGACTCTTAAGCGTTTTGTTTTTAATGTAAAGTTGTCAATTAAGATCTCTCCATAAGCTAAGAAGGCAATATTACTTACAAGCTACACATCTAGTGATAGAGATAAATCACTTTCAAGCACAAATCTTAATTCGGTGTCTATTCAATAGGGGACAATGAAAAATGGGAAAGTTGTTGCAGTAAAGTTACTTTCAGCAAAATCCAGCAAGATAGATGATGATTTTGAAAGAGAAGTAACGCTTATAAGTAATGTTCATCACAAAAATCTGGTTCAACTTCTTGGTTGTTGCGTTAAAGGCCAAGACAGAATACTTGTTTACGAATACATGGCAAACAACAGCCTTGAAAAATTCTTATTTGGTAACAAACATTTTAATTTCCAATAAAAGCATTTTGTGTAAGTTTTTCTTTACCCCTTTTTTCACCTCTAAAGTTTTGAACAAACATGGGAAACAGGTATAAGAAAAAATTCACTCAACTGGAGACAACGCTATGATATAATTTTGGGCACAGCAAGGGGATTGGCCTATCTACATGAGGAATTTCATGTTTCAATCATACATAGAGATATTAAGAGTGGCAATATCCTCTTGGATGAAGAGCTTCAGCCCAAAATTGCTGATTTTGGATTGGTGAAGTTGCTTCCAGGGGACCAATCTCATCTTAGTACAAGATTTGCTGGGACATTGTAAGTCAAAATATAATACCAATGACTCAACTTGAAAATTTTAAGAGTCAAATATACTGCCGCCACATGCAAAATAGTCTCATAATTTCTTAATTATATATGTGGCATAAATGTGATGCACTTGTCAGGGGATACACAGCACCAGAGTATGCACTCCATGGTCAATTATCAGAAAAGGCTGATACATACAGCTATGGAATTGTAGTCCTAGAAATCATAAGTGGTCGAAAGAGTACTGATGTGAATGCTGTTAATGATGATAGTGAGGATGATTACCTTCTTCGACAAGTAAGGAACTTCCCATAAATATGTACCAATTTTTTTTTGCTTTCTTGTAACATTTTATCATATCACCCTTGGTTTTTACTACAACAGGCATGGAAATTGTATGAGAGTGGCAAGCACTTGGAGTTAGTGGACAAAAGCTTAAACCCTTATAAGTATGATGCAGAAGAAGTGAAGAAAGTGATGGGCATTGCTTTGTTGTGTACTCAAGCATCGGCTGCAATGAGGCCAGCCATGTCTGAAGTAGTAATCCTACTCAGTAGCAATGACTTACTTGAACATATGAGACCATCGATGCCTATCTTTTTTGAGTCAAATTTAAAGCCCCGCAATGATATCTCTGCTTCAACTAGTTCCTCTATGACTAACACTACTACCTCAAATTCTATAATACCTGCTCGATGATTGAGTATATGATCTAAAAATAAATTTTTGTCCAGTTCATTATCAAAGATGGGTATAATTATTTGTAAATCTTACTTATTTTTATGAAAAAGTTACATTGACATTCCTGCGGTTTTGTTCATTAGTGCAGATTTGGAGTGCTTGAGTAAGAGGAAAACGAGGAGAAAATTGAGACTACAAAAGGCTTATTGTATTCAGCAATAACAACGCAATGTATTTATATAGCAAAAGAAAGGTGCTAGTAGAAAGGCAAATTAACAAGTGAACAACTAATTAACAGATGGTGCCTACAGAAGATAATAAAAATAGCAGTATCCTATTAATTAACATGACTTTTATTTCTTAAAAAATAGCATAAACGTCTCATCTTCTGCAGTTTAGTAAGACGAGTTATAAGCTAACTTGTTTGATAATTTAAAAATATGAATCCACTTTTTTTAAGAAAAACGTATTTAATAAAATACCTCAGAGTTTAGGCATTAATCAATGCCATATGATTTAGTCAATACTATATGATAATCTGTATATATTCTAGGATTTATGTTATTTACAAATAAAAAATAACCATCTTGATTGATTAGATTGGTTGAACAGTCTAAGCCACGTTGTGGACGGATGTAGAAACTTCCTCCTGGATGTTCTCTATTCTATCTTAGAGGCAGTATTGAAGCAAGAAAAACAGTCATTATTGGACAGATAGTTTCTGCATTGAAACATAGAATATGTATTGACCTCTCCACTGGATTTCTTTGATGCTTCAAAGTGGATGCTTTGGTTCCTAATTTCTTCTCTCAGCTGAGAATGTCTCATTGACATTCGCAAAGAAGCTACCAGGGTTGGTAGCGTTGATTGGACTGCACCCAGTGTTTATTACATGTGTGTCGCGTGTGGCTGCAGCTGCATATTCAACATTAATACTGCTCCACCATATCAAAGTTAAGGCCAGGAGCTTAATAATTTGCACCATCATCCTTTTAGCTTTGTGTGTATGTGGTAGGTTTGAGATACTATAGTATTTTGGTGTTGTGTTTTTTAGTGAAGTATGTTCTCGTATTCTTTTGGTTACAAAGTCTATTGCTACATATTAGGAACTCTTGGACTTGGCTTATTGAAAGGTATCTTCTTTTAATAGATATCATTTTGTACTTATAGATTTGGGGATCAAATTTTTTACTACATATTTTAAAAAAAATTATATACTAACCATGTTATATCATATTATCAAGAGTAAATTACACAAACTCTCCCGAGATTTACTATTATTACACCTGATATTCTTTTACTTTTTTACATTAATATGATCCCCCAGGGAGTAGTTGGTTGGTGTAATGCTTTTTATACCTAATTAGGGTGCAGGAGGTCAGTGTAATGAAAGCTACGATAGTGTAATTCAATGGATAAGACAAAGTATGGGAGTATTTGTGACACCTTCTACCCTACGCATATATGTACTAATAATAAGAGGAATACAAATGCAAAATTTATTAAAAGTTTTAAAACACATTTAAATAAAAACATTTCAAAAGGGTAATAGGCTCACATTCATTTTTTAACATCATAATAGAACGTCCAAATAAATAATAAAATTATCCCAGCTCAAAATAAGACTGTCCAAGTTTGCAAAAGGAAAACAAGTTAAGTAGTGGAATAAAATAAAGTAAAATAACATATTCAAAACATTATGCAATTGAAACAGAAACACATGTTTAGTGTCACATCTTATCAGAACATTGTGTCTCAATGTCCTCTCACTGCTAAAAAAAACTTTTTTAACGACACACATTCTAAGGCGGTTTCCAGGAACCGTCTTAGAATGTCCCTCAGTGGCATTTTTGTAAATAACGAAAACATAATTACGACGGTCTTCGAGGACCGTCTTTGTAGGCGTTATGCAATGGCATTTTGGTAATTTGAGAACTTATTTCTACTACGGGTGTGAATAGAAAACCGTCTTTGTTCATTTTTTTTAAAATAAAAAAGGTTTTTTGATTAGGGTTCGCACTCATTCTACGTGATGCCGCAAAGCTCAAAACCAACAGTCACTCCTCTCTCTTTTTCTCTCCACACTTGCTATCTTCACACTCATTGCTCAGCTTGCTTCTCTTCCCTTCCAATTCTCAATCCCAATTCACTCTTCTATTCCTCCCCTCCATGCTCCACCGCACTTTCACCTCTCTACCGCTCGTCCGCCAAGCGCCACCTCCGTCCCTCCGCTCACTCCTCCAACCTCCGTACCGCCCTCCGCCTCCTCCTCTTCCACCGCCCCACCTCCTCCTCCTCCTCCCGTCTCGCCGACCTCCTCTCCAATCGCCACATCCTCACCGGCGTCATGGCAGAAGCGATCGCAAAGCAGCGCGGCGTCCCCAACAACGACGCCATTTTGGAGGAAGTCACGATTGCGCTTAGCACAGTGCTAACGAACGTCATGGAGGTGCACAATAACGAATGGCGCGCCCTCGGAATCTCGGTTTTTTACCACATCTTTTCTTGGATCAACCACAGTTGTTCCCCCAATGCCTGCTACCACTTTGTCCTCTCTTCTTCTTCGCATTCCAAGGAAGCCAAACTTGGAATTGCTCCACACCTACAAGTGAAGTACTCTTTCTTCTCCCACTTCTTTTTGAGATTTTCTGCCCTTTTTTGTTAATTGTTGAGACGAGAATTGTGTTTTGCAGATGAATAGTAGCATGGTTACTATTAGCAGTAGTGAATTTGATTTTCTTAAGTATGCACTTTGTAATTGATTTTCTTAAAATGGTTTTTTATCATTGCTTTTGTTTTATTAGTTTTTATTTAAATTTTTGCCTTTTCCTCAAAAAATACCAGTCAATTGAATTTAAAGATATTGTCAACATTGGACGCACTCATACTCAAGATGCAACACCTTTGACTCTTGGGTTTACTACACAAGTAAGCCTTCTTATGTTTGGCTTATGCCTTATGTTGTTCTGTATTTTCAGTATCATTGATGTTGGATGGTAATATCCTGTGGGGAGTGATTTCTCATTAGTCACTACTTTTTCCTCTATCTACAGGTGAAGTACGGTATTGATAGAGTAATTGACACTTTGTCATGCATGTATCAGGTTAGACACTTAAGTACAAACCATAACTGCTTATTCTACACTATTTACTTTTGGAGTTCTACTAAGCAGAGATGTTACTTGAACAGCTTGCCCAGGGTGGTACAGCTGTAGGGACTGGATTGAATACCAAGAAAGGGTAAGTATTCTTCTTTTTTATATCTAAGTGATGGTTCTTATATTTTCTTTTTGTAACATTACTGTGTGTTGTTTGTTTCTGTAAGTTGCTATTTGATGTCTGCCAAAATGAATTTAATAGCAGATTTCCTTTCATTCTGCTTGGCAAATTATTCCATTTGATATGAGATTTTCATCAAGCTTGGTTTATTTTCTTACTAGTTACCATGATTCAATACCAAAAAGAAAGGACATTATCTGGAATGACGAGCATGCCCATATTCCACCGTTGATTTTAATTTATTATGGATGTAATTGTTGAAAATTAGACATCCACCGTGCTCATATTCTCCTTTTGCAGGCTGCCCATGATGCTTTTGTTGAAACTAGTGGAGTATATATTAATAAGGGAGAATTAAAATAGTTTTGTCAAACTTCAAGAATGATAATTCGATCAAATAAATTTATTTTGTTTATAACTAACAAAATATTGATCCAAGCTGACTCATCAGACTTTGTATTTTGATGCCATCTAATTTAATTATAACTCTCTATGTGAATTCTGCTTGCAGCTGATGGCGCAAATTCTGCTAAGTATACTATGGCAGTAGTAGGAGGGCGAGCCCTGGTGCAGCCGTAAAGTTGTGCCTTGGTGACTTGTTGGTCATGGGTTCGAATCCGGAAACAGCCTCTTTGCATATGCAAGGGTAAGGCTGCGTATAACATCCCTCCCCCATACCTTCGCATAGCGAAGAGCCTCTGGACAATGGGGTACGAAGTTTTATACTATGACAGTAGTAGCGGCGGCCCTAGAAGTTGCTATAGTCACGAACACCTTTAATCACCAACACAAATATTAAAATGTGTGAGTAATGTTAATTTGTATTTTACACCAAAAGTCATTAATTATATGCACTTTTATTTTTTATTCTCATATAAGGTTTAGGTCTATATAGGACGTACGGTATAAATATTACATCAAAGCTTGATGTATTGTAGAATGTAAAATAGACTTTTATTTATATTTTCTTAATGTTATAAGGCGTTTGTTACTTTAGTTCTTATTTATTCTAGATTTGGATTTTATAAATAAAAAATACAGTTAATTTATATTCAAAAGAACTAAAATAATTTTCAATTTTTAAATTAAATATTATAGTAAAGATTTTGTTATAGCAAAGATTAAATCGATACTTAAGTTTTAAAAACTAAAATAAATATTTACTCATAAAAAATATATTATTACTTTATTAGGTTCAATAATTGAATACTTATTTAATACATTCTTATCAAACATATTGTGCATGGATATATATGTATGTTGTAGCACTGTTTTACTTTTCTGACTTAAACGTTTTTTGGTGTGTGTATAATGGGTTACGGGCCCTTCCATTGTCAAGAATTCGGATGGGGAATTGTAAGGTCAACTTGGTTGGTTTGGGAAGGTTCTTTCTGTTCCCAAAGGCTCTTCCATCGTCAACTGCTCTTCTGTTTCCTTGTGACCATACATTACATGTAAGCAAAATTGCTTATTGATTTTTCATTTTTTTTACAGTGGCAAATGTGCTATACTTGGAATCACCAGCTGGTGTTGGATTTTCATACTCAAGCAATACATCTTTCTATACCTTAGTGACAGATGAAATTACAGCTGGAGATAATCTTATTTTTCTACCGCGATGGTTCACTGAATTCCCTGAGTACTCAAAAAACGACTTCTTCATTACAGGGGAGAGCTATGCAGGTAGAAAGAAATAATTGAAATAAGTCTAAAATATATTCATTTTGAAACTGCAATAAGGTAATACAAACTTGTTTTGTTTTTTGCAGGTCACTATGCTCCACAACTTGCACAACTTATTGTTCAAACAAAGACCAACTTCAATCTTAAGGGGGTAGCAGTGAGTATAGGGAAATTTTGAATAATTACAACATAAGAAATCATTTGTTTTATTTGAAAAATATAACGTGTTCATATATGTGCAGATAGGCAATCCTCTAATGGAATTTGATACTGATTTGAACTCCAAAGCTGAATTCTTTTGGTCCCACGGACTGATTTCAGATTCAACTTATAATCTTTTCACCAGAGTCTGCAACTATTTCACAATTAGGAGACAAACGATACAAGGTAATCTTAGTGACGTTTGTGCAAAAATAAATGGACTGGTGTTTACTGAGGTTAGCAACTATATAGACTAATATGATGTCACTCTTGATGTGTGTCTGTCATCAGCAAATCAACAGGCTTATGTGCTGAATCAAATGGTAAGCTTCATCTGTTATATGCACACATACCCATCTTAGTTGTTTAGATTGTTTTTTATCTCAGTTTTTGTTTTATTAACTAATAATTATCTGTGTCCCGAGCCCACATGTGTTCACCATGACCCTTCAAGGGCTCTTGGAGACTTCACTGGCATTAGGAATCACTACTCTCGCAACACATGGTGAGAAGAAGTGGCACCATAATTATAGATGTGACCGTGGCACCCTCTTCTCCAGGTATTGTACAATAGCATAACAAATTCTTGAACAATCTACTTTCACGAATTTCGTATGTAACTGTATAATCTGTATAATTGGTTTTTCATTTGAAAGATCACAAATATTCACGAGACAAAAAAAAAATGTCACTTCAGCTATTGTCCAAAACATTGGTTTGAGAATTTTCAACAAAAAGGAAAATACACCATAGACACCATTATTATTCTGCATTGTCTTGGGCGCGACAGGAGTGTTTATGCCATATCCAAATATTTTGTTTGCTGGCAGGGTTTCATACCTACTGATATTTGTCCCATTGTGTCCTAACTTTGGAAATATCAGATTTGAACATCTTTAGGATTGAGTTTTTCTGAACATCTTTATGATTTCTTTTACTTTATTACATCTTATTAAATCCTTTATTTTTTTTTATTTATTCTCAAAATTTTATTTCTTTCTATATTTATTTTTTCTTTAAACTTTATTTTTATCCAATCTTACCTGTTTATTTTTATGCTGGTAGTTCCTTATTCAGTTGTTTTAAAATAGATGGAAGCTTGAACTCAATTGCTCCCCAAATGTTGATGATTAAGCCTAGCATGCGGAAGAAGGTAAGAATGTAGGAATTTCCCTTTTGTTAGCGAGTTGGCATTGTTTTATGGGAAAACTTGTTAATAACAGTCTTTTGAATTTTATTTGTCCAGTCTTAATGTACACCTCACGAATCAAGGGAACCTTCTCGACATCATCAACCCATCTCTAAATAGGATGAGTTATATTTCCCAATTTAGTTGTCTTTTTCACATTTGTAAAATTTACAAATTGAATTGCGTCAATTTTTCTAAAAAGAAATTATCAAGCGTAGATAATAATAATAAAAAAATTTAATACTGAATTAAATAACAATGCATAAATATTTTTTTTTAAAAAGTGAATACAACTATTGTGAAAATCTAAAACTCTCTTAAATCAATCGCTAGCTATTGGATCTAGTTTCCTTTAAAAATTTGCTTCTTTGAAAATGAAAGGCCTATAAAATGTGTTAATCTTTATATATAGTTTTTTTTTTTTTGTTGAACGTTCACCTTAAAATCTTTCATTTATCTAAAAAAAATATAACATAGCAAATTTAAATAAATAGAATACATTTTTTTTATTGAAGTGTTAATTTTTATTCTTTCCAGTAATGTACCATACGCCATCAAACATAATCTAGTATTACTTGTACTAGTATTGTTCGATTTGGATGTCATACTAATATAGCATATAATACAACTTTTTTAAAGCTCAAAAACTATTTAAAAGTTAAAACTAAATAATATTTAAAATTAAAGTTATTAGTAATTTTATAATCTTCTTAATGTAAAAATTAATCTTAAGTTGAAATTTCTTAAATATTATATACTTGAGTCTTAAAATTTGGAGGAAAAAAGAAAGAGAAGAAAAAGTCTAAACCTCTTAAAAATAGCTCTTTTAAAAAAAAGAAATTTGAAAAAATCTTCTTTAAAAAATTACCTTTTCAAAAATCCCCTTTGATAAAAATTTGTTTAACTCAATTTCTCCTTAAAGAAAAGAAACCCAAAATAAAAAAGACTAAAATAGTACACAATATTTATGAACCTGAAGCTCTCTACATTTAAAAGACAACCGCAGGATTCTGGAGTCACCATCCGAGACTTGTGAGTCCAAAGTTTTGAGTTTTATTTTATTTTATTACTAGTATATATTTATCAAGCCTATATAAGCTTAGTATCAGCTTAGTATCAAGAGACTTGTGATGTCTTCTATTTAATCTTGGGGTCAATAACAAATTAGAAATTACAAATTACAAATTTTAAATGTTTTTTTCCTATACTTTCACCTAGTTACCCAATTGAAATTACAAATTTTAATCTTGGGGTCAATAACAAATTAGTTCTAAATTCTAATATCACCATATATCCTCACTACCAACTTTAGTAGAAAATTGATGTAAATGTTGAACTATTATTGAGTGTAAATTTTAATCAATGCAAGACAGGCATTGTAATGCTAGTGTCATATTTCTCTAATTTGTGCAGAAACAATTCTCTGAACTACTAATGAAGGCAACTAGTGATTATGGTGCTTTGACAGCATCAGTGGCAAATTTTCAGTAGACAGGAATGAAAAAGGATAGGGTCATGTTGCATATAGGTGTAGGCTAGGGGAGGCAATAAATCTGTACAGAGATCCATCATTAATATTGGACAGATGGTTCTTCTTCATGGATTGACACTGTTCACAATAAACCATGCATGACATGCAATTGCTATACTTATTAGCTTTAATGGAACCATCAGTTGCCTTATATGTCACGATGTCTTTATGATCATTCTTTTTAGTTTTCCCTGCATATAAGTTCCACTTTCTTTTGTACTAATTATTTTTTTTTTAATATTTTGTTTTGCTTTTGTACAAAATTATTTTCCCTTCAGTGGCATTTCTCATTGGTAGTCATCTTGTTCCTGGGCCTGCTGCTGGAGTGTTTTCTTCAAGGTATTCTTACCTGCATTACTTTTTTAATCTCTTAATAGAATTGTTAACCCCCCCTCCCCCCTTTTCTCTAATTCTTATATGTTAAGCTTTTGGAGCCAATGCTTCCTCAACTTCCTGGAAACTTGGTTTGGCAGGCTTTGCCTTATTTCTTGTTCCTGGGCCTGCTGCTAGAGTGTTTTCTTCAAGGTATTCTTACCTGCATTACTTTTTTAATCTCTTAACAGAATTGTTAACCCCCCCTCCCCCCTTTTCTCTAATTCTTATATGTTAAGCTTTTGGAGCCAATGCTTCCTCAACTTCTTGGAAACTTGGTTTTGCAGGCTTTGCCTTATTTCTTTTCCTCCTGAGATGAAGAATGGTGGCATCGATCCAAACCAAAAATTAGATTCAAATTGAGGTTTTTATAATAAGTGTTTATTGCTGAAATTTACTATTTTCATTTCTGAAATTTGACCAGTGTTTATAAAATAAGTGTCATAGGAGACATTATAAGTTTAATTATATTAGAATATTTTTATTGTCGTTCATGAACAAAAAAGTAAAAAAATAAAAAAAATTTAGTAAAACTACATCGGTTATTCCAAAAACTGATGTAGTATCCTGACAATTCTACATCGGTTACAACCACAACCGATGTAGAATTCTTTATCAAAGGGTATCCTTCTACGATGTTTGTCGCCAAAACCTGATGTAGTATCATGTCCATTCTACATCGTTATCAGCACAACCGATGTAGAAATGTGGAATTCAAAGATGGGTTTAGGGGACAACCCGTCGTAGAATGAAGAGAATCTACATCGGTCCTCTTAATAACCGATGTAGAAAGGTTAGGATGCTACATCGGGTTTTTTCCTGAAACCCGTCTTTGAACACTACCCATTCTAAGTCGGTCAGTTAACCGTTGTAGTAGGACGACGTACTTTCTACATCGTCGACTATTATGACGCGTCAAAACCGATGTAGAAAGTCTTGTAGAACCAATGTAGAAAGCCTACTTTGTAGTAGTGTCTAACACAAGGTTCTTTAAAGTCATCTACCTAGTCATATTCTCCCACAAACATAAAGTTCGAGAGTATCATAGGATCCAAACATAAACAACACACAGGGAGTGAGCTATCACATTTCTAATTAAAATACGAATAAACAAATACATAAGCAAAATACATTATAAAAATATTTATCACATAGCTCAACTTAATACAATCTACGTCACTTCACCACTTTATCATTTAAAACTCATTTTTCAATTACCAATCACAATACACATGAATCACACACTCGATTCAAGATGTAACAATACTCATTAATTTCATTATAAACAATACACAAACGTTATGCAACAATTATACTAAGACTTAAGCCTATATGCAATGTGGTATCATGTCAGTGAAAAACAACGCTAGGACACTTAGGAGTACATAACAAGACATGTTACACAATGGGTATGTCAGGTCATTCTTACTAAGTAAAATCATAAGGTAACCAGTCAGGGTCACTCTGTTTTGTGAGAATGCTCCAATCATATGGGATCAAAATAGACTTAAAGAAGCACTCAAATCGAGTGTATTTACTCGCAAGGCCTGGATTCTGAAGAATCCATTAGGGCCTCACCTTCTTGATTCAGGTCCAACCCCTAAAACAACTTTTGCACGCAGATATTGCTCATGAATTATATAATACTTATGACCTCATACTTGTTTTCAAACATGTTTAACACATTGCACTACAATTTAACACCTCGGGTTCCTAACTTGGAACCCTACACTTTTTTTTAACACCTCGTGCATTGTGCTACAATTTAACACCTCAGGTTCCTAACTAGGAACCCTACACTTTCCTTTTAGCAGCTAACACATAAACATTTTTCTCAAGGTAAACACCAGTCGGGTTATTGTATAATTCATAACTCACAACACAAGTAATATCACTTCAAGTATTAACCACACACTTATTCACAACCAAATTCCATGTCCACAATTTTAACTTATCACAACATCACAATCCACCATCACATGTTTACGTGTATCTAAAAAGTAAAAACATATTCAATTTATCCATTACATAATTTCAATCACAATTTCATGATCCCAATATAACAATTTATCATGCTAATCTAATAAATCTTATCCAAAACACAAACAAATTATACAAAAATGCTTCTCAAAATATGGGGAGTAAAACCCCTCAAACAATATCACATAATCATACAGTAAGAAATATAATACAACAAACATCCCAAAATAAATCCCAATTTGATCCTCTAAGGATCTCTATACATGTTCATTCTAATCTCTATTGCGACAAACTCATCTCTTACCTCTAAGCGGGCTCATGTATGTAGTTCAATAGTAATAGCGGCGTCTCTAGTAGTTCTCTAAGATTCCTCAATTTTTTCTTCTGGTTCCTTTGTTAGGGTTTCCAAGCGTTAGAGAGAAGGAGAAGGGATTGGAGTATTAATTTCACTATCTCCATGCAAGTGACATTTCTCTCACCATAAACATTCCTTTGCAAATCCCAACTATCGAGATGTGCAAAATTGAATTTTGAACCTGTTGTTCAAATTTCACAACAATCCAACGGTTAACGAGCATGAGATTGTAGTTTTACTGAGATAGGTTTGGGTGTATGCGGGAAAAATAAGAGCTACGTGCGAGGGACATTTTTCTCGTGACATACATTATTTCGTAATTTTCAATGATGGAAATGTGAGAAAATGAGTTTCTAAACCTGGTGTTCAAATTTCACAATGATCTAACGGTTAACAAGTTCAGGATCATAATTTTACTGGGACATTTTTGAATATATGCGGAAAAAGAGAGGGTTTTGGAAGAAGGGAAGGGAAAACAAATTTTAGAGGAAGAGAGAGCCTAGAGATGCATCGTTAATATAAAAATGACCTAATATATCTCTATTTATAGCTAGGGTACTCTCAGTCTATTATTTACTCTATTTTTTTATTTTTTTATTTTATAAAAAGAAACTTTATTTTACTCCCTATCAAATGAATAACTAAAAATCTCATTTTTATTTCCTAAGAGCATATATTTATTTTATTTACCTTAAAACTATTATTTTAATTAATAAAACTATTTATTCTTATTTATTTAATTATAAAAACCTTATTATTTTCCTAAAACTCTATTTATTTTTAAATTAAATCATTTTTAATTTATTTTATGAAAAATGGGATGTTACTGTATTCCTACATGAGTAGAGAACTGTTCTTTTCTTAGCTCATCAACTATTAACCAGAGGACCCAAAGCAACGTTTCACTGATCTTACACTAGCTTTAGTTCTCTGTTTAGTGTAAATCTTAGATTTCATAGATTTCTTCCCTGCACATAAAACAATGACAATCATGACCATTTGACATTCAGTTCTAAAAAATAACCAACTTGCTAGAAAAAATATAAAAAAATTTCTATAAATATGAAAATAAAAAAATAATACAAACATGAATCTTCAAATCATAATGAGTCATTAATCCAGAGAGCCAATTAGAAGTCAAAATCAACATCTATGAATGTGAAAACAAGGTTGATGAGAGAACCTCTAGTATTATACATTTGTAACAACACTTTCAGAGAAAACAAATAGTTTGAATTAGAGTTGCAAGTAAGTTTTATAGATGATAAGTGATATAACCTTTGGGCAACAACTAGAGTAGTGTCAGGCCATCTCCCATTAAAATAAGCAATTTTTGCTTTATCCAATGTAGATAATAAACTTGATTTTGGCAAGTCTTCTGGTATCATAGGAGGATATTGGTAGCCATATAGCACAAAGGGGAGCATATAGCAATAGCAAGCCCAGAAGAGTGCATAGGATACTTGCTTACCTCCAAGACTACATCTGATAGCAGGAACAGGATCAGATAAGCACATTCCTTGCTCATAGCTTGTCGGAAGGCAGTTGCAACCACTTGGATATGTTATTAAATAATTCCATTCTGTTATAATCTTGTCCCCTCTGTTGAGGCCAATAGTGCCCTTATCTCATGTAATAGCCATTATAAATACCATGGAGAATGAAATAACAACAAGGAGGAAATTTATCTAGCCCAAAACCATGCTTCCCTATCCTAGGCTCAGTCTGTCAAGAGTAGCAAAATTGACTTTATTCTAGAGCGACTTGCTATGTTATCCACTCCACCTTCACCATAATCACCCCCTACACCACCACCACCCCTCTTCTCGCCTCACGAGCCACCATAATTCTTTGAGTACTAGTGCGTGTCGGACAACAAACATCTCACCATCATGTCCTTCTACATGGAGGGACTAGCCCTTTGCTGGTACCAATGGATGTCATACAATGGCTTCCTGACATTGTGGCCAACAATGTTGCAAGCAAGGTTATCAAAATTGAATCTACATAGATTTGTGAGACCTCCATAGACTTGACTCGTAGACTCATAAATACCTATGGATAGTAAGTAAATATATTCAAAATGCAATATTTTGCAAACAAAATGACAATGAGCTCATAGTTCATACTATTAGTCTATTACAAAACATAATTTCTCAAAATTAAAACATTTAAATAACTAAAAAAAACCACAAATGTCTTCAAAGAACCATGTCCAATCCTCTAATATGATCATCTACATGAATACCATCACTTTCATCACCATCTCCATCATCATCAAGGTCTTTCTCAGATTGTGCATCATCATTAGGTTCCACCAAAATTAAATTATCTAGATCAAAAGCATCTACAACTAGATCATTTGAACTTCCTCCAACATCTCCTACTAATTCAACACCATCACCTTCACCTTGAGGTTGCTCATCCTCATCATTATATCCCTCTTTAGTTATCCATTCATCATCAGACTCAATCTCATCAAATGGAAGAGCAATACTTTTTCTATTTTGTTTACTTTTTAACTTCAAGTTATTCATCACAAAAACCAAGTCATTCATTTTCTGTTGATGTAAGCAGTTTCTTCTCTTTGTATGAACCTATAATTAAAAATCAAATTTTAATTACCATCTAAACCAAATAATACACAAGTAAATTTTAAATGTGAGAAAGTTTAGAAATTTTACCTTTTCTTGATGTTATTAAAGTTGCATTTTATATTCTCTTTTTCATTTTCCATCTCCTCATATATGAAACCCATGGCGGGTTTTACATCTGAATCCACCAATCGAAGGACCACCATAAGAGGGGCAACAACTTTGAGGCACATGGTTATGTTCTTCCAAAATTGACTATCCAAAGCCATATTCTGTACTTTTCTCCCCTCTTGTGAAGTTCCAAACTTGCTTGTTTTCCACTCTTTAGAGCTAAACATGCTCATCAATGATGCTTTCAATTCATGAACGCAAGCTAAAGTTAAATAAGTCGTGGCAAATCTAGTCATACCAAGCCTAATCAAGTCTCTTCCATTTGTGATCTTCTTCATGATGCTAATCTACATTGTTCTACCATAAATGTAGGTGGTGATCCTTCTTCCCTTCTTTATATTAGTCTGATGAACCCTCAAATGTTTCTCAAAATCTTCAAATGCTCTAGTTTCTGCATCAACAATTCTCCAGCTGCTTTGTAATTTGCAGCATTATCAATTATCACCTGGACTACTGTTAACTCATTGACAAGTATACCAATTCATCTTAAGTAGTAAAGTTTACTTAGAAGTCCGAGTGTCGAATCCATAGGGACTTTGTTTGTACTTGAGTTGAAGTATACCCAATTTGCAAGCAAGAGATAAGGAATTGTAATAAAGATAAGAGAGAGAGAAAGAGAGATGGAAATAAGAAGTAAAAGGAAAGAAAAAATGAACTATATTAAATGCAAATGACAATTTCTGAATTTAAATATGTTGGGGCCTAGCATGCCTAACTACCCTTGATGCAATATTAATGTGTTCTCTATTTAATGCTATTCCAATTTCCACACACATCTACTAAGATACTCAACCCTGATCCCTCATGATAAAGAGCCTAATTTATCTATTCTCTCTCCCAAATTCCTTTGTAGAGATAAAATAGTAAATTGCATGAAGTTTGGAGATGTATGCATAGTCAAAAACAAGATCACTATATCCTTAGCAATGAGTTGTTTAGATGCCTTTCCCTAGTTCTTTAGAAATTACAATTTCCCAATGTATAATCCCTAAACAAATGCATGAATGATTAGACCATACAATACAATGAAGAGCAAAAAAGAGACAATAGATATAGAAACTGCATTTAATAGATAGTAAAAGAAGTTACATTACAGAGTGTTGGCTATTAGGCTCCCAATAAAGGGGGTTTAGCCTCTCATTGCCATGAGAGGCTTTACACTTTAAGAGCTAATGTGGATGGATAAAAGAAGAGGGGAGAAAGGCTAGAGAGAGAGGGTTTCCCCTATGAGAGATGCTCAGGCTTTGGGTGTATTGAATAGAGAGCTATGAGTCTCGTTGTGTCTTTCTCCTTTGTTTCCTACTCCTTTTATAGGCCCAAGGTAGCTTAAAATCCATGCCACCTCACGCTATGCATGCCCCTTCTGGGCTTAGCGGGGTGATCATGCACTGAGCGCGATAATGTCTGGGCTTAGCGAGGCATTCACACGCTTAGCGTGGGATTTTGCGCTAGGCGCACCTTTAGGCTTCTTCGAGGGTCTTCTTCGCGCTAAGCTTGAGCTTGCTCACTAAGCAATGAGGTGCGTTGAACCTATCTTGGGCACTAATCGAGTTGTCCCTTTTTCAACTTTTTCTTCAATGTTTTTTATTTAAGTTTTTGCATCAATTTTCCTCCAAAACACTTGTAATTTACTTCTTTTGAATCCTGCTAGTAAAAAAATCACATGATATTAAATTCCTTATTATTTCATTAAAAATAATAGTAAAGTAAAGGAATTTTAATCATTCTTAGTCAAAATTGACTATCATTTAAACCCAAACTTCACAATTATGAACTACATTCTCCTCTCCAACAAAATTCACTACAACATCCAACATCTTCAACACTTTGTGAGTTGTTTTTGAGATGTCTGAGGTATCCAATGAATAAAGAAATATAGTCCCTTTTGGATTGTTCACCAAAAAATTACAAATTAAACGTCTTTTTTTATCTGTCCATCCATCAGACATAATTGTGCATTCAGTTTTCTTCCACTCATCCCTGAATTCTTGAAGCATTACATTAGTTTTCTCCACTGCTCTTTTCAAAAGCTGCTCGCAACCATGTCACAAAATTTTGCAAAAGTTGGATTTTTAATAACATTGAATGGAATGGCACTTGTGTACCAAAATTCAGCACATTGATCATCAACTTTATCTTTGTCACCTTTTTTACATAATTGATTTACAGTTGCCTGAACTCCCTCACCACTAGCTTGAACAAATTTTGCTTTTCCTCTTCCTTTGAAAGCAAGAAACCGTATCCCTTATATTCCACTTTGAGTGGTATTTGACTCCCCTCCCTCAGTATGTATACCTTCTTCATAAATATTGTTCAATTTTCTTCTCTTCTCTCATGCATTAGCAACCTCTGCAACAACTTTCATCATAAGCATCTTAACTTCTTCAGGCACTGAAGCACAAGGTTCAGAATTCCATCTAGTCCTATCAAGATGATGTTTGAATCTAAAAATTCCCCCATTGTTGATCTTTGAGCAATAGTTGCACTTAACTTTTTTATCATTCCCTAAAACATCTGTCACATGTTTCCACCCAATATCAGTCCTATTTTCTAGAGCCTTTTTGCTTCTTCTTGCTGCACCTGTGGATGCACCTAAATTGGTATGTGATGAATTTGATCCATTCCCACTCCTAGACATACTGAAATGGAACACAAAAAACAAAACATAATATAGTCCACATATGCAAACAAAGTAACCCATAATACTAACAAAGATACATGCAATCACTAGGGAGTTAGTTAAATATGGTTCTATACCAGCATTGTCACTATCAGTTTACTTTTTACAAAGTATTGCAATAAATATTGTTTATTTTGATTCTTAGTATGCCATTAATGATTTGTGGTTAAGCATACCAATATGTCAACCAATAATACTTCAAAAACAACATGGACATATTTAGAATAATGAGTGTAATTTACATACCAATATGTCAACGACACTCTAAGACTACCTTTTGTTTCTCAATGGACAAAATTTAACTGCATAGATTAGTTGGTAACAAGAGGAACAACACTTATGCAAACAAACATAAGATACAATGCTTTATCAAGCCGAAGAAGATCAATCAAATGATTTCAATTACCATTATACAATTGTGTACATCACAAATCTAAGTCCACCTCTTGAGTGAAATGAAATAAACTGTGCAGTTGGTGTGCTGCTTTGATCATCAGAAAATCATAGCATAACTGTATGGGAATGCCTAATTTACTATCTACCAAAGTAATATTTACACAAAGTGTAGAGACATAATCACCAAACATACCAGTCCACAGATGAAAAATACACAAAGTTGGGAAATCAAAGAAAGAACATGCAACAAGCTTTTCTCATCACGTCAAAATCAAAAAAAGAAATATTTACCTTTTCTCACCTTACCTGGACCTGGTACCTCATTGACACAAGCAGCAAGCTTCTCTCGCTCGTCGTGGGACTTGCGGCTTCCAATCTGAATGGTCTCACACCGTCGGTCTCGTCTCGCAACAGAACCAATGCACCATGCTGCCACGTCTCGTCTGGTTTCACGGCCAACCGTCACGTCTCGTTTGGTCTCGCGCCACGCTGCTGCTGAACAGCTCTAAGCCTCCAACTCGTCATGAATGAAGAACAGGGACAAATTGGGACAAATCAGAGTGGAACAAAAGAAGAAAAATCCCTAAACGCGATCAACTTTTTTCACGATGCAGTGGGCACAAAACAAGTTTACTTTCGATTTTATTGCCAAAAAAAAAAATTCCCAACTAAACCCGTGTGACTCGGGATAGACTCGCGAGTTTACATGAGTCTAACACGAGTTCACCGAGTCTGCTCTGAGTTTGATAAAAAAATGAGTTTACTTCCAATTTCATTCATAGGGACCAATTAAACTCTTAATCTCGTAAGAGTCTACAAGTTGACTCTAGAATTTGACAACCATGGTTGCAAGCCCTTGAATCGTGTTTCGCCCCTTCTTATGATGATGATCCACTTGAAGCTTTTTTCAAGCTTCAGCAACAGGGTTCTATAAATGACTACTTGACGGACTTTGAAAGGTTGATGAATCACATGGTGGGCCTCACACCTCCTTTCCTTCTTAGCTTCTTCATCTTTGGTCTTACTCCTGACCTTCGTCGAGAGGTCCAAGCCTTGCCACCCTTGTCTTTGCCGCAAACTATAGCACTGTCCAAGTTACAAGAGGATAAACTATAGGATCGTCGTTTCTCAACTCGCAGTTCGCACCACCCTCTGCCACTCATTTCCCTTGCCCCTTCTGTCACGCCACCTTCCCAAGGGTCCTTACTATTACGTGTTCTGGTGAAACGCCTATCCACCAAAGAGTTAGTTATCCGCCAAGACAAAGGTCTCTATTTTCATTGTGATGACAAGTGGGTCATTAGTCATCGCTGTAAGTCGCGACTTCATCTTCTCATCACGGACGAAGACTTGGAGAACCCCTTATACGTTGAAAATCAATCCGACGAACCTCTCAGTCCGCCAACATTGTCCTTGACGGATTACCCACTACTCAGTCTCAATGTGTTGACTGGGATGCAAGCCGTCGAGACCTTTTGCATCTTTGGGACTATCCATCAACACAAGATGACGATACTCGTAGACAGAGGAAGCACTCACAATTTCGTCCAACCACGAGTAGCCAGCTTCTTGAACCTTCCCACATCTTCTATTGACCTACTTCAGGTCATGGTGGGCAACAATGCCATTTCGTGTTCAGCATAATTCATTTAACGTGAATCATTTTATATTGGCCCTTAGCGAGGTAGATATAGTACCTGGGGTCCAATGGTTGAAGCAATTAGGCCTTGTACTTACGAATTACACCACTAGAACAATGGTGTTTTCATATTTGGGCCACTAGGTCCACCTTCAGGCTGACGTTCCCCTTCGACTTTCCAACACCTCAACCCATCGAATTAAAAGGTTGGCGCAAACCCAGAGCATCTCAGCTATGTTCCACTTATCTCGGATTCCTAACCGGCCCAATCGCTCGAGCCTTCTTCCTTGTTCATCGACCTTCGCACACCACCAGAACTCACCACCCTTCTTCTCCATTTCGACCAATTGTTTCAGGAACCCAATGCACTACCACCTCCACGTACCATTGCCCACTGTATCCACCTTCTGCCACACACCAACCCTATCAACGTCTGTCCCTATCGCTACCCACATTTCCAAAAGACTAAATTAGAGAAATAGGTGGCCACTATGTTAGACACCAAATTCATCCAATTGAGCCATAGCCCTTTTTCCTCCCCCGTTTTGCTTGTCAAATATAAGGATGGCATTGGCACTTCTGCATGGATTACAAAGCTCTAAATTCGATCATGGTCAATGATCGATTTCCCATGCCCGTCATCGATGGGATTTTTGATGAATTGGGCAATGCATCCTAGTTCTCAAAGCTTGACCTCTAACAGAGATTCCACCAGAATCACATGGTTGAAGCAGATATTCCCAAAAATGCTTTTCGAACCCATCACGGACACTAGAAATATAAGCTGATGTGGTTTGGTATCTACAACGCGATGGCCATATTTCAGGCCACCATGAACGAGTTGTTGAAGATATTCTTACGCTTGTTCGTTGTCATGTTCTTGGATGACATCCTTATGTATAGTTCATCACTATCTCTGCATCTTACACTTAGAGGAAATCTTCAACGTGCTGGCTCAGAACAAATTTCACCTGCGAAGAAATAAGTGTTTGTTTGCAAAGGAAACACTCTAGTACTTAGGGCATATCATCTCAGCTGTCGTCGTAGCTCTGAAACCAAGCAAAATCAGTGCCATGTGCGATTGGCCTGTACCATCCTCTACCACAGATCTCACCATTATACTTCCATAGCAAGACCATTGACTTTGCTCTTGAGGAAGGACCAGCTCAATTGGTCCGATGATGCCCAACTCGCCTTTGATACTTTGAAAAGAGCCATGACTGAAGCACCGATGTTGATCCCCCCTAACTTCAGTCTACCCTTTATATTGGAAACTGTCACATTCGCTACTGCCATGGGCACAATTCTATAATAGCAATCGCATCCTATTGCTTTCTTTAGCAAGGTTTTCTACTCAAGCACTACTACAAAAAGAAGATTTAACATCGGCAGATTAACATCGGTTTTTGACAAAATCGATGTTAAGTTAAATGTGGTGGCATAATTGTAAATAATGTATATTCCTTAACATCGGTTTTCCGAAAAACCAATGTTAATTTACTGACATCAACATCGGTTGTTGAAAAACCGATGTTAACATCAACTGGTTAACACCGGTAATTTAAAAAACGATGTTAACATGAACTGGTTAACATCGGTCTTTTAAAAAACCGATGTTAACCAGTTGATGTTAACATCAGTTTTCTTTATAAAACCGATGTTGTGTTATAGATAAATTAAAACCCAAAAGGCTCTTTCCCCTGGCGCGCTCAGTCTTAGAAACAAAAGCCTTTTTCTCCCTCACCCCGAAGACCTGTCACTATCGTATCCTCCTGACCATCGTCGTCACTGGGGTTCATGACCGCCGTCGGGGTTCATGACTGTCGTGAGTCTGAGCATCCTCCATTGGAGTCCGACATCAACACAAGGTACCCAACAACACCAACACTGAACTTTCAACATTTTAGGAACAGGAACAGGAACCTCCATACTCCACAATTTCTCAGTCAGGTAATTCCCTCTTTGCAATTTCTTGAAATGAGCTTTGTTAAGTTAAACCCTATATGGCTATTTTTCACCACCCCTTTTTTATTTGCCTTTGGTGTGTTGTGTTTCTCCTTGCCTATTTGAACAAATTCCCCAATGTAACTTAATAGAATTTTTAATACATAGTGAGAATTGAATTTACATATATATGAACATAACTAAATTTCATTTACAACTTTTTGTATCAAGATAAATTTGTATTGTGATAGAAATGTGTTACATATTGTTCTTAGATGGGTGAAACATATTTGTCAATATTTCACCATTTAAGTGGCCATTTACGTCCCAATCACATCACTATTAGGAAAAATACAAGCCAAGAAGGTAACACAAACACTAGAGTCAGCCATCTGCTTTTGGCAATTCTTGTTTTGTAATGTTTGTCTTCAAGCTTCATTGTTGAAACTTCAAACACCCACCACTAGTTTCTTATTTACAAGTCCAAGTTGTTTTCACACTTGGTCTTTATGCCTTTGCTTCTTTCCTTTGTATCTGTCCCTGTTGAATGTTGATTACAAATCATCAAATTCACGTTCACATGGTTGTGATTTTAAAAGGGTTATTAGATTTGAATTTTGATTATTTGAAATTGCTATGTTTTGCTTGTGTCAATGTGGGTGGCGCAAATGGTGCAGGATCCAAGTAACCATATAAAAACCATTCTCTATCCGTAAGAAAATGAAATGAAAAAGAAAGGAAGGAATAGCTTTCAGAGAGTTTGTAGAACCAAACCAAAATGAGCACATGGTTACAAAGCCTATACTCCGTTTTTTTTCTTCTTAGGCTAAACTTGTTCTAGTACCCCACTGATTAGTTTTTACAGCCCAAAAGTAACATACAAAGCTCTAGTTGGCATTACTTGATATGAATTCGGGCTTTGCTACTTCCACCAATTTTTATTTAAGTTCACCCAAACCATTAAAAGAAATGTTTTTGACTAAAATATCCTTAATAAAAACACATTTTCATTGTATATATCAACAAAATTTATCAAGATACACAAAAGAAACACATTTGCAATCATATATTGTGAAGTCACACCACATAATAACACAACAGAAACTTATTTTTATTATTTATCTCAATTTTTATGTTAAGATACACAATGAAAATATGATTTTTGTTATGTATCTTGATTGATCTTGTTAAGATGAATAACGAAAATGGTGAAAAACTTAATATATTTATGAAATGTATGCATGATTTCTATGATACCCGTGTGATACTTGAGCATGAAAGGAATCTCTTGATGATTGCTTATAGTTGTGAGACGGGATGAAAGTGAATTTGATGCAAGTCCTGAATCACATCCTTGGGAGTATTATGAGGGACAAAACAACCAGCATATGGATCTAGAAACAGAGGCTTTGCACTTGCAAAGAAGTGATACTATGAGACATGTTGATCTTGTCCACTATGTGACATGACAAAATGTAGCATATAAATGGCATAATTTCTCTCATATATCTGTTTTTATCCTCTCATAATTTTTGTTCATATATATGTTTTTATCACATCATATTATCCATCATACCTACATTTCTCTCTTCACTCTGTTTCTTTCTCTAAGTGTTAAAACAATCTGCTTCGAATGGTGGGCTATAAAATGCTAGCTTAGCACAATCAACCTACACCTACCGTTTCTTGAACAATTCTATATAGAGATATAGGTTTGTACTTTGAAGCATGAAAACTCAACCCCAATGTAACTTATTTGTTCAAAAAATTCAATTTAAACCCTATCTTTTTTTTAATGGGCAAATGTTAGTTTGTTAGTTTTGTGAGAAATGTCAGTCGGGGATTCCAACTCGCGACCAAGCTTATATCTCCCGGTAAAATACCCATCTTGTCCTGGGGTTTGTGATGTGATGATCCTTGGGGTTCCTGATTAGGGAATTAATATAGTCACCCCTATATTTCTTCAAATATAATTTGGTTCACGCAAAATTAGTATCTTGTTGCACCTCATTCTGTGCAAAATATATTCGTACACATGTGATTGTGCCCACACACAAGCCACTATTGTGACCATTAAGCTCTGACACTAAGAAATGGGCATTGGCTTTGATGGGCCAAATAATCTCTATTGACTGGAAAGAGATATCTGGATTTTGATGGGCATTGGCTTTGATGGGCATTGGCTTCGACATTAAGTTTTTGTTTTGTAGCAGCACACTTAGCATTTGGGGAGAAGAAGGGTGATGAAGGGAGAAGGAACCATCAGGTAGAAGAGATTTTTAGGAGAACATCTTTTTCTAGGACCACAAAAGACCATAATCATTTTCCTCTAACCATCTTAGGCCACGAGTAAGTTTGTCTCTACTCGATCTGCATTTCACTACTAGTATTTATTGTTCTCACAAGTAATCAATAGTATTTTGGTCTAATTTCATTTTGATCTCACTTTACTATCTTATATTTAATGGAACTGTTGATGTAACAACAGAATGCTGATGTGGATGTGTAATACAGGGTCAAGTTGGTATTTCTGTCAAATATTGAATATTAAGTTAATAAATGAACTAAAATTACAATTAAAGAATTAGGAGACTAAATACATTAAAAAAGTAGAAGGGACAAATTTGAGAAATAATGATAATAGGGGATCAAAACTGTAATTAACTATTAACTCTAAATTATTTTACTTTTAATTCTTTAATTATTGTTTTTAGGATAATGATTAATAAAACTAGTTTTGTTTCTGTTGGTTAGAACATTTTGAATTGTCTTTAATTAAACTTAAATTCGTTTCCTGGGGACTGTATCATTTGACAGGAGAAAAAAGAGTGTTGAATAGGGCTAGAGAGAATCTTCTCGGTTGCCAATTAAATCAAAACCAACCTGAAAATCAATTATACCATAGAGTTTGTA
Source organism: Glycine soja (assembly GCF_004193775.1). Taxonomy (NCBI): domain Eukaryota; kingdom Viridiplantae; phylum Streptophyta; class Magnoliopsida; order Fabales; family Fabaceae; genus Glycine; species Glycine soja. The sequence goes on along the minus strand of NC_041012.1, from coordinate 33,857,244 downwards.
TTTAATACCAATCCAATAATTGAAGATATGATTTTAAATTGTAGCTCAAGTAATAAATGTTGTGATAAAAAAAGTAAATGACGAGCTCACAATTTATGGATGTTGACACAGTGGATAAATGGGGTATATCATATATCTTGTGTACCAGCAGGTCATTGTCAATTATAAGATATCTAAGTCCACTAAAAAACATAACTCGTGTGGTAGCTAGAGTTTTGTCAATTAAATTGAGTACGTAACATGGCTCGAATTCTCTCCTACATGCTAGAAAATTCTTAGCCTGCATCATAAAAAGAAGTCACTCTGTACTTTAGTGTATACATCCAGCTAACTAGGTAGAGAGAGATATCTGGATGCTTTTTGGAAAGAGAGATATTTGGATTACATGAAAACATAAAAAAGGTTAATTAAGGTCAAGTTTTGTTTATTTATGGGAAATGTTTGGGGAGGGGGGGTTGTTCATATGGGAAAATGAATTCCAACCACCTTTACTGTTACGATTTATGAGATTAATTTCATACTCAATTGGGACCTTATATAGTTGTGCAAAGCCACATATATCCAGAAAATAACCCCCCTAGACCACTTTGTTAATTACTTAAACTCCATCTTCACTAATGAAATCAATTTGAGCCAAAAACCCTTGTGAGATGAAAAGCTCATTAATTAATGTAATCTATATATGTCTCTTTCTCAATTGCTAACAAATAGGGCATGATTGATCCTTGTGTGATCCCTTGTCCCATCACAGGAATGACATTTAGAAACTGGCCGCTGCATTGCTAGCATTGCAAAGACATTGAGAATAATTAACTTAATTGGTATTGGGTAGGATAGCACTGGTAGGATAGTTATTATCCCTTCATTTTTCTTTCTTTCTTGCGTATTTAGTTTTGCTTTTGAGTTCTGATTGATGTTTTAATTTTGGTATATTTTGGTTTTGAAGGAGGAAATATAGGGTGTAGCATTGTCTTGGCTAATAGATTTTCCACACTGTAGGGAACTTGTCATCTTATTTAACCTAGTCACACCTCCTTCATTAATAACATGCGAAATCAGATTTTTTAAATGGAAATATTCAATTATTAATTTGCTTAGAGTTATTGATTATCCTAAACTGACCCTCCCCACTTATATTCTTTGTTAATTTTCTTTTTGTTGCTTATGAATAGCCAAACCCAGGAGAAAGCCTTTCCTCTCACACCCCCTTTCTTAATAATCTGTAGCCTAGCTCCAAACAAATTAAAATTCCCACAACAATTGCATGTGGCTCTCATCATATCATCACATATTTTTCTCTAATTATATTGTAGACTCATACTCCAACATCATCCATCATCTTCTATGCTAGCTCTAAAACATGTGACACACATACCCTTCTAATTCCTCCTTTTCATACTTGAATATAACATCAACAACAAGAAAAAAAAAGTATTACAGCAGCATAATCATGTTGATTTTAACCTTGGAATTTGTAGGAAAAAAAAGTATGTACAACAACATAATCATGTACTACAACAACTTAATCATGTTGATTTTAACCTTGGAATTTGCTGCAATGGCAGTCTTGTTGAAATATCTAGCTCCAATAAGTTTGAGTACACAGGTTCCTGTCATTTGTTAGATGAGTGATCAACTATTTTTCTGATTTTATGGAATCAATGGTGGATTAAAACCAATCATGATGGGTTGTGAAAACATAAGGAAAGAGGGATTTGTCCATGTTGAATATCTATGTGGAACTCTTAGCACTGCCATTTTGAGCCAATAGAAACCAATGAGTAATAAGGAACATAAATGAGACTGGAAACACTAAGTTAGGTTTAGGCTTCATCATTGTTTATGCAACTAAAAATGAAAATATCTGAGTTTGAACAAGCTTATTAGATGATGCAGCATGTTTAACAATTTTCATAGGTGATGTAAGAGCATTTCACAACGAACATTATACAAACTTAGGAGAGAGAGACAGAAAACCAACGAACCCGAGTAAGACTAACCAAACAAGACTAATCCTACGATTCGTTAGCGACGCCCTCTCCCAATTCCTCTTTCTCTCTCTAACACACACACTTGTTAATATAATTCCCTCTATCGAATTTTATTTGATATATCGAAGTTTGCGTTATATCTCACTTAGCATTGAAATATTTTTTTGTAGGCACTATTTGTCTAGTTTTTTGCATTGTGATAACGACATTCGTTGTTGGACACTGTACTACTCATGATCATAGGTACGACAGTTTTTCATAAACTTTTGATACTTAATTTTGTGCGATTGTTTTTGTACGTTGTTGTATGTCATTAATGTACTTTGCTTTAAATACAACTTTTGTTCATAATGAGTGAACCTTAGATTCCCGTTTGAGATTGAATGCAATGATTCTTGCAAACAGTTTGCATTAATCATTGTATTCAATCTTGAATTGTCCGTTTGGACAGTTTGGGGAGACTGATATTTTTATGGTAGATTCATGCATTAAGGTTAACAATATTTTGTTGAATTTGATGAAATTTCGGTACAATGCATTTCTAGTTGTTCTCTGAGTGCATACTTGATTATCGGGAAATTAATTTCACCGATTTCATGTCATGTACTTGAATACCAATGCAAAATGCTGTCGAAATTTTGTCAAATTTAACAAAATAGAATTAACCTTGAGGTATGAAGCTATCATAAAAAAGGTCTTCCTGAACGTGATAGGGCCACACCTATAATAAAAAAGTGAAAGTTCCATGCATTGAATAACTTTATGAGTATCATAGAGTTATTATTTAGATAGATCGAAGTTGGATGAATGAAAGCCGCATGAGCTCTGCATATGAGGAAGGCGTCGAAGAGTTCTTGCAATTTGCCTCTGAAAGAAGTCAACCGGATAAGGATGGAAAATATTATTGTCCTTGCATCAATTGTTTGAACGGAAGACAACAAATATTGGATGACATACGGGAGCATCTATTGTGTGATGGGATTAAGAAGAATTACACGACGTGGATATGGCATAGTGAATTGACAGACAGGCAGAGTGAGTCCCAATCTGAACCATTTGATGCAGAATTGGAGGATATGATTCGTGACCTTGGACAAGAGTCATTTCAGCAAGCACATGTCCCTATGTATGAAGAATTGCGAAGTGATTCAAAGAAGCCTTTGTATACGGGGTGCAAGAATTCCTTGACGCTGTTGTCGATGTTGTTAAGTCTGGTTAATGTCAAGGCCAAATATGGGTGGAGTGACAAAAGCTTTACTTCATTGTTTCAAGTAGTGCACGAGCTGCTTCTAGAGCAATACACGTTGCCTAAAACTTACTATCAGGCCAAGAAGATACTGTGTCCGATGGGTATGGAGTATCAGAAGATTCATGCTTGCCCGAATGATTGCATACTGTACAGGCATGAATTCGAAGAAATGTCCAAATGCCCTAGGTGTGGGGCATCATGGTACAAAGTGAAGGATGATGAGGACTGCAGTTCTGATGAAAACTCAAAGAAGGGCCCTCCAGTGAAGGTGTTGTGGTATCTTCCCATCATTCCAAGGTTTAAGAGTCCTTTTGCTAATGGAGACGACGTATAAGACCTTACCTAGCATGCAAATGGGAGAAACTCTGATGGAATGATCCGTCATCCGGTTGATTGCTCCCAGTGGAAGAAGATTGATCGTTTGTATCCAAATTTTGGCAAAGAGGCAAGAAATCTTAGGCTTGGACCAGCCAGTGATGGAATGAATCCATATGGAAATTTAAGCACTCAACACAGTTCATGGCCAGTTCTACTAGTAATTTACAATTTGCCTCCTTGGTTGTGCATGTAGCAAAAATACATGATGTTGTCTATGATGATATTGGGCCCAAGACAGCCAAGAAATGACATTGATATTTATCTAAGTCTGTTGATTGAAGACCTGACAAAGTTGTGGGACGAGGGGGTTTTAGTCTTTGATGGGTTTCAGAATGAGACTTTTCAAATGCGTGCAATGCTTTTTTGTACCATTAATGACTTTCTAGCATATGGGAATTTGAGCGGTTACAGTGTTAAGGGTCATCATGCATGCCTTATCTGTGAAGAAGACACAAGCTACATACAACTGAAACATGGTAGAAAAATAGTCTACACTAGGCATCAACATTTTCTAAAACCTCATCACCCATACAGGCGATTGAAAAAAGTTTTTAATGGAAGTCAAGAGCGCGAAACTGCATGGATACCGTTGACTAGTGAGCAGGTCTTCCAGCGGGTTCAACAGGTGAATATTGTATTTGGAAAGACCCAAAAGAAGGATAAAAGTAAGACTTGCATATGGAAGAAGAGGTCCATTTTCTTTGATCTTCCGTACTGGCTTGACCTTGACATTAGGCATTGTATTGATGTTATGCATGTGTAGAAAAATGTTTGTGATAATGTCATTGGGACGTTCCTTAACATTCAAGGCAAGACGAAAGATAGTTTGAATACCCGTCAAGATCTAGCTGAGTTGGGCATACGATTGCAGTTGCATCCAAGGTCTGATGGGAAAAAAATATACTTGCCTCCAACTTGTCATACTTTGTCGAAAAATGAGAAGATCAGTTTTTGTCAATGTCTGCACCAGGTCAAAGTCCCACAAGGATACTCTTCAAATATTAAGAGCCTTTGCAGTTGAAGGAGCTTAAGCTGGTAGGGTTAAAGTCTCACGATTGTCACATGTTAATGCAACAATTGTTAGTCGTGGCCATACGAGACATTTTGCCTAACAAAGTTAGGTTATCCACAACTCGCCTGTGCTTTTTCTTCAATGCCATATGTAGTAAAGTCCTTGATCCTGGCAAGTTTGATGACCTGGAAAATAAGGTCGCAATTATATTGTCAGTTGGAGATGTATTTTTCTCTTGCTTTCTTTGACATCATTCTTCACTTAATTGTTCATTTGGTCAGAGAAATCAAATGTTGTGGTCCCGTTTATTTGTGGTGGATGTACCCAGTTGAGCGATACATGAAGATCTTAAAAGGGTATACCAACAATCTACATTGTTCGGAAACATCTATTGTTGAAAGGTACATTGCAGAAGAAGCCATTGAATTTTGTTCAGAGTACATTGAAAAGGCTAAAGCTGTTGGGCTTCTTAAGTCTTGCCATGACGACAAAGTGGGAAGTAAGGGTTCAAGAGGACTGAGTGTTATCACTCTAAGTGTAGAAGATTTGTTACAAGCTCACTTATGTGTGTTGAATAACAGTAATGAAGTTTTGTCATACATACTTCAACATGAATGTTTAGTCAAACAAAGTATTCCAAAAATTTTAAAGAACTGGGTCTTGAAAAAGCATAACTAGACTTTCTTTGATTGGTTTAAAGATACAATCTTTGCTGATGAAAATACTTCTAAAACATTAAGAAAGCTAGCAGATGGGCCTAAAAGAAATGTTATAACTTGGCAAGGATACGACATAAACAAGTATTCCCTTTATACAAAAGCACAAGACGAGAAAAGTACAATGCAAAACAACGGGGTCACCCTGAGGGATGAATCTCAACACTTCGCAAGTGTACATGATGACAATCCCTGTGTAGCTTTCATCCCTTACTATGGGTTCATTGATGACATTTGGGAGCTTAACTATGTCAAATTTATTGTTTGTGTTTTCAAATGTAAATGGGTTGACAACAACACCGGTGTGTGGACCAATGATGTAGGATTTATGTTGATAGACCTAAAGAAACTAGCTTACCACAATGACCCTTTCATTATGGCAGAACAAGCTAAACAAGTATTTTATGTGCAAGACCCTTGTGATGAAAGGTGGTCCGTGGTTTTGCACGGGAAAACAATTGGTGTTAATGTAGAAGATGATGATTCATACATTGATACTTATGTTAATCCTTTGTCCACACAAATGACTCCTAATGCTTTCGAAGAAGAAAAAATGACGGCGTTCATGCTAATCATAATGATTATGATGAAGGAGAATTAATTAACATCATCTAATGTAATTTTCTAATTATGTATTTCATTTCGGTACATTCATTTACATAACTGATTCAGTTTTTTGATAATGTTAATGAACTCATGTTTTTCTCTTTACAGGCACATGGCTACTCCACCTGCCTCGCCTCCTCCTCCTTCTCCTCCTCCCCCTCTTCCTGCAGTAGCATCAGAGTCTCCGTCGACCTTGAAGCGGACAAGCAAAGCCACACGACTATGACCCTTGGCCACTAGACAACCTGGGGCAGAGAGACCGGTGGTCCACGTCGATCCTGCGACTGGGAAGGCCGATGGTCCCCACAGGAAGAAATTAAGAACATATTTGGGGATTGTCGCTCGTGATAAGGTCGACGTGACATACAAGACTTGGAAGGAAGCCTCTGCTGCTCAGAAGGATTTGATATAAGAGGATATTTAGGTATTTTAGTTCTCATCTTTCATTTTCTTTATTAGCCAAAAATTATAATTTACTAACAAGAAAACCTAATTTATTGTTTGTCAAACTAAATTTGATATCCTTGAAGCTTCTGACGGTAAGACAAAGAAGAAAGTACTTCAGACTGTCGAGGAGCGCTGGAGACAGTTTAAATTTGATTTGACTAGGAAATGAGCACTTGCAGCCGACAAGGACAATGTGGACGACACTATTTGTGAAAAATACGACATTAGCAAGGAGAAATAGGTCCAGTTTTGTCAGACCCGCAGAGACCCCTCGTGGGAGGTATGTACTTTGTCATTTTAATTGTTTTCCACTAAAAATTCAGCTCTTATAATACATTGTAGTAATGATTTTCATTAATGTTTGATTTTTGCAGGATGTGCGGAAAAAGGCACAGGCCATCCAGAAGCAAAACACCGCCCCCCACTTGGTGTCTCGTGGGAGTTATGAATATTTAGAATAGAAGATGATGGCTGAAAAGACAAAGAAAAAACTGGAGGAAGCTGCTCAGTCCGGAAGCACTGAGGGCGTCATTGACCCTTCATCTTCCATCAGACGACACGTGAAGTGGAAGATGGCCTGCACCAAGAAAACTAGGCAGATGACGTTTGAGGCAACAAAGGAAATTGCTGAGAAGATTGTAAGTCATTTTCAATCAAGAATTGTAATTATCTTTGTTTATTCTATGAATGACTAAACAAATATATGTGTTCTGTACAGGATTCTTTGGAGGAGAAGGCTTCACAGGGTTCGTTTGTCCCCTATGGATGTCAGTATATCCTGACTGCTGCCATTGGGCGACAAGAACACCCTGGTCGTGTGCGTGATGCTAGAGCCGGTGTGACCATAAAGCAATACTTTAGATCAGCTCCACGAACCTCCCACAGTTCTTTCTCCATAGCTCCTGAAGAACTCGAACAGCTGACTCAACAAATCAGGGACCAGCTGGAGGAGTCGATCACAGAAAAAGTGACTCGGCAGCTGATGTTATCCTTCATCCAGATGCAATCCCAGTTTCAATCATAGATGCAATCACAGGGACTTGCACTGCCTCTGGAGCCTGAGGTTGGTCCCTCAGCTGCTCGTGTCAGCACAAAGGAGAGTTGTGTTGATCCCTCAAGGAACGATCTAGAGACGGATGACTCAGACAAATGTGGGTTGTACATCGAAGAAAATCCTTCTCGCCTAGTTGCCCTAGGAAGAGTTTATGAGGGATCCACAGTGGTTCACAACATCCCTTTGTTGCATGGCCAAGTGAAGGTTAGTGTTGAGGAGGTTAAAGATGCAGAGGCTCTCATTCCTGTACCCATTGACGAGGTTAGTTTAGTGGGGCAGACACTTAACACCTTCCTTGCTTGGCCGACACATCTTGTGAAGCGTTTATCAAAACAGGTATTTTACTATGATTATATGCTTCTTTTTTTCAATTGATTTGTTCACTGTAATTAAATTATGTTAATTAATCATGTTTGATAAACAAACAATTGTGTCTCCAACAAAACCTCAAGATAGGTCGGATCATGAGGTCGATGATCCCTTATATTTGATGGCATTGACCATCCTATAGCTTTTTTTTGAAGCCTCTCCAGGTTATGTGGGATGCTACCGTGTTCGGGGTGTTTAATCAAAACTTCTCGTTGTACATAAAGCACGAAGATCTCTCTAAAATTGCACATGGTGGTAAATGTCTCAGCAAATATGTTATATAGTTGTGGATTCTGTAAGTCAATTTAGATAATTACCTAAGTTATTGTTTTAAATTCATACATAATTAACTTTGTCTAAACAACAATAGGCATATGACTGAGACAAGTATGCGAGCTGGAAATTCAGATGTGTATGGATTCCTCGAGTCATAGTTCATTCAATGATCTAGGCAATTGCAATTTGAATCAGAAAGTTACATGAAGAGTTGGATGCAGAGTTCAAAATGTGATGTCTACCTTGGAGCCTACCTGAATGGGTAAGTCGAACTAAACAACTGAATTTAAATAATGTATAATACTACAATAACCCATATTCGTCTCCACTGTAGCGCACACTGGCAAATGGTCATCATTTTGCCTAAGGAAAATCTTGTTGTCTGGTTTTGTTCCTTGCATAACAGGCCAGACAGCTACCTTAAAGGAATAATTAACAGGTCAGTTTTGTTTTTCAATACATTTGAATTAGCATAACTCAACAACATCAATATTTTAATGTTCCTTGTATTCAACAGTGCTTTGAAAGGACTTGATGATACTCCACAACCTAAATCCAAGGCTGGTGCTAGGTGGATTGTTGTTAAGGTACGTGATTTAAATAAAAATTCTACTTATATATATATTTTATGTGTGTGTACACTAATTGTAGTTAACGTTTAATATCCAAATTTCATTATGTATTTAGTGTAATAGACAAAAAGGAAGCACTGAGTGTGGCTATTACGTCATGCACTTGATGTCCACAATAATCTTAGGAACTTTCAAGAATAATTGGGAAACGGTAATTTTTTATTTCAAACAAAGTTGATTATCTTATCATTGGTATTACATTATTAACTTATGTTTTATTTGATCATGCAGTATTTTAATGATGTTAGACCATTGGAAGCAGAAAGATTGAAGGTGTTTCGCATCCAGTGGGCACAATATTATCTCAAAGTTAGAAATCAAACTTAGGATGTTAGGGAGATGAACTATGTAACTTTAGGTTACTTAATTAGTTTACTAGCTTGCATTACATTTTTTACAATTGTTGTTTCATTTTAACATTGAATAATATTTGTTGATTAATAAATTATTTATTCATAGTTATCAATTGATTTTATACAATGGATAGTTTACTAGCTACCTTTTTGCTAAAACTTGTTTGAAAGCAGAATGCAAATGATATATGTTGTGCTGTGTGGTCTGATTTTAATTTTACAGGTTAAATTTTGGATTTTTTGTAAAAACAGAGAAATTATTTAAAAAAAATTCAAATAGTAACATCGGCTATATAAAAAAACTGATGTTATTATACACAAACAACATCGGTTTTTCCATAAAATCGATGTTAACTTATACATTAACATCGGTTTTTCTAAAAATCGATGTTGATTGTGTATATTAACATTGGTTTTTTTAAAAAACCGATGTTAATAACGAAATACGTTAACATCGGTTTCTGTAAAAAACCGATGTTAACGTTTGGAAGTTAACATCGGTTTATATACAGAATCAATGTTAACGTATAAGTTAACATCGATTTTTGTAGAAAACCGATGTTAATGTATGAGTTAACATCGGTTTTGTATAAAAATCGATGTGAAGTGTCAACATTCATACATTTTTTTTGGTGTAATTCTTATTATATAATATCAGTTATTTAAATAACCGATATTGTCAATTTTACGTTAACATCGGTTTTAAAAAATCGATGTTAATGATATTACTTTCAACATCGATTAATAACTGATGTAGAAAGTCACAAATAACCGATGTAAAATGTATATTTTCTAGTAGTGAAGGATGCAGATGTATGTCTGCGAACTACCTGCAATCACCATCACCATGCTCAAATGACAACACTACCTCCTGGGTACCCATTTTACCATCCTTATAGATCATAAGAGTCTTAAGGATCTTATGTCTCAGGTAATCTAGACATCGGAGCAACAACAATAATACCTTTAAAAGCTCTTGGGTTACGACTATTCCATCCAATACAGACCCGATTTCGGCAACGCCACGACAGATGCTCTGTCTCACATGACTACCCCATCAAGCCAATGTCTAACCCTCACCATGCCTAATTTCGTTTTCATGGATCAGTTCCGCCAATCTCTCCACAACAATAGCGAATTCAGGCACTTATTGCAGCAAATTTGCAATGCTCCGACGGTGCACTCGAATTTCACGATTCAACATGACCTAATTTTCTATCACCGAAAGTTGTGGCTCCCCTTTGTCGACTCCTTCGTCCTCACTCTTGCTGAATTTCACACTACTCCTTTGGGCAGACATTTAGGCATTGCGAAAACTCTCCGTTGCCTGCAAGATAATTTTTTCTGGCCCAACATGCAGAAGGATGTGCGCGCATTCGCAAGTAAAATATTAAACTAGGACCTCGCCCTTCCCATTCCTACTATTATTATGAACAATGATATAATGTAGTTTTTGTTGTATTCTTACAACTAATGAACGATTTTTCATTCTAATTCACACATTGATGGTTGGTTAAACAAGTCTAGGTTACACAAGAAAATGGAGACACAACAAGTTATAGACAATAGACATGTAAAACTGCAAAGTTTGCAGATCCAATTCGTTGGATTTGCCCAACTCATCATTTGTAAAGTTTATAAATGTACTATTTCATTTTGTCATACGATGAACTTTTGCATTTTGAGCTAGAAACTAAATGTTGAAAAAAGATTCGAAAAAACACATACTGTTGTATAAAGTTTCCAAGAAACAGTGACAACAACCTCCATTCCTATATAAAAAGCTATAGAGGCAAATTTTTTTAAGTGATGATGGACAATAAAATGATAACATTAAAACTATTAAAATATGGTATCATAATACTATTAAAATGTGATATCACATTAAACAATTAAATTTCTTTTAATATTGTAAATTGTTTATTTATGTTTTTTTATAACTTACAAGATTTATAGTCATACAATTTAAATTATATTTTTATATACATACATATTTTTTAAATATCTATTAATGTACCCATATCCTAGATTTTTGAAAAGTCTCGTATCCCATACCCATTACCGATATCGTATTTGTATCCTTGCAACAAGCACTGCTTGAGCTTCATTCCAACCAACTTTGTGGGTCAATTCCACTTTCAAAAAATATATGCAGTCATTTTGGACTACTCAAGAAATAAATTCAGCTTTACTCCACCTGAATAAGGATATAATTGGATAATATCTGTATCCATATATACTTAGTCTAAGTGGTAATTTCCCGTTAAAATCGGACCAACTTCATATGGATACTCGGTCAGATATTTTAAGATATCATTTCTAATATTAGATATACTTAATCATGGAGATGGAGCAAAACTGTCTATATTCTTTTAGTGAGTGTGCCACTCTAAGAGGTGGGTTGCTACCAGATCACATATTCAAGTAAATGCCAAATTTTCAAAGCACCTAATCCGTCACATGTTGTTTACTACACTTTCCTAGTCCCCCATCTGCACTAGGGTGTCATTATATATTAACCATCCTCCATCTTTTTCTTTTTTTTATGAACTCGATCCTCCATCTCATCATGTGTCAAATTGCACAAATATAAACTCTATAAATCATATTTGTTCATCTAATGGCACAATAGTCTCATCAAACTTAATTCATTTTAATTTTTTCAATAATCTCATGATACACTTGTCGATTCCTCATCATAGAATATGCCATTACGTGTTCATTTTAGAGACAGAAGCTCTTCAAAAGATATTTTTTTTTAGATTCATATAGAACCTGTAAATCATGTGTTCATATAACAATTTTGAAAATAATATTATTGATCAAGATACATATTTTCTTTATTTTTCTATCATGAAAAGAAAGTCATATATAAAAATGTTGTAATTATTTTATGTACAAATATAATTCTTTTTATCAGCATAGAAATATCATATCTAATATAGTTATACATGAGATGGAAGTACATTCCAAAACCGACTAAATTCTGTTTGTTGACTACACTTTCCTAGTCCACCATATAACCTTCTTTGATTTCTTAGACTCATTCCTCTCAACAACATAAAAGTACTCTTAAGTTTTAATTAACTTTTTTATTTTTATTTTTTTTATCAGAACTACAAAAGTTTTAATTTACCCTTTTCTCTCTAAATTTATATCATTCATTCAAATTAATTATATACGTATAAAATTTTAAATGATTTCATTTATAAATTTTACCTAATAGAATATTATAAAAAAATGACTAAACTTCTTTCTTATACATACATAGCTAACAGAAACACTAGTCTTCCTCCATATGTCAGATCTTAGACTTGGACAACCTTAATCAACCCACGCATGAACATCATCGACAACTAGACTTTTTTCTTTGAGGCCTATATCAAACCGGTCTTTTGAACCCTTAATTAAGAATCACAAGAAAATGGTGCAACTCAAGGTCGTAGCCTTAACCTTGTTGGTGTTGTGGTCATGGTGGAGCTTTGAAGGAGCAGTTGGAGACCCTCAACTCTTTTTACTCACATTGAAGTGCAGCGGATTCACGGTACCCAACTTGTCCAATTTCTACCAAAATCTAAACGCAAGCTTGGAAGACCTGAGAGCACAGGTGAGTGGGTGAACCAGCTTAGCACTTGCCCCTTAAGAGATGGTGTTGTCTCATTATTAATATGACACGCATAAGCACATAACAACAAGTAAATTATCATACACCACCGGTTTTCACATGTGAAATAAAAATAGAGTTAGCCACTCCTTTTGACAGCAAAGAAAGTATGCAGGTCGAGAATGAGAAATGAAGAGCAATATAGAAACTATGGGAGTATATATAAACTTACCATTAACAAGAACAGTTGAGAGAAGTCAGTGCAACAATGGGCAACAAAAAATCAAAAGGTCTCGTACCAGCAAAGAAGAGAAGCATATGCGATAAGTTTTTGTCTTTCTACTTTCTAAATTTGAAATTTGTGTTTTAAAATTTTCAAAAAACAAATTTTCCACTGAAGCCCTATTAAAGCGGTGTGTTAAAGTGTTGAAGCCCCAAAAAAATTATATTTTAATCTGACACTGGAGTAGTGTGTCAGAGACATTTTGTACGACTATCAGTGTCGAACACATAGAGTAGGCCTATATTTTCTTTTTCTTTTTTTCTTGTTTTTAGAGAAGACTGAAGAGTGTTTTGGTATATATTATATATGTGTGTGAAAATCTTCCACTTGGCTTATCCACTTATCATAGTCTTGACTTGGTCTTCTTTTACCTATGTGAAGGGTTATCTTTTCTAATAGATATTATTTTGTACTAGCTTATAGATTTCTTGATTTGGTCTTCTTTTACCTACGTAAAGGGGTATCTTTTCTAATAGATATTATTTTGTACTAACAGATTTGGAGATCAAATTGTTGACTACGTACATACTTAAAAAACAACTATCGGGTAACTATGTTAATTATACTATATTAGCCTTGGTGTGTATATTACATCACAGAGAAGAAGATGGAGAACCGAAGAGTCATGCATGTACATCCAAGAGATCAAGGGAATACGATGTTTTTGTTATTTTATATTTTTATATAATATATATAGAAAGAGATATAATTAAGGAGGATGGAATCTAAGTAGTCAACAACATTGCAAAACAATTTACGTCTGATTTTTGAGAGAATGACATTCATGGAGTATAATGAACGAGCAATGACTTCAATGTGTGAATGGTTGAAATACAGGAGTCTTTGTCGTCATTGTCGAAATACAATCACAGTTGGCCCCAAAAAAGGAATAAGTACTCAACTCAAATATTAAAATCCAAAAAAGGACAATGATTGGAGAGGTTTTAGACTTGAAAAAAAATATATCTTGCTGATCTATTTGGAGTAGAAAAGTCTTTTTTGGCATATTAAAAAGAAAAAAAAAAACAGCCAGACAGGGTTTGATACTTTGATTTGTTATCATGGCATATATGTATTTTTTTCCTATTTATGATCTAAATTAGTTGGTGCAATTTGACATAATTATCTAAAAGAAAATTGGTTAGAGAACTGGTCTCAGTTTGTCACGCATGTATGGTTTCATATCATTCAGAATTATCTCTTGTAATAATCATGTATACATGATTTAAGACTAATTTTTGCTTAAAAAAGACCATATATATCTTGCAAGTTGCATGCAATATATAGTCGTTGTGGCTCCTACTTTTTATGACAGGATAAATGAATTACGACCTTAGTTTAGGGAGAAACTCTCCATATTAAAAGCATCGTTCGGACCTCATAAGTATAAATATCATTTCTAATATTAGATATATATACTTGATATGGAGATGAAAGTATATTTCATAAATGTCTATATTATGTTTGTGAGTGTGCCACTATTAGAGGTGGGTAGCTAGGAAAATCATATTCACATATTAAAGTATTTTTTATCAGTTAATTTTTTTTTTTTGTTAGAATGCTAGTTGAAGAATTTGATGCACAATCTTTCTCTTCTCTTAATCATCAAACCAACTTTATAATTAACTCCCATTCACATACTAAAGTAGATGCCAAATTACCTAAGCACCTTATCCGTGCTTTTATTGATTACACTTTCCTAGTCCACCATATGCACTTGGGTGTCATTATTAACCATGTCCTCCATCACTTGGACTCATTCCTCTGACTACACACACACACACACACACACACACTCAGTGCTATGAGTGATGTTGTAGCTGCTTATCCGGGACGATGCCTCGTACTTACGTGATTATTCAATGTCATCATAATTAAATCCTTAGTTTCTTTTTAATAGAATTAATTCCTTAGTTGGAATTGAAAGTTTCAAACCAAGGAGGATGTTAACTCCTTGACAAGTATACTAATTCGTTTAAATAGTATTTTAAAACGGTAAAATCGAGTAACGAGCCTATATAGACTTTGACTGTACTTAGAGTTTGTATATTTTTATTTTTTTAAGCAATTAATGAATTCAATCGAATATTTGTAACATAGTGACACATAATTGTAAATTCGATATAAATTAAATTATAGAATTAGCATGTGTAAGGCTGAGAAAACAAACACTCGGAGTAGTGAAGTGACAGTTTATACAGAATTACAGACATGTTGGGACTCAGCCCACCAGAACTATTTTTGATACAACATTAATGATTTTTCTCTATTTAATATTATTTTAAATATTATCTACATTCACTTACATACTCTAGTCATGATTCCTCACATGAAAGAGTCTAATCTATATAATTTCTCCCCTAATCCCTTAAGAGATAAATTAGACAAATTGCATTATGAATAGAGATTCATAAATTAGGCTAAATAATATCATTATGTCCCTAGAGATGGATTACTTAGATATTATTTTCCAGTTCTTAAGAGATAAATATTTTCCAATGCCTAAACCCTATAACATTATATGAGCATGGGTGATCAAGCAACAAACATGATATTAAGCACAAAAAAGAGACAATAATACTAAAATAACATTAAATAAATAGTTATAATCATTATATCAAGAGTGTTTGGTTACTAAACTCTCAACAATAGGGGGTTTAGCCTCTCGTGACAATGAGAGACTCACAAATACAAAAAAGGGTAAAGGAAGTGGAAGATAATGAAGAAAAATGGAGAATGGAAATGAAGTGTTCCAAATGAATGGGTCCCTCCCCAATGGATGTGCCTTAGCCTTTGTTATTTTGTAGAATGAATGATGCCTCTGTTTCCTCTCTTTTTTTTTTTTTCTTAAAACGTAACACAATCATGTTTTTCGACATTGAATGTTCCCTGAACGAGGTTGCGTGCTGAGCACAGCACAAAAAGTCTAGCTGGACAAGGGACCACTCGCTGAGCATGCACATTGATAACTGCTAATTATAAGTATATTTTGGGGTTAAATTATATAGGAATTTGTAATTTTTCTCTCATAATTCTTCCTTTTTGAGTAAATAATTGTTAAATTAACATCATTTAAGTTTTTGTGCCAAGAATACTAAAAATGATGAATTTATGATCCTTATTGAGTATAATAAAGCCAAAAAAATAGGATAATTCAGAGAAACAGGGCTAATTAAGGAAAGTAAAGACAAACTTAGCGTGAGAAACCCGCATAGCACTAAGCTAATTTGCACCTATAAAAGAAAAAGATAAAAGAAGGAAAAAACACACATAAATTCCAAGAGAATATAATTCCTTATAGAAAGCAAAGGCTAGAAGAAGGACAAGCAAGCATTGAGAGTCATTCCTTTCCTTCACGTCCTTCCTTATCTTCTTCCCCTTTACTAAATATTTCCCTTTTATAATTGTAAAGCCTCCATAACAATGAGAGGCTAAACCTCCTTTGTTGGGAAATTGACAACCAATTACTCTTGATGTAATTTTTCTTCTTATCTATTTATAAATATTACATTTGCATTATCTTTTCTTGTATTAATATTACTGTTTGTGACTTGATCACCCATTTGCATGGTAAGTTTTCGAGGTAGCATTGGGCACTACTACAAAATATACATTTAACATCATTACCTTAACATCAATTTTTTATAAAACCGATGTTAACAAAAATGCGGTGACAAAACTATAAATAATGTGACTTCGTTAACATCGATTTTTCAAAAAACTGATGTTAACATGACTGAGTTAACATCGGTTTTTATTAAAAATCGATGTTAACTATGTGATGCTAACGTTAACATCAGTTTCTTTTACTAAAAATCAATGTTAATAAATGATATGTTAACATCAGTTTTTTATATAAAAAAAAGCCGATGTTAACATTAACATCACTTAGTTAAAATCGATTTTTAGTAAAAACCGATGTTAAAACCTACATTTAAAAACATTTTAATGGCCTCTCACTACTACAAAGTAGGCTTTCTACATCGGTTAAAAGCGCCTTTCTATATCGGTTTTGACGCGTCATTGTAGTTGGCGTCGTTGAAACACCGTCGTTCTACTACGACGGTTGGACGATTGATGTAGAATATTAACCATTCTATATCAGTTATTACAAAAACCGATGTAGAATAATCCACTTTCTACATCGGTTATTAAAAAAACCGATGTAGAATGATCCGCTTTCTACATCGGTCTTGCCAATAACCGATGTAGAATTGTCATCATTCTACATCGGGTGTGGCAGTCAAACGTCGTTGAATGCTAGTCATAGTAAAGCACTTTACATCAATTATCTGTATAACCGATGTAGAATTGTTAAAGCATTCTACATCGGTTTGTTGTATAACCGATGTAGAATTATTAATTTTTTGTACTTTTTTTGCTTTTTGTTCATGAATGACAATAACAATATTCAAATATAATTGAACCTAATGTCTCGTATGAGACTAATTACATTATAAATCCCAATCAAAATTCAGCAATGAAAATAGTAAATAAATAATGACATCATTAAAACAAGATACATATAAAACAAGCTATATATAAATGAGGGAAACACATAGGTTTAAGTTTTCTTATTTTTGCAGATGACAAAAGGATGATTCAATACAGCCTTTTACAACAAACTGAATATTAGGCAATGATGCAACATAGCATTAAATATGCTTATTAAGTAATTTATGTCTAGATACAACTTAAGTGAACTATGTTGAGGAAGATTCAACATCAACATTTCTTTTGCAATCTTTGCAGAACCATTGATCATTCTTAGTCAAATTGAGATACTAGTAAATTTGCATCTCATTCAAATAAGGACCAGAAATAATTTCTTTTCACTGAATAACAGGAAAACTAAGAAATATGTATCCAGGAAAAAATATGAAATTAAATGAAAATACATACCAATCAACAAAACTAACTTCAGAGATTCTGTCACGCCGTTTCCCAATTTCTTGTTTTTTCCTGGATATTGTCCTTCAGCCGTAATTCAAGTAAGACCAAGTTCTATGAAAATACATATTACAAATGAAGCTCACTCGAGTGTGGGAAAACTGAATTAAGAAAATAAAATAAATGAAAGATATAAACCCTTAATTCACATTATTTGAATTATAATATTTTTTAAAATACATAGTATTCTAAACTATCAAAGAATTGAGAGACTCAATTCAATTTTTTACTAGATCTTTCAAGAAAACTATAAACAGGTTTTTAAATATAATTCCCGCACATATTTGTTCTCCAGCCAATAGCATTGTTTATCCAAAGCATCATTAAACAATTAGCACTCACTTATGAATCAGTAGCTTTAAACCTAACACAAAATTCATTTTCCTTTTGAAGCATGTTGCAAAAAGTAGCCCACAACCATACAAGCATAATCAAAGGGGCATCAAAAGAACTAACAAATCCTTCATCATCAAGCATGGAAGAAGCCTAATCACTCATAAACCTGTCAAATACAGTGAATGCCCTCCCCACAATCTGATTTTGCCTATTTATGTTGCCATTCTCTTCTAACTAACTAGCTAGCCTAATGGACTAACAGACAAACAACTCTTCTCATTCAGTCAGTTTTCATTGTACATCTAACATTTAAGAAGAAGTGAGGGGCACAATTTCTTTAACATACACTTTTCCGCAAGCATGCTCGTTGAAAGCCCTCCCGGCTAAGAAATAAAATACATGTGACTAATAGATGAAACTGCACTGCATACAGCTGCACCAAAGAAAATAAATTATTATAAAAAAAATAAAGCTTATGATGCAACTCAGAATGACAACCGAATAAAGAAATCCATAAGTAAAGGGGGAAGATGGAGATGAAGTGAGTATGGAAAAACAGTTACCGCATAGTCCTCTTGTGTAAGATGTGACACCCTCTACCCCTCACATATATACTAACAAAGGAATAAAAATTCAAATATTAATTAAAAGTATTTTTTTTAAAACATTTTTAAATACAAGCCTTTCAAAGGGATAAAAGGTTCACAATCCCTTTCTTCTACATCATATTCAAACTTGTCCGAATAAATAATAAAGTCATCGGCTCGAACAAGGCCGTCTGAGACTTCATACAATTAATATAAAACCTTATACCCCAATGTCACATCCTATCAGAGCGTTGTGTCTCGACGTCCTTCAGCACAATATTCCTTAAAGCAGTTCACCTAGTCATCTGCTCCCCCGAACACAGAGTTCAAGATCATCACAGGATCCAAACACAAACAATAAACCGGGAGTGAGTTATCACATTCCTAACTAATAGAGAAACAAGACAACTAGATATACATATCATATAAACCAAATAAAACTTACTTACACGTAATTCCACCACTTTGTCATTCAAAATTCACTTTTCATCAATCAATCACACTTTTCAATCATCAATCACATTACACAGGAATCACACGCTCTGATCAAGACATAATAACACCTCAATTTCATAATAAACAATTAGCAAGCGCATGAGACAGTTATGCTAAGACTCAAGCCTATATGCAATGTGGTACCATGTCAGTGAAAAACCACCCTGGGGCGCTTAGGAGTACATAACAAGACACACCACACAATGGGTTTGTCAGGTCACTCTCACTAAGTAAGATCATAGGGAGACCAGTCAGGGTCACGATGTTTTGCGAGAATGCTCCAACCATATGGGATCAACATAGGCTTAAAGGAGCACTCAAACCCGGTGACCCCCAAGGCCTACACTCCGAAGAGTCCGTCAGGGCCTCTCCCTCCTGATTCAGGTCCAACCCCTAAAATCATTTTAGCACACAGACACTGCTAGTGAATTATACAATACCCACGACCTCACACTCGTGTCTTAAACACGTACAACATATTGCGCTACAATTTAACACTGGTTCCTAAACAAGAACCTACACTTTCTCTTTAACACTGGTTCCTAAATAGGAAACCTACACTTTCTCTTTAACACTGCGCATTTACACTTTTCTCAAGATAACACTGGTCGGGTTATTGTACAATTCACAGCTTACAACACAAATAATGTCACATCAAGAATTAATCACACATTTATTCACAACCAAAACTCATTCACAATTTCACATCTCATAATGTCACAATCCACCATCACATGTTTTCACGTATCTCACAATTCAACACCTGTTCTACTTTACACTTTTACTCAATGTCAATAACAATATTATAATCTCAAGGCAACATATTATTCCACAATTCATCACATATTTCATTTATAAGCACTGCTCATGAACTATACAATACCACGACCTCACACTCATGTTTCAAACATGTTTAACACAATTGCGCTACAATTTAACACTGGTTCCTAACTAGGAACCTACACTTTCTCTTTAACACTGCGCATAAACACTGGTCGGGTTATTGTATAATTCATAGCTCACGATATAATTAATGTAACATCAAGTGTTAAACACATTCACTTATTTACAATCGAATATCATGTCCAAACTTTAACATCTCATAACATCACATCAACCATCTCATAACATTCCTAATGATATTCATAAGGTACAACATACACATGTTCATCAAATTTAACCATAATATTCTCAGACTCCAACACTTAATAATTTTTGGAATCATACTATAACACTCTACAATATTATCTACATAAATTATTAATATAAATAACAACCTCTATATATATATAAGCTAGCATACATCATATTGAATCACAAATTACAAAGTAAGCTTTCAATGCACAAATTCTAAATAATTATATGAACACTTTGGTCAATTTCAATTATGATATTAACTTTTTAAATTATATATAAAAACCTAAACAACAAGAAAAAGAGAAAATACAAAATCAATATCTCTCTCTAAATTTCTCCTTTATTTCATCAATTCATATTAATTAGAAAAAGTACTCGATTTATAGGGTTCACGCTCAACACAATAGCATATCAATTCCACAAGAATTGGTCTATCAAACATATATAATTCACTGTAATAATTATAAGGATAAAATGAAAATTGCAAAAACACCCCAAAACTCATTCCAATTGATATCTCTAAGGATCCCTACACATGTTCTCACTAATTCCCAATTGTGAATAACGCATCCCTTACCTCTAAGCGGGCTCACGTGTCTTCAGCCAGCGATAGCATCATCTCTAACGGTTCCCTAAGATTCCTCAAGTTTTTCCTCCGAATGTCCCGATAGAATTCTCGAACGTCAGAGAGACGAAGAAGAGATTGAAGCCTCCACTTGTACTGTCTTCATGAGATTCCTTTTTCTTCCACCGCGAATATTATCTCGCAAATCCCAACGGTGAGAGTGTACGAAATTGAATTTCGAGCAACATATCCAAATTTCATGAAAATCCAACGGTTAACGAAACCGGGATCACAGTTTTACCGAAACAGTTTTGGGTTTCTGCGGGAAAATAAAAAGCTACAATGCGAAGGGTTTTCCTCTAAGCTCAGACATGATTTTGCAATTCCCAACAGTGAGAATGCTCGAAATTGGGTTGCGAACGTGGTGCTCAAAGTTCACGACGGTCCAACGGTGAATGAGTCCGAGATCATCATTTTTCTGAGACAGGTTTTGTGGGCTGCGGAAAAAAGAAAGGGTTTTGAGAGGAAAAGGGGAAAAACGAAAATGAGAGGCAGAGGAGGCTGAGGAGTCCGTCTGAAAAACCTACCATGTTGCTATTTATAACTAGGGGCATTTAAAACCTATTATTTACTCTATTTATTTATTTTTATTATTTTTACTAAAAAATTCTTAAATTTATTTATGAAAAAAAATGGAATGTTACATAAGATGCCTTACAATCCATGTATTGAATATGAATGGAATTCATCTTGACAAGAACTGAGTAGTTGGATTCATGATATGGGGAAATATCATAAATAAAAAGCATATCACATCACATGTCTAACGTATTTGAAATGTAAATTGGTGAGATGGCGTTGACCTAATAGGTACTTGAAGGTGCGTGAAAGATTGGTAGCGTCTTTATCATTAGACATGGCAAGTGCAGAAATGAAAATGATTCTTGGATCAGATAGAACTACTATTACTTCCCCGACAAGATATCATTTTTAGGCCCTGATTGTGCATCATCCTATAGAATGATCAAGACTAAGCATAATATCATATTTTTTAAAAGTACAAACTAACCATAACATGATCATAACTACTAATAAGAGTCAATTCTTTCTTCCACTAGAAAGAGACTAACATGAATGTTGGGAGAAACCCACCACAAAATCTTGCCATTGTAAAGAGAGATTCCAAGGTCATATCAACCCCACCAAATCTTGAAGTTAGCCTAAGAGAAATAAAACAATTTTAATCCGGCTATTCTGCAACTCCTTCCCCTTTCTGAAACAAATTCTAATTGTCAACTCAAAAATAATTACCTCATATTTCCAACCCAAAAACAAAATAGTTGGATGTACGCAAATGCAATCAAAATAAAAGATTGAAAATGGAAACACCTTGAACTATTTCACTAAAAAAAAGAGCTTATTTCTCACGGTCAAAATTTGTCAAAAACTTAAAAATTCTATTGGTAATCAAAATTTCTGATGGATTAAAATTTGGTGGAAAAATATTCATAAGAAATTTTAATCAACAAATTTTTGTAGTCCATTGGAAATTCTATTTTATAAATAATTTATTTCATTTGTTTTTCATATTTTTATTATTTGTCATCGATAATTTAACAATTATTTTTATTTATATTATTTAGTGTCAAAATTTGAATTTACATAGATGTAATTAACGAAATACTCAAATTCATAAATTAAAAAAAAAGATTATTAAGTTAAATTAAAAATAAATATAAAAGAAAACAGTGTATAAAAAAATATATTGGTTATGATGATTAAAAAATATACTGCTATATTTTTTTAACAGACAAGATAAGGTTTGTAATAATCACAAGAAATGATGATAAAAGCGGGACAGTAGAGAGTACAACATAGAGTGGGGTATTTGGTACAATCACCAATGTGGATTTTCATCTTTCTATATTTGTATACTCTTACTCTCGGAAAAATGTTATTCACTTGTAATATATAAAAGTGACATGTTAAAAAAAAACAAATAATGCAATAGATACCTTAGAATTTAAGGTGCAGTAAAAAAATTGGATATATATGACGTAAGTAAATATAGGAATGGATGAGTAATTAATTTGATTAGATGTTACTCAAGTTAACTGAACTATGCTGGTTTCTATAGAGATAATAAGTGAAGTAAAGAAAGCAAGAAGTAGAATGCTACCTTCACAGAAGACACAACACGGGTTATACTAGAATAAAAACACGATAGTGACTCAAACAAGAAGAGAACCATGCACCTTATAACAGGAGAAAAAATGCTATTACAGAAAGGCCATGGAAAGGTATATATCATGTGCATGCAAAAAAACATGAAATAGTGCAAGTCTTTTGCAGTGACTAACTATGAAACAAAAAGAAAGAAGCTCGTGTTGACAAATGGCGAAGGACACAAATAACATACCGGCCAGGAGGGAAACATGATGATCAGAGAAATGATAAGGAAATGTGTGTCATGCACAAAAAAGTGAAACATGTAGTGTGTACTCCTCCGGTTACAACTTGAATAGAGAAGAAGCTAAACTTGACCAATTTGCCCACATAAAATTATAATTATAGCACACGATCATAAGTCATAACCATTGAGAACTGAGAAGAGTTATATTATCATTTTAATATGTTTAATTATCTCTTTTCCTTTTATCTTTTTAATGACGTAATTAATCTTGATACATATTTTTCTTTTACTATCCAGCTGTGTTTTCGTATTACACAAAAATTTCATAATTATATAATTAGTTATCCCAAAGCATGTATATGTATAATGTATTCATTAAATTTTCTGAAGATGCTGATTGAACAAACAATGCAGACGCATACAGTTATAATATAGGTGAGTGATTGTAAATTCAGTATCTTTAATTTCTACTCATAAAACAAACCTCTTAATTTTTATTTTTTTACAAACAAAAAAATAATAGTAAATTATCTATCTAACCTCTTATCCTTCCAAGTTCCAACTAACTCGGCAATTACCACCATTCAAGAAATTCTAAAACACTTACAAAGTTAAAAAGGCGGATGGCGGTTCATGGTGGAAAGTCAAAAATTCGCCATAAAATATGGCGGATGGCATAGCGGAAAATGATGGACGTTATGACGGACAAAAAAATAATAAAAATATACGTATAAATATAAATAAAAAATTATAAAAAAAAACAATGGATTGCATTGAAATAACAGAAAAAACAAAAAACAAAAAATGGGTGTCAAAAATAAAAAAGGGTGTCAAACAGAAAAAGGAAAAAAAAAAGCTACCCTCATCAAAAATGGGTATCAAACAGAAAAAAGAAAAAGCCCTCAGTCCAGGAAAAAAGAAATTAGACAATTCTCAAATGTCTAGCTTTCTTCCTTCTTTGTTTAAGAGGTCAGTTTGCCGTTGCCATCGACGTGCGTCATGCATCATGCGGTGGTCGTGTGCGTCGTGCTTTGGTCGTCGGTTGTCGGTCTCTCGCGACATAGGTATGGATGTTAGAACTGACTGTATGAGAGTCACTCCCCCCCCCAAAAGACAGGTGTCTTTGTTTTCATCTTGCTAATTTTCTCTCACACTTATTGATTAGAGGATCCCACATTTGACACCTTCTTGGATTTGCTCCAATAGGTATGCCTAGGTAAATGAAAGGAATGGTCAACAAGCTACAGTTGAGATAATTTGCCGCTTCAATTTTCCATTGTTCAGACATGCCGAATGCACCAAAACTGCTTTTTACAAAATTAATTTTAAGTCCCGATACAAGTTCAAAGGTCCTCAAAATTGCTTTGATTGTTTTTACGTTCCTCATGGATGCCTCCCTAAAGAATATTGTATCATCTGCATACTGGAGGATACTGATGACTACATTATTTGACCCCACTGAGAATCCCCTGTAAAGGTTTTTCCCGATAGCTTCTCTTACTAACCCATTCAATGCTTCTGCCACAATGTTAAATAGAAGCGGTGCTAAAGGATCCCCTTGCCTGAGTACTGGTTCGAGCTATCAATTTCAGTAGAATGCAAAGAACTTGCTTGAGTAAGATTCACAAAAGGCACAAAAGAGTTACTCGAAGAATTGAACATGTTGTATTTTCTGAGTCTCAGTTCTTGTGCAAGAATAAAACCTTCAGTTTCTTCAATGATGATGTGCGGAAGATGACTTTCAATGAGAGCAATTACAAAATCAAAATCCAAAATCCCTAGGAAGACCTTCACGAATAAAATCCATGTGTTCACGATAGGTAGCTGCATCGCCAACTAAAGCAAGTGCCTCAATAAGCGCTTTGATGCGAGAAAGGAAATCCAAAACCGGATGATTGTTAAGTGTAGTGTGACAGAGCTCCGATCGGAGTTGTCACAATTTCTTTCGAGTCTGGTGAAGAAAATACGCATGAATCTTGTCCCATACCAGATACGAGTGAGTCAATCCAAGAACTTGAGCAAGCATCTAGCTTGAAAGCGTAGATTGAAGCCAAACAAGCACAAACTGATCTTGTTTCTGAATTAAAAGTCTCTAATTCTAATGGCCTATGGTGTGTACTTGGAGATTTCAACTCAATTAGGAACCAGACTGAGAGAATCAGCTCATCTCAAAGGATAGCTGCCACCTCAGATACCTTAGCCTTCAATGATTGGATATCTGAGATGGAGC
Source organism: Glycine soja (assembly GCF_004193775.1). Taxonomy (NCBI): domain Eukaryota; kingdom Viridiplantae; phylum Streptophyta; class Magnoliopsida; order Fabales; family Fabaceae; genus Glycine; species Glycine soja. Next base: position 33,831,561 of record NC_041012.1, on the reverse strand, counting down.
TTCATGACATTAGAAGCCTTGGAAGCAGTTTTACCTGGTTTAAGCCCAATGGTAGGGCCAAGAGCCGCCTTGATAGATTCCTGGTATCTGATCAATGGCTATCTATGTGGCCTAATACCTATCAGCATGTTCTTCAAAGAGATTTCTCTGATCACTGCCCTCTCATATTGAAGACTAATATGGTGGATTGGGGCCCTAAGCCTTTTCGGGTTGTGGATTGGTGGCTGAACCAAAAGGGCTATCACTCTATGGTTAAAGAGGCTTGGACTACAGATCAACAGGGAGGGTAGGGTGGAATTGCTCTTAAAAATAAGCTGAGGAGTTTGAGACAGTCAATAAAACAGTGGAGCAAAGACAGGGGGGACATTAAAGCAAACAATATATAGCACTTGAAACAGAAGTTATCTGATTTGGAGAATCTTGTTTCCCATAGAATTTTATCTGCAGCTGAAGTTCAGACCAAGAGAGCATTGCAGCAAGAGTTGTGGGACACTGCAAGTGCCTATGAATCCCTTATGCGACAGAAGTCCAGGGCCAAGTGGATCAAGGAGGGGGATAGGAATTCAGCTTATTTTCACAAGGTGATTAATTTCAGAAAATGCTCAAATGCTGTTCATGGAGTTTTCATTGATGGTGCATCGGTCCAGCAGCCTCATCTAGAAGTGAGGACCACAGCACAGCTGAAAAGTCGATGTTCTTGTTTGAAAGAATGAAACATAACAGAGAATCAGAGGATCTCCTAGAAAAAAGGGTAGAGGGATGAGGGATCCATTGGTAAGTTAATTTGCCATTCATGAAATTAATGTGTGAAGGTTAGTTAGGTTTATTCTCTATTTGGAGAAGGCAGTGATAGAGGCAGTGCTGATACCATTGCAAGATTATCAATAAACTAATCTACTAAATTAATTAAGAGTTAATTTAACTAACTACAAAAGAAAATCTAACCATGTACAACCAACCAACAAAATAAAAATGAAAATAGAGAGAAGTTTAAGAAAGCTTACCTTGGTTAAAAAGTTGCCTCCACCAATTTTGAGCTTATCGACTTCATAAATAGTGGCATGAAGAGTCCCATGGAGCAGAATTTGCGCCATCAGCTGCAAGCAGAATTCACATAGAGAGTTATAATTAAATTAGATGGCATCAAAATACAAAGTCTGAGGAGTAGTGAATTTTACAATCGAATATCCTTTCATTCACCAACAATTAACCATAAGAGCTATATTATTAAAAGTAATTTGGGCAAATGTAACTTTAAGTATCAACTCTAACCTTCCCCAGCAGCAATAAAGGAAAGGGCATGTCCAGGAGACAAAACAACTTCTTCCTTCATACCCTCCACATAAGTTCCCTGAAACATAAATCATTGGTCATCTCTCGAACTAGTCTTAAGAAAACTGTTTGAAGAGTTCAAAATGAAGAAGAATAGTCTAGATTTTCTTCCAATAACAGATGCCAAATAATATCATTTGTTGCTAGTCCGCTTAAAGGCATTAGTAAAACTGCAAAATGATAAAGGAAGGCATACCTTCCCATCTATATCCCATCTATACGTAGAAATTATCTAGCAAAAGGATGGCAGATTCTTTATTAGCATAACAAATTAAATGTGGTAAGTTTTGTCTCATGCACATAACGTCAGGATTGGATGCTGCCATAACCTTTTGGTGACATTTTAGTATATAATTAGTGGAATAATTTAAAACACTTTTTCTATTCCAGGCATCTAAATCATATAGGCTGTAACAAAATCCATAAGTCATATATATACTGAGAAACCATGTGAGCTAGACTGCTAGAGAACTTACATAGTACATGTATTGTACCAAGACATCAACATTGTCCTTAAAGGTCTAAATCACAAATTAGCAACAAATTTGTTTTAGTGGTTTAATTGAACTCAAGAGTAGCATTAACTCTGCCTCGGTTTGTTGGAGAAAATATTGTATCATATCCCATAGTCTAAGCAACTACCCTTCTGCCATGTAAAATCATTGATCAACAACTCATCACAAAATAGCAAAGCAATAGAAGCAATATATTTGCTCTTACTTAGTTCATAAATCACTTGGTTTTGTAAATTAATCATTCATATGTAAAACCTTTTACATATCAGTGTGCACTTTATAATGTATTGGGAAGAAAAAATTATAATTAGAAAATAGAAAAGTAAAAAATTAGAATAAAAAATCAAAATGCCCGATAACAAATCAGTAATAATACCCCAAAGATGTATAAGTGCAAGTGTCGATGTAAAAGAGAGAGGTAACTCAGCATAGTGGCGCATGGTGCCCAGTAGCACTTATTGGAGTCCCTTGTCCAAGAAAATGCAAACAAAAGCTCTAGTGCTGATACACTTCAGCCTAATAGAACACATGTTGACCATGAGTGTCTGATAGCAATAACCATTTCCCTCTTTTTGTTCTATGCAGGCACCATCAACTTAATTGCAAGCAATCAATTGGTACTAAAAAAAAGAAGATGAAGTATACATAAATATATACATGTAACCACTCACCAAAAATGAAAGGAAGATGCTTAGAAAAAGGGAAAAGAAGGGGATTAACAATTCATAATGCAATGATGTAAATGAAATCATTGAGAGAAAAAATATAAATTAAAAACTTCAATAATGTAATGTACCTTTTAGAAGATAGTAGCATCAACCTTCAAGAATAACTATTCAGTCTCATGAGAAGCAACCAATTTCCAATTTTGTACCCTTTTATTTCATATCAAGACTGATTAGGCACCAACACAAAATGATTACATACCCTTGATTTTCTTTTGGTTAAGCATTTTCTTCTTTGATTAAGAGTTTTTAGACCCAGATACCTCTTTATCAAAGCACCTTGTAAATCAATATGCTACAAAGTTAAAACAAATAATCCACATCATGTCAAATATAACAATATCTCTTCAACCATAAAAATCGTAGGTTTGGGAGCTACTTCATACACCTCATCGGAATTCGTATACGGTCTAAACACTTTATCTTCCACAAATCAATTCAAAATTCTAACATCTGATCCATTTCCATAATCTCAACACCAAAAGCAAAAACCTAATTGCTCTCCATTAGTTCCCTAAAAAAATCATGTGAAGAAAACAAAGTTTGAAATGAAAATACCAAATGCATAAGCAGTAGCTGGATTATACTCTTTGCACACAATCTTATCACCGTCCGCATACCAAGCGATCTTGTCTCCTCTGTGGTACTCTATTTCACTGCAACCAAACAACACCGTAACCTCTCATTTGATCTCAGATAAGTCAACGCAACAACAATAGAAACAACCCGAACGATTCAGTTTCTCTAAAATCCACAGCTAATGGATTTGATTCCATAGCCACAGATCTAAGCATTACCTCAACGGTCTAAACCGAATCGTGACCGAAATGCTATCCCGAGCTCTGGATGAATCAATGGGCTCCGTGATCACCTCCTCGTCCATCCCGAACTCCACTGGTGAAGGATTACCGTAGCCGTAGTAGACAGACTCGCTATGACCGTGACTCGGAGTCATGGATCATCCACCGCCACCAAAGTTGTAAAACGACGACGTCAAAGGGGAACAGGAGCGAGGCATTATGCGTCCATTCGTGAAGGAAGAAGTGGAAGAGGAAGCTGAGGAGTGAGGAGTTAAGGGTTTGCGGTGCGAGAATGGCGAGCTACTCCTTGCACGTAAGGATGAGGCCATCGAGTTGATTCACCGAGTTGGTCAGTCAAGGGAGAGTGGGAGAGAGAGAGAGTGGGTGAAGAAGATGGTGAGTTGCAGTGAGAGAATGTAGGGCATGGTTAGAGTTTAAATGGTGAGAGAGTGGCACCAAGCATACAAAGACGGTCGTGAGGATAAGACCGTCTTTGTATCAAAATAAAAAATTGACACGTTCCCCACCAAATTCCTTATCAACGATGATCATGCGGAAAAGTTGTCATTACATTTGAGTTAATTACGAAAACACCACCATTGCACTTTCTAAGACAGTCCTTGACAACCGTCTTAGAATCAGCGACGTAAAAAGCTCAATTTTTAGTAGTGCCTATGAGCCATATTTTCTCTCGAGCACACTCTTCCTCGCATTCTTGTCTGTTCGCCTCCTTGCCTGTTCTCCTATTCACACCTCTTCGCTTTTTTGCCATGTTTTCTCCTTTAGTAGGTAAGTTCATTAGCACATCCTCTTCCTCGTGCCTCCTCTCCCTCACATTCCAACGTTTAGCCGTCACCACCTTAGTCGTGTTTTGTCTTCTCCATACCTCGCGACGAATAAGCTCTATTTGGTTTCGAGAAGACAAATCGCGGGTGAGGTGGTGATGGCATCACAACGCATTTGCTTTATGTCTGAAAATATGCTCTCTGAAATTGATAATGGTGTAAATGTTAGTGTTGTTGTTATTGTGATTCTCTAATGAAGCTTGTGTTCGTAAGCGATGGTAGTGTTGTTGTTTGTTTTTTATTTTTGCTTGGTTTGCGGTTATTACCATGGAAGTTAAATTATACATGTGTTTTTAAGCTATGGTAGTGCATCCTATTGTATATAGTTGTGGCCTTCTAGGTCATGTATATGGTAGTAGCTCCATGTACACACTGCTAGAAAATAGGCTTTGGTTGCACAGTTTTGTTTCTGGTTTGCACGGTTTTGTGTGTAAATGCGTTAATGAGACTTTGTGCTAGTCTGAGAATTCTGCCACAGTCTTAGGCACCCAAAATTGGGATATCATATTGGTATTATATTGGTATGTCAAATGTATCATGCATATTAATGTTATGTTTATATTGTAAATGGAGTTTCGAAATCATGGATGAACATCAACAAAACTGAAAGGAAATGGCTAACATAATGATGAAGATTAACAAAGAATCAGATGAAATGTTCAACACTGTTCATGTTATTGATCAGGTTAGAAATTATTTCAAGACTATTGTAAAATAATTAAACATGACTTGATATATAATAGTACTTTTGCTTATATTAATTTGTTTGTTAAATGTAGCCTTATGGTGAAGTGAGTAAGTCATTTTCTATAAGATGGAAAGATAAACTAGAGCCTACGTGGCATTTGCTATACTCTAGTGACAACATGCACTCTGTCACATACAACCAAGATTTGGTGAGCCCAACTTTACTTGTTGGATGGACGAAACTTAGAGAGTTCTATGGGCTCACTAGAAATCATTAGGTCACCTTGACCCACTATGAACAGAGTGTTTTCCTCCTCACCATCTTCAAAAGCAGTTCTTAACCAAAAGCTTTCCCTAAATGACACTCCTTGTTCCTAACTCAGTCACTTTTAAAGTCCTACTCACTGAGTACAAAGTGACTTGTACCAGTTTGGAGTGTAATTAAGCACTTCTCTCTGTATGTCAAATTTTGATATCATATAATTATCTAATATGAATTATTTTTACATTTCAGGAAGTGTCGAGTACCATGTACTTATTTATGAAAGCTGCAAGATTCACTCATCTAAACTTAGAAGAGATAGAGTATAGAATAGTTTATAATCATCATAGGAAGACCACAAAAATTAGAAATAGATAGAGGACTTTTGCACAAACACAAAATTTGTTTCTTGGAACTCAAATATAATTTGAGTTCCCATATGCAACTTCTAACTTTGTTTTATTCTGGCTTTATTTATAATTAAAGTACATTACTACTCTAATATATTATCAATTTGTAAATTTTTGTTTATAATATGTTATTTTGTTTAGAAATGTTTATAACTACCCTTGGTGCATGATATATTGATATACTTTATTTATAACTTTTGGTGCATGACTGATTTATGTCTTTTTATATAACTTTGAACGATAAGTTGTGATCTGAATTAATTACTACATGTTGCTAATTGAAAAATCAAATACAATATTTAAAATTAAATCATAAAACAACATCAATTTTTAGGAAAATCGATGTTGTTTTCTTCTTACCAACATCAAATTTTAGGAAAATTGATGTTGTTGAAACAACATCAATTATTCAAAAAATCAATTTTTTTTTTGCTACAATAACATCAGTTTTTAAACAATTGATGTTAATATTGATAAATTAGCGTCGGTAGTTTCAACATCGGTTAATACCCGATATTAAAAGTCCTTAATAATCGATGTTAAAAGTGTATTTTTTAGTAATGGGGAAACGTTATTTTCTAATAGAACAGGGAAATGGTATCTAAATAAAATCATCGCTAAGGATAGGTTGATATTTGTTTAACCTTTTATACATCTCTATTCTTAATGCAATTTACTATTTTAGCTCTGCAAATGGATTTGAGAGAGAAAATAGATAAATTAGGCTCTTTCATGCGGGGGACCAAAGTTAGAACATATTAGTATATGCATGTGTAAATTGGAATAATTATAAATAGAGAAAAATCATTAATATTACATCGAGGAATAACTCTGGTAGGTTAAATTCCTAACATTTTCATCTTCTGAATTTAACTTCTATAATAATTGACTTTTCTTTTCCTTTCTGTTTTTGATTAATTAATTAAAATTCTTTTTTAATTTCTCCTTTTGTTTTATTTAACTTTCTGCCAATTTAAATTATTGTTTTCTCATAACCTTTTCAAATCAATTTTTCTTTAACCTCTTTTATTAATAAAATATTCATTTACCTAAGTACAAACAAAGTCTCTGTGAATTCGACACTCAGACTTCTGTTTTAACTTTACTACTTGGGATGAATTAATGCATTTATCAATCCATCAACACACCATGCACTAAGCATGCATGCACGTGACAACTGGCCTCCCATGTGACTTCTGGCGCTAAACGAGACTATTACGTTGAGCGAGACTGACGCGCTGAGCCTGACTCTCTAGTTCTTCAACACTCTTTCATAGTTGTGTCTCTACAAAAAGTATACCACCAAAAACACTATAAATTTACTAGTTTTAGCGTCTAGTGGATAAAACTTAGAAGATGTTAAATTCCTAATGTTTAACACAAAAAGAAACAATAGAAGAAAAAAAAAGATAATTATCGTGTGATGTATACATAATAATCAATAATTATGAGAGGATTGTTTGTGTTAGCTATAAATAAGATGGAAATGTTGACATGATCTATATATATATATATATACACACACACACAGACTAGTGATTCATATATGAAACTAAAGTATTAGCCATGTCAACACTTCATAATCATATCAATATCTCTATATTTTAGTTGTTTTATTCTAATTTTATTGTTTCAAAATAATTATATTTTAAAATTTCAATGTTTAATTAATATTTTTTTAAAATATATCTTCATTTTAATATGAGATGTTCTTTAATTAACATTTCACTACTAGAAATACAAGTATCAATAATTCATGTATTAAATAAAGATATTTTAATCCAAATATAATGATATCTTAGTTTTATAAAATATTTCTTAATCAATGAGTATTAAAAAATATGGAAAGATTGAGGCAAAAGGTGGAAAGATGATCATAGATGATAATTATATTGATAAATTAACAAACAAACTAAAATTCCTCAATTTTAAAAATAAAAGACTAAACTATGAAATTAACCAAAATCATGAATTGGCTAATATTAGAAGACCAAAATACAATTAATTCAATATTTTACTAAATACCAAACAAATATCCCAAACTTTAGACCTGGATATTATCTAAGTCCACCCATGCACATGGACATCAACAACTATATTCTTTTTCTTTGAGGCGTGTATCAAACGTATCTTTTGTACTCCAATAGAGTTTGAGAATCACAAGAATATGGTGCAACTCAAGCTCGTAGCCTTTAAAAAAAAAACCTTGTTTGTTGTGTCTCTCTTATCATATACTATATATCTTGGATAAAGCTAAAATATACGATGTTGAAACTTAATCTAGCTATTGGCCTTAACCTTGATATGGTGGTGCACTAATATTGATCAAAATCATATTTTATGCGCAAGTATAATTTCTTTTAGTAGATATATGCTTGATCATGGAGATGGAAGTACATTCCAAAACTGTTTAAATTGCGTTTGACAGTGTGCATGCCACTATAAGAGGTGGGTAGCTACGGAAATCATTCACATATTAAAGTAAATGCCAAACTTTCTAAGGACCTAATCCGTCGCGTGTTGATGACTACGCTTTCCAAGTCCACCATATGCACTAGGGCGTCATCATTAACCATCCTCATCAATCTCTTAGACTTATTCCTCTCAACAACATGCGAAGTACCCTTAAGTTTTAGAGTTTTTTTTATCAAAAGATTCAGAAGTTTTAATGAGTTTAATTATAATTAAAATAAATCTCTTGACGATCATATAGCTGAGGCCATGAGGGCCAATACTTCATAAGGAATTATTATAAAAAAATTATGATTTAAGAATAAAGATAAATTACCAAGTGTTCAGATAATTTTTATTTAAGAAAAATACAATTATATTATTAATATACACAGACATTGGGGTCTATATTAACAATAAAATAATATACTAACATGTATTGATAATATATTTTAATATTTTATACTAATAAAATTATGTTTGTTGTGTAATATATGATACTATTGGTATAATGTTATTAATGTCTATATATTAATATTTAGGCTTAATTATATAAAAATTTATTTTAAAAAAATTAAAGTTCAATTAGTTCTCTCAATTGTTAAAAAGTTTAATCAAAATTTCTACATTTCATTATACAAAAGGATATGATTGTAGTGTTTTAAATAAGTAAAGAATCAAAATGAACTTTTAAATAATTGAATGACCTATTTGAACTTTTATAAATAATCAAAAGATCTTATTGAAATTTTTAATAATTAAAGGATCTAATTGAAGTTTTAATCATAATTAAGAAACCAATTGTATAATTAAGACTAAAATTTAAGTTTTGCCCACTACTACACTTGTGTAGTAAATGGTGTAATGACATTTTTGTAATTAAATGTAACTTTAAAGCATCTTGTTGATAAATCGATTTAGAAAAACATCTACATCAGTTCTTGGTTTGAAACGATATTGATCTAGAATACCAATGTTGAAATTGCATTCTAACTTTGGCTCATATTAAAACCAATTGAATGTTTTTCTTACTGATACTTATATTCAATGACTTTGTTACCATGTACCGATGGTGTTGTGTTACTCATCCTTGCCATGCTCATCTATATCAGTAAGTGATTTTTTAAAACTTACTTCTTCGACTCTAATTTCATCCATTTTGTGTGATTGAGATTTCTATTGTTGAAATTCAATGTGATTGGATCTATTTTGATGTTCTATATGTCTAATTTTTGTCTATTTTAAGACTTAATTGGTGTTGTTAATATGTGAGTTGCTTGAGATATTAATTTTTGAATTAAAAAACTTGATGTTTAATGCTTGAGGCAGTTTAGGTTGGTTTCGATTTACGAATGATGTATTGCTTCCAAACTTAAGTATGTGATTGCTCTGTAAATTTTATGTCACGTTGGTCAAGTATAATGTGATTTAGGTATGTTTAATATTTCATGTACAGCTTGTTGTTTAGAAATTACTACTTTTGTTTAATCGCTAAATACATTGTGTTTTTATAATCATGTGTGATATTGAAAAATGTGGTGTCAGATTTTTTTTGTTCCTAAGTACTGTGAGAATGGTAACTAAAAAAGAGAATAAACTTCTCATGTAATATTTAAGGCACAAATAAATAAGGCACTAAACTATATGCAACAATAAAACTTACTAAGAGTCCAAAAATAAATTTTGGGTCAGTCATTTTTAAATCAACTTAATACAAAGTAAATTTCATATAAAAAAATAACATTTGAAATTAGGAAGTAAATTCCATTAAATGATAAAAATTATGTTTAATTTTTAAATTGTAATAATAACTTTTATCTAATATTTTCATTTTAAATTACAAGAATGTTATTGTTTTAATATTTTATAAGACAATCACTACTACAAAAAAACACAAACAAAGACGGTGGAAACTAACATACAAAGACGGTGGAGCACTGTCTTTGAATTTAACGTCGTCGAAAGTTTACGATGGACCTATAAAACCCATCTTAGAAAAACATTGTCTTCTAAGACGGTCGTTAGCTAACAACCGTCTTAGAAAGGTAACTTTCTAAAACGGTGGTTAGCTAAGAAACGTCTTAGTACCTTTCTAAGACGTTGCTTAACTAACCACCATCTTAGAAATATAACTTTCTAAGACGGTCATTAATTAACCACCGTCTTAGAATGTTATTTTGACAAAAAAAATATTAAATTTTAAAAATAATAAAAGCATTATTTGCTATCAGTAGTTTCCATGTTTTGAGACTTAGTAACATAAGAATTTATTTTTTACAACTATATTTATTAATTAAAATTAGAGTTTTATCTTAATAATTAACGTTAAGTTTGAATATCAGTTTTTATTATATGAATTATCAAAATAAAATTACAATTGCAATAAAGAATATCACTAAAAAAACTAAAATTGAATTATTGAACAAATAAACAAAGGCCATTAATTTCATATCAGACAATGTGGTGCCTCTCTTTTCCTTGATTCTGAACATAGGCATTTATTGTGCACATATATATTTAAATCAGCTTTAATGCACTTTAAGTCTTTAAGCAATTAGTCAGGCATTGTAGTTTCATTTAATTTAGAATAGAGTATTTGTTACTAATCAATTGGCCAAATATTGTGGGTTTAATGCACTTTAATTTCAGCTTTAATGTACTTTAATTTCAGGTTTCAGTTTTAAAACAGGAAATTTAGAATGACATGCAAAATTGTAATTGCAACTTCAATGCACTTTAAGGATAAGAGAAGAATTATCATTACCTTCCCATTGAGATTTTTTTCACTACAAGCCCACTTCCACAGCTTTTGAATACCATTTGAACCAAGTGCCAAAACACCAACATCCACAATTTCAGACAGCTGCCATGGTTTAGCTCTATCTACTCCATCTTCCACGGTTCTAGTTTTCTCCGCATTTTGACTTGTGGTATCGACTTCATTCTTCATTGAAAATGGCAAAACCAATCAATGAGTTGTGAACAAGTATTAAGACGCAGTACATAATTCATGACTAATAAAGTGACTTCAAATAAATTAATTAAACCGAATAATTTCACAAAGAAATACAAACATCAAATAATAAAGATATCCAAAAGATGTTAAGTCCTCCACGGTATGCAAGGGTATGGCATAGTGGAATTAAGATACCAGTAGAAGAAATTAGATTATGACTAGTTAAATATAAATTTCTAATTGTTAAACTATGACTAGTATATCATAGTCATCATGCTAGCATCAAAATCAGGCATTCAGAGTTTACAAGGTCAGATTCATACAAGAATTGGAGAAGGCCTGACAGGTGAGCCCTTTTCTACTTTACAGTTGACAGGGCTAACATTAACAGCAGAAGAGCCAGATGCCTAGATACCATAAACCAAATGGACAATATAAATATTTATTTTGATCTAAATATCAAAAAACAAGAAAAAGTGAAGAAAATATCACAACCTTGACTACAGAAGATTCAATTGGTGACCTCAATGCTTCAAATCTTGGAGTTTCAACTGTTCTCAACGATCTAAGACCATTAGCATTAGCAAGAATTTTGAATCCCTTGTCTACAGTAGTAACAACAAGAAGATTTCATTCTTTGTTGAATCTCAAGTACGAAAGGGTCTGAATAGATTCATACAATTATATAACGAATGTCTTATAAAGTGTAAGCTATATTCCAAAAGACTTAAAAAAGTTAACTCCACCTGTAGTCCACCCTCTGCATCAGTGCTTGTTAAAAGATTAATGTTGTCCATATCCCAAAATTTGACTTGGCCATCTTCACCAGCAGCCAAAAATTGATTTTGGGTTATGTCAAACTGCACAACACCAGTGGATTTATTTCTGAACCCATTGCATGTTCTCTTAATGGTCCTTCACTTTCATTCCATTCAACAAGAAATGACTCTCCATCTTTACTAATTCCACAAGAAAACGGTCTATAGAAATAACGGAAGATAAATAGGAAGACATGTTAATACGGTTTTATTTAATACATCTCAAATTCAATTATCCATTGAACACGAAACTTAAATACTTATCCGTACTCAAATCCTTCTTACCTACTTCCATCAGCACTATAAAGCATTGTAGTACACCAATGACCTGGGGCATCATAATCAACCCTAGAACCCATATTATCGTATAACCAGGCTTTAATTTTGCCATCAATGGCAGTTGAAAATATAAACTGCAAAACTACAATGACAACATTTAGTTAGATTAAAGGCAATGTTTATTAATTACTAGAATAATACAATTATCAATAATATGTACTCGTAACTCATGTAAATACAAGGAACACTCTTGGGCTTTCCTAGAACCAAATAAATAATGAAAAAATTAAAAGCATGGAATGGAAGTAGGCACTAGAAAGATGGAAAACAAGATTACAATATGTGGAGAGGGAAGGAAGTAGTTATACCCGTAATATTCTAATGATCACAATAAAAGAGACATGTTTGGTTTTATAGTTCAATAAATTAAAAGAAGAGATCACTCTGCCCATAGGTAAAATTATAGAGGAACAATCCATCAGATTATAACTTACAAAATCCAAAGAATAAACTCGGAGAAAACATATCATATCATATTTGTACCTGAATGCTCTCCTTGTGATGAGGACAGACAGAATATACAGTTGCCTCATGCCCCTCAAAGATATCGTTCTTCTCTTTTTTTTTTTTTTTAAAAAAAAAAAGAGAATTCTATGGAGACCTTATCTAAGCAGGCAGCAGCAATAAGAAAGTTGATACATACCGTTTTTCTCCAATTCTATGGTGGTTTTTGGAAATGATTCGGAGTGAGCGGAGACGGAGATGGGATAAGGGATGGTAGGTTTTCGATAATGGAGGGGGTGGGGTTTCATGCTTGGAAGAAATTGAGGTGAAGGAACAGCGCGTTGATGAGAATTTGGCGGAATCAAATCGATGGAGAAGAGAAGAAAAAGGTTTGATGAGATTAAGGGAAGAAGAAGAAGAAGATAGAAGCTTATTCATCATGGCTTCTATCGAAAATGAAGAGAAGAGAAAGAGGCAGATAGAGGGAAGAGGCAGAGAGAGGGAAGCGGAAATGTGCGTTGCCCGAGGTGAGAGAGAGAAAGTCACAATAAAAGCTAACGTACAACTGTCTCATGAGAGAGAAAGTCACAATAAAAGCTAACGTACAACTGTCTCATGAGAGAGAAAAAGAAAAAAAATGTAACATTCAATAACGACGTTTTTCCAAATAACCCGTCTTTAAACTCATAATTTTAAGACGGGTATTTTAAAACCGTTTTTGTTATTAATAAATTTATTACAATTCTACCCCTGATATTTTTCTAAAATGGTTTTTGGTCAACCGTCGTCGTTAACGCGTCGTAATAAATGCTTTTTTTAGTAGTGAATTGTGTTTTAAATTCTAGTAATTTAGCGAGCAAATTTTGTTGTCGCTATTTTTATTTTTTTGATGTCTGCCGATGACTGAGTTGGTGATCAATCAATATTTTTAAGGCTTTCAACGACCCAAAACTATTCAATTGCTATGAAGCACTTTTGATAATGTCTTAGCCACCAAGACCCCAACGCAAACTATACACCATTTTCACTTTGTGACAGATTTAACAATCGATCCTTCTTCTCACTATCCTAACTGATCGTTAATGTAGTATCTAATCCCCATTTATGAACATATTTGTCTTTGGTAGCTGAATCTGGTGGCTATTTGTGATTTTTCTTAAAGTGATTGCATGCTATGTAGACATCGTGAGTTGCTAATCCCCATTTATGAACATATTTTTCTTATTTGTGATTTTCCTTTTGACACTTACAACTAGGAAAACTTGTGTTGGCTAAATGACATACAGTGAACATGTTAAACATAGACCAAAAATTTGATTTTGGAAACTTTTAGAGTTAAAATTGATTTTCTTAGTGAGAGTCTTTTGCACATTGTAGCATTGTTTTCATCTATCTTCTTAGCTCTTTCTTGGTTTGTGAAGATTGATCTAGTTTTTTAAATGAGTTCATTGTAGAAAAGATGAAAATATGTAGTCCATAAATGATATGTAGCCCAAAAAAATTTATCGAGAAAAATCTTAGTCATTTTTTCTTAGTAAATTTTTTTGTTGCATATCATTTAATGCCTTGGCTTATTTTCACCTTGTACATGAAAAATTCATTATCTTTTAGGTAACTTGATCCACCTTCAAAAGCCTGCCTATGAAGAGCTATAAGAATAGATGAAACCCTTTGATGCCCACACTTTATTGTCATTTGATTTTAACCTTGCAATGGAAAAGTATGTTATTTCTCTTTCTGGTTCTTATGAATAGTTTAGATTGTGCTAATTTAATTTCTTGATCACTTAACATTATGTTCTACTCTGTTAGGTAGGATAGATGGCAAGGTCATGTGTGAAATCAATTACTTAAATCATTGTTACTTAGATGCTTCTCTCAGTAAAAATATCATTGTTCTCCTAAACATAGGTGAATTATTCACTCCTTCATTTATATTTTTGAAAAATAAACTTAAATTTTACTGAGGAGATTACATATTGGGAGAAACTGAGTTGACAGCAACAACCATGTACAACTATAGTGACTTGAAAGTTGCGACAAAAATTTTTAGTGAGAAAAATAAGATAGAAGGAGGGTTTGGCGTGGTATACAAGGTAAACTTTAATAGTTCCTCCACACATTTCAATGGTGACTCTAAGAGCATTGTTTTTAATGTAACGTTGTTAACTAAGATCACTCCGTAAGCTAAGAAGACAATATTACTTATAGTTTACACATCTAGTGACTGAGATAAATCAGTTTCAAGAAATTTTTTTAATTATGATGTTATTGCATAGGGGACAATGAAAATGGGAAAGTCTTTTGTTGATGAATTGACAAGTGTATCAATGTGTCCCAAGTAATAAAGTTAAAACGGAAGTCTGAGTGTCAAATTCACATGAACTTTGTTTGTACTTAGGTAAATGAATATTTTATTAATAAAAGAAGTTAAATAAAATTGACTTGAAAAGGTTATGAAAAAAACAATAATTTAAATTGGCAGAAAATTAAATTATACAAGAGGAGAAATTAAACAAGAATTTAAATTAATGAATTAAGGACAGAAAAGACGAGAAAAATCAATATTAAGGAAATTCAGAAGAAGAGAATGTTGGGAACTTAACTTATGTGATCTACTCTTTGATGTAATGTTAATGATTTTTTTCTATTTTATAATTATTTTAATTTACACATGCATCTACTAGTATACTCTAACTTTGGTCTCCTGCATGAAAGAGTCTAATTTATCTATTATCTCTCCCAAATCCCTTTGCAAAGCCAAAATAGTAAATTTCATTAAGAATAGAGATGTATAACAGGCTAAAAAAATATCAACCTATCCCTAGTGATGATTTTATTTAGATATCATTTCTCAATTCTATTAAAAAAGAACGTTTCCCAACGCTATCTCTAAAATTTACCATACAAATGGGTGATCAAGCCACAAGCAATAATATGAAGCACAGGAAAAGATAATGCTAATATCATATTCATAAATAGATAGGAAGAAAAAATTACATCAACAGTAGTTGGATACCAAGTTCCCAACAAATGGGGTTTAGCCTCTCATTGTTATGGAGACTTTACAATTACAAGAGAGAAATGTTTAGTAAAGGGGGAAAAGATAAAAAATGGAATGGAGGGAATGAATGATTTCCCATGCTTACTTCTTCTTCTTCTAGTTTTTTTCTTCTATAAGAAATTGTATTCTCTTGGGATTTTTTTGTGTTTTTTCTTTATTCTCTTTTCTTCTTTTATAGATGTAGATTAGTGGGTTTCTTGCACTAAGTCCGCCTTTACTTTCCTTAATTAATCATGTTTTTCTTAATTAGTCTGTTTTTCTTAATTAATTTGTTTTCCTTAATTGGCCTTACTTCCCTTAATTAGCCTCGTTTACTTAAGTAGTCTTCTTTTCTTAATTAACCTCATTTTTTTAATTAGTCATGCTTTCTTTAATTATTCTTGTTTTCTTGAACTTTATTTTACTCAATAAGCATCATAAATTCATCAGTTCTCTACACAACAATTGATGTTAATTTAACAATTATTTGCTTAAAAAGAAAAAAATAGGAGAGAAAAATTATAAATTCAAAACCCCCAAAATATATTCATAATTAGCCGTTATTATCTTTGTGGTCAAAATGTTACTTTCCGGAAAATCCAGCAACATAGATGATGATTTTGAAAGTAAAGTAACGCTTATAAGTAATGTTCATCACAAAAATCTGGTTTGACTTCTTGGTTGTTGCAGTAAAGGCCAACACAGAATCCTTGTTTATGAATACACGACAAACAGCAGCCTTGACAAATTCTTATTTGGTATCTGACATGCTATTTTCTAAGAGAAGCATTTCCTGTAATTTTTCCTTTTTTTACCTGTTTTTTTCTCCTCTAAATTTTGAACATATAAACATGGAAGACAGGTAAAACAAAAGGTTCACTCAACTGGGGACAACCCCATGATATAATTTTGGGCACAGCAAGGGGATTGGCCTATCTACATGAGGAATTTCATGTTTCAATCATATATACATAGAGATATTAAAAGTAGCAATATCCTCTTGGATAAAGAACTTCAACCCAAATTTGCTGATTTTGGGTCGGTGAAGCTCCTTCCAGGAGACCAATCTCATCTTAGCACAAGATTAGCTGGGACATTGTAAGTCAAAATAAAATACCAATGACTGAACTTGAAAATTTAAAAGATTCAAATCTGTTGCCCCCACATGCAGAATAGTCTGATAATTTCTTAATTATATATGCGGCATAAATGTTATGCATTTGTGAGGGGATACACAGCACCTGAGTATGCACTCCATAGTCAATTATCAGAAAAGGGTGATACATACAGCTTCGGAATTGTAGTCCTAGAAATCATAAGTGGTAAAAAGAATTCTGATGTGAAGGTTGTTGACGATGATGGTGAGGATTGATGCAAGCTCCATTGGAGCTTGTAGGCCTAGGATCTTCTTCATCAATGGATTCCTTTGCTCCTTGGAAAATGAATGGCAGCGGAATGGAGAAGGAATAGAGAGAGGAGACGCCACTTCAAGGAGAAGATGAGTCTAGAAGAAGCTCACCACCATAGGAGGCCATGGATAAGAGCTTAGAGGAAGAAGGAGATGAATGAAGGGAGAGGGAGAGAAGAGCACGAAATTTTGTGCTCCAAATGAGCTTTGAAATCTCAAGTTTAATATTCAAATGATCAAAGTTGAAAAAAAATGCACACACATGACCTCTATTTATAGCCTAAGTGTCACACAGAATTGGAGGGAAATTCAAATTTCACTTGAATTTGAAATTGAATTTGTGGAGCCAAACTTTGGAGCCAAAATTTCACTAATTATGATTAGTGAATTTTAGTTATGGTTCAGCCCACTAATCCAAGATCAATTCCAAGATTCTCCACTAAGTGTGCTTAGGTGTCATGAGGCATGAAAAGCATGAAGGACATGCACAAAGTGTGACTATATGATGTGGCAATGGGGTGTAGTAAGCAAATGTTCACCTCCCCCTCTAAAATTTAATTGGATTGGGCTTCTACCAATTCAATTAAATTTATTTCCAACCACACACATCAAATATCCACTTAGTGCATGTGAAATTACAAAACTACCCCTAATACAAAAACTAGTCTAGGTGCCCTAAAATACAAGGGCTGAAAAATCCTATATTTCTAGGGTACCCTACCTACATTATGGAGCCCTAAATACAAGGCCCAAAAATAATGAAACCTTAATCTAATATTTACAAAGATAAGTGGGCTCGTACTTAGCCCATGGGCCTGAAATCTACCCTAAGGCTCATAAGAACCCTAGGGCCTTCTCTTGCATCTTTGGCCCATTCTACTTGGGGTCTTCTATCCAATGCCCTTGCGGGGTAGGATTGCATCATTCCCTCCCCCTTGAAAAGGATTTGACCTCAAATCCGGAGGTTCTTGAAACTCTGGGCTTTTTTCCTCAACACCTGTACAAAGAACAAAAACATATGTATTAGTGGTGTTTAGTATGTTGAAATAAGGTAAGATCTGAAAACTCATTTCCTGGGCATCTTCCCATGAAGGAACATAGTTCCTCACCAACTCAATGAGTGGTGCTACAAGTATAGAAAAATATGGGACAAACCTTTTGTAAAAGTTTGTTAAGTCATGGAAGCCCCAAATTTTTCTTACACTTGGTGGAGCGGGCCACTCAGGAATGACTTTTATTCTCTTAGGGTTCATGGGAACCCCTTGAT
The DNA here is from genome assembly GCF_004193775.1 of Glycine soja. Taxonomy (NCBI): domain Eukaryota; kingdom Viridiplantae; phylum Streptophyta; class Magnoliopsida; order Fabales; family Fabaceae; genus Glycine; species Glycine soja. The sequence continues at coordinate 33,813,260 of NC_041012.1, read as the reverse complement.
CACAATTTAAAAAATTAAGAAAAGTAAAGCAATAAAACATACCTTTTTCTATATTTTCGTGTTGATTATTCCTACCAAAAAGTATGACAAACCTAAGGTGTCCCATATGAGTACCTAAGTTTGTATTGAAACTAAAAATAAGAACAAACATACCTAATGAGTCCCTATGTACACAAATCACGAAGATGTTGGGTGCACGAGTGATTTTACAAATGAGTGTTGCACCACCCAAAGTATTCATCATACCACCTATTTTAGGGATTTGGTGCCTAATAATACCTATTTTGGGCACCAACAAAGCACAAGGATTTAAGCTCTTGCGAACCAAACCCTCATCCAACAACTCCTTTACTTGAGGAATAAACTCAAGCCTAAGAGGTGTGGCAATGCGAACAAGTGTCTTTTTACAAAGGAGAAAATGTGGAGGTTGTTTAAGAGGGGAAATTTCTTTAATATTTGTCTTTATTTCAAAATGTCTTTCCTTCGTAGCTAACCTTTTGGAGGAGACACTTACCTCCTTACACTCCTCCTTAACCATTAAAGGTTTTCGTTCTTCTTGGGGGTAGATTTCTTCACTAGATTCTTCCCCTTTTGCTTCTTCACTTTCACTAGAGGAAGGTGAAGTAGTAGCCTCATCTTGGCTACTATAAATGTCTTGGCTCCTCATAATCATGGTTTTCTTGGTGGAGCATTGAGAAGTAATGTGTCCTCTTCCAAGACATTTAAAGCACTTTATGGAGCTAGTCTTTTCTTGCATACTAGCCTTAGAGGGTTGCTTTTCTATTGTCTTCCCCTTATCATCATTGGGCTTAGAAGGTTCTGCCCCTAAGATGCCTAGACCTTGGTCTTTCTTTGGATAAGAATGATAGCCATAAGATTTTAAAGTAGGCTTTCTTTTAAGTTTTTGCTCTACCCTTATTTCCCAATCTAAGTAAGCCTCTTCGTTGTCTTTCCCATGGAAGTATGGGAGTTTAATGTGAACCTCTTGAGGCTTTCTTTCATTTTCACTCCTATGGGAGTGAGGTCTAAGATGTGACCTATGCCTTCCTTCATAATAGTCATGAAGTTCTTCACTTAGGCTCTTGCAAGAGTTATGACTACTATAGGAGGCATGTTTTTCTCTTTTCATTTCTTTCATTATTTTTCTTCTTTCTTCCTCTCTTATTTTCTCTCTTTCATCTTGACTTATTTCTTCCACTCTTTTTTTACCTTTTTCTTTTCTCTCTTGTTTTTCTTTCCACAACTTAAGGGATCTCAACTCATCTAATATCTTATACAAGGGGTCCTTAGGAGTAGAACCCTCACCATTAACACTAGATGAAGAATGAAGACTCATGTTGGTTCCTAAGTTATGGTTCTTTCTAGTTGGGGGTTTGAAAACAAAAGGTAAAATAAACTATGGTTGAAACTAGCCAAAATAAACACTAAAAGATGTGTGAAAGATAAGGAAAAAACTAATTGGTAAAAGGCAAGCTATCTAGGCGGTTTGACAATGGAGGGTAAAGGAAATAAGCTATGAAAATAAGCAAGAAATTAAAGTGCAAGAAATGCAAACTAGGCGGATCCTAAGAGTGTTTGGATGACCTCATTTAAGGTTCCCAACAAAACACTCACTATCCTAAGGGAAAATTGCCTAAAATTATTACACACAAATGGAAGTAGGGTGACCTAGCGGAGGCTCCCAACTTTCTTCCAATGAAAGGCCTTTTTGTTACAAAATTTGAAAGCAAAGCAAATTGCCAATTACAAAATTACAAAGAAAAAAGTCCTCAATTGTGGTGGCTATTCTCTCTTTAGTGTTTCACTCAATTTGGAGTGCTTCTTAGTCCAATAGCTCTTAAGGTGGTTGGCCCCTTGCTTCTTGACTCAAATTCTTCAAGATATGACACCAATCCTCCTTTCCAATTCCCTATATGGCAACTCACAAGCAAGGAAACAAAAAGACAAGCAATAACCAAAGACCAAAAAAAATGAAATGAAAGCTAAACCAATAGAGTTTTAACAAGACAAATTTCCAAGGATTATTCAACAATTAAAACAATGAAAAGCACAAAAAAAAAGCAAGCTAGGACTCAAAGAGAAACCTAGAATGGCTCTAAAGTAGAGTAGAAAAACTCTAAAAAAAAGACTCAAGAAACCTCTAGTTTTGGCACTTGTTTTCACAATAATTTTCAATTGAAATTTCAGAACTAGGATTGGTATAAAATAGGCACCAATTATAGAACAAATTTTGAGCCAAAACAACAAGCACACTTTCCTTTCACTTTTTTTTTTCCTGGACACTAATTTTTCTGCCAACTTGTGAGATTTTTCTTATTTTTTCCTTTAATTCAAATCGCTTGGTTCTTTTTTTATAATTTTGTTCCAGATGTCTAGAAAATTCAGTAAAAGTTTCAGCTCAAAAAACATAGTGACCAATTCGCAGTAATTTATACAAGTTTGAATGTTCAAGCTGCCAGCACCAGCGATTTCAGCCTAGAAATCAAGAGTAGTGTTTATGTTGCTTAAGGCTTGGATAGTTACAATTTGTGTTTGCTTATGCTCAATTATCTTGAATAACACAATTAAAGAGAGCTTAAGACTTATTTTGATTCACAAATCCAGCCACAACTCAGCACCACAACTCAACTTCATCATAGGCATCATGTAGGAAACTTAGAAAAAAAAAAAAAAAGAGTTCAACAACAAGACTACTTCTAGGAATTGATTTAGAACATGTTATGAACTAAATAACATGCATGAATTAGACTCAAAATTCAAAAGATAGGCTAAGAATGACAAGAATACATGAACAAATGTATCTAGAATTCAATCAACAAAATAAAAATTCAACACAAACTTAGAACATAATGTGACAATTACTATGACTAAACATAACTCTAAGACAACATGGATTAAGTGATTTACACTTAGATTTTTGTGTTTTTTTTTCTAATCAATATTTTGGAAGAAAATTTAGATCTAAGGTTCAGCACAAGAATATTATGAATGAAAAATGATAGAACCTAAAATCAACACAAAAACAAGATTCAAGAGTAGATCTACAAAATTTGAACCATAGAAATGCAAGAACAAGTGTAGATCTAAGATTTAATCGGTTTATTTTTTTTGAATCTACTCAAAACAGCACCAAATCACAAGACAATGGAGGATATACATGGAGAATAAGATGAAAAACAAGGAATTAAAGAGAATTCACCAAACAAAAAGATAGAGGAAGCAAAAGAACATCACCTAGATGAAGATGCTCTTGATACCACATGATGCAAGCTCCATTGGAGCTTGTAGGCCTAGGATCTTCTTCATCAATGGATTCCTTTGCTCCTTGGAAAATGAATGGCAGCGGAATGGAGAAGGAATAGAGAGAGGAGACGCCACTTCAAGGAGAAGATGAGTCTAGAAGAAGCTCACCACCATAGGAGGCCATGGATAAGAGCTTGGAGGAAGAAGGAGATGAATGAAGGGAGAGGGAGAGAAGAGCACGAAATTTTGTGCTCCAAATGAGCTTTGAAATCTCAAGTTTAATATTCAAATGATCAAAGTTGAAAAAAAATGCACACACATGACCTCTATTTATAGCCTAAGTGTCACACAGAATTGGAGGGAAATTCAAATTTCACTTGAATTTGAAATTGAATTTGTGGAGCCAAACTTTGGAGCCAAAATTTCACTAATTATGATTAGTGAATTTTAGTTATGGTTCAGCCCACTAATCCAAGATCAATTCCAAGATTCTCCACTAAGTGTGCTTAGGTGTCATGAGGCATGAAAAGCATGAAGGACATGCACAAAGTGTGACTATATGATGTGGCAATGGGGTGTAGTAAGCAAATGCTCACCTCCCCCTCTAAAATTTAATTGGATTGGGCTTCTACCAATTCAATTAAATTTATTTCCAACCACACACATCAAATATCCACTTAGTGCATGTGAAATTACAAAACTACCCCTAATACAAAAACTAGTCTAGGTGCCCTAAAATACAAGGGCTGAAAAATCCTATATTTCTAGGGTACCCTACCTACATTATGGAGCCCTAAATACAAGGCCCAAAAATAATGAAACCTTAATCTAATATTTACAAAGATAAGTGGGCTCGTACTTAGTCCATGGGCCCGAAATCTACCCTAAGGCTCATAAGAACCCTAGGGCCTTCTCTTGCATCTTTGGCCCATTCTACTTGGGGTCTTCTATCCAATGCCCTTGCGGGGTAGGATTGCATCAAGGATGATTGGCTTCATCGACATGTAAGGAATTTTCCATAAATATGTTCCAAATATTGTTTATTTTCTTGTAACAGTTTACTATATGAGGTTTTGACTACAACAGGCATGGAAGTTGTATGAGAGAGTCATGCACTTGTAGTGGACAAAATCTTAGACCCTAATAGCTATGATGCAGAAGAAGTGAAGAAAGTCATAGGCATTGCTTTGTTGTGTACTCAAGCATCTGCTGCAATGAGGTCAGAGTTACTTGAACATATGAGACCTTCCATGCAAGTAATTATAACACAATGATTTTTCTACCAAACACAAGGATTATTGTTGTGGAATTGAAGGATTTCTGATCTGGAATTCAAAGAACTATTTTATTAAAAGGCACAAGTCGTGCCAACAGATCACATACATATAGTAGCTTAACATATATACAACACGGAATTTGAAATTGCATGCACTTATACTTGCGTGATTTTGAACAGGAAACTATCAAAGTAGAAAATATGTAGCATCACACATTGACAAAACATCCTTAATTTTATACTCTACTAATAAATCAACAACACCACACAGTAGTCTCTACTTTGCAACATAGCTATTCTTAAACAGTTGACAATTAAACAACTGGAATCAAAAGCAATCTTTATCCATTTTATTCTGTTGCTTTATTGATTCAGTTCATCAAGACCCTTTACCACATTGATCCAATAATCATCTGGCCGATAGAACGGAAATGGAGATAGTAGCATTAGATGTACCAGGAGAGCTGCCACCTTCCTGATTCATCATATTCGTTTCAACAAACACCGGCATAGTTGGTCGAAGGTGCTCCACTAAGCTCTTGCTTTTGAGTAGAACTATTAATTCAGACATTGTTGGCCTGGCTGCAGCTGATGCTTGAGTGCATAATAAAGCAATTTCAATGATTTTCTTCGCTTCTTCTGCATCATATTCATTGGGGTCTATGTCCTTGTCCACAAGCTCCAACTGCATGCCTCTCTCATACAGTTTCCATGCCTGTTAGTGAAAATTAAATGTCTCATACTCGATCATATAGTAAAATATCATGAGAAAACAATCAGTTCCTAGTAAAATATCACGAGAAAACAATCAGTTCCTAGTTGTAGCAACTTGCTTACTCGTTGAAGAAGGTACTCGCGACCCTCGTCATCAACCTTTACATTGGTACTCTTTTGACCACTTAAGATTTCTAGGACCACAATACCATAACTGTAGGTATCGGCTTTCTCTGATAATTGACCTTGCATTGCATATTCAGGTGCTGTGTATCCCCTGACAAGTGTGTAGTCCATAGTTAATAAAACAACACTTATTACCTTGTTACATTTTTTCACACATAAGTTTTTACTAATTAATTTGTCTCTTGTTCTAAAACTTGATGCTCAAATACATGCCAAGAATTCATGTAATTGCAAGCAATTGTTTTTTTATTTTTACTTACAGTGTTCCAGCAAATTTTGTGCTGAGATGTGAACGATCCCTTGGCAAAAGCCTTGCCAACCCAAAATCTGCAATTTTGGGCTGGAGATAATCATCTAGAAGGATATTACCGGTCTTTATATCTCTATGAATGATGGACACATGGAACTCCTCATGTAGATATGCTAGTCCCCTTGCTGTGCCCAAAATTATATCATAACGTTGTTTCCAATTGAGGGAACCTTTTTTGGAACCTGCTTCCCATGTTTTTATATATACGTAAGATTGTGGAGAAGAGAAGAAAAGGCAATAAAAATTCAACATATTATTCCATTGATGGTTGAAGTGAGTTACCAAATAAGAATTTGTCAAGGCTGCTATTTGCCATATATTCATAAACTAGGATTCTCTCGGGGCCTCTGCTGCAACAACCAAGAAGTCTAACGAGATTCCGATGATGAACATTACTTATAAGCTTCACTTCACTTTCAAAATCATCCTCCATCTTGCTTGATTTCCCCAACATTAGTTTCTTCACAGCAACAACTTTTCCATTTTTCAGAGTACCCTGTATAATAGTATATATGTTTGAGGAGTGAAAGTGTTTTTCATTGTTTCACTTTAAAGTATTTTTTTAGTTTTTTTAGGGTATGTTTATTTGATTTTTAAAAAAATTATTACAATTTTTTTTAATTTATTTCATTCTTTTTAAATTTGTACAAGAAGTTGAAAAAATATGATTTTATTGTAGCAACACTCTCTTCAATGTACTCCTTCTAATTCACTCTCTTCTATTAGTTAAAATTTATCAAAAACTATAAAATTAGGAGAGAGACTCATTAAATAATAAATCAGTCAACCAAAAAATTATGATATTCAATAATTTTTAACTAATAATAGACACAGAGAATGCATGCGTGTTTTAGTTATAGAGTGTTACTACTATTTGTCATTTGATTTTGTTGTTATCAATGTAAATAGAAAAAAGTAAAATAAGATAATCGTCATTGTCTTTTGAAGATGCTTCCCATCACAATATTGAAAAATACTACATAAATTTACCTTGTATACAGCACCAAAACCTCCTTCTCCAAGTTTATTATCAGCACTGAAATTTTTTGTTGCAGCTTTCAAATCTTTATACTTGAAGCTAACTGGACCTTTCAACTCAGTTGCTCCCAATATGTCAGCTGTAAAGGAACACACGAATTTGGAGTTTGTAATAAATAAAAAATGAAAAGTGACTTTTAGATGAGCTTATTTTGTAATAAAAATAAATTATAATAAAAAAATTATTAAGAGAGCTTTATAAAAAAGAAATAACTATTCGCCACAAGATAATACTAAATAATCATGAAGGAAATTAGGAAACAATACAAAGAATTTGTTTTGAAAAACAGATGTTTGAAGAACAAATTGATTTGAACAGATCTTTTTCAAACTATTATATATATAAAGCAAGCATATTAATTACACTGAAGACTTTCCACAATTACTTACCTTTGGGAGCTCTCTTTGGTTTTGTAAACAATCTCCAGGCAAACAACACAAGGAGGAGAACAACACCTCCTACGACGCCACCTATAATGGCCCACTTCTTGCTTGAACCTCCTGCAATCGTTCAATATATCTAATTATTTATAAAAACAGAAAATGTTTTTAAAAAACTAAATATATAGCCCTAACAGTTTTTTTATTTATTTTATCAAAATACAAATTTAACAAAAGGGAATTTATTTTAATTCTACCTTCTTTTAAATAGGGTCTGATATTAATGGTTTGATTATCAGCAAAGAACGGTGTGGTGGAGAATCTCATGAAACAGCCAGCATCATATGCTGAACCATCTGTGCTGGGAAGGCAACTTTGTAAGTTGTTGTATCCAACTTGCATGCAATCCAGGCATTTCTGTGGGGAAGCAGTTTCAACACACTGTGCAATGGCATAAATATTTGCACTACCACCAGCCACCTGTGTCTTAGTAGCTGCATAGAAACCTTTAATTTTAGGTGTTGCTTTTTGTAGGTCCAGTAGTGCTTGTTGTCCAACTTCTCTAAAACCTGTGGCATTTGTGCTCTTGTTCCCACATGTTACCCCACCACCGATTTCGTTGGTCTGTTGGTAGAACCTCTCACTCTCATACCTTATCACACATTTTGAGAATATCCAGCATTAATTAGTAAAATTTAATTTATGAAAATACTTACAAAAACATCAATGCAAATTAAACAATCTAAACATACTTCTTGGGCGTGTATATTACCTGAGGAAGCAGTCATTGTAGATGAGTCTTGCGCCGTTGGCTTTTTTGCATATATCCCGGATTTGGGTGGAGGCAGTGTTGATGCAAGCAAGACAGTCATTTCTGGAGAGATAGTTTCTGCATTGAAACATAGTATATGTATTGACATCTCCTTTGGATTTCAATGATGTGCCAAAGTGCAAGCTTTGGTTCCTAATTTCTCCTCTCAGCTCTGAGATTGTCTCATTGACATTCCCAAAGAAACTACCCGGGTTGGAAGCGTTGATTGTGCTGCATCCAGAGTTTATCACACGTGTGTCGCGTGTCCCCGCAACTGCACATTCAACATTAATACTGCTCCACCATATCAAAGTTAAGGTCAGGAGCTTAATAATCTGCTGCAGTATCATCCTTTTTTATTCTTTTTTTTTTTCTTATAGTGAAGAGTGTTTTGGTATTCTTTGGTTACAAAGTGTATTGCTATATATAGCAGGAACTCTTGGACTTAGGCTTATTGACTTACCATAGACTTGACTTGGTCTTCTTTTACGAATGTCAAGGGGTATCTTTTCTAATAGATATTTTTTTTGTACTTCCAGATTTGGTGATCAAATTCTAGACTACATACTGTTAGCAAATGAGCATGGTTTTAAATTGTCATCGCAATATCAAGATATTTTGACACTCCGCAATCACATCAAAATCACAATTTAACTTTTGTAGCCATTAAAATGGTGACAAGAATTGCCAAAAAAAAAAAAGTTTTTTACTTACAGATTTCTTGACTTGGTCTTCTTTTATGTATGTGAAGGGGTATCTTTTATAATAGATTTTTTTTTTTTTACTTTCAGATTTGTTGTGTATATTACGTCGGATATTTTCAAACCATATGACAATGCTTGGAGTATAATTAACGACCAATGACTCTGGAAATTAATTATAAGGTAGTCAATTGGTTTACTTCAAGTTCAACAAGTTCATACATGTCCCAGTCCAGTACTTGTCTTGTAGCTAATCTTTGATTGTAATATTATAGATGAATGTTTTCATATAAATCATAACTATCTCTTGTAAGAAGTATACATGATATTATAATTTTTTTTAAGAAAAAAAAGACATATAACTTGCGAGTTGCACTAGTCGTCGTCGAGACAAATTCTTAAGACAGGATAGAAAAACGAAACAACTTGGAATAGTTAGTTGCGTGAGTGGACTTCTGTTTAGGGAGAAGACTCCATATATTAACAGCCCACAGTGGACCTTATAGTGGGGCAGCTACGGCTTGCCTCTTTCCATCCCCACAAAATGTCATTTCCACAGCATCACGATAGCAAGTTCAATTCATTTAAAAATTATTAACTCAACAATCATGTCATTTTCATAATATATCATTTTCAAAATTAAAAATTTATCATGTACTAAAAGCAAACAAAAATAACATTTTTTAAAAAAATAAAAATATACGGATACTAAAATAAACAAAATTAAAGATTAAGTATCAAAACTAAATCAACCCTATTTTATAAGTTAAAAAAATAATTTTATCCGTACGTATTCATGCCTGATTAAAGTGATTGTTTTCATTAAAGTTGTAAAAATTTCAGATCAATACTCAATGTAAAATATTAATTTTAATTACATATATCAATGTGCCACTATAAGAGGTGGGTATAGCTATAAAAACCATTCACATATTAAAGTAAACCTAAGCACCTTATCCGTGTTGTTGACTACACTTTCCTAGTCCACCATTACACCATTATGCACTTGTGTCATCATTAACCATCCTCCATCTCTTAGACTCATTCCTCTAAATGACTAAATAGTAAACTAAGGCAACCCCCAACCAAATTAATGTGCTAAATTAAAAAGAAAAAAAAAATCTTGTTTGTTGTGTCTCCCTTATCAGATACTATATATCTCGGACAAAGCTAAAAGATAGGATGCTGAAACTTAAGGTAGCTACTGGCCTTAACCTTGATATGGTGGTGCACTAATATTGATCAAAATGTATATTTGGCAGTTTAGTAGATACGCTTGATCGTGGAGATGGAAGTATATTCCAAAACTGTTTAAATTATGTTTGGCAGTGTGCCACTATAAGAGGTGGGTACCTACGGAAATCATTCACATATTAAAGTAAATGCCAAACTTTCTAAGGACCTAACCCGTCGCGTGTTGTTGACTACACTTTCCAAGTCCACCATATGCACTAGGGTGTCATCATTAACCATCCTCAATCTCTTAGACTCATTCCTCTCAACAACATGCAAAGTACTCTTAAGTTTTTTGATGAGTTTTTTTTTATTTTTTATCAGAAGATTCAGAAGTTTTAATGAGTATAATTATAATTAAAATAAATCTCTTGATGATCATATAGCTGAGGCCATGAGGGCCAAGACTTCATAAGGAATTATTATAAAAAAAATAAATTATGATTTAACAATAAAGATAAATTATCAAGTGTTCAGATAATTTTTATTTAAGAAAAATGCAATTATATTATTAATATATACAGACGTCGGGGATCTATATTAACAATAAAATAATATACTAACATGTATTAATAATATATTTTAATATTTTATACTATAAAATTATTTATATTGTGTAATATATGATACTATTGGTATAATGTTATAAAAGATCAATTAGGTCTATAATTGTTTTAAAAAAGTTCAATTAGGTCTCTCAGTAATTAAAAAGTTCAATCAAATTCTTTAATTGATTGAGTTTCTGAATTGTTAAAAAGTTCAATCAAATTCTTTAATTGATTGAGTTCTTGAATTGTTATAAAGTTCAATCAAAATTTCTATATCTCATTATAAAAAAAGACATGATTGTAGTGTTTTAATTTAAATAATTTAAGGATCAAATTAAAATTTTAAATGACTGAGGAACATAATTGAATTTTTTAAATAATTAAAAGACCTGATTGAACTTTCTAATAATTAAGAGACCTAATTGAAGTTTTAATTATAATTGAGGGATCAATTGTATAATTGAAATTAAAATTTAAGTTTTTGTTCCGTGTATAGTAAATGGTGCTATAATATTTTCGTAATTAATATAACTTTAAAACATCCATTGTTGATAAATCAATGTAGAAAAACATCTACATCAGTTCTTGGTTTGAACCAATGTTGATCTAGTATTCTAACATTGATTCAAATTTGAACCAATGGTTAAATTGCATTCTAATTTTGGTTCATATTAAAACCAATGTTGAACATTTTTTTTCTTATACTTATATTCAATGACTTTGTGACCATGTACCGAAGTTGGTGTTGTGTGTTGCTCATCCTTGCCATGCTGATCTATGACAGTAAGTGATTTTTTTAACTTACTTCTTCGGCTCTAATTTCATCCATTTTATGTGATTGAGATTTCTATTGTTGAAATTCAGTGTGATTGGATCTATTTTGATGTTCTTTATGTCTAAATTTTGTTTATTTTAAGACTTAATTGGTGTTGTTAAAATGTGAGTTGCTTGAGATATTGATTTTTGAATTAAAAACCTTGATGTTTAATGCTTCCAAGCAGTTTAGGTTGGTTTCTATTTACGAATGATATATTGCTTCCAAACTTGAGTATGTGATTGCTCTGTAAATTTTATGTTATGTTGGTCAAGTATAATGTGATTTAGGTATGAGAAGTTAAACATACCTAAATCACATTATAATTGACCAACGTAACATAAAATTTACAGAGCAATCACATACTCAAGTTTGGAAGCAATATATCATTCGTAAATAGAAACCAACCTAAACTGCTTGGAAGCATTAAACATTAAGGTTTTTAATATTCAAGGCACAAATAAGGCACCAAACCATATGCAACAAGAAAACTTACTAAGAGTCCAAAAACAAATTTTGGGTCTGCCATTTTTAAATCAACTTAATACAAAGTAAATTTCATATCAAAATAACAAAATTATAATCAGGAAGTAAATTCCATTAAATGATAAAAATTAAGTTTAATTTTTAAATTGTAATAATAATTATTATCTAATAATTTTATTTTAAACTACAAGAATGTTATAGTTTTAATATTTTATAAGACAATTGTGTTTTAAATTCTAGTAATTTAGCGAAACTGAATCAATTTTATTCAATTAAAAGCATATACTAACCATATATTAAATCAGTTTTTTAAACATTCTCATCTTATAAAAGCATATACTAAACCAACTAGCACAAAATGAGGTAAAAGCATATACTAAATCAATTTTATTCACACTACCCATATATTAAATCAGTTTTTTAAACGAAACTGAATTTTATATCCACACACAACATCCTATAACCCAATCATATTTTTCACTATTAACTCATTTATTGACTTTACTTAATTTCTTCAAAAACTTTTTAGTGAATTAAAATACCATTATTCAAAACCTGCAACCTTTGTACCAATTGTTCAACGAGGAAAAAAAAAAGAATAAATCAATACAAAGGAGCCAACAACCAACACACTTCTCATGTCCTCATCCTATAGTGAATCAACAAACTCTGTAGGAGTTCTCATGCACCCTCACATCATATCATCTCTTCATTATACTCACATCATCTATAAGTATTTCTATTAACCCATGTGGTAATATTTCAAATTTCAATAAACCTTTAAGGCCTTGGTCAGAAACAATCTTAACAGGAAACAATAAAAGGAGTAACATATCTTGACAAAATGATACTAGTAAAAGTCTTAAGGAGAATTCTAAATCAGTAAATTACAATGAAATTATACCTTAACAAGGGGGAAACAATAACTAGTTCAATTCTTTTGGAAAGACCATTGGCCTTAACATGTTCTCTCATATTATCAACGTGCCATAGAGACACAAATATCCCTATTACTGAGGAAGAATGAGGGAAGTTAAAATAAGTTGATTCAAACACTAAATTTCTATTTTTGGTAGCTGTAATATTCAGGACTTTTTTGTGTCCTTTAAAAATACTATTTTCTAGTTCTATAAACCAAAAAAATTGTGCCTAACAGAGTACTTTCTGAAAACTATTTTCAAAAAGAATAATCTCCTTTCTAGTTTTTAAAATAAAAACATTAGAACATTTCTATGCTATTTTGGTTTTCTAGTTTCAATTTTATATTGTTCATGTTTTTGTAGTAGTGTTCACAGACAAAAACAATTAAAATAGTACATGCTCGTTAAGAACAATTACAGGTACATGGCTTTTGAATATTTTTTTGGTCACTAAAATAATTACTAATAAGAGAGAGCACTAACCAGGGCACCCTATTATTTGGAGGGAGCTTCCCTAAACGTTGTGCCTCTAGGAAGATAAGGGACTTGGTCAAAGCCTCCTTGTAATTAAAGAAATATAGATACAAGAGAATTAGAAAAAGTAAATTCACCTTTTTGCACTCCAAGAATGAATTAATTGCTGAAATGCCATATTTATCCATAGATTCATGAATTGATTCTAGCTATTCAGTGTTAGTCGTTATTTACGACTAACTTTTATATTTAATAGTCGCATGAAATTAGCATCTTTCCCTCAATTTATGATTCTTTTTGTAGGAATTGCACATATTTTCATGTTTAGTTTGATTTTTCTCAGTAGATACTCCCAATTTTGTGAATTAATGTGAACTAACTTCAGTTCCAGGCTAAAAGAAGAAGGAGGTTCAAGCAGCTGGTGTCTCGCTCAGTGATGTGCCACCATTTTCTTCTATTTTCTAAACCCTTTTTGCACCATTTTAATTATTGATTGGTATTAATTGACAATTAATTAGATAGTTTTATTATTTGGACTCATTTAGCTAATTTGATGTTTTTAATCTAATTTCAGGAATTAATGAAACATTGGGCTTAATCCGGATTTTGGTTGTGGACTTGAAGAGGGCAAATAAAGCAGCGCTTACCTTAGTTAATTTCTAATTAGGAAATTTCGCAATTTTATTTTATGTTGTTCAGTGTTTATTTCGTTTTGGGCCAGAGTATTGTAATAGGGCCCAGTGACTTTGAGTGACTCTTTTTAAATAGCTGCCTTGGGATTCGTGAGGGCATTCTATTTCTGTGATGCTATTCATTATTCAGAGCTTTGTTTTAGGGTTTTCGTTTTTCTGTTTGGATGCTTCTGAGTTCGTAATGCAATTTTACGTTTTCTGCTTCTAATTACAATTTCGTTCTTGCTTCTTCTTCTACTCTCATTTACGTTTCCGTTCATTTACGTTTCCGTTCATTTACATTCTTGTTCATTTACGTTTCTGCTTCATGCTTCATTTGCATTTTCTGTTTAAATCCATGGAAGGCTAGATTTTCTGGTGTTGTTTCCTTTTGAGGACGAAGCCCAACTCTCTTTGAGGTTTCGTTTGTAATGTGGTTTCCTGGCAGTTTTCCCTTCACCAGTTATCCCAATTTCGTGAATATTAATCAGTGCACGCTTCGTGTTCGATTAATTGCCTCTGAGCCTAATTTGCGTTCATGCTTAATGGACGAAGGGCTAACTGGTGTATGTGGTGCCTAATCACGTATTGAAAACCCTAAGTTGATTTTCGCTTAGTAAATTGAAATAGGGTTGGATTAAGTGGTTGACTGTTAGGGACGAATTCTCCATAACCCAGGATAAGAGAGTGGCTTCTGAATCAGAGGAAACAACCCGTTTTTAATATTAGTAGTTTCGTATTCCATTTTATTTGTTCTGCTCTTTAATTACCAAACAACCAACCCCCCCCCCCCATCGTTACTGTTACTGCAAGTATATTATGAACATTTGGCTTGTCACTGCTCGTTGGGAAACGACCTAGGATCACTTCCTAGTTACTGCATTTTCATGTTTATTTGATTCGGGTACGGCCTCGATCACTCAGCGAGCCATATGCGCTTAGCGAGTGACATCCGCTAAGTGAGACACTCAGCTCGCTTAGTGTGATGAGAAACCCTAGAAGAGGATCAGCCATAGATGTGCTCGCCCAGCATGCCGCAAGCTTGCCCAGCGAGTTGTTTGTCTCTTCTTGCGCTCAGCGCGCCCAGCTCGCTAAGCCAAAATTTACTAACTCGCGCTTAGCGAGTCAATCTCGCTAAGCGAGCCTTTAGAATCTGAAACGTCAAGGAACCTTTGAAACACTGAAGTTGATGTAGAATAAAGAGAGGAGTCAAAAAATAGAGCAAGAGAAGAAGTTAGAGCGACAAACCACCAGCCTCCAAGAGAGTTTAGGTTAGAGGGGTGAGATTAAGGTTTTAGAGGTTGAAGGAAACATCCTCAACCATTCTCAACCATTTTCTTCCCTAAAAATTTGTACTTTGTGCTGAAAAGTTCATTGCTTGTAATGGAAGGCTAAATCTCTTGTTGAGGAGTTCTGCTGAACCTTTGATGTAATACTCTTTCACTATCTATTTAATGATGTTCTTATGTGTTCATTGCTTCTATCTATGCTTATTTTTACATGCTTGTGGCTTGATCACCCATTTTTATGTATAGTTAGGATTTTTAGCATTGGGAAGTGTTTTAAAGCTTTAGAACTTGATAGAGCAAGCTAGAAAACTGTATGTCTAGGAATGAAGTGCAATGATTTAGTCTTTATTATGCTGTAATCTTAATGCAACTCATTTAAACTAAGTTTTTTTAGGGATCAAGGACAAGATTTAAATAGAGTTAGGCACATTCACTCGAGGGATCTTGGTTTGGGTAAATTTTCAGCATAAGAACACTAAAACAACGTTAAATAGAGAAAAACCTTTAGCAACATTAAAGTAAGTTCAGTAGAATGACCAACGCTTTTTACTTGACTGTTTTTACATCTCAACTTCTAGACATTTTAGTTTGTAGTTAATTAGATTTTATAAAAACCCCATTTAATATTTACTTGCTTTAAACAAATGTTTGCTCATTGAACATATATTCTCTGAATGAAACAAGTTCCCTGTGATTCGATTCTCGGTTCTTATCGTTTTATATTACTTGTGTGACTCAGTACACTTGCTGATTAGCATTGCAGAAGAGCGAACATTCAGCAAGACTACAACATGCTTTCTTCTCATCCTCTTGGGAAATTGCAGCAGCTGAGGTTGCAACTGGTCCTCCAAGCAATAGAACTGACAAATATAAACACTAGATTGTTAAAGGCTACATCAGATCAAAGTGACAATGTCTACTTAAAAACAATTCTAATACAAAGAGAAATGAAGATAAAGACTTAAAATTTCATTATGAATAATTCTAGAATTTATGGATTTTTCTAATTCAGTAAAGTTTTGAAATTTTCAAAAATAAAATAGTTATGATTGAGCAGTTATGAAACTCCATGTTTTGATTCTAAAATTTCTAAAAGTATCCAAAACTGCACGTTTTCAGAAACCTGCCATTCAAGATTCTTTGCAATTATGCCTCTTATATATGAAAAATAGTAACTTAAATTTTGAGGATCATTTCATCCATTTTCGGTTTGTTCTGAAGTAGAAGAACCTTAACTTATTTATAAATTATGTTGAAAATTGTATTTGTTTATAATACTTAATTTGTTAATTATGTTATGTTGAATTATTAAAGAAGTGTTTCCATTGCCAATATTTATACGCTTTGCAATCCTTATTTTTATGCTCCTAAAATGCTTTGTCCTTTTGCCACCTCCTTTCATTAGTAAAAAATATATGAAACTAAAAGCAAAGTCAAAGTCAAATTATAAAATTTCATTAATTAAAAACTATAGTATTAAAAGTGAAAATCAAAAAACAAGATTCTCCACCAATTGTATATATGTTGAAAATCATAAAGTACAAAAACTATTATATTGACAATGTCTAAGCCCTCCCTTGACTTTGGAAAGCCTTAATGAAGACATTGAAGGGCATTGATGATTTCGGCTAACAAGTCAATCAAGCATGTTCCCGTATTTCTTATTTTCTTGGAGAGCAATAAAACTTTCAATGAAGAGCATCTTAAAAACCAACTCAGTGAATACGAAAAAAATAGACTTTACAAAAACATATGACATGCCGAACAAGAAAGCTAGAAGTAAAAACTGTAGGATCAAGTGGCCTCGGAATAATTAAGAAGGGTGGTTGAATTAATTATTAGTGAATCTTTACTAATTAAAAATCTATCCTTCTTAATGTTACTAAATTCAATTAGGCTTTTACTATAATATTAAGAAAGTAAAGAACAGAAATAGAAACTTAACCAAAAGTAAAAGCGATAATTAAAGTGCACAGCGGAAAATAAAGAGTGTAGAGAAGAAGAAGACAAATACAAGAGTTTTATACTGGTTCGGCAACAAACCGTGCCTACATCCAGTCCCCAAGCGACCTGCGGTCTTTGAGATTTCTTTTCAACCTTGTAAAAGCCTTTACAAGGAAAGATCCACAAGCATCCCTTGTTCTCTTTGAACAACCTGGTGGATGTACCCTCTACTAGAACTGATCCACAAGAGATGTACCCTCTCTTGTTCTCAGTTACAACAACCCAAGTAGATGTACCCTCTACTTGTACCACAAAGGATGTACCCTCCAATGTGTTAAGACAAAGTTATCAGGCGGTTAGTCCTTTGAAATCTTTTATATAAGGGAAAGGAAAGAATCAAAAGAATTCTCAGACTGTGTCATTTTGAATTCTTTGACAAGGGAGAAGGGAGACACAAAAGAATTCAAGCGATTAGTCCTTCGTTCTTTTGGAAAAGGGAGAAGAGAGACACAAAAAGAATTCAGGCAGTTAGTCCTTGGCGAATTCTTTTTGGCAAAGGAAGAAGAGAATAAAAGATATCGCACACTTCTGTTTTCAAGGTTTGGAAAACCAGAAAATTTTAGAAAGCTTTTGCAAAGGAGGAAGAAGAAGAAGAAGAAGAAGATGTTCAAAGAGATTCAAAGGTTGTAAAGAGTATGTGGAAAAGTTGTTTGTAAAGGTTGTAAGTTAGTTGCAAATGCAAATCAAGGTCTTGCTTCTATAGACTCTTCAAGTCTGGTCAAGAAAACTATTGGAAGAGTTATGACCTTGAGAAAACCTGAAAACCATTGGAAGAGTTACATCTTTTAATTTTTGTTCAAAACTTGTCACTGGTAATCGATTACCAAATCTTTGTAATCGATTACACAAAGCTTTTTATGAAAGGATGTGACTCTTCACAATTGAATTTGAATTCCAACGTTCAGATGCACTGGTAATCGATTACCAATATCTTGTAATCGATTACACCATTTTGAAATCAATTGGAACGTTGCAAATTCAGTTAAAAACTTTTGAAATCAAACTTTGCCACTGGTAATCGATTACAGGATACTGGTATTCGATTACCAGAGAGTAAAAACTCTGGTAACTTAGAAAATTTTGTGAAAACACTTTTGAAAAACAAAACTGTGCTATGTTGTTTTTTGAAAAATCTTTTCAATACTTCCCTTGTTAAGTCTTCTTGATTTCTTCTCTTGGAACTTGAATTCATCTTTTCTTGAATCTTGAAATCAAACTTCTCTTGATTCTTGAATTTGTTCTTGATTTAATCTGGAAATCATTCTTTGGGCTTTTTGTCAACATCTTTGTCATTATCAAAACTTCTTGAATCAACTTGATTCATCATCATGAAGCTTACTTCTACAAAAACAAAGAGTAAAAAAAAAGTGGTGATGCAAACATTTTGGCAGAATAATGACCCACCTACCAGTTGGTACATTTGAAGCCACATTTGATAGGATGAGTATAACTAGAGCAAGTATTTCTACTCCACTGGCTTGATTTACTATATACCAAAGGAATTTAGCTTGTGAATGTACTAGTTACTACTATAATCAACATCAAGTTGGAGATGCATGAGAATAACTTACCCCACCAGGTCAGCTACATGTACAAATCTCAACCACTAAGCAATTAGCTATTCTTTTCTCCCTTCTGGCCCTTCTCGGATACACTTAGAAAATAACAGGCTTATTTGGGCCTGAAAAGTAGCAATTTATAGCACTTTAAAGCAATTTATAGCAATTCATATGAACAATATTTGATGGAATGAACATATATATATATATATATATATATATATATATATATATATATATAAAGGCTGAAAGTATCAATTTAAAGCAGAAAAATAGAATTTTAATGAGCTGGGGGAATCCATTCTTAAATTGAAGCCATGAAAAGAGCAGAAAGCTACAACAAATAGATGCTATAATTGGCAATGGTATTGAAGCAAGAATTGCTCCAAATTTTCCTGACAGAGAAGAACAAACCTTAAGGCTTAAGTAAAAATAAAATAAAATCAGCAGAACAAAATAACAAAACTTAAGCTAGATAAGTTTGATTTTTCATCACTCAGGAAATTTTTAAATTGAAGGAGAGTGGAATGAAATGACATTAACTGGCACTCTGGCAGTGCTTAGACTGTTTAATAAGAGGTATATTTTTCTTTTCATCAAAATACCTCTATTTTTCTTTCCCCTATTTGGGAGGTATAGAAAGAAATTATCATTTGTTAATTTTCTTACCATTCAATTCACTTCTTAAATAATGAAATTTAAGCTCTTTTCCATTCCATCACAAAATATTCAAACAGTGTTATGATATCCATTTCATTATGTTGGATCAAGTGACATCGGAATAATTAAGAAGGGGAGGGGGGTTGAATTAATTATGAAAGTGTCTTGACTAATTAAAAATTTATCCTTCTTAATATTACTAGATTCAATTAGGCTTTACTAATGAGCTATGAGAAAGTAAAGAACAGAAACAATAACTTAGACAAAAGTAAAGTGGAAATAAAAAGTACACAGTGGAAAAGTAAAGAGTGTAGGGAAGAAGAAAACAAACACAAGATTTATACTGGTTCGGCCACAACTTGTGCCTACGTCCAGTCCCCAAGCAACCCACAGTTCTTGAGATTTCCAATAACCTTATAAAATCCTTTACAAGCAAAGATCCACAAGGGATGTACCCTCCCTTGTTCTCTTTGAACAACCAAGTGGATGTACGCTCCACTTGAGCTGATCCACAAGAGATGTACCCTCTCTTGTTCTCAGTATTACAACCCAAGTAGATGTACGCTTTACTTGTACCACAAAGGATGTACCCTCCAATGTGTTAAGACAAAGAATTCTTAGGCGGTTAGTTCCTTGAATCTTTGTAAGGGGAAACAAAAGATATCTCAGGCGGTTAGTCCTTTGAAATCTTTTGGCAAGAGGGACAAGGAATGAAGAAGAAGAATAGCACAAGTTTTTGGCCAATGAACTTTTCTTGAATAAAGAAAGTATTGAACAAAAACTCTTAGAAGAATGCTTTGAATGAATGAAAGAAATCTTTTAGAATGAAAGGAATCAGTCTCTTCTAAAATTCGTGCCATGGTCACATATTTATAGTCATTTGATAACTCAAGTTAAAATTTTATGACTCTTGGCAATTTCTTCAAAACTAGTCACTTTTAAAAGTTGCGACTCTTTTGAAAACTAGTCACTTTAAAAGTTGTGACTCTTTTGAAAACTAGTCACTTTAAAGGTTGTGACTTTTGAAAAAATCTTCAGAAACAAGTCACTTTAAGAATTGTGACTTTTGGTAATTTATTTTTCAAAATAAGTCACTGGTAATCGATTAGCATTATAGTGTAATCGATTACACATCAGCAGATGTGACTCTTCATGTTTAAATTTAAAAAACAAAACGTTTATAATCACTGGTAATCGATTACAAGCATTGTGTAATCGATTACACAAGTTTGAAATGATTTGAAAATATTTTATCACAAGTTGTGACTCTTGAAATTTGAAATTTAACATTTTAAAACATTGGTAATCGATTACATGATTATGGTAATCGATTACAGTTTTATAAATTAGTTTGAAAAGAATGTTGACTACTGGTAATCGATTACTGCCTTATGGTAATCGATTACCAAAGAGTAAAACTCTTTGGTAAAATATTTTTCTTTTTGAAATATTCTCTTGATCAAAATTGTGCTATTCAATATTTTGAAAAACTCTTTAATACTTATCTTAATTGAGTCTTCTCTTGATTCTTTTACTTGAATCTTGATTCTTGATTGAATGAGTCTTGATTAAATGACTCTTTAATTCTTGAAACTTGCTTTGATTGAACGACTCTTTGATTCTTAGAACTTGATTGACTCTTGATTCTAGACTTGAGTCTTTGGCATCATCAAAATAATCTTGGAAAGCATTTCTTCCACACATTATATTCCACATTTTGTTAGATATCCAAAATAAAGCCTTAAGAATGAACAAATTTTGCAATACACATATGAAGTATGACACATATTTCGCTTTCACCAATACGTGTGAGTGTAAATTTGAAGAAATCATTGCAAGACCTTATATAGAGAAGAAAAGCATGAATCCAGCTGATATTTGAATGACTCTTCGACTTCCTACTTGTGTTAAACCCAAGAGTCCTGCATTTTCACTTAATATCAAGGAAATACAAGAAAAGATAGAAAATTAGATAATGTCTTTAATATTAATTTTAGAAGTGAAGCTCTCCTTGGGTACCTCATATATGTTTTGACGAAAGAAGTTGCAACCTAGAATTAGTGTATGAACTTGCACATGCTTGAAAGCAATGTTGCTTCCTTTGTTCACATGAAAAATGGGCATAATAAAGATAGTATTAAATACCTGAACCAACCCCTTGGTTTCTGGGCTTAGGGGTTTTTGAGGATGTGTTTGTTTGAGGCATCTTGGACACAACCAACTTTTTAGTGGTAATCGGAACGCTAAGGGGACTTTCTCCAGTGTCGGAGTTGTTCAAGGCCAACTTGGTGGTCATCTCCATGACCTTTGTCACCTTCTCCAACGAATAGGCATCAAATACCAACATTTTTCCAGCATAGAATATTTTCAAAAAAAAACTTTAAATTAGGATAAGACACCCTTTATATGAAGAGAAATCATCAATTGCAACCAGGATTTATAATGAAATCCACATATAGTCTGCCAATAAAGATAAAAAATCAGAAATCGAACATTCCCTAAATTATTCCACAAAAAAAATCACCTTTTTCTACTTTTTTGCTTAGACTTTTAAAAAAATAACAATAAAAAATACAGTAACATACCTAGACATCTTAATGCAGGGGTTTTCCACAAGCTGGGGAAGAAGTTACATGGCAGAAGCGCTTAACTTTAAGGCCTCTTGCAAGCTTCCTAACAAATCCTTGGTACCTGATGGAATTTCCAAATCCAAACAAACAACACCCCCATCTTAAACTTGCTACTTGCAAATCAAATGATAATATTAATCCCTTTCCTAGTTATTCCAAGGGACTCAATAAGGTTAAAACAAATATGGCAATTAAGAGGCAATTATATACGCCAGATTCACTACATGATTTTTCCCCTAGCTTCAGTGATAACACCAACATCAACATAATAAACCCTTCTTTAGATGGTCACATACTTGAATTTCTTCAAGAAATCAAACATCAAACAATAAACAGTCAACTGATCCTGTATTAAAACTATGACTGGGATAATCAATAGCAAAAGTATCACCAGCAATCAAAGTGTGTGTTTCCCAATGGATAAGAGTCGTCATCATCGTCATTAAAGTCGATGATGGTGTCTTCTCATTGGCATAAGTGGCACGTTCACCGGTGTGGAATGACCGAACTCGAGGGAGGAAGAGGGAGTCTGCAACAACAGGGCTTCAGCAACGTCGGAATGAGGCGCGTGGCGAAGGAGGAGGAGGAGGAGGACGAGGAGAGTGAGATGGAGACAGAGATAGGAACCGAGGGTTTATGGTGGAAGAAGTGTGAGCCATTCGGGGAGGCATGGTCGTTCTCCGGCAGTGCAGTGGGGATGCTAAACGAATCATCAGAGAGACCAGTCACAAAGGTTTTATGGTGGTGGCAGGGAAAGTGAAATGAGGAAGGAGGAGAAAGGAGAAGAAAAGAGTGAGTGAACTAGGGTTTATGGAAAAGAGTATTTAAAAACACTCAATTCTAAGACAGTTTTTAGAAAACTATCTTAGAATGACAACCTTCTAAGACTTGTATGACGGTTTTCACAAAACTGTCGTGGTAAAAAACTTTGTATTTACAAAATTGCCACCGCCTGACTTTCTAAGATAGCTTTCAAGAACACTTAGAAAGTGCGTCATAAAAAACTACTTTTGTAGTAGTGACTTTTGAAAATGGCTTAGCGATCAAGACACTAGTGCAAACTATACATCATTTTTGGTCTCCAAATCAGTCTAGATCTGGGCATGAATATAAAAGTAATTTTCACTTTGTGACAGATTTAGCAATCGATCCTTCTACAATTATCCTAACCGGTCGCTAATCCCCATTTATGAACATATTTGACTTTGGTCGCTAAATTTGGTGGCTATTTGTGATTTTTCTTGTAGTGATTGCATGCCATGTAGACATCACATGTTGGTCTTGTGGTAGAGGGGGTGGTTGAATGGATTCAACATTTATAATGCATTAAGTGATTAAATGATGTTGGTGACATGAAAAGTCATATGGATGTCTACACTTTAACCAAGCGTTGGCTTCTTTCCTATATTTAATTGTCACTAACACCATTTCATGTAACTTAATGTGTTATTATCTTTGATTCCATTATCATCGGTCGTCCTTTTGACACTTACACCAAGGCAAACTTGTGTTGGCTAAACGGCACACTGTGAACATGTTGAGCATGATAGGCCAAAAATTTGATTTTGGGAACTTTTAGAGTTAAGATTGATTTTCTTAGGTGTTGAATATAATTTAGGGCCTTTTGCACATTGCAATGTTGTTTTCATCTATCTTCATAGCTCTTTCTCGATTTTTGAAGCTTGATCTAGTTTTTTGAATGAGTTCATCATAGACAAGTTGAAAATATGTAGTCCATAAACGATATGCAACCAAAAAATATTATCGATCAAGGATAAACTTAGTCATTTTTTCTTAGTAAATTTTTTTGTTGCATATCATTTAGCGCCTTGCTTATTTCCACCTTTTACATGATAAATTCATTATTATCTTTTTAGTAACTTGATCCACCTTCAAAAGCCAGCCTATGAAGAGCTATAAGAATAGATTAAACCCTTTAACATCCACACTTTGTCACCATTTGATTTTAACCTTGCAATGGAAAAGTATGTTATTTCTCTTGCTGCTTCTTATGAATAGTTTTGATTGTGATAAATAGATGGCAAGGTCATGTATGAAATCAATTACTGGGATTGAACGTTTGGAGAGAGAGAACTACACTACATGTTTTTTTTTTTTGGGGGGGCTGTCATTTGTAAGTTTGTTATTTTATAAGTTTTGTGCTTGGATGAATTTTGATCATTTGTATGCACTATTTGTACACATGGAGACTCTCATATTATTTTTTTTCATAATAATGGAATTGTTTATTTGGCCTTGAAGAAGGTAAAACTTTTAACAAAAATGATGGAATTATTTTATATAAAAAAACATATTCTACATCAATTTTAACAAAAATCATTGTAGAAGGTAAAATTTTTAACATCTATTTTGTGAATAATGGATGTAGAATGTGGCTCGACTCATGTAGACGTCTCATTTCTTACATTGGGTTTAATAAGAATTGATGTTGAATTTTGGGATTTTACATGAATTTGGAATGGATGTTCAATACATCTACATTTAATATCGTGTTAACAACATCAATTCTATAACATATGTAGTATGCATTTCACTATCGATATAAAATGATTTCATTGATGTAGCAACGGTTAGACAAAGACCGTACAATATAAAGAAAATAATATCCAAGTAATTAAAGCATGCGGCCACATAGTAAGATATTTTATTAATGGATATAATTTCTAATCTTAGATAATTCAATCACCGAATTGAAATCTATCAAAGCATCTCCAATGTGAATGCTCACATAAGTTATTTAACTTAATGTTGCTTAATCTCTTTTCTCACTAGAGTAAATGATGTGGCATTGCTTAACAAATTTATACCATAAATAAAATATTTTTTAAGTATTATAGGACGTACAAAATTAAATTAATCATTCAGTTTAACAACCTTAACATGGGAGTGAATTTCATATACAGTGTTTAAGTCTATGTAAAATTGTATGGTCCCACAAAATTATTATAAGAAATCCATCTAAACAATTATGTATTATAGATGCTCTTACAACTAGTATCTTGCATTGGGATGCTATGGTTATTTTTGTCTATAAATAACATTTCAAAATAAATAATTTTCATTCACAAAAAAATTAAAAATTTTAAAGGAAATAATGATATAATTAATATATAATCATCTCTCTTTTAAATTTAGACAATAATATTTTAGATTTTGGTCAATCTAACTTATCTTTTTTTAAGGAGTCAATCTAAATTTTCTTACTAGTATTGTTTTTAATTTTCTAAATTAATTAAAAATACTTTAAATTATATCTACACAGGGACAGATCCAAGGGGAGCAAAGACCTCCCTCCCTTAGAATCTTTTGTGTATATATGAGAAAAAAAAAGAAAATTTAAAATTTTAAAAAATATTAATAAATAAAAATATCAAAATAGGTTTTGAGTTGATATTTACTTAATTTTTTATATTCGTAGATTATATCTCTAATTTTATTCATAAATTAATAAAAAATATTTTTCAAACTTATTATTTATTAAATAAATGTTTTTAGAAATTAAATATTTAAATATTATGTAGAAAAAAATTCCGACCCCCTTATATACATTTCTGGATATATCTGCAGATTAAAATTAAATAAGAAAATTTATAAAAAGAAAACAATGCATTGAGAATTAAAAAAATCAATTGAATTAAATAAGTTAAAGTAAAAAAATATTAATGGTCGTTGCCTAAATTATGTTATGTGTAAGCAAAAGATATTACAGAAATTAAACTTGCAGTAAAAAAAAAAAAAAGAAACCAAAGGCAAATAGTAGTAATTATGTAAACATAGCTTTAGAGGTTCATAACTTACCTCCAAGGAATCTACCCAAAGGTGGCACCATCGATCGCACCAACCGCCTAACACCCAAGTTTCCTAATATGACAAACAGAATGAATGTGGGTCTGATAAACAACAAAGAAAACATTTAATAACATTCATTGACAAAATTGTTTTTATTTTTTACAGAACAATTTTTTTGTTTTGAAAATTACAGAACAAAATACTGAATATATGAACAGTCGAAAAGGAATTTACCTTAAAAAAACAATTGAAAAAGAAGAGTATAGTAAACTTTATCTTCAATAAAAAATAAATAAAATTTGAAAAGAAATTCTGCAATAATAGATTACGCTTAGTGCTATGAGTGATGGGTAGCAGTAGCAGCTTGTCCGTGAGTTTACTGTTGACTACGCCTGTCATTGGTGCACGATGATTCGATGTCATCATAATTAAATCTTTAGTGACAATTGAAAGTTTGAAACCAGACATTTGTTTGGTAGTTAGTCAAATATTGAAATAATTGTATATTTTTGTCTTCTGACATTTATTTTTTTGGTGGAAAAAAATTGAGAAATTTTAGTCCATCCATGATTTTGGTTTCACATTTTATTATATATTTTATTCCTTGATTTTTAAAATGGAGGAATTTTAGTTTTTTGGTAACTTATCATTTATTACCTTTTCCTGGTATGTTTAGATGTTTAAGATTGATTCTTATATATTAAGAAATATTTATGTGAACTAACTGATAATTTTGTCATATAATAATAACTTATTATATATAATAAAATTATTAATATTTATAGTAATTTTTTTAAGTGTCATATTAATTATATGATTTACATTATCAAAAGAGTGTTGATGGAATAGATTACTTGATCTCTTTGGTGTCATACACAGTTTCATCATTGTTTAACACTTATTTTTATATCCTTAATTTAATTTTTTAATTATTTTAATTTTTTTACACCATTATCTTTTTTCTCTCTCACATCACAATTTTAATTACTTTTCATTTTTCGTTCAAAAAATTAATTACATATACTCTTAAATGATCATTTAATTTACCCTTTTCTCTCTCTAAATTTATGCAATTTATGTCATTCATTTAAATTAATTATAAATGTATATAATTTTCAATACCATTATTTATAAATTTTACGTTGCTTTTTATTTGACGGGAAATGATTTATGACATTTCATTCATGATAAGAAAATTAATACAAGCATGAGAAGAAAGAACATGATTGTTAGCATACCGTGTTGACATCCTTGCTAATGAATGAGTATTGAGTGACATAATTTGTTTATCTCCTTACAAATTTCACCCTGAGTTGTTTAAGTTAAAATCAACAAATACTTTGAATAAAGATAACTTAATTCTTCCTAAATGAGATTAAATTCAAGACTCCCACTCAAGCATGAAAAGATTCTCACTTAAAGAATTATTCTCATCATCCGATACATATATACATATATTTTGGGCTTGCAAATATTATAACTTTCTCTCCGGAGAATGCGCATGAGACGTACCATATACGAAAGAAGCGAAAACTAGTTGCTATTTTTATTATTATGTGGTTGAAGCCTTGAAGGAATTTATTTCTCTTGAATTCACTTACAGCCAATGGCGTGGGTGTATGGTTGACGATTTATCATGTATTGTTGACGATTTAGATATGGTTAAAATAAATCTTTAATAAAATAATAATTTTATTTTTATCATTGATATTTTTTTAGTATTTGATAAATTAATAAATTTTGTATTTATTTATTGTTAATTTTTTATTTGTTATTATTTTTTTAAAAAAATTAATAATAAATAATTTTTTATAATCAGGAAGTAATGAATTTCATTAATTTATTAGGAACTAAAAAAGTAACACGAACTAAAATAAAATTTTATTTTATAAAAAAAAAAGACACAAAGAAAAATTTATTAATGAATAAATCTAAAATTCAAATATTTGTTAGAAATCATGAGGATAGTTTAGCCTTTAGATATATATTAATATTATACAAAAATAAAAACGATTAAACTCCTTCTTTCTTATACATAGCTAACACAAACAGTCCTCCTCCATGTCTCAGACTTTAAAACTTGGGTGTTAATTATCTTAGTCCATCCACACATGAACATCATTAACAACTATACTTTTTTCTTTGAGGCTTATATCAAATCCATCTTTTGAACCTTTATATATATATACCGAATTAGTTTGAGAATCACAAGAATAATAGAATGCAACCCAAGTTCGTCGCCTTAACCTTTTTGGTGTTGTGGTCACGGTGGAGCTTTGAGGGTGCAGTAGGAGACCCTCAACTCTTTTTACTAGTATCAGAGTGTAGTGGATTCGGGGTACCCAACTTGTCCAACTTCTACCAAAATCTAAACGCAAGTTTTGCAGACCTGAGAGCACAGGTGAGCAACAATAGCAAGCACTTTGCCACGGCTCAATCAGTCACCGGAACAAGCCCTGTCTATGCTATGTTTCAATGCGTCAACTACCTCTCCATCACTGACTGCGCCACCTGCTTAGCCGCCGCCGCCACCGAAATCCGCAACTGCTCCACCGGAATCAACAGCGGTGCCCGTGTCGTTTATGACGGATGCTTCCTCAGGTACACACTCATCTAATATTTGTTCAACACTCCATCCTTATGGCTGCTAATTCAAAAATGATTTTCTTTTTCGGCACCCGTATGGTGCGTACACTTTGATGAAGAGAGAAAAGAGATAGAGTTTTACGTGACAAATAGAAATAAAGAAGGGTAAAATGAGTAAGACCAGCTGCATCACTAGGTAGTCCTATAAAATTAAACATGTAAAAAAAAAACTATTGAGTACGTAGATTAAAAAGTCACGATATTATTTTAACTTAATTAGTTATATTAATTTTAGTTTCAGATATACAAGTGGTTTAAATATTTAAAAAATTGTTATTTATGATAGTGTTATGTATTAATTTAATTCAAATAAGATTGTTTTCCTTCCGTGCAGAAGATTTTGTTAAGCAAAGAAAACCAATTCATAGACTTTTCTATATTTTTTCTGGTTTATGCATTGCATAGAATTTTCTCTTTATTTCCTCATTCTCTCTTTTCCTCCTTTTTATTGTATAAATTAACAAATTAAAAGTTAAATCAAGGACGGGCCTACACGTAAGTGAAGCTTCGGGGGCCTTACATCCCCTGACTTTTTTAATTATATATATATATATATATATATATATATATATATATATATATATATATATATATATATATATATATATGGGGTAATCAATACTTTTTTTAGGTGGTTTAATTTTGTGAGTAATGTCATTTAAGTGTTATTTATCATTTCTTTTTTTTTTTTAAAAAAAATCTATTCTCTTATAATTTTATTGTATAAGTAATTGTATTTTTTGCTCTTTCTAAATAAAATATTTGAGTATTATTTAATTTTCTTTCTTATAGTTATATGTTATTATAATTTTAGAAGTTATAAATAATTATAATTTTTAATCAAATGACTTTATAAATAACATATTTTTTTTAAAGTTATTTATTAGCATTTTTCCATGTATCAGACAGACAAATTAAATATTATATAATGTACAGATAACTTAGATTTATATTATTTTTTTGTTTTCTTGTATCCTCTTTGTTTTTCTTATCATTGTTAGTGAAGTTCTAACGTGCTTTCGGCCCCAAGTGCACGAAGGAACATAATTTGTTGTCGTAAAATATAATCTAGCGAGGAACATAATATATTCTAGTTTACTAGTTTTTCAAACATAATTAGATTTTTCGTAAAAGAAAATATGTTTAATTAACATAGATATCAATTTTTTCTTATAGATTCACGAAAATTCTTGGTGGTATTTAAAATTGGTGATATATTGGAATTTGTAATTTTGTGTCTCTAAAAAAATATTTAATTTATCTTTTATGTAAATATATTTTTATTATATCTTCTTAGATCATTATGAAAAACACATAATTATGATTATTTTGTATGAATTTTGATGATTAATTGTATATTTATTGACTGAATTTTAATTAATTTTTAAAGTTGGTTCCCCACCACTCATTAGATCCTGGGTTCTTCCCGGGGTTAAATTAACATTTAACACAAGTTACCAACAAGCTAGGTGTTTATAGATTATCGAGAGCGTGTGAATTAGAGTTTTTAGAGATGTTTTCATCACAGGAAAATGTAGGCTGGAAGTTCATGAAAACAATGACTTCTTTGGTGAGAACATTTCTAGAAAGTAACACACTTTGTGGAAATCGGACTGCAAACGATAACACTGCTTTTTGGTTACATGAACAGAAATAACCAAAAAGATGTTATATAGATTAATTTATCGATGATTAAGAATGTGGATGCGTTTTTCTTATGTCTTCATCACTAGATTATTTGATACTTAATTTCAAATGTGTTGTTAAGGTATGAGAGCATTGACTTCTTTCAAGAGACCACTCTGGCAGGCAACAGTATGAGTTGTGGAAATCAGACAGCAGTTGAAGCCAATACTTTTAGTTCAATTGCACAGCAAGTGCTAACGAACCTGCAAATTGCAACACCCAAAATTACTGGTTACTTTGCAGCTACCATGTTACAAGTGGCTGACAGTGCAATATATGCCATTGCACAATGTGCTGAAACTTTCACACAAGACATTTGTTCGAGTTGTTTGTCAATTGAACAAAGCGACATACAAGGTTGTCTTCCCAATACAAATGGTAGGGCATTCGATCCTCCTGGGTGCTTTCTGAGATACTCGGGGACACCCTTCTTTGCTGATAATCAAACCACTGATATCAGTCGCTTCTTAATACAAGGTAAAAATGCCACAACTCCATTTAATAGAAGACGACTTGAATGAATAAAAATAGTGGTGTGCCATCTCTTATTGTATAATGAGAAAGGCTAGCTAGTAACACATTTTCTAACTCGCTCTTTTTTTCATTTTTGGTAGTAATATATTGAAAAACACATTTAAAATTTTTTGAGACGTACTTAATTGATGAGTTTTAGTTATGATTTTGTAGTTTCTAACAAATTTTAATCAATAGCAAAGAATGCATTAGGCAGAGTGTATTAGAAAAACATGTTCCTAGTATTTCTCGTATACTATAATATCAACATGTTGAACGAACGTGTCATCTGGAAATGACGTCAAATTCTTTGTTGTCTTGAAGGAGAAAGTTCAAGCAAGAAGTGGGTCATTTTTGGTGGAGGTGTTGGAGGTGTAGTCCTTGTTGCGATCCTTCTTTCATTATTAACCTGGCATAGAAGATCCCAAAGTCCCAAGAGTGTTCCTAGAGGTAATAAGAAATTTTGGGCTTTGGAAAGTCTTTTTGTGTTGCTTTGCATCCAACTATTACCTACTTAGCATGTCAAAAAATATAATTCTTCTCCTAAACATAGATGTTCATTTCTTCAATTGTATATGAAGACAAATCAAACTTCTATTTAATTTGCTTAGCAGCTTACAAATTTGGAGCAACTGAGTTGAAAGCAGCAACAAAGTACAATTATAGTGACTTGAAAGCTGCAACAAAAAATTTTAGTCAGAAAAATAAGCTAGGAGAAGGAGGGTTTGGCGCTGTATACAAAGTAAACTTAAGTTGTTCCGCCTCACATTTCAATCGTGACTAAGTGTATTGTTTTTAATGTAAAGTTGTCAACTAAGATCTCTCCATAAGTTAATTAAGAAGGCAATATTACTTGTAAGCTACACATCTAGTGATTGATACAAATAAGTTTCAAGCAGAATTTTTAATTATGATGATACTGAATAGGGGACAATGAAAAATGGGAAAGTGGTTGCAGTCAAAAAGTTACTTTCAGGAAAATCCAGCAAGATCGATGACGAATTTGAGAGTGAAGTAGCACTTATAAGTAATGTTCATCACAAAAATCTGGTTCGACTTCTTGGTTGTTGTAGTAAAGGCCAAGACAGAATTCTTGTTTACGAATACATGGCAAACAACAGCCTTGACAAATTCCTATTTGGTAACTAACTTGTTAATTTCCAATATATAGAAGCATTTTGTACAAATTTTCCTTTCTCTACCTTTCTTTCTCCACTAAAGTTTTGAATATATAAACGTTGGAAACAGGTAAAAGAAAAGGTTCACTCAACTGGAGACAACGCTATGATATAATTTTGGGCACAGCAAGGGGATTGGCCTATCTACACGAGGAATTTCATGTTTTAATCATACATAGAGATATTAAGAGTGGCAATATCCTCTTGGATGAAGAACTTCAACCCAAAATTGCTGATTTTGGATTGGCGAAGTTGCTTCCAGGGGACCAATCTCATCTTAGCACAAGATTTGCTGGAACATTGTAAGTCAAAATATAATACCAACGACTCAACTTGAAAATTTTAAAGAGTCAAATATATTGCCCTCCACATGCAGCGTACGTAGTCTCATAATTTCTTAATTATTTACGTGACATAAATGTTATGCACTTGTCAGGGGATACACGGCACCTGAGTATGCCCTCCATGGTCAATTATCAGAAAAGGCTGATACATACAGCTATGGAATTGTAGTACTAGAAATCATAAGTGGTCAAAGGAGTACTGAAGTTAAAGTTGTTGATGATGATGATTGTGAGGATGAATACCTTCTTCAACAAGTAAGGAATATCCCATAAATATGTACCAAGAATAGTTTGTTTTCTTGCAACATTTTACGATATATCCCTTGGTTTTGACTACAACAGACATGGAAGTTGTATGAGAGAGGCATGCACTTGGAGATAGTGGACAAAAGCTTAGACCCTAATAGCTATGATGCAGAAGAAGTGAAGAAAGTCATAGGCATTGCTTTGTTGTGTACTCAAGCATCTGCTGCAATGAGGCCAGCCATGTCTGAAGTAGTAGTCCTACTCAGTAGCAATGACTTACTTGAACATATGAGACCTTCGATGCCTATCTTTTTTGAGTCAAATTTAAGGCCCCGCAAAGATATATCTGCTTTCAACTGATTCCTTTACGACTAATGCTACTACCTCCAATTCTATTGTACCTGCTTGATGATTAAGTACATGATTATGTAAGTAAAAAAAATTTGTCCAGTTCATTTTTAAATATGGGAATAATTATTTGTATAAATATTATTTTCTGGAGCAAATTACATTGGCATTCCTAAGATTTTGTCCAGTTCATTTGTAAAAATCTTATTTTATAGAGCAAATCTTTTTGTAAAAATATTATATTACCAATAATTATTTGTCCAGTTCATTTTTAAGATTTTGATTTTTAGTGCAGATATGGAGTGCTTGAGTAAGCGGGAAACGAGGAGCGAATTGAGACTACAAAAGGCTTATTTTCTTCAGCAATAAAGCAACATATTCATATTGCAAAAGAAAGATGCTAATAGAAAGGAAAATTAACAACTAATTAACTGATGGATCGATGGTGCCTACACAATATATAAATTTAAATATGTTTTTTTTTATCTCTAATAAATATCTGATTTTTGTTTTGCTTTGTAATAATTTTTTTTGTATTAAGTTTTTAGATGATAGTTGATAGTTGATAGTTTTAGAGAATTGTTTTAGAAAGAAGGCTATGTCATTGATTTCTTAGATTGATCAATTACAACATACCAATTGCCTATTTATAGGCTCAAGTCACCAACCTCTCAATGGTGGTGAATGTTTTTACATTACTTTAGGTCTTTCTAGAGTTTTCATGATAGATTAGTATCATGATAGTTCTAGATTCTTCTATTTTATACATAGACTTATAGTTCTAGATTGTTCTACCATATTCATACACATTATAGTTCTAGATTGTTCTATCATATTCTATAGTTCTAGGATATTCTACTATTTTCATACATATTATATTTAAGAATATTCTAGAAATTTGTAGCAATTTCAACACTCCTCCTTGATGCAAATTTCTGTGACTCCGAGCATAGCTCGTAATTCTTCAAATCTTGGTCTCGGCAAAGCCTTCGTGAATATGTCTGCAATTTGATCTTCTGTTCTGCAGTAGTCGAGTTTGATCTCTTTAGTTGCTTCAGCTTCTCTGATAAAGTGATACTTGATTGCTATGTGTTTTGTTCTGTTGTGATGAACTGGATTCTTCGCCATTGCAATTGCTGATTTGTTGTCGCAGTTGATTTTAGTAGGCTCGTCTTGTTTTTCTCCCATGTCTTCAAGTATCCTATGAAGCCATATAGCTTGACTCGTTGCTTCAGTAGCTGCCACATACTCTGCTTCTACTGTTGATTGTGCAACTGTAGCTTGCTTCAAACCGTAGATTGTTTTTCTTAGTCTTAACACTTTGTTTTCTTTGCCTTCAGACACGAATCCTTGTGGCTGCTCCACATAGATCTCTTCTTCAAGTACGTCGTTAAGGAAGACGGATTTGACATCTAGTTGATGGATACTACATCCTTTTTGTGACGCAAGAGCTATTAGAGCTCTTATGGTATCAAGACGAGCTACTGGTGCAAATGTCTCATTGTAGTCAATTTCGGGTTGCTGTGAGTAACCCTTAGCTACTAGCCTCGCCTTGTGTTTCTGTATGGTGCCATCAGGGTTGAGCTTTGTCTTATAGACCCACTTAACCCCAATGATATCTTTTCCATGGGGACGATTTACTAACTCCCATGTGTTGCTTTTCTCGATCATCTGTATCTCTTCTTCCATTGCCTTGACCCATACTTCCTGCTTAGACGCTTCTTCAAAGCTTCCAGGTTCAAGTATGGCCAAGTTACAGGTTTCATATATGTCCACCAAAGATCTTACTCGTCTTGGAGTAGACTCTGGTGATGATAGTTCTTGATCTTGTTGTTGTGATGGAGGTGAAGGTGGTTCACCTGGGTCTTCTTCCTCATCTTCTTCTTGAGGTAGTTGAGCGGGTATAAGAATGTTCTTCTCCACTTTTTCTTCATCCCAATTCCATGAAGCATATTCATCAACTTCAACATCTCGACTGATGACGAGTTTCTTAGTTTGCAAGTTGTAGACACGGTAGCCCTTAGAGATATTGCTATACCCAAGGAAGATACCTCGTATAGTCTTGTCTTCAAGCTTGTGCCTCTTCACGTCTGGAATATGAATGTAGCATATAGATCCAAAGACCCTTAGGTGCTTTGCTGATAACTTCTTCCCGTTCCAAGCTTCAATTGGAGTCTTGTCTTTTACAGACTTAGTTGGACATCTGTTGAGTATGTAAATAGCAGTGTAGACTGCTTCAGCCCAGAATGTGTTAGGTAGTCCCTTTTCCTTGAGCATCGATCTAGCCATCTCCATAACTGTGCGATTCTTTCTCTCGGACACTCCATTTTGTTGAGGAGAATATGCGACTGTAAGTTGTCTCTCAATGCCTTCATCCTTACAAAATCTTTCAAACTCGCGAGAGGTGTACTCTTTGCCGCTATCACTTCTTAGTACTTTTATCCATTTTCCACTTTGATTTTCAGCAAGGGCCTTGAACTTTTTGAATACTCCAAAGACTTCTGATTTTTCTTTTAGAAAATATATCCATGCCATTCTAGAGAAGTCATCAATGAAGAGTATGAAGTACCTGTTGTTCCCATGTGATGGCGTCCTCATTGGTCCACAAACGTCCGTATGTATCAGCTCCAATAGATCTTTCGCTCTCCATGCTCCACTTGTTGAGAAAGGAAATCGGTGTTGCTTACCAAGAAGACATCCTTCACACACTTCATTGTTCTCCTTTATGCTTGGAAGATCTCTCATCATGTTCTTCTCATGTAACAACTTCAAGGCATGAGTTGAAGTGGCCAAATCTTCGATGCCATAGCCATGAATCATCAACTTGTACCTTCATGGCAATGTTTGTTGCATATTTTAAATTTAGAGGGAAGCTTCTATTGCTCTTATTCATCTTTACTTGGGCTATCTCAGACCTTTTATTTTTGTTGTCTAAGATTTTGCATACACCTCCTTCAAAGTGAAGTGTGTAGCCTCTCTCCATCATTTGGCCAATGCTTAGAAGATTTTCTTTTAGGCTGGGAACTAGTAAGACATCATGGATGAGTCGCGTACCTTTATCTGTCTCCACCATGACAGTGCCTTTGCCTTTTGATTCAACCACACTTCCATTTCCCAGTCGAACTTTGACTTTGACAGACTCGTCAATGCTTTTGAAAATAGTCTCATCCTTGGCCATGTGATTGCTACATCCACTATCCAAGTACCAGCTTCCTCCCTTTTCTTTTATTGAGTCTTGAGTGGCGTAGAACATACATTGTTCTTGATCATGCTCCTCTGCGATATTAGCTTGATGCCTATTTTTGTTGCGACAATTTTTCTCTACGTGCCTGAACTTCTTGCAATGGTTGCATTGTGGCATATTACGGAACCAACAATTTTTCTCTACATGGCCTTGCCTTTTGCATATATTGCATGGAGGATTTTTATCTGTTTTGTTTTTAAGGAAATTCCTAGAACCTTCTCTTCTTCTAGAAGTTTCTCCATAATTTTTCTTTCCTCCATTTTCTTTGTTTTGGGGTTGAAATTTAAACTTTGATTGGAAGGCATTTTCAATTGTATCTTCTTTATGCCTATACAGTCTTTGCTCATATGCTTCAAGAGAGCCCACAAGTTCTGTCTCTGATAGAGTGGACAGATCTTTGGTTTCCTTAATCGTTGTCACGACTGGGTCAAACTTTTGGGGCATAGTAATTAGAATTTTCTCAACAATCTTCTTGTCAAGAATATCTTCCCCAAAAGCTCTCATTTGATTAACTATTCCTTTAACTTTAGAATAATAATCTTTAACTGTCTCAGACTCCTTCATCTTCAATAGTTCAAAATCTCTTCTTAGAGATTGAAGTTTAACGGCACGTACCTTAACACTTCCTTGAAACTCCTCCTGCAATGTGTTCCACGCTTCTTTGGCAGTCTTAGCTCCCATAATTCTTGGGAAAATTGGATCCGTCACCGCTTGTTGCAAGGTGAACAACGCCTTTGAATTTTTCTATTTATTTTTCTTCAACTCTTTTTCTTGAGATGTATTAAGAGCTGAAGTATCCGCGGGAATGGTGAAGCCTTCTTCTACTATGTCCCATAAATCTTGAGATGAAAAATATGTTTCCATTTTAACACGCCAGAAATCATAATTTTCACCATTGAAGATAGGGACAGAAATAGTTGACAATTGAGTAGTGTTATCCATAGCTTAGAAAAAAATATTATTAGAGTGGGTTAATAGTACAAAGGAAATTTTTGAAGTAGTTGGGAGGATTTTGGAATGGTAGGTAGGTAATATAACTACGCCCAATGTATGACCGAGCGTAGCTCTGATACCACTGTTGGTAGTTGGTTAGATGATAGTTGATAGTTTTAGAGAATTGTTTTAGAAAGAAGACTATGTCATTGATTTCTTGGATTGATCAATTACAACATACCAATTGCCTATTTATAGGCTCAAGTCACCAACCTCTCAATGATGGTGAATGTTTTTACATTACTTTAGGTCTTTCTAAAGTTTTCATGATAGATTAGTATCATGATAGTTCTAGATTCTTTTATCTTATACATAGACTTATAGTTCTAGATTGTTCTACCATATTCATACACATTATAGTTCTAGATTGTTCTACCATATTCTATAGTTCTAGGATATTCTACTATTTTCATACATATTATATTTAAGAATATTCTAAAAATTTGTAGCAATTTCAACAGTAAGAGGGAAACGAGGAGCGAATTAAGACTACAAAAGGCTTATTTTCTTCACCAATAAAGCAACATATTCATATTGCAAAAGAAAGATGTTAATAGAAAGGAAAATTAACATCTAATTAACTGATGGATGGTGCCTACACAATATATAAATTTAAATATGTTTTTTTTATCTCTAATAAATATCTGATTTTTGTTTTGCTTTGTAATAAATTTTTTTAATATTAAGTTTTTAATAAAAATAATATTTTTATTTTTTATCCTTGATATTTTATTTTAGTCTTTGATAAATTAAAAAATTTTACTTCTTAATAAATTAAATTTTTTTTGTTTTAGTTTGTATTAATAAAAAATGAAAAATATTTATCATGAAACAAATAAAAAATTTATTAATTTATTAAAGGTTAAAAGTAAATGTTAAGGATCAAAAATAAAATTATTATTTTATTAAAGATTTATTGCAGAACAAAAAATTATTAGAAAGCAAATGTAAAATCAAATATTTATTAGAAATCAAAAATATATTTAATCCAAAAATATAAATAGCTTTATTCAATTAACCAACACGACTTTTATTTCCTGAAACATATATAGCATAAACGTGAAAAAAGAGAAAACAAATGTACTTTTATTGATGTAAATATTTTTATAGGAAACCACTTTTCTCAAAGTGATTATCATAAAAAAATATAATTTTACCATACTCGAAAGTTTATAATTGGATAGTAGTGTAAAATATTTTTACACTATTTATATATTTAAATTAAATTCTATTATTAATATTACACAATATATTTCAAGAGCTGCTACTGCAGCATATTCAACATTGCAGTTCCACTATATCAAAGTTAAGGCCACGAGCTTAATAAGTTGCCACTTTTGAACTTGGCTTATTGACTTACAATAGTCTTGGTATTCTTATGGAACGTATAGTAAAGGGTATTTTTTTTAATAGATATTTTATTGTACAATACCCAGATTTGGAGATCATCAAATTCTTGACTACATACTTAAAAAAACAATTATCTGATAATTATGTAATATACCATATTAATAACTTGTAGCCTTCATCTATATTAATTATTAGTGACAGAGAAGAAAGAGAACCGAAGAGTCGTGTACGTCCAGGAGATGGAGGAGGACGATGTTTTTGTTATTTTACATATTTATAGTATCATATATTAATTTTATAAGGAAGATGGAATGTAGCAGTCAGCAACATTGCAAAACAATATTTTTGGGGAAGGATAGATGATGACATTGTGTGGAGCATAAATAATTAACGAGCAACGACTCTTGAAATTAACTATATAACGTAGTCAATTTTGGTGTTCACTTCAACATGTGAATGATTAAACTGAATGAAAATCAATTGATCTATGTCCCATTCCTTGTCCAGATCACTTTCCTCTATGCATATGTTTAATAGATCAGAGGATTAATTAATGCAATTAACTTTCTTTCATCAACGTCACTTTCCCCTTCTTTTCTTTCCTTCTTCGGGTTTGCTGTCAAAATCCAATTGCCAGCTAGAAAATTAGCTGACGAAGGGCATCGACTGTGGACTCATTAGTCATTAGTTGACGTCATAATCTTTGATAAGGGAGACAAGAACTGCACTATAATGCTGTTTTAAATTAATTCAATGACGGAGAAATTTTTAACTTACATTTCACTCTATAATTTTTTGTTTGGTCGGAATTTCACTTTATAATTTAATGTACCTATAATTTATCTTTTATGATTGAGATTGATATGGTTCAAAATTCAACTACAGAGAATTACTATTTGTTCTCACTTTACAATTCACACCATTTTTTTTCTCTTTATTTAAATGACAATGCAAATATAATAAAAGTTTAAATATACATTTTTATACCTGTATTATATTGTTTTTTATTTTGGTCTTTATAAAATTATTATTTTAAATAGTTCTTATAAAATTCTTTATTTTGGTTTTTGTTAGTTTATTTTAGAAACATTTTATCATATTTATAATTTTGCTTTAGTTCTTGAAGTGTTTTGTTCAAATGACATAAAATAATATATTTAATATTTTTAAAATTTATTTTAATAACTTATTATCTTAAAATTTTGGATGATAATTTTTAAATTTTTTTCTTATAAAAAATGGTAAATGTTAACTCAAAATACATTTATGTCTTAAAGAGAAATAATGACTCCTAATTATTTGTATTAGATGCAAACAAATACAAATGATAAAAGTTGTATCTATATATGTATTATCAGATTATGATCTGTATTTGTGCGTCTGTGTTTTAGATGATACGTCCATATAAGACGATACTGATGGAAGCTTGCTTGTGGAGCTTCTATGGAGGCTGGATCTTTGAGCTTCAATGGGGTCCTTTAATGGTGATTTTCCACCATGGAGATGCAGCGGAAGACAAAGGAAAGGAGGTGAGAGGAGGCGCCATCCATTAAGGAATAAGCCATGGAAGAAGGAGCTTCACCACCAAGATGAGCCTTGGATAAGAAGCTTGGAGAGGATGCTTCAATGGAGGAAAAGAAAGAGGGAGAGAAAGAGAGAGGGGGGAGCACGAAATTGAAGGAATAAAAGAGGGAGAGAAGTGGAACTTTGAAGTATGTCTCATAAGACTCTCATTCATCAAAGTTACAACAAGTGTTACACATGCTTCTATTTATAGACTAGGTAGCTTCCTTGAGAAGCTTTCTTGAGAAAACTTCCTTGAGAAGCTTCTTTGAGAAAACTTCCTTGAGAAGCTAGAGCTTAGCTACACACACCCCTCTCATAACTAAGCTCACCTCCTTGAGAAGCTTCCTTAAGAAGATTCCTAAAGAAGCTAGAGCTTAGCTACACATACCTCTCTAATAGCTAAGCTCACCTCCTTGAGATGAGAAGCTAGAGCTTAGCTACACACCCCCTATAATAGCTAAGCTCACCCCCATGACAAAAAACATGAAAATAAAAAAAAAGTCCTTATTACAAAGACAACTCAAAATGCCCCGAAATACAAGGCTAAAACCCTATACTACTAGAATGGCCAAAATACAAGGCCTAGACGAAGGAAAAACCTATTCTAATATTTACAAAGATAAGCGGGCTCATACTTAGCCCATGGGCTCGAAATCTACCCTAAGGCTCATGAGAACCCTAGGGCCTTTCCTTGGATCTCTAGCCTAATCTACTTGGAGTCTTCTAACCAATGCCCTTGCAGGGTAGGATTGCATCATTCCCTCCACCTTGGAAAGGATTTGACCTCAAATCCCGAGGTTCTTCATACTCTGGGCTCCTTCCCTCAACACCTGTAAAAAGAACAAAAACACATGTATTAGTGGTGTTTGGTATGTTGAAGTAAGGTAAGGTCTGAAAATTCATTTCCTGGGCATCTTCCCATGAAGGAACATGGTTTCTCATCAACTCAATGAGTGGTGCTACAAGTATAGAAAAATATGGGACAAACCTTTTGTAAAAGTTTGTTGAGTCATGGAAGCCCCAAATTTTTCTTATACTTGGTGGAGTGAGCCACTCAGGAATGACCTTTATTCTCTTAGGGTTCATGGGAACCCGTTGATCACTATTTGAAAAATTAAGAAAAGTAACGCAATAAAACATACCTTTTTCTGTATTTTCATATTGATTATTCCTACCAAAAAGTATGACAAACCTAAGGTGTCCCATATGAGTACCTAAGTTTGTATTGAAACTAAAAATAAGAACAAACCTACCTAATGGGTCCCTATGTACACACACCATGAAGATGTTAGGTGTACGAGTGATTTTACAAAAGAGGGTTGCACCACTCAAAACATTCATCATATCACCTATTTTAGGGACTTGGTGCCTAATAATACCTATTTTGGGCACCAAAAAAGCACAAGGATTTAAGCTCTTGCGAACCAAACCCTCATCCAACAACTTCTTTACTTGAGGAATAAACTCAAGCCCAAGAGGTGTGGCAATGCTAGCAAGTGTCTTTTTACAAAAGAGAAAATGTGGAGGTTGTCTAAGAGGAAAAGTTTCTTTAATGTTTGTCTTTATTGTAAAATGAGTTTCCTTCTTAGCTAACCTTTTGGAGGAGACACTTACCTCCTTACACTTCTCTTTAACCACTAATGGTTGTCCATCTTCTTGGGGGTAGATTTCTTCACTAGATTCTTCCCATTTTGCTTCTTCACTTTCACTTGAGGAAGGTGAAGTAGTAGCCTCATCTTGGCTACTATAAATGTCTTGGCCCCTCATAATCATGGTTTTTGTGGTGGGGCATTGAGAAGTAATGTGTCCTCTTCCAAGACATTTAAAGCACTTTATAGAGCTAGTTTTCTCTTGCATACTAGCCTTAGGGGCTTGCTTTTCTATTGCCTTCCCCTTATCATCTTTGGGCTTAGAAGGTGTCACCCCTAAGATGCCTTGACCTTGGTCTTTCTTTGGATAAGAGTGAGAACCATAAGATTTTGAAGTAGACTTCTTTTTAAGTTGTTGCTCTACCCTTATTTCCCAATCTAAGTTAGCCTCTACATTGTCCTTCCCATGGAAGTATGAGAGGTTAATGTTAGCCTCTTGAGGCTTTCTTTCCTTTTCTCTTCTATGGGAGTGAGGTCTAAGATGTGACCTATGCCTTCATTCGTAATAGTCACGAAGTTCTTCACTTAGGCTCTTGCAAGAGTTATGACTACTATAGGAGGCATGTTTTTCTCTTTTCATTTCTTTCATTATTTTTCTTCTTTCTTCCTCTCTTATTTTCTTTCTTTCATCTTGACTTATTTCTTCCACTCTTTTTTTTCCTTTTTCTTTTCTCTCTTGTTTTTCTTTCCATAACTTGAGGGAACTCAACTCATCTAAGATTCTAGATAAAGGGTCTTTATGACTAGTACCCTCGCCATTAACACTAGATGAATGATGACTCATGTTGGTTCCTAATTTGTGGTTCTTTCTTGTTGGAGGTTTGAAAACAAAAGGTAAAAGAAACTATGGTTGAAACTAGCCAAATAAACACTAAAAGAGGTGAGAAAGATAATGTAAAAAAACTAATTGGTAAAATGCAAGCTATCTAGGCGGTTT
Source organism: Glycine soja (assembly GCF_004193775.1). Taxonomy (NCBI): domain Eukaryota; kingdom Viridiplantae; phylum Streptophyta; class Magnoliopsida; order Fabales; family Fabaceae; genus Glycine; species Glycine soja. Next base: position 33,770,802 of record NC_041012.1, on the reverse strand, counting down.
GACAATGGAAGGTAAAGGAAATAAGCTATGAAAGTAAGCAAGAAATGTAAACTAGGTGAATCCTAAGAGTGTTTGGATGACCACATTCAAGGTTCCCAACAAAACACTCACTATCCTAAGTAAAAATTGCCTAAAATTATTACACACAAATGAAAGTTTGGTAACCTATTGGAGGCTCCCAACACACTTCCAATGAAAGACCTTTTTGTTACAAAAACTTGAAAGCAATGAAGGTAAGTAAATTGCAAATTACAAAATTACAAAACGGTCCTCAATTTTGGTGGTTGTTCTCTCTTTGGTAATTCACTCAATTTGGAGTGCTTCTTAGTCCAATAGCTCTTAAGGTGGTTGGCCCCTTGCTTCTGGACTCAAATTCTTCAAGGGATGGCACCAATCCTCCTTCCAATTCCTATATGGCAACCCACAAACAAGGAAACAAAGAGACAAGCAATAACCAAAGACCAAAAAAAAATAAAATGAAAGCTAAACCAATGGAGTTTTAACAAGACAATATTTCAAGGATTATTCAACAATTAAAGCAATGAAAAGGACATAGAAGCAAGCTAGGACTCAAAGAGAAACTTAGAATGGCTCTAGAGTAGAGTAAAAAAAACTGAAAAAAAAAAACTCAACAAAACTCTAGCTTTGGCACTTGTCTTCACACTAATTTTGAATTGAAATTTCCAATTATAGAATAAATTTTGAGCCAAAACAACAAGCACACTTCCTTTTCACTTTTTTTTCCTGGATACTGATTTTTTTGCCAACTTGTGTGATTTTTATTATTTTTTCCTTTTACCCAAATCACTTGGTTCTTTTTTTATAACTTTTTTCAAGATTTCTATAAAATTCAGTAAAAATTTCAACTCAAAATTCGAAGTAACCAATTCTCAGTAATTTTTACAAGTTTGTATGTCCAAGTTGCCAGCACCAGCGATTTTTTTTAAGCATGGTATATTGATTGCCTTGGGCTTACTTTCAACCTTCCTATGTATGTTGAACTCACTAGGATTGTTTACCACAGTTTTAGGAGTTCAATATTCACTTAGGATCAACATTTCAGCCAACAATTCAATCACCAAAACTCAAATTCACAATAGACACAATCATAAGGAAATCTAAAAGTTCAAGAAAAGGTTCACAATCAAAGACTCTAAGAATTTTGCATGAACATGTTAAGGACTAATTAACATGAAAGATTTGACTCAAATCAACTAATAGGCTAAAAGAATTTCATACACTCATGAACAAATGAGTTAGACAAAGAAACAAGAAAAATAAAATTCAGCACAACATAAGAAATCTTATGTGACAAGTTTCATGACTAGACATGACTTCTATGACAAAACTACAATAGGTGAACAAGTCACTCTAGATTTTTGACGTTTTCTTCTACTTTAATATTTTTGTAAGAATTTTATGATTTAGGTTTCAGCCACAAAAAATAACAAGACAAAACTCAAAGGAACCTAAACTCAACACAATTCATGGTTCAAGAACAGGAACAAGAAATTTGAACCATAGAAAATCAAATCTAGCTTCTATAGCAAGTTTAATCGGTGGAAACTCTAAAGAATCATGTAAAGAATCATGTTAAAAACATTTAGCACAAGACATGTGAGGAGATACATGGAGAAAAAAATGAAGAAACAACAATGGAAGAGAAGGTAAAGCAAAAAAATTAATGGAGGTTTAAGGAGCACCTACTTGAAGCTCTTGTGCTCTGATACCACTTGATGGAAGCTTGCTTGTGGAGCTTCTATGGAGGCTGGATCTTTGAGCTTCAATGGGGTCCTTTAATGGTGATTTATACCACTTGATGGAAGCTTGCTTGTGGAGCTTCTATAGAGGCTGGATCTTTGAGCTTCAATGGGATCCTTTAATGGTGATTTTCCACCATGGAGATGCAGCGGAAGACAAAGGAAAGGAGGTGAGAGGAGGCGCCATCCATTAAGGAATAAGCCATGGAAGAAGGAGCTTCACCACCAAGATGAGCCTTGGATAAGAAGCTTGGAGAGGATGCTTCAATGGAGGAAAAGAAAGAGGGAGAGAAAGAGAGAGGGGGGAGCACGGAATTGAAGGAATAAAAGAGGGAGAGAAGTGGAACTTTGAAGTATGTCTCATAAGACTCTCATTCATCAAAGTTACAACAAGTGTTACACATGCTTCTATTTATAGACTAGGTAGCTTCCTTGAGAAGCTTTCTTGAGAAAACTTCCTTGAGAAGCTTCTTTGAGAAAACTTCCTTGAGAAGCTAGAGCTTAGCTACACACACCCCTCTCATAACTAAGCTCACCTCCTTGAGAAGCTTCCTTAAGAAGATTCCTAAAGAAGCTAGAGCTTAGCTACACATACCTCTCTAATAGCTAAGCTCACCTCCTTGAGATGAGAAGCTAGAGCTTAGCTACACACCCCCTATAATAGCTAAGCTCACCCCCATGACAAAAAACATGAAAATAAAAAAAAAGTCCTTATTACAAAGACAACTCAAAATGCCCCGAAATACAAGGCTAAAACCCTATACTACTAGAATGGCCAAAATACAAGGCCTAGACGAAGGAAAAACCTATTCTAATATTTACAAAGATAAGCGGGCTCATACTTAGCCCATGGGCTCAAAATCTACCCTAAGGCTCATGAGAACCCTAGGGCCTTTCCTTGGATCTCTAGCCTAATCTACTTGGAGTCTTCTAACCAATGCCCTTGCGGGGTAGGATTGCATCAGATACGATATGTCATTAAGTAATGCATTTCAGACATTCGTTTAATACTCTGTGTCTTAGATTCTCTTTTGCATACAACATTCTCATAGGATTTGTCAAAGTCACACTATTAAAAAATACACCTTTTACATCGGTTATTTAGGACTTTCTACATCAGTTTTTAACCGATGTTGAAAGTAATGATGTTGAAAATATTATCGTTAACATCGGTTTTATAAAACTGATGTTAACGTAAAATTGACAATATCGGTTATCTAAATAACCGATGTTATATAATAAGAATTACACCAAAAAAAGTGTATGAATGTTGATTGGTGACATTGGTTTTTCCACAAAACCGATGTTAACTTATAGATTAACATTGATTTTGTATCAAAATCGATGTTAACTTATATATTAACATTGGTTTTGTATAAAAACCGATGTTAAGTTAGAAACGTTAACATCGGTTTTATACAAAATCGATGTTAATCTACACGTTAATATCGATTTTTATACAAAACTGATGTTAAATGTTTATAGGTTAACATCGGTTTTTATAAAAACCTGATGTTAACATTTTGAATATTAACATCAGTTTTCTAAGAAAATCGATGTTAAGTTGGACAAATAACATCGGTTTTTTGAGTAACCGATGTTAAGTTGTATGTTAACATTGGTTTTTTTGAAAAATCGACGTTGTTTATGTATATTAACATCGGTTTTCATAAAAAAGTGATGTTGTTTTTAGGCTTTTTTTTTTATAGACTTTCTATTTTTACATAAAACCCAAAATTTAACCTATAAAATTGAAATCAGACCATAGATCACAGCATATATCATTTGCATTTTGCTTTCAAACAGTTTTTAGCAGAAAGCTATATTAAACTATCAATTGATAACTATGAATAAATGATTTATTAATCAATAAAGAATATTCAATGTTCAAATGACATAGCAATTGGCAAAAATGTAAAACAAGGTAGTAAACTAATTAAGTAACCTAAAATGAAATAGTTCCTTAACATCCTAAGTTCCCTAAGATTTCTAACTTTGAGATAAAATTGTGCCCACTGGATGCGAAGCGCCTTCAATCTCTTTGCTTCCAATGGTCTAAAATCGTTAAAATACTGCATGATTAAATAAAACATAAGTTAATAATGTAATACCAATGACAAGAAAATAAACTGTAGATGCAATTGCCTTTGGTGTTTTGATGATGATCATGATGATATGATGCAATTGATGCAAATGGGCTTTTCAAGATTAAATTCAAGACAATACTTCAAGATTACAAGTCACAACATCAAGATGATCACTAGTATATTAGGAAGGGAATTCCTAATTTAATTAGAAAAAGGTTTGGCCAAGTAATTTAAATTAAAAAGTGTTTTTCAAAGGATTTACTCTCTGGAAATCGATTACCAGAGGATGTAATCGATTACCAGTGGCCAAATATGTTTTACAACAGCTACTAAAATTTGAATTTAAATTTTAGATTGTGTAATCGATTACACAATTTTGGTAATCGATTGCCAGCAGTTAATAAACGTTTTAATTCAAATTTTAAAAGCTGTAATCGATTACACAATTCCTGTAATCGATGACCAGACAAGATTTTCAGAAAAATCTTTCTAAGAGTCACAACTTCTCAAAGGGCTTTTTGATGATCACCAATGGTCTATATATATGTGACTTATAACACGAATTTGCTCAGAGTTTTTCAGAACAAAAGTGTTTATCCTCTCAAAGAGAAAAATCATTTTATCCTCTTAAGAATTCCTTGGCCAATTCAATAGCAATTCATTGAGGAATTATTTGAGTGCTCAACCTGTAAAATCTATCTCTTTCTAGAGAGATTCATTCTTCTTCTCCTTTTAATTCTCTAAGGGTTTAAGAGACCGAGGGTCTCTTGTTGTAAAGAAATTCTAGACACAAAGGAAGGATTGTCCTTGTGTGTTTAGAACTTGTAAAAGGAATTTACAAGATAGTGGAACTCTCAAGCGGGTTGATTGGGGACTGGACGTAGGCACAAGGGTGTGGCCGAACCAGTATAAATCTGAGTTTGCACTTTCTCTTCCCTTAAACTCCTTTGTTTATTATTGCTTTATATTCATATTCAAATTGTTTTTATTTGAATTAATATTTAAGAAGTTCATTGTTAAGGGAATTTATAACTTGAATAGAAAGTGAAATAGATTTTTAATTGGGGAAGTAATTTGGAATATCTTAATTCAACCCCCCCTTCTTAAGATATCTGAGGCCACTTGTCTAACAAGTGGTATCAGAGCTTCATTCTTGTATAAAGTTTAGAAGCTTCAAGAAAAAGATGGCCTCAGCAAACTCCTTATTTCCAGAAGGGAATTCTATCAATAGACCTCCAATCTTTAATGGAGAGGGTTACCATTACTGGATAACCCGAATGCAAATTTTTATTGAGGCAATAGACCTAAATATTTGGGAAGCCATAAAAATAGGGCCTTATATACCCACCACAGTAGAAAGAATTACAATAGATGGCAGTTCATCAAGTGAAAGTATAACTATAGAAAAACCTAGAAATAGATGGTCTGAAGAGGATAGAAAACGAGTACAATACAATTTAAAAGCCAAAAACATAATAACATCTGCCCTGGGAATGGATGAATATTTCAGGGTTTCAAATTGTAAGAGTGCTAAGGAAATGTGGGACACTCTTCGATTAACACATGAAGGAACTACAGATGTTAAAAGATCTAGGATAAATGCACTAACTCATGAGTATGAATTATTTAGAATGAATGCAAATGAAAATATTCAAAGCATGCAAAAGAGATTTACACATATAGTAAATCATCTAGCAGCCTTAGGTAAAGAATTTCAAAATGAGGATCTCATAAACAAGGTGTTAAGATGTTTAAGTAGAGAATGACAACCCAATGTAACGGCCATTACTGAATCAAGAGATTTGTCTAACATGTCCCTTGCCACTTTATTTGGAAAGTTGCAGGAACACGAGATGGAATTATTGAGATTACACCAACATGAAGAAAATGACAAGAAAAAGAAAGGAATTGCTCTTAAAGCATCATCCTCAATTCAAGAAGAAAGTGATCAGGAAAATGATCCAGATGATGATGATGATCTAAGTCTTTTTGTAAAAAGATTCAACAAGTTTCTTAAAGTAAGAGGAAATCAGAGGCGACCCAATTTTAAATCAAAGAGAAGGACTGAAACTTCATCCTCTACTTTAAAATGCTTTGAATGTAATCAACCTGGACATCTGAGGGTTGATTGTCCCATCTTCAAGAAAAAAGATGGAGAAATCTGAAAAGAAAAATCTCAATGAAAAGAAACTGAAGAAAACATACATCACATGGGATGAAAATGATATGGAATCTTTTGAAGATTCAGAAAATGAAGAGATAAATCTCTGCCTTATGGCTAAAAGTTACGAAAGTGATGAAGAGGTAACATCTTCAAATAACTTATCTATTTCTTTTGATGAATTGCAAAAAGCATTTGCTGATCTGCATAAAGAGTCAATTAAACTTGCAAAATTAGTTTCATCTTCAAAGAAAACAATTTCAAATTTAGAAAATAAAATCTCAAAATTAAACAAAGAATTAGATCATCTTAGAAATGAAGTCTCAATTTCTAAAACAAATGAAAAAGTTAATATCTCCACTATTTCTGACAAGAAAATATCAGATCCTTGTAGTTGTTGTGAAAAATATGAAAATGAAATTAAAGAGTTGAAAAATTCACTTGCTAAATTTTCTTATAGTAAAAATAATTTAGATGTCATATTAAGTAAACAAAGATATGTTTCCAATAAGAATGGACTAGGGTATAAATCTGAAAAACAACAAAAGTTTCATAAAAACTTTTCTACTTTCACACAAAAATGTAATTATATCACTTGTTTTTACTGTGGAAGAAGAGGACATGGCATATCAACTTGCTACTTCAAGAAAAATTACAGCAACATTAAAATGATATGGGTCCCAAAAGGATCCTCAGTTTATACTAACATGCAAGGACCCAATAAAGTTTGGGTACCTAAGTCAAAAACTTGATTATGTAGGTGTCTTTGAGGAAGAAGTGGTACATAGATAGCGGATGCTCAAAACATATGACTGGAGATGCATCAAATTTTACACATATCTCTCCAAAGAAAAGCGGACATGTAACATATGGTGACAACAACAAAGGTAGAATCCTTGGAGTTGGTAAAATAGGTACAAATTCTTCAAACTCCATTGAAAATGTTCTACTTGTTGAAGGCCTTAAGCACAGCCTGCTTAGCGTTAGTCAATTAGGCGACAAAGGCTATCTAGTATCATTTGATTCTCAAAAATGTCTTATAGAACATAAGCATGACATTAATATAAAGCATGTAGGACATAGAGTCAATAATGTTTACATGATAGACTTAAGCATAAAACTAGAAAACAATCATTGCTTTCTTAGCAAAGATGATGATCCATGGTTATGGCATAAAAGAATTGCTCACATAAACATGGATCACTTAAATAAATTAATTTCAAAAGATTTAGTAGTGGGTTTGCCTAAATTGAAATTTGAAAAAGATAAACTATGTGATGCATGTCAAAAGGGCAAACAAACAAGGGTCTCATTCAAACCTAAAAATGTTGTTTCAACCACTCAACCCTTACAGTTATTGCATATGGATTTATTTGGTCCATCTAGAACCATGAGTTTTGGAGGAAATTACTATGCCCTAGTTATAGTTGATGATTTCTGTAGATATACTTGGACATTATTTATTACACATAAAAGTGATGCATTCCAAGCATTTAGAAAACTTGCTAAAGTCATACAAAACAAGAAAAATCTTAAGATTGCATCCATTAGAAGTGATCATGGCGGTGAGTTTGAAAACAAAGATTTTGAATTATTCTGTGATGAACATGGTATTGAACACAATTTTTCTGCACCTAGAACCCCTCAACAAAATGGAGTTGTTGAGAGGAAAAATAGGTCATTGAAAGAAATTGCTAGAACTTTATTAAATGATACTTCTCTTCCAAAGTATTTTTGGGCTGAAGCGGTCAATATTGCATGTTACATCATGAATAGGGCCTTAATAAGACCCATTTTAAAGAAAACCCCATATGAGTTATATAATGGTAGAAAACCTAATATTTCTCATCTACATGTTTTTGGTTGCAAATGCTTTGTGCTCAATAATGGTAAAGATAATCTAGGAAAATTTGATGCAAAATCTGATGAAGGTATTTTTCTTGGATATTCATTACAAAGCAAAGCATATAGGGTATATAATAAAAGAACTATGAATATCGAGGAATCCATTCATGTTACCTTTGATGAATCTAATGCTATCTTGTCAAGAAAGAATATGCTAGATGATATTGCAGATTCTTTAGAACATATGAATATTGATGAACAAGATTCAAAAGGAAATGATAAAGGAAACAATGAAGATCCTCCAGTAGAAGTCAAATCCAATGATGAACTTCCAAGAGAATGGAAAGCTTCAAGAGATCATCCCCTCGATAACATCATTGGTGATATCTCAAAAGGGGTAACAACTAGACATTCTCTTAAAGACTTATGCAATAATATGGCTTTTGTATCTATGATTGAACCTAAAAATATAAAAGAAGCCATAATAGATGATAACTGGATCATTGCCATGCAAGAAGAATTGAATCAATTTTAAAGAAACAATGTGTGGAAATTAGTAGAAAAACCTGAAAATTATCCTGTCATAGGAACAAAATGGGTTTTTAGAAATAAATTAGATGAACATGGTATAATTATTAGAAATAAAGCCAGATTAGTAGCAAAAGGGTATAATCAAGAAGAAGGAATAGACTATGAAGAAACAGATGCTCCTGTTGCAAGATTAGAAGCCATTAGAATGCTCTTGGCATATGCATCCATAATGGATTTTAAACTTTATCAAATGGATGTTAAGAGTGCTTTTCTAAATGGCTTAATTCAAGAAGAGGTATATGTTGAACAACCCCCTGGTTTTGAAATTCTGGATAAACCAAATCATGTTTATAAATTACAAAAGGCTCTTTATGGTTTGAAACAAGCCCCTAGGGCGTGGTATGAACGCTTAAGCAATTTTCTTCTAGAAAAAAAATTCTCTAGAGGTAAAGTGGATACCACATTGTTCATAAAGAGAAAGCATAATGATATTTTGTTGGTTCAAATATATGTTGATGATATAATTTTTGGATCCACTAATGATTCATTGTGCAAGGAGTTTTCCCTTGATATGCAAAGTGAATTTGAAATGTCAATGATGGGAGAACTAAAGTACTTTCTGGGATTACAAATCAAGCAAACTCAAGAAGGTATATTCATCAATCAATCCAAGTACTGCAAGGAATTGATCAAAATATTTGGGATGGAAAGTGCAAAACACATGTCTACACCGATGAACACTAGTTGTTACTTAGATAAAGATGAATCTGGTCAGTCTATAGACATAAAACAATATGTGTGCTAGGTTAACATCCAACCCCAAACAATCACATTTAAGTGCAGTAAAGATGATCGGATCTCTTCTTTATTTATCTGCTAGTAGACCTGATATTATGTTTAGTGTATGCATGTGTGCTAGGTTTCAATCCAACCCCAAACAATCACATTTAAGTGCAGTAAAGAGAATCATGAGATATCTATTAGGAACAATCAATTTAGGATTATGGTATCCTAAGAATTCAACATGTAACTTAATAGGATATTCTGATTCTGATTTTGCCGGATCTAAAACTGATAGAAAAAGCACAAGTGGAACTTGTCAATTCATTGGATCGGCTATTGTCTCATGGCATAGTAAGAAACAAAACAATGTTGCTTTATCTACTGCTGAAGCGGAGTATATCTTTGCCGGTAGTTGTTGTGCACAGATTTTATGGATGAAGCAACAATTATCTGACTATGACACCATTCTTGATCGCATACCTATTAAGTGTGATAATACTAGTGCCATAAATCTATCCAAAAACCCAGTTCAACACTCTAGAACTAAACATATAGAGATTAGACACCATTTTCTTAGAGATCATGTCCTAAAGGGAGATTGTGTATTAGAGTTTGTTGATACTAAGAATCAACTTGCTGATATTTTCACAAAACCTCTCCCCAAGGAAGTATTCTTCTCTATTAGAAGAGAATTAGGCCTCTTAGATGTTAGAGATTTAGAAAAATAATGATTGATTGATTAATTTACTCTTATGATTGATTGTTTATAGATTATTTTGATTGATCTTGTTTGAATTCTTGTTATTATGATAGAATTTATGATTTCTTGTGTATGTAATGATTGAATGATTGAATTAAGTGCATTAGTAGTGATAATTAATCATATTGGATGTGTTTTAGCATAAACATAGATATTCTCTTAAGAAACTAGCCTAGGATAGGCTTTGGTAATCTATTACCATCCAGTGTAATCGATTACACATGAACAGGCAGCCTGTAATCGATTACAACATCCTGTAATCGATTACCAGTAGGCTTATCGGTCCTGTAATCGATTACCAATCCCTGTAATCGATTACAATTCATCCTCATCTATAAATATTCACGAAATCAGAGCTGCTACGCAGCCACAGCCTCCTTTCACGTTTCCTCCATACCTAAAACTTCAAATCTTCGAATCTCACTCAATTCTTCACCAAATCACATCCCGTAAAGCCCAATCTTCCTCTTTTTCACTTCTCTTTCACTTCCACCGATTAAAATCCACAAAAACTTCATCAAATGGCAGAGCCATCAAAGAAGAGAAAGGGATCATCCTCCACCGCTGATGCTACTGCCCATCGCTGCCACGGACCATCTGAAGCATCCACAGCACCTACTCATCCATCTTTATCATCTCCAAGATCATCACCATTATTTTCTTCCGATGATCAGCGTCTACGGTACCTTTCTCAGTTTTCTTCTAGAATCATCTTAGACCCTAAGTACCTAGATGTAGAATTCTTTAATGATGAAACGTTTGATTGCTATCAAGTGTTTCAAAATTCTGGCCTTGTTGATTTCATGTCATTAAAATTGCCATATTATCCTGAACTTGCAAAGGTCTTCTACTGCAATTTAAAAATTCAGGATGGTATTATTATTTCTGAGGTGCATGGTATTCCTATGGTCATTGATCAGTCACTGTTCTTTTCTTTAACTAATTTACCCAGTCAAGGTGCACCTTTTGAGGGCACCATTGTTGATGACTGGAAATTTGATTATTCGAGTCATGATGCTCGTCGTATGGCCTGCAATGATCAAGCTGAAATGACCGGTAGATTGCTGGCCGGGTCATTAACATTTGATAATCGCATCATGCACTATATAATTGTTAGGATTTTGCTTCCTCGGTCTTCAAATTTAGCACAAGCCTCTGAGGAGGATTTGATTCTTATGTGGGCTTTTCTTATCAGACGTCAGATCGACTGGGCCCATTTGGTTCGGTACCGAATGCATAAGGCATTACGGGCCAATGCACCTCTCCCTTATCCACATTTGATTACTCTATTTCTGCGTCATTTTCAAATTCCGCTTGATGATGAACCATTTGTTCAAGTCAAGCGTTCCTTTGCAATTGGTGCTGGTGTCGTGACTTCCTTTGGGTACCGTAAAGATCGGAATGGTCAATGGCTGAAGAAGGATGCACTCCCTCCTCAAGATGAACGTACTCCTTCACCTCCTCCTCAGCGCGATGATTCAGCACTCATGAATGAAGTCCTCTCCGAATTACGGGGTCTTCGTTCTTATGTTGGTGACCGCTTCGACTCGTTAGATACATGCTTTGCCGGTATGGACATTCGCCTCACACAGCTTGAAGAGGATGTAGGTTACATTCGTCAGAGTTTCGATCTTCCACCACCACCTTCGCCTTCTTAGACTTTAGATTCTAATTATATGTCTTTTATAAGCCGTGTATTTTGGCTATTCAGTTTCTTAGAGTTTAAATTATTATGTTAAGTACTTTATTTATCTTGTGGTATTTGGATTTCAGCCTTTTCTGCTTTGACATTATGTGGTTTTTGACGTTTTGATTTATTTGGATTCTGGTTTGGTTATTTCTTATTTGTGAGTTTGGATGGTTATGCCTTATACCTTGCTATTTATATTTTTCTACTCCATTGTTATATCTGTGTTGATTCCCGAGTACTTTGGCTTTTTGATGTTGCCAAAGGAGGAGAAAAGGTTGAAGAAAAGCTTAACTAACTTAGAAATCAAGTGATCATAAATTCCGAAAGATAGGGGGAGTAAACGCACATTTTATCTATATACAATTGTTTGTTGCTTGCTTGAATCTTGATTTCAGGAATTGTATTGTCATCATAAAAAAGGGGAGATTGTAGATGCAATTGCCTTTGGTGTTTTGATGATGATCATGATGATATGATGCAATTGATGCAAATGGGCTTTTCAAGATTAAATTAAAGACAATACTTCAAGATTACAAGTCACAACATCAAGATGATCACTAGTATATTAGGAAGGGAATTCCTAATTGAATTAGCAAAAGGTTTGGCCAAGTAATTTAAATTAAAAAGTGTTTTTCAAAGGATTTACTCTCTGGTAATCGATTACCAGAGGATGTAATCGATTACCAGTGGCCAAATATGTTTTACAACAGCTACTAAAATTTGAATTTAAATTTTAGACTGCGTAATCGATTACACAATTTTGGTAATCGATTAGCAACAGTTAATAAACGTTTTAATTCAAATTTTAAAAGCTGTAATCGATTACACAATTCCTGTAATCGATTACCAGACAAGATTTTCAGAAAAATCTTTCTAAGAGTCACAACTTCTCAAAGGGCTTTTTGATGACCACCAATGGTCTATATATATGTGACTTATAACACGAATTTGCTCAGAGTTTTTCAGAACAAAAGTGTTTATCCTCTCAAAGAGCAAAATCATTTTATCCTCTTAAGAATTCCTTGGCCAATTCAATTGTAATTCATTAAGGAATTATTTGAGTGCTCAACCTGTAAAATCTATCTCTTTCTAGAGAGATTCATTCTTCTTCTCCTTTTAATTCTCTAAGGGTTTAAGAGACCGAGGGTCTCTTGTTGTAAAGAAATTCTAGACACAAAGGAAGGATTGTCCTTGTGTGTTTAGAACTTGTAAAAGGAATTTACAAGATAGTGGAACTCTCAAGCGGGTTGCTTGGGGACTGGACGTAGGCACAAGGGTGTGGCCGAACCAGTATAAATCTGAGTTTGCACTTTCTTTTCCCTTAAACTCCTTTGTTTATTATTGCTTTATATTCATATTCAAATTGTTTTTATTTGAATTAATATTTAAGAAGTTCATTGTTAAGGGAATTTATAACTTGAATAGAAAGTGAAATAGATTTTTAATTGGGGAAGTAATTTGGAATATCTTAATTCAACCTCCCCTTCTTAAGATATCTGAGGCCACTTGTCTAACATAAACTTTGTTTGAAATAAAGAATTACCGTTTCCCAATTATTCCTGAAAGTTCCTAAGATTATCGTAGACATCCAATGCATGACGTAATAGCCTCACTAAGTGCTTCCTTTTTGTCTACTACACTAAATACATAATGAAATTTGGATATTAATTAAACGTTAACCACAATTAGTGTACACACACATAAGCAATATATATAAGTACAAGTTTTATTTAAATCACGTACCCTAACAACAATCCACCTAGATGTAGCCTTGGATTTAGGTTGTGGAGTATCATCAAGTCCTTTCAAAGCACTGTTGAATACAAGGAACATTAAAATATTGATGTTGTTCAGTTATGCTAATGCAAATGTATTGAAAACAACACTGACCTGTTAATTATTCCCTTAAGGTAGTTGTCTGGTCTGTTATGTAGGGAACAAAACCAGACAACAAGGTTTTCCTTAGGTAGAATGACAACCATTTTCTAGTGGCCGTTGTAGTGGAGACGAATATGGGTTATTGTAGTATTATACATTATTTAAATTTAGTTGTTTTGTTTGACTTACCCATTCAGGTAGGCTCCAAGGTAGACATCGCGTTTTGAACTCTGCATCCAACTCTTGATATAACTTTCCGATTCAAACTGCGATTTCCCAGATCTCTGAATGGACTTTGGCTCGAGGAATCCATACACATTGGAATTCCCCGCTTGCATACTTGTCTCAGTCAGATTCCTGTTGGTTTTAAGACAAAGTTAATTATGTATGAATTTAAAACAAAAACTTAGGTAATTAACAATAATCTAAACTGACTTACAGAATCCACAACTATATAACAAATATGCTGAGACATTGACCATCGTGTGCAATTTCGGAGAGATCTTCGTGCTTGATGTACAATGGGAAGTCTGGATTAAACACCTCAACCACGGTAGCATCCTACATAACCTGGAGAGGCTTCAATAAAAGCTGTGGGATGGTCAATGTCATCTGATACAGGGGATCATCGACCTCAGGATCCGGCCTATCTGGAGGCTTTGCTGGAGACACAACTGCCTGTTTATCAAACACAGTGAAATAACATAATTTAATTACAGTGAACAAATCAATTGAAAAGAAAGGCATATAATCAGAGTAAAATACTTGTTCTGATACACGATTCACGAGATGTGTCGGTCAACCAAGGAAGGTGTTCAGTGCCTACCCCACTAGTTGAACCTCGTCAGTGGGTATAGGAACGGGAGCCTCTGCATCTTTAACCTCCTCAACACCAACCTTCACCTGGCCATGCAACAAAGTGATGTTGTGAACAACTGTGAATCCCTCATAAACTCTTCCTAGGGCAACCAGGCGGGAGGGATTTTCTTCGATGTACAACCCGCATTTGTCTGAGTCACCCATCTCTGGATCGGTCGGTGAGGGATCAACACAACTCCCATTTGTGCTAACATGAGCAGCTGAGGGTCCAACCTCAGGCTCTAGAGGCAGTGCAAGTCCCTGTGATTGCATCTGTGACTGAAGCTGGGACTGCATCTGGCTGAAGGATGCCATGAGCTGCCGAGTCACTTTTTCTGTGATCGACTCCTCCAGCTGGTCCCTGATTTGTTGAGTGAGCTGCTTGAGTTCTTCGAGAGGGATGGAGGAGGAACTGCGGCAGCTTCATGGAGCAAAGCCGAAGTATTGCTTGATTGTGACATCGGCTCCAGCAGCACGCACACGACAAGGGTGTTCTGGTCGCCCAATGGCAACAGTCAGGACATCTTGACGACCATGGGGGACAAACGAACCCTGTGACGCCTGCTCCTCCAAAGAATCCTGTACATAACACATATATTTGTTCAAGGCATTCACATAATAAACAAACATAATTACAATTCTTAATTTACATTTGACTTACAATCTTCTCAGCGATTTCCTTTGTGGCCTCAGACGTCATCTGCCCAGTTTTCTTGGTGCGGGCCATCTTCCACTTCACGCGTCGTCTGATGGGAGATGGAGGGTTAATGACGCCCTTAGTGCTTCCGGACTGAGCAGCTTACTCTAGTTTTTTCTTTGTCTTCTCAGCCATCAGCTTCTGTTCTAAATAATCATAACCCCCATGAGATAACACGTGGGGGGGCGGTGTTTTGCTTCTGGATGGCCTGTGCTTTTTTCCGCACATCCTGCAAAATTCAAACATTAATGAAAATGATTTATACAATCTATTATAAGAACTGAATTTTTAGTGGAAAACAATTCAAATTACAAAGTAGATACATCCCACGAGGGATCTCGGTGGGTCTGACAAAACTGGGCCCATTTCTCCTTGCTAATGCCATATTTTTCACAAACAGTGTCGTCCACACCGTCCTTGTCGGCTACAAGTGCCCATTTCCTGGTCAAATTGGATTTAAACTGCCTCCATTGCTCGCCCACCATCTGAAGAACTTTCTTCTTTGTCCTATTGTCAAAAGCTTCAGGGATTTCAAATTCCGCCTGACAAACAATAAATTAGGTTTTATTGTTAGTAAATTATAAATTTTGGCTACTAAAAAAATCAAAGAAGAAAACAAACATACCTGAATATCCTCCCATATCAAATCCTTCTGAGCAGCAAGGACTTCCTTCCAGGTCTCGTATGTCACATCGACCCTATCATGAGCGACAATCCCCAAATATGTTCTTAATTTCTTTTTTTGGGGACCGTCGGCCTTGCCAGTTGTAGGATTGACGTGGACCACTGGTCTCTCTGCCCCAGGTGGTCTAGTGGCCAAGGATCGTAGCCGTGTGGCTTTACGTGTCCGTTTCATGGTAGATGAAGACGTTGATGGGTTTGCAGGAGGAGGAGGAGGAGGAGGAGGAGGAGGCGAGCCAGGTGGAGTAGCCATTGTTCTGTAAACAGTAAAACTTGAGTTAGTTAACATTATCAAAAAGCACAGTATGAGTTATGTAAATCAATTTACCGAAATCAAATAAATAATTAGAAAATTACATTAGACGATGTTAATTAATTCTCCTTCATCATGATCATTATGATTAGCATGAACGTCATCAGCTTCTTCTTCTCCGACGACGTTAGGAGTCATTTGTGTGGACAAAGGACTAACATAACTGTCCATGTATGAATCATCATTTTCTACATTAACACCAATTGTTTTTCCGTGTAGAACCACAGACCACCTTTCATCACAAGGGTCTTTTACATAAAATACCTGTTTAGCTTGTTCTGCCATGATGAAAGGGTCATTGTGGTAACCTAGTTTCTTTAGGTTTACCAACGTAAATCCTACATCATCGGTCCACACATCGGTGTTGCCGTCAACCCATTTACATTTGAAAATACACATAATAAATTTGACATAGCTAAGCTCCCAAATTTCATCAATGAATCCAACGTAAGGGATGGAAGCTACACAAGGATTTTCTTCATGCACACTTGCGAAGTGTTGAGATTCAGCCCTTAGGGTGACCATGCTGTTTTGCATTGTACTTTTGTTGTCTTGTGATTTTGTGTAAAAGGAATACTTGTTTATGTCGTATCCTTGCCAAGTTATAACATTTCTTTTAGGCCCATCTGCTAGCTTTCTTAATGTTTCTGAAGCATTTTCATTAGCAAAGATTGTATCTTTAAACCAATCAGAGAAAGTCTTGTTATGCTTTTTCAAGATCCAGTTCTTTGACATTTTTGGATTATTTTGTTTGACTAAAGCTTCATGCTGAAGTATGTATGACAAAACTTCATTACTGTTATTCAACACATACAAGTGAGCTTGTAACAAATCTTCTACACTTGGAGTGATAACATGCAGTCCTTTTGAACCCTTACCGCCCACTCTGTCGTCATGGCGAGACTCAGGAAGGCCAATAGGTTTAGCCTTTTCAATGTACTCTGAATAAAATTCAATGGCTTCTTCTGCAATGTACCTTTCAACAATAGATGCTTCCAGACGATGTAGATTCTTGGTATACCCTTTTAAGATCTTCATGTATTGCTCAACCAGGTACATCTAACGCAAATAAATAGGACCACAACATTTAATTTCTCTGACCTGATGAACAATTAAGTGAATCATGGTGTCAAAGAAAGTAGGAGGAAAATACATCTCCAGTTGACACAGTATAATTGTGGCCTCATTTTCCAGGTCATCAAACTTGACAGGATTAAGGACTTTACTACATATGGCATTGAAGAAAAAGCACGGGCGAGTTATGGCTAACCTGACTTTGTTAGGCAAAATGTCTCGTATGGCCACGGCTAATAATTGTTGCATCAACACATGACAATCGTGAGACTTTAACCCTACTAGCTTAAGCTCCTTCAACTGCACAAGGCTTTTAATATTTGAAGAGTATCCTTGTGGGACTTTCACCTGGCACAGACACTGACAAAAACTTATCTTCTCCTTTCTGGACAAAGTATGACAAGCTGGAGGCAAGTATATTTTTTTCCCATCAGACCTTGGATGCAATTGCGATCGTATACCTATGTCAGCTAGATCTTGACTGTTATTCAGACCATCTTTCATCTTGCCTTGAATGTTAAGGAGCGTCCCAATGACACTGTCACATACATTTTTCTCCATATGCATAACATCAATACAATGTCTAACATCTAGATCAGACCAGCATGAAAGATCAAAGAAAATGCACCTCTTCTTCCATAAGCAAGTCTTACTTTTATCCTTCTTTTGGGTCTTTCCAAATATAGTATTCAGGTGTTCAACCCGCTGGAAGACCCGCTCACCAGTCAACGGTATCGACACAGTTTCGTGCTCTTGACTTTCATTAAATGCTCTTTTCAATCGCCTGTAAGGGTGATGAGGTTTTAGAAAACACCGATGCCTAGTGTAGACTATTTTTCTATCATGTTTCAATTGTATGTAGCTTGTGTCTTCTTCACAGATGGGGCATGCATGATGACCCTTAACACTATAACTACTTAGATTCCCATATGCTGGAAAGTCATTAATGGTACAAAAAAGTATTGCACGCATTTCAAAAGTCTCCTTGCAAAACCCATCAAACACTAAATCCCCCTCGTCCCACAACTTTCTCAGATCTTCAATTAATGGACTTAGATAAACATCAATGTCATTTCCTGGCTGTCTTGGGCCCGATATCATCATAGACAACATCATGTATTTTCGCTTCATGCAAAACCAAGGAGGCAAATTGTAAATTACTAGTAGAACTGGCCATGAACTATGTTGAGTGCTTAAATTGCCATATGGATTCATTCCATCACAGGCTAGTCCAAGCCTAAGATTTCTTGCCTCTTTGCAGAAATCTGGATATAAACCATCAATCTTCTTCCACTGGGAGCAATCAGCCGGATGACAGACCATTCCATCAGAGTTTCTCCCATTTGCATGCCAGGTCAGGTCTTTTGCATCGTCTCCATTAGCAAAAAGACGCTTAAACCTTGGAATGATGGGAAGATACCACAACACCTTTGCTGGAGGGTCCTTCTTTTAGTTTTCATCAAAATTGCAGGCCTCATCATCCTTCACCTTGTATAGTGACGCCTCACACCTAGGGCATTTGGACATTTCTTTGAATTCATGCCTGTACAGTATGCAATCATTCGTGTAAGCATGAATCTTCTGATACTCCATACCTATCGGACACAGTATCTTCTTGGCCTGATAGTAACTTTTAGGCAACGTGTTTTCCTCTAGAAGCAGCTCGTGCACTACTTGAAGTAGTGAAGTAAAGCTTTTGTCACTCCACCCATATCTAGCCTTGACATTAACCAGACTTAACACCGCTGACAACAGTGTCAAGGAATTCTTGCACCCCATATACAGAGGCTTCTTTGAATCACTTTGCAATCCTTCATACATAGGGGCATGTGCTTGCTGAAAAGACTCTTGTCCAAGGTCACGAATCATATCCTCCAAGCGATCTCCCATTTCTACATCAAACGGTTCAGATTGGGACCCACTCTGCATGTCTATCAATTCACCATGCCATATCCATATCATGTAATTCTTCTTAATCCCATCACACAATAGATGCTCCCATATGTTGTCCAATACTTGTCGTCTTCCGTTCAAACAATTGATGTAAGGACAATAATATTTTCCATCTTCATCCGATCAACCTCTTTTTGAAGCAAATTGCAAGAACTGCTCTATGCCTTCCTCATATTCTGGGTTGATGCGACTTTCATTCATCCAACTTTGGTCCAACTAAGTAATAACTCCGTGATACTCACAAAGTTATTCAATGCATGAAAGTCTCACTTTTTTATTATAGGTGTGGCCCTATCCCATTCAGGAAGACTGTCTTTTATGGTAGCTTCATACATTATAGTTAATTCTATTTTGATAAATTTGACAAAATTTTGGCAGCATTTCGCATGTACACAACATGAAATCGGTGAAATTAATTTCCCGATAATCAAGTATGCACTTAGAGAACAACTTGAAATGCATTGTACTGAAATTTCATCAAATTAAACAAAATAATGTTAACCTTAACGCATGAATCTACCATAAAAATCAGTCTCCCCAAACTATCAAAATGGACAATTCAAGATTGAATACAATGATTAATGCAAACTGTCCGTAAGAATCATTGCATTCAGTCTCAAACGGGAATCCAAGGTTCACTCATCATGAACACAATTTGTATAGCATATATCAATTTTCATTAATGGCAGTGAACAAGTAATAAAAATATTAATTGGTAACAAACATTTGTACCTGTGATGATGAGCAGCACGGTCCTAAATGAAAGCAAGAATCAAAGAAATAACTCAATGACCACCTACATCAATCATCAAACAGATATAAATATGTGACAATGAGTTGGCTTAAAGTTTAAATTTGCTTTAAGTGCTTCATCAAATGATTATATAGTTGCTGCCAGGATTATATATTTGCTTTATTTGTTGTAGTTTTCAAGGCAGTCAACTAGTTTATATATTTGCTTCATCAAAAGAACCAACACTTATCATATTGAAGACTGGCTGCAAAAGCATTCTGAAGGGCATGCCAAAGGAACCATATCAACAACAACTCTTATAGAGAATTTGTGTGTGTGTAAATTACTTAACAACTTGCTGCTAATTAATAATAAATATTATAGAGATTCAAATCTGGTTTCAGCTTTCACAATGGTGGCAAGGGCTTCCCAAAAGCAAGCAGTAGAGGTACTCTTTACGCCTTGCAACTAAAGCTGCCGTAGAGAAGCAAGCAAAAGACAAAGAAGTTGCCATGAATGCACTAATGATAAGGCTGCAGAATGAAGAAAAATGACAAAACATCATTCAAAACTCAACACTAGTCACAGAAGCAGCGGGCCATTAATCACAAAGCAATTAACTGAAGAAATACCCCAATCACAAAGCAATCACTTTTCCCCTTTCCTAGCAAGAATTGCTTTCTAGTTTCCTCATTAAGTCCTTCTTTCCTTATAATTCACAAACTTGATTCACTAAATGCATGCAATCTACTCTTTAAAGGTTTAGTTTGATTTCTCACATTCAATTAGTTTTTTGTGAGCTAGTCACAAAACCTTAGAATGTGCTTTCCCTGGTTATAAAAGAGTTTGAAACAATGTCCATTTATGTTAATAATGTTATCCTAGTTATAGGTCCATCTTATCTAAACCACAAGATTGGTAATTTGAGTAAATTACACAGTAAAACTGCAAAATTGGGTCAATCAATAGAAGTCTAAAATACAAAGTCGCTAATACTCCAATTGGATATTGTTATTAAACAAGTAAACAAGTACTTTTCCTTCTGGCTTAGATTCTTGGACACAATGTTTTCTCACAAATCAAGAATCTAAAATAATCTGACTTGAATGTACAAAATCCTAGTAAAATTGGCTTCTAGGGGTCAAATAATGAGCCTCGTCTATGTTAGGAAAATCCGCAACAACACTCTGTGCTTCAGAGGTATCATCATTAGGACAAATAGGCCCAATTCTCACCCTTGGTTTACTGGTTGGCAACAAAGGAAGTGGTCCTTCCTTCTTAAGAATTCTTGTTGCTTTTATCACAAAGCTCCAGAAGACCTTTGGGTTAAATTAGAGCATTTAGCACAAACAACACAGCAAAGGCAGTGGCAGGAAATGATATTTTAAGCTGATGGAACAAGGCAAGGATGAAAAGTATATGCGATTTTTTTTTCATAAATGGACAAGGTAGTCAATGATATGAAAAATAATGGCAACAATATAATGGAAAAAGAAGCCAAAGATAGAATTATGATTACACTCACCAGTCAATTTGATTGTGGTAGTGATTGAGGCCGTACCTGAATCAAATAAACATTAAAATGCAGTAACTAGGAAGTGATCCTAGGTCGTTTCCCATCGAGCAATGATAAACCAAATGTTCATAACAGATAGTAGGAAAATAGTAACGAATTGGGGGGGGGGTTGCTTTTGTAAATTAAATAGCGAATAGATGTGAATTATAAAATATCAGAATTAAAACACGTTGCTTCCCCTTGATTCACAAGCAAGTCTCTTATCCTAGGTTACGAGAGTTTATCCTTTATCATTTCAACCACTTAATCCAACCCTAAATTAAATTACTAAGCAAAATCTAACATAAGGCATTCATTATGTGATTAAGCAACACATACACCAATTAATCATGAACGATCATTAAGCATGAACATAAATTAACAGTAATAATAGAACCTCAAAGAGAACTGTGCTTGATCCTCAAGAGAAAACAACGTTGGGGACTTAGCCTTCCATTAATCAATAGAGAACGAAATTATAGATTGAAGAATGGAATTTTATTGCTGAAACGAAAAGTAAAAATTGGAATTGCAAAATGAAAAAGTGTCTAAAAGAAGAAAAGCCTAAAACAAAATGAAAACAGGAGAGAGAGAAGAGAGAGCCTAAACTAGAACCTTGGTGCTGTTATATAGTTTTCCAGCCCCAAAGCTTACCAATCTGTTTTAAATCCAAGCCCATAAATAAAATAAAATCAAATCTAGATAAGATAAGATCTTGATGAAATAATATCTAGATGAGATCAAATCGAAATAATATCTAGATAAGATAAAGTCTAGATAAGATAAAATTTTGTAGAATAAAATAGTCTACCCTCTTCAAGTCCAAGCCCAATTCTGGATTCAAGCCCAATGCTTCATTAATTCTTGAAATTAGATTAAAAACATCAAATTAGCTGAATGGGTCCAAATAATAAAATTGCCTAATTAATTTGAAAATTAAGATTAATCTGTACTTAAAATGGTGCAAAAGGGGTTAAAAAATAGGAGAAAATAATGGCACATCAGGTAGTATCTATTGAAAAGAGTTTAAAGATCTTAGCTTAATGACCTTGAATGATTCGCAAGCATCTCTGGGGTCATGTGAAATGCAGATGAATGAAAAGTCAAATGGCACTATTGAGAAAGCATTAAAAGTTCAAGCAAATGTGAAAAATGAAGGATCTATGCAAAGAATGACCTACCATAATCAAATGGGTCAAAACTTTAAAAGAAGGAATCTTCAATGTGACTCAAGTCAAGGCACAAAAGGATATAGGTATATAAATCCAACAAGTATGAATCTGAATGAAAATCCTATGTTTTGGTCATTATAGTCAAGAATGTCATGTTAAAGCACCAAATATTAGAGAGAACCATGCTCAAGTTGCAATGAATAAAGATAATATGAAGACAATGCTAATGCTACATAGACTTCTTGCTTATGAGTACATGGCTAATGGTTCATTGGATAAATGGATATTCAACAAGAACAAAGAGGAGTTTGTGTTGGATTGCGATACAAGGTATAATATAGCACTTGGAACAGCAAAAGGACTTGCTTATCTACATGAAGATTGCGAGTCAAACATTATTCATTGTGACATCAAACCAGAAAACGTGCTCCTAGATGATACTTTCAGGGTCAAGGTTTCTGATTTTGGTTTGGCTAAGCTCATGACACGTGAACAAAGCCATGTGTTCACAACACTTAGAGGCACTACAGTGTATCTTGCACCTGAGTGAATCACAAACTGTGCCATATCAGAGAAAAGTGATGTTTATAGCTATGGTATGGTGTTGGTAGAGATCATTAGGGGAGGAAAAACTATGATCCCAGTGAAACTTTAGAGAAATCCTATTCCCTTCTTTTGCTTTTAAGATGGTGGAAGAAGGGAATGTGACAGATATTCTTGACTCAAAGGTGGAAACTTATGAAAATGATCAAAGGGTTCACATTGTTGTGAATGTTGCATTGCGGTCCTAATCATAAGTATTGCTTTAATTATAAATATTTCTTTAAGTAGAGACATGGTCCTAATCTCTTACATAGACTATGACATCCTAAGACTAGGAGTACCACCGAAGAAAAACTTTAAGGCAATCCTTACTTCTCATATAGTTTTTATTTCATTTTTAGTGAATTCAATTTATACTAACAACTAACAAGGTTTCAAGCTAAACAATCCAAAACAAAATGGGATAAAATGGTTTTCAGATTTCACCTCAATAAACATAGTTGATGCTTCATGTGGTTGCAACTTTTGAACCATCTCTGCAGCTACTTCCTGCAAGAAACAACACAAATTATCAACAATCATGGAGCCTATGGCACTTGCTTGATTACAGGCTCCCAAATATGCCAGTGCTTAATAGGGTATCAATTAAACTGTTTATTGTTTCTCTTTTGAGATTGACAGATGCAACCTCTAATCTCATACTTAAACAATATAATATTTTACCCAAATATACAATCTCTTTTACAGTCAATATTTTCAAGCCGTATAAGAGCAGGTGTTGATCCCCCAAAAAATAAGAACCTGGCGGGGAAGGTTTGAGTGCAACAATTGATGTGTTATCTTATTGTTAGTCCAGAATCCAGATAATTAGAATTATATGTTTCATTTGAATTTCTCTTTTTCTGTTCTTGATACCTTTGTTGGACCCTATTAGGTCATTGAAAGATACCTTTGTTGGAGGTTGGTAAGTGAGAAAGATAGACTTTGAAGGGAGGTTTTGTTGGATAAATATGGTATCACAAGTCTAGATAAGTTTGTGTAGGGTCATAACTATGCCCCAAGTATAGGAGGTACATTTAGCAATAGCCAAGTTTAAGCTTACCACAAATGAGAAATCTAACTATAAATGACACTTGAAGACAAAATAACTAAAGGAAGTTGGTAAATAAAGCTCAAAACAATTGGGATATAACAATTAGAGAAAATTCATTTCCTTTTACTACTTTGATCATCCAAATACATGTGATTGTAGATTAATCCTAAGATGCATTTTTATGCAATCAGAACTGGCTACTTCACATGCCAAACATCAACCATAAAATTTGGTAATATTACATTAGTTCAGTAAAAGATTCTGCAGTTCAAGCAAGAGTCTGTTTCTGCACTCAAGCCAGAATACTTGGATCATGCATTGCCCAACTTCAAGACCCTTCTCAGTTGCTTGAAACTAGAACAGATGCTGAATTATATAGGATAACTACATTTAAATATAATTTTATAGTTGAAGACGTTCTGTACAATATTGAATAAACATATCAATAATCTTGATATTTTATTTAAATATACTATATTTATCTAAATCTATTATATCATATTTCTATCCCTAGTCATAAACTCAGATGATCTATCAGGTTATAGGATACATTCATCAATCAGATGATCAATCAGCTTACAAACTCAAATGTATCATTCTATCACTCAGATGATCAAACCCGAGGCACATATTGTTTAAGTGAGTTAAAGGGATAAGAATATTACATGATATATACAATACATTCATCAATCAAATTATAGGATACCTACAACAATATTACTTTTAAGGTAAAAGCTACAACTATGCATGAGTTTATTAGTATAAGTCTACTAAAAAAGCTCCTGACATTTTATTTTGGCAATTTGATTTATTTTAGAATCATGACAGTGACTTAATGGTTATTGAAGTTTGATGTGTTACATATTATTTTCATGCCAGATATAAAGCACAAAAGTTCATGTCAATACTCCAGAATCAACATTTTGCTTCTAAAAGACTAAAACTGAGTCATGCACGTGTTGATGATCAATTGTCAATGTCATAATATATAGTCACTGGCTTTTGTAAAGTTCTATTCGATACAAGATTGTCATTCTTAGCTAATATAAGTTGGATAGTCCAAGAACAATGTTGCTTCAGATGAACAGGGAGTAGGGCAATATACAATGCTAGGGGAATATACCCAAAACCACACAGAAATCTACAAAACAAAGGTGTATCATCAGACTTAAAGTATAAAACCCCTACAGTAACCAAACCATATGAATACAATCAGAACTGGAACAAGGCTTTAACAAGTAACAATATGATGAGAATAAGTAACAAAGACTCCTCCTGAGTACTGCTACAATTCCTAGACCTAAAATGGCTGACACCCTAGTCACTCTACCCTCATTGACTTGCGTATTTCTATCCCTTGTTCGTGGGTTCTAAATATAGCTACAATATGATCATGTTCTATTTTGCTCCTATCCCTTCATTCCAACCCTGTAACAAAATCCAAGGAGAAAAATAAATGACAAATAAAAAATAACACCAAGACTAAGGTTTTTTAACTTGCGGTTGGCATCAAAATTGTGGACGCAAATATGCCTGATGCGGTCACAACCGCATGTTGTGACTCACATGTATTCAAGGTTAAGGCTATTGTAAGTGTTTGGAATGAGTTCTGGTGAGGCAGAAGAATCAGTTGCAAAGCCAGATTTGGTGCCTGTCTTGTTTCTCATTTCAATAATCTCTAAAAACACTAGCATTGTGCCTTTCTCTAATAATCTCAATAAAAGAAAAAAATCAATACGTGTAAACACTAGCATTGTTCCTTTCTCTAATAATGTATGTTTCTTTCAACAGTAAAACACAAAAAATAGACATAAACAATGAACAAAACATGCATCCAGATCGAAAACGAACATTAACCTTTCGATAGTGGCAGAGAAAGATTTTTTTCTTTCTTTCTTTGCACAAACCTTGTAATTTTTCTACCTGAGTTTTCACCCCACAATTACTAGAGAACAAATTTACTAATTTCAGTTAAAATAACAACTAAGATTAAGTACATATCCATAAAACCTCTCCAGGAAAAATGTTAGGAACTCAGAGACAGAAACAACAACAGTAGGGCCAAGGGTCAAAATAGCATACCAAGGGTACAGGAGGAAGCAAAGCCCGAAAGAAGAATTGTCAAACCATCTTACCTCAGTGACTATGTCTGAGGAAGAATGGTGAGCTTGATCAGCAAAGGCACCACACATTATGAGGGTATATCCTTGCTTGATGATGTCTGCTTTAGGGAGACAAGCACTAACAAATTCCGTTATTGCAAATTATTCTAGAATCTTTTTCTGTTATTACGAAACCTATATATATGTAAATAACAAGCAAGGAAAATCAATGAGAAATATACAAATTACCTTTCTTCTCTGTGTATTCTTCTCTGTGCCTCCTTCTTTTCTTAGGAGGTTCTGGTGCCTCGAAGCCAGTAGCTAGGGGGTGGTAACAAAAAACAAATACTTTCTCAACTTAAATTAATAAAATACAAAAACCAGGCTATTGCATAATCTGCCAACAAACAGAGCTTTAAGATTACCTAAACGTGAAAAAAGTGGCTTAAGTTTGAGTCCATAAATTGCTTTATTCAGTTTATATACAAGGGATTTATCAGAGGACTCAAACCCAGGAGGTTGAGTCATGTAAACTTCTTCCTCTAACAGCCCATTGAGAAAGGCATTATTTATATCCAACTGCTGCAGGGGCCACTTGTGAGTAATAGCAAGAGTTAAAATCACTCTAATAGTCATTGGTTTGATTACTAGAGAAAATGTCTCATGAAAATCAAAACCAAAGTTTTGATTAAAGCCTTAACCACTAATGTGGCTTTGTATCTATTGATACTGCCATCAGAATTTTCTTTAAGTCTAAATGCCCACTTATATCCAACAACATTTTTGTGAGGAAGATGAGAGACTAGGGTCCCAAGTATTCTTTTAAATGTTTACATTTAAATGGTTATTCTTTTAATCTCAGGTTTATCATATTTAAACATTTTTGTGTATGGATAGTTCTAGTTGTATCTATTTGTGGACTATGTATCCTATCCTATGCATTTTGAAGTCTGAACATCATCATATATTCTAAGTCTATATACCTCAAAAAAATTGTTTGCAGCTTTTTGTAAATCTTTCTCTCAAAAAAAGGATAAATAGAAGTGTTTCGACTTCAAATTTACAAGTATAGTTAGGATTTCTAATAATGCTTGGTAGAACATTATGATTTTGTTCTTAGTAAAACACATATCGGTGGGTTAAAAGGAGATGATGTTTATATATATATATATATATATATAATCATTGATTTCAATTCCTAAATGATATAAAATTCTGTGACTACCTAACACAAAAGGAAATCTGATTAATATGAAATAGGAAATGAAAATAAATAAATAAAATAGAACAAGGGTTTAATTTCATTTCATTTTATTTTAACTAATCCAAATAACCATCATCAGTATCATTTGATTTTATTTTCTCGTATTCTATTTTTTTCACTATCATATTATGTGTGAGATGAAACCTATTTTACCTCTATCATCTTTTTTCTTTAATTTGAGATGCTATGCGACTCAAGTTATGAGTTTATTTTTTTAACCTGCTTGATATCAAAATTACATCTTTAATCATTTATTTGATCTATAAAAGATGTTATTTTATCTCATTTCATGGCCTCAATGGAAACATAGCCTTCATGGACATGATAAAATTATATTATTTTTTTGTCTACATTACAAGTATTCTCTTCTACAAACAATCATATTTAAATCACATAAGATCAATAAATAGTATTACTATTATATATGAATTATAGGTACATGCCAAAAGGAGCAGAAGCAGTGCATGCAGCAAATCCAGATGTTCTTATGATTCTATCTGGCCTAAACTTTGACATGAACCTATCATTCATAAGAAATGAGGCAGTGAAACTCAGCTTCAATGGGAAACTAATGTTTGAGGTCCACTACTACAGCTTCAGTGATGGTCAGGCATTGACATCAGGGAATCCAAACCAAGTGTGTGGGCAAGTCACAGAGAATGTGATGACAAGGGCAGGGTTCTCGTTGGACCAAGGGTGGCCATTATTTGTGAGTGAATTTGGGGTGGACTTGAGAGCCACAAGTGTGAATAACAATAGGTACCTCAACTATACCTCAACTCTCTCTCTCTCTCTCTCTCTTTCTCTCTCTTTTTTGTCATTTATCTGTACTAGTTAATAAGATGGCATGACATCCAATACTATAAAAACCAGAGGATTAGAAAAGGGAATCTCTGTGTTGAACTGAGTTTTGATTCAGTTTTGCACTCTGCTAGTTCCATCTCAACAGGCATTATGATTATTAACAACTATTTCCTATGTTATCAAGATCGAGAACCTACTTAGCAACAAAAGGAGGGTTGCAAGATTGTAAAATTTACGATTGGAAGATCTTACCCAAATTGTAAAATTACACTAATAAACACACACACACACAAAACCCCCCTATAAATAACAACATTAAGTCAAACTTAAAACTGGAATTTCTTAACCATAACATTCAAAACAACTCATAATTAGTCACATATATAACCACTAGCCCCTACCCCACTATCAACTTGCCCAGCAGAAGCCATTTATCAATGATTAGTAAACAAAGACAACGCCAAAACAAATTTGGAAGGTGTGTGAGGATGCGCATTGAATCAACAACAAAGCAAAAGCGAGGGTTGAGACTCGAGAGATATCAGAAGGATGGTTCAAGACAACAAGTTCAATGTGTGTGAGAGATGGCATAGATGAATGGCAATGCAAAACTAGATATGAATGAGATGCTATGAACTGTGAAGGGCTTGAGCACATATATGAAAGGCTTGAATGAGAGATGGGATTTGTTTTGGGAAGCAAAAGCCACTATTTAGGGAACCAAAATGGGTTAAAATGGCTTTAGCACACATGCTATTCTTTTCTTTTTATATTCTACACTTTCCTTTACCAGGACAGAGAACCTAAACTGCCGAATAAGAAAGTGTAATTATTTTAATCTCCAGTGCAACATCTTTGAAGACATAAACTTATAAAAGTCAAAACTTATAATTTGAATTTAAGGATGTTCCATGAAATTAGTTCTTTACTGCTGCACTGATTTATGCTATTTGGTTCTTATTTCCTGCTCGATGTACTCTGTACTTATCTTCGTTGGATGACATAAATCATATGTTTAGATCATGCCAATTTGTTGGGCTTATAACAGTTTCTCTTTTTTATCATAGCTTCAAGAAATTATTGTTTCATCTTACTGTAGTAGCTACAAGTCTAGCAAGAAGCTTACATGTTACATCTTTTACGGAAATGCACCTACAATCTTCCATTTAACAATTGTAGTCTAGATTTAACATTAATCTTATGGTGCTATCAATAGATAATTAACTACATTAGAGCATAAGCGAGTATGAGATCTTAAAACTATAAAAGGATTTGACACTTAGACCCTTGTTTTGTCAAACTTCAACTATGTGTAGTATCTGCATCTATAGATGGCAATGACCAGTATATGCAGATTAGGGTTCTATTTGGCAACGAGGAAAGATAGCTTAAGACTCTGTTGATCTATGGCTTGCAAAGTGTATTATGTTGGGATTTTATTTGATTTTGTTTATACTAGACTGGACCATTTTTTCGTAGTACATTTTCATAATCAAGTGCTTAAGTTACACTTGTGTATCATTAGTTTATATTAGTGGTCATGATTTTGAAGGAATTTGAAAGCATGAAAGAAATTGAGAAGAGAAAAGCTTCAAGGAATAGTTAGACAAAGGGTTGAAGAAGAACTGAAAGGAGAGAGAATAAATTGCATCAAGATAATTCTTCCAAAACATTGAATGAAAAAGGAACTGAATCTAAGACACCCCAGGATAGTAGACCAACTGCAAATAATTTTCTAAGAGATTCAAAAGAACAAAAAATGTGAAACGGGCAAAGCAAAACAACAAACAGGTCAAACTACTTCTGGTCAACAAGGTAACAGAGACCCCTACCTCACCCAAAAAAAAAGTCCAACAACAACAATGTGGGTCTCTAGAACAATGTTCTTATAAAAAGAACAGAAAATAGAGTCTGAATGCAACGAAAATGAATGAAGACATGAAGCTTACCTTGAGTGGCAGCCAGAGGCGATGCAGAGTGGGACTGAGAAAGAAGAGTCACGAGGCAATGTGGTTGCAGTGACAATAGGGTTTCAACGGTAGTCATAGCTTCAACAAGGCAGTTTGTGGCAGTCGGTGCTCAGGCGGAAAGAGAAAGGAGAAATGATAGGGTTTTAGCGCGCAGGGGATGAATTCAGGTTTTTAATTTATGAATAGAACAACATCAATTTTTTAAAAATAACTAATGTTAACCTCATGTAGTTAACATCGGTTTTCAAAAAACCGATTTTAACATCATATAGTTAACATCGGGTTTTAAAAAACTGATGT
Source organism: Glycine soja (assembly GCF_004193775.1). NCBI lineage: Eukaryota > Viridiplantae > Streptophyta > Magnoliopsida > Fabales > Fabaceae > Glycine > Glycine soja. Next base: position 33,740,195 of record NC_041012.1, on the reverse strand, counting down.
TAACATCATATGGTTAACATCGGTTTTGTCAAAACCGATGTTAACTTACTCTACTTATTTACAAAAATGCCACTATGGTTTTATTAACATCGGTTTTTCGAATAACCAATGTTAATTGTGCGATGTTAAATCTATAAATTGTAGTAGTATCATATGAAGAATAAATGAAGTTCACAGTCTAAAAGTGTTGATCTTCATCAAAATGTGTGTTCTGTTGATGTAGATCTACTATGAAGAGGTTTCTTTCTTGTGGAAGTGTAAGACATACCAACCTACTAACATGAACTTTGTATAAAGAAGGGACATGTATTTAATGCAAGCATTAAATGCTCCAACAACCTCAAAACTTTAGATGAAGAACAAAGTGAAAAATTCATCCATTGAAAGATAACAAATACTTGAAGATGAAGGCTTCAAATAAAAGAAACCTTGAAGATACAAGACACAAATCTACTTGTGAATTATTCTTTCATTCTTGCAAAAACATTTTTTTGTAAATTTATATGTAGATATTAAGCTTTCAAAATACATTGTAAACCCTGAAAGAAATTAAAGACTAAAGTATTGAGTGATATATTTGTCTGTAAGACAACTTAGTCATTGTGTAAACTTCCAAAAAATCTTGTTGATTTGTTTAGAGACAACAATAACTTGGTAGGAAAAAATATTGGATTAAGTCAAACTTGGGGTAGAAATATTACATTCTCACATATACTATATCAAAGAAGCAAAAACTACTTTTGTTAAACATAAATTAGTCAATAATGAAGGCATTTTTTTTTCTTGATTCACTAACAATCCTCATCCATATCTTTGACTTTTTTGTTTGAGGCCAATATATCAACCCATCTTTTGATAGTTAGATATATACAAAATGAGTTAATTTGAGAATCCCAAAAAAATGGTGCAATTCAAGCTCGTAGCTTTAACCTTGTTGGTGTTATGACCATGGTGGAGCTCTAAGGATGCAGTTGGAAACCCTAAACTCTTTTTACTCAAATGAGAGTGCAGTGTAGCCATGGTACACAACTTGTCCAACTTCTATCGTGCAAAATCTAAATGTGAGTTCGGTAGATCTTAGAGTGCAAATTAGCAACAATCACTAGCAGAACAGACACTGTCTACTAGCTTCTTCAATTGTCACTAGTCCTATAAAATGTAGGACTGAGTTTTAAACATGTAAAAAAAATACCATTGAATGTGTAGATGAAATGTCACAATATTGTTTATTTAGCTTAATTAGTTGATGTTGAGTTCATGTTTTGTAGGCCTATGCAAAGTAACAGAGACGATCCAATTCATAGTATAACTGAATCAAATTGATCTAGAATAAAAATCCAAACTAGATTTTAAAAACCTAAATTGAACCAATTTTTAAATAACCAGTTAACTGGTTTATGGTGTTGGTAGTTTCTAATATTTTAGGGACTAATATTTTTTTTGTTTTCATTTTGAATTAGTGGAAACGGTTATGTGAAGGTTGTTACCGTATGTGGTTCATTTTTCAACCAGCATTCAAACTCATTTCAAGGTTAACATTTAGAATGAGATCATGTACGAATTTTATGGTTTCCACTAGTGAAGATTTAGAAAAGTCAAAATTGAACGAGATGTGCAGACTGAGAGTTGTTGATAACTGCAAAATTTGAGTTAATTTGATAGTTAATTTTGGCTTAGAATGATTGCAATTTCTTTACTTTACTATTGTTTTTAATGAAATAATAAAGAAATTAATGTCTTTGAAGTTTATTATTAACAAAATTTAAGTGCTTTGAAGGAAAATTGATGGAAAAAGTTGAAGAAAAAGTTGAAGATTGGGATAGCTTGCTTAGCGTGCAAGACAGGCCCAACACGTTTCCTCGCATAGCGGCCAGCTCACGCTTAGTGCAGAAGCCCGCACTAAGCGCGAGGTCACATGAAAATTAAGATACCTTAGGCCTATTAAAGGAGTAGGAAGCAGAAGGAAAAGACACAACCTACACACCGTGATACCAATCCCTAGACCACCCCAGAGACTCAGAGTTCTCTAATGAATACATCCTAAGTCTGAGTATCTCTTGGGAAAACCCTCTATATATGTCCATTATCCCCTTCTTCTCCTCTATCCATCTCTCTTCTTCTATCCATATCAGCACCTAAATTGTAAAGTTTCTCATGATAATAAGAGGCCAAACCCCCTTAGTTAGGGCTTGACAGGCGTCGCAACCTACCCTTTCGCGGGCGAGCGTGGCGAGGCTCACGGGTGCGCCTTCCAAAGGAGGAAAATGCGCGGAGTTGCCACCAACGTTTATTTGTGGAAAATGTTTGAAAAACCGAAGGAAACCGGTCATGAAGAATATTCCAGATTCGGGAGTTGTATTTACGTTTGAGGAAGGTATTAGCACCTCTCACGTTTGTCCCAAAGGACAACAGCCTTAGATTAGGATTGTGTGAAATTATGTATTTAAACCTTTTATTTCTTTTTTATTTTTGAGGTCAACAAAAGTGGGACTTTTGCTCCTACGTACCCTCCATCGAAGAGGAAATCAGACCTACGTAGTTCTTTCTAAAGGGCGAATCAAGCGATTCTTTTTACTTGGAAGGTGGTCCTTTTAAGGCGTTGGACCTTAAAATGATCCATTTTTGCTTGGTGAGAAAAACTGAGGTATCGAACCTTAAAATCCTTTTTAGTGATTTTTTGCGGACGAACTTGACTTTGCGAGTTGATTTTAGCCTTAGTTTCACTTTAGTTATTAGTCAATTCAATCAAGAAAGAGAAATCCCAAAGAGAAACATCCGATTGCTCTTTTTGGTTTATTTTACTAAAAGATATTTTTTTGATTATTATATTATTATTTTACCTCTTTTTGGTTTCCAACGTGGTTACGGCATGACCGAACGGTCGGATTTCATTTTAACAGAAATTAACGGATATTACAAATCAAATGATCGGTGGAAATTTATTTTATTTTTTGATTAGGCGAGAAAATGACTTAAGTAAATGACTGAAGCACGTCAAAAGGGGGTATGGAAAGTAAATGAAATGAAAATAAAAGTACGCGAAACAAGTGGGGACCACTAAGGGTACATAGAATGAATTGAAAAGTTTGATTTCGGGAACTTACCGGTTGAAGATCGAAGAACGACGAAGAACGAATGACGAACAACGAAGAACGGTTGAAAATCTTCACGAAATCACCCACGGAACCTTACGGATCACGTGATTACTCCTTTTTTGGCTTTTGGAAAGTTACAGAACCTCACGGATTGCGTAACAATGCTTCCTTTTGGTTTTTGACATGTTACAGAATCTCACGGATTCTGTAACAATGCTTCCTTTTGATCTCCGGCATGTCACGAAACTTCATGTATTGTGCAACAAAGGGTGCCAAGTACCTCGGAGCGGTCAAACAAAGGTTGCATGCCATCAAACAATGGTACCCAGACGAAATTAGGGTATGACAGTTGCCCCTCTTTACTTACCTTTTATCGGAGATTAGAGGAAAACAAAGATAAAACACTGATTTCGTCCGTCTTCGTCCTCTCTATGATTAGTCTATGACGACTCCCGTCTCTCTTTATTCTTTCTCTGCACAACACAAAAGAAACACAAACAAAAGACACCAATAACATAATATATACATATACACATGTTTGGCGAAGGAACCGATCGGGAAAATAACAAAAAACCACATTTCCCAGTCACCAGAGGCTCCGCGCTTGATAACGGAGGACACATGAACAGCGCTAGGCAATCAATTCATGGGGCTCCGAATAGGACGGTGGAGGATACACGAACAGCGCTTGGCAATCAATTCACGGGGCTCCGGACTTGATGGTGGAGGACGCATGAACAGCACTAGGAAATCAATTCATGGGACTCCAAATAAGATTTGAGGGTGGAGGATAAACGAACAGCGCTAGGAAATCAATTCGTGGGGCTCCAGACTTGATGGTGGAGGATGCATGAATGACAATCAATTCATGGGGCTCCGGATAAGATTTGAGGGTGGAGGATAGACGAACAGCGCTAGGCAGTCAATTTGTGGGGCTCCAGACTCGATGGTGGAGGACGCATGAACAGCGCTAGGCAATCAATTCATGGGTCTCTGAATAAGATTTAAGGGTGGAGGATAGACGAACAGCGCTAGGCAATCAATTCGTGGGGCTCCAGACTCGATGGTGGAGGACGCATGAACAACGCTAGACAATCAATTCATGGGTCTCTGAATAAGATTTAAGGGTGGAGGATAGACGAACAGCGCTAGGCAATCAATTCGTGGGGCTCCAGACTCGATGGTGGAGGACGCATGAATAGCGCTAGGCAATCAATTCATGGGTCTCCGAATAAGATTTGAGGGTGGAGGATAGACGAACAGCGCTAGGAATTCAATTCGTGGGGCTCCAAACTCGATGGTGGAGGACGCATGAACAGCGCTAGGCAATCAATTCATGGGTCTCCGAATAAGATTTGAGGGTGGAGGATAGATGAACAGTGCTAGACAATCAATTCGTGGGGCTCCAGACTCGATGGTGGAGGATGCATGAATGACAATCAATTCATGGGGCTTCGGATAAGATTTATTGGCGGGACCGAATGGTGCACCAGGTTCTTTCACCTAATAGGCAAACATGCTTTAGTAAGGAAAAATAAATCATTCATGAGAGCACCATATTTTAGAGAAACAATATACCCATGCCAAAAGTAATTTTCCTTGTAACCGAAAATGAAGGGCAGGATGTCAACATTTAGCTTTTAAATGAACATTAAGGGGAAACGTCGGGTCTAACTGAAACTGGGAATAAAATCACTCATAGTGTATAAAAACTCACACAGGTAAGTGTTTTACCCTAATCCCAAACCATAGCTACAACATGACTTTATTTTGCACATGATTTCCTATCGAACCAAAAGATCACACGCAGGATCACGGACCAATAGGATCTTCTCGAAGGTAGTGACTTTTTGGAGAGGAAGCTGGGTGTTTTGGTCTTTTCCTCTTTGTTTATGTGGGGCGGGATATCGCCAGTCGAGAGCGACTTTGAACGGCAATCCCAAAGAAAGAACTACTTCAAAAATGGGTTTTCCTTTGCTGGCGGTCATTTACCCTGCCGACAAATTTATCTAGTCAAAAGATCTTCTGTTCTCTTTCCTGGTTTCCTGTATTGATCGGGAATTATTCCGTTTTTCCTTCGATCTTTTTCTTTTTACTTTCTTCCGATCTTCGATCGGATTTCCTTCTTTTCCTTTTCTTTTCTTTCTTTTCATTTCTTCCTTTTCGATCCTTGATTGGGAATTCGGGTTTTAGCATTCGTTATTCGCTCTCCTTTGAGGAGATTCTGCTGTCCTTTTCTTCGGGGGAAAGGATGAGGATTCTTTTCATGGGCCAAGGTTCAAGGTAGCTTATGGTTGTGTCTCAACATGGTCTTTTCATCGTGCGAGCCCGATTTTGATATCTGGGGCAAAACAAATTTGTGTGTCAAGGTGTTGGTCTCGGGTTGAATTTCCATATTATTTCCACGAGGCACGCGTAACAATGATGACTTGGAAACAACGTGCAAAATTAGTCATGGCTACAGCTAGGTAGGTACTCAAGCATCCAATTTATGGCGTTGTGATACTAAGGCTTGGGATTTACACAAGTAGACCCAATATTTCCAAATTATGTTCTTTCATCGGTTCAATGAATCGATCCATTCTTATCTCGGTTATTCCAGAAAATAAACTCTTAGTGTCAGTCTCTTATTTCCAAAAGATATGTTTGCTCTCTATGAATGATTTATGCTTCCTATGACCATAACATGCCGACCTTCGAGGTCTTTCTTCCTTTTTCTTTTTGTTTCATTTTTTATGTTTGCAAAAACTATACATCCATCGCCATCTATGAGAAAAGCTTTTCTTTGTACACTTATATTCCTATACACGACAAACTTTTTTTGTATACACATGCATTAAAAACTCTTTCTCTTTATATCAACACGGTCTATATAAAAACTCTATTTCTGTTCAAAGATTTCTTTTTCGTTTTTCAACATACACTCGTGGTTTATACAAAAATTTCTTTATATCCACTCATTACTCACACACAAGAATTTCTTTCCACACCTTATTTACACACACACAAAATCTTTCCATACATTTTTTACATATAAAAAACTCTTTTCTTTTCTTTATATATAGACACGACATTTGTTCACAACGCCTTTTTCTTTTTTCTATTCTTGGCGATATCATGATTTTTGTTCATTTTATTTTTAGGACGACGTTCCTAAAGGAAAACTCTACAAAGTTCCGAAACTTCAACAAACATTATCGACAATAACGAAGTAAGCACTAACGTAACAGTCCAAACAAAATATATGCACAAAACAAAAGACAATCGAAAAAACAAAACAAACGTTAGTCCCTCAAGTTATAAAAATAAAATGATATGTAACAGATAAAAGAGGAAACATAAAAGAGAATATGAATCTAGAGATCCCCTGGTCACGTGGCTCCACTCCCTCCCAAGAAACCGAGTAAATCCTCAGCTCCTCATCCATGCGGGCCTCCTCTGCATCGCTGGGAGCCTCTGCGGGCGCCTCCCCTGCCTGGGCCTCAGGCCAATCTCCGGGCCATGCAACCTTAGCCCTGAACTGATCTGAAGTAGGGCACACAAAAGGAGCGAAACCTTGGCTCTGCTGACTGAGGCTGAGCTGGTAGAGACACTCATGTATCTGCACCTGCCCCCTGTGGTTGGCCGCCTGCTGGCGAACCAAGTGCTATAAATACCGCTCCATGCCAAATGACCCAGCCGGATCAGCCTGATGAGGTGGTGGCGGTGCGTCTGCGGCCTGCGGTGCATCACCTTATGCCTGTCTAGGCGTGCAATACTTCTCAATGAAGGCCCGGGTGATCGGCGGTCGAATCACCTTACTAGGTGTGATAGAAACCCCGAATGACTGGCAGAGACCCGTGATCAATGCTGGAAACCCCAGGGGTGCCTGGTAGGTGGCATACCTACAAATAAATAAATGGCGTCAGCGATCAACAGAGCCACATGGATGCTCATCCGTGTCAGGATGGCATACACCAGCTGACACTTCGGCAGAGGGAAGTCAGAGTTATGATCGATGGGCAGGACGTTGCTGAGTAGCAACGTCATCCACATATGGGTCAAGGTGGTCATGCTGGTGTGCATGATCCGCACCCGCCTCCCGGCAGTGGTCCGGGCAAAATCCTGACCCGATATGCATAATAGCTGGGCAATGGCCTCCTCGTCAAATCCATCGGCCCGGTTCCTTCTCTGACTAAACTCGCACTCCTGGCCCTCCTCTAACACTAGCGGGTCACCTAGGAACTGGTTGAGGGCGTCTGCATCAAAAGGAATCCACTCACCCCTTACCCATGACCGCATGTCCCGCACGCCCTCCTCCGTGGGACAAGCATTAGCGTAAAACTCTAGGACTATATCTGGGTCAAACTTGGCCATGGGAGTGACCAGCGACGTCCAACGCCGGCGAGCTATCTCTTCCTAAAAATCTGTGTACACAACAACAATAATTATTGGAGATTTTTAAAGGATACTAGGCTGCTTTGCAGCGGCACTTTCCGTTTGTCCCGGGCTAGGCAAGGGATGACGACCTATTGGTTGTGACCCTAGCCTCTCCTTGCGTCCATCCATAAGTACCTGAAAGTAGGAAACAACAATGCGTGGCAAATTGTGACTGCGTCGTCGTCTTACCTTGATTGGTTTCTGCCTTTAACCTTGTCTCGACCTCTGACCGTTGCCTAAGACGATTCATGCCAATCTTTGTATGACATCGTCATCTTTTGAATAATCTTCTTAATATTTTTATTTGCAGCCTCCACAGCCCCGTTCATCTTTGGCCGATAGGGGGTGCAGTTATGATGCTGGATCTTGAAATCCCCGCACATTTCCTGCATCATTTTGTTATTCAGATTGGTGCCATTGTCAGTAATGATTTTCCTAGGAAGTCCGTATCGACAAATCAGTTCCTTCTTTATGAATCTGACCACCACACTCCTCCTGACATTGGTATAAGAAGCTACTTCGACCCATTTGATGAAATAATCTATCGCCACGAGAATGAAGCGATGACCATTCGAAGCTTTGGGTTCGATAGCCCCAATGACATCTATCCCCCACATGGAAAAAGGCCAAGGGGAGGACATGACATTCAGAGGATGTGGCGGAACATTGACATTGTCCGCGTACGCTTGACATTTATGGCATTACCTTACATGGGCGCAACAATCGCTTTCCATAGTGAGCCAGTAATAACCTGCTCTAAGGATCTTCTTGGCCATAGCATGCCCATTGGCATTTGTCCCAAATGAACCCCCGTGGACTTCCTCAATCATGTAGTTCGCCTCTTTGGCATCTATGCATCATAGGAGGGTCATGTCGTGGTTTCGTTTGTACAGGATGGTACCACTCACAAAGAAACCAGTAGCCAATCTCCTTAATGTTCTTTTGTCATTGTCAAAAATCCCTGGTGGATATTCTTTGTTCTCGACATACTGTTTGATGTCAAAATACCACGGTTTCCCATCTCGCTCTTCCTCTATTGCACAACAATGTGCCGGCTTGCCCCGAGATCTGAATTCAATGTACGGAAGATCCCCGTGTGGGGCAAGTTGAAACATGGATGCCAAGGTGGCCAATGCATCGGCCATTTGGTTCTCTTCCCGAGGTATGTGGTGGAAAGAAATGTCGTCAAAGAATTTGGCTAACTTCAAGATATGAGTTTCATAGAGTATCAACTTTTGATCCCTAGTTTCCCATTCTCCTCTCAACTGGCGTATTACCAAAGCCGAGTCTCCATACACTTTGAGTAGCTTTACGTCAAAATCAATGGCCGCTTGAATCCCAAGGGCGCATGCTTCATATTCGGCCATATTGTTGGTACAATCGAAACCTAGCCTGGCCATGAAAGGAATACATTGATCATTTGGGGATACAAGGACTGCCCCTACTCCATGGCCCAAAGCATTAGATGCCCCATCGAAACAAACAATCCATTTGTCTATATCCTCGTGTGTCCGTTTCTCTTTGAATAGGGCCATGATGTCTTCATTCGGGAACTCAGGGTGCATCGGCCGATAATCTTGGAGGGGTTGTTGGGCCAAATAATCTGCCAAGGCGCTTCCCTTTATCGCCTTTTGGGTGACGTACACAATATCGAATTCAGATAGTAGTTCCTACCACCTAGCGATTCGTCCCGTGAGGGCCGGCTTTTCAAAGATGTATTTCACGGGATCCATTTTGGAAATAAGCCACGTGGTATGACTGAGCATGTACTGCCTAAGACAATGTGATGCCCATACCAAGGCACAACACGTCCTTTCCAACATTGAGTAATTCATCTCATAGGCGGCAAACTTCTTGCTTAAATAGAAAATGGCTTGTTCCTTTTTCCCAGAGTCATCGTGCTGACCCAACACGCACCCCATAGACTCATCTAACACAGTCATGTACAGGAAAAGAGGTCTTCCTGTTACATGTGGCATGAGCACCGGGGGATTCGTGAGGCTCTATTTGATTTTTTCGAAGGCCTCTTGGTAGTTGCTGTTCCACAGGACTGCCTGGTTCTTACGCAATAGTTTGAAGATGGGCTCGCAGGTAGGGGTGAGTTGCGAGATAAATCTCGCGATGTAGTTCAACCTGCCCAGGAAACCTCGAACCTGCTTCTCCGTGTGTGGCTCTGGCATTTCAAGAATGGCCTTCACTTTCTCGGGATCTATCTCTATCCCTTTCTGGCTCATGATAAATCTCAATAACTTCCCCGATTTCACCCCGAAGGTGCACTTGGCAGGGTTTAGTATTAGTTGGTATTTCCGCAGCCTTCCAAACAGCTTACGCAGATTGACGAGGTGTTCATCCTTAGTTTGAGATTTTGCAATCATGTCATCTACATAGACTTCTATCTCTTTATGAATCATGTCGTGGAACAAAGCTACCATGGCACGTTGATAGGTTGCCCCAACATTTTTTAGCCCGAAGGCCATCACTTTGTAGCAGAATGTTCCCCATAGGGTGACGAAAATAGTCTTCTCCACATCTTCGGGTGCCATCTTTATCTGATTATACCCTGAGAAACCATCCATAAAAGAGAAAATGGCGAACTTGGTTGTATTATCTACCAGTATATCAATGTGTGGCAAGGGAAAATTGTTTTTAGGACTGGCTCGGTTTAAGTCCCGATAGTCTACGCACATTCGCACTTTGCCGTCCTTTTTTGGGACCGGGACAATGTTAGCTACCCATTCCGGGTATCGAGCTACAGCCAAGAAACCCGCATCGAACTGCTTTCTTACTTCTTCTTTAATTTTCAAAGACATTTCAGGTCTCATCCTTCGTAGTTTTTGCTTAACCGGGGAAGACCCAGGATTCAATGGCAACTTATGTTGCACAATGTCGAGGTCCAGACCTAGCATGTCTTGGTACGACCATGCGAAGATGTCTTGATATTCTTCAAGAAGGGTTATCAAACCTTGGCGGATAGGTGCGGTCATACCTGTTCCTACTTTCACTTCTTTCTTTCCCTCTCCGGTCTCTAAGTTTATCAGTTCGGTTCCCTCTTGGTGAGGCTTCATTTTGCGTTCTTCCTGAGCGATCAACCTCTTCAACTCTGGTGAAAGGACATCCTCTTCCTCTTCTTCGTTTATTGTTTGACTTACTTCTCGGTCAAAATCGATTATCAAACCCTCGTTGTTAAGATCCTCAAAGAATCGACCCTCACATCTATACCATTCAAGACAAAGAAAACAAAAAACATGCAAAATGATATGAGAAAAGGTGGGATCGCAAGAACAGATGAAACAAGATCTCTTTGTTATTTAATAAGGTAGATTTCACAAAACAAAAGAGAAAGGAATCTATAGCCTCTAATTACATTGAATCAGCGGTATAGACTTCCGACTGGCTCATCACGCGCCAGTTCCCCACTTGGGAATTGGGATGGCACGGTCGTACGAAACTTGGCGGATTTTGTGGAGACTCCTCTCCTATTGCCGCCGCCTCTTCCTCGAACATTATCCCGACATTGGTGAAACACTGGCTAACATGGTCGGGCCATGCCCTATCTGCCCGGAGTCTTGATGGCGCATTCCTTCTTCCCGGTTTCCCGGGTTCATACCCCAACCCATATTTGTACAGGTTCCCTCTAATGTCGACCACATCAGCATTCCCGTGGTTGTCCTTGCCCAGACCCATTCCGGGCTCATAACCGTGCCTGAGCATTACCCGTGCCACCATTAGGGCCGCATTAGAGAGACAAGGTAGCAACGGGCTCGCTTCCACAGAGGCACAACTCACCACCTCGAAGGATTGGAAAGCTGTTTCCAATGATTCCTCCGCTATTTCTACATATGGTGCGGAGGAGGGCCAGCTTACCAACATATCTTCTTCGCCCGACACTATTACCAAGAGTCCACCAACCGCGAATTTCAATTTTTGGTGAAGCGTCGAAGGGACCACTCCTAGTGCGTGAATCCAAGGTCTCCCCAAAAGGCAGTTGTAGGTGGGATTTATGCCCATCACTTGAAAAACCACATTGCAAGTGTGGGGGCCTATCTGAATGGGGATGTCGATTTCCCCCATCACCTCCCACTGACTACCGTCAAAGGCTCGTACTACCATCGAACTTGGCTTTAGACGTGACGCATTAAAAGGAAGTTTCTCCAAGGTGGCCTTTGGCATCACATTTAAACTTGAACCATTGTCGATGAGCACCTTAGCGACGACATGGTCCATGCATCTGACAGACACATGTAGAGCTTTGTTGTGCCCTCTCCCCTCGACGGGAATCTCTTCTTCCGCGAACGCGATATAGTTATTGGTAGTTATATGATTAACAATTCCTTCAAAACCCTCCACTGAGATGTCGTGTGCTACGTGGGCTTTGTTGAGGTCCTTTACCAATAGTGCACGATGAGGCTCAGAGTTTATGAGCAGTTCGAGCAAAGAGATCCTTGCTGGAGTTTTATTCAGTTGCTCAACTACTTTAAACTCGCTTTGTTGGATGAGACGAAGAAACTCATGAGCCTCTTCCAAGGTCACCGCCTGTCCTTGAAGACCTTCTTTCTTTTCAGCTCCTTTTACCACCGGGGGATCCACTTCTTCTGAGGGGGTGGCCATGTCTGCGGGCTCTTGGATCATGGGTGCTTTCCCCTTGGAGGGCAATTCCGCCGAGTGAGGGGGAGCGAACACCCGACCACTGCGGGTTACGCCACTAAGGCCGGTAATGTTGGTCACCTTGGATAACAAGGAGTCAACCTCGGTTGCAGCCCTTTCTCCAAAAGCGGGAGGGGTATACTTCCATGGAACGACCTTATTGCTTTGATAGGAAAACGACATTTGGCTTGGGCGCTGTCGGGGGGTACATGGGCCTGGAGCCGGTCACATTCCTAGTGAAACATATTACTAGGGCTTTGGGGGTTGGGGGAACCTTCCTTTCTTCCGACTACATGCAAATCTGCCGATCTTCCCTATTTCCCTCGGACACTTCGAGCTGCCCCCAGTCCATGAGCCGTTCAAGTAACTCTTCCACCGCGGGGCAGGTTTCCATGTCGTGTGATTCTCCGAGATGAAACAGACATTCGTCACTTTCGCCTTCGCCACGAGAGACCATGCATGCTGCCTGCAACGACTGGTATATGAATCGTCTAGACGTAGCCACATCTTCTAATCTCTTTGACCCTGACGGCCTATCCTTTTCGATGGCGTTTACGCTAGCTCCTCCATGACTAGCTAGTGGATTGGTTTTAACGTTGGGGCCCTCCTCTTGGAATGATAGCTAGCGGACATTTATTAGGTGTTGCACCTTATACTTGAATGGTAGGCAAGAGTCAATGTTGTGTTCGGGGGCTCCACTATGGTATGCGCATGTGGCATTTGAGTTGTACCACTTGGGGTATGGTGGCTGGAAGACCATCCCGAGTATGGCCACCACCAAATGATTTTCCAATAATGAGGGCCACAACTTGGAATACGCCATGGGAACATGAGAGAACTCGTCTTTCGGGGGGTGTCGTGCATTGGTATAGCTCGCGCTAGGAGTTGTATTATTGGCTGGTCGGGGAGTGGCTGGAGATGTGTGTTGGGCAGGCATTTTTTCTGTTGTGGGAGGCCCTTCTACTTGAGTTGGGAGGGAACTTCCGGCTCGGATCGAAAAGTTTGGGTGGTTGTGTTGGTATAAGTTTTGGGCATTTTGGGGCGTTTTCATCCATGTTGGGGCAGTGGTGACCGCGTGGGTATCTCCTTCCTTTTTCTGTGTGCCCACCACTAGGGCTCTTCTATTGTTGTTGGGGGCAGCGTTGGAGGCATATTCGAACTTTCCTTTCCTCAGTCCGGACTCGATTTTTTCTCCAGCAAAGACGAGGTCTGCAAAGTTAGCCGGCATATATCCTATTAGCTTCTCGTAGTAGAATGTAGGCAACGTATCTACCATAATCGTGATCATTTCCCTTTCAGTCATAGGTGGGATGACTTAGGCTGCTAGGTCTCTCCACCTTTGAGCATATTCTTTAATGGACTCATGTTCCCGCTTGGTCATGCTCTGAAGTTGGTTCCGATCAGAAGCCATGTCCGTGTTGTACTGGTATTGCCTAATAAAGGCAGTTGTCAAGTCTTTCCATGACCGGATCTGAGAAGCTTCCAGATTGGTGTACCATGCCACAGCTGCTCCGGCTAAGCTGTCCTGAAAGAAGTGCATTAACAACTTTTCGTCCATAGAATATGCCCCCATCCTTCGGCAATACATCCGAAGATGACTTTTTGGACACGTCCTCCCTTTATATTTATCAAAATCTAGTACTTTAAACTTGGGGGGAATGATGATGTCAGGTACCAGACACAGATCCGCTAAATTCGAGAATGGATAGTTGCCGAGGCCTTCTACTGCTCTCAGCCTCTCTTCAAGTAGATCAATCTCTCCCTTGTCTTTTGCAAAGGGAACGAGTTCCTTAACGGGTGCGGATGGAGACAGGTCGTGGCGGACTATGTTTGGTTGGGGCAACTCATGGGGGGCTGGTTCCTTGAAGGGAAGTAGAGGGCCTAAATGGGCATCTCCTTCATCATCTTTTTGCAGAGGATAGTCGGTATGAGGAGGGAGCTACCCCTCTAAGGTAGGGGCTTGGCTCAAATCGTCTGGAGCGGTACGGGGAATGAAGTTTGGAGGCAAACCATAAGGGTAGGCTTGAGGACTATACCTCCGATTAAAAACCATCGCGTTTTTGTCTCGGCCCAAGTTTATTGTGGGTTGTAGCACCGGTTCCGCTTCCCTAGCTGTATTGGAAGCGGCCGTCGTAGCATTATCTTCTATAGTTTTTTGAAGTTTTAGCATGGCCTCCGTGATAGAAGCCATTTGATCTATTAAGGCCGATAGGTCGGCCTTCATTTGTTCTTGCACTCCCTCTTCGTTATCCATCTTACTTCTGGATCGGGTGTTATAGGGGTGCCTTTGCACTTTTTTAGTTATGGTGAGTTCCCTAAAGAAACAAACAGTGGTGAGTATGCCACCAAAACATGAATATGCTAATGAATGATCAAAGCACTTGGATCCACCTCAAGGCCTTTTTTAGACAACGTGATGAGTTTCAGAACTTCTCTTTTTATAAAAAGGAACAAAAGCTTTTATCTAGCCAAGATCATACAAAAGTGTTACAACAGAAACTAACGGGTTCTAATTATATGGGCCATTAAATCTATCATGTGTTGACAGTAATTTATTAGCCCGTGAATTTCCTCTGGGGCCGAACACACTTCTGCGATGGCCTTTGCTTTGGCTAGTAGTCGCGGGAGGTCTTGACTTCCATTTAAGGTCAAGGCGAACCTATCCATCCACATGGTCACTTCTTGATGCAATGCATCAATCACCCTCCCTTTTGCTTCCTTCTCGGCGTACGCTTGTGCGAAGTCCTCTACTAGTTTTTGTTCATGGGTCAAAGACTGGTTTAACTCTTCTTTGTACTACCCTATTATAGCTAGCATGCTTTGCTCCGTGGCTTCTAAGTGTTGGTCCAAACTTCTCTTGGATCTTGAGCAAGCAACTAACTCTTCCTTTAAGACCATGCCATGTACTTGTGACTGGTCTCTTTCCACTCTCCAGAGCTTGAGCTCATTGTTGTTGCCCCACAAAGCTCCTCGGCCATGCTCTTCCTTGCAAGCCCTCTTGGTTTCTCGTTCGAGGGCTCTTGCGGCAGCCGCATTTTCCTCTCGTAATTTGGCACACTCTTTCCAGATGTCTGTAGCGACTAACTTGAATTTTTCTTTGGCGAGTCTTGCCTTTCCTAGCTCTGATTTTAGAGCTTGGACTTCTTCATCCTCCTCCAGAGCTTCGAAGTTCTCCTCGTTGATAATTTTCAACTTGGAGAGCCAATCTAACCCTTGTGTATGAACTCTTAGCCATTCATGATAACCACCGATGATGCCATTACGGATGCCCCTAAGTTCTTTATCTTTCCTTAATGGGATTTCCCACGCCTTGTGGACTCTTTGTACAATCTTGAGACTTTGGGCGCCGAAATCTCTCACAAGGAAAGGCGAGAGGCTCTCTTCCATTGGTGCTCCCCTCATGGGGTACCCTAACTGTCTTATGGCAAGTGCGGGATTATAGTTAATACAACCCCTGGTCCCTATCAACGGAACGTTTGGGTAGTCCCCACATGAGAAGAGAACTCCCTCCTTTCCTTCCTTCCATCGAGGAAACCAATTGATTGCGCTGGTCTACTATTCTCTTTTCGACGCACGAGCGATAACTTTGAAGTGAACACGGGTGCCTTATGTCTTGTTGGAATAGGTGCGAAACCAACCACACACAAATAATGGGTAAACAACAGACAATCCATGCTATGGTGATATGCAAGGAAAGCATCAATTGCAGCTAGGTCCACCAAACCGTCCACGTTTGGAAAGAGGACAACTCCAAAGATTAGCAAAGCTTGTATATCCGCAAACGGGACCCACTCTTCTTGACTCGCCATATCCCTTGCCTTGCCTTCCAAGTATTTCCGTGGTAGGCCCACTACGCCATTTCGAGTTTGCTTCATACGATCCAACTCTCTCGCCGAATCTCCGACCACAGCTGCAATCTTGCTCAAGGAAGGAAGAAACCCGGAGAAAAGATACGGTTTTCTTCCCCCAAGAGGGCATCCTAGAATCTCCCCAAATTCTTCAACAGTCGGTACTATTTGGAAGTCCCCAAAAGTGAAGCATCTCAACAGCTGGTCATAGTATTGGGCGAGGGATACAGCGGCTTCCGTAAATACCTCCGCTGTGGTCAAATCTAAAATCTTTCCGTACACTTTGCGGAAGGCTTGCCTTTGGAGGGGTCCCATCAACCGTCCCAACTCCTTAAGGCTGGTGACATCTAGGCCCTTAATCTTGACTTGATAGAATCTTTTTCCGTTTTGATTTGTCCCCATCATTTACCTAAAAAAGGGGTGAATCAAGGCTCCGACATGAATGATGCAATGTGCATGCATGAAACGAAAAGAAAAACAAGTGGTAATTTACATATACGAGACAGAAAAAGATCCATCTTTTTAATACTACGTTCTAGGCATTGCGGCGCCCCAACGTATGAATTTAAAAGTGACGCATTACTCTAAAGAGACAAAATATCACTAGCTATACAGCAAGACTATAATTTATGTGCTATTCGTAGAAGAATGCATGAGAACAAATGGCACAGAGTGTGTTTGCTCCATGCCCCTATTTGGGGACCTATAGGATAATATCTAGGGGTCTCTAATAACTACTCCCAACGATCCATATCTCACATGGTTGTTTTCTAGAGGTATCATCACTCAAGATAATAATATTGCGACGGTATGGAATACCAGCGACAACACATTATAAAGAGAGAAAGCTCTAGACGAGGTTTCACTATTATCAAGCAAGTCGGAGACCTAGCATGACCATAGATTCACCTCCACTCCTTAGATTCCCATGGACCCGAGTATAGGGCCCCTTTTTTACTCAAACCCATGGGTGCTTAGAATGCAGTGTAAAAATGTGGAAAAGACAGCATTTATTATATTTACATAGTTCAAAAAAAATGAACACACAAAGTTTCACAATTCCACACTTTCCTAAAATAGGCCTAACTCACAAAAATAGTCCCCAGTGGAGTCGCCAACTATCGCAACCTACCCTTTCGCAGGCGTGCGAGGCAAGGCTCACGGGTGCGTCTTCCAAAGGAGGAAAATGCACGGAGTTGCCACCAACGTTTATTTGTGGAAAACGTCGAAAAAACCGAAGGAAACCGGTCATGAAGAATATTCCAGATTCGGGAGTTGTATTTACGTTTGAGGAAGGTATTAGCACCTCTCACGTTTGAGGTCGACAAAAGCGGGGCTCTTGCTCCTACGTACCCTTCATCGAAGAGGAAATCAGACCTACGTAGTTCTTTCTAAAGGGCGAATCAAGCGATTCTTTTTACTTGGAAGGTGGTCCTTTTAAGGCGTTGGACCTTAAAATGATCCATTTTTTCTTGGTGAGAAAAACTGAGGTATCGAACCTTAAAATCCTTTTTAGTGATTTTTTGCGGACGAGCTTGACTTTGCGAGTTGATTTTAGCCTTAGTTACACTTTAGTTATTAGTCAATTCAATCAAGAAAGAGAAATCCCAAAGAGAAACGTCCGAGTGCTTTTTTTTTTTGGTTTATTTTACTAAAAGATATTTTTTTTATTATTATATTATTATTTTACCTCTTTTTGGTTTCCAACGTGGTTACGGCATGACCGAACGGTCGGATTTCATTTTAACAGAAATTAACGGATATTACAAATCAAATGATCGGTGAAAATTTATTTTATTTTTTGATTAGACGAGAAAATGACTTAAGTAAATGACTGAAGCACGTCAAAAGGGGGTACGAAAAGTAAATGAAATGAAAATAAAAGCACGCGAAACAAGTGGGGACCACAAAGGGTACATAGAATGAATTGAAAAGTTTGATTTGGGGAACTTACCGGTTGAAGACCGAAGAACGAACGACGAACGATGAAAAACGGTTGAAAATCTTCGCGAAATCACCCACGGAAACGTTACGAAAGCGCCTCGGCTTGGATTTTCTTCACGAAAACAATTTTCCTCACTAAGTTTAAGTGATTACGAAGTATCAGAAGGGCTGAACCCTTTTCTTCTTCACTCCTCCCTCTATTTATAGAAAAATAGGGGAGGAGCTTGCCACCCAGCTCGCCCAGGCGAGCCAGGTTGCTTCCTCCAGAACAACCGCCTTCTGGAGGAACATCCTGGAAGGCCCTAGTGGGCCTGATTGCTATTTGCACCTCCTTTTTTACTAAATACACCCCCTTTTACTTTTTTTGGCGATTCTTTTTTCATAACGATACTTGTTTTCTTTCCATAAGGTTGCGGAACCTTACGGGTCACGTAATTACTCCTTTTTTGGCTTTCGGAAAGTTATGGAACCTCACGGATTGCGTAACAATGCTTCCTTTTGATTTCCGGCATGTTACGGAATCTCACGGATTGTGTAACAATGCTTCCTTTTGATCTCCGACATGTCACGGAACTTCACGTATTGTGCAACAAAGGGTGGCAAGTACCTCGAAGCAGTCAATCAAAAGTTGCATGCCATCAAACAATGGTACCCGGACGAAATTAGGGTATGACAACAGGCCTAAAATGCCAAATGATATATTGTATGCTTCATATCTATGAATACAAATAGGTGTTTTCTTTCCTTTTATCCTTTCTTATTTTAATTTCATGTATCATTCATCCTTGCATCATCTTTAGGGTTTAAGCGCTCGAAAGAGGATAATCCTTAGTAGAAATACAAGGAAGGTCTCATATTCATCAGTTTTAAGGATAATCCTTAGTATAAAAAGTATAGTATAATATACTTTAATTACAAATAAATTAAAAAAAAACAAAGTTAGAAGTTGTATCTAAGAACTAATTTATGTTCCAGCTTGCAATTTTTGTGATTGTGCAAAAGTCCTCCATCCATTTCCAATTTTTGCAGTCTTTTTCCAGCGATTATAAACAATCTTGCACTTCGTAATCTCTTTGAAATTTAGATGGGTAAATGTTGCAACTTTCATAAATGAGTACATGATACTCACCAATCCTGAAATTAACATTAAATTCATATTAGATATGTATATGATTTTAAAATTTGAGAGACACAAGGGTGTTTAATTACTCACCAAACTGCTATAAGTCACTTTGTACTCACTCAGCAGGACTTTAAAAGTGGTTGAGTTAGGAAGTTGGTGGTACAAGGAGTGTCATTTAGGATAAACTTTTGGTTCAGAGCTGCTTTTGAAGATGGTGAGGAAGAAAACACTCTATCCAAAATGGGTCATGGTTACTTGATGATTTTCAGTGAGCCCATAGAAATATTTAAGTTTTGTCCATCTAGCTAATAGAGTTGGGTTCCCTAGGTCTTGGTTTAGGGAATGCAAATATAATGTACTTTAATTACAAAAAAAAATCCAAAATAAAACAAAGTTAGAAGTTGCATATAGGAACTCAAATTATATTTGAGTTCTAGCTTGCAAATTTTGTGATTGTGCCGAAGTCCTCCATCCATTTCCAATTTTTGCAGTCTTTCTCCAATGATTGTAAACAATATTGCACTCTATAATCCCTTCGAAACTTAGATGGGTGAATCCTGCAGCTTTCAGAAATGAGTACATGGTACTCGACACATCCTGAAATTAACATTAAATTCATATTAGATATGTATAGGATTTTAAAATTTGAGAGACATAGGAATACTTAATTATAAACAAAGTTTTAAGGATAATCCTTAGTAGAAATAGTATAGTATAATATACTTTAATTACAAATAAATTCAAAATAAAACAAAGTTAGAAGTTGTATCTAGGAACTAATTTGAGTTCCAGCTTGCAATTTTTGTGATTATGCAAAATTCCTCCATCCATTTCTAATTTTTGCAGTCTTCCTCCAATGATTATAAACAACCCTGCATTTCGTAATCCCTTTGAAATTTAGATGGGTAAATGTTGCAACTTTCATAAATGAGTACATGATACTCGCTAATCCTGAAATTAACATTAAATTCATATTAGTTATGTATATGATTTTAAAATTTGAGAGACACAAGGGTGCTTAATTACTCACCAAACTGCTACAACTCACTCTGTACTCACTCAGCAGGACTTTAAAAGTGACTGAGTTAGGAACTTGGTGGTACAAGGAGTGTCATTTAGGATAAGTTTTTGGTTCAGAGCTGCCTTTGAAGATGGTGAGGAAGAAAACACTTTGTCCAAAATGGGCATGGTCACTTGATGATTTCTAGTGAGTCCACATAAATGTTTGAGTTCTGTCCATCCAGCCTGTAAAGTTGGGTTCCCCAAATCTTGGTTTATGGTATGCAAATATAATGTACTTTAATTACAAACATATCGAAAATAAAACAAAGTTAGAAGTTGCATCTGGGAACTCATATATTTTGAGTTCTAGCTTGCAAATTTTGTGATTGTGCAAAATTCTTCCATCCATTTCTAATTTTTGTAGTCTTCCTCAAATGATTATAAACAATCTTACACTCTGTGATCCCTTCAAAATTTAGATGAGCGAATTTTGTAGTTTTCATAAATGTTACACGGTACTCGACACATCCTGAAATTAACATTAAATTCATATTAGATATGTATATGATTTTAAAATTTGAGAGGCAGAGAAATACTTAATTACTTATCAAACTACTGCAAGTCACTTTGTACTCACTCAGTAGGACTTAAAAGTGACTGAGTTAGGAACTTGGCAGTACAAAGTGTGCCATTTAGGATAAGCTTTTGGTTCAGAGCTGCTTTTGAAGATGTTGAGGAAGAAAACAATTTATCCAAAATGGGTCATGGTCACTTGATGATTTTCAACGAGTCCATAGAAATGTCTGAGTTCTATCCATCCAGCCAGTAGAGTTGGCTTCCCCAGATCTTGGTTGCATGTAATAGAGTGCATGTTGCCATTATTGTCTAGTAGATGTCAAGCATGTTCTAGTTCATCCTTAGATCTTACAACAAAGGACCTACTAACTTCATCATAATACTACATTTAACAAGCAAGTTAAAATAAGCAAATGTGTTATATCATGTCATATTTATTTGAGAATAGTCTTGAAATTTCTAACCTGATCTATAATATAAACTGTGTTGAACATTTCCTCTATTTTTTGTTAATTTTCATCATTATCTTAGCCATTTCCTTCCAGTTCCGTTGATCTTCATTCATTGTTTCTAACCTCAATATACAATATCAAAGTTACTATTAAAAATAAATATGCATGCCTACCTACTAGTAGTAAACCAGAACATATAAGTTTGGTCGAGTACATGCCACGAAGTTGAAAGGCACAATGCATATACCCATTTTTGAAAACCAATAATGATATTCCTATTTTGAAAAAAATTGGGGGGGGGGGGGGATGAGGTTGTGGTAGAATTCTCTCACCAGCACAAAGTCTCATTAACAAGCATTTTCATGTTAGTATTACGCACAAAGTCTCATTATCAGTATTTGTATATCCAAAAAATAACACATGTTTTCAGTAACATACACAAACAAACATTTTCATGTTAGTAATACACACACATTACTAAAAAAAATATTTTTTACGATGCACATTCTAAGACGATTATGCTGAACCGTCGTAGAATATCACACAGTGGCAATTTATTAAATACAAGATTGCTTAACGAAGATGGTTTTTGTAAAATCGTCTTAGAAACTATCATTCTACGACGGTTTTTCAAAAATCATCTTAGAACCATTGTCATTCCAAGACGGTAACCGTCTTAGAAGTTAGTGGTTTTAATTTTTATTTTTCCCTCTCCTTTCTCTTTTCTTAGTCTCCCTCTCCTCTCTCATTTCTCACTCTCCCTCTCACTCTCTGACTCCCCCTTTACCTCCCCTGCTGCCATTGGGGTGCCTTCCACGTCACCTACCACGACATCCCTCCTTCCCTCCTCACCTTCCTTTGCTGCCCTGGCCTCTCCTTCTTCTTCGACACCTTTATAAACCCTAACATTTTTTGCCTTCATTTTTCTAGCCACTCTAGTCCTGAACCAAGAAACCAACACAACCAATTGTCTTCTCTCCATGTCTGCAACAAAACCCCTCTGATTTTAGTCTCTTCCACCATGAGGCAATTTTCGGCCATCGTGTGTTTCCGTTGTCTGCCATGAAAATTGATTTATTGCCACCTCATTGTCGACAGGCTCCATCCGTAGTACCTGCCCAATATGGTCATCATTTGGGATGACCACAAGAGTTAGTGCATCGACAAACTCTTCTTTTCCGTCGTTGTCCATGACGTCAGGCTCTACTACAACCATATAATCGTCGTCATCGAGCAGAAGATATTAGGGGTATATGATATCAACAATAGAAAAGTTAAAAATCAGCAGTAAAACAAGATCTTTAGTTGTTGCTAAAGTTTTAAATTTTTTCTTGCAAGTCACAAAGGTTTGTCTTAGTCATTTCTTTGAGTTTTTTTTTCCTGTTTTAGTGATTTTCTATTTGTTTTTAATGTTTCTAGACATTTCCTTCTAGCAGGATGGAATTAGTCCAGGAGCAAATTTATTAACTTCAGTGGAAATCGTTGTCTCTAGGGTATGCTTCTTAAAACATTTTTTAGCCAAGTCATTATTAGAAGCTATAGAATACATGTTACTTTTTTCGCCAGTGAAGAAGATCAGTCTAACTTATCTGATAACTTTGCTATTGATTTCTTGGGTATTCTGAAATTGAATTTTGATTTGTACTTTCTGAAACAATCACAAGAATTTGTAGAAACAATCACAAGATCAAAAGGTGGTGGAAACAGAAAATCCAACAACAGCAGTGGCAACAACAACACTAAATCTCAAAAAAGAGGTTCGGATGTTAAGAGCGCTTTGTTCGTTGAAGGCAGTTTCTTGTTTGGTTGGCATCTCCCTTCGCATACCCAAAATCTAGGTGCAAATGATAAAAAAAAGTTATTTTATTTTGTCAAAATCCCTTTTCTTCTTCTTCTTACAACATGATAAGTTTTTGAATTTGGGTGCTACTATGCTTTGTTTTGGATTTTTGTTTTGTAGGGAGAATTTTTGGGTCCAATAACAAATCTGGGAGCTAGCATAAAGCAGAAGAAGAATCTGCATCTAAAAGTGGGTTTGCAAAATCTTCAGGTGCTACTATTCGATATAGTTATCCTTCACTTGATGTTCAGGTTTTTCGTGCCCTTATAGCTGTTAAATTTTTATGATTTTTCCTTATAAAATGGAATGTTGCATATCTATTTTGTTCATTGCGTTTTTACTTGTTCTGTTTTCACACTTTTTATACATGGCTATGTGAAGCCAATGGGTGAGTTTTAGTCATATAAGGTTACTGAAAATCTCCCGCTCTCTAGTCTCTAGGCTAGAGTATCAATTTTTCTCGATGATACTTTGATTTCATGTGTGCTTTAAAGCTGTTTCTTCTTCTTTTTTTTTTTCATTTCATAAGCAAGCAAAATGGATCATGTTGCTTAACCAAATATTTAAACTCTCACAATGTGTATGCATAAGTTTGTGAGTGAATTTACTAATCAACGCAAGTATCACGGACGAAGATATTCCCAACAGTCAATATCTACATCTTCATGAATAGCTGAAATTATATTCTTCATTCTTCAGGGAGGGTGGAGGATATGAATGAGGTGTTGTTAGAGATGGAGGACAGTGGATTTTTGAGTTTTGTGTTTGATGATCATTCGAATAGTGCTGGTGATGACAATTTGTTTGATGGAAAAGAAATAACGATCGATGAGCAAACTTATTGTATTTTGTTGAATGGACTATGCAGGGTTCAAAGGATTGAAAAGGCTGAAGAGGTTCTGGCCAAACTAGTGGAAAATTGAGTTACTTCAAGCAAGATTTCAAATAACATATTGGTGAATGCATATTGCCAAAAGGGTGACTTGAAGAAAGCTATACCGACAAGTTTTCATTTTGATGAGTTTGACATATGAAGTTCTCACAATGATAATTGTATTGTGAACTATTTCTCTGACAGAGAAGCATGAACCTGTTAATGCTAAGTGGACTATAGAAGGTTGTGCTGTATGTAGATGGGTTGAAGACTGGGACTACAACAAAATTATAATTTGCAACAGGTAATGTAACAGTTTTAGTTCATTTTTTATTTATTTATTTGGCCAATATTCAACCCATAAAGAGATAAGGATTTGAACAAGATGTGCCATGTATCCACAAATCTTGTAGCTAATAATAATTTAACTCCGATTTAACAATTGTCTTTTTTTGAAATATCTTATAGACCAAAAGTACCACTAGTGCATTACACAAGAATATGCTCCTCACTTAATGATTTCAATTTGATTTACTACAATTTTCCATTTTGACTAATCATTGTTACTAACTTACTCTATGTTGTATTGCAAATAAATAAACTAAATCATATATGTTACAGATTCAAATATCAGTTCATCAAGAATGTTGTGGAGCAAGAAATGTCTGAGATTTTATATCTTGGGTTTGTATGGCTTGCGAAACACTTGAAATCAAGAAGGACTATTGTCTTTGTCTTGTAAAAGGTTTGTCTTTGAAAAAATTTCAAGTTAAAAGCTAATCCAAATTGTCCTCAGTTTGGAAACTATTTAATAGCTGAGTATGAATCAATGCCTCTCTGTATTGAGGTTGTTGTGTTGTGGGGAAGAAATTGGAATACTGGTTTTGTGATGAGGTAGAAAGGCATGATTAATAGAGCACGTGAGGGGGCTTCTTCAGTGACTTGATGCGGTGCGTGGTGACATAGGATGTTTATGATGTGATGTTATAGTAAGTATTCACTAATGAATTTGCACTTAAGAAAGTGATATTATTATATACTATAGTAGTTTTTCATGGTACTCACCAAGTAGTAGGATAGAAAATTTAATAAAATGTTGTAGTTGCTAAAATTTGCAAAGAGCCTTTTGGAATAAAGGTGTGTTCTAACCCTTCCATTACCTATTCATTCTTTTCTAGACTGAATGAGACATGCAAAAGATAATGACTATTCCAGTCTTTTCTTTCTCATTTCGGTGAATTAAACTGGACCCTACTGAATTCCGGTTTCAAAAATATAAAATGAAAGGAATTTTTAACTAGTGCAAATATGATGTATTATATTATGCAATTCAAGGAAAATTGATGTATTATATTGAACATGACTCATGATAGAAAATTCAATGATAGTATTTGGGATTGGTCGTATTTACAAATTTTGTGGTTTCCAATGTCAATGTGAAATTACTCAAACAATTTGTACCTGGAAATCGCATTTTCCTTTTGCCCAATAAATATTTCATACTCAGTAGTGATAGAGTATTTTAGATGAACAGGTGGAGCTTCAATTCCGTGGTGCAAATGATGTGAAAGAACCTTTTATTACCGCAGGAAGCACCTTCCAACCCAACAGGTCAGTAGTAGTGTGAATCTATTTATATGCACACAAGATATACTGCACATGCTTCCTGATATCACTACTACAAAAACATTAATTTACGACGCACCTTCTACATCGGTGTTGAGAACCTGTCGTTGTTGCTTTATTGGTGGCATTTTTGTAATTACCATGTTCTTCAACAACAACGATGGTAGAAAACCCTGTTTTTGAAGGTTGCTTTCCCCTTTTTCCACCATGATTTTTGAAGGCACCGTCTTAATCCTTGATTGTGATTAATTTAGTCACGTGAAACCAAATGGCTAGCTATCTTGCTCAGTCACGACTGCTTTCCCCTTGCTCAGTCACTACTTGCAGCTAGGTCAGTGTCTCCATCATAGTTAGCTATCTTCTACACCGTGTGGCCCCCTCATCGAGTATCTTCGGCCGCCGTTCACTTACTGTGGTCATTTTCGCTACTAGGTCAGTGTCTCATTTCCCCTATTTCATTCTTACATTACAAAACCTTAAAGTATTTAAATCTATAGGAAGCAAGTGGATGGGGAGAGTCAACGATTGTTGCAACAACAACAACAACATGTTGAGTCCACTATTCGTTAGCTTAGCAACATTTTCAATCAGCTAGCAACACTTGTTTCCCAACAACGAGAGATTGCCATCAGGTTTATATATATATATATATATATATATATATATATATATATATATATATATATATATATATATATATATAGACACACACACACATTGTTATTGTTCATTGTTTTTGTATTCCAATATGATATTCAAGGTTTGTTACAATGTGATTAAAGATTCTCTACGCAACATGCATAAAGATGAAGATTCTTTTCTCTCACTCACTTTCTTCGATTCTTGCCAAAAAAAATTGTAATTATTGTTGTTCTTTATTTTAAAAAAAATGTCTATGTATAGTTTAGGAGATATATGTCTGTGTTCTTTTTTTAGTAGTGACCGCATGAAATTTGTATAAATTAAATGAAGTTTTTGGCATGGCCCCACCACCCTAAATAATCCAGTGTCAACAAGATCATATTACACTTTCTTATTCATAGATCCAGAAGGTGGGACTTGTGTTATCTACAATAACTTGTTACGTTGATTCTTAACAAAGTTGTCTAAGACAGCACCCCATATGCCATGTCTCTCATTTGGTCTCATGACTCCTATCCGATGTCCCTCATTCAAAAATAATTTAAGTACCCAATTAATGGTTTCAAGTACATCCTTTCACCTATATATATTCATGGCTGAAAGCATTAAGGACGAACAAAAATCATTCACATCATAAAGAGTTCAAAGTTTAAAATTCTCAAGACTTCTTTTAAATCATTCACATCATAAAGAGTTCAAAATTTAAAATTCTCAACAACACAAAGATCGAGCTTCTCTATACTTTATGTTGATTAATTATTTTCAATCTTCACCCCTCTCTGTATGAGCCAGGTTGAATTCTGTTAAAAGATGAAAATTTCTTCTGATAAATTTCAAATTAGTAATAGAACACACATGATTTCTAAGAAGGTACGTAAATATAGTAGAAGTATTTTCCATTGGACTAAGGACAGATAAAACGATTTGGGAGAAAAAAATGTATTCTAATAATTATTATACATATCAAATTAAAAAATTTGAGTTGCAAGGACCTAAACAGACGATGCACCTTCCTTGCCAAAGTAGGTGCAAAATAAAATTGGACTTAATGTGAAGGTTTATTTTCTTCTTTGAATAGACATGGCCTACTCTTGTGACAAAGTTTTCTATTTTACGATTCGAAAATAGTATCGCTGGTAATCACTAACCCTATATGGGAAGAAGTGAAGGAACCAATGTATTTTCCATAACTTCTATCTATTAGATAAACTGAAACTATGGCCATACCATGCAAGAAGCATACGTTGAAACTGAGTGGATCAGAGTTCTTAATTTATGTCCACCAAAATTTGCGATCTCTTTCTATTTTTGTTGTGAATTTTGGGGTAATACCATGGTAGTAATAACTCCATGGCAATTCCATAGTAAGCTAAATTTGGTAATGATATTGTGTGTTATATGTTAAACCATATCGAGATTTGACAAAGGCAAAAAGTAATTAAACAATGTCCTATGTTGCATTAATTCTCATTCAGGAAATAGGTTTCAACTTTTGCACAAAATACAAAATTCTCACAATAAAAGAAAATGCCTTCTATAATAATTCTGATTGTAATCTATCTGTGTCTCCATTAATATGATTTACAGGTTATTCAAGTGAGAGGTGATTGTTAGGAACTCATCCTCCCTGCACGGTATTGTGAGACCACCCACTGGATGGTCGTACCCGAATTCTTCCTCCACTTGATTCAACAAATCTTGAAAAGGAAGGTTGCTTCAAGTATCATATGGGGATAACGAACCGCCTCATTTTGTCTCCAACATAGACTGCAATGTAGCCCTTTGGTTAGGCATTTGCCCAGGGGACAGAGCTTGCTTGTTGTAGTTGTGGTTGTTATTTTCTTTTTTTGCATTGTTATTTCTGTTTTCTCCTTTTTTTTCTTTTTCTGGGCTTCAGTAATACTTATTTTCTTTAAAGGAGTTGATCTCCTATAAGTTGACCTATTTCCTTTAATATACTACCAGTTTGTATTACATTCCCTCCTTGTTCCAAAAAACAGTTAAAATTACTGAGACATGTTAAGAGGCAGTCAAAACTTGGTTTTTAATGCGTGTCACTCAATGTTGGGATTTTTCTTGATTACATTCTTCAAGTTTTGAATTAATTTTTATCAGTTTCTGAATATATTTTTTTTTTGTTTATTGAAATGGCAAGTTCCACTTTGCAGCATTTTGCCTCATGTTCAGCTAGAGGCTATTGTCTGGGGTATTGGAACAACTATAGGGGAAGTTCCTCCTGACTGTATCTCTAGGGCAGGTACATTTTATCACTGTAGTTCCCTTACTCTAACAAATTCACTGTTAAGTTGATGTAAATATATAGTCTTATTTTAATCCTATACTCATGGGATATCATGCTATGTAGTATTTAGTATTTGCACCTAGCTTGTGGTTTTACCTGCATCATGAATAAGATGGTATGAAGGTTTATAAATTGTGTTACTAACGGCCTTTTACTTTGATTATGGAAGTCATAATTAAAAAGACATTTATTGAGTACAATCTGATTTCGGAAGCATACAATAGAAAGGGTATAAAGCTAAAAATTGTACAAGCAACAACCTTTCATCACCAAAACCTATACATGATATATATCTATGATAGATCTTTTTGTACACCTCAAAGTGCCTGAAGAAGCAAGCATCAAATAACTCACCGGTTTCGAATATTTCAGCTTCACATTTGGCCACTGTTTGCAAAATTGAAACAGCATTATCTCACAAAAAAGCTCTCTTTGATCCACCTTGCCTGAATTTGCAACCAGACATCTTTAAAAGCATTTAAAGCAGATTGGTACAGCCTCTGATCTAGTCTTGTTCTTTCTACTTTCATGTCTTGTAAGAGTTTCACCAATTCATCAACCAGACCAACTTTAGAGAACATACCAACCATTATACCTGCCATGGCCCTATCAATAAGCCCCTCATTCATCCTATACTCATTGAAAAGCTTGACACAGGTTTCAAACTAACCTGCTTTACTATAAGCACCAATGATGGTAGTATAAGTCACCTTATCCGGTGCTACCCTTTTTGTCTTCATTTCTTTCCACAACTTCTCAAGCTGTTTCAAATTCTTCTCAACCTGCTGCCAAACGAAGCATTCAACTTCAAAATCGTACATTCCTCCTCAACAGAAAAGGTTCCTCTTTTGAGATCAGCTCTTAGATAGTTAATCCACCTTAGCCTGCAATTGTTCCCGCATCTCAATAATCCTTTAGAAGCAAAAATTCAAAATGCCAGTTGTCGCAACTTACCCTTCGGCGGGAGGGCGACGTGGGGCTCGCGGGTGCGTCTTCTAAGAAAGGAAAATGCACGGAGTCGCCACCAACGTTTATTCGAGGAAAACATCGGAAAAACCGGAAAGGTGTGGTCTACGAACTTTAAGTGTGAAAGGTTCGGGAGTTGTTTTTATGCACGGGGAAGGTATTAGCACCCCACGTGTCCGTCACAAGGGACGACAGCCTTTAATCAAATGTGAAAATATGACTTCAAAATGTTTTATTTTCCCTTTTTATGTCTTTTTGTGTTTTTATGTGTGTTATGTTTTTAATTTTGGTGTGGTCGACAAGAGTGTTTCCCTCGCTCCTACGTATCCTCAATTGCGATGAGGAAATCAGACCTACGTAGTTCTTTGAGAACTGAACGTTGGTTAAGTTGTTTTTATCCTTTTAATGCAAGATATATTTTGATTGAACAAAAGGTCATTTAAGGTGTTGGACCATTAAACGATCTTTTGATTATTGGAAAGGAGAGAAACGTTAAGGCATTGGACCATTAACGATCTCTTGGTTTTTGAAAGGAGAGAAACGTTAAGACGTTGGACCATTAACGATCTCTTGGTTTTTGAAAGGAGAGAAACATTAAGGCGTTGGACCATTAACGATCTCTTGGTTTTTGAAAGGAGAGAAACATTAAGGCGTTGGACCATTAACGATCTCTTGGGGTGGTCGACAAAAGTGGGGCTTTTGCTCCTACATATCCTTGATTGCGATGAGGAAATCAGATCTACGTAGTTCTTGCAAAAGTGGTAAAGTTATGGGTTGATTTTATGCTTTTGAACAGTCCATGTTAACCGATAAAAGCAAAGAGGACCGTTTAAGGCGTTGGACCTTATAACGGTTCTAAGTGACTTTTGCGGACAAAGCTTGATTTGTGAGTTGATTTTAGCCTTAGTTTCACTTTGGTTATTAGTCAATTCATTCAAGGAAACTTCCAAAGAAAAATGTCCAATTAATTTTTTATTATTATTTTATTCAAAGATATTTTGATCATTTTATTATTATTTTTCAAGATATTTTGGTTATTTTATTATTATTTTGCCTTTTTTTGGTTTAACCGTGGTTACAGTGTGAACGACCAGTTAGATTTTATTTTAACAGTGATTAAACGAGAATACAACACAAATGATCGGTTGAAATTCATTTTATCATTTATTAGGTGAGAAAACGACTTAAATAAACGGTTAAAAGCTCGTTAAAGCGGAAGAAAACAAAACTGAAAGTAAGCGAAATTAAAGTGAAAGTACAAAAAACAAGTAGGGACCACTAAGGGTGCATAGAATGAATTGGAAGATTCGATTTCGGGAACTTACCGGTTGAAGACTAAAGAACGATGAAGAACAAACGAAGAACGGTGAAGAACGATGAAGAATTTCCACATAATCGCTTACGGAAGTGTTACAGAAGCACCTCGGCTAGGATTTTTTTCACGAAAACACATTTTTTCACCCAAAACAGCTGAAATGTATAGCCAAGGGGTGATGAGTATTTTTGAAACAGCCCCCCTCCCCTATTTATAGGGAAAAAGAGAGGTGCTTGCCGCCCAGAGACTTAATGAAGAAGATTTCTAAGCGCACATGAATTACTAAGTTCACCCCCATTTTCGTATTTTACGAAAAAGTTACGAAAGCCTTACGGAAGTGTTTCGGATTTGATTTTCATCTTTTTTTTCTCTTCCTTTTCACCAATGTTAAGTGAAATATGCTTACCCATGGTTTTCAGAAATTTTACGGAAGTATTACGGAAGCCACGGAAGCCCCGAAAATCATTTTTAAAAAACGTGGAGGAGCTTGCCGCCCACTTGCTTCCTCCTTAAGCAACCCAACTTCCAAAATGTTCCGGAAGGGCCTAGACTCAAATTGCTATTTACACCCCTATCTTGATAAGTTCACCCCCCCCCCCATTTTTGTGTTTTTGGCTGTTTTCTTTCCGAAATCTCATGAAACTTTAGGATTCCGTAACGACATCCATTTTCTTTCCGGAATGTTGTGGAACTTTATGGATTGCGCAACAATGCTTCTTTCTGACTTTCAGAATGTTGCGGAATTTTACGGATTGCGCAACAATGCTTCTTTTTTACTTCCGGAATGTTGCGAAACTTTACGGATTGTGCAACAATGCTTCTTTTTG
Organism: Glycine soja; assembly: GCF_004193775.1. NCBI lineage: Eukaryota > Viridiplantae > Streptophyta > Magnoliopsida > Fabales > Fabaceae > Glycine > Glycine soja. Next base: position 33,708,700 of record NC_041012.1, on the reverse strand, counting down.
ACTTCCGAAATGTCGCGGAACTTTACGGATTACGTAACGATGGGTGTTAAGTACCTCGAGGCGGTCAAGCAAAGGTTGCATGCCACCAAACAATGGTCCCCAGACGAAATTACGGTATGACACCAGTAAACTAGAGAGAAAGCCAATCAATGGCACAAAATTAGACCTTGTATGAGAAATTTTATTCACAGTCAACAAAAACATAGTAATAATAGTACCCAGCTAAGCAAAATGTGTACATAATAATAATAATGGTATATATTAATTACTTTGGTATGTACTTGCATTTTTTGGCAATGATCTCCACGAACCTTCTGCATTGGCCATGATGTACTTGGTCAAAATTTCTTCCTCCTCCGTTGTCCACCTTCCCTTCTTCAATCCCACTTTCTCACAACAATGAGCCCTTACCATATCTCTGAGGTGTACAATTCATACGCTATATATATCTATATATCCACCACTCTATGTATATGGTTACTACAATGCCAGAAAACCAACAAATTAAACTAGTTAGCCAGTTTTTGAAAAACTACTACCTCTTAATTTGAGTATATATAACTGTGATGGTGGTGGTAGGGTGTGTGTGTGCATCTTTGAGTTGATTTATTTATGTGAGCCTCGTTGTGCTTGGTTCTTGCTGGCATAGGAGCAAAGGCTTCAATTTGCAGAGCAACTTATTAAATAGAGAGGAAAAGACAAAGGGGAAGTGAGGTTACGATGGAGATGTATCAGTGGTGGTAGAGCGTGCCACGTTGGTTGTTTCTGAATGCTACAGTCATGGCTTTGTCAGTGTCCAGGGACATGGGATCGTTCCATCCATCTCCCACATTGATTCATTAATTATTAATTATAGCCCCTCACACATCACTGTTATTTTTTTAAGGAACCATCGCTGCCATTTTTAAGTCTAGGATACAATTTATCATTCATGTGCTACAAAAGACATTTAATTAATATGTCAAATATGACAATTGCATGAAAGTCATGAATTAATGTTGCCATTTTTTATTTTCAAAGGAGTAGGAAGCATGAAATAAAATTTGGGAATTTTATTTTTTAATTTTGATCAAATGTAAGCACTGCTATGACAACAAGTTGATTCCCATGTGCTTGAAACTGTCCATCATTGCTCCTAGCTGATACTGAGATCGCAGAAGTTCATTCTGTATTTCTTATTCTGTCAATATCCTGTATCAAGCTGTTTGTGCTTGAGACAGTATTTTCAGATGAACTTCTATGATTACGAAGTTAACTTGGGTCCTTAGAATCCTATCCTTAGGGAACATAATGGCAGGACAATTGTTTACCTTAATGGCAGGATCAGTAGAATCGTCGAGGACTTGGACAGTTTGGATAGGAGGCTTATCCATTGATCCTTTTTTTTTTGGTATTTCATGTGCTGTACGTCCTCTATGTTTCTGTGGGTGGTTATAACTTGTGGTTACCCGAAGCATCTTTTTAATAAAATTGAATTTTAGGTTATAAAAAAATTAAAATGATTTTTAGGTCATAAAAAAATAATATAAAACTTGTTTTTCATCACGAAGTTTTAACCAACCATGGTTCGTATTCTTTTACTATAATCGCTGGGGAATGCAATTGTGTGGAAACTACAATTGTTATTTCTGCTACTAAAGAAATGCTACTTGTTAAACTTAATAGTCTTTTGGTTGTATTGGAACATCAAGAGTACAACAAGAAATGTATAAAGAAAATTTGAATTAGATGACGAGAATAAGTTCAGACTTTGTTTTCTCTAAATCTGAACAAAATTCAAAGTATCAAAGTGTCAATTCTGATTTTAGACGTGAGTCACAAAAGAAATGAGTTACAGTAGAATAAAATTATTTTTTTTTCATCTAAAAAAACCATTTTGTTTTTTTTCACTTGCGAACAAGAAGGATGAGGCTTAACTGCTAAATATTACCCCAATTTTAGTTAAGTGATAACCACTAGCAAATGCCAAGTCCACTCTTCTTTTCTTTTTTCTAAGTACTCTCTATACAAAGTAAAAAAACCCTTATACACTGTTTAATCATTGTTCTAGATAGTAGTCTCTAGAATGCTAATTTAAGTTACTAAGAATGTCTTTGAATATATTACAATGATTTCTTTGGTTGTAGGTAGTAGGTTGAGACTTAAATGTTGGATCAAGTGGCCTCGAAATAATTAAGAAGGGGGGGGGGTTGAATTAATTATTAATGTACCTTGACTAATTAAAAACTTATCCTTCTTAATGTTACTAGATTCAATTATGCTTTACTACTAAGTTATGTAATTTAAACAAAAGTAAAACGTAAAAGAAAAGTACACAGCAGAAATTAAAGAGTGTAGGAAAGAAGAAGACAAACACAAGATTTATACTGGTTCGGCAACAACCCGTACCAACAGCCAGTCCCCAAGCAACCTGTGGTTATTGAGAATTCTTTCAACCTTGTAAAATCCTTTACATGCCAAAGATCCACAAGGGATGTCCCCTCCCTTGTTCTCTTTGAAAACCCAAGTGGATGTACCCTCTCTTGTTCTCAGTATAACAATCCCCAAGTAGATGTACCCTCTACTTGTACCACAAAGGATGTACCCTCCAATGTGTTGGGACAAAGGATGTACCCTCCAAGAAGAGAATGAAAAAGATGAATAGCACAAGTTTTTGAACAAAGAACTTTTCTTGGAAGAGAAAGTTTTGAACAAAAACTTTTAGAAAGATGAAGAGAAAAAGAATCAGAAAATTCTATAGAAAAAGTTGAAAGATATTGAATGATGTTGAGAGAAGATTGAAAGATAGTTTGAAAGATTGATGATTATTATCAATTCTTATTGTTTCATGCCAAGGTCACATATTTATAATTTCTTGATGACTCAAGTCAAATCTTGTAACTCTTGGAAATTTCTTTAAAACTAATTACTTAAAAAGTTATGACTTTTGAAAGAATCTTCAGAAACAAGTACTTGAAGAATTGTTACTTTTGGAAATGAATTTTTTGAAAATAGTCATTGGTAATCGATTACCATTAAGGTGTAATCGATTACACATCAACAGATGTGACTCTTCATTTTGAATTTTGAAAATCTTAACGTTTTAAAACACTGGTAATCAATTACATGATTATGGTAATCGATTACAGCTTTGTAAATCAGTTTGAAAAACAATGTTGGCTACTGGTAATCGATTACTACCTTCTAGTAATCGATTACCAAAGAGTAAAACTCTTTGGTAAAAGATTTTGTGAAAACTTCATGTGCTACTCAATGTTTTGAAAAACTTTTTAGTACTTATCTTGATTGAGTCTTCTCTTGATTCTGGAATCTTGATCTTGATTTTTCTTGAATCTTGATTCTTAAATCTTGAATGTTGAAACTTGAAACTTGATTCTTGAATCTTTGCTTGAAACTTTGCTTAACTCTTGATTCTTTGGCATCATCAAAATAACCTAGGAAGACATTGCTTCCATATTCAAGTTACGAAGTAATTTCTTGTTTCATAAGTGTCGGAGTTGACTGTACACTGTCGTCTTTGGTTTGCCACTACTTTGATCCCCCTTGTAGCTGTTGTTGTTGACCGTATTTCTCAGGTATGTATTTGTTTGACTCACACGAATGATAATTACATGATTATTTACCTATCAATTTTGTGTTATATAACCAATTATGTGCATTGTGAGTGAACCTTAGTTTCCCGTTTGAGATTCTATACAATGATTAATATGGAAACGTTTGCATTAATCATTGTATGGAATCTTGAATTGTCCGTTTGGACAGTTTTAGAAGACTCATTTTGTATAGTAGATTAATACGTATATGTTAATTGTCTTTTCTTATATTTGTTAAAATTTTGATATACTTCATTTTAGTTTGTTCTCTGAGTGCATATTTGAACATGGTGGACGAAGACATGCCACCACTTTCATCTCATGTACTTGGGGACTTAGGCGAAATGCTACCGAAATTTCAACAAATTTATAAAAGACAATTAACATGTAGTATTCAATCTACTATACAAAAAAGTCTTCTTGAATGGGATAGAGCCACACCTTTAATTGAAAAAGTGACGTTTACATGCATGTTACATGACTTGATAAAGTCCTACACAAAAAGGAGAACATGGATCGAAGTTGGATGCAAGCATCACGCATCAGTGACGAGTATGAGAATGGCGTTGAACAATTCCTCCAATTTACTGAACTTAATGCACCATCTTTGCATGGTAAATTTTTTTGTCCATGTGTCAAATGTGGGAATGGGAGACACCAGTCAATAAATGAAATGAGATCACATCTTATGTGTCATGGGATCATTCCGACTTACACAAAATGGATATGGCATGGAGAATTGTCAGACAAGCCATCAGTCTCTCATACTTAGTCAATCAATGTAGACATGGGATACCGTATAGAAGACATGATTCACGATCTGGGGCAAGACGAATTCCAACAAGCACATACACCTTTGTATGAGAAAATAGAAAATGATTCGAAGATGCCTTTGTATGATGGGTGCATAGCTTTCACAAGGTTGTTAGCGGTATTAGCTTTGGTCAACTTGAAGGCACGATTTGGATGGAGTGACAAAAGCTTCACTGAGTTGCTTGTTCTATTGAAAAAATTACTTCCTGAAGATAACACATTGCCAAAGAATCAATATGAGGCGAAGAAGATTTTATGTCCAGTGGGAATGGAGTACCAAAAAATCCATGCATGTCCAAATGATAGCATTTTGTATAGAAATGACTTTGCATAATTGCGCAATTGCCCTACTTGTGGTGTATCACGCTACATGGTCAACAATGACGAATGTAGAGATGATGCAACCACAAACAAGAGTCGGCCAACAAAGGTATGTTGGTATCTTCCAATAATACCAAGGTTTAAGCGATTGTTTGGTAATGGACACGATGCAAAAAACTTGACGTGGCATGCAGACGGGAGACGAAGTGATGGATTGCTCCGACATCCGGCTGATAGTCCACAATCGAAGGAATTCGATTGTTTGTATCCTAATTTTGGGAATGACCCAAGAAATCTAAGGCTTGGCCTTGCTTCGGATGGAATGAATCCGTTTGGTAACTTAAGCACCAGTCACAGTTCATGGCCTGTTTTGCTCATGATTTACAACTTGCCTCCTTGGTTGAGCATGAAGAGAAAATACATAATGCTTTGCATGATGATAGTAGGTCCAAGACAGCCTGGGAATGATATTGATGTGTATTTGGCTCCATTGATTGAAGAGTTGACAACATTGTGGAAAAAAAAGGTTGATGTTTGGGATGGTAATGTGCAACAAATATTTAGGTTGCGTGCAATGGTTTTCTGTACCATTAATGACTATCCAACATATGGCAATTTAAGTGGTTATAGTGTGAAAGGCCATCACGCATGTCCTATATGTGAGAAAAATACTAGCTTCTTGCAACTAAAACATGGAAAGAAGACAATGTACACAAGGCACTGAAGATTTCTGAAACAGTATCATCCATATCGACGATTGAAGAAAGCTTTTAATGGATGTCAGGAAAATCAAAGTGTGTTGAAACCATTAGATGGAAAAGAAGTTTATGATCACGTCAACGACATCATAACTATATTTGGAAAGACACAAAAAAAATCTCCAACTAAGACAAACATATGGAAGAAAAGGTTCATATTCTTTGATCTTCCATACTGGTCAGATCTTCATGTTAGACATTGTGTAGACATCATGCACGTGGAGAAAAATGTTTGTGATAGTTTAATTAGCACCCTTCTTAACATTAAAGGCAAAACAAAGGATGGCTTGAAGTGTCATCAGGACTTGGTTGAAATGGGTATACAAGAGCAATTGCATCCAATCTCACAAGGTTCACGAACGTATTTACCCCCAGCATGTCACATAATTTCAACAAACGAGAAGACGAGTTTTTGTCATTGTTTGTGTATGCTAAAAGTCCCATAAGAATACTCTTCAAATATCAAGAGCCTTCTGTTCGTTAATGATTAGAAATTGGTTGGCTTGAAATCTCATGATTGTCATGTATTAATGCAACAACTATTGCCTGTAGCGATTTGGGGAATCTTGCCTGAGAAAGTCCGGGTTTTTATAACACGTTTGTGCTTTGTTTTTAATGTTATATGTAGCAAAGTCATTGACCAAGCAAGATTAGATGAATTGGAGAACGAGGCTACAATTGTCATTTGCAAATGGAGATGTATTTTCCACCATCATTTTTTGACATCATGGTTCATTTAATTGTTTATCTAGTGTGGGAGATCCGAATGTGTGGTCTTGTTTTTTTACGATGGATGTATCCAATTGAGCGTTACATGAAAGTGTTAAAGGGGTATACCAAGAATCAACACCGACCAGAAGCTTCGATTGTCGAAAGGTATGTTGCTGAAGAGTGTATCGAGTTCTGCTCGCAGTACATTGAAGATGGTAAACCCATGGGCCTTCCTGAAACTCGTCATGATCAGACACTGGCGGGTAAGGGTACATGAGGATTTAATGTCGTGACAATGACTCGGCAGGAGGTTTCACAAGTGCATCTATATGTATTAAACAATACAGCATAGGTTATTCCCTACATAAATGATCACAAAAAAACTCACTGAAATGAACCCAAAAAAGAACATGATGAGGATTTTGCAAGATCATAATAGATCTTTCATTAACTGGTTTAGAGAAACAATATTTGCTGATGACGGTTCTTTAAAAACATTAAGATTGTTAGTTGTTGGGCCTAATTTGAATGTAGTGACTTGGAAAGGGTATGATATCAACAATTATTCCTTCTACACCAAGTGCCAAGATGACAAAAGCTCAATGCAAAACAGTGGTGTGACTGTTGATGCTGACTCTGATCACTTTTGTAGTGCATCAGACAACAATCTGATTCAAGCATTCATGCCTTACTTTGGAATTATTCAAGAAATTTAGGTGCTTGACTATAGTGAATTTAGAGTTGTTGTGTTTAACTGTAAGTGGGTCAATGGCAATACCGGTGTCCGTCAAGACGAATTCGGATTTACCTTAGTAGACCTAAATAAGGTGGCTTATATGGAAGAATCTTTCATTATGGCCCATCAAGCAAGACAGGTGTTTTACGTCCAAGATTCTTGTGATTCAAGATATTCAATGGTTCTACAAGGAAGACCAAGTGGTTTAAATGAGTCACATGATGATTGTACACTTGACATTTGTGACACACCACCTTTTTCGACCAAAATGCCTTCTATCAATGAGTCACACTACGTTGATGATGTGCACGCAAATCGTATTGATCATGATGAAGGACTATGGGAAAACAATGTGACTTAACTGAACCCTGTGAAAATTTATTAATGTAAAAAGGTCATTCCTCTTATGTTTTGAAATTTATTAATGTTCATATTTCCATTTACCTAAGTATATGCCTTCATTTCGTGATTGTTGTCAACATATTTGTTTTATTTTCATAGGGTCATGGGAACACCACCAACATCCCCTCCATAGTCAAATGTGCAGTTAGAGGCAATGTCTAGGAATACTAGATGATCGACACGGCTAAGGAGGTTGACTTTAAGAATGTTGGATCAGCCTAGACCAACTGTGCACATTGATGTTGCAACTGGCCGAGGATCGGGCCCACATAAAGAGAAATTCCAAAGCTATCTAGGGGTGGTAGCCAGAGAAAAAAATACCAATTGTACATAATAGTTGGAAAGATGTACCGGAATGGTTAAAGGAGCTAGTATGTGATGACATTTTGGTAAGTGTCGGCATGGTCAACTAGTATTTTATTTTTATGGTGTTTAATATATAAATGTTTCAAATTATGCATTTTTTACTAAATTAATTGTTCTGTAGGCGAAATTTGATATCCCAGAAGCCCTAAATGCAAAGAAAAAGGTGATGTCAAGTGTGGCCAGTAGATGGAGGCAGTTTAAATCATCCCTCACCACAAAATTTGTCTATAGTAATTTTGAGGGCCAACAGAAAGAAGATCCTTTAGTCAAATATGGGCTAGATCCACAAACATGGGAGGAATTTGCGGCAACCCGCAAGACCCCTAATTGGCAGGTTAGATGTTAATGTTTTTGAATTTTAATGACTATTTTTCATTATAATGGCAATTTAATTTGTTTCCTTCCACTTCTACATGGTACACGACAGGGAATCAGGAAGAAGATACAGGAAATCCAAAAATACACTGACTATCCCCATATACTTTCACGTGGCGGATGCGATTTGCTTGAGAAGAAGTTGTTAGATGAGAAAATAAAGAAAAGGCAACATGATGCAATGATGACTGAGAATCCACCACTAATTGATGACCCCCCATCTCCCATTCAAAGACATGTTAAGTGGAAGATGGCACGCACTAAGCCATATGGGCAGATGACATCTAAGGCGGCAAAAGAAATATCTGATAAAATTGTGAGTTGCTAGTTCAATTTTAATTACAATAATATATAGTATTTTGGCTTAATTGGTTATTTGTGAACCATGTAGGACTTGTTGGAAGAACAAATGTCACAGGGTTCGATTGTCCCCCATGGTCATGATGACATACTTAACATAACCATAGGGCGACCGGATCATGGAGGTCGTGTTCGTGCAGTGGGGTCTGGGGTCTTAATTACTCAATACTATGGGAGGACATCACGTGCCTCTAGTACCTCTTCCGTCTCCATCAACCAAGAACAGAAGGCTGAAATAATAGGAAGCCTTAGGGAACAAGTCAGGAATGAGATTAAAGAAGAAAAGAATCAAAGTCTAGAGGCATGGAAAAAGGAGTTGAAGGACGCCATTATTATTGAGATGTCGCAAAAGGGATCGAAGGTCTCAACACTTAATCACGCAGATATAAATGTGTTAGGCGCACGCGTGAGCACAAAGGAGAGCAATGCTGAAACTGGTGTCAACCGATCTGGGGAAGAACATGTTGCTCATGTAACACTGAATATGGGGTTGTATGTCCAACATCAACATTCTACATAGTTGGTGGCGTTGGGAAAAATATTTGATGGAGCCTCTACCATACATTGTGTGTCGTATGCAGATGATGTTGAACGGGTTAGTGTTGAAAAAGTTATTGACGGTAAAGTTGAAGTCCCATTTTCGACATCCGGAATTAAGCATCTCAGGCAGGCCCTTCTCACATTCATTGCATGGCCAACACCTCTTGTCAAGTTGGTATCAAATGAGGTAGTATCCTTTATGTTTTCCAAATTAATACCTTTTCACATGTAAATAAATTACTTTTTAATATGACTGTAATTAATATATGTTTTCATCATATAGGATCCAGCCATTACTCCAAATGAAGTTCCTGAAGTTGCTCAAGGGGTCAATGGTGTTGCTGTAGATGACCTCTTGCGTGAGTTCATTAAGAGCCTGGTTGACATTTATGACAAGCATGTTCAGTTTGTGTGGGATGTTAGAGAATTTGGGATTCCTCATGTAGATTCATTCTTGTTCTTAACATATGCTGATGTCAACGAAATAACAACAGGCGACAAATGCTTGAACATAGCCATACTTCAGTTGTGGACCATGTAAGTAAAATTCATTTGTGACCATTAAATTCATATTGCTTTGCCATATACCTCATGTTAACTTCTTTTACCAAATGTGCAAATCAGGTATTTGGATGAGTGCAGTGATAGCTTGGGCCATCGATCATTGTATGGATTCCTTGAGCCTCAATCAATACACAATGCAAAGGATAGACGTGGGCAATGTGAAGAATATATTGAAAAATGGCTTAAGGAATTGCACCGACAAGTGTACTTAGGAGCTTATTTGAATCAGTAAGTAAAATATATTTAGCCTATGTTGTAACGAAGATTTGTGTTATTGATACACTTCCCGTTGTGTTAATTGTAGGGCCCATTGGCAGCTTATTGTTTTGTGTCCTACAAACAATGTGGTGGTCTGGTTTTGTTTGTTGCGTAAAAGGCCTGATGTTCATATAAAAACTACAATTAACAAGTTAGAGGCTAAAATATATTAAGTCATTCAATATATTTCAAAACATCGATACATAAACTATGAGCGTTATATTTATATCATATTAATCTTCCAATGTAGTGCATTTAAGACATTAAACACCACTACTGACGAAAAAGTTCATCAAACTACACCCCAGTGGATTGAAGTCAAGGTTAGTCCAACTTCAAACAAAGTTTGCAAATTAAAATGTTATTAAACATGTTAATACAAACATTGATTTTTTTCCCATTGAATGTAGAGTCGCGTTCAATGCGGAGGATATGAGTGTGTGTATTATGTGATGCATTGGATGTGGAATATAATTGGCGCGGAGTTGAAGAATGATTGGAGTATGGTAATTTTCTATTCCGAAAACATTGAAAGCAAATGGTGATATGTTATTTCTTCACAATAATGGAAATGATTAATTGTTTGTTTTTCACAATGTGTAGTGGTTCGGTGATGGCACGACACTAGACACCGACACAATGACAACACTATGTCAAAAATGGGCAGCCTATTTTTTAAAACTTAGAGCCATCCAATGTAAAAAGATTTAATTTAATGAGATGCGAACATCGACTTTTTATTTTTGATGTATTTGTTTTAAGTGTTATAAACCGTTAAGCTGATGTAATGATTATTATCTTCCAAAAGAAATACAAATGTGTTCATTTCATTTTGGTATGCACCGAAATAGTTCACAATATGCGTTGTATTTGTAATCGGTATTTGCATCAGTAACATATGTGTTTTTTGTGGAACAGGGCTCATCTTTGCAGGTGTTTGGAACCATGACATGTGGAGTAGGAGGCAACAATAGAGGACAATGACATTGACGGGTATATTTGTTTTATCGTTTGTTTGAGGTTTTTTTATATGACTGAGTGTCATCTAAAATGTCATATACACTTGCAGGAATTATTCTCATCTGGTCCTGAAGTAGTCATCCAGACAATGCCACATGGGCAGAACCATAGGCACCAACATGGAGGACATCACCATGGAATTTATTGGCATGGAGCAACCCATCCTTGCTTTGAATATGACAATTGTCTCATTAAACTAACTTAAATTCATTGTAAACGTTGCAGGAGAAGTTGATGTTGAACACATTGCAGTTTAACATGTCTATGCCAATGGCATATGTTTTTATGAAAAGGTTCCTAAAGGCAGCTCAAGCAGACAGAAAGGTCAATACTCATTTTTCTGCCAAATATTTTGGTCTTTTTTTTTTATAATGAAAACCAGCAATGTCATAATTACTAACTTTGTTTCCTCTATTCCTCAACATGGAACATCTTGAGTGATTGGCCAGCTTCCTGGTAGAGGTAACTCTTGCGGAGTATGAGATGCTGAAGTTCCATCCATCTTTGCTAGCTTGATATGGAGGATGATCCTGCATGGCACGGTGCTGAGATTGAGGATGAGGATGCTAGTGAAACCAGTAATTATAGTATGGTATAAGAGTGCTTGGATAGTCTCTCTATATCTTTGGGTGAAAACACCATTGTTCCTGTTGGGTCTGAACAGTTGCCTGCTTACTTGGCTGCTCCCAAATGGCAGAAATGCCATGCTGCACTTATCGCACTTGCTCAGATAGTTGAGGGCTGCTCAAAGGTATTGTGTTCATTGGAGATGTCTACTTTTCTTATGGCATGTTTTGCTTTTTATATAAGTAAATTACAGTTAGAATATTTGTGTTAGTTATAGTTGGTTTAATTGTGATTGATTGTTTCTTGTTTAGCAATAACTTTTGTATGCCACTTGTGATTTTGATTTTCTACCTACTTTTAATTGGTGCAGGCCATGATAAAGAATTTGGAGCAAGTGGTGGCTATGGTCCTAACTTCCTTCCCTGACCAACACCCCCATGTAAGGTGGGCAGATATTAATGCAATTGGGCAGCTGTCTACTGATTTGGGTCCTGATTTGCAAGTTAAATATCATCAAGGAGTGTTGCCAGCACTAGCTGGTGCCACGGATGATTTTTAGAACCCTCGTGTGCAGGTTAGTTGCGCTTTTATTGAAGTGATATTCTTAATTCTTGAACATGGATTTTTGCTCATGATTTGAAATGAAAGTTTTGTGATTCTTTTAATGAGCTTTGTATGTCATTAAACACATCAATTATTTAAAATACAACGCAAACAGTAACTGCAATGTTACTCTATTATACAAATGCAAAGCATTGTCATATGGACTTCATAAAATTGAAGTATATACTTCAATTTTATGAAGTCTGTATCATTTTTCTTTTATTCTTTGTAGTCTTTATGATTGAAGTCATGCTATTTAAATTAAATAAGATTTCTATTGTAATTATTTTCAAAATATTGTCTACACAGGCACATGCTGCTTCAACAGTTCTCAACTTCAGCGAGAACTGCACATCTTATATCTTAACGCTATACTTGGATGGAATAGTCAGCAAACTACTTGTACTTCTTCAGGTATATTAAATAGAGTGTTATTCTCAGGAATAATGTTATTATGTTCTTTCTTAGGAACACTTCCAAAAATATTATGATGCTGTAATGTCATATCTGAAAGCTATATTGGTTAATGCAACCGACAAGTTTAACCGTATGCTTCATGCTGCCTCCATAGAGTGTATAAGTTTAGCTGGAATGGTTGTTGGGAAGGAGAAGTTTAGGGCTGATGCTAACCAGGTAGGTGTTTCTTGTTTATTTTTATACTTTGTCAAACAAGAATGCAAGTTTGTCTTATGTAATGCCACTTTATCATCATTTGGAAAAATAGTCGGTCTAGAACGGGAAGATAGGAACTTGTCTACCCCTGCATCTCTATTAAGCATTTTTTTCTTTCTCCCTGGTTAGTTATGTCTCGTATAATTTTAATATTCTATGTGTGATGGTTCTTCAATAGGTTATGGAAGTTCTTATGTCCCTTCAAGTATCTCAAATGGAGACAGATGATCCAACAACAATAGGTTATGGGCTAGACTCTGCAAATGTCTGGGACAAGATTTTCTTCCTTACATGGAGTTTGTCATGCCTTCACTACTTCAATGTGTTGCACTTAAGCCCGATTGATCGAGGCCGTACCCAATCAAATAAACATTAAAAATGCAGTATCTAGGAAGTGATCCTAGGTCGTCTCCCAACGAGCAATGGTCAACCAAACGTTCATAACAGATAGTAAGAAAACAGTAACGAATGGGGGGAGTTGTTTGTTTTTGTAAATTAAACAGCAAGCAAATTTGAATTAGAAAATAACAAAATTAAAACATGTTGTTTCCCCTTGATTCACAAGCAAGTCTCTTATCCTAGGTTATGAGAATTTATCCTTAATCAGTTCAACCACTTAATCCAACCCTAAATTAAATTACTAAGTGAAAATTAACATAAGGCTGTCATTATGTGATTAAGCAACACATACACCAATTAATCATGAACGAAACTAATCATTAAGCATGAACGTAAATTAAGCACAGAGACAATTAATCAAGCACTAAGCATGCATGGATTAATAGCAACAAATACAGAGTAATTGGTGAAGAGGAAAAACTGATCAGAATTCAATAGTAATAACAAAACCTCAAAGAGAGTTGTGCTTGATCCTCAAGAGAAAACAACGCTGAAGACATAGCCTTTCATTAATCAGTAGAAAGCGAAATTGTAGATTGAACCAGAAATGAAATTGCAAAAAATGAATTTTATTATATGTGAACAGTGCGCATGAACAGTAAAAACTGGAATTCTAAAATCCTAGAATTATTCTCCTCTTCGAAAAAACTCCTCTTCGAAAAACTCACTAAACTAAAACCTTGGTGCTGTTATATAGGTCCTTAGCCCCAAAGCTTAAAAATCTATTTTAAGTCCAAGCCCATAAACGAAAGAAAATAAAATCAGGACAAGATAAGATAAGATTTGATAAAATAAAATTGTCTTCTCTCTTCAAGTCGAAGCCTAATTCCGGATTCAAGCCTAATTGCTTATAATTCTCCTGAAATTAAATTAAAAACACAAAATTAGTCAAGTAGGCCCAAATGATAAAACTGCATAATTAATTTGACAATTAAGGCTAATCAGTAATTAAAATCGTAACAAAAAGGGTTAAGAAATAGGAGAAAATAATGACACATCAAATCCCCCCACACTTAGCCTTTTGCACTCCTAGGAAAAATCAAAAAGCAAAGCAAGGAACAAATCCAGAGACATTAAAGAGAAACAAACAAACACAAAAACAATTACATATTTCTCAATGAATCTCAAGGAATGAAAGGAATGGGCAACATCCAACACGTAGAGAGTCAAAGAATCAAGACAGTCATGAAAATCATCCAAGCATCTCAAACGTGGCAAGATAGTCAATCAGCTCAAGAATGAAAAGTGATAAAGCCTCATAAGATATGCACTCTATCTCTCAAGTGTCTAGGCTACTGTTTACTCTCAGAGCACCCATGAAAACAAACACCACATAGACTTGGCAAGACTCTAAAATCGACAACCAAACTCGCCAAATGTAAATCATGAAGATTTTGATGATGTCAAAAAGATCAAGCCTTGGATAATGTTTGTCATCATCAAAAAAGGGGAAGAATGTAAATCATGCAGGCTTTGATGATATCAAAAAGAATTTGCAAGACAAAGGGGGAGAATGTGAATCATGCAAGATTTGATGGTGTCGAGAAGAAATCACATGTTTGTCATCATCATAAAGGGGGAGAATGTGAATGTATGTATACATGATTTTGATGATGCCAAAGAAGAATCAAACAAGGTTGCTTCAAAGGATAAGCATTTGCTTCAAGATTAATACAAGATTGCTTCAACAAACAAAGCCTTGCTTCAAGATTTCTTTAAGAGGAAGCCTTGCCTCCAAAAAAAGTGTTTCCAAGACATGAAAGGCTCTGTAATCGATTACCAGACAATGTAATCAATTACCAGAAGATATGGTTGAGAAAGAACTATTGAAAAGGGTTTTGAATTTTAATTTTGAACATGTAATCGATTACCAAATGTTTGTAATCGATTACCAGCAATGGAACTTTCAAAATTCAAATTCAAAAGTCATAACCCTTCAAATTATAACTGTCTAATCGATTACATAGACATTGTAATCGATTACCAGTGGAAAGTTTTCAGAAAATTTGCCAACAGTCACATCTTTTCATTAGATTTGTGAATGGCCATCAAAGGCCTATAAATAGGTGACTTGGGCACGAATTTTATGCAGAGAGTTTTGCTTGGCCAAAATGTTTTATCCTCTCTCAAAAGAAAATGAGAGAGATTCCAAGAGAACTTCATTGCCAAATGCTCTCTCAAGAACTCTTGGGCAAATACTTGCAAATCCATTAAGAGTTCATCCATGGATCTTCATTGTAATATTCTTCTCTGAAGAGAGAATTCTTCTTCCATTCTTCTTATTCAATGAGATTTGTTAAGAGACTGTGAGTCTCTTGTTGTAAAGGATTCCTGAACACAAGGGATGGGTTGTCCCTGTGTGGTTCAGACTTTGTAATGGATTTTACAAAGATAGTGGAAATCTCAAGTGGGTTGCTTGAGTACTGGATGTAGACACGGGAAGTGGCTGAACCAGTATAAAATTGTGTTTGCATTCTCTCTTCCCTTATCTCATTTATGTTATTGCAATCAATTTTGCCTTGCATGTTTATAGAACATTATTAAATTGATTGTTGTTGCTTCTTCTGCATTCTAAGCCTATCCCTCTTAAGATTATTGAGGCCACAAGGTCCAACACCAAACACATACACATGAGGATCAAAAGGTCTTTTAAGGTTGTAATGGGGCCAAGGACAAGGTAGAGGAAAGTATGGGATAAGTAGCTAAAACCCAAAAGAATATAGGAGCAATGGGGAATAAGTGGGAGCTAAGAAAGAGTAGTAAACCCCAAATCCAAAATAAAAAATTAAGCATAAAAAGTAAACCCAAAACAAAATCAACCAAGTCCTCAAATCAATCCAAGTCTTCAAACCAAGACCTCATTTATTCAACTTCATTCCTTTTTTTTGTTTTTTTTTTTTTTTGCTGTTTTTTTTAACATGAACAGTAGCATTTGAAAGCATTTGAAAAATAAATCAACAATTAGGCAATATATGTATATACATCAATCATGGCCAAAATACATCATCAAGCATGGCCAACAAAAAACATATCATCCAATGAAACATACCCCCCCTCCCCCCGCCCCCCCACACACACACACTTATTCCCAAAACAATTCCAAAGCTCCAAAATTACTTAAGGGTAGGGTGAGATCATGGTTTTTCAATTAAGGCATGTAATGAGCTTCCAAAACAAAGAAAGCGGAACATAGGCTCAAAGGGGCTATCAAAGGAATTAATTCAAGGTAGGCTCATTTGGCTAGAGGCTTATAAGAACAAAATGCCTAAATCATCTCCCAACATGCATATGAAGCAAGAAGTATCAACAAGAGTCAAGCCAAGGCTATTGTGCAAGCAATGAATGGGGCAAAACACACCGAATAAAATAGATGATGATGGCTCAAATTCTCACCAAGGGTAAATCTATCACTTTCAATTCGAACTTTCAAAACTAACTTGACATGTAGAGAAAAAAAAGGATTTCAATTCACAAAATGCCAAGAAACTCCTATTTCAAAAATAATTACCCATTACCTATACATAACCCAAAATTCAAAGAGCAACATGCAATGTTGTACACAAAACATAAAACCAAAATAACAAAATTAACCTAGAAAACCTAAAAAAATTAAACTAGAAAACCCAACAAAATTAATCTAGAATACCCAACAAAATCAACAAAATTAAAGAACAATCTCCCCCCCCCCCCCACACTTAAACAACACATTGTCCTCAATGTAGCACAATCACAAGATCAAGAGCTATCAAAACAATCAATAAAATTGGACAACTGCAATAAAAGTAAAGAAGGAGACAGAAAAAAGAAAACTCCTTAAGTCATGGCGGAAGAGAGGTAGGGTGAAGTAAGGAGGTCTCCTCCACCACTACATCCACTAAGAAGGGATTTGTGAGGAATGGTTTCAGCCGGTGCCCATTGACCTTGAAGCTCTTATCTGTGGATTCACTTTTGATCTCAATTGTATCATAAGGAAAAACATTAGTCACCACAAAAGGACCAATCCACTTTGACCTCAACTTACCACTCATGAGTCCAAGCCTAGAGTTATACAATAAAACTTTCTGCCCAACCACGAAGTCCTTCTTAGCTATCAAACTATCATGGAACTTCTTGGTCTTCTCCTTGTAGAATTTGGAATTCTCATAGGCTTCTAAACGAATCTCATCTAGATCACTTAGTTGCAACTTCCTTTCCTCTCCATCCTGATCAATAGAGAAGTTGCAGGTCTTTGAAGCCCAGTAGGCTTTGTGCTCTATCTCTGCAGGAAGATGGCATGCCTTGCCAAAGACAACCCGATAAGGCAACATTCCTATGGGTGTTTTGTAGGCAGTCCTATGCGCCCAAAGAGCATCATCCAGCCTGGTGCTCCAATCCTTTTTGTTCGGCTGCACAATCTTCTCTAAGATCCTTCTTATCTCCCTGTTTGAAATCTCAGCCTGCCCATTAGTTTGGGGGTGGTAAGGTGTGGAAATTCTGTGCACGACCCCATATGTTTTTAGCAAGGCATACATGGACCTGTTACAAAAATGGGTGCCTTGATCACTAATGATGGCTCTAAGGACTCCAAACCTGCAAAACAGATTAGATCTAACAAAATCCACAACAACCTTAGCATCATTAGTTATGGTGGGTTTGGCTTCCACCCATTTTGAAATATAATCAGCAGCAAGGAGAATATAAACAAAACCAAAAGAGACAGGGAAAGGCCCCATAAAATCTGTACCCCAGACATCAAACACCTCACAGAACAACATGGGTTGTTGAGGCATTTGTTGTCTCTATGAAAGTGAGCCACCTGCTCTCTGACAAGTCTCACTAGTGCTACAAATTCTCCACTTATCCTTGAAGATGGTGGGCCAATAGAAATCGTAATCAAGCACCTTGCAAGCTGTCCTCTGTATGCCAAGATGGTCACCTAGTGTGGAAATATGACAAAATTGCAAAAATGAGTCAATCTCATGGTCTAGAATGCATCTCCTAATAACCTGGTCACTGCACAACTTCCACAAATAGGGGTCATCCCAAATATAATGCTTAGCATCGCTCTTAATTTTATCAGTTTGAGCTTTAGATGCTAAGGGAGGAAAAACAGAAGCAACCAAATAATTCACAATATTAGCAAACCAAGGAGTGGGGAAGGAATCAGAAATACTATACAGAATGTACAAATGGTCATTCGGAAAATCATCTTGAATGGATGAGTCCTCAGACGCACGCTCAATCCTACTCAGGTGGTCAGCCATGAGGTTCTGTGCACCACTTCGATCACGGATCTCCAAATCAAACTCTTGGAGCCAAAGCATCCACTTGATCAATCTAGGCTTTGATTCAGCCTTCTTCGACAGGTACTTTAGAGCTGCATGGTCAGTATAAACAATAACACGAGTACCAAGTAAATATGAACGAAATTTCTCAAGAGCAAAAACTATTGCTAATAGCTCCTTCTCTATGGTAGTGTAATTTGCTTGAGCAGCATCCAAAGTTCTGGAAGCATAGTAGATCACCTGAGGCAGCTTATCAATCTTTTGAGCAAGGACAGCCCCCAATGCGTAATTGGATGCATCGCACATTAGCTCAAATGGGGCTGTCCAATCAGGTGCCTGAATGATAGGGGTGGTAGTCATTGCACGCTTGAGGCAATCGAAAGCCTCTTTGCACCGGTCATCAAAATCAAACTCCACCTCCTTTTGCAGCAGATTGGATAGTGGAAGGGCCACTTTGCTAAAATCCTTGATAAAGCGCCTATAAAACCCTGCATGACCAAGAAAAGAATGAACCTCTCGCATGCAAGAGGGGTAAGACAATTGTGAAATAACATCTATTTTTGCAGGGTCTACCTCTATGCCCCTACTGGAAATGATATGTCTTAAAACTATACCTTGTTCTACCATGAAGTGACATTTTTCAAAATTCAGCATAAGGTTAGTTTCAATGCATCTATTAAGAACTCTATCCAGACTATCCAAACATGCATCAAAAGAGGATCCATAAACAGTAAAATCATCCATAAACACCTCTATGCAACTCTCTAAAAAATCACTAAAAATGCTAAGCATACACCGCTAGAAGGTACCAGGGGCGTTGCATAGGCCAAAAGACATCCTCCTATAGGCAAAAGTGCCAAAGGGACAGGTGAATGTGGTCTTTTCTTGATCCTCAGGAGCAATATGAATTTGTAAATAACCAGAAAAACCATAAAGAAAACAGTAATGGGACTTACCTGCCAAGCGCTCAAGCATTTGATCAATGAATGGCAAAGGAAAATGATCTTTTCTGATCACTTGGTTCAGCCTCCTATAACCAATGCAGACTCGCCAGCTGTTCTGCATTCTTGTGGGGATAAGCTCATCCTTCTCATTCTTAATCACTGTGAGGCATGTCTTCTTAGGAACCACTTAAACTGGACTCACCCACTGGCTGTCAGAAATGGGGTAGATGATTCCAACTTGTAAGAGCTTGGTCACTTCCTTTTTCACCACATCTAGAATGACGGGGTTGAGTCGCCGCTGTGGCTGCCTCACTGGCTTAGCTGCATCCTCTAAAAGTATCCTATGCATGCAGGTAGATGGGCTAATACCAGGAATGTCTGCTAAAGTCCATCCAATGGCCTTCTTGTGCTTCTTGAGCACTGGCAACAACTTCTCCTCTTGCTCAGCATCAAGGGAAGCAGAGATGATCACTGGAAATTTTTCCTTGTCCTCCAAGTAAGCATATTTGAGGGTTACCGGTAAGGGCTTCAACTCTGGTGTGGGTGGTGGCTGAGCAGTGGGAGGAACCAGGGTAGGAGAAGAAAAGGAAGGTTCCTCAGCCTGTACCTCATAAAGCAAGTCAGAAGTGTATGTACTTCCTGCAACATGGTTAGTGCATTCTGACTCTAAAAAATCAGCATCAAGAGGTACAACACCTAGAAAATCAGAACCAGACTTGAATTCAAATTCACTCTCAGCATAAAAATCAGATACAAGATCAAATTCAAACTCAGATTCAGATTCAATGCATAAGGAATGACAAGTATGCATATCAGTTAAAAATGGATGTTTCCTACCATGAATAACAGAATCAAAATCAAACATATAATCATCAACAATCTGATCAATTATCTCAGCACGAAAAATAGAATGATCCTCAGATGGATGTTTCATGGCATCAAGAATGTTAAAATGAACAACAATATCACCAAATTCCATAGACAATGTGCCAGCATAAACATCTATCTTGGCTCGGGCTGTTTTCATAAATGGCCTGCCTAAAATAATTGGAACTGAACCATGGGAAAATCCCTCTTCAATATTAAGAACATAAAAATCAATAGGAAAAATAAGTTCACCAACCCGAACCAGCACATCCTCTATGAAACCTGTGGGGTATGCAACACTTCTATTTGCCAAATGAATCACCACATCTGTAGATTGCAAAGGTTCAAGAGATAAAGAATTGAAAATGGACATAGGCATGACACTAACTGATGCTCCTAGATCTAGCATGGCATTCTCAAATTTATTGTTCCCAATAATGCAAGGTATGCAGAAAGTACTTGGGTCCTTACATTTCTCAGGAATGTGAGGAACAGATTTACCTATCAATGCTGACACATTTCTACCCATGCTAATCCTTTCATTGCCCTTGAGCTTCCTTTTATGGGTGCACAGCTCTTTTAGAAAATTGGCATATCTTGGAATCTGCTTGATGGCATCTAACAGAGGTATGTTCACCTCTACTTTCCTGAAGGTCTCCAAGATCTCCTTTTCCACTTCTTCCATCTTTTTGTTTGGAATTGCTCTAGGTGGGAATGGAAGAGGGATAGGAGGCTGCTGCAAGTCAAAACTACTAGAAGAAGGTCCACATGCATGAAAATTTTTGTTAGGAAGCTTTCTCTTTTGTGCAACTATCTGATTTGTCATCTAAGTAGTCATCTGCCCCATCTGATTTGTCAAACTCTGAATGGAGACTCTTGTCTCTTGCTGAAATTGCATATTCTGGATGGTCATTTGCCTCACTAACTCTTCTAAGGAAGGTTGAGGAGGGGACTCAGTTGCTTGTTGTCTTTGTTGTTGCTGCTGATGTTGTTGCATTGGAGGAGGAACATATGGCTTACTTGGACTAGCAGCATTCTGGAAAGGAGGGACAGGTTGTTATTGTTGTGGAGGACTTGCCCATCTCAGATTTGGATGATTCCTCCAACCTGGATTGTATCTGTTGCTTGAAAGATCATAATTAGTCTGTTGTTGTTGGTTTTTCTGCTGACAGGGTCTATTATAAATGTTTGCAGCATAAGCTTTAGGTTGCTCATTGACTCCAGATTGCTGCAAAGAAGGACAGAGATTTGTATGGTGATCTGTAGAAGAACATAGACCACAGACCCTTGCAACAGGTGCAAATGCAGATTTTTGATTCATTGCAAGATGAGTTACTAGGTTGACCAAGGCATCAAGTTTTCCCTCAAGCTTTTTATTTTCAGCAGATGAAGATGAATCCATGGCCACCTCATGGGCTCTTCTAAAGACAATAGCATCATTTCTTGCACTGAATTATTGGGAGTTGCAAGCCATCTTCTCAATCAAATTCCTGACCTCAGCAGGGGTCATATCACCAAGAGCTCCACCACTGGCAGCATCAATCATACTCCTCTTCATGTTGCTAAGTCCCTCATAGAAATATTGCAGAAGGAGTTACTCAGAAATCTGGTGGTGAGGACAGCTTGCACACAATTTCTTGAATCTTTCCCAGTACTCATACAAGCTCTCTCCACTAAGTTGCCTGAAGCCTGAAATGTCTTTTCTGATGGCAGTGGTCCTAGATGTAGGGAAGAATTTCTCCAAGAACACCCTCTTAAGGTCATCCCGACTGGAGATGGATTTGGGAGCAAGGTAGTACAACCATCTTTTGCCACTCCCTCCAGAGAATGAGGAAAAGCCTTTAGAAAGATATGATTTTCTTGGACATCAGGGGGCTTCATGGTGGAACAAACAATATGGAACTCCTTAAGATGCTTATGAGGATCTTCACCTGCGAGACCATGAAACTTGGGCAACAAATGTATTAGTCCAGTCTTGAGAACATATGGAACACCCTCCTCAGGATATTGAATGCACAAACTTTCATAAGTGAAATCAGGTGCAGCCATTTCCCTAAGAGTCCTCTCATGAGGTGGAGGTTGAGCCATGTTCTCAGTATGAAAATTGGTAGTTGAATGCTCAAAATCAGAATATTCAGAATCACCAGCAACATAATACTCAGAATGCTCAAAATGCACAGAATGATTAGGATGCACACTATGCCTAACTAATATATGAAAGGTTCTATCTATTTCAGGATCAAATGGTTGTAAATCACCTGGATTGCCCCTAGTCATGCACTATATGCAGCAAATAATGTGTTCTCAAACAAGCACCAGGGGAGGGTTAAAACTACAGCTATAGTCAAATGATATCCAAATGAGCTGAAATTTTGTGAGCAACACCCTAAAATCATGAAAAGATAGCACAAAAAATTTCAAACAAAAATTCAAAGTCTAACTATGAAAACTACCTAAGCAAAATTTATAAAAATAGGACAATAATACTTGAAAAATAAAAAAAAAACTTAGTAAACGACTGATTTTTCGAGTTTGGGAGACCCAAACCGGCTAAAGTGATTGTTACAATATGAGAAATTTTTTTCTACCCCAAATGCATATATAATAATAATCATTCTGATACCCAGAGGAAAAGTTATGGCCGTTTTAAGTTTTGTTAAAAACATGTTCCCAAATTTTTTGTCTCTCTCAAATTCAGCCACACCAAGTGCTCCTGGTATTTTTCAAACAAAATATGGATCAAAAGAAATTACCACACAAAAAATCAGCCAAAAATAACAACTCTAACTACCAAAACAAAAATCGCTAATTAAATTGCAAAATCAGTCGCTAATCATTGTTCACAACAAACAGAAAACTGAAGCAGTCGCTAAACAGGGAACGTGACTGAAACGCAAAACAGAATGCTACACAAAACAAAATAACACACACTCACAACCTAAACGACAGAGCTACACACAAAAAAACTAAACAATATTATGAACCTTTGGCCCACTGCTCCCCGGCAACGGCGCACTTTTGATCAAGGTCGTACCCGAATCAAATAAACATTAAAAATGCAGTATCTAGGAAGTGATCCTAGGTCGTCTCCCAACGTGCAATGGTCAATCAAACATTCATAACAGATAGTAAGAAAACAGTAACGAATGGGGGGTTGTTTGTTAATGTAAATTAAACAGCAAGCAAATTTGAATTATAAAATAACAAAATTAAAACATGTTGTTTCCCCTTGATTCACAAGCAAGTCTCTTATCCTAGGTTATGAGAATTTATCCTTAATTAGTTCAACCACTTAATCCAACCCTAAATTAAATTACTAAGCGAAAATTAACATAAGGTTGCCATTATGTGATTAAGCAACACATACACCAATTAATCATGAACGAAACTGATCATTAAGCATGAACGTAAATTAAGCACAGAGACAATTAATCAAGCACTAAGCATGCATGGATTAATAGCATCAAATACAGAGTAATTGGTGAAGAGGAGAAACTGATCAGAAATCAATAGTAATAACAAAACCTCAAAGAGAGTTGTGCTTGATCGTCAAGAGAAAACAACGCTGGAGACATAGCCTTCCATTAATCAGTAGAAAATGAAATTGTAGGTTGAAGCAGAAATGAAATTGCAGAAAATGAATTTTATTCTACGCAAACAGTGCACATGAACAATAAAAACTAGAATTCTAAAATCCTAGAATTATTCTCCTCTTCGAAAAAAATTCTCTTTGAAAAACTCACTAAACTAAAACCTTGGTGCTGTTATATAGGTCCTTAGCCCCAAAGCTTACAAATCTATTTTAAGTCCAAGCCCATGAACTAAATAAAATAAAATCTGGACAAGATAAGATAAGATTGGATGAAATAATATCTGGATAAAATAAAATCTGGATAAGATAAGATTTGATTAAATAAAATTGTCTGCTCTCTTCAAGTCCAAGCCCAATTTCGGATTCAAGCCCAATTGCGTATAATTCTCTTGAAATTAAATTAAAAACACAAAATTAGTCTAGTAGACCCAAATGATAAAACTGCATAATTAATTTGACAATTAAGGCTTATCAGTAATTAAAATGGTGACAAAAAGGGTTAAGAAATAAGAGAAAATAATGATACATCACCGATGTAACCATTACATCAGCAGATTCAGACAATGATATTGAGGATTCTGATGATGAAAGGTCTCAACTTTAATCCCTTGTCTTGAAAATAGTTTGTGTTCTGAATATTTATAAAAACCAAAGCAACCCTTTGTTAGTGATATTTGTGGTGAATGTTGCCCGACTTGCCCTTGGCATTTTTTTGCTGAGATTTTCCCATTTTTGTTTACTTGTAGGAACCTGACACAGAGATTTGTGCAACCATGTTGGATTCATTAAAAGAATGCTTACAGGTTTGGATCATGAGATAACATTGATATATATTTTTTCATGCCTCCACTACTTCAATCTACTTACAGGTTTGGATCATGAATGCTTACCAAAGAAATAATTATTTATTTCATTCATGAATGATGACAATGTGCCAAGTACTGGTCTGAGAATGCTTTTCATGGAAACTATTGATATGTCCATCTGTTTTGAAGGACTAATATTTGGTCAAAAAGGTATCTTGAATCCTATGGATGCAGTTGCTAGATGCATTTTCTGTGTCTCTCTTGTGCTCACCTTTTGCACTTCTTCTTTCTCCCTGCTGCTATTGGCCTTTATTATCCATTGACATTGCATATTAGAGTTATCTAAGTATGCATACATGGATACACATTTATAGGTGAGATGGAAAGTTTTGGAATATTGTTTCAATTTTTTTTATGCATTACATAATCACCCAAGAATAACGATTTTATTCCATAACAATGTTTTGTGTCCTTAATGCACTTGCTGTAAATGAGAAGTGTATTTCTTCCTCCATTTTTGGTTTGTTGCTTTATATGCTTAGCCTTTCTCCATAGTTTCCTACATGAGTATGTCCCGTTAGCATTGTATTAAATTAATAATTTATCATATTATCTTGAATAGTATCCTTACTAATCATAAGGAGATTTATTTTCTTCCAGGTTATAGACAAAAGGTGAAGGACATTGTTCAAGGTGCTTTATTCCCTGAAGCTGGTATAGATAATAGAGTTGGTCATGCAGGGGGAGTAGGTGGACTCGTGATTGTTCAAGATCTTGACTTGTTTTCCTATTGTGAGTTCTGCTTGCTTCATATGTACTTATTTTCAAAATATTAATTTATTTATATGATGCTTAATTATATAATATTAAATTAGCTAAAACCATAATATATAGTAAAAAAATTATATGTACTTATCATAATTAGTTGACAATAATAATTTTTAATTTTTCAGCTATGATTAAGGTTTTAGTTAATTTCATATTATATAATTATGTTTATATTGAATTAATTTTCTAATTAAGTTACATATAAAATGCTTATTAATAATTATCTTTATTGATAATCATTATTTATCATTATGTTGGTCAATTATATAATATTAAATTAACTAAAACCATGATATATAGTAAAAAAAATATATGTACTTATGATAATTAGTAAAAAATTATATAGTCAAATAATTTTTAAACTTTCATGTTAAATTTTATTAATTTAATATTTTCAGGTTATATTATGGTTAATGTAATTAACTTACATTTTAATAACTTATTGATAATTATCATTATTTATCATAATTACTTGACAATAATAATTTTTAAATTTTCAGCTTATACATAGGTTTTAGTTAATTTATTATTATATTATTATGTTATTATTAATTACTAATCTAATTAAGCAACATTTTAAATAGTTATTGAAAATTATTTATAAATGTAAATAATTATTTTTAATTATAAATTTATAATATTAAATTTATATATCAATAAATTAATATTAGCATTTCTACGTCGGTGTTGACGTTAGCACCGACGTTCGCGTATGCCCATTCTAAGTCATTGCTTACACCAGCAACGACGTAGAAAACACTGATTTCTACAATGGCCGTAGACTAACCGCCGTCGTAGAAATAGGTGATTTTCTAAGTCGGTGCTTACGCAAGCACCAATGTAAAAACCACTATTTTCTACGTCGTTGCTGGCGTAAGCACGACTTAGAAATCACCTGTTTCTACGACGACGGTTAGTGTACGACCAATGTAGAAACTAGTGTTTTCTACGTCGTTGTTGGCTAAGCAATGACTTGTTTTATGATGTGTTTCTAAGACGGTCCTCTTACGATCGTCGTCGAAAGTTTCGGCCTCTACAACGTCATTAATTTCAAAGACAGGCGTTCAACGTCTTTGAAAGGCTTTTTCCACCGATGTAAAATGCTATTTTTTTAGTAGTGTATGTTCTCATAGTGCAGCATGTGACTTTTTCCTTCAGTTTATTTAGTATTTTGTTTTAGGCTTTTAGCCGATGCTAGGTAGTGTTTTTCTAATCAGATGAAGCATATATTATCTGCAGGTTGCTTATCACACTTCACCATGGTTTCCTTTGGATGTAATGGAAAATATTTGCAAATAAGTAATAATTATTGTGTATAGGTATATTTTGGGATTAAATCATATAGAAATTGTTAATTTTCCTCTCTTATTTCTTTTTTTTATATGAATAATTGGATTTTTAACATCATTTAAGTGTTCAAGTTTTGTGCAGAAAGTGTTCAAGTTTCTGAGTTTATAATGCCTGGTGAATAATTACTACAGAAAAACAAAGTAAAGCCTGGCAAAGCAAATTGAAGATCTGAAGATACTCGCTCAACACGTCTTAGGCGCTTAGTGTGATGTATTTGCTTAGCGGGTAGAATATGCTTAATGCAAAGAGTCACATGGAGAAATCCGATTGTGAAGGCATGCTCAACGTAAGTCACGCGTTGAGCACGAGGTTACTGTCATACTCACTAAGGGCAGCAATCGCGCTTAGTGTGAAGGTTGCGTGAAATCCAAGTTGAACTTTACCTATAAAAAGAGGAAGAGGAGAAGGAAAAAATACACATAATATTCAAGAGAATACAATTCCTTACAGAATGAAAAGGCTAAAAGCTAGAGAATCAACCATTAGGAGTCATTCTTTTCCTCCATTCCCTTTCCTATCTACTCCCTTCATTACTCATTACCCTCTTGTAATTATAAAGCCGCTTATGACAACGAGAGGCTAAAACCCCTCTTGTTGAGAGCTTAGCAACCAACTACTTTTGATATAACTATTCTTCCTATCTATTTAATTTTATTTCCATTTTACTGTTTTTCTTTTTTGCTTAATTTTATTGATTGTGGCTTGATCACCCATATTCATGGTAATTTTTAAGGGTAGCATTAGGGAATGTTTGTCTCTAAAAGAATTGGAAAAGAGCATCTAAATAATTCATATCTAGGGATATATAGAATGATTTTATTTAGCCTGTTATACATCTCTGTTATTAATGAAATTTAACTATTTTACCTCTTAAAGGGGTTTGGGAGAAAAAATAGATAAATTAGGCTCTTTCACATGAGGGATCATGATTAGAGTATATGAGTAGATGCATGTGATAATTGGAATAATAAATAGAGAAAAATCCTTAACATTGCATCAAGAGTAGCTTTGGTAGGCTAGGCCCTCAATATCTTCATATTCTGAATAAACTTCCGCTTCACCACTCCTAGGTATTATTTTTCTTCTCTTGTTTGTTTTAATTAATTTATCTAAATCTGTGCCAATTTATTTTATTGTTCTTCTCACAACTATTTAAATCAATTTATTAATTGTTCGAGGATTGGACATACATCTACCTAAGTACAAACAAAGTCCCTGTAAACTCAACACTCGAACTTCCGTTTTACTTTACTACTTGTATAAATTGGTGCACTAGTCAATCAGTTAACAAGTTTTTGGCGTTATTGCTGGGTACTTTATTCTTGGTACTTGATAATTTGGATATTCCAATTTTAAAGCAATCAGGTTTTATTCTTTAACTTTTTATTTTTATTTTTATTTAATTTTTCTAAAAATCAATTTTTCTTTAATCATTCTTTAATTTTAATTTGTTTTATAATAAGTTCTTTAACCTTGATAACTTGCGCTGTAGTTGTTTTCTTTCTTGCATGCGAGGTATAATTTCAGGAAACAAGCTTGTTCCATTGGATCTAGAGATGGAAGTAATTTTAAGAAGAAACAATGTTGCAAGAAAAAGGAGAGAACAACAAGAGGTGCAGACCAATCAAGGAGAGAGAGAACCATTATCCTCTATATCATCTTCTTCTTTCCCTGTGATCAACCCACATCCCAATTTTGAAGAACGCATTATGGCAAAAGACAGGCCACAAAGAGTGACTCTGGAGGACTACTCTAGTTTCTCTATACCTCAGTACTTCACTGGCATAGCCTAGCCTGAAGTTCTAGCTGACAACATTACTTATCCACATTCCTGGATTTAAGGCAATCTCTTTCATGTGCTACCAAATAAAGATCCATATGCTCACCTTGCCACATACATAGAGATTTGTAACACTGTGAAGATAGCAAGAGTTCTAGAAGATGTCATCCACCACAATCTATTTTCTTTTTCTCTCGCAGGTGGCACAAAAAGATGGTTGCACTTGTTCAAAGGAAATAGCTTTGTTCGAGCTCTAGGACAGTCCCAAACTTTATCGGAAAGTGTACCGAGTCATTAAATGAATAATAAAACGGTAAGACACCGAGTATTGAACTCAGGGAACTTATTTCATTCGCTGAAGTTTCATTCAGTAAGCAGACATTGATATAAAAGCCATGTAAACAGAATTAACCCAAAGATGTATATACTGTAAATCTAAAATAACTACAAATACTCTTATCAAAACAGGAGAGAAAGCAGATGATTAAAACGTTGGGTCCTTCTACTGAACGCTTGATGCAATTAAAAGATTTTTCTCTAATTAAGATTATTTTTGTGTTCTATGTTGAGGACTAAAATACCAAACACCGATTCCTCGCGTCAATTGACTAATTCTAATTAAACCTCGTTCTCGGATGTCTCGTCGAACTTAGTCTAACTAAACAACATTACAATCACAACATAACAAAAACTAAAACCCTGCACTTTATGTCTAGCAATGCAGTTATCTAGCCCTGCTCTATCCAGTTCTAGGGATTAATACATTTTCCAATGATAAAAATCCTAACTTTACACACAAATGGGTGATTAGACCAAAAGCAAGCAATAATTAAATGCAGATAGAAGTAATGAACACATAAAAACAACTTTAAATAGATAGTAAAAAATTTACATCAAGTCAGCAGAATTTTCCAACAAAGATACTTAGCCTTCCATCGCAAGGCAGCACCTTTCAGCTACAAGATGAGGCTTTAAGAAGAAAATAACAGATTACACAATCGTGGGGATGTCTCCTCCACCTCTAGGAACCTAGAAATTACTTCTAAACCTAAGATCCTCTTGAAAGCTGATGTTTTTGGCTTCCTTGCTATGTTTTCCTCTCTACGCTTTGAATTAGCCTCCTCCTCTCCTTCAGCCTTAAAAAGGGCTTTCTGTCCTCGAAGGCTTGCTTAGGGTCATTTTCGCGCTTAGCGCGAGTTAGTGAAAATCCGCTGAGCGAGCTGGGCGTGCTTAGAGCAGGAAGAGACAAACGCCTCGCTGATGACGTGCTGAGCACGCAGATGCTTCTCAGATTCTCCTCTAGATTCCCCCAACTCGCTAAGCGGGCTGAGTGCCTCGCTTAGCACATGATTCTCACTAAGCGCACAAGCCTCGCTTAGCGAGACACCAGCTGCTAGCCTTCACAAATTTCATCCTTTTTACCTAAAATTGAAGTTGAAACACATTAAATTCACAATGTTAGGCATTTCTACTGAACAAAATTAAACTAAACCTAAAAATATGTACAAACCTACAAAAAGAACCATAAACTGGGGAAAAGATAAACATTTTATAAAACTTTTCTATTCAAAAGTTAATTGTAAATGATGACTAACAAACTCCCCCAAATTTATAGTTTTGCTTGTCCTCAAGCAAAGAAAGAACAATTCACTTGTCCTCAAGTGACAAAATCACATTGGTTATTCGAAAGGATGTTTGTTTCCAAGCATTCACTAACATGACACAAGTGGCATACAATGCTTCAAAGATATGAACATGATAATTAGGCACACAAGTGAAATAAGCTAGTAGGCAAGACATATATTAAGGAAGATTCATCAAGCCAATGCCTCATGGTCACTGTTTCACTCAAGCACAAGTGTTTAGGCTATTTATCAATCAACAACCAACACAAGTCTCAATCTTTGCAATTCATCTCATGCCATATAGTCACCAACACACAAATTGAATCCGAAGGACTTTTCTCGGCTTGTAATGAGGTTGGGCTGCAAACAATATATGATTTTTCTAGGATGCAAAAATCTTAAGTTCTAGGAGAGCATTCATCCTTAGATCAACCCTTTTTTCCTTTTTATTCCAACTTCTATTACTTGCCTTTCAGCATTTAGCTTCACTTAGCTTTGACAACAGCACATACTTAGCTTTTATTTTTGAAATTTCTTTCTTCTTTTGTTTTTTTTTTTTTACTATTTTAGCAGCTTTTACATGCTGCTTATTGATTTTGCTGTGCATGTTGTCATCTTCTTACCACAACTGCTGTCACCCAATAACTCCCCCAAATTTGGGACAAATTTGCCTTGAACTATGATGCTCTCCTACAACCTAAGACAAGGTAGATAGAGATTACAATTTATAGGCTCAGGGTTCAAGTCAATCAATCAAATTTTCAACTCAACGTGGGTGCAAGGGATAATTCATTCATGCACAAGGTAAGCTTTTTGGCTAAGTAGCTATTTCAGTCAATCATGGCCTTCATCATCTTCAAACTCATGCATTCATTCAGTAATCAGAGATTCATGCAAAAATTGGTACTCAATGTTAGTTTTTCTCTCACATTTAAAGATCACACACTCACCGGGTTGTGGCTAGTGATTACCTACATAATCAATCTGTCAAACCAACTAACATTTTCAACCATGCACCTAACCCATGTTCTTTCTCTTCTAATTACTGAATACTTATTCAAAGCATATGATTTATGCATTACTATTCACTCAATTCATGCCATTGATCAATCCAATTCATTTAACAAACACAAGATTTTCAAATCAAACAAACCACTGCATAACAATCAAAATGCAAATTGTTCACAAGCTTTCAAAATTTACTAACTAAATAAACTGAACATAAAAATTGTACTAAAAACATAAACTAAAAATAAAATTTATCTAAAGCAAGAAAAATAAATAAAAGTCCTGTCAACAGTCATCTTGAGCTGGTGTCTGCTAATCCTGGGCTGGTGCAGGCTCGCCATGAGGTGAGGAGGGAGCATCCTGGGCTGGCTGGGGTGTCTCCTGATCTGTAACAAGCCAAGGATCCCAGGTGCTCTATGCTACAGTCATATCAGCTGCATAATCTACATTAGCAGCACCATCCTCCTCCCCAGAGACCTCCAAAACTGGTGAAGTGACTGGTGAGGTCTATAAAGTAGCCTCTGAAGTGGCTCGCGGGCGACCTCTGGCTCTGGCTAAGGATCATGGGCTATAGAAGCCTCACCTCCCCCCAAAGAAAAAGGTTGGACTCCTAGCCAGGCCACCTAAGCCATAAACTCCTCCATACTAATGATAGGTCGATACTGATCCGAGGTGTGAATACTCTACATCACCAGGCATAAGCCACGATGGATGCTCTGCAACATAGGCACTATGACCTTAGAGCATCGACACTATGCTGGAACTGAGGATGGTGGAGTAGAGGTGTCGGTCTGAACTAGAGAAGATGAAGAGGGAGCTGGTGTGGTAGAAGGAGCAGGAGCAGGGAGAGCAGCTGAAGATGGACCCTCAGATCCTCTAGCCCATGCCTTGCAAGTCCCTGGAAATGCAATCGTGGGATCGTCCAGGTTCTAGCAGTTCTTCTTTAAGTATGCCAAATTAATGGCAGGGCTGAGGGACTCGAAAGTTAGAGAATCTGAGACTACTCCTCAGGCCACGCAGAGTGCGGAAATGAGGGCTAGAAAGCCGAGTCTCGAGGAGTTGGATTGGGCCATCTAAGAAATCTGATGCGAGATGAGGAAGCCCACATCCATGTCCATCTTCATAACTAGCCTATAGACTAACCTCGCCATGTCCATATTAAGATTGAACGTGTGAGAAGTGAGGGCAAGGTTGGAGTATGAGAGCACACTCTAAGTCTGGGCCAGTGTCATCTGATCCTTCCTCAGGAGCTTCCAGGGTTCTCCTTCAGCATTTAAAACAAATCCGTGCCCTGTAATACAGAGCTTGGAAGCAAGCTCCAGAGGATCCGTGCGTATCTTGCAGAAAATGGCATATGAGGGGTACTGCTCCCCTGGCTGAATGACTGATGGCATCTCTAGAAAGGCATTCAGTGATGCCGCATCGAACTTAATTAGCCTCCCTCTAACTCAAACTTGTTTTGGTGATTTGTCTTTTGGATCATACAGGTTCGAGTAAAACTCCTTGACCAGGGCCACATCAATGTGCCCGTCCATGAACTGGGTCAAGACCTTGTGCCAGTTCCGCCTGATCATCTCCCGGCGGAATTCGTCATATTCTGTGACAAAAAGATTAACATTCCTCTCTAGAAGGATGTTCCGGGAGTGAATGTTCTGAGAATGACGTTCCCAGGCCCCCTCAAAAGTGAATCTGGTAGTATCATAGGGCTCCTGGGGTTGGGATGTTGTGGCTTTCCTTTTCTTGAATGCCATTTGCATCAAAATTGGTCACAGGAATCAAGTTAGACAGGTTTTTATCTCAACTGAAAGCAAAAAAATAAAACTGAAAAATAGATTGGGCGCTTAGCGAGACTAACTCGCTTAGCGCGTCTTATGAAAATTAACTCATGCGCTTAGCACGACAAATGCACGCTTAGCGCGTCAACACAGAAACATAACTCTGGCTAAGCGAGACACCCTCGCTTAGCCTGAAAGACCACAACGGCTAAGCGAGCAGGGCTCGCTAAGCCTTATTCTCAAACAGAGGGATAATTACGCTTAGCATGTAGGGCGCGCTTAGCGCGACACACTTAACAGGCTTAGCCCAAAAGACCTCTGGAACATAATTGGCTTAGTGAGCAGGCTCGCTAAACCCAGTCCCAAAAATAAACAAAATAGAGAAGATATTGCGCTTAATGAGCAGGGCTTGCTTAGCACATGAACAAAATCACATAAAAACACAAATGCCTTGGGCTTAGCGAGAGGGCTCGCTTAGCCACCAATAGAAGACAAAAAGACTCTAAGAGTCTGACCTACACAAACTAACT
Source organism: Glycine soja (assembly GCF_004193775.1). Taxonomy (NCBI): domain Eukaryota; kingdom Viridiplantae; phylum Streptophyta; class Magnoliopsida; order Fabales; family Fabaceae; genus Glycine; species Glycine soja. Next base: position 33,675,273 of record NC_041012.1, on the reverse strand, counting down.
CGCTAAGTGTGACATGCCGGCTTAGCGAGTTCATACGAACTCAAAAACAGAAACTGGAAATTTAAATACTTGCTAAGCCCAAGTGCAGTGGCTTAGTGAGTTCATATGAACATTCAAACATATGTACAAAAATGATGGACACACTTAGCGAGACAGGGCCAGCTAAGCGAGTTCATCCAAAAACCCAGAAAATCAACTGAAACTGATGAACTCGTTAAGCGCGCCTATGCGCTAAAATGATGGACACACTTAGCGAGACAGGGCCAGCTAAGCGAGTTCATCCAAAAACCCAGAAAATCAACTGAAACTGATGAACTCACTTAGCGCATAGGCGCGCTTAGCGAGTACATCGAAATATCCAGAAAACTTGGATTAGGCCTCAAAACCTAATCAAAACAGTATAAAAGCATGTACATTGTGTGTGAAAATAAACCCCTAACAACATGCTTACTAACAACTAATCTAACAGCAGCATAGCAAAGCATAAAATCAAAATTTTTAAGAAGCTACAATAAGGCATCTACCCTAAGGTTCAAAGCAAAAATAAAATGTTAAGTAGGGACTACTTACTTGGATTGCAGTAAGAGATGAGCAAGAGGAAAGCAAGAAGCAGACTGGAAGCAATGAGCATAGTGCAAATAATGCAAAAATGCAAGAAATGCTGAGAGTGAAGTTTTAAATTGTGCACAAATGAAACTGCCCAAGGCAGTTAAGCCTTATTTTTGGCAGTTTCGATTGCCTCGCTTAGCGCAGGTCACTCGCTAAGCAAGCACTCAATTACTTTTGAGTTTTCAGAGTTCAAACTCACGTGCTTAGCAGGAAGACTCGCTCAGCCCAATCCGAAAATATGGCATTCCAAAGAAGAAATTGCGCTTAGCGCGAAGGTCGCGCTTAGTGAGTTCTATAGCTCTGATTGGTCTGCAACTCTCGCTTAGCGGGGCATGGGCCGGCTTAGCGAATAAAATGCTTCCTGATGCAGTAGTGGGGCTCGCTTAGCGAGAGGCTCTCGCTTAGCACAATTCCAAACTCGAGAGGGATTTGGGCTTAGCGGTTTGACCCGCTGGGCCCAATTCAAAATAAGGTCCAATAGAGAGGAAATTGCACTTAGGGCATAGTGGGCGCTTAGCGAGATGACTCGCTTAGCCCAATTCCGAAAGATAAAATTCCAGAGAAATTTTTGGGCTTGGAGCATAGGGCTTGCTCAGCAAGACCCCTTCAGCTAATGAACAGGGGTTGTTGCGCTTAGCGCAAGAAGTGACTCGCTCAGCGCGTAAAGGACCATTCGCTTAGTGCACAAAGTGCGCTGAGCGAGTGGATGAATGAAAAAATTTTCTGAGTGTTTTTTTCATCCACAGCTTCCGAGAAGCTTGATCAACCCCATTTTCAATGCAAAACATGTTGATTAATCATTCAACAAAATCACAAACCAGTATTCCCCAACTGAATGCAGTGAACATAAAATTAAAAAGGACTGGGTTGCCTCCCATCAAGCGCTCGTTTAACATCATTAGCTTGACAGATAGTACCGCATGGGTCAGGGTCAAACTTGGTTCCCATCTTTAGAACCTCTTCACCAAACTCCTTCACCTACAAACAATCATTCTGGTCCAGCAATTGCTTTTCTTCATCAAATAGATTAAAACTGATCTTTTGATCTTCAATGCCCATTTCTAATTTCCGCTTTCCCATGTCCACCATACAACTTGCGGTTAACATGAAAGGACGTCCCAAAATCAAGGGGATCTCAGCATCCTCTTCAATGTCCATGACAACGAAATCAGTCGGGAAAGTGAAGTGCTTAACTTGGACCAAAACATCCTCAATCACTCCATATGGCCTGGTAATGAAGCGGTTCGCTAACTGCAGCGTCATTCTTGTTGGCATTACTTCCAGCTCTCCTATCCTCCTACACATGGAGAGCGGCATCAAATTAATACTGGCTCCCAGATCAATGAGAGCCTTACCAATAGAAACTGCACCGATAGAGCAAGGAATGGTGACACTTTCAAGATCCTTGTGCTTGGGTGGAAGGATGTGTTGAATCACTACGCTACAATTTCCTTCCACAATAATAGTGTCACTATGAATATACTTGCTATCCAATTTCTTGAAGATATCAAGGAACCGAGCTAGATGTTGTTCCTTGTCCTTCTTTGAGGGTACCAATGGGTATGACACCTCTTTCCCTTCAACTGGAGCTGCCTCCTTTTTCTTCTCATGAGCATGCTCATTCTTACTCTTCTTTTCCTCTTCTCTCTTCTCATTTTTTTAATTTTTTTTTTCATTTTTTTGTTTTGTTTTTGTTTTTCTTTATTCTCCTCTTCATTTATTTCTTTCTTTTCATCAGTTATTGGTCCCTCCTTCAACTGGTCTTCTTCCTTTCCTTCTCTTCTTCTTTTTCTTCTTCAGCAACTAATTATTGGTTCTCAGCAACTAATTTCCCCTCATCTTCAGCAATAATGGCCCTGCTACCTCTGGTCATGACAGCCTTACACTCTTCCTTTGGATTCTTTTCTATATTGGCTCTAAAACTGCTTGAAGGCTTATCTGCCAATTGTTTGGCCAACTGTTCCACTTGAATTTCAAGGTTTTTGATGGCCGACTCCGTGCTCTTATAATTTGACATAGAAACCTGCATAAATTGTGCAAGAGTCTCTTCCAACTTTTTCGTCCTCTCGTACAAGTTAGGCCCTTGTTGTTGTGGCCTATTGAATGGCCCACCCTGGTCTTTGTTGAATTGGTTCCCTAGGTGAGTTCTCCAATGTCGTTGCTGCTGGTTGTAATTGTGGCCATGTTGGAAACCTGAGTATCCACCTACATTAAAATTTGGTCTTGGCTGGTTCCCCATGTAATTTACTTTGTGTGTTGTGTCATCAGTGGGAATACAGCAACCAGACTCATGAGCTCCACCACAAATAATGCAACCTCCAACCTGCAAAACAGTAGAATGTGAAGGTTGACTAACATTTAATTGAGTTGGCAACTTACTTAATGTCTCTGTTAAGGTCTCAAGCTGCTTGGATAGCAACTTGTTTTGTGTCAACAAAGCATCCTGTGATGAAAGCTCTAAAGGGCTTCTCTTGGTGGGAATGTGTGTCCTGTCACGCAAGATAGTGTGATCACTAGCAGCCATGTTTTCTATCAATTCCATTGCCTCTTCTGGGGTCTTCAATTTAATTTTTCCCCTAGCAGAAGCATCAAGTAACTGCTTTGACTATGGCCTTAACCCATTCTTCATTTTCCCATATGGTTCCTTTTTCTCCAATTTTCAACAAATATATCCAAGGGAAATGAAACACCGGAAAGCGCACCGGGTCATCAAGTATTTAAAATTAAAATGGAGTGATCCGAGTATCGAACTCAGGGAACTTGCTTATTAGATAGAGTTTTATTCAAAAGTAAGGCATTGTTGGAACAACATTGATAATCGATGATTAAAAATAGAAATAAACTACTTCTATGGTAAAAATAGTAAATGCAAGTAAGTAAAAGTTGACAGCAATAGGTAAAAAGTGTTGGGTCTTTCTAACAAACAAGTTGATGCATATGAGGATATTTCTCTAATTAATCATGTTCTTGTGTTCTATGTTGTAGCCTAAAGTACTAAACCTTGATCCCTCGTAAGTTTAGACTAATTTAACCTAAGCTTCGTCCGTAGATCCCTCTTGTAAGACTAGGCTTAACTTCAATAGCATTATCATCACGGCATATTCAGAAAACCAAAACCCCACAATCCATCCTTGGTAATGTAGTTATTTAGTCCTGCTTCTATCAAGTTCCAAGGCAACAGTACATTTCCCAATGCTAAAGTCACCTAATAGTACACACAAATGGGTGATCAGACCAAGAGCATGCATTAATTAAGCATTGAACACACAAAACACAATTAATTAGATATTAAAAGTAATTACATCAGTTGTTCCTTAGAAATCAACAATTAGGGTCTTTAACCAGCCATACAAGGAACCCTAATGCAAATGAGACAGAAAGTATAGAGCAATTTTTGCTTACACAAGAAGGGGGATCCCTTCTCCTCTTCTTGGCACCTCACAATCACTCAAACACTCTCTAATCTCTCAAAGTGATGAACCCTAGCTTCCTTGCTTAGTTGCTGCCTCTCTGCTGCCTCTAGAGCACTATCTCGAATTCTGTGCAAAAGTATGCAGCTCTGGTCTCCAAATTCTTTGTGTCTCTCTGTGGTGTTATACCCTAATTCTGACAATTAAGGCTTAAAAAAGGCTCTGAAATCGCGACGTCACACTTAGCGGAAGTAAGTGGATTTGGTCTTGGTGCTAGTCGTGCGTTGAGCCTGGCAAGAGGAAAACGTCTCGCTTAACGAGCTGATCTCGCGCTTAGCACGCGGCCTTGATTCTTGTGCTCTTCCATATTCCTTTGTCACGCTAAGCGTGCTGAAGCGGCGCTTAGCGGTGGATGCATGTTGAGCCCACAAGGTCCGCTTAGTGCGACTGCTCCTTTTAGCACTTCAAGATTTTAGCCTCTTTTGACCTGAAATTGTGCAAATTTAAACATTAAATCACATGGGAGATACTCTAAAGATAGCTATTCAAACAAAACAAGAATTATATACAAATTCCTACAAAATAACTATAAATTGGGGAACTATACAAGTTTTAGAAAAAAATTTCTATACAAAAGTTAGTCATATAAGACGACTAACACCCATCAATGAAGATATTAAGCTGAATAGGTTCAGAGAATCCGTGAGTTGGAGTTTTCCGCAGCAAGCTACGGAATCGTTCCAACGCTTCACTCAATGACTCATTAGGAAACTGGTGGAATGAAGAAATAGCGGCCTTTCCCTATGCAGTTGTTGACTTAAGAAAATACTTTTTCAAAAAATTTTCAACAACCTCATCCCAAGTCTTCAAACTGTTGCCCTTGAATGAGTGTAGCCATCTTTTGGCTTCTCCGGATAGTGAAAATGAAAACAAGCTCAGCCTAATTGCGTCTTCTGGCACACCGATAATCTTGATAGTATTGCATATCTCAATATATGTTGCCAAATGTGCATATGGGTCCTCGTTGGGTAGACCATGAAATAAGTTTCCTTGTATCAATTGAATTAAAGAATGAAGGTAAGTGATGATGTGTGCCTGAACCTCTGGCCGCGCGATGCTTGTAATGAATTGTGGCACAGTAGAACTAGAATAGTCCTCAAGGGTGACTCTGTGAGGTTGATCTTCAGCCATCCTATGAGCTTTAGATGAACCTATATGAGATTCCCTTGGTTGTGGAAAAACAAAAGATGACTCCAATGAACAAGGCTCCTCTAGAATTGGTACTGCCTTTTCTTGCAAGACTTTTCTCTGCCTTTCTGCGTTGTTCCTTTTGCAAGTAGCTTCAATCTCCAAATCCAAATCAACCAAATCACCTGCAAAAGATCTACGGCGCATACAAAGCACTAGAAGGAATAGTGGTTAACCAATTCAACAGAAAAACAAATTCTGCACTAACTAAATATTCACAAAAACAATGAATAAAGGAATAAAGAATTAGTGCCTACAACTGAACTAGACTTCCCAAATGGAAAGAAGTTCCCTGGAAATAGCGCCAAAAACTTTGTTTGAGCTCCAGGACAGTCCCGAACTTTATCAGAAAGTGTACCGAGTCGTTAAAGTAATAATAAAATGGTAAGAAGCCGATTATCGAACTCAGGGAACTTGTTTCATTCGGTGAAGTTTCATTCAGCAAATAGACATTGATATAAATCCATGTAAATAGAATTAAACTAAAGATGTATATACTGTAAATCTAAAATAACTACAAATATGCTTATCAAAACAAGAGAGAAAACAAATGATTAAAACGTTGGGTCCTTCTACTGAATGCTTGATGTAATTAAAAGATTTTTCTCTAATTAAGATTATTTTTGTGTTCTATGCTGAGGACTAAAATATCAAACACCGATTCCTCGTGTGAATGGACTAATTCTAATTAAACCTCGTTCTCGGATGTCTCGTCGAACTTAGCTTAACCGAACAGCATTACAATTACAGCATAACAAAAACTAAAACCCTGCACTCTATGTCAAGCAATGCAGTTATCTTGCCCTGCTCTATCTAGTTCTAGGGATTAATACATTTTCCAATGATAAAAATCCTAACTTTGCACACAAATCGGTGATCAAACCAAAAGCATGCAATAATTAAGTGCAGATAGAAGCAATGAACACATAAAACAACTTTAAATAGATAGTCAAGAATTTACATAAAGTTTCAGCAGAATTTCCCAATAGAGGTACTTAGCCTTCCATTGCAAGGCAGCACCTTTCAACTACAAGATGAGGGTTTAAGAAGAAAATAACAGATTACACAATGGTGGGGAAGTCTCCTCCACCTCTAGGAACCTAGAAATTACTTCTAAACCTAAGATCCTCTTGAAAGCTGAGGTTTTTGGCTTCCTTTCTCTGTTTTTACGCCTCTATTCTGCTTTCTAGGCTCTGAATTAGCCTTCTCCTCTCCTTCAGCCTTAAAATGAGCTTTTTGTCCTTGAAGGCTCGCTTAGGGTCATTTTCGCGCTTAGCACGAGTTAGTGAAAATTCGCTGAGTGTGTTGGGCGTGCTTAGGGTAGGAAGAGACAAACGCCTTGTTGAGCGAGCTGATAACACGCTGAGCGCGCAGATGCTTCTCAGATTCTCCTTAAGATTCCCCCAACTCACTAAACGGGCTGAGTGCCTCGCTTAGCATGTGATTCTCACTAAGCACACAAGCCTCGCTTAGCGAGACACCAGCTGCTAGCCTTCACAAATTTCATCCTTTTTACCTGAAATTGAAGTTGAAACACATTAAATTCACAATGTTGGGCATTTCTACTGAACAAAATTAAACCAAACCTAAAAATATGTACAAACCTATAAAAAGAACCATAAATTGGGGAAAAGATAAACATTTTATAAAACTTTTCTATACAAAAGTTAGTCGTAAATGACGATTAACAGGCTTGCTGACATGGGAAGATATGGTGGAGAATTTCCTAAATAAATATTTTCCAAGAGTCCAAGATTGCTAAAGGGAAGGTGGAAATCTCATCATTCCATCAATTCCCTGATGAATCATTAAGTGAAGCTCTTGACCGCTTCCATGTTTTACTCCAAAAGACTCCTACTCACGGGTTCAGTGAGCCTGTTCAGCTAAATATATTCATTGATGGCTTGCGACCCCATTCCAAGGAGCTTCTTGATGCATCCGCTGGCAGAAAAATTAAATTAAAGACCCTTGATGAAGCTATGGAGTTAATGGAAAATATGGCAATCAGTGATCATGCCATCCTTCACGAATGAGCTTACAAACCTACAAAGAAGAGTCTTCTTGAGCTCACATCTCAAGATGCATTACTAGCTCAAAACAAGCACTTAGCCAAGCAAATTGAGACCCTTATAGAGACCCTGAACAAGCTTCCTCAACAATTGCATTCAGTGCAACCTGCTCCTTCTTCAGTCATACAAATTGAGGGATGCAACATTTATGGCGGGGCTCATGAGTCAGGCATGTGTGTTGCATAAGATGACACATCTAAAAAAGTTAACTATATGGCCAATCTAAACCGTTAAGGGTTCCATCAAGGAGAACCTCCAGGATACAATCAGGGGGGAAATTTCTCTCAAGACCAAGGCTAGAGATCCCATCCTGGGAATAACTTCAACAAGGATCAAGGTGGCCCATCTATCCGACCTCCCAATTAAGAGCCTAATCTCTATGAGAGGACCACCAAGCTAGAAGATACTTTGACTCAATTTATGCAGGTTTCTTTGTTGAATCACAAGAGCACAGAGTCAACCATCAAGAATATGGAGGTGCAGGTGGGCCAATTAGCTAAGAAACTGGCTGAAAGGTCCACAAGAAGTTTTGTGGCCAACATTGAGAAGAATCCTAAGGAAGTTGCAAGGCGGTTCTCTCTAGAAGCCAAAGGAGGGAGAATGCTGAGAAAGAAAAAAGGGCTAAGTGAGTATTGGAGGATGTGAGTAATGAGGAAAGAGGGGATAAAAATAGAGAAGATGGTGAAAAAGAAAAAAAAAAGGAGTAAGGAGAGTGGTGATGAGGTCCTAACTAGTAAGACCAAGAGTCAATTAGCATGGGAGGATAGAAAGTAGATACCCTTAGACCTAGTGAAGGAAGTCCCATATCCCTTGGTGTCATTAAAGAAATGAAAGAGTGATATTTTCCTCGTTTTCTTGACATCTTCAAAAAGATGGACTTCACCATTCCATTTGGAGAGGTCTTATAGCAGATGCCTTTGTATACTAAATTTCTGAAGGATTTGCTAACAAGGAAAGGGAAATACATCAACAATGAAAGCATCATGGTGGAAGGAAATTGTAGTCCCGTGATTCTGACGATTCTACCACAAAAATTTAAAGACCCAGGAAGTGTAACCATCCCATGATCTATTGGGGATGTGTTAGTGGGTAAAACTCTCATTGATCTAGGGGCAAGCATCAATCTGATGCCTTTCTCTATGTGTTGGAGAATCAGGAATCTAAGAATTGCTCCTACTAGGATGACCCTTCAGCTAGCAAACCACTCCATCACAAGACCATATGGTGTAGTTGAAGACGTCTTGGTTAAGGTTTGCCAATTCACCTTTCTGGTGGACTTTGTGATACATAGAGGAAGATTATGATATTCCCTTAATATTGGTCTGACCATTTCTGCTTACTGCAAAATGTGTTATGGAAATGGGGAATGACAACTTAGAGATAAGTGTGGAGGAATAGAAAGCAACCTTCAACTTGTTTGAAGCAATAAAGCATCCTAGTGATAGTAAAGCTAGCTTTAAGGTGAAGGCAATCGAGCGAGAAGCTATCCTCGCTATGTAGCACCTGACTACTCACTCCCCATTTAAAAAAGTCCTTGATAAATGTTGTTGATTGTCTGACCAATGAAGAGGAGAAGGATCTCAAAGCCTGTCTGGAGGACTTAGACCGATTGAAGGATATTTCCTTAGGGGAGTATGCCTTTGAAGAATTGAAGAAAGACAACCTAGCAGAGAAGCCCAAGATGGAGTTGAAAGTTGTACCTAATCACCTAAAGTATGTGTTTTTGGAAGAAGATGAAGACAAGCCAGTAGTGATCAACAATGACTTATCCTCAGTTGAAGAAGCACGATTAGTAGAAGTACTCAAAAAGCACAAGAAAGCTATTGGGTGGCATATCTCTTATCTAAAAGGAATCAATCTTTCCTACTGCATACACAAGACCATGATGGAGGACGACTATAGACCAGTAAGATAATCGCAGAGGAGACTTAATCCATCTATGAAAGAAGAAGTGCGGAAAGAATTCCTCAAGCTACTTCAGGCTGGACTTATCTAACTTATTTCTGACAATGCTTAGTGATGCAAGCTCCATTGGAGCTTGTAGGCCTAGGATCTTCTTCATAATAGTCACGAAGTTCTTCACTTAGGCTCTTGCAAGAGTTATGACTACTATAGGAGACATGTTTTTCTCTTTTCATTTCTTTCATTATTTTTCTTCTTTCTTCCTCTCTTATTTTCCCTCTTTCATCTTGACTTATTTCTTCCACTCTTTTTTTACCTTTTTCTTTTCTCTCTTGTTTTTCTTTCCATAACTTAAGGGATCTCAACTCATCTAATATCTTATACAAGGGGTCCTTAGGAGTAGAACCCTCACCATTAACACTAGATGAAGAATGAAGACTCATGTTGGTTCCTAAGTTATGGTTCTTTCTTGTTGGGGGTTTGAAAACAAAAGGTAAAATAAACTATGGTTAAAACTAGCCAAAATAAACACTAAAAGAGGTGTGAAAGATAAGGTAAAAACTAATTGGTAAAAGGCAAGCTATCTAGGCGGTTTGACAATGGAGGGTAAAGGAAATAAGCTATGAAAATAAGCAAGAAATTAAAGTGCAAGAAATGCAAACTAGGCGGATCCTAAGAGTGTTTGGATGACCTCATTTAAGGTTCCCAACAAAACACTCACTATCCTAAGGGAAAATTGCCTAAAATTATTTCACACAAATGGAAGTAGGGTGACCTATTGGAGGCTCCCAACTTACTTCCAATGAAAGGCCTTTTTGTTACAAAATTTGAAAGCAAAACAAATTGCCAATTACAAAATTACAAAAAAAAAGTCCTCAATTGTGGTGGCTATTCTCTCTTTAGTATTTCACTCAATTTGGAGTGCTTCTTAGTCCAATAGCTCTTAAGGTGGTTGGCCCCTTGCTTCTTGACTCAAATTCTTCAAGATATGGCACCAATCCTCCTTTCCAATTCCCTATATGGCAACTCACAAGCAAGGAAACAAAGAGACAAGCAATAACCAAAGACCAAAAAAAATGAAATGAAAGCTAAACCAATAGAGTTTTAACAAGACAAATTTCCAAGGATTATTCAACAATTAAAGCAATGAAAAGTACAAAAAAGCAAGCTAGGACTCAAAGAGAAACCTAGAATGGCTCTAGAGTAGATTAGAAAAACTCTAAAAAAAAGACTCAAGAAACCTCTAGTTTTGGCACTTGTTTTCACAATAATTTTCAATTGAAATTTCAGAACTAGGGTTGGTATAAAATAGGCACCAATTATAGAACAAATTTTGAGCCAAAACAACAAGCACACTTTCCTTTCACTTTTCTTTTTTTTTCCTGGACACTGATTTTTCTGCCAAATTGTGAGATTTTTATTATTTTTTAATTGAATCCAAATCGCTTGGTTCTTTTTTTATAATTTTGGTCCAGATGTCTAGAAAATTCAGTAAAAGTTTCAGCTCAAAAATCGTAGTGACCAATTCCCAGTAATTTATACAAGTTCGTATGTTCAAGCCGCCAGCACCAGCGATTTCAACCTAGAAATCAAGAGTAGTGTTTATGTAGCTTAAGGCTTGGATAGTTACAATTTGTGTTTGCTTATGCTCAATTATCTTGAATAACACAATTAAAGAGAGCTTAAGACTTATTTTGATTCACAAATCCAGCCACAACTCAGCACCACAACTCAACTTCATCATAGGCATCATGTAGGAAACTTAGAAAGCAAAAAAAAAAAGTTCAAGAACAAGACTATTTCTAGGAATTGATTTAGAACATGTTATGAACTAAATAACAGGCATGAATTAGACTCAAAATTCAAAAGATAGGCTAAGAATGACAAGAATACATGAACAAATGTATCTAGAATTCAATCAACAAAATAAAATTCAACACAAACTTAGAACATAATGTGACAATTACTATGACTAAACATGACTCTAAGACAACATGGATTAAGTGATTTACACTTAGATTTTTGTGTTTTTTTTTTCTAATCAATATTTTGGAACAAAATTTAGATCTAAAGGTTCAGGACAAGAATATTATGAATGAAAATTGATAGAACCTAAAATCAACACAAAAACAAGATTCAAGAGTAGATCTACAAAATTTAAACCATAGAAATGCAAGAACAAGTGTAGATCTAAGATTTAATCGGTTTATTTTTTTTGAATCTACTCTAAACAACACCAAACCACAAGACAATGGAGGATATACAAGGAGAATAAGATGAAGAACAAGGAATTAAAGAGAATTCACCGAACAAAAAGATAGATGAAGCAAAAGAACATCACCTAGATGAAGATGCTCTTGATACCACATGATGCAAGCTCCATTGGAGCTTGTAGGCCTAGGATCTTCTTCATCAATGGATTCCTTTGCTTCTTGGAAGATGAATGGCAGCGGAATGGAGAAGGAAGAGAGAGAGGAGACGCCACTTCAAGGAGAAGATGAGTCTAGAAGAAGCTCACCACCATAGGAGGCCATGGATAAGAGCTTAGAGGAAGAAGGAGATGAATGAAGGGAAAGGGAGAGAAGAGCACGAAATTTTGTGCTCCAAATGAGCTTTGAAATCTGAATTTTAATACTCAAATGATCAAAGTTGAAAAAAATGCACACACATGACCTCTATTTATAGCCTAAGTGTCACACAAAATTGGAGGGAAATTCAAATTTCACTTGAATTTGAAATTGAATTTGTGAAGCCAAACTTTGGAGCCAAAATTTCACTAATTATGATTAGTGAATTTTAGTTATGGTTCAGCCCACTAATCCAAGATCAATTCCAAGATTCTCCACTAAGTGTGCTTAGGTGTCATGAGGCATGAAAAGCATGAAGGACATGCACAAAGTGTGACTATATGATGTAGCAATGGGGTGTAGTAAGCAAATGCTCACCTCCCCCTCTAAAATTTAATTGGATTGGGCTTCTACCTGTAGATGCAATTGCCTTTGATGTTTTGATGATGATGAAGATGATGTGTTGCAATTGATGCAAATGGGCTTTTCAAGATTAAATTCAAGACAATACTTCAAGATTACAAGTCTCAACATCAAGATGATCACTAGAATATTAGGAAGGGAATTCCTAATTGAATTAGCAAAGGTTTGGCCAAGTGATTTAAATTAAAAAGTGTTTCTCAAAGGTTTTACTCTCTGGTAATCGATTACCAGAGGATGTAATCGATTACCAGTGGCCAAATACGTTTTATAACAGCTACAAAAATTTGAATTCGAAATTTTAGACTGTGTAATCGATTACACAATTTTGGTAATCGATTACCAGCAGTTAGTAAACGTTTTAATTCAAATTTTAAAAGTTGTAATCGATTACACAATTACTGTAATCGATTACCAGACAGGATTTTCAGAAAAATAATTTCAAGAGTCACAACTTTTCAAAGGCTTTATTCATGACCATCAATGGTCTATATATATGTGACTTAAACACGAAATTGCTTAGAGATTTTCAGAACAACAAAGTGTTTATCCTCTCAAAGAGCAAATTCATTTTATCCTCTTAAGAATTCCTTGGCCAATTCAATTGCAATTCATTAAGGAATTATTTGAGTGTTCAATCTATAAAATCCATCTCTTTCTAGAGAGATTTGTTCTTCTTCTTCTTCTCATTCTCTAAGGGATTAAGAGACTATGAGTCTCTTGTTGTAAAGGATCTCTAAACACAAAGGAAGGATTGTCCTTGTGTGTTTAGAACTTGTAAAAGGAATTTACAAGATAGTGGAACTCTCAAGCGGGTTGCTTGGGGACTGGACGTAGGCACAAGGGTGTGGCCGAACCAGTATAAAACTGAGTTTGCATTTTCTCTTCCCTTAATCTCCTTTATTTATTATTGCTTTATATTCATATTCAAATTGTTTCATTTGAATTAATATTTAAGAAGATTGTCATTAAGGGAATTCATAACTTGAGTAAAAAGTGAAATAGATTTTTAATTAGGGGAAACAATTTGGAATATCTTAATTCAACCCGCCCTTCTTAAGATATCTGAGGCCACTTGTCTAACAAGTGGTATCAGAGCTTCATTCTTGTATAAAGTTTAGAAGCTTCAAGAAAAAGATGGCCTCAGAAAATTCCTTATTTCCGGAAGGGAATTCTATCAATAGACCTCCAATCTTTAATGGAGAGGGTTACCACTACTGGAAAATCCGAATGCAAATTTTTATCGAGGCAATAGATCTAAATATCTGGGAAGTCATAGAAATAGGGCCTTATATACCCACCACAGTAGAAAGAGTTTCAATAGATAGTAGTTCATCAAGTGAAAGCATAACCATAGAAAAACCTAGAGATAGATGGTCTGAAGAGGATAGAAAACGAGTACAATACAACTTAAAAGCCAAAAACATAATAACATCTGCCCTAGGAATGGATGAATATTTCAGGGTTTCAAATTGTAAGAGTGCTAAGGAAATGTGGGACACTCTTCGATTAACACATGAAGGAACTACAGATGTTAAAAGATCTAGGATAAATGCACTAACTCATGAGTATGAATTATTTAGAATGAATGCAAATGAAAATATTCAGAGTATGCAAAAGAGATTTACACATATAGTAAATCATCTAGCAGCCTTAGGCAAAGAATTTCAAAATGAGGATCTTATAAACAAGGTGTTAAGATGTTTAAGTAGAGAATGGCAACCCAAAGTAACGGCCATTTCTGAATCAAGAGATTTGTCTAACATGTCTCTTGCCACTTTATTTGGTAAGTTGCAGGAACACGAGATGGAACTATTGAGATTGCACCAAAATGAAGAAAATGACAAGAAAAAGAAAGGAATTGCTCTTAAAGCATCATCCTCAATTCAAGAAGAAAGTGATCAGGATAATGATCCAGATGATGATGATGATGATCTAAGTCTCTTTGTAAAAAGATTCAATAAGTTTCTTAAAGTAAGAGGAAATCAGAGGCGACCAAATTTTAAATCAAAGAGAAGAACAGAAAATTCATCCTCTATTCTAAAATGCTTTGAATGCAATCAACCTGGACATCTGAGGGTTGATTGTCCCATCTTCAAGAAAAAGATGGAAAAATCTGAAAAGAAAAATCATAGTGAAAAGAAACTGAAGAAAGCATACATCACATGGGATGAAAATGATTTGGAATCCTCTGAAGATTCTGAAAATGAAGAGATAAATCTCTGCCTTATGGCCAAAAGTTGATATGCCATGGCCAAAATGAAGAGGTAACATCTTCAAACAACTTATCTATTTCTTTTGATGAATTGCAAGATGCATTTGCTGATTTGCATAAAGAATCAATTAAACTTGCAAAATTAGTTTCATCATCAAAGAAAACAATTTCAAATTTAGAAAATGAAATTTCGAAATTAAACAAAGAATTAGATCTTCTTAGAAATGAAGTCTCAATCTCTAAAACAAATGAAAAAGTTAATATCTCCACTATTAATGACAAGAAAATAACAGATTCTTGTAGTTGTTGTGATAAATATGTAAAAGAAATTAAAGAGTTGAAAAATTCACTTGCAAAATTTTCATATAGTAGAAATAATTTAGATGTTATATTAAGTAAACAAAGATATGTGTCTAATAAAAATGGACTAGGGTATAAATCTGAAAAACAACAAAAGGTTCATAAAAACTTTTCCACTTCCACACAAAAATGTAATTCTAATTCTATCACTTGTTTTTACTGTGGAAGAAGAGGACATGGCATATCAACTTGCTACTTCAAGAAAAATTACAATAACATTAAAATGATATGGGTCCCAAAAGGATCCTCAGTTTATACTAACATGCAAGGACCCAATAAAATTTGGGTACCTAAGTCAAAAACTTGATTATGCAGGTGTCTTTGAGAAAGAAGTGGTACATAGATAGCGGATGCTCAAAACATATGACTGGAGATGCATCAAATTTTACATATATATCTCCAAAGAAAAGTGGGCATGTAACATATGGTGACAACAACAAAGGTAGAATTCTTGGAGTGGGTAAAATAGGTACAAATTCTTCAAACTCCATTGAAAATGTTCTACTTGTTGAAGGCCTTAAGCACAGCCTGCTTAGCGTTAGTCAACTATGTGACAAAGGCTATCTAGTATCATTTGATTCTCAGAAATGTCTTATAGAACATAAGCATGACATTAATATAAAGCATGTAGGACATAGAGTCAATAATGTTTACATGATAGACTTAAGCATAAAACAAGAAAACAATCATTGCTTTCTTAGTAAAGATGATGATCCATGGTTATGGCATAAAAGAATTGCTCACATAAACATGGATCACTTAAATAAGTTAATTTCAAAAGATTTAGTAGTTGGTTTGCCTAAATTGAAATTTGAAAAAGATAAACTATGCGATGCATGTCAAAAGGGCAAACAAACAAGAGTCTCATTCAAACCTAAAAATGTTGTTTCAACCACTCGACCATTACAGTTATTGCATATGGATCTATTTGGTCCATCTAGAACCATGAGTTTTAGAGGAAATTACTATGCTCTAGTTATAGTTGATGATTTCTCTAGATATACTTGGACACTATTTATTACACATAAAAGTGATTCATTCCAAGCATTTAGGAAACTTGCTAAAGTCATACAAAACAAGAAAAATCTCAAGATTGCATCCATTAGAAGTGATCATGGGGGTGAATTTGAAAATAAAGATTTTGAATTATTTTGTGATGAACATGGTATTGAACATAATTTTTCTGCACCAAGAACCCCTCAACAAAATGGAGTTGTTGAGAGGAAAAATAGGTCATTGGAAGAAATTGCAAGAACTTTATTAAATGATACTTCTCTTCCAAAGTATTTTAGGGCTGAAGCTGTCAATACTGCATGTTACATCATGAATAGGGCCTTGATAAGACCTATTTTAAAGAAAACCCCATATGAGTTATTTAATGGTAGAAAACCTAATATTTCTCATCTACATGTTTTTGGTTGCAAGTGCTTTGTACTTAATAATGGTAAAGATAATCTAGGAAAATTCGATGCAAAATCTGATGAAGGCATTTTTCTTGGATATTCATTACAAAGCAAAGCATATAGAATATATAATAAGAGAACTATGAATATAGAGGAATCCATTCATGTTACCTTTGATGAATCTAATGCTATATTGTCAAGAAAGAATATGCTAGATGACATTGCAGATTCTTTAGAACATATGAACATTCATGAACAAGATTCCAAAGGAAATGACAAAGGAAACAATAAAGATCCTCCAGAAGAAGTCAAATCCAATGATGCACTCCCAAGAGAATGGAAAACTTCAAGAGATCATCCCCTCGACAACATTATTGGTGATATCTCAAAAGGGGTAACAACTAGACACTCTCTTAAAGATTTATGCAATAATATGGCTTTTGTATCCATGATTGAACCTAAAAATATAAAAGAAGCCATAATAGATGATAATTGGATCATTGCCATGCAAGAATAATTAAACCAATTTGAAAGAAATAATGTGTGGAAATTAGTAGAAAAACCTGAAAATTATCCTATCATAGGAACAAAATGGGTTTTTAGAAATAAATTAGATGAACATGGTATAATTATTAGAAATAAAGCCAGGTTAGTAGCAAAAGGGTATAATCAAGAAGAAGGAATAGACTATGAAGAAACATATGCTCCTGTTGCAAGATTAGAAGCCATTAGAATGCTATTGGCATATGCATCCATAATGAATTTTAAACTTTATCAAATGGATGTTAAGAGTGCCTTTCTAAATGGCTTAATTCAAGAAGAGGTATATGTTGAACAACCCCCTGGTTTTGAAATTCATGATAAACCAAACCATGTTTATAAATTACAAAAGGCTCTTTATGGTTTGAAACAAGCCCCTAGGGCATGGTATGAACGATTAAGCAATTTTCTTCTAGAAAAATATTTCTCCAGAGGTAAAGTAGATACCACATTGTTCATAAAGAGAAAGCATAATGATATTTTGTTGGTTCAAATATATGTTGATGATATAATTTTTGGATCCACTAATGATTCATTGTGCAAGGAGTTTTCCCTTGATATGCAAAGTGAATTTGAAATGTCAATGATGGGAGAACTAAAGTACTTTCTGGGATTACAAATCAAGCAAACTCAAGAAGGTATATTCATCAATCAATCCAAATACTGCAAGGAATTGATCAAAAGATTTGGGATGGATAGTGCAAAACACATGTCTACACCGATGAGCACTAATTATAGATGGTTTTGTTTGATCTTGTTTAAATTCTTGTTTTTATGATAGAATTTATGATTTCTTGTGTATATAATAATTGAATGATTGAGTTTAGTGTATTAGTAGTGAAAATTAGTCATATAGGATGTATTTGAGCATAAATATAGATATTCCCATAAGAAACTAGCCTAGGATAGGCTCTGGTAATCGATTACCATCCAGTGTAATCGATTACACATGAACAGGCAGCCTGTAATCGATTACAACATCCTGTAATCGATTACCAGAAGGCTTATTGGGCCTGTAATCGATTACCAATACCTGTAATCGATTACAATGCGTCATCTTCTATAAATACTCACGAAATCAGAGCTACTGCGCAGCCAAAGCATCCTCCACGTTTTCCTCCATACCTAGAACTTCAAACCTTCGATTCTCACTCAATTCTTCACCAAATCACGTCCCGTAAAGCCCAATCTTCCTCTTTTTCACTCCTCTTTCACTTCCACCGATCAAAATCCAGAAAAACTTCATCAAATGGCAGAGCCATCAAAGAAGAGAAAGGGATCATCCTCCATCGCTACCGCCGCTGCCCATCGCCGTCACGGCCCATCCGGAGCACCCACAGCACCTATTCCTCCTTCTTTGTCATCTCCAAGATCATCAACACTGTTTTCATCCGATGATCAACGTCTACGGTACCTTTCTCAGTTTTCTTCTAGAATAATCTTAGATCCTAAGTACCTAGACGTAGAGTTTTTTAATGATGAAACGTTTGATTGCTATCAAGTGTTTCAAAATTCTGGTCTAGTTGATTTCATGTCATTAAAATTGCCATATTATCCTGAACTTGTTAAGGTCTTCTATTGCAATTTAAAAATTCAGGATGGTATTATTATGTCTGAGGTGCATGGTACTTCTATGGTCATTGATCAGTCACTTTTCTTTTCTTTGACTCATTTACCCAGTCAAGGTGCACCTTTTGAGGGCACCATTGTTGATGACTGGAAATTCGATTATTCAAATCATGATGCTCGTCGCATGGTCTGCAATGATCAAGCTGAAATGACCGGTAGATTGCTGGCCGGGTCATTAACTTTTGATAATCGCATCATGCATTATATCATTGTTAGAATTTTGCTTCCTCGGTCTTCAAATTTAGCACAAGCCTCTGAGGAGGATTTGATTCTTATGTGGGCTTTTCTTACCGGTCGTCAGATCGACTGGGCCCATTTGGTTCGGTACCGAATGCATAAGGCATTACAGGCCAATGCACCTCTTCCTTATCCACATTTGATTACTCTGTTTTTGCGTCATTTTCAAATTCCGCTTGATGATGAACCCTTTGTTCAAGTCAAGCGTTCCTTTGCAATTGGTGCTGGTGCAGTGACCTCCTTTGGGTATCGTAAAGATCGGAATGGACAATGGCTGAAGAAGGATGCATTCCCTCCTCAAGATGAACGTACTCCTTCACCTCCCCCTCAACGTGAAGATTCCGCACTCATGAATGAAGTCCTCTCCGAATTACGGGGTCTTCGTTCTTATGTTGGTGACCGCTTCGACTCGTTAGATTCACGCTTTGCCGGTATGGACATTCGCCTTACACAGCTTGAAGAGGATGTCGGATACATTCGTCAGAGTTTTGATCTTCCTCCACCACCTCCATCTTCTTAGATTTTAGTTTCTGACTATATGTCTTTTTATAAGCCGTGTATTTTGGCTTTTAGTTTCTTAGAATTTACATTATTATGCTAAGTACTTTGCTTATTTATCTTGTGGTTTTTTAAATTTCAGTCTTGGATGTTTTGTGGTTGTTGACATTTTCAGTTATTTGGATTCTGGTTTGATTATTTCTTCTTTGTGAGTTTGGCTTCTTGTGTTTTATACTCTGATATTTATATATTTTTCTACTCCTTTGACATATCTGTGTTGATTTCCGAGTTCTTTGGCTTTTTGATGTTGCCAAAGGGGGAGAAAAGGTTGTAGAAAGAAAAAGCTTAAGAAAAAGCTTAACAAACTTAGAAATCAAGTGATCATGAATTCCGAAATATAGGGGGAGTAAACGCTTTATCTATATACAATTGTTTGTTGCTTGCTTGAATCTTGATTTCAGGTATTGTATTGTCATCATCAAAAAGGGGGAGATTGTAGATGCAATTGCCTTTGATGTTTTGATGATGATGATGATGATGTGTTGCAATTGATGCAAATGGGCTTTTCAAGATTAAATTCAAGACAATACTTCAAGATTACAAGTCTCAACATCAAGATGATCACTAGAATATTAGGAAGGGAATTCCTAATTGAATTAGCAAAGGTTTGGCCAAGTGATTTAAATTAAAAAGTGTTTCTCAAAGGTTTTACTCTCTGGTAATCGATTACCAGAGGATGTAATCGATTAGCAGTGGCCAAATACGTTTTATAACAGCTACAAAAATTTGAATTCGAAATTTTAGACTGTGTAATCGATTACACAATTTTGGTAATCGATTACCAGCAGTTAGTAAACGTTTTAATTCAAATTTTAAAAGTTGTAATCGATTACACAATTACTGTAATCGATTACCAGACAGGATTTTCAGAAAAATAATTTCAAGAGTCACAACTTTTCAAAGGCTTTATTCATGACCACCAATGGTCTATATATATGTGACTTAAACACGAAATTGCTTAGAGATTTTCAGAACAACAAAGTGTTTATCCTCTCAAAGAGCAAATTCATTTTATCCTCTTAAGAATTCCTTGGCCAATTCAATTGCAATTCATTAAGGAATTATTTGAGTGCTCAATCTATAAAATCCATCTCTTTCTAGAGAGATTTGTTCTTCTTCTTCTTCTCATTCTCTAAGGGATTAAGAGACTGTGAGTCTCTTGTTGTAAAGGATCTTTAAACACAAAGGAAGGATTGTCCTTGTGTGTTTAGAACTTGTAAAAGGAATTTACAAGATAGTGGAACTCTCAAGCGGGTTGCTTGGGGACTGAACGTAGGCACAAGGGTGTGGCCGAACCAGTATAAAACTGAGTTTGCATTTTCTCTTCCCTTAATCTCCTTTATTTATTATTGCTTTATATTCATATTCAAATTGTTTCATTTGAATTAATATTTAAGAAGATTGTCATTAAGGGAATTCATAACTTGAGTAAAAAGTGAAGTAGATTTTTAATTAGGGGAAACAGTTTGGAATATCTTAATTCAACCCCCCCTTCTTAAGATATCTGAGGCCACTTGTCTAACACTACCAATTCAATTAAATTTATTTCCAACCACACACATCAAATATCCACTTAGTGCATATGAAATTACAAAACTACCCCTAATACAAAAACTAGTCTAGGTGCCCTAAAATACAAGGGCTGAAAAATCCTATATTTCTAGGGTACCCTACCTACATTATGGAGCCCTAAATACAAGGCCCAAAAATAATGAAACCTTAATCTAATATTTACAAAGATAAGTGGGCTCGTACTTAGCCCATGGGCCCGAAATCTACCCTAAGGCTCATAAGAACCCTAGGGCCTTCTCTTGCATCTCTGGCCCAATCTACTTGGAGTTTTCTATTCAATGTCCTTGCGGGGTAGGATGGCATCATTTTGGTGCTGAAAGAATTCCACAAGAAAAGAGGAATAACCGTGGTCAGCAATGAAAAGAATGATCTCATTTCGACTTAGACTATCTGGATGGAGGATGTGCATAGACTACCGCAAGCTAAATGATGCCCCATGAAAGGATCACTTTCCTTTTGTCATTCATGGATTAGATGTTAGAGAGATTAGCTGGACAATCTTTCTATTGTTTCTTGGACGACTATTCAGGGTACAACCAGATTGTAGTGGACCCCAAGGACTAAAGAGAAGACTGCTTTTACGTGGCCTTTTGGAGTCTTTGCCTACAGAAGAATGTCATTTGGCTTATGTAATACACCGGCCACTTTTCAGAAGTGCATGCTAGCTATACTTGCTGAAATGCTAGAAAAGTGCGCCAAAGTTTTTATGGAGAATTTCTCAGTCTTTGGTCCTTCTTTTGACTACTGTCTGACTAATCTCGAGCTTGTGCTAAGACATTTTATTGAAGAAAATCTGGTGTTGAACTGAGAGAAGTGTCACTTTGTGGTCCTGGAAGGAATATTGTTGGGCCATAAGATCTTGGCTAGGGAGATAGAGGTAGACAAGAAAAACTTGATGTCATTGAAAAGCTACCTCCACTAGTCAATGTAAAAGGCATCAAGAGTTTCCTTGGGCATGCAGAATTCTATCAAAGGTTCATAAAGGACTTCTTAAAAATTGATAGGCCCTTGAGCAATTTGCTTATCAAAGATGCAGTATTTAAACTTGATGAAGAATGTTTGACAACCTTTTAGACCCTGAAGAATAGATTTGTATCTACTCCAATAATGGTGGCACCTGATTAGTGTAAAGAATTTGAGCTTATGTGTGGCGCTAGCAATTATGTAGTTGGTGTAGTTCTAGGACAGTGGAAGGACAAGGTATTCCATGCCATTTATTATGCCAGCAAGGTCCTGAATGATGAATAACTAAATTATGCGACCACTCAGAAGGAGATGCTGGCCATAGTCTACGCATTAGAGAAGTTCAGGTCATATTTTGTGAGCTCCGGGGTAGTTATTTTTACTAGTCATGCAACAATCAAATATCTTCTCACAAAGGCAGATTCGAAGCTAAGGCTGATTAGATGGGTCCTTCCGATCAAGATTTTGATATAGTTATTAAATACAAGAAGGACTTCTAGAATTTAGTGATTGATCACCTCTCTAGGCTAGTGAACGAAGAAGTAGTTCAAGAGGAACAAAAAAATTGAGATGAATTCCCTGACAAATACCTTTTACATGTGAGTGAAAGATCTTGGTTTACAGATATGGCCAACTACAAAGTTGCCAATATTATCCCAAATTACCTCAATTGGAATTAGCTTAAGAAGTTTGTCCATGCTGCATGTTTCTAGGTCTGGGATGACCCATATTTGTTCAAAATTGGAGTGGATAATCAACTAAGAAGGTGTGTCACCAAAGAGGAAACTAGAAGCATATTATGGCATTGCCACTATTCTCCTTGTGGTGGACATTACAGTGGTGATAGGACAGTTGCTAAAGTGTTACAAGCTAGATTCTTCTGGCCTTCCGTCTTCATTGATGCCCATAATCATGTGTTTCATTGTGACCAATGCTAGAGAGCAGGGGGCATCTCTCGGAGGAATGAGATGCCATTACAGAACATAATTGAAGTAGAAGTATTTGATTGTTGGGGCATTGATTTTGTGAGGCCCCTGCTATCCTCTTATGGTAATTGTTGATTATGTGTCCAAGTGGGTCGAAGCTATAGCTACCCCAAAGAATGATGCCAAGGCTGTAATCAAATTCCTAAAGAAAAACATTTTCTCTCGCTTTAGGGTTCCAAGAGTACTAATTAGTGATAGGGGTTCACACTTTTGCAATACACAGTTGTAGAACGAACTAAGGCCTTATAATGTCAAACATAAAGTGGCTTCACCTTATCATCCCTAGACAAATGGCCAGACAGAGGTTTCCAACAGAGAGCTAAAGAGGATTTTAGAAAAGACTGATGCATCCTTAAGGAAAGATTGGGTTGTCAACTTATCGATAGAGCTGGAGCATAAGGCTTACTGGGTCCTCAAGTTTCTATATTCGAAGACTCCTTATCTGGTGAGAAGCAAAAGCTACCGCTGTTAGAGCTGAAGGAAATGATGCTCAATGCTTATGAATCCTCCAAGATTTACAAGCAGAAGATGAAGGTGTATCATGATAGAAGGCTACTAAAGAGGACCTTACAGCTAGGATAACAAGTGATATTGTTCAATTCCCGACTGAATCTCTTTCCGGGAAAACTCAAGTCCAAGTGGTTTGGCCCCTTCATAATCAAATAAGTGAAGCCTTACAGAGCAATGAAGTCGATAAATCCTGCCTCAAATGAACCTAAGCGTAGTTGGATTGTCAATGGTCAAAGACTGAAGATATACCATGGTGGCAACATCGAGAGACTGACCATCGTCATCCACTTCCAGGACCCATGTGGGTATCCAACATTAAGCTAGCAACGTTAAAGAAGCGCTTACTGGGAGGCAACCCAAAATTTCTAACCTTATCTTTTTAGTTAATTGCAATGTGTAGGATAGTAAGTTTTGAGTTTCAATAATGAAAGGTGCTTCCTGCAGGTTGAGAAATCTTAGGAATGAGTGTGATTATCTAGGGGTTTTGAAAAAAGCCTCCATGCACTAAGCGTCAACAAACAACTCACGCTAAGCGTGACTATTCACACTAAGCCCAAATTCTTCTTTGCCTAAAATTATTTTCACAATGGGCTTAATGAGCACACTCGCCCAAAGCATTGATAGGGAAGACCAAAGGACTTCATCCTTGGTGCGCTAGGCAAGCCACTCACGCTAAGCACGGGGACCATTAATGCAACTGTAACTGTCAGGCTACGCGCTAAGTGAGTCACGCTTACTAAGTGTGAGAACCATAACTGTAGGCAGTCTTGAAACTACCCTAAACTCTTAAACCTTCCCCTTTCCCAATTCATTCCATCTTCGTGCGAAAAATCTTCTGCCCTCTATCTATACAATCCTCTACCTCAACCTCTCACACTCGTTTCCTCCCTTAACTCGACCACTGCCTTTTTTGCTTCCATTTATTTCGTCACTCCACCTCCCTTAGTACCCAATTGCTTGCTTTTATACTGCATTAGGTATTTATGTCATGTTGTTTGTCATATTGTGGTTCACTTTGTTGTTCCCATTTTCTTTATTCATGTGCATTGTGCATTCAGTATTCATTGTGGTTTTGTCAGTTGGAGCTCACTAAGCCCACATCTACGGCTTATCAAGTTCATACATTTTGGGGATTTATTTAAATATCTGGGTTTTATCAATGAACTCGCTAAGCCACCATTGTGCGCTTAGCAAGTTCAAACATTTTTTAGTTTTGTAGGCATTTTAGGGATGCATTCGCTAAGCTGGCAGTGCATGCTTAGTGAATTCATAAGTTTCATGCATATGTTCTTGATTTTCTGGGTTTCCGTTGAGTATTCATGAATGGGCTTAGCGCGCAGTCTCGCCCTAAGCCATAGTTTCATTGCGTCTTACCTAAGTCTTTTCGTTTTCATGCATTGGCTCAGCGTGCAGCCTCGCGCTAAACCCTAGAGTCTGTCTGTCTTTTATGTATGGGCTTAGCACGCAATCTCATGTTAAGCCTAGTGCCCTTTGAGGTATTTGTACACAGGCTTAGTGTGCAACCTCGTGCTAAGGCCCCACACCTATTGCATTGGCACTAAGCGCCTTACAGCGGCTTAGCACCCAATCCATAATCTAATTTTCTTTTGCTTTCTTTAATGGCTTTAATTAGTTTTACTAATGTTAGTACTGTTTTATATTCTTTTGTAGATGGCCTCAACGAAGCATAGAGCATCCCCCAATTAACCTCAAATAGAGGAGCCCACTTGGGACTCCTCTCACTTTGTTTTTGAGGCAGCTTGGCTCTGCTACCAGGACAACTTTCACCTCCGAAACATTCTTCTGGAGAGGAACATGGAGCTCGCCTCCATGATGTATAATGAATTCTATAGGGAACTTCAACAGAGGCAATGACACATAAGCCTCACCTGCCTACCAAACAAGTAGATAGACATCACTTTAGTGAAGGAATTCTACTCCAATATTTATGATCCATAAAATGGTGTGCCAAAGCAATGCAGGGTTCGAGGGCAACTCATCAGATTCGAAGCTCAGACGTTGAATGACTTCCTGGAGACCCCGTCATCATTTCAGAGGGGGGGGGGAATACCATGCCTCCTCCTAGTACCTCCACACCTACCCCGACCACCAGGCCATCGCGGCCAAGCTATGTATACTGGGCAGGCAGTTCACTCCAAACATCGACGGGGCTCCGTGGAAGATTTTGCGAAAAGACCTCACCACCCTCGCCCAGACTTGGAGCCTCCTTTGCTACTTCAACCTTGCTCCTACCTCTCACACTTCCAATGTCAACATCAAGCATGATCGACTCATTTATGGGTTGGTGATATAAATGGACATGGATCTGGGCAGCCTCATTTCTTCCCATATTACCTAGATCGTCCAATCTAGTACATCTCGACTTGGCTTTCCTGCCATGATCATGGCTCCTTGCGACACACAGGGGGTCCCTTCAGACACCCTGACCTTTGAGTTTATGTGCCCCGTGATCAACTTGGCCTACATCCAAAACAACTGTTGGAATCTGGCAGATCCTTCGATCGCCTTCCTAAGGCCAAACATCTTTGTTATTTCAACAACTTTGCATGTATGATTGAGTTTGGAAGGACTAAATCTGGTGCCATAATATTCACTGATAGTAACTCGGTGAGATTATTTTCTTCCTTGGAAAGAACAAGATAATATCTTTAGTAGTTTTAGTACAAATGTAGATTGTTCACTAGTGTGCTGAACTTTAAAGTCATTGCTTGTTTCAGATAAGTGGTATGGAACAAACCAATTTTCTATTTCAGCAAGCTTCTAAGGTAATTTGTTATTTTCTTTTAAATTGACCTTTTCATCATACTCCATTTTAGTATCTTATTTGTGAGTTGTTCTAGACATTGTAACTTGTATGTAATATGGTATGACATTTTTTAATTTCTATGATACTTTTTAATTAGTATAATTATATAAATCATTTATTTTATTATATTCTTTTATTTTATGAGTTCAAATCAAAGCCTTAGATCTAAAAATTCTCTCCCTATTTTTATTACAGTTTGATTAGTGATAATTGTTTCCACAATCCTTTCACATTTCCAATAGACCAATGGTGTAATCTCTACCATTCTGATAAAAGCGCTGATTGGAAAATCTAGTTTGTAAAGTTTACTTAGCAGCTTACACATTGGGAGAACCTGAGTTGAAAATTGCAACCCACTACAAGTATAGTGACTTGAAAGCTGCAACAAAAAATTTTAGTGAGAAAAATAAGCTAGGAGAAGGAGGCTTTGGCACTGTATACGAAGTAAACTTGAGTTGTTCCATCTCACATTTTAATCATGAGTCTAAGTGTATTGTTTTTAATATAAAGTTGTCAACAAGATTTCTCCATAAGCTAAGAAGGCAATATTATTATAAGATACACATCTAGTGATTGAGATAAATAAGTTTCAAGCAGAATTTTTAATTATGGTGCTATTGAATAGAGCAAAATGAAAAGCGGGAAAGTTGTTGTAGTAAAAAAGTTACTTTCGGGAAAATCCAGCAAGATCAATGACGTATTTGAGAGTGAAGTAACACTTCTTGGTTGTTGTAGTAAAGGCCAAGACAGAATTCTTGTTTATGAATACATGGCAAATAACAGCCTTGAGAAATTCTTATTTGGTAACTAACTTGTTAATTTCCAATGGAAGCATTTTGTGAGTTTTCCTTTCTTTAGCTCTTTTATCACCTCTAAAGTTTTGAACATATAAACATGGGAAATAGGTAAAAGAAAAGGTTCACTCAACTGGAGACAACAATATGATATAAGTTTGGGTACAACATGGGGATTGGCCTATCTACACGAGAAATTTCATGTTTCTTTCAGACATAGAGATAACAACTAACAAGAGTGGAAATATTCTCTTGGATGAAGAACTTCAGCCTAAAATTGCTGATTTGGGATTGGCGAAGCTGCTTCTAGGGGACTAATCTCATCTTAGCTCAAGATTTGGTGGGACATTGTAAGTCAAAATATAATACCAATCACTCAACTTGAAAATTTTAAAGAGTCAAATATATTGCCATCCACATGCAGAGTAGTCTCATAAATCTTATGCATTTGTAAGGGGATACACAGCACCCGAGTATGCACTCCATGGTCAATTATAAAAAAAGGCTGATACATACAGCTATGGAATTGTAGTTCTTGAAATCATAAGCGGTCGAAAGAGTACTGATGTGAATGTTATTGATGATGATGGTGAGCATAATTACTTTCTTCGACAAGTAAGGAACTTCCTATATACATGTACCAAATATTCACTACTAGAAAAAGCTCCTTTTATGTGTTATATCTACGTCGGTTTAAGAGAAAACGATGTAAAATAAATTGTGGTGGCATTTTCGTAAATAATGGGAAGTGTTTTACATCGGTTTTTAAGAGACCGTCTTTAAAATTAGACTGTCTACATTGGTTATTTAAAATCGTCGTTGAAGGGCACAGAAACCTAAGAGGCATGCATCTCTTTTACTCTCTCTTTCTAGCAATTCATTCACCCTAATTAAAATCTACTAACACAATTTTCTTTTCTCTTTCTCTCTCTCTCCTCTCATCAGTTCTTCGCAATCCTCTTCGTGGCCCGTCGCTAGGGTTTTAAGTTGTGGTTCTTGTTTGCGAGACAGAAACGTAAGCAGCGGCTACCCTAACCTCGTCTTCCTCTCTACTAATTTCAGGTACCGTCACGACCATTTCAATCTTTTCATTGAAAGTCTTATTCTTTCTTCCGCTCCACCATTCGTTAGATATCTCTCTTAATCATTGAAGGGTTTCAACACTCTACTTTGCTCTGCATTTATTCCATTCCGTTCCTCTTTTTTTTTATTCTCGCTTTCTGTAATTGTATTTGTTCAATTGTTCTTGAAGCTATGGCCGACGAAGTTGTGGTTGTTCCAGATCCCACCCAGATCAATGTCAAGCTCTTTAACCACTGAAGCTTTGAGGATATTGAGGTACCAATTTCCATGTTTCTAGGGTTTAGCTACTTAGCAAATTATATCCTAAAAAAAGATGTGATATGTATTTTGTTTTGATGTTTTTCTCTGTGTTCTTATGTGAAATGCGAAATTATTGTTGATTTTTTTTTGCTTGTGTTATCAGGTTACTGACATTTCACTGGCTGATTACGTTGAAGTTGCGGCATCCAAGCACGCCACATATGTTCCTCACACCACCGAAAAGTACTTGGTGAAGCAGTTCAGCAAGGTGCGGTGCCCCATTGTTGAGAGTCTCACGAACTCTCTCATGATGCACGGTAGAAACAATGGCAAGAAACTCATGGCTATTAGGATCATGAAGCATGCTATGGAGATTATTCATTTGTTGACTGACCACAACCCCATTTAGGTTATTGTTGATGTTGTCATCAAGAGGTATGACTTTTGTATTCATGGTTTATATCTAGATGATGATGATTGATCGAGGTCGTACCCGAATCAAATAAACATTAAAAATGCAGTATCTAGGAAGTGATCCTAGGTCGTCTCCCAACGAGCAATGGTCAACCAAACGTTCATAACAGATAGTAATAAAACAATAACGAATTTGGGGGGGGGTTGTTTGTTTTGTAAATTAAACCGCAAGCAAATTCGAATTAAAGAAATAACATAATTAAAACATGTTATTCCCCTTTGATTCACAAGCAAGTCTCTTATCCTAGGTTACGAGGATTTATTCCTAATCAGTTCAACCACTTAATCCAACCCTAAATTAAATTACTAAGCGAAAATTAACATAAGGCTGTCATTATGTGATTAAGCAAAACATACACCAATTAATCATGAACGAAACTGATCATTAAGCATGAACGTAAATTAAGCACAGATACAATTAATCAAGCACTAAGCATGCATGGATTAATAGCAACAATTACAGAGCAATTGGTGAAGTGGAAAAACTGATTAGAATTCAATAGTAATAACAAAACCTCAAAGAGAGTTGTGCTTGATCCTCAAGAGAAAACAACGCTGGAGACTTAGCCTTCCATTAATCAGCAGAAAACGAAATTGCAATTGGAAGCAGAAAACGAAATTGCAGAAAACGAATTTTATTGTTACGTGAACAGTGTGCATGAATAGTAAAAACTGGAATTGCAAAAGTCTAAAATTATTCTCCTCTCCAAAACTCCCAAAACTAAAACCTTGGTGCTGTTATATAGGTCCTCAGCCCCAAAGCTTACAAAGCTATTTTAAGTCCAAGCCCATAAACAAAATAAAATAAAATATGGACAAGATAAGATAAGATTGGATGAAATAAAATCAGGATAAAATAAAATCTAGATGAAATAAAATTTGGATAAGATAAGATTTGATAAAATAAAATTGTCTACTCTCTTCAAGTTCAAGCTCAATTTTGGATTCAAGTCCAATTGCTTATAATTCTCCTGAAATTAAATTAAAAACACAAAATTAGTCAAATAGGCCCAAATGATAAAACTGCATAATTAATTTGACAATTAAGGCTAATCAGTAATTAAAATGGTGACAAAAAGGGTTAAGAAATAGGAGAAAATAATGACACATCAAATCCCCCCACACTTAGCCTTTTGCACTCCTAGGCAAAATCAAAAAGCAAAGCAAGGAACAAATCCAGAGACATTAAAGAGAAACAAACAAACACAAAAAACAATTACATATTTCTCAATGAATCTCAAGGAATGAAAGGAATGGGTAACATCCAACACATAGAGAGTTAAAGAATCAAGACAGTCATGAAAATCATCCAAGCATCTCAAACATGGCAAGATAGTCAATCAGCTCAAGAATGAAAAGTAATAAAGCCTCATAAGATATGCACTCTATCTCTCAAGTGTCTAGACTACTTTTTACTCTCAGAGCACCCATGAAAACAAACACCACATAGACTTGGCAAGACTCTAAAATTGACAACCACACCACAAACATATACACATGAGGATCAAAAGGTCTTTTAAGGTTGTAATGGGGCCAAGGACAAGGTAGAGGAAAGTATTGGATAAGTAGCTAAAACCCAAGGGAATAGAGAAGCAATGGGGAATAAGTGGGAACTAAGAAAAAGTAGTAAATCCCAAAACCCAAAATTAAAAATTAAGCTTAAAAAGTAAACCCAAAACAAAATCAACCAAGTCCTCAAACCAATCCAAGTCTTCAAACCAAGACCTCATTTATTCAACATCATTCTTTTTCTTTCTTTTTCTTTTTTCGTTTTTTTTATTTTTTTTATTTTCTTTTTCTTTTTTGGTTTTTTTTGCTGTTTTTTTTAACGTGAACAGTAGCATTTGAAAGCATTTGAAAAATAAAGCAACAATTAGGCAATATATGTATATACATCAAGCATGGCCAAAATACATCATCAAGCATGGCCAACAAAAACATATCATCCAATGAAACATACCCCCCCCCCCCCCCCCCCACACTTATTCCCAAAACAATTCCAAAGCTCCAAAATTCCTTAAGGGTAGGGTGAGATCATAGTTTTTCACTTAAGGCTTGTAATGAGCTTCAAAACAAAGAAAGGGGAACATAGGCTCAAAGGGGCTATCAAAGGAATTAATTCAAGGTAGGCTCATTTGGCTAGAGGCTTATAAGAACAAAATGCCTAAATCATCTCCCAACATGCATGTGAAGCAAGAAGTATCAACAAGAGTCAAGCCAAGGCTATTGTGCAAGCAATCAATGGGGCAAAACACACCGAATAAAATAGATGATGGCTCAAATTCTCACCAAGGGTAAATCTATCACTTTCAATTCGAACTTTCAAAACTAACTTGACATGTAGAGAAAAACAAGGATTTCAATTCACAAAATGCCAAGAAACTCCTATTTCAAAAACAATTACCCATTACCTGTACATAACCCAAAATTCAAAGAGAAACCTGTAATGTTGTACACAAAACATAAAACCAAAATAACAAAATTAACCTAGAAAACCTAATGAAATTAAACTAGAAAACCCCAAATAAAGAACAATCTCCCCCCCCCCCCCACACTTAAACAACACATTGTCCTCAATGTAGCAAAATCATAAGATCAAGAGCAATCAAAACAATCAATAAATTTGGACAAGTGCAATAAAAGTAAAGAAAGAGATAGAAAATGAAAACTTCCTAAGTCATGACGGAAGAGAAGTAAGGTGAGGTAAGGAGATCTCCTCCACCACTACATCCACTAAGGAGGGATTTGTGAGGAATGGTTTCAGCCGGTGTCCATTAACCTTGAAGCTCTTATCTGTGGATTCACTTTTGATCTCAACTGTACCATTAGGAAAAACATTAGTTACCACAAAAGGACCAATCCACTTTGACCTCAACTTACCAATCATGAGTTCGAGCCTAGAGTTATACAATAGAACTTTCTGTCCAACCACGAAGTCCTTCTTAGCTATCAAGCTGTCATAGAACTTCTTGGTCTTCTCTTTGTAGAATTTGGAATTCTCATAGGCTTCTAAACGGATCTCATCTAGCTCACTTAGTTGCAACTTCCTTTCCTCTCCGGCCTGATCAATAGAGAAGTTGCAGGTCTTTACAGCCCAGTAGGCTTTGTGCTCTATCTCTACAGGAAGATGACATGCCTTGCCAAAGACAACCCGATAAGGAGACATTCCTATGGGTGCTTTGTAGGCAGTCCTATGCGCCCAAAGAGGATCATCCAGCCTGGTGCTCCAATCCTTTTTGTTTGGATGCACAATCTTCTCCAAGATCCTTTTTATTTCCTTGTCTGAAATCTCAGCCTCCCCATTAGTTTGGGGGTGGTAAGGTGTGGAAATTTTGTGCACGACCCCATACTTTTTGAGCAAGGCATACATGGATCTATTACAAAAATGGGTGCCTTGATCACTAATGATGGCTCTAGGGACTCCAAACCTGTAAAACATATTAGATCTAACAAAATCCACAACAACCTTAGCATCGTTAGTTCTGTTGGGTTTGGCTTCCACCCATTTTGAAACATAATCAACAGCAAGGAGAATATAAACAAAAACAAGAGAGACAAGGAAAGGCCCCATAAAATCTATACCCCAAACATCAAACACCTCACAGAATAACATGGGTTGTTGAGGCATTTGCTGTCTCCATGAAAGTGAGCCGCCTGCTCTCTGACAAGGCTCACAAGTGCTACAGATTCTCCATGCATCCTTGAAGATGGTGGGCCAATAGAAACCGCAGTCAAGCACCTTGCGAGCTGTCCTCTTTATGCCAAGATGGCCACCTGGTGCAGAAGAATGACAGAATTGCAGGACTGAGTCAATCTCATGGTCTGGAATGCATCTCCTAATAACCTGGTCACTGCACAACTTCCACAAATAGGGGTCATCTCAAATATAATGCTTAGCATCGCTCTTAATTTTATCATTTTGAGCT
Source organism: Glycine soja (assembly GCF_004193775.1). Taxonomy (NCBI): domain Eukaryota; kingdom Viridiplantae; phylum Streptophyta; class Magnoliopsida; order Fabales; family Fabaceae; genus Glycine; species Glycine soja. The sequence continues at coordinate 33,642,731 of NC_041012.1, read as the reverse complement.
CTAGACGCTAAGGGAGGAAAAATAGAAGCAACCAAATAATTCACAATATTACCAAACCAAGGAGTGGGGAAGGAATCAGAAATACTATACAGAATGTACAAATGGTAATATGGAAAATTATCTCGAATGGGTGAGTCCTCAGACGCACGCTCAATCCTACTCAGGTGGTCAGCCACTAGGTTCTGCACACCGCTCCAATCACGGATCTCCAAATCAAACTCTTAGAGCCAAAGCATCCACTTGATCAATCTAGGCTTTGATTCAGCCTTCTTCAACAGGTACTTCAGAGCTGCATGGTCAGTATAAACAATAACACGAGTACCAAGTAAATATGAACAAAATTTCTCAAGAGCAAAAACTATCACTAATAGCTCTTTCTCTGTGGTAGTGTAATTTGCTTGGGCAGCATCCAAAGATCTGGAAGCATAGTAGATCACCTGAGGTAGCTTGTCAATCTTTTGAGCAAGGACAACCCCCAATGCGTAATTGGATGCATCGCACATTAGCTCAAATGGGGTTGTCCAATTAGGTGCCTGAATGATAGGGGTGGTAGTCACCGCACGCTTGAGGCAATCAAAAGCCTCTTTGCACCGGTCAGCAAAATCAAACTCCACCTCTTTTTGCAGCAAATTGGATAGTGGAAAAGCCACTTTGCTAAAATCCTTGATAAAGCACCTATAAAATCCTGCATGACCAAGAAAAGAACGAACCTCTCGCACACAAGAGGGGTAAGGCAATTGTGAAATAACATCTATTTTTGTAGGGTCTACCTCTATGCCCCTGCTGGAAATTATATGCCCTAAAACTATACCTTGTTCTACCATGAAGTGACATTTTTCAAAATTCAGCACAAGGTTAGTTTCAATGCATCTATTAAGAACTTTATCCAGACTATCCAAACATGCATCAAAAGAGGATCCATAAATAGTAAAATCATCCATAAACACCTATATGCAACTCTCTAAAAAATCACTGAAAATGCTAAGCATACATCACTAGAAGGTATCAGGGGCGTTGCATAGGCCAAAGGGCATCCTCTTATAGGAAAAAGTGCTAAAGGAACAGGTGAATATGGTCTTTTCTTGATCCTCAGGAGCAATATGAATTTGTAAATAACCAGAAAAACCATCAAGAAAATAGTAATGAGACTTACTTGCCAAGCGCTCAAGCATTTGATCAATGAATGGCAGGGGAAAATGATATTTTCTGGTCACCTGGTTCAGCCTCCTATAACCAATGCAGACTCGCCAGCTGTTCTGCACTCTTGTGGGGATAAGCTCATTCTTCTCATTCTTAATCACTGTGAGGCATGTCTTCTTAGGAACCACTTAAACTGGACTCACCCATTGGCTGTCAGAAATGGGGTAGATGATTCAAGCTTGTAAGAGCTTGGTCACTTCCTTTTTCACCACATCTAGAATGACGGGGTTGAGTCGTCGCTGTGGCTACCTCACTGGCTTAGCTGCATCCTCTAAAAGTATCCTATGCATGCAGGTAGATGGGCTAATACCAGGAATGTCTGCTAAAGTCCATCCAATGGCCTTCTTGTGCTTCTTGAGCACCGGCAACAACTTCTCCTCTTGCTCAACATCAAGGGAAGCAGAGATGATCACTGGAAATTTGATGCAATCCTACCCCGCAAGGGCATTGGATAGAAGACTCCAAGTAGATTGGGCCAGAGATCCAAGGGAAGGCCCTAGGGTTCTCATGAGCCTTAAGGTAGATTTTGAGCCCATGGGCTAAGTATGAGCCCGCTTATCTTTGTAATTATTAGAATAGGTTTTTTCCTTCGTTTAGGCCTTGTATTTTGGCCATTCTAGTAGTATAGGGTTTTAGCCTTGTATTTCGAGGCATTTTGAGTAGTCTTTGTAGTAGGGACTTTTTTTGTATTTTCATGTATTTTGTCATGGGGTGAGCTTAGCTATTATAGGGGGCGTGTAGCTAAGTTCTAGCTTCTCATCTCAAGGAGGTAAGCTTAGATATTAGAGAGGTGTGTGTAGCTAAGCTCTAGCTTCTTTAGGAATCTTTTCAAGGAAGCTTCTCAAGGAGGTGAGCATAGTTATTAGAGGGGTGTGTGTAGCTAAGCTCTAGCTTCTCAAGGAAGTTTTCTCAAAGAAGCTTCTCAAGGAAGTTTTCTTAAGAAAGCTTCTCAAGGAAGCTACCTAGTCTATAAATAGAAGCATGTGTAACACTTGTTGTAACTTTGATGAATGAAAGTCTTATGAGATACACTTCAAAGTTCCACTTCTCTCCCTCTTTTATTCCTTCAATTTCGTGCTCCCCCCTTCTCTCTTTCTTTTCCTCCATTAAAGCATCCTCTTCAAGCTTCTTATCCAAGGCAATTCTTGGTGGTGAAGCTCCTTCTTCCTTGGCTTATTCCCTAGTGGATGGTGCCTCCCCTCTCCTCTTCTCCTTTGCCTTCCGCTGCATCTCCATGGTGTAAAATCACCATTGAAGGACCTCATTGAAGCTCAAAGATCCATCCTCCATAGAAGCCCCACAAGCAAGCTTCCATCAAGTGGTAATCAGAGCATAAGAGCTTCAAGTAGGTGCTCCTTAAACCTCCATTAATGTTTTGCTTTACCTTCTCTTCCATTGTTGTTTCTTCATTTTTCTCCATGTATCTCCTCACATGTCTTGTGCTAAATGTTGTTAACATGATTCTTTAGAGTTTCCACCGATTAAACTTGCTATAGAGGCTAGATTTTATTTTCTATGGTTCAAATTTCTTGTTCTTGTTCTTGAACCATGAATTGTGTTGAGTTTAGGTTCCTTTGAGTTTTGTCTTGTTATTTTTTGTGGCTGAAACCTAAACCATAAAATTCTTGCAAAAATATTAAAGTAGAAGAAAAACTCAAAAATCTAGAGTGACTTGTTCACCTATTGTAGTTTTGTCATAGAAGTCATGTCTAGTCATGAAACTTGTCACATAAGATTTCTTATGTTGTGTTGAATTTTATTTCTTGTTTCTTTGTCTAACTCATTTGTTCATGAGTGTATGAAATTCTTTTAGCCTATTATTTGATTTGAGTCAAATCTTTCATGTTAATTAGTCCTTAACATGTTCATGCAAAATTCTTAGAGAGTCTTTGATTGTGAACCTTTTCTTGAACTTTTAGGTTTCCTTATGATTGTGTCTATTGTGAATTTGAGTTTTGGTGATTGGATAGCTGGCTGAAATGTTGATCCTAAGTGAATATTGAACTCCTAAAACTGTGTTAAACAATCCTAGTGAGTTCAACATAAATAGGAAGGTTGAAAGTAAGCCCAAGGCAATCTATATAGCATGCTAAAAAAAACTAATCTCTGGTGCTGGCAGCTTAGACATACAAACTTGTAAAAATTACTGAGATTTGGTTAGTTCGAATTTTGAGCTGATATTTTTACTGAATTTTCTAGACATCTGGAAAAAATTTAGAAAAAAAGAAACAAGTGATTTGGATAAAAGGGAAAAATACGAAAAATCACACAAATTGGCAGGAAAATCAGTAACCAAAAAAAAAAGGTGAAAGGGAAGTGTGCTTGTTGTTTTGGCTCAAAATTTATTCTATAATTGGAAATTTCAATTGAAAATTAGTGTGAAGACAAGTGCCAAAGCTAGAGGTTTGTTGAGTCTTTTTTTTTAGTTTATTTTTACTCTACTCTCGAGCCATTCTAAGTTTCTCTTTGAGTCCTAGCTTGCTTCTATGTCCTTTTCATTGCTTTAATTGTTGAGTAATCCTTGAAAAATTGTCTTGTTAAAACTCCATTGGTTTAGCTTTCATTTCATTTTTTTTGGTCTTCGGTTATTGCTTGTCTCTTTGATTCCTTGTTTGTGGGTTGCCTTATAGGGAATTTTAAGGAGGAGTGGTGCCATCCCTTGAAGAATTTGAGTCAAGAAGAAAGGGGCCAACCATCTTAAGAGCTATTGGACTAAGAAGCACTCCAAATTGAGTGAATCACCAAAGAGAGAACAACCACCAAAATTGAGGACCGTTTTGTAATTTTGCAATTTGCAATTTACTTACCTTCATTGCTTTCAAGTTTTGTAACAAAAAGGCCTTTCATTGGAAGTGTGTTAGGAACCTCCAATAGGTTACCAAACTTCCATTTGTGTGTAATAATTTTAGGCAATTTTTCCTTAGGATAGTGAGTGTTTTGTTGGGAACCTTGAATGTGGTCATCCAAACACTCTTAGGATTCGCCTAGTTTACATTTTTTGCTTACTTTCATAGCTTATTTCCTTTACCTTCTATTGTCAAACCGCCTAGATAGCTTTCCTTTTACCAATTAGTTTTTTACCTTATCTTTCACACCTCTTTTAGTGCTTATTTTGGCTAGTTTCAACCATAGTTTCTTTTACCTTTTGTTTTCAAACCTCCAACAAGAAAGAACCACAACTTAGGAACAAACATGAGTCATCATTCATCTAGTGTTAATGGCGAGGGTACTAGTCATAAAGACCATTTATCTAGAATCTTAGATGAGTTGAGTTCCCTCAAGTTATGGAAAGAAAAACAAGAGAGAAAAGAAAAAGGAAAAAAAAGAGTGGAAGAAATAAGTCAAGATGAAAGAAAGAAAATAAGAGAGGAAGAAAGAATAAAAATAATGAAAGAAATGAAAAGAGAAAAACATGCCTCCTATAGTAGTCATAACTCTTGCAAGAGCCTAAGTGAAGAACTTCGTGACTATTACGAAGGAAGGCATAGGTCACATCTTAGACCTCACTCCCATAGAAGAGAAAAGGAAAGAAAGCCTCAAGAGGCTAACATTAACCTCTCATACTTCCATGGGAAGGACAATGTAGAGGCTAACTTAGATTGGGAAATAAGGGTAGAGCAACAACTTAAAAAGAAGTCTACTTCAAAATCTTATGGCTCTTACTCTTATCCAAAGAAAGACCAAGGTCAAGGCATCTTAGGGGTGACACCTTCTAAGCCCAAAGATGATAAGGGGAAGGCAATAGAAAAGCAAGCCCCTAAGGCTAGTATGCAAGAGAAATCTAGCTCTATAAAATGCTTTAAATGTCTTGGAAGAGGACACATTACTTCCCAATGCCCTACCACAAAAACCATGATTATGAGGGGCCAAGACATTTATAGTAGCCAAGATGAGGCTACTACTTCACCTTCCTCTAGTGAAAGTGAAGAAGCAAAAGGGGAAGACTCTAGTGAAGAAATCTACCCCCAAGAAGATGGACAACCATTAGTGGTTAAAGAGAAGTGTAAGGAGGTAAGTGTCTCCTCCAAGAGGTTAGCTAAGAAGAAAACTCATTTTACAATAAAGACAAGCATTAAAGAAACTTTCCCTCTTAGACAACCTCCACATTTTCTCTTTTGTAAAAAGACACTTGCTAGCATTGCCACACCTCTTGGGCTTGAGTTTATTCCTCAAGTAAAGAAGTTGTTGGATGAGGGTTTGGTTCGCAAGAGCTTAAATCCTTGTGCTTTGTTGGTGCCCAAAATAGGTATTATTAGGCACCAAGTCCCTAAAATAGGTAGTATGATGAATGTTTTGAGTGGTGCAAACCTCTTTTGTAAAATCACTCGTGCACCTAACATCTTCATGGTGTGTGTACATTGGGACCCATTAGGTAGGTTTGTTCTTATTTTTAGTTTCAATACAAACTTAGGTACTCATATGGGACACCTTTGGTTTGTCATACTTTTTGGTAGGAATAATCAATATGAAAATATAGAAAAAGGTATATTTTATTGCGTTACTTTTCTTAATTTTTCAAATAGTGATCAAGGGGTTCCCATGAACCCAAAGAGAATAAAGGTCATTCTTGAGTGGCCCACTCCACCAAGTATAAGAAAAATTTGGGGCTTCCATGACTTAACAAACTTTTACAAAAGGTTTGTCCCATATTTTTCTATACTTGTAGCACCACTCATTGAGTTGGTGAGAAACCATGTTCCTTCATGGGAAGATGCCCAGGAAATGGGTTTTCAGACCTTACCTTACTTCAACATACCAAACACCACTAATACATATGTTTTTGTTCTTTTTACAGGTGTTGAGGCAAGGAGCCCAAAGTATGAAGAACCTCGGGATTTGAGGTCAAATCCTTTCCAAGGTGGAGGGAATGATGCAATCCTACCCCGCAAGGGCATTGGATAGAAGACTTCAAGTAGATTGGGCCAGAGATCCAAGGGAAGGCCCTAGGGTTCTCATGAGCCTTAGGGTAGATTTTGAGACCATGGGCTAAGTATGAGTCTGCTTATCTTTATAAATATTAGAATAGGTTTTTTCCTTCGTTTAGGCCTTGTATTTTGGCCATTCTAATAGTATAGGGTTTTAGCCTTGTATTTCGAGGCATTTTGAGTAGTCTTTGTAGTAGGGACTTTTTTTGTATTTTCATGTATTTTGTAAATTAAACCGCAAGCAAATTCGAATTAAAGAAATAACAGAATTAAAACATGTTGTTCTCTCTTGATTCACAAGCAAGTCTCTTATCCTAGGTTACGAGGATTTATTCCTAATCAGTTCAACCACTTAATCCAACCCTACATTAAATTACTAAGTGAAAATTAACATAAGGCTGTCATTATGTGATTAAGCAATACATACACCAATTAATCATGAACGAAACTGATCATTAAGCATGAATGTAAATTAAGCACAGAGACAATTAATCAAGCACTAAGCATGCATGGATTAATAGCAACAATTACAGAGCAATTGGTGAAGAGGAAAAACTGATTAGAATTCAATAGTAATAACAAAACCTCAAAGAGAGTTGTGCTTGATCCTCAAGAGAAAACAACGTTGGAGACTTAGCCTTCCATTAATCAGCAGAAAACAAAATTGCAATTGGAAGCAAGAAAATGAAATCGCAGATTGAAGCAGAAAATGAAATTGCAGAAAACGAATTTTATTGCTACGTAAACAATGTACATGAATAGTAAAAACTGGAATTGCAAAACTCTAAAATTATTCTCCTCTCCAAAACTCCCAAAACTAAAACTTTGGTGTTGTTATATAGGTCCTCAGCCCCAAAGTTTACAAATCTATTTTAAGTCCAAGCCCATAAACGAAATAAAATAAAATCTGGACAAGATAAGATAAGATTGGATGAAATAAAATCTGGATAAAATAAAATCTAGATGAAATAAAATTTGGATAAGATAAACATTTGATAAAATAAAATTGTCTACTCTCTTCAAGTTCAAGCTCAATTTTGGATTCAAGTCCAATTGCTTATAATTCTCCTGAAATTAAATTAAAAACACAAAATTAGTCAAATAGGCCCAAATGATAAAACTGCACAATTAATTTGACAATTAAGGCTAATCAGTAATTAAAATGGTGACAAAAAGGGTTAAGAAATAGGAGAAAATAATGACACATCAATGATGGCTAGGCCTTTTATAGAATAAAGATTGGTATAGTACTATAGTAGAAAGTCTAATAAGCTCATTATTTAAGAAATTTTGAGTCTGATATTTGTAAAATTGTTTAAGTTTTATATATTTGAACCTCAATTTGGAGTTTACTTGGGAAGCTATTTGTCTGGCTTGATTTGGAGGATGGAATGATGATTATAGGTTTCCCTATTGGTTTGATTCCCTATTCAGTTTTATCATCGGTGATTTGAAAATCAATGTCGTTTAGCACTTACAACATTGGTTTTCAAATAACCGATGTTAAAATCACACTAAATTCAGTTTTAACATCGGTTATTTGAAAATTGATGTTGTAAGTGCTTAACGACATTAGTTTTCAAATAACCGATGTTAATATAAACTCTTTTTTTTAATTATTTATATATTAAAAAAATCATATATTGAGTTATTAATTATATTTTAATTAAAAAAATGTAATAATTAATAACCAATAACAAATTCAAAAGGTAAGCATTTAAAAATTAAACTAAATTTTTAAAATAAATTATGTAATTTTAATTTTATTATTACATGATTATCATTTAAATATAACACACATTTATATAAATTATTTGATATTAGTTCATTTGAAAAAAAAACTATTTTTAATTATAGAGTTTAACTTTTATAGAATTTTTATAGAATGTTGGTAAAAAAAATTATATCGTAAAAAAATTTAAAATTTATTATTAATATATTTTATTTAATTATTATAAAAATAAAAAAATAGTTTTTTTTCTTCTTAAAAAGGTAAATGGAGAGTATTGTTTAAAAATTCTATGAAATCCTACTATATTTATATTATCGTATTATCTTTAAATTTAAAGTAAATTAAAATATTTGTATATATTAATTTGATTTATTAAAAATATATGTTAGAGTGGTTCAATTTAAATAATTAAATAATTGTAGTTATCTCGTATTTTTCTAGGATTTTATAAAAAAAACATGATATTTTTATTATTTTTAAACAAATTTTTCATAACAAAAATTATAATATTTTCATGAGACACGAAAATTATGTTTTAAAATTTAGAGTTAATTATAATCCACATGTAATTTGTTTTTATTACATTTGTAATATTTTTATTATTTTTAACCTCATTTGTTAATTATGTGAATTTTTTGTTAATAAATTTAATAAAAAATTATCTAGCAAAGAAGAAACAAAGAAAAAAAATATATTTAAATAGTGATAAATTTTTGTCAAAAGTTATTTTAATACTCAGTTAAATATATTTTTTTAGATTTACTTAATAAAACTAAATTTTAATTCACTTCATTGAAATTTAATATAAATAATTTTACAAATATGTACTCTAAAATAGCCATTTTAATGTAGAATAGTAATACGTTAAAAGAAATAAATATATAGTTACTTTCTAGACTGTATTTTAAAAGTTTATTTTAATCTCTCTCTTTCTCTGAATTTTCTTTTCTTTCTCTTCGCGTTTAGGGTTTCGTTTCCTTTACTTCATAATCAAAAGCTCAGCTTCACCGGTATGTTCCTTTTCACCCTTCAACGTAATCTCACAATACATATTATTTTTTTCGTGTAATTGCTTATCTTTATCATTTTTTGAATCTGCAAATCCTCTTAAGGGGTTTTCTAAATAGATTTTGTTTTGTTTAGTGTATTATGGGAATTGCTTCATTCTCTTAAGTGATGACTTTGTCTTTTTTGGTCATTTACTCTTTTAAGTGATGGGAATTGCAAATCCTTTTTTTTTGTTTTCTCCTTCTTTGGTTCTTTCTCTAAAAGTTTGTTTGTCAAGGGGTGATGCAATAGAAGAGTTGCATTTATACTTTTGAAGATGAATATTGCAAAAGGTTATGTTAGATGGCCATTATTGCATAAGCACTAATCAAGATGAATCTTGTCTCAGTACTGGAATCAGTGGAATGCTTTATGGCCATGGAAACTGGTTTTGGTTTTTGATTAAATGTTACAATGTATTGCGTGTAAAGAGGATGTTATTTATTCATGACATGGTTTTGAGGAAACATTGGCTGGATAAATTACTTTCATTGGAGTGGTTGTGAAGTTTTATATTATGAAACAAATCTAATGAAACACTTAATTTCTCTATTTATTAATTTGTTCAAATGCAATTTATGCTAAAACATTTGCATTCTTTTATCTGTAACAGCTTGATTTAGTTTTAAATGATATAATATTATGATTACCAAATACATATGCAGTGTGTGTGTGTGTGTTGAGATGCCAAATGCCTTAGTGTAAAGCTTTTTTGTTTCCTATTTTTTTTAATAACTTTGTTGTTTAGATTAGGGTTATTGTTGCCTAGTATGAAGAAGAATGTTTTTTTCTTTCAGCAATGCTCATCAAAGATGCAAAAATATATGTGTATAGCTTTTGCTTGAATCCTTGGGAAAAAATATATGTGTCATTATTTGTATAGAAATGTAAACCTTTATTGTATTTGTAATCAAGGTAACTAGTAAAAAGGCAGCTCTTATTGAGAATTACAGTCAATTGAGGAATAAACTTGGTGAAACTACAACCATACCAAGAGGTAAGCAATGCTGAATATGATACTTTATATGGATGGGGCAAGCTCTGATGATTTTTATTATCTTATTATGGTGATGTCCTTTTTTATTTGTGGTAGCACATGGTGCCTTGATGAGCTTGTTAAGATCCTAGAATGTGCCAATTACAAGAACGGCAGGGCCAAGAAATTAACAACTTGTTTTCCCAATATTTTACCATGTAGAACCCTCATATAGATATATGGCGACAGAGAAATAGTTACGGGAAACACATGCTTCAACATGAAGAAAATGCAGGCTTGAAGGTCAACTTTGACTAAAGCATGTAACTTGTCGGGAGAGCATTTAAGTCCCACCACAAGGTATGTACCAACAATTCCTTTCATATTTTTACTTTTGGGATTTCATATTTTTACATTTACTTTTACTTTTAGGCTTTGGCTGTTGAGTTTTTAAAACATTTACGTGGTTGCAAAATGATTTCTTATCTTTATTAATTTGTTGAATATACTGTATTTTTAATTCATATTTTAGGATTAATATTTTTAATATATATTTAGTGATACATATATACATACATACACACACACACACACATATATATATATATATATATGAGTTATGCAAAAACAAGACAATAGATAATAACTTATAAAGTGTTGATTACTAACTAAATTAAGATCGTTGATATCCTATAGTTTAGGAGATTTAAATATTAGGATGCAATCATTATTTCAGTACATTTAGACAATCATTATATGTTGTCTGTGAGCTATGGATATCATTTTCAAATTTGTACAGAAGCTTTCAGTGGACACTAATCTAGAATTTATTTGGCAATTCAATCCATGGCAATGGAGTAATCCATTAACATAATTATAAATTGTACCAAACTACTAATATAAGATAGTGTGAAACTCTGAAGGTCATCATATCTCTAATTTATTTATTTATTTAAATAAAACATGTAAGAAGAATAATGGAAGGCAATCATCAGATGGGAATGGTAGATTACTTCACTTATCCCTTTTTCCCCCTTTCTCTCTATATAGCACCAACCATTTTCTTCTGTTATTGTGTGTGTATGTGACTTGTCTTTTGATCTTGTAGGCTATACTTGATTCAACAAGTTCCTTAGCTGAGTTTGCCTGTGAATTGGAAATAACAGAGTAGGTGCTCTCGACATCTTTTCACATGAAAATAAAAAATCTCATATACATATCCCCTTCTCTGTCTGAAATTCTTTCTCATGTATGTCACTTGGTTTAAATAATTTTATTTATTTGTTGTAGGTGTGAACCACTTCCAGATGGTCGTTTTTATATAGAGGTGAAAATTTAATTGATTTATCTATGTACTTATATATACTTCACTGCTCTAGTTATAATACTTTATTATTGAAGATGAAATTTGAAAAAAAAAATTCTCTCTCTCAACTTTCATCTTTGTTGGCAGGATTTCTTTTAGTTGTTCTTTCTCTATTTTCTAAGAACATTTCTTTGGTGTGATTCTCTGTATGACAGGAGATTCACAAAATATAGAAAAATTCTCCCAATCTTTAATATGCTTCTTTTCCAAATCTAGAAACTATAGGGTCTAGGATTTTTTTATTTGAAACAGAGACAAGAAACAAATATTTGACTGAAAAACTTGCTTAGGAAGGTAAAAATATTTTTGTTATGATACTGATTGTCTACACTGTTCTCACATGGTAAAAATATTATCCCAATCATTTTCTGACAATTTTGATAAATCCATAAAGCAATTTTTTGAAACTTATAACTATTTCTTATTTATATCATATGTGTTTGCCAGAAGGACTTGAGAATATTGTGGATAATTGACAACTTGTACAAGTTCACTCTAAGAGTCAATTGTAATGGTGTTTGTTTCTAATTTTATTTTGTCACTGTTGGGCTAGTGTTAGTGGTCCTAGGATACTTTAGAGGCTCTTAAGAATTTTCTATTTTAACCTGGATTCTATTAAAATAGACTTGGTTTTTCTTTAATTTTATTTCATGGAAATATGGCTTTATTCTTTAAATATTTTATGCAGGTATCGTGTTGCAGAGGTTGAATGGATACAAGATATTATGCCACCAGAAGGAACAAGTGAAAGAGAGACTGTAAGTTCACTAAAATTTTGTTATGAATGTGTTTGTAAGCTCACTGTCATGTTGGATAGAATGCTAGTTTATTTGACTATCTGCATGCATATGAGATTTTTTTTGGGGTGTATAATGGTGGTAATGGGGCTTGTACTTAAGATTCCATGCAAACTACTTTAGCTCCCATTGTTTGGCCGACCCTAGTGGTTTGAATAATGAGATCTTTGATTGCCCTTCAAGTTTATATTCTTTTATGCTTTAGTTTTAAATGTTAAGACTTAGCTACAAGTTTGATGACTCTTTAAATTGAATGCATTATATTGTAACAAATTTATCTATCTTTGTAAGTAATAACTTAATTGTTATGTTGTTACACTTACAACAACAAACATATAATGCAGCTGAAGATGCTCATTATAAATTTACATATCAACATCGATTATTTAAAAAACCAATGTTGTTAATGCCAGTTTACATCGATTTTTTTAAAAAACCGATGTTATTAGTGTCAATTAACATCAATTTTTTAAAAAAACCGATGTCAATATGTAAATTTGTAACTTTTTGTTTTCAAAATTCTTATCATATAATATTGGCTATTTAAATAATCGATGTTGTATTTATTAGTTAACATCGGTTTTGGAAAACCGATATTAACGATATTACTTTCAACATCGGTTAATAATCGATGTTGAAAGCCTTAAATAACCGATGTAAAAACCTTATTTTCTAGTAGTGCCATCATGATGATAGTCCAGAGCTTGTAAAGCACCTTGTCCGGGTACTTAAGGTATATGCATATTCAATTTATTTGAGGGAAACATCCAAGAAGAAAAAATAGAAAATGACTGAGATTATAATTTTTTAAACTAATAGTCATGTCTTCAATGATTTTTACTCTTTGAGCAAACATTCCATATATTTACAACTTTTTTCTTTTCTTCAAATAAGTGGTGGATCCAAAAAAATTTAAAATGTGAGAATAATATTTATATATAAACTTGTTGCAAAAATATTCATATTATAGATTGTTGTTTTGTTGCACTATAAGTTAGAGCAATTTATTATCATTCATATATATTATAATAAGAATAGTTTAAAAAATGTAGAAACAACTAAATGAGGATCCGTTCCAGCTTGAAATAACACTATAAATCAATATCAATAGATTCAGGTAGTAAGAAATAGTTTCCCTCAATTATAAAAAAGGTTTTCCTCAATTAATTAAGATCATAAATTCAATTTTTTGAAGTGAAAAATAGATACTGGAAGAACTTTTCTTCCATATAAATAAATGTACCGAACTCGAGTTAGATTAGTTAAGATATAATGCTACTTTCAAGTGTGAAGGATTGAAGACTAAAATAATTCTATCCAACAATTCATATAATGTTAATATGTCCATCAGTAATTTTCTCATGTTCCCGGGTCAATTAAAGGTAAAATAATTAAAGTTTAAACTAGGTTTAGGTTCACCAATAGAAAATATTTTTTATTAATTTATATGCATATCTCATGAATATACTCTTCGTTGGTGAACATTTATAATGCATGTTTTTATAAATTTTCATAGTAAACCAAATCAGTTTTTTAATTTAAGTAAAAATAAAAAAGTTTTTAAATTAATTGTATCTTTGATCATTTAATTAATGCTCATAATTTAAGTTTGCAATTTTGTTTCTCCTTTAATTTTAAATCCCTGTGATTTTGGTCTTCCATTTTTAAATCAAAATATTTAGTCTTTATATTTTTTCATAATAAATATTTTTTTCTATTAGTTGATTGTTTGGTAATAAGAGTTGAACCCATGACCCTTTAATATAAAAAATAATAAATCACTATGACACCTGTTTTATTTAGTTAATTATGTTAACATTATTTTCTATGTATAATTAGTCAATTAGCCAAATAGTCAAGAGTTATTTCTTTTTCCAAATTATAAAAATTTATAAATTAGCAGGAGGGGCCATTGTGATGGCCTGGCGAGATAATAGATAGATAGATACATTATCTCTCGTACTGCAAAGGAACCCAACTTGAACACTTTCTTGAGCAAGCAAATAGTGATTTATAAATTATGAATATTGAATAATTAATTTCTTCATATTTTTTGGACGTACATGGTGGTTGGTGGATATTGGTAATTTGTGTTGGTGGGTCAAATAGTGATTTTTAGAACTATAAAAAAGTAAATTTTGTTATATGTTTGGTATTTTATTTTATGTCAATTGACTATTGTCTCATACTAATGATTAAAAAGGATTAACTTAGTTAATTAAGATGTGTAAATGTCTCCCACTCAGTTCTATTTTTTGTCTTATGCCAGGTCATGGGAATTTCATTCCATCTTAAGCTTAAGCATTTATCTTGTTTACTCTACTGCCTCACACAATGAACAAAACTGGACACTCTTTATACAACATCAATTAATAAATAAATATTAGTTCTATGATCATCTTAGTTTCTTAAGCAATTAGCCAAGCTATCTAGAGGAAGCTCCCTTCAACTTCTTTGTAACAGGAAGCTCCCTCTTTTTATATTCAAGGGTAGCTAGCTATGGGCAAGCTTTACCTTGCTGATGGGAAGCTAGCTAAGAATTATATTCCTCTGTTTGTATAGAGGTTGGGCCTCTGGCTTTGACTGTTTATGTTATACCTCTTGGACTGTGATATTTTTCTCACCTCTCCTAATCAAAATATATTCTGTTTCAAAATATGCAGGAGCTTGAAACGAGCAAATTTGTAGCTCTTCGCAACAACATTGTGGTCATGATGGCAGACTTTTGTGTTCGGTTTTCACTGCTCTTGTTGATTGGTATGCCTCGTCAATATTGCATTTAAGTGACGGGTGATAACCGATATAGAAAGACATTTTTAACCGATATAGAAAGATAATTTTGTAGTAGTGATTGTTTGTTTTCTTGTAATATTTTACTATATTACCCTTGGTTTTGACTACAACAGGCATGGACATTGTATGAGAGTGGCAAGCACTTAGAGTTAGTGGACCAAAGCTTAAACCCTAATAAGTATGATTCAGAAGAAATGAAGAATGTGATAGGCATTTCTTTGTTGTGCACTCCACCATTGTCTGCAATGCGGCCAGTCATGTCTGAAGTAGTAGTCCAACTCCGTAGCAATGACTTACTTGAGCATATGAGACCTTCCATGCCTATCTTTTTTAAGTCAAATTTAAGGGCCCCTTGAGGATATATCATATTTGCTTCAACTGGTTCCTCTACCACTAATGCTAGTATATGCTACTACGTCCAATTCTGTTGTAACTGTTCGATGATTAAATTAAGTACATGATGTAAAATAATTTTTTTGTACAGTTCATTATTAAAGATAGGAATAACTATTTGTAAAAATCTTATTTTTAAGAGAAAATTACACTGGCATTCCTAAATTTTGTTTATTAATTAAGAATATGGAGCGCTTGAATAAGCGGGAAACAAGGAGGAAATTGAGGATAAAAAAGGCAAATTGACAGGTGCTGCCTATAGAAGATTAAATAGCTTTATGCTATTAATCAACATGACTTATATTTCCTAAAAAATAGCATATATAAACGTTTTCTGCATTTTATTTTTTACTATTTTATAATCCTTTTATGGTTAAAAAAGAGAAGATAAATGGATTTTAATTAATTTTCAACTTATATTAATGTAAATATTTTTATAAGTCTACCAATAAGTCATTGATTTAATTAGTTATAGACTTGATACCCATACAGATGTGGGGTCTAAGTGGTTTTAAATGAAAAAATATAATTAAAAAAATGTTACTAAATATGAATAACAAAATTCTTAAATAAATATTAATTAATCATTAACAAAATTAATAAATAAATATTTTATATCAATAAGATGATTAAAATATATTCATCACAACTTCAACATTACCTTTACTTTTTGCTCAATATTCACTCCAATTTCTCCATTTAAGTGTTTTGTCTTCACGCTACAATGGAACCCTCTCACCATATTATTCCCACTTAGCATTAATTGGTGAGTGAAAGACACGTTGAAGTTTTATCTTGATTGAGTAATGACTTTATGTTGGGAGGAGTCAATGCCCCCTCCTTTACGCAAATTCTATTTTTGTCGATACATAACAAAAAGACAACAAATAAAATACTTTACACACTTATTTTATTCCATTTACTATTACTTTAATAAGTTGAAAAATAGTAAACAAAATAATAAATAGATAAGATACATGTATAAACTACTCAATAATTTAACAGATTTGTATTAAACAATTATTATACTATTCAATAATTTTTAAATAAATAACTAGGATTATATTTCCTTACTTTTAAAATAATCAATATTCTGATTAATTAACCTGGTTGATGTAACTTCCTTTCATCCCTTCTTTCCTTTCCTTCTTCGGCGAAGCATGCAGGAGCCTTTGTCATCGTGGTCGTCGAAATTTTGAGCTGACGAAGGGCATATACCGTGGACTCATTAGCTGACGTGACAATCTTTGATAAGGGAGACAAGAACTGCACTAACATATGCAGTTTTAAATTCAATGATGGAGAAATTTATTCTATAGTGAATATCACTTCTTATTTTTTTTAGAATTGATGATTGATCGAAACAGTTGAACTGTAGAAAATTAAAAATATGAAAATTGTATAATATTTTCTCTCAAATACATTCACGATTATTCAGCCTGATTCAAATGCATTAAATATTTAATCATTTATTCCCTTGCCAACAAATTAAGAAAACAGTTAATAAATTTTTTTGACAAAATAGTTATTGTGTAAAAATTGGTAATGTGTGTGTGTGTATATATATATATGAAGTTGAAAAAGAAGAGTACCATTTATTTTTAATAAAAAATTCTACAATATGACGCAAATATCAAAGAAAACCTTTCAATTATATAACAAGGGAAACCTTTCAATTTTTATATAGCTAGATTCAAATATCTACACTGTATGTGCTATGAGTGGTTGGTAGCAGCCTATCCGGGACCACGCCTCATAGGTGCACGATGGTTCAATATCATCATAATTAAATCCTTAGTGGAAATACTGCAACACCAACAACAACAAAAATTCCTTAGTGGAATTGAAAGTTTCAAACCAAGGACTATTTATGTTAGCAATATATATAGGAAGGAAAGATATTACTAACTTTTATACTTAATTGTGATTTTCGTCTCTTTATATAATGACACATAATTTTAATTAGTCACCTTATTTTTAATTTCTTGGGTTTGATTTCCATAATTTTAAAATAAAATAATTTTAATTAACTTATATTGACTTATCATTAAATATTTAATAATAGTATTGATATGACTTATATCGACACATATGGAACTAAAATGTATTAGTCATATCAACACTTCATAATCATATAATATCTCTGCTATGTATCATTATTTCCTTTTCATATATTTATTTGTTTTTATCTTATTATTATTATTATTATTTTAAAAAATATTTTAAAATTTTAAACTTTAATTGATATTTCTTAGAAAAACATATCCTTTTTTAATTAATATTCCACTACTAGCAATACAAGTTTCAAGGATTCATGTATCAAATAAGGATATTTAAACCCAGTGATAATAATATTTCACTTTTGCTAAATATTTCTTAATCAATGAGTATTTAAAATATTGAAAGATGGCTGTAAAAAAAATGGAAAGATGATAATAAATTATATAATTGATAAATTAACAAACGGACTAAAATTGGCCAATTTAAAAAATAATATCAAAAATTTAATTAAAAATGTATGAAACCAATTAAAAATAAAAGGTTAAGGATATATAGAACAAAAAGAAGAGCTATATTATTTACATTTTAATTAATTTCCTTGTGATATTGATGTAAATAATTTTTTCGTCAACCAATTAAAATTTATCATAAAAAATATTTTTAAATTGATTATTATAAAAGAATTATCATATACAATAACTTATAATTGGATAGTTGTGTAAAAATTTCTTAAGCTATTGATATATTTAAATTTAATTCTATTATTTATATTACAAAATATATTTCTATAGCTTCAACTGCATATTCAACATTAATACTGCGCCACCATATCAAAGTTAAGGCCATGAGCTTCATAAGTTGCAGCATTATCCTTTTGGCTTTGTGTGCTCGGTTTGAGAGACTAGTGTTTTGATATATTCTTTGGTTACAAAGTGCATTGGTGTATATCAGGAACTATTTTGGTCTTCTTTGCTAAGTCAATAATTAAGACTTACAAAGTGTATTGACTTACCAAAGTCTTGGACATCATCAACAACTAGAGATTGAGAATCACAAGAAAATGGTGCAACTAAAGCTCATAGCCTTAACCTTGTTGGTGTTGTGGTCATGGTGGAGCTTTGAGGGTACAGTTGGAGACCCTCAACTCTTTCTACTCAAATGGGAGTGCGGCGTAGTCTCGGTACATGACTTGTCCAACTTCAACCAAAATCGTAACGCAATTTTGGCAGACCTGAGAGTGCAGGTGAGAAACCAAAGCAAGTACTTTGCCACGGCTGAATCAACCAGCGGAGCAGACCCTGTTTATGCCATGTTCCAATGCAGGAACTACCTCTCCAAAAATGACTGTGCCGCCTGCTTTGCCGCCACCGCCACCAATATCCGTAACTGCTCCGCCGGAAATACTGGCCGTATAGTTTATGACGGCTGCTTCCTCAGGTACACATCCATCTAACTAATATTTGTGCAATAACAGTTAATTCTTATGCTCATAATTCAAAAATGATTTTTTTGGCACTCTTACTGTGTATCCTTTGAGGAAAGGAAAGAGGGAATTTTGCGTGAAAAATAGAGGGCTTAAATGAGTAAGACTAACTCCGTCATTAGTCCTATAAAATGTAGGATTGAGTTTTAAATATGTAAATAAAAAAAAAAAAAGTCACATGATGTGTTTTATCACCTATAGTGCTCTTATATTCAACTTCAACATGTGGAAACAATTTTTGATAACTTTTATGTTTGATTAAATTTTTTAGAATTAATTAACTTTTTAGTTCCTCATTTTAGATAGGTTATAACTTTTATTCTGAAGTTCAAGGTCATGTTGTTAGTTTCCCTTTGCTTCCAAAAGTTTGAGGCTATGAAGGTTTCGTTTAGAATCTCCTAATTCTTCTACCAAGCTGCAAAACATCTCACGTATTTTTTTTTTAAAAAAGTAATATTAATTTCTAAATCGGTCATGAAAAAAAACCAATTTTTTAGGGTGAAAAAAATATAAAAAAAACTAACTTTTTAGATCGTTTCTTTGTCCGCTAAAAAAGAGAAGACTTTCTATATTGCATCCCTATAAAATAACTGTACAATCGATCTAAAAGGTTATTTTATCTGTTTTGAAAGTCTTTTCTGTAATGTTGTTAGTCCCTCAAAAATATTTTGATCAATTTTGATCCTCATAAATTTTTCTGTTTCATTTTTAGTCTTTATCATTAAATGATATTTCGACATCTTTTAATAAAAAATACAATTTCTTTGAAATTGTCAATTTTTATTATTTTTAATTCCTAAAAATAGTTTTACCATTTTTAGTGCCTCCAAAAAAAAGTTTAGTGGTGTTAGTCTCTAAAAAAGTTAGACGATTTTGGTCAAACTTTATTTTGAGGAATTAAAAACTGAAATTAGCATGGGAAAAATTTTAATTTTTTTAAAGATAGTATTTTTAAAAATATATCACATGACTATCAGAATGACATCAATTATCAATTATGCACCTGACATATCATATTACATACTTACATGAATGTCACATCATTATTAAATAATTAAAGTTAATAGTACAGACTAAAAATAAAAAGAACAAATTTATGGGACATCAAAACTGGTAAAATATTTTTGAAGGACTAAAAGTGAAATCTCATAAAATGAGAGCCTAAAAAATTAGTTAACCCAAACACAAAATCATAAATCATATCATTGCAAAATCAATTTTATAAAATTAATTCCTTTTAAAATTAATTTTGTTAACATTCATTCAAACATGTCCTAAGACTACCTATGTCACTAGCCTAAAAATTGCGGGCCTGGGTTTTAAACATGTTAAAAAAAACCACCGAATGTGAATTTAAAATTCAAATGTCACAAGATTGTTCGAGCTTAATTACTCAAAGACAATGAATTTGTTAACTATACTATGCTGCCTGATTTGAACATGTAGGTTGAATTATCATTTAACACAAATTATGAACAAGCTAGGGGTTTATAGATTATCAAGACTATACAGTAGAACTCTTTAAATTAATATTCGGTAAATTAATAAATTTTCTAAAATAATAAATTTGTCCCATCCCAACTTGGGTCAATGTAAAAAATTGAAAAACTCAATAAAATAATAAGATAATAATTTTTCGTGAGATCCCTTTATAATTTTCGGTCCCAAGAAAATCATAAATTAATAATTCATAGAAACTGAAAAAAATATATTACATTCATGTAATTTATATATGCCAAATTTGCTTAAGAATACATTGAACACATTTGTTCCTCTTGTTTATATTTATTGTATTTCAAAAGTCATTATTGATTTCCAATGCATATGAACACAATAGTTACTAATTTACGTTGAGTCCCAAGGTTCGTTGCAACGCGATTATAAGAGACAGACTAATTTATCCTTTTGTTTGGTATGTACAGTATAATTACTTAAAAACTCTTTAAATTAATAATTATTAATAACTCTCTAAATTAATAAATTTCTCCGATCCTAACATTATTAATTTATAGAGCTTTAACTGTATATATGGATTAGAGTTTTTAGATCTAATTTCAACACAATCAGGGATGAACAAATATGAGATTGGGGGTGGAGGAGCCTTTTTTTTTCTAATCTTTTTTTTATTTTATTTTATGTAATATTATAGTAAATGCTTTTACTTGATAATGTTTGATTTTAGAAATACTAATACTTAAGAGTTATTTATCTTTTTCTTAATTTTGATAAAATATTTTATTCCTTTTTCATAATTATTGAAAAAATAATTATATTTCCCTCTTTTAAAATAAAATATAAAAATATCATTTATTTTACCCTTTGAATAATCTTTTTTTTAAAAAGGATATTCATTTGTAATTTCTTATTACTATTTTAAGGATAATATAATAATGGTATTTACAATCAAATGATTTTCAAGTCTTTTATCTATATTGATTTGAATATTAAAGGTTTTTTTATTAACCCTTGATAAGTTTACGAACACTAATATAAAATATTGACAAGTTTCAAAATGTACAAATTGATGTTTTCTTTTTCTTTCACAATTCTTCATTTCTTTGTATATTCTTTTTATTTTTCTCCTCCTTTTTATGGGTAATTGTTTGTGAGATGCTACTACTTTTTAACTTGATCGCATAGATAATTTTGGTCTTGGGTTAGAGACTACGGGTGTCTCTTAATTTACTCTCGATTAGAGACTAATCCTGTTAATAGTTTGTGATTACCACTTGTCTAAGAGAATTTTACAAAGGATACAAATTGAACATAATTCTCCTACTAAATAGAGTGTTTTCACTCATGTAAATCCAACAAAGTCTTAAATTACTACATCAATCCTTTGGGTTACTTAAGTGCATAGATCTAAACACACTAATGTATGTGTAAACTCTGGGAAAACAATATATAATTTAGGTAAAACAATTTGCTTATCCATTTAGTTTAAATTAAAATCATTTAATATGTTGAAATAATGCTTGTTATGCTGATTTTTTTGTTTAGAAAAATATATTTTGAAAAGAATTACTAAAAAGCTGAATATATATTCAACTATAAATATTTTTTTTTGTCATATTCAAAAGAAATATTTTGATAAATTATTTATGGAAATATTTTTTTGAAATATATGATTATCAGTATTTTGTATGAAAATTGATCCATATATATTTATTAAATAATAAATTTAAATGTAGAATAAAAAACATTTATTAACTAAAATTAAATTTCATACTCGACCCGCCCCATGTGGGAAGCTATGATCGTCCCACGTAGTTCATGAAAAGCAAAGTCTGAATTAATTGACTTAATTTTATGTTTTGATGCATTCAAATGTGTTTGACTGTTCAGGTACGAGAACAATGACATCTTTGACCACAGTTTCATTTCTGGCCTCCACACACTTTGTGGAAATCAGACTGCAGATGAAAGCACAGGTTTTGGTGCAGTTGGACGGCAAGTGATGATGGATCTACAAATAGCAACACCCAAAATTAGTGGCTACTTTGCAGCTACCAAGACACAAGTGGCTGGCGGTGTAATCTATGCCTTTGCTCAATGTGCTGAAATTCTCACACAAGAAACTTGTTCAGACTGTTTGTCAATTGCACAGAGCGGCATACAAGATTGTCTTCCAAATACAGACGGTAGGGGAGTCAATCCCCCTGTGTGCTTTATGAGATACTCGGAGACACCTTTCTTTGCTGATAACCAAACTACTGATATCAGCCCCTACCTAAAACAAGGTACAAATGCCATAACATCATCACTTCATTTAATAAATTAGGGTGTCAAAAATGACAATCTTATCTTTTACGGTAATTTTAAAAATATTTTTTGTTTTATTTTAGGAATTTTCTATATATTTTTTGCTTCTGATTTTGGAAAATTTGGGAAGATATGATCCTTATTTAATTAGGAAAATTTGAATGATATTGTCCTTATTTAAGGAGGGAAATTAGGAAATGAAATAATGTATTGAGGTAGAATCATGTTGATTAATCAAGAGGTTCATGCATGAGGAAATCTCAGATTTCATTCCAATGTATTTTGAATACATAGAATTATTCCAAATAAGGATCATAACTTCTTAATTTCAATAATTAAATAAGAATTATATGATCGTAATTTTCCTAATTAAACAGGGATCAGATTTTCTTAATTCCTAAAATCAGAAACAAAAAAAAATATAGAAAGTTCATAAAAAAAAGCAACAAATATTTCTAGAATTACAGTAAAAGATAAAATTATCGTTTTGATTCCTAATCAATGGCAGTAAAAAATCTCATGATCTATATCACTAACACTACCCAAAATATATTCAAAATTGCTAAAATTTATGAATTCCACTTCTTTAAGGAGTCTTGAGTATAATTCAGTTTCCTTGTCCAGACAATTTAAGAGAAAATAATGCATGCACTAAAAGTATAAAGGATTTTTATACAATCATCAGTTTAAATTAACAGGTACCGTATTATTAAATTTTACAATAATTATCTTAAGAATTATACCTAATATGACTTATGATTGAATTAGATGCATTATAAAAAATTATATTATCAGTGTATAAAAAATAAACTCTAAATTTTATCTAATAATAACGAATGCGTTAAAAACATATATTACTATCACTCTTGTTACAGTGTAATATCAACATCTTGAAAGGGCATCATTTGGAATATTTGAGGTCAACTTCTTTGCTGACTTGTATGTAGGAGGAGGAGTTTCAATCAAGAATTGGGTTGTTATTGTTAGTGGTGGTGTTGCAGGTGCACTCCTTGTTGTGATCCTTATTTCATTATTTTGGTGGCATAGAAGATCCCAAAGTCCGACGAGAGTTCCTAGAAGTAAGACTATTTGAAAAGTCCTCATGTGATGCTGTATCCATCTATTACACAATTAGCAAGTCTTTTTAGCTTTGATTTTAAGGGAAAGAAACATTGTTACGAATCCATGACTTTATTTATTTATAAAGAAAAAGACAAACTCGTATTTTACTTAGCAGGTATCATAATGGGAGCAACTGAGTTGAAAGGTCCAACCAAGTACAAGTATAGTGACTTGAAAGCTGCAACACAAAATTTCAGTGAGAAAAACAAACTAGGAGAAGGAGGTTTTGGCGCTGTATACAAGGTAAATTAAACTTGAATTGTTCCTTACATTTCAATTGCAAATCTAAGAGTTTTTCTTTTCTTTTTTAATGTCAACTTGTCAACTGAGATAACTATAAAATATGCTAAGATCAAAGGCAATGTTAATTATAAGCTATAAATATAGTGATCCTTTTTAATTTTGATGCTATTGATCGAATAGGGGACTATGAAAAATGGGAAAGTTGTTGCAGTCAAGAAATTAATTTCAGGAAATTCCAGCAACATAGATGATGAATTTGAAAGTGAAGTAACGCTTATAAGTAATGTTCATCATAGAAATCTTGTTCGTCTTCTTGGTTGTTGCAGTAAAGGCCAAGAAAGAATCCTTGTTTACGAATACATGGCAAATGCCAGCCTAGACAAATTATTATTTGGTAACTAATTAACATGTTATTTGTGTAAGTTTTACTTTCTTAATCCTCTTTTCTCCTTTAATATTTTGAGCATATAAATTTGGGAAATAGGACAACGAAAAGGCTCCCTCAACTGGAAACAACGCCGTGATATAATTTTGGGCACAGCAAGGGGATTGACTTATCTACATGAAGAATTTCATGTTTCTATCACACATAGAGATATTAAGAGTGCCAATATCCTATTGGATGAACAACTTCAGCCCAGAATTTCTGATTTTGGGTTGGTGAAGCTCCTTCCAGGAGACAAATCTCATATTACCACAAGATTTGCTGGGACATTGTAAGTAAAAAAAACTGCAAATGATCCTCAGCCTGAAAATTTAAAATAGCAATATATACTGCCCTCACATGCAAAATAGTCTCATTTCTCATAATTTCTTTATAATATATGTGGTATAAATGTTATGCACTTGTCAGAGGATACATAGCACCTGAGTATGCACTCCATGGTCAATTATCAGAAAAGGCTGATACATACAGCTATGGAATTGTAGTCTTAGAAATCATAAGTGGTCAAAAGAGTACCAATGTGAAGGTTCTTGATGATGATGGTGAGGATGAATACCTTCTTCGACGAGTAAGGAATTATCCATAAATATGTACCAAGAATTGTTTGTTTTTCTTGTAGCATTTTACTGTATAACACTTGGTTTTGACTAAAACAGGCATGGAAGTTGTATGAAAGAGGCATGCACTTGGAGTTAGTGGACAAAAGCTTAGACCCTTATAGCTATGATGCAGAAGAAATGAAGAAAGTGATAGGCATTGCTTTGCTGTGCACTCAAGCATTGGCTGCAATGAGGCCAAACATGTCTGAAGTAGTAGTCCTACTTAGTAGCAATGACTTACTTGAGCATATGAGACCTTCCATGCCTATCATTATTGAGTCGAATTTAAGGCCCCAAAGAGATATCTCTTCTTCAACTGCTTCCTCTACGACTAATGCAACTATCTCCAATTCAATAGTACCCGCTCGATGATTAAATATATGATGTAAAATTATTTTTTTTTGTCCAGTTCATTATTAAGGATGATTATTGTTAAATCTTACTTATTTTTAATAGCAAATTATATTGCTGACTTTTTCTCATTTTGGACCATTAGACTAATCTAACAGTCCACACTACTACAAAAAAGATAAATGACGACGGTTGTAAATGACATACATGCAACACAAATTATATTGCTGACTTTCTCTCATTTTGGACCATTAGACTATTCTAATCGTCCACACTACCGTCTTTGAAAAACATGTCCTTCTAAGACGATTCTTAGCTAAGAAGCGTCTTAAAGGAGTACCTTTCTAAGACAATTCTTAGAAAGATCGTCTTAAAAGGATACCATTCTAAGACAGTTCTTAACTAAGAACCGTCTTAATAAAATCGTCTTAGAATGATACATTTCTAAGATGATTTTTAACTAAGACAGTTCTTAGTTAAGAACTGTCTTAGAATGTATTTTTTTTAAAATTAAAAATAATAAAAATATTATTATGAAAAAATTGTATAGATAAGATGCTGAATTTTTTCTCTTGAAACATTGTAAATAAAGAGATCAATATATAATAGGATGTTGGAAAAAACATACGGCATGAGATTAAAATAGAGTTACTTTTCGTGCAATACAATTAAATAGAAAAATGCAATTTAAACACCCCAACTTAACCATTTTTCAAGAATAATATTTGATAAGTTCATATCGTCAAAATATATTGATAACATTATTATAACTTAAAGAACTACATAAAATAGTAAACTATTTAACAATAATAATGTTAAAACAGAAAACTATAACTCAGTGTTGGATATGATGCTCTCAGCTACCTACTAGAAAAACAACAAATAATCCAAGTATCCAACCCAAGCATAACAATTAACAAGATCGATCCTTGTAAAATATCAAGCAGGTGTAATAAAAGTTAGTTTGAAACATCTTGATATATGGTTACTGCATAGTCCACACTAGTCTCTAGCAAATCTGATATGACCATCCTATTAAACAAGTTTACCCTTGGTGGCAATCAATCAATCAAAAATTGCCCTGAAAAAGCTAGCAATGATCCTAGGAATGAAAATGAAAATGAGTTTGTAGTTTTTTAATATAGGGAATTCAATTTTAACATGGTTCTTTAGTAAATGATTTGTTCCCTTTCATATAATAGATGTTTATTCTGATTCCTTTAATGTAATATTTATGTTGCGGCTCTTGCATATACCATCAAAGTATATTAATATTACTCAAAACAAACATAATACCTAAGATAAGAATAGAATCTGATTTTGGTAAGCAACTCACTTTAGAAGATATATAAAGTAATCTAGTCATGAAAAAAAAAGAGTTGATGTTATATGTGTAACAAGTTATTTTTCTTTACTTCGTGCTTCTCTTTTAGTATTAGGAAAATTTAGAAAAAAAGAAATAATGACTCCAAATTTAGTGTCTACATTTACTAAATTGTCTTTAATAATTATATTGGTAAAATAAAATATAATAATAAATTATTTTATTTGCTTGTATTCTCCATACAGTTATAAACTAGATAAGAAAAGGGAAGGTATAAGTTACTTTCCTTATTCTCTCTTATAATAAAGTTATAGTATTAAATAATTTTTTTCTTTCTTTTTCTCTCCCTTTTTCCTTCTCTATAATTTCTTAAAATGGATAGCTAGAATACATGAAGAACGGCAGAAAATAGAAAACTATTTAACAATAATAATGTAATACCATGTTAGGACATGCTAGCTAAAATATATGAAGATATCTCATCATATTTTAGATTGTCTTACTTGGATTATCATTTGAACTTAGTTCCTCTATTTCTACTTATCTCTTAGCATTGATTACATATTTCCTCTTCTCATGATTTGTTTCCCTAGTTAATTAGGACTAGCATAAATATGAATAACGATTTAGTGAGGTCCATAATAAACAATAAATTAAATCTCTCATTATTAAATAAACATTATTGCAAGCCATCCCTAAAATCAACATAATGAAATAATGCTAGAGGGGCAACAAATTGTATTTAATATTCTTTCCTCTCACTAAACCTCTTGATATATGGTTACTGCATAGTCCACACTAGTCTCTAGCAAATCTGCTATGACCATCCTATTAAACAAGTTTACCCTTGGTGGAAATCCATCAATTGAAAATTGCCCTAAAAAGGCTAGCAATGATCCTAGGAATGAAAAAGAAAATGAGAGGAGGTATGGTAAGAGCAACAATAGAAGGGAAGACTTCCACTTAAAATAAATGATCCTAGGAATGCACTAAATACCATGTTTGGATAGGAAAGGAAAAAATGAACCAAACCACTTCCTTTTGCTTACACTACATTTCACATAGGCCATAGCTAAAGCATTATGATCCTAGGAATGAAAAAGAAAATGAGAAGAGGTATCGTAAGAACAACAATAGAAGGGAAGACTTCCACTTAAAATGAATGATCCTAGGAATGCACTAAATACCATGTTTGGATAGGAAAGGAAAAAATGAACCAAACCACTTCCTTTTGCTTACACTACATTTCACATAGGCCATAGCTAAAGCATAGCAATATAACATAATCATGGGCTAGAACTTTTACCTTAAGCACACTTTAATTTACTAAAAAGGCATTGATAAAATAATAGAAAGAAAGTCATAGTAGGGTAATGGGTGGGAACTTGGAACTTACTACTTCCAAACTAGCGGGAGCTTCTTTAGTCTTGTAGTAGCGAGCGAGTCGGTAGATTCTGCTGTTAATAAGAATCAACTTGAACTTGGAGTCCTTGTCCTTCTTGTTCCTCTCAAGATGCTTCCTAATTGAAACTGCCTTCTTAATCAAATGGTACAAATCCTCTGGAATTTCAGGAATAGGCCTTAAAATATAAAGCATGGTATAAAGAAACTAGATTGCAATAAATTAGAAGCACAAATACTTTGATTAATGATGAGAAAAAAGAAACTAAATACATGAGTTCTAATAGATGTGAATACAGTATAAAAACCTTCTCTTGCAGTACTCAGATCAAAACTCCAAACTTTTTCATCAATCACAATGATTATGGATTTAATACTTGATTCTCCATCACCAAGTAAATTCATAATTTCATCCCTACACTTAGAATAATAATGTTTCAAATCTGCTATGCTATTCTCATTAACTTTGTCCATAGAAATCTACAAGTGAGTCATCTTGATATTAGCAAAGAAATGGGAGTGTTCTAGAATCGAGCTTACTTGGCACTATATTATTAATGTGAGATGGGATTCCAAGGGAACTAATGGCCATATATGACAATGATACACTGTTAACTCATCGAATCGACTTAGCTTATCATAAACTTTATCGTTACCTAAAAATTGAATAGATACTCGTTGGTTGCTTGCTGAAAAGACATACATATCATATGCACAAACAAAACATGAAAAATAATTGTACAAAAGAGAGAAAAATAATTATACTTCATGATGTATACATTGGTTTGGTTGCATGATAAAGCTAAACCTGGGTGGCTGAAAAAATTACAGAAGTAAACTTTTTCTCTAGAAAAGTAAGATTTTCGCTCTCAATCATTGAACAAGGAAAGTAACATTATTGATTTGTTGTTAGTTTTTGTATTTGTTAAATGTTAAATTTGATTACTTGGTATGCAGGGAGAATTTACAACTGTTATGACAGTGTTATTACTATGCAACATGGAAAGTTGATGGAAGAAGATATATGATGCCTTAAAAATTCATACACTTTTGGGTTTGAATCAACAAATTTCTAGCATGGTTTTTAAACTCGCGCTTTAAATCGTGGAATCGTACAATTTTATGATTCCACTAAGGGTCGGCGAGTTGAATCGGAAGTAGAATCAAAATCGGAGTAGAATCGTCCGATTTAGCACAGACTCAAGCGAGTTTAGGTAGACTCGTGAGTCTGTTATGACTCCATGGGTTTATGAAAATTACAAAACAGCGTTGTTTTGAAGCTGAGCTACTCACTTACTCGTGACTCTGTGTTGTGCTGAAGTTGAGCTACTCACCTCACCTTGTTTGAGTTCTGCTTTGAAAGCCCTCACTCGCATCGTCATCGCTGGCCCTCACTCGTGGTCCTCGTCGTCGCTGGTCCTTCGTCCTTCATCGTTGTCACTAGTCCTCACTCGCGCTCCAAGCTTTGCTTCACGTCATGAAACTAAGGTAATTTCTCCTCTCCTTTCATGTCCTAACTCGCGTCGTGGTGTTCCTTTCCCCTGCAACTGCAAGGTTTCTCATAAGACTTGATGAATTCCATAGAAAATAAGCATATTAAACACCATAATTAAACTAATAGCAATTTGGGTCTCCAAAATCCTAGTCACACTGAATCATAGATTTGTTGTTGGTATTGAAATGCTTCATTTTCTAATGATTTATCAATATGTCATGTAAGGAGATTTATATATGAGAATGTGAAGGATTGAGATGTGATAATGATATGTGCATGTAATTGTTCTGGCTTGTATTTTCTTTCTCTCTCTTTCTTCCTCTTTATAATAAAAAACTCTTCTTTTGGAACTTGAAATTATTTCCTTTTGCCATCCTCATAAATTCCAACATCAGCTAAGATGCATTGTTATGGCAGTCATCCCACCATAATCAGCTTGTTTGCACTGGTGTTGTTATAGTTCCAATACTAGTACACACGCTACACATAGTGAAGCATACATGTTTCACTTTTGTTTTTTAATAAAATGAATACAAGCTGGAACACACCACAATGCAGGGCAGTTCAACTCTTTTACTTTAGCAATTTTGAAGTATGCAGAACATCTCTAGTTTCAGCTCACTTGTATTTTTATTTTACTTTGGCAATTTTGAATGACCTTTAGGCAGTTCAGCTCTTTTACTACAAATAAGCCAAAATCTCAACAAGCTACTAGTCAGAATATCTGCTTGTTCACATCCCTAAAAAGAACTTGTCTGTCTAGAATCTTGACTAATAGTTTATTCACTATTTTTCAAAAGGAAACAGAAGTTGGAAATCAAAGGCAAGCTATACTACAGAGAATTTCATAACATCTTGACAGATATAAAAGCAGGGGCCAAATATAAATATTTGCAAGTATGATGAAAGAACAAGCAACAAAATACGACTAGAAATTAGCTTTCTTTGAGATGGTTAAGGTAGCATGTGGCTGAAACTATAAATATAGGCTGGGGTGGAGATACAACTGCGGGTGGCTCTTCTTTGGTTGCCAGAAGTAAATACAAAAATACCCCAGGGAATAGGACTGATATTGGGTCGAAACATGGGATTGATGTTAATGGCAATGGTAAGAAAGTCAAATGCAAGTATTGTTCAAAGATTGTGAGTGGTGGAGTTTTTAGATTCAAGCGCCATCTTGCTAGGACTAGAGAAGATTCCGAGCCTTGTGCTACGGTGCCGGATGAGATCAAATTGCTAATGATGAAAATTATTGCTGAATCTAAAGCAACAAAAGAAAAGAAAAGGAGATTGAATAGTATTGATGAAGATGAAGAAAGTGTTGAGGGGGTGGAGGCAACCAACTTACAGGGATAAAAGGGTTTTGGTTCAAAAGGAAAAGAAGGTAGTGCAAGTAGTAGAAGTGGCAATGTTCAAGCAACTTTGAATCAATTGATGAAAAAAAAGAGAAACCTTTAGTTGATGCTCAAGTTGCTGAATTTTTTTACACGTGCCATTCCATTCAATGCTATAAAAAATCCTACATTTTTAAAGATGTGTGAGATGATCGGGAAATATGGACCTGGCTATAGACCTCCATCTTATCATGATGTTAGAGAGAAGCTGTTGAAACAAGTAGTGCAGAAAACATGATAGTTTGCAAGAGTTTAGGGATGAGTGGAAGAGAACTGGTTGTTCAATAATGTCTGATGGGTGGACAGATAAAAAAAGGCGTTCAATCTGTAACTTTTTGGTGAACAGTCCAAAAGGAACAATATTTCTGTATTCCTTAAACACTTTTGACATCTCAAAAACAATTGACAAAGTTTTTAAGATGTTAGATGATGTTGTCAAATTTTTTGGAGAAGAGAATGTAATTCAAGTGATTACATAATGCTGTGAATTTTAAAGCAGTAGGAGAATTGTTGATGCATACTCGGCTGCATTTGTATTGGACTCCATGTGCTGCCCATTGCATTGATCTGATACTTGAGGACTTGGAGAAACATTTGAAGGTTCATGAAGTTACTATAAAGAAGGGAAGAAAGATAACAAGTTATATATATGGTAGAACAATGCTTATTAGCATGCTCAAGAAGTACACAAATGGTAAGGACTTGGTTAGATCAGGTATGACTAGATTTGCAACTGCTTACTTGACTTTAGCTTGTCTCCATGAAATGAAAGCATCTTTGATGAGGTTGTTCAGTTATGAGGAGTGGAAAAAAGTAAGTTTGGAACTTCACAAGAGGGGAGAAAAGTAGAAGATTCTGTTTTGGATAGTAGATTTTGGAAGAATGTATCCATATGCCTCAAAGTTGCTGCCCCTCTTATGGTAGTCCTTCGATTGATGGATTCTGATCAACAACCCACCATGGGTTTCATATATATTGAGATGGATCGTGCAAAGGAAAGGATTAAAAGTAACTTCAATAATGTGAAGAAAAATTAAGTTTTTTAAATTAAAAATATAGTTTACTTTATTTATCTATGTGACTATGCCTAATTCTAAATATATTTTATTTTATTTATCTGTATAGTTATGAACATGTTTGGGAAATTATTGATAAGAGGTAGGAGAATCAACTTTATAGGCCTTTACATGAAACTGCATATTATCTTAATCCTCAATTGCATTTTGAAGATGATTTTAAAAAAGATGATGGAGAAGTGAAAGAAGGATTGTTTATTTGTATGATGAGATTGGTAAAGGATGTTGGGGTAAGGAACAAAATTAATGGGCAGCTTCTTGAATTTCATTTTGCCAAATGTCTTTTTTCTATGGAGAATGCAATAAACTCTAGGAAGATTATGCCACCTGCAGAATGGTGGGAAATGTTCAGGGATGGATGTCTAGAATTAAAGTGGTTTCCTATTCGTGTTTTGAGCTTAACTTGTAGTTCTTCTGGATGTGAGCGTAATTGGAGCTCATTTGAAATGGTAATTGAACTTCATGACTTTATTTGTGTTTCTTAATATTTGTTTTTGTTTAGTTCACACTCTAGACTTTAGTTAAGTTATAAACTTTGACTTTTTATTATTTATAGGTTCATACAAAAAGGAGAAACCATTTGCATCAAAAGAAAATGAATGACTTAGTTTATGTCATGTACAACTTGAAGCTCAAAAGTAGACAAACAAGAAAAACAATTGCTCTTCCATTTGAAGATATGGAATCTGATGATGAGTGGATGACAGAAGAGGGAGATGATATTTTTGATGAAGACAATCTCCAAGTTGAGCAAGAACAACCTTTAGGGGAAAGTGGTAGCGAAAGTAATATTGACTTGGTTGGAGGAAGTTTAACTGATCAAACTTTGGATGCATTTGATATTGACAATTTTGTATTGAATGACAATGTGGAAGATCACTTCTCAACTGAGGAAGAGCTTGAAGATGATGGAGATAAAGATGATGGCGGTGGTGGTGATATTGGAGATGATTTTATCAGAGGATTGATGTACATTTGAATTATTTTTTTAAGTGTTTTTATTTTAAGAACTTATGTTTTGTATCGTATGAATTTATGTTAGATTGAGTGTGGATTGTGGACTGTGTTAGTTTATTGAATTATTGTTAAAGTTTATTATTTTCATTTATTTTAGGGTTGAAATATTTACTTTGATTTTATATAAAATAATATTAATATATTTTTTTATTTGAGTAAACTCTTACAAGTTTACGATTCGATTCTATGAGTCGAGTTTACAGAGCCTCCACGATTCTAGGTAGAATCGTGAGTCTGATAACCTTGATTTCTAGAACTATACTCAGTTTCTGCTGAGCATTCATTCACCAAAGATTATACAATTCATGCTATTGAAGAAATACTATGAATACCAAGAAGAGTATAAAAAAAGCCAACCTGGCCTACTTTTACAACGTTCTATCCAGATTTTTTCCCAAACAAGGATAAGTTCACACATGAGATTTGAACAAACATAAAAGTGATTAGTTTGAAATTGAGGTTTCAAGTGGGAACTCTTAATAAACTATCCATTTTATATGACTCTACACAATTTATTTTTTAAAGGCTAAAATCAACAAGTTTCTCTTCTAACCTCTTTTGTCTATTTCTGACCAGTTGAAGTTACATGCAAAGGTTGATAATTTTCTACCTATATACATGTTTATACATGCACAAAAATCAACCCATATACATATCTTACCCATTTTTTTAAAAAAAAATAGACAAAATTTAAATTCTATTCTTTCTTACATGTATTATTAGTGTTTCATCTCATGAAAATTGTCTCTATTTCAATAAGGTATATCATGAATTATAGTTAATTGAGATAAAATAATATTACTTTTTATAAAAAAAGATTAATTAGTTTGAGATTGAAACTGACTTACGGGCTGATAATATGCGACACCAAACCATTCACTGTCTTCACTAGATTCTAACAATGCGTCAAGCAACAAGGTGTTTTTTGGTCATAGCTTAGTACTTTAATTATCTTCAAGCCCTCAGTTCATTGTGGTTGGCATGCCCTCGCCAAGAATAAGCTCAGTACTCCCAAACTAGCTATACATCTAGCAATATATGCCCTTAACTTATAGCTTCTTAATTTCTCTTAAATTTATAAATTAAATGTTATATCTCTCTTCGTCACTCCTCTCCCCCCTGCATATCATTGGATGTATAGATAGAGTGATAGATGTTAGTCGATCAATACGACTAACTTTTGTGTATAAAATCTGTGTAAATTATATCAAACTCCTCCAATTTATGGTTATTTTGTAGTTTTGTAATTAATTTTTGTTAAAGATAGGTAATAAATACTTAGTACTCTCATTTTGTGTATTTAATAACCATTTCCTCTCAATTTCAAGTTAATTAGGCAAGTTTGTGAAGTGCTGATTTTCATCCACTCGCTAAGCCAATCTGCTGGCTTGGCGAGCCATTCGCGGAGCGCACTACTCCCTTGGCTGAACGCGAGGAAGAATCTGGAAGAAGGATGAGTTGTGCATGTTCGCTGAGCGAGGGCTTATCCCACTAAGCGCACCGCTTGAGTCCATCCGCTGAGCGAGAAGACGCGCACTAAGTTGAAATTCACTAATGCGCACTAAGCGGTCCATAGTTGCGCTAAGCGCGCAAGCACCAACAAGGCCACCTATTTAAGCTTGAAATAAGAAATGGAGAGGGAGTTTGGGCAATTCTATAAGCTTTTTCATGTTTAGAGATTTCTAGAGAGAGAAAGATCCAAGTTCCAGAGAGTTTTGAGAGCTTTTGCTGTGCGAAGAATGATAGAGAATTGAGCAAGAAGAGGAAGCCATCCTGAGAGCATGAGATGAGTCTGTGAGTGATTGTGAGGTTCTAAAGGTGGAGGAGACATCCCCACTACTTGTATTTCTTCAATCCTTCATTTTATCTTCTCTTTGTTGTAAAGGAAGCTTCCCAGTTATGGAGAGCTAAATCCTCTGTTGGTTCTTCCTTGTAGGTACTTGATGTAAATACCTATTTATCTATTTAATGATGTTTTATGTGTTCTTTGTGCTATCAGTACGCCATTTCAGTGTGCTTTTGCGTTGATCACATAGACGCATGCTTTGTTAGGATCATTCAACAGTGGAAATTGGTTTGATTCTTAGAACTTGATAGGATAGGGCTAGTTTACCGTATTATCACGAGGGATCGGGGTACGGTAACCTAGTTGTTGTATATTTGTCTTAATGTGGTTCTGGTTGAGTTTAGTCCAACAAGAGAAATTTGAGGATGATGCTTGATCAGGATTAGGCTAGACTATCATGAGGAATCGGGGTTTAGCATTTCAATAGACACCATAGAACACATGAGCATTGTTAAGTAGAGAATATCCTTACAATATCAAGCACCTAATAGGAAGACCAACTTGTTATCTACTTGTCTTTACACATCATTACTCACGTGATTTTCCTTTTAATAGTTAGTTTACATACCTGTTCATAGTCCACACATATCTTTTCAGACTAGACACCTATTCACTGAATATAACTTTACCAAGTAATACAAGTTCCCCGAGAGTTCGATACTCGGTTCTTACCGTTTTATACTACTTACGCGATCCGTTGCCAGGGAACTTCTTTCTGTTTGGAAAGTTAGTTTAGTCCTAGGTGTCTATTCTTTATTCTTTGATAAACTGTGAATATTTACTTTCAATTCATATTTGTTTTTCTCTTGAACTGGATAACCGTTGTTTCTATTAGTGTTTTATATGCATAGATCTCCCACGGGCAATTTAGTTCCTCTAGACTTGGAGATTGAAGCTATGTTAAGAAGGAATAGAGCAGAGAGGAGAAGAAAATTACCGCAAGACAGGACAGTAGCGTCCATTCTTGAGGAAGAAACTCATTTTTCTCATTCTACATCATGACTCACCATTATCAAGGGAATCCACGACCTATTTACCAGAAGTTGTTTCCATGGCAGATGAACACCAACAAAGAGTTACCCTTGAGGACTATTCAAATAGTTAAGTGTCGTAATTCTTTACCAGCATTGCACATCTTGAAATGCAAGCTCACAATATAAAGTACCCTTATTCTTTGATTCATTTAATACAGGGGAACTTATTCCAAGGATTACCAAATGAGGACCCCTATGCACATTTGGCAACATTCATTGAAATCTGTAACACTGTAAAGATTGCAGGTGTGCCAGATGAAGCCATTAGACTCAGTCTATTTTCATTTTCCTTGGTAGGAGAAGCCAAGAGGTGGCTCCACTCATTTAAGGGTAACAGTCTGAAAACCTGGGAAGAAGTTGTTGAAAAGTTTCTGATGAAATATTTCCCAGAGTCAAAGACTGCGAAAGGGAAAGCTGCAATCTCTTCATTTCATCAGTTCCCTGACGAGTCCTTGAGTGAAGCGTTGGAGAGGTTTAGAGGTTTATTGAGAAATACTCCCTCCCATGGGTTCTTTGAGCCAATTCAATTGAATATGTTTATAGATGGGCTGAGACCACAAACCAAACAACTGCTAGATGGTTCAGCAAGGGGAAAAATAAAGTTGAAGACCCCTGAAGAGGCAACTGAGCTAATTGAGAATATGTCAGCCAGCGATCATGCCATTCTGCGTGACAAAGTTCATCAACCCACAAAGAAAAACTTGTTAGAACTATCATCACATGATGCGCTATTGGCACAAAATAAGTTGCTTTCTAGGAAACTTGAGATTTTAACAGAAACACTCGGTAAGTTGCCAACTAAATTGTCTATTGGTCCACTTACACATTCTTCTATTTTGCAGGCTATAGGTTGTACCATCTGTGGTGAGGCTCATGAAACAGGCCAATGTATTCCCATTGAAGAAAACACTCATGAAGTTCATTATATGGGAAATCAACAGAGACAAGGATATACTCAAGGAGGATTCTCAGGCTTCCAGTAGGGTCCTTATAACCAACAACAACAGTGGTGATCACACCCTAGCAATCAATTCAACCAGGACCAGGGTGGACCTTCTAACAGGCCAATTCAACAAGGGCCTAACATCTTTTAGAGGACTACTAAGCTGGAGGAGACTTTGACTTAGTTTATGCAGGTAACAATGTCAAATCATAAAAGCACCGAGTCAGCATTGAAAAACCTTGAGGTCCAGGTGGGACAATTGGCCAAGCAGATAGTTGACAAGTCATCCAACAGTTTTATGGTGAATACATAGAAGAATCCCAAGGAGGAATGCAAAGATGTGATGACAAGGAGTAAGAGGTTTGTGGAGGCGAAGGATGAGGATATTGTTATATCCAAGAAGAAAGTTGCTGAAAAGAAAGGTACTGAAAAAAAGAAAGATGATGCGAGAGGTGAAAGCAATCAGGAAAAAGAAAAACAAATAATGGTCAAGAAAATAGAATTAAATGACCAAGAAAAAGAAAATGAAGTAGAAAAAGAAAAAGAAAATGAAAAAATTGAAAAAGATGAACAAAATAAGAATGAAGAGAGGAGTAGAAGTGAACAAGCTAGAGAGAAGAAAAGAGAAAAATTGTGAACGTAGATGCAGAAGTACCATATCCTATGGTACCTTCCAAGAAGGAGAAGGACCTCCATTTGGCAAGATTCTTAAATATTTTCAGGAAACTGGAAATAACCAGGCCCTTTGGAGAAGCTTTACAGCAAATTCCACTCTACTCCAAGTTTTTAAAGGATATGTTAACAAGGAAACACAAGTATATTCACCAGGAAAACATTGTTGTGGAAGGAAATTGTAGTGCTGTGATTCAAAAAATCCTTCCACCCAAGCATAAAGACCTTGGGAGTGTAACCATTCCTTGTTCAATTGGAGAAGCCACTGTGGGAAAGACTCTTATTGATCTGGGAGCCAGTATTAACTTAATGCCACTCTCCATGTGCAAAAGGTTGAGAGAGTTGGAGATCATGCCCCCTAGGATGACTTTACAACTTGCTGACCGCTCCATTACCAGACCATATAGAGTAATTGAAGATGTGTTGGTCAGAGTAAAACATTTTATCTTCCCGACAGACTTTATGGTAATGGATATCTGTGAAGATAATGGCATTCCTATAATATTGGGAAGGCCATTCATGTTAACTGCGAGCTACATAGTTGATATGGGGAGAAAGAAGCTGGAGTTGGGCTTTGAAGATCAGAAAATTGATTTTGATTTATTTGTTGAAGACAAGCCTGCTCCAAAACAAAATGTTTGCTTACAGGTAATGGAAGTGGGTAAGAAGGTTATGGAAGTAAGAACCAAAACGTAATTTCGCCCATTGAGGTAAAAGCGTCAAGCTAATGACGTTAAAGAAGCGCTTCCTGGGAGGCAACCCAGTTCTAATCTTTGTTATTCTGTTCTTGTTTATGCATTGTATAATGTGGAACTTGCTTCATAATCGTTACATTGGGGTATATCAGCTTGTTTTTGAATGATAAGATATAAGGGTTTCAATTTCTTGAGGAAGGGACTGAAAAATGACTTTAAAATTTTTTTTCTTCTAAAAATCAGTCCTCTCGCTAAGTGCAAGCCTCACGCTAAGCACATCTTTGGTCATACGCTAAGTCAAGAGTCACAAGCGCTTAGCGCTCAACACTTGCTGATGTAAGCTCCATTGGAGCTTATAGGCCTAGGAAGATGAATGGCAGTGGAATGGAGAAGGAAGAGAGAGAGGAGACGTCACTTCAAAGAGAAGATAAGTCTAGAAGAAGTTCACCACCATAGGAGGCCATGGATAAGAGCTTGGAGAAAGAAGGAGATGAATGAAGGGAGAGGAAGAGAAGAGCATTAAATTTTGTACTCTAAAACAGCTCTGAAATCTGAAGTTTAATTTTCAAATGATCAAAGTTAAGAAAATGCACACACATGACCTCTATTTATAGCCTAAGTGTCACACAAAATTGGAGGAAAATTTGAATTTCAATTCAAATTTAACTTGAATTTGAAATTGAATTTGTGGAGCCAAACTTTGGAGCCAAAATTTCACTAATTATGATTAGTGAATATTAGTTATGGTTCAGCCTACTAATCCAAGATCAATTCCAAGATTCTCCACTAAGTGTGCTTAGGTGTCATAAGGCATGTAAAGCATGAAGGACATGCACAAAGTGTGACTATATGATGTGGCAATAGGGTGTAGTAAGCAAATGCTCACCTCCCCCTCTATAATTTAATTGGATTGGGATTTTACCAATTCAATTAAATTTATTTCCCAACACACACATGAAATATTCACTTAGTGCATGTGAAATTACAAAACTACCCCTAATACAAAAACTAGTCTAGGTGCCCTAAAATACAAGGGCTGAAAAATCATATATTTCTAGGGTACCCTACCTACATTATGGAGCCCTAAATACAAGGACCAAATATAATGACATCCTAGTCTAATATGTACAAAGATAATTGGACCCAACCTTGGCCCATGGGCTCAAAAATCTACCTTGAGGTTCATGAGAACCCTAGGGCCTTCTTCAGCAGCTCTAGCTCAATCCTCTTGGAGCCTCTTGCTCATGGCTCTAGTGACTGGTCCCTTCCTAGGGAGGATTGCATCATCCTCTCCCCCTTGAAGAGGATTTGACCTCAAATCTGTCAGTTCCTCCTCCTCAATATCAACTCTACCTGCACAAGGAATTAAATCAGAAATGTTAAAAGTGGTGCTGACTCCATACTCTTCTGGGAGGTCTAACCTATAAGCATTGTTATTGATCCTCTCCAAAACCTGAAAAGGTCCATCCCCTCTAGGACTAAGCTTGGATTTCGTTTTAGTAGGGAATCTATCCTTCCTAAGATTGAGCCAAACCCAATCACCCTCATTAAGAGCTAGCTCTTTTCTTCCTCTATTGCCTTTAGTTGAATACACCTTTGTTTGGTTCTCTATTTGGTTCTTAACCCTCTCATGCAACTTCTTTACAAACTCTGACCTAGATTCCCTTTCTTTATGTATAAAAAAAAGTGTCCAGTGGGAGGGGAATGAGGTCTAATGGTGTTAGGGGATTAAACCCATACACAACCTCAAAAGGGGACTGCTTGGTGGTTCTATGAACCCCCTTGTTGTAGGCAAATTCTACATGAGGAAGATACTCATCCCAAGACTTATGGTTGCCTTTCAGAAGAGCCCTTAAAAGGGTGGATAAAGACCTATTCACTACCTCTGTTAGCCCATCAGCTTATGGATTACAAGTGGTAGAGAAAAGAAGTTTAGTTCCTAGCTTAGCCCATATGGTTTTCCAGAAGTGGCTAAGGAACTTAGCATCTCTATCTGACACAATGGTCCTAGGATAACCATGGAGTCTCACAACTTCCCTAAAAAAGAGTTTCGAGATGTGGGAAGCATCATCCACCTTGTGGCATGGTATAAAGTGTGCCATCTTGCTAAACATATCCGCCACCACAAAGATAGAGTCTACACCTCTTTGGGTTCTAGGAAGCCCAAGGACAAAGTCCATACTAATGTCTACCCAAGGTGCAGATGGGATGGGTAAGGGTGTGTATAGCCCATGAGGCATCACCCTAGACTTGGCTTGTAAGTAAGCCACACACCTAGTGCAATGCTTATGGACATCTTTCTTCACATGGGGCCAATAAAACTTTTCTTTGAGTAAGACAAGGGTCTTGTCTATCCCAAAGTGGCCCATGAGCCCACCTTCACGGCTCTCTTTCACAAGTAATTTCCTAATGGATCCTTGGGGTATGCAAAGCTTTCCCTCTTTGAACAAATACCCCTCAGCCAAATAAAATCCATCTTTTTCCCACAACTCTTGTAAATGGGAGAGAAATTTTCATCTAAAGCATACAAGTCCCTAATATTATCAAATCCTAAAATTTGAGCTCCTAGGGAGCAAAACAATGTGTCTCCTAGAGAGGGCATTAGCTACCACATTTTTTTTCCCTTTTTGTATTTGATAACATATGGAAATTTCTCTAGGTACTCTACCCATTTTGCATGCCTTTTGTTTAACTTTCTTTGCCCTCTAATGTACTTAAGTGATTGATGATCACTATGAATGACAAATTCCTTGGAAACAAGGTAATGTTACCAAGTTTAGAGGGCTCTTATTAAGGCATAAAGCTCTTTATCATAGGTGGGGTAGTTGAGGGTGGCACTATGAAGTTTTTCACTAAAATAAGCAATAGGGTGCCCACCTTGTAACAATACAACTCCAACTCCCACTCTAGAGGATTCACATTCTAGCTCAAAAGTTTTAGAAAAGTCAAGAAGAGCTAGAACTGGTGCCTTAGTATGCTTTTCTTTGAGCAAAGCCAAGGCTTGCTCTTGTTTTTTTACCCCAGGTAAATACCACATTCTTCTTTACCAACTCATTGAGAGGTGATGCAATTGTAGAGAAATTAGGAACAAACCTT
Source organism: Glycine soja (assembly GCF_004193775.1). NCBI lineage: Eukaryota > Viridiplantae > Streptophyta > Magnoliopsida > Fabales > Fabaceae > Glycine > Glycine soja. The sequence continues at coordinate 33,601,503 of NC_041012.1, read as the reverse complement.
CTATAGAAGCTTGCTAACCCATGGGAGCTCCTAATATCTCCCACACTTTTTGGGGTGGGCCATTCTTGGATGGCCTTAATTTTCTCAGGGTCCACTTGGACCCCATTTCTACCAACTACAAACCTTAAGAGAACTATATTATCTACACAAAAGGTACACTTCTCTATATTTGCATAGAGGGTGTTTTTCCTAAGGACTGAAAGAACTTGCCTGAGATGTCCTAAGTGATCATCTAGGCTTCTACTGTACAATAAAATATCATCAAAATAAACAACTATAAATCTACCTATGAAATCCCTTAAGATATGATGCATAAGCCTCATAAAAGTGCTTGGTGCATTAGTGAGCCCAAAAGGCATCACTAGCCATTCATACAAACCAAACTTGGTCTTGAAAGCAGTTTTCCAATCATCACCCTTTTTCATCATGATTTGGTGATAACCACTTTTAAGATCAATTTTTGAAAAGATATTGGCACCATGCAACTCATCAAGCAAATCATCAAGTCTAGGAATGGGGTGCCTATACTTTATAGTGATGTTGTTGATGGTCCTACAATTTGTACACATTCTCCACGTACCATCCTTTTTGGGCACCAACAACACTGGCACAGCACATGGGCTTAGGCTCTCTTGGACCCAGCCCTTCTCCAACAATTCTTTAACCTGAGACTCTATCTCCTTAGTCTCCTGAGGGTTAGTCCTATAGGCTGGCCTATTAAGAAGGCTTGCTCCTGGGACTAAATCTATTTGGTGTTCTATTCCTCTTAAAGGAGGTAGCCTAGGGGGTATCTCTTTGGGAAATATATCACCAAATTCATGTAAGAGTTCTTGGACCTTTGGGGGTAAGTTCTCAAATGTAGGAAATGTGGCAGTGCTAAGGGATGTTTCCCTTGATAGGAGAAGGTAGAAAGATTGTTTAAGAAGGAGTGCTCTTTTAATATCACCTTTTATTGCAAAATGATTTTCCTTCTGAACAATCTTCTTGGAAGAATCCTTTCCCTCTTTTTCCTTCCCCTTGGCCTTTGAAGACAAGGCCTTACTATCCTTCTTTTTCTTTTGTTTTTCAAGTTTTTCTTCCTCATCCCTCTTATCTTTCATAGTTAGTTGATCTTTGGCCACTTGTGAAGGTGTTTGAGGATGCACACAAATTTAGTGCCAAGATGGGTGAGGGTAATCTCATTAGTTAGGCCATTGTAAATGATCTTCCTATCAAATTGTCACGACCTTCCTAAAAGAATATATCTTGCTTCCATGGGAACTATATCACAATTAACTTCATCCTTATATGTCCCAATGGAGAAAGGTACCTCCACTTGTTGGTTAAATATCATTTCCCCTTGCTCATTGAGCCATTGAATTTTATAAGGCTTTGGGTGGGGAATGATAGTGAGGTTCAACTTGGAAACTAATCTTGTGCTACAACAATTGCAACAAGATCCACTATCCACAATGAGAGAACAAGTTTTATCTAAAATTCTGCATCTTGTATGAGAGATGTTCTCTCTTTGGGATTGAGATAAATCACAAGATTGACCTCCAAGGAGCCTTCTAACCATTAAGAGGTCACCTTCTTCATGGGTGTAGACTTCCTCACTAGACTCTTCACCCCTTACTTCATCTTCACTTCCACTAGAGGAAGGGCAAGAAGTAGTCTCCTCTTGACTACTATAAATATCTTGACTCCTCATGATCATGGTTTTCTTTGTGGGGCATTGAGAGGCAATGTGACCTCTTCCAAGACATTTGAAGCATTTAATGTTGCTAGTCCTTTGTTGGGAACTAGTCTTAGGGGTGTATTTCTCTATGGTCTTACCCTTATCTTCTTTGGGTTTTGAAGGTGCAGCCCCCAAAATTCCATGGGCTTGGTCCTTCCTTGGATAAGAGTGAGAGCCATAAGATTTTGAAGAAGGCTTTCTTTTAAGTTGTTGCTCCACTCTTATACAAAGTTGGACTAGCTCATCTAGGTGCCTATATGGAAGGAGTTCAACCTTGTCCCTCACTTCCATATTAAGCCCACTAAGGAACCTAGCTATGCTTGTTCTTTCCTCCTCCCTAAGTCCAGCTCTTAAAAAGAGTAGTTCCATTTGTTGTCTATATTCTTCAACACTCATACTCCCTTGTCTAAGCCTTTGGAGCTTGTCCATAAGCTCCCTTTCATAGTAAGAGGGAATGTGCCTCTTCCTAAAGGCACTCTTAAGATCATTCCAATACTCTACTGGAGGATTCCCATGAATCCTTCGTTCCCTAACAAGGGAAGTCCACCAATAGAGGGCATACCCTTGAAAGCTAAGGGTAGCCAATGGAACTTTTCTCTCTTCGCTAATATGATGGCAAGCAAAGAGTTGTTCAACCTTCATTTCCCAATCTAAGTAGGCCTCAACATTATCTTTTCCATGGAATTATGGGAGGCTAATGTTAACCTCTTGAGGCTTTCTATCCTTTTCTCTTCTTTGGGAGTAATGTTTAGTATGTGAACTATGACACCCTTAATCATAGTCGCAAGAGTCATGACTATTATAGGAGGCATGTTTTTCTCTTTTCATTTCTTTCATTATTTTTCTTCTTTCTTCCTCTCTTATTTTCTCTCTTTCATCTTGACTTATTTCTTCCACTCTTTTTTACCTTTTTTTTTCTCTCTTGTTTTTATTTTCACAACTTAAGGGATCTCAACTCATCTAATATCTTATAAAGGGGATCCTTAGGAGTATAACCCTTACCATTAACACTAGATGAAGAATGAAGACTCATGTTGGTTCCTAAGTTATGATTCTTTTTTGTTGGGGGTTTGAAAAAAAGGTAAAAGAAACTATGGTTGAAACTAGCCAAAATAAACACTAAAAGAGGTGTGGAAGATAAGGTGAAAAATAATTGGTAAAAAGGCAAGCTATCTAGGCGGTTTGACAATGGAGGGTAAAGGAAAGAAGCTATGAAAGTAAGCAAGAAATTAAAGTGCAAGAAATGCAAACTAGGTGGATCCTAAGAGTGTTTGGATGACCTCATTTAAGGTTCCCAACAAAACACTCACTATCCTAAGGGAAAATTGCCTAAAATTATTACACACAAATGGAAGTAGGGTGACCTAATGGAGGCTCCCAACTTACTTCCAATGAAAGGCCTTTTTGTTACAAAATTTAAAAGCAATGAAAGTAAGTAAATTGTCAATTACAAAATTACAAAAAGGTCCTCAATTTTGGTGGTTGTTATCTCTTTGCTGATTCACTCAATTTTGAGTGCTTCTTAGTCCAATAGCTCTTATGGTGGTTTTCCCCTTGCTTCTTGACTCAAATTCTTCAAGGGATGACACCAATCCTCCTTTCCAATTCCCTATATGACTACTCACAAACAAGGAAACAAAGGGACAAGCAATAACCAAAGACCAAAAATAATGAAATGAAAGCTAAACCAATAGATTTTTAACAAGACAAATTTTCAAGGATTATTCAACAATTAAAGCAATGAAAAGCACATAAAAGCAAGTTAGGACTCAAAGAGAAACTTAGAATGACTCTAGAGTAGAGTAAAAAAAACTATAAATAAAAGACTCAAGAAACCTCTAGTTTTGGAACTTGTATTCACAGAAATTTTCAATTGAAATTTCAGAACTAGGATTGGTATAAAATAGGCACCAATTATAGAACAAATTTTGAGCCAAAACAAGCACACTTCCCTTTCACTTTTTGTTTCCTGGACACTGATTTTTCTGCCAACTTGTGTGATTTTTCTTGTTCTTTTCCATTAATCCAAATCGCTTGGTTCTTTTTTCATAATTTTGTTCCAGATGTATAGAAAATTCAGTAAAAATTTAAGCTCAAAACACGTAGTGACCAATTCCCAGTAATTTATACAAATTTGTATGTTGAAGCTGCCAACACCAGCGATTTCAACCTAGAAATCAAGAGTAGTGTTTATGTTGCTTAAGGCTTGGATAGTTATAATTTGTGGTTGCTTATGCTCAACTATCTTGAATAACACAATTCAAGATAGCTTAAGACTTATTTTGATTCACAAGTCCAGCCACAACTCAGCACCACAACTCAACTTCATCATAGGCATCATGTAGGAAACTTAGAAAAAAAAAAGTTCAACAACAAGACTACCACTAGGAATTGATTTAGAACATGTAATGAACTAAATAACATGCATGAATTGGACTCAAAATTCAAAAGATAGGATAAGAATGACAAGAATACATGACCAAATGTATCTAGAATTCAATCAACAATAAAAATTCAACACAAACTTAGAACATAATGTGACAATTACTATGACTAAACATGACTCGAAGACAACATGGATTAAGTGATTTACACTTAGATTTTTGTGTTTTTTTTCTAATCAATATTTTGGAAGAAATTTTAGATCTAAGGTTCAGCACAAGAATATTATGAATGAAAAATGATAGAGCCTAAAATCAACACAAAAACATGATTCAAGAGTAGATTTACAAAATTTGAACCATAGAAATGCAAGAACAAGTGTAGATCTAAGATTTAATCGGTTTATTTTTTATTGAATCTACTATAAACAACACCAAACCACAAGACGATGGAGGATATACATGAAGAATAAGATGAAGAACAAGGAATTAAAGAGAATTCACCGAACAAAAAGATAGAGGAAGCAAAAGAACATCACCTAGATGAAGATGCTCTTGATACCACATGATGTAAGCTCCATTGGAGCTTGTAGGCCTAGGATCTTCTTCATCAATGGATTCCTTTGCTTCTTGGAAGATGAATGGCAGTGGAATGGAGAAGGAAGAGAGAGAGGAGACGCCACTTCAAAGAGAAGATGAGTCTAGAAGAAGTTCACCACCATAGGAGGCCATGGATAAGAGCTTGGAGGAAGAAGGAGATGAATGAAGGGAGAGGAAGAGAAGAGCACGAAATTTTGTGCTCTAAAAGAGCTCTGAAATCTGAAGTTTAATTTTCAAATCATCAAAGTTAAGAAAATGCACACACATGACCTCTATTTATAACGTAAGTGTCACACAAAATTGGAGGGAAATTTGAATTTCAATTCAAATTTCACTTGAATTCGAAATTGAATTTGTGGAGCCAAACTTTGGAGCCAAAATTTCACTAATTATGAATAATGAATTTTAGTTATGGTTCAGCCCACTAATCCAAGATCAATTCCAAGATTCTCCACTAAGTGTGCTTAGGTGTCATGAGGCATGTAAAGCATGAAGGACATGCACAAAGTGTGACTATATGATGTGGCAATGGGGTGTAGTAAGCAAATGCTCACCTCCCCCTCTAAAATTTAATTGGATTGGGCTTCTACCAATTCAATTAAATTTATTTCCCAACACACACATCAAATATTCACTTAGTGCATGTGAAATTATAAAACTACCCCTAATACAAAAACTAGTCTAGGTGCCCTAAAATACAAGGGCTGAAAAATCCTATATTTCTAGGGTACCCTACCTACATTATGGAGCCCAAAATACAAGGACCAAACATAATGACATCCTAGTCTAACATGTACAAAGATAATTGGACCCAACCTTGGCCCATGGGCTCAAAAATCTACCCTGAGGTTCATGAGAACCCTAGGGCCTTTTTCAGCAGCTCTAGCCCAATCCTCTTGGAGCCTCTTGCTCATGGCTCTAGTGACTGGTCCCTTCCTAGGGAGGATTTCATCACTTGCATCTCAGGCTGATTTGGTCCACTAAGTTTGCCAAGACTGAGCTAAGCCCATTTCAATTTGATCTGAATTTGACTAAGCGATGGCCTATTCGCTAAGCGCTCCGTATTCAATGGCTAAGCGCGACACATCGCCGCTAAGCCCAATTCTTTGCTGCTTAAATTGGGTTTTATTAAGCTAAGCGCCACTCATGCCAGCTAAGCCCAAATCCTTGCAGCCACGTCAGAGCTAAGCGATTCGTCTTCCGTTAAGCGTATGCCCCTCTGTATTCAAGATGCATCATTTTAGCTAAGCCAGCCCAGATCCAGGCTTAGAGAGAGTTGCAGGTTTTATGACCTGCAGAATTCGCCAAGCGCCGCTTCTGTGCGCTAAGCCTAGTTGTGTCATAAAATAATCTGATTTTGAATTTCAAACTTGGGCTAAGGGCGTAGTTCCGCTAAGCAAACCTCTTTGAGAAACCAAACGTCTCTCTGGCTCGCTAAGTGAGAGGGTCAAAAATTGCTTAAGTGAGTGTAACATCAGTTACACTCATATTTGCCTAAAATTCTCAGAGCGTATCTTGCATTTTCTCTCTCGCCCAAATCGGTGTAACGTGCATTCTTGCTTTCTTTTTGCATTTTCTACGCATCTTCAGCACACAACAATCCAAGTAAGTTCCTCATTCTTTTTCTTTCCCTTTTATTTTGTTGAACCTTAGGTTAGAAAACCATAGATTTAGCTTTTGATTGCTAGGGTTTGAATGATTTTAGATTAGTGAAAGATTAGGATTTTGTGAATGATTGTGTTGTGTAGATAGTTTTGACTGGTTCATATGTTTGATATGCCTTTTAGAGGCTCAAAAATGGAAGAAAACGAACTGCATTTTCTGTGTTTTTTCTGGAAAATGTGATGACCTTGCTAAGCGAACATGCTGCGCTAAGCGAGTTCATCAAAATTCATTGAATATATGCATTTTTAGACGAATTCGCTAAGCGCTCGTGCTAAGCGAGTTCATCTTGTGAGGATGATCACTCATCCTCTTGTTGGGATACTTGTGGCTAAGCGAGGATGATTCGCTAAGCCCAGGTAACTTATTCAAATTTTTTGTTGAAAGTCGCGCACTAAGCCGAGCCTACCTGAGTTATGCGCATTTCGTTGCGGCAGCCATTGGGCTAAGCGAGCCTGGCTCGCTAAGCTCCTATACTTAGTGAAATTTTATGAATTTCATGGTGCCGCTAAGCGCAACTCGGCTGAGCTTAGCGCACATCTGTTGCGATAACCGTTAGGCTTAGAAGGCAGTTGCCAGCTAAGCCGATTATGCAGAAGCAAAATTTTCTGGAACATCCGCTAAGCGGTAGTGTGTATTTTGTGAAGGCGAGCTAAGCGGACCATGTCTCGCTAAGCCGCCAGTGTTTTTCTCAGTCTTATTTTTCTATTTTTCAATTTGAATAACTTGTGGTCTAACTAACTTTTTGGGTTCCTTTGTGTTACAGATGGCCTCCAGGAAATGTAAAAGCATTGGGGTAAGGCCAACTGCTCAATATGATACTAGATGGTTCCATTCACTTGATGCTTGGAACCGTTATACAGATAATGTCTTGGGGAGGAATATTTTGCCAGAAAGGAAGGTTGAGATATACCACACGGAGTTCGACGACTTCATGAAGGACTAATGGAACTATTGATCTTGCTTTGGTGAAGGAATTTTATGCTAATCTCTACAGCTTTGAGGGTCCTTCACCAAAGCAAGCCAGAGTTAGAGGCCACCTGGTGTAGATAGACGCAGATAGCCTCAACATATTTTTAAAGACACCTGTAGTCCTAGAGGAGGGGGAGTCATTACCCACCTACTCTAGGTACTGCAGGTTGCCCACAGACTATAGAGAGATTGAGGCTGCTCGTTGCATACCAGGGAGGGGGTTCATCCTGAACGCTAAGGGCCATCCTAGGAGGATTCTCAGGAAAGATTTGACTACATTAGCCCAGGTGCGCAGTGTTTTCTCATACTCCAACCTGGCCCCCATAACTCACACCTCTGACCTGATAGTGGACAAAGCTAGGTTGATCTTTAGCTTAGTCTCACGCATGGACATGAACATAGGAGCGCTCATTTCTGGCCAGATGACTTCTATAGCACAGTCTAACTCTTTTAGACTTGGGTTTCTTGCTCTGATCACCGCCCTATGTCGAGCTAGAGGGGTTGTCTCTGACATCCTCACTTTTGAGCGCCTGAGCTCAGTCATTAATTTGGCCTACATTAGGAAGAACTGTTGGAATCCTGATGATCTAACAGTTTCTATCTGAGGGGCTTGGAGGGTGAGGGCGAGGCCAACTGATCTTCAGCATCTGCAGCTCCTACTCCAGCATCCACTTCAGCAGCTCCTTCAGTCCCAGCTCAGATTGATTCTTAGCGCTTTGAAGCCATGCTTCAAAGCATTCATCAGGGACAAATCATTTTACTTCAAAGTTTACAGGTGGTGGCGCCTCCAGTATCCATTCCTTCCATTGAGCAGTTTCTGGAGAGGGTAGCCTGGCCTAGGACCCAACCTTCTCTTCATAGGGAAGATGAAGGTCCCACAACCCAGGAACCCCAATAGGTACAGGATGCTTCCTCTGGGACCACCATTCTAGAGCCATTTACTTTTCAAAAGGATGCAGGTGAAGAGCAGGTTAGACCAGAGAATGCCACCACTCATGAGAGATCTCTTGAGGGCACTTCAGAGCCCCCTGCTCCAGTGGTAGACCTTTCTCACCACAGCCTGCAGCTGGCCCCTCTACTCTTGTAGTTGATACGCCAGAGAGCCAAACCACACCAGTCCTGACTCTAAACACTTCTCCTCCGGCTACTCCAGTACTTCATCTGACAGATGAGAGGGATGTTCAGACTTAGGATACTCAGGATTTATCTCAGGACTTTTAAATTCCTAATGATTTTGCTTTCTGGATAATGATTATAACTATATTAGTTTCAGTACATTGTTTTTAGTGATTTTGATTTACATTTATATACTTATGTTTTTTTTTTGTGGATAGTTAGTATGCATGTTTTGAAGCATACGAAATAGTTTAACTTGACTTTGATGATATTGCAGTGAAACACTTTTATCTTTTTGTGAAAATTGGTGTTATGAATTGATTTTGGATTGAATGCATGATTATGATGGAGTTTGTGTTTCTTTTCATAAGTTTGAGCAAGTATGTATGTTAGACAAAGAAAGAACAAGAATATGAACTTGTAATTAGAATTGTTAGTCAATAGACAGGTTGATTGAGAAAGAAAAGCTTGAACCATAACCGGTGAGAATGTGATCTTAAACTGTGAGTGAACGACTAGCTTTGAGTAATAGTCTTTGCATCAATCTCTGAATTTTAGAATGAAATGTATGAATGAGGACATGATGAAGGCCATGATTGTGTATATACAAGCCAGTTGACCAAAAAGCTTACCTTGAATTATAATTGTATCCTTTGCACCCTTTGTGAGAAAAATTACATTTTCAAAATTGAACCCTGAACTTGAATAAATATCTCCAGATACCTTGTGTAGATTATAGGAGAGCAGATAGTTCAAGGCAAATTACCTTAAATTTGGGGGAGTTGATTGGGATGTAAAGTAAAAGGTAAAGCTTCAGCTCACACAACAAATAAGCTGTGTGTTAAAAAAACAAGAGCAATCAAAGAAAATGTGTGCTGTTGTAATAAGGTCAAAGACACATTAAAGTAAAAGGCTAGTGAGTAAGCTAATTGTATGAAAAGATTACTTGGATAAGTCTAGGATTTTTGCTCTCTTAGAATCTAAGCCTTTGAATCCTATAAAAACCAATGATTTTTTGTAACCAAACCTCACTACAAGCCTGTGAAAGTCCTTCTAATTTTGTTTATGCATTTCTGACTTTATGGCTTGAGATGAAGTTCAAAGATTGGACCTCTTGCTAGTTGTTATTGATGAATAGCTTAAACACTTGTGCTTGAGTGAAACAGTAGCCGTGAGACTGTGGTTTAAGCTACTTTCCTTTATATATGTCTTATGCCTAACTTCATCTAATTGTACAAGTTGCATTTTATTCTTCTCTTTGAAAAACTGCATGCTTTGTGAAAGACAAGTGATGAGGGCATTTTGCTTCATTCTTTTATCATGCAATCAATAATTTTTGTTGCATACACCTTTGTACATAGTCACTGCATGTTACTGTCACTTGGGGACCAGTGAGCTATTCTTTCTTTGCTTGAGGACAAACAAAACTGTAAATTTGGGGGAGTTGTTAGTCAATGAATACAACTAATTTTTGTGTATAAAACATGTGTAAATTGTATCAAACTCCTCCAATTTATGGTTATTTTGTAGTTTTGTAATTACTTTTTGTTAAAAATAGGTAATAAATACTTAGTACTTCCATTTTGTGTATTTAATAACCATTTCGTCTCAATTTCAGGTTAATTACGCAAGTTTGTGAAGTGTTGATTTTCATCCGCTTGCTAAGCCAATCTGCTGGCTTAGTGAGCCATTCGCTGAGCGCACCACTCCCTTGGTTGAACGCGAGGAAGAATCTAGAAGAAGGATAAGTTGTGCATGTTCACTGAGCGAGGGCTTATCCCGCTAAGCGCACCGCTTAAGTCCATCCGCTGAGCGAGAAGACACACGCTAAGCCGAAATTCACTAATGCGCGCTAAGCAGTTCAGAGTTGTGCTAAGCGCGCAAGCACCAACAAGGCCACCTATTTAAGCCTGAAATCAGAAATGGAGAGGGAGTTTGGGAAATTCTCTAAGCTTTTGCATGTTTAGAGATTTCTAGAGAGAGAAAAGTCCAAGTTCCAGAGAGTTTTGAGAGCTTTTGTTGTGCGAAGACTGGCAGAGAACTGAGCAAGAAGAGGAAGCCATCCTGAGAGCATGAGATGAGTATGTGAGTGATTATGAGGTTCTAAAGGTGGAGGAGACATCCCCACTGCTTGTATTTCTTCAATCTTTCATTTTTCTCTTCTCTTTGTTGTAAAGGAAGCTTCCCAGTTATGGAGAGCTAAATCCTCTGTTGGTTCTTCCTTGTACGTACTTGATGTAAATACCTGTTTATCTATTTAATGATGTTTTATGTGTTCTTTGTGCTATCAGTACGTCATTTCAGTGTGCTTTTGCCTTGATCACAAAGACGCATGCTTTGTTAGGATCATTCAATAGTGGAAATTGGTCTGATTCTTAGAACTTGATAAGGCAAGGCTAGTTTACCATATTATCACGAGGGATTGGGATATAATAACCTAGTTGTTGTATGTTTGTCTTAATTCAGTTCTGGTTGAGTTTAGTCCAACAAGAGGAATATGAGGACGATGCTTGATCAGGATTAGGCTAGACTATCATGAGGACTCAGGGTTTAGCATTTTAGGAGACACCATAGAACACATGAGCATTGTTAAGTAGAGAATATCCTTACAATATCAAGCACCTAATAGGAAGACCAACATGTTGTCTACTTGTCTTTACACATCATTACTCACATGATTTTCCTTTTAATAGTTAGTTTACATACTTGTTCATAGTCCACACATATCTTTTCAGACTAAACACCTATTCACTTAATATAACTTTACCAAGGAACACAAGTTCCCCGAGAGTTCGATACTCGATTCTTACCATTTTATACTACTTGCACGATCCGGTGGACTTGTCAGGTTCGAACAATAGAAAGATAATTAATATAGAATTTAATGCTAACAACTATATATAGCTCTCCCTTCCTAGATAGTTCTTTAATTTTCTATAAAAAATTTAAAAATGTATACAATCATACAAAATTATAAGAAAATATACAATTCTACAATTAGATATAGCTATTATACAATTAGATAGAGGAATGATTAGTCTTTCTTCCACAACAAGTAAAGTAATGGTTAATCTCTTATCATTTTTAATTGTTCAACATATCAGTACACTACTGGGTAACTTAAAGCCCACATATTCTACAATAGATAGGTGTAGGATTAAAATATAGTTTAAACGTTTTCTTAAATCTCAACTATGCTTCTTAGTTGTTGTTTGCCATGAAAACTCTAATATGTTTTTTCGTATGTTTGAAAAACCCATCTAGAAATGTATGGGCAGGTCAGAAAAAATAAGGAGAAATGTATGGGCAGGTCTCAACTATGCTTCCCAGCAATCCACTTTGAACCATTCATAGGTATTTGTATCTATTTGCAAAAACAGATGGAAACACAATGCCGCCCACTCTGGAATATCTAAATATGCAGCAGACCAACAGAAGCAAAGGGCAAAGAAGTGGTAGTAGATAAAGAAGCATGATGCATTTATAACTAAAATACCATACAAAAATGTAAACAGTAAGACAACAAATAGCTACAAATTTAGAAACTAGAACAATGAAGAAGAACAAATGTAAAGTACATAACTAAGCACCTTGAGTGTATAATTTTGCATCATTTCACAAAGGCCATTATGAAGTTCAACGACTCTTAGTTCGCTAACTCTGTATATTGTACATTAACTGTTTCACAGTTATACAATCATTAGATGTTAGTAACTAAGTAGAACAAATACATTTATCTTCCAAAGATCAACATAAAAAGATGTGATTATAACTATTTTGAAGAAATCAGATGACCAAATGTTTTAGTATTATATGTGAGATTGAATTCTGAAAATGAAAAAGTAGAGGATTCAATTGCCATTCAATTTCATAATTTTGCATCAATTGAATCGAAAAAAATATCCTCGTAATAAAGAGAGGTGTTGAAGTTGAAGAAGCCACATGATGTAGCTCCATGTGGAGCTTGTAGGCCTTGGATCTTCTCCATCAATGGAGTCCTTTGCTTCTTGAAGATCAATGGCAGCGGAATGGAGATGGAAGAAAGATGATTGAAGAAGCCACTTCAAGGAGAAGATGAGTCAAAAAGAAGCTCACCACCATAGGAAGTCATGGATAAGAGCTTGAAGATAGGAGAAGATGAGTGAAGGGAGAAGGAGAGAAGTAGCACGAAATTTTGTGCCTCAAATGAGGTCTGAACTTTGAAGTGTAATTTTCAAATGACCAAAATTGAAAAAATACACACACATGGCCTCAATTTATAGCCTAAGTGTCACACAAAATTGAAGGGAAATTTGAATTTCTATTCAAATTTCACTTGAATTTGAAATTGAATTTGTGGAGCCAAAATTTCACTAATTATGATTTGTGAATTTTAGCTATGGTTCAACCCATTAATCCAAGATCAAGTCCAAGATTTTTCACTAAGTGTGCTTAGGTGTCATGAGGCATGTAAAGCATGAAGGACATGCACAAAGTATGACTGTATGATGTGACAATGGGGTGTTGCAAGCAAATGCTCGCCTCCCCCTTAGGAAGGTCCAAAATTTAATTGGATTGAGCTTTTCCCAATTCAATTAAATTTCTCTCCCAACACACACACACACACACATCAAATAGTGCACTTAATGCATATGAAATTATAACATTACCCCTAACACAAAAACTAGTCTAGGTGCCCTAAAATATAAGGAATGAAAAATCCTACATTCTAAGGTACCCTACCTACATTATGGAGCCCTAAATACAAGGCCCAAAAATAATGAAACCTTAATCTAATGTGTACAAAGATAAGTGGGCTCATACTTAGCTCATGGGCCTGAAATCTACCCTAAGCCTCAAGAGAACCATAGGACCTTCTCTTGCATCTCTGGCCCAATCTTCTTGGAGTCTTCTATCCAATGCCCTTGGGGGGTAGGATTGAATCTGCACAGGCATATGCATGTACCTGTAATCGATTAGTTTTCCTTGATGTTGGCCTTTGGAGTCTAAGTGGTGGTGCATATCCAAGTGATTATGTGGCTTCTCCTGCGGAAGAAACGCAATGTGTAACAATGGATCATAAATGAAGCATGATGATAACAATAAGATCATCTAATCTAACAAAAATAGATGTCTGCCATGGCTGTCGTGAACCGCCATGGCACAATAGTGGAAATGCACAAAACCATACCTACAATAATGGTGACAACGTGTCGTCTGAGTTTCAAGCGATGACATCGATGACGAGCCATGACAGTGGCAACCAGCCGAGATGGTGGTGACAACAGCGACAAGCCGTGATAGTGTATGACAATGATGGGTGACAGAGGTTAAGAGGGAAAGAAAGAAAGAGAGAGAGTGGAGTGGTGAGGAAAGAAAGAGAGTGGTAGGTAATAAAATGCTTTGGAGTCATGGAAGGAAAAGACGAAATGGAAACGGTGGAAGGTTTTTGAGTGAGGCTAGGGCATAAATAAAAAGGGGTGTATATATATGCGTCAGAGTGAGACTTATTTCAAAGACGATTTTAAGAAAACTGTCTTTAAACACTCAATTTCTAAGACGATTTTTATAAAACTGTCGTCGTATATTTTTTGTTATTTACAAAATTGTCACCGCCTGACATTCTAAGACGGTTTTATGGGAACTGTCTTAGAAAGTTTGTCGTAAAAACTCATTTTTTTAATAGTGCCAGAATTTCACACTAGATTAAAAGATATTTTAATTCAATTATTAATTTAGTTTTTTATATTTTAAAATTATAGAAAATACAACTGAATGTGTATTTTAATTGATTCAAAATTAGTCCAATTTAAATAGTCATCTTAATTATGGTTGAGATATGCATGGATCATAATTCACTATTACACATGTGACATTTAATATTATCTTGTCTAACATTGACAACAATTTTATAAAAATTGCCACCAAATATTAAAAAATGTTACTAATATTTTTTCATAACATTTCACATAAAATTAGCAAAAGTATATTAGTAACATAAATTTTTTTGTCGAAAGCTTTTAGCAATATTTTTATTGAGTGTTAGATAAAAAAAATATTACTAAAAATTACATTTGTAATAATCAACGAGCAACTATTCTTGAAATTAATTATAGCATAGTCAATTTTAATTTGGGGTTTAACCTCCTCCTCAATTTACCGCAACTAGAGCTCAACCTAGCCCACAATTTGCATCTTCTCAACCTAACCTTGTCCTTAATTCGCTGCATCTCGAATTAGCCTCTTACTGCAACATTGTTCTATTTACCAAGAACAAAAATGTATTTTGTTCTCTTCTTTTATAAACATGTTTGGCAACTTGCATTTCGATTAGGACCAGTTGTTGCAAATTATATTTGGTTATTTGGTACAAAGCATGAAGATATTTTTCTTAACTAGACAAACTTTCCCTACTAGATATCTCCTCTTATGGTAGCAGACATAATAAAAGTCATACATCTAAGAATCTTAGATCCTAGTTTTCTATGTTTTTTCTTTTAATTTTTTATGCGTATAAAAAAGAATATTTTGGTTATTTCTATATTTTTACCTACTTAATGATTTTCAACGATAAATAAAAATGTTGGTCACAAAGAAACTCAAAACAATGGACTATATAATCAACTAAAGAAAAGTGTATGCTATATAAATTGTACATAGTAACCAAAAAAGGAAACACTACTAAAGGAATAGGAAAAAAATATACACCATTGAAAAATAAAATAAAAATTAAAGACAATAATCAAGAGTTTATTTGTTATCTCTTTTATGTGGTTGTCCTGAGTATCATTAGCATCAAGCTCAAGGTTCTTTTCTAGTTGTTCATAAGACTCATTTTTCATATAATTTTCATTATCTATGCAATCTAGGAATATCAACGAACAAGGAACATAAGCAATATTGGAAGCTCATCATTTAGTTCATATGGATGCATCGAAACCAATATATACTTTTCTGATGCTCAACTAAACAAAGAGGAGGTAGTAAAAATGATCAATGTTAGGAGTTGGTTATGGATAATGTCAAAACTGAAAATATATCTTTTTCTTTTTATGAGTGGTGGTCAAATCCTCTTTTAAGTATGTCTTGTTATGATTTTTGCTGAATATATTATCATGTAGTGGGTAGGGATATTATTGACTCCTTGGCAAGCGTACCAAGTTGTACACGTAGTATTAAAATAGTAAGACCGAGTACTATCAAATTCCACAGAAACTATGTTTATACTTAGAGTTATATATATATATATATATATATATATATATATATGTTAGACAAGTGGCCTCAGATATCTTAAGAAGGGGGGTTGAATTAAGATATTGCAAATTATTTTTCCAATTAAAATTTTATTTCACTTTCTATGCAAGTTACAAATTCCCTTAAAAATGAACTCTTAAATAATGATTCAAATAGAACAATCTGAATATAAATATAAAGCAATAATAAATAAAAGAGTTTAAGGGAAGAGAAAGTGCAAACTCGGATTTATACTGGTTCGGCCACACCCTTGTGCCTACGTCCAGTCCCCAAGCAACCCGCTTGAGAGTTCCACTATCTTGTAAAATCCTTTTACAAGTTCTGAACACACGAGGACAATCCTTCCTTTGTGTTCAGAATTCTTTTACAACAAGAGACCCTCGGTCTCTCAATCCCCTTTGAGAATTTAGAAAGAAGAAAAGAATGAATCTCTCCTGAAAGAGATAGATTTTACAATCTGAGCACTCAATTGATTCCTTATTGAATTGCAAGTGTATTGGCCAAGGAATTCTTAAGAGGATAAAATGTTTTTACTCTTTGAGAGAATAAGACTTGTTGTTATGAAAAACTCTGAGCAAATTCGTGTTTTAAGTCACATATATATAGACCATTGGTGGCCATGTAAAAACCATTTGAGAAGATGTGACTCTTAGAAATAATTTTCTGAAAATCTCCTCTGGTAATCAATTATAGGATTTGTGTAATCGATTACAGGTTTTAAAATTTGAATTAAAACGTTTATTAATTGTTGGTAATCGATTACCAATATTGTGTAATCGATTACACAGTCTAAAATTTGAATTCAAATTTTTAATAGCTATTGTAAACCATTTTGGCCACTGGTAATCGATTACATCCTCTGGTAATCGATTACCAGAGAGTAAATCTCTTGGAAAACACTTTTTAACTTAGATTACTTGGCCAAACCTTTTGCTATATAAATTAGGAATTCCTTTCCTAAAATACTAGTGATCATCTTGATGTTGTGTCTTGTATTCTTGAATCATTGTCTTGAATTTCCTAAATATATATCTAGCGATTAAGCAATTAGTGACTCAAATTAAATCTTGTTCATTGATTGACTACAAGTATTAACTAAAAGGAATTAACTACAATAATCAAACGCTCGAAGTTGTTAAGTAAACAACTTTAGATATTATTCCTAAAGTGTCGCGCTCAAAGTTGTGACATGGTGTTGTGATGAGTTAAGGAACGTGTTGAGGGCCTCGTTTGTCAGAACTACTCTTGATTTAATCTTAACTAATATTTATCTTTTAACACTAATATGATTATTACCTGTATATACTAGTCTATTCTAACCAAGATCCCTCGAGTAAAAGAACCTAAATCACTTAATATCGCTCTCAATCCCTTGGTGATTGATTACTAAATAATTTGCATTAAGAACAGAGATGCATGAACAAGCTAAAGAAGACCACACTATCCCTAGATATGACTCACTTTAGATATTATTCCTAAGTTCTTATCATTCATATATTTTCCAATATTTATATCCTAAAACAATATATAAAGATGGATGATCAAACCATAAATATGTGAATAAGCACAGGGGTGAATAATAATAACAACATTATCTTAAAAGATAGTTTAGAATCATTACATCAAAGAGAGTTTGGTTTGTAGAGCTCCCAACAATGAGTGGTTTTAGCCTCTTATTGTGATGAGAGACTTACAGATATAAATGCTTGGGATGAAAGGGAAGAAAATGGATTGATATGGATCGGCCAATGCTTCAAAATTGATTCCTTCAATAATGACTTCTTTTTGCTTCCTCTGTTCCTTTGTTCTTCGTGGTTTCCGCCTTCATCTCTAGGAAACAAATGTTTCCTTTCGTTTTATATGCTTCACCAACTGATTGGCCAATCAGAATTTTCTTATGCGTTTAGTGCAAGACTTGCACTGAGTGCGCATGTTTAGCTGGATCAAGTGGCCATGTGCTAAGCGCAGGATGCACACTTAGCGTGCTTGCTTGTGATAGTTGTATTCCAATGTGGCTTCTTATGCAAAGCGGCTTGCTTAGGCTAAGTGGTTTTGACTTATTGAGCGAGGAGGTCGTGTTAAGCACAACACTTTAGGTCATCAATCCTTTTTCATGTCTCTGCTACAACTCCACACAAAATACAATAAAAATTAGTCTAAAATCATTAATTTTAGCATCTCCTGGATCCAAATTCAAAAGAAGCTAAGTTCCTATTGTTTTAACTCAAAATAAGCAATAAAAGACTAAAAAAATGAAATAATTTTCAGTATACAAATAACGTATACATAACACTTATCATATACCCCTTGTACTCCACATACAAATTTTGTTTTATAAAAAAAAGTTTTTAACTATCAAATTAAATTATTAAGTAAACATTGAAGTTTACACAGATGATATGATATATTATATTAACATATAATGTATTAATAAAATTATTTATTAATATAGTAAATAATATTAATATAAATCGATAATATGTTTATTTTATATAAATTAAATTTAAACTATAATTTTGTTGTTTGTAGTTTTTATTAAACTATATGAATGAAATAACAATCTTAACACTTAATAATTTTGTTGTTAGTAAATAACAATCTTTTAGTGACTAACTTTGTCGGATCCCCGAATTGTCAATAAAAATAGGCGGCTGTTTAAGATTTGACCTATAAACTAATCAACTAGTTGAGCAATAAATTAAATTTAAACTATAATATAAATCGCAAAGGATAAAATACTAGTTTTTATTAAATTAAACTATATGAATGAAAACAACCTTAACACTTTGTTGTTAGTAAATAACAATCTTTTAGTGACTAACTTAGTGGGATCTCCAAATTGTCAATAAAAATAGGCGGGTGTTTAAGATTTGACCTATAAACTAATTAACTTATTGAGCAATGATACTATGTTTAATTTAAGAAGAAAAAAAACTATTTAATAACGTCAGACTTTAGATTCCTTCAAAAATAAAAAAAACAAAACTTCAGGCATTAGATGTTTGCAAAAGTCTTACGCTTTTTGAGCTTATCTGTTTATGATATCATCTAGCTAGTTTTAATTAAGAGTACCTGGTGGCATGGTTTTTTAACATTGTAATAATCATCTTAGTAACTGAAGTATATATGGTTTCAGCATTAGCAGGAGGACAAGAAATAAAATGTATGGATTTTTCCATCCAGGGATATGCGCTTGAGTACTTTGGATAGCTAGCCATGAGAAAGGAATTACGGCGCAGTAACAATAAATGCAATATGATTAGTATTTTTTTACCTATAATGAAAGGAAAATAAAATAGATATTATTTTAGAAATCTTTTTCATCTAACTGTATATAATTTTGTTCATGATTAAAAAAATATAATTTTGTTAGAGAAATAATTTATTATTTATATGGTGTGTGACTCAAATTTATAAATTGATGACTCTTATATATGTATATGTAAGCAAGTAGCTAATTTATCCTTACTGTGAGCCGGCGGCACCGGCTATACCATGTGTACAAATTTAGAATAACATGAAATGTGTTAAATATAATTTATTTAGATAACTTATGATATTTTGTTTAAAAAAAACCTAAGTCCCGCAAGCGGAATTGTTGGAAGTCAATATGATACACAGTCAATGCTGTATGTTTACATTAAAGAATTTGGGTTAAGTACATGCAGATGAAACTACTATGCAAACATATCTTGATTAATTAGGTTGGCGAACAGCCTAAGCCACGTTAAAGTGGAAGCCGTGCCTCGTGAATGATCTCTATTCTACTTTAGAATGTTACTATATTAATGAGGGGCACGCCAAAGTCAAACTAGTTTTTTTGGGTTAAACGTCATGAAGAAAATCGTTGATCCATAAAAAAATTCTAGGAAAAAGGTTCAGGGGTTGATTAAACAACTAATACACTATATATGGTAAGTCTACAACATATAGGTTATAAAGCTTATGATCCGTTTTATTTTATTAAGTTTATAAAATATTGTGAGAATATAATTAACTCAACTATTATTTTCACGTAGTTTATATTTTGAGATTATTAAATGACAAAAATTATGATTACACTTTTTTTAGTTCGTTAGTTTTAATAATTGAAAATATAATAAAAATATAAAATCATTTTGCAGGGAAAAAATTACCTGTCATGCATGGTACTTGTAGGTATATAAAACCGTACTTTATGCATGTATAGATTATTATTATTATCCTCATTTCTATTAATTAATTAATTAATTACTTTATGTATATAAATTTTAAAATTTGATTGTCAACCCATTACCCATGCATTGGCATCGTCAACAAGTGGACTTTTATTCTTTGAGGCCTCTATTAATTAATAAATTAATTAATTACTTTATGTATATAAATTTTAAAATTTGATTGTCAACCCATTACCCATGTATTGGCATCGTCAACAAGTGGACTTTTATTCTTTGAGGCCTATATCAAACCCATCTTTAGAACCCTTAGATATATACCGATCTAGTTTGAGAATCACAACAATACAATGCAACTGAAGCTCGTAGCCTTAACCTTGTCGATATTTTGGCCATGGTGGAGCTTTGAGGGTGCTGTAGGAGACCCTCAACTCTTTTTCCTCACATTTGAATGCAGCACAGTCTCGGCACGCGACTTGTCCAACTTGTATCAAAATCGAAACGCAAGTTTCGCTGCCCTGAGATCGCAGGTTAGCAACCAAAGCAAGCACTTTGCCGCGGCTCAATCAACCAGTGGATCAGACCCTGTCTATGCAACGTTCCAATGCAGGAACTACCTTTCCAACACAGACTGCACCACCTGCTTTGACGCGGCTGCTGCCAATATCCGCAACTGCTCCACCGGAAATACTGCTCATCTTGTTTATGACGGCTGTATCCTCAGGTACACATCCATCTTGTAGTTGGGCAATAATAGTCCTTTCTTATCGCTGATAATTCAAAAATGATTTTTTGAAACTCTTGGTGTGTACCCTTTGAAGAGAAGAAAGAGAGAGAATTTTATGCAACAAATAGAGGGCTAAAATGAGCAAGTGTAGAATTGAGAATTGATCGAGTCTAAAATTAATTTCAAATAGATTTTTGCGAGTTTAATTTAGTTTGATGTTGGAGAAGATTTTAGAATTCGTTTTGAGTTGAAACAACTATGATTAATTTTTATGTTGGAAAATAAATTAAAATTTTATAATAAAAACATCTAAACATAAACCATATTACATCAAAATCAATTTTACAAATCAATATATCAGTTAAAATCAATTTGAGTTTGGTCCTCTGTCGCGTCTAGCATAGTGGCATGGCGTTAATTTTTTATGTCCAGCCATAAGCTACTATGTGTATCTTCCAGTTTTTACGTAAAAAAACGGTAGTCCATGGAACCAAACATACACTTTGTTAAGGCTCATTCAAACATGCAGTAACACTATGTCACTATGCTAGTCCTATGAAATGTAAAACTAAATTGTCAACATGTTAAATTGAAAAAACCGCCAAATGCAAATTTCAAATGTCACAAGATTGTTCCAACCTAACTATTGATATTGAGTTCAGATATATACAACTGTCTTAAATACAAAGACAATGAGTTTGTGAACTATCGTAATCCTACCTGACTTGAAAATGTAGGTTGAATTATCATTTAACACAAATTATCAACAATCTAAGTGTTTATAGGTTATCAAGACCGTGCGGATTAGATTTTTTAGATCTGTTGTCATTACAATAATATTTAGGTTGACACTTGGCAATGACTGGAAAACTAAGTCAGAATTAATTGACTTTTTTGTTTGATGCTTCCGAATGTGTTTGGCTGTTCAGGTACTTGAACAGTGTGTTCTTGGACAACAGTATCATTTTTAGCAGCCACACATTTTGTGGAAATCAGACTGCCGATGAAAGCACTGCTTTTGGAACAGTTGGACGACAAGTGCTGATGGATCTACAAATAGCAATACCCAAAATTAGTGGCTACTTTGCAGCTACCAAGACACAAGTGGCTGGCGGTGCAATGTATGCCTTTGCACAATGTGCTGAAACTCTCACACGCGACACTTGTTCGAATTGTTTGTCAAATCAGCTGAGCAACATACAAGGTTGTCTTCCCAATACAAATGGTAGGGCAATTGACCCTGCTGGATGCTTTATGAGATACTCGGAGACACCCTACTTTGCTGATAACCAAACCACTGATATCAGTCTCTTCTTAAAACAAGGTACAAATGCCATAACTTTATGTAATAGATGTTGACAGGAATGAATAACAATGGGCTAGTGGTGTGCCATCTCTTATTCTATAGTGAGAAGGGCTAGTAACTAGTAACACATTATCTTATTTAATGAGTCTCGAATATGATTTTGTAGTTAATTTCTAACAAATTTTAATCAATATATAGCAAAGAATGTAGTAGAAAAAGTGTGTTAGAAAATACATATTACTAGTATTTCTCGTACTATAATATCAACATCTTGAATGGACACATCATTCGGAATATTTGAGGTCAACTTCTTTTCTGTCTTGTAGGACCAGGAGGTTCAATGAGTAAGTGGGTCACTATTGGTGGTGGTCTTGCAGGTGCACTCCTTGTTGTGATCCTTCTTTCATTATTTCCTTGGTATAGAAGATCCCAAAGTCCAAAGAGAGTTCCTAGAGGTAATAAGACTATTTGGATTTCGGGAAGTCATTATGTGATGCTTTGCATCCAACTATTATAAATCATTATTAAATATAGATGAATTCACTTCTTCACACACACACACACACATATATATATATTTATTGCTTAGCAGCTTACACATTGGGAGCAACTGAGTTGAAAGCTGCAACAAAGTACAAGTATAGTGACTTGAAAGCTGCAACAAAAAATTTTAGTGAGAAAAATAAGCTAGGAGAAGGAGGCTTTGGTGCTGTATACAAGGTAAACATGAGTTGTTCCTCCTCACATTTCAATCGTGACTATAAGAGTTGCAAAGCTGTCAACTAAGTTTCAAGCACAATTTTTAATGATGTTATATAACAGGGGACAATGAAAAATGGGAAAGTTGTTGCAGTAAAAAAGTTACTTTCGGGGAAATCCAGCAAGATCGATGACGAATTTGATAGTGAAGTAACACTTATAAGTAATGTTCATCACAAAAATCTGGTTCGACTTCTTGGTTGTTGTAGTAAAGGCCAAGACAGAATTCTTGTTTACGAATACATGGCAAACAACAGCCTTGACAAATTCTTATTTGGTAACTAGTTAATTTCCAATGGAAGCATTTTGTGAGTTATCCTTTATTTAGCTCTTTTCTAACTTCTATAAAGTTTTGAACATATAAACATGGAAAATAGGTAAAAAAAAAGGTTCACTCAACTGGAGACAACGGTATGATATAATTTTGGGCACAGCTAGGGGATTGGCCTATCTACATGAGGAATTTCATGTTTCTGTCATACATAGAGATATCAAGAGTGGAAATATTCTTTTGGATGAAGAACTTCAGCCTAAAATTGCAGATTTTGGATTGGCAAAGCTGCTTCCAAGCGACCAATCTCATCTTAGCACAAGATTTGCTGGAACATTGTATGTCAAAATATATTACCAATGACTCAACCTGAAAATTTTAAAGAGTCAAATATATTGCCATCCACATGCAGAGTAGTCTCATTAATCTTATGAATTTATCAGGGGATACACAGCACCTGAGTATGCACTCCATGGTCAATTATCAAAAAAGGCTGATACATACAGCTATGGAATTGTAGTTCTAGAAATCATAAGTGGTCGAAAGAGTACTGATGTGAATGTTGTTAATGATGATAATGAGGATGATTACCTTCTTCGACAAGTAAGGAACTTCCCATATATATGTACCAAATATTGTTTGTTTTCTTGTAACATTTTACTATATGACCCTTTGGTTTTGACTACAACAGGCATGGAAATTGTATGAGAGTGGCAAGCACTTGGAGTTAGTGGATAAAAGCTTAAACCTTAATAACTATGATTCAGAAGAAGTGAAGAAAGTGATAGGCATTGCTTTGTTGTGCACTCAAGCATCGTCTGCAATGCGGCCAGCCATGTCTGAAGTAGTAGTCCAACTCAATAGCAATGACTTACTTGAGCATATGAGACCTTCGATGCCTATCTTTTTTGAGTCAAATTTAAGGGCCCCTTAAAGATCTATCATATCTGATTCAACTAGTTCCTCAACCACTATTGGTACTACCTCCAATTTTGTTGTACCTGCTCAATGATTAAGTACATGATCTAAAATAATTTTTTCCCCTAATTCATTAGTAAAGAAGGGAGTAATTATTGGTTAAAAATCTTATTTTGAAGAGAAAATTACACCACTAGAAAATAGGCTTTTTACATTACTTATTAAGAACTTTCAACATCGGTTATTAACCGATATTGAAATTATCCACATTAAAGTATCAACACTAACATCATTTTTCTAAAAATTAATGTTGTTTTCTTCTCACCAACATCGAATTTTAGAAAACTAATGTTGTCAATAAACAACATCAGCTTTCTTAAAAATCGATATTTTTTTTTTTAGTTTTCAATATCTTGTCTATTTTTTAATTACCAACCTGTAATTATTCATATCACAACTTATCGTTCAATGTTGTAAAAATAACTCATAAAATAAGACATGAACCAAAAGTTATAAACAAAGTATATCATGCACCAAGAGTAGTTATAAACATTTATAAACAAAATATACCAAAATTTACATATTCATAATAGTAGAGTAGTAATGTACTTTAATTACAAAGAAATCTAAAATAAAACAAAGTTAAAAGTTGCATCTGGGAACTCAAATATAATTTGAGTTTCAACTTGCAAATTTTGTGATTATGTAAAACTCCTCCATCCATTTTCAATTTTTTGCCGTCTTTCTCCAATGATTATAAACAATTATGCACTTCGTAATCCCTTTCAAATTCAGATGAGTGAATCCTGTAGCTTTCATAAATGAGTACATGGTACTTGACACATCCTGAAATTAACATTAAATTCATATTAGATATGTATATGATTTTAACATTTGACAGACAAAGGAGTGCTTAATTACTCACCAAACTACTACAAGTCACTTTGTACTCAGTTAGCAGGACTTTGAAAGTGATTGAGTTCGGAACTTAATTGGTGGTACAAGGAGTAACATTTAGGATAAGCTTTTGGTTCAGAACTTCGTTTAAAGATGGTGAGGAAGAAAAAACTCTGACCAAAATGGGTCATAGTTACTTGATGATTTTGAATTATTCCATAGAAATGTCTGAGTTCTGTCCATCCAAGCAGTAGAGTTGGATTCACTAGATCTTGGTTGTACATAACAAAGTGCATGTTGTCATTACTGTCTAGTAGATGTTAACTACATTCTAGTTCATCCTTCCATCTTACAACAAAAGACCTACTAACTTCACCATAAGACTACTTTTAACAAGCAAACTAATATAAGCAAATGTGTTATATCATATCATATTTACTTGAGAATAGTCTTGAAAATTCTAACCTGATCCATAATATGAATTGTGTTGAACATTTCCTCTGGTTTTTTGATAATCTTAATCATTTTCTTAGTCATTTCCTTTCAGTTCTGTTGATCTTCATTCATTATTTCTAAACTCCATTTACAATATTAAAGTTAGTATTAAAAATAAATATGCATGCCTACCTACTAGTAGTAAACCAAGACATATGAGTTTGGTCGAGTACATGCCATGAAGTATTAGTTAAAAGACACAATGCATATACCCATTTTTGAAAACCAAGAATGATATTCTTATTTTGGGGGCTTAAGGCTGTGGCAGAATTCTCACACCAACACAAAGTCCTATTAACAAGCATTTTCATGTTAGTAATATGCACAAAGTTCCATTGTCAATATTTGTGTATCCAGAAAATAACACATGTTTTCAGTGACATGCATTAATTTATAGAAGACTAACCTTTCGTGAGTGAGTGAGAGCACGAGAGTGAGAGAACGAGAGTAAATAGACCTGTGAGTGAGAGCGAGAATGAGAGCGCGAGAGTGATTGTGAGAACGAAAGCGCGAGAGTGAGAGCAAGAACGGTGTGGCCGCGCTGCCGCAAAAAATGTGTGAGAGTGAGAATGAGAACAATTGTGCAAGAGATGAGTGAGAATGAGAGTGCGAGAGCACGAGAGATGAGTGACAGTGAGAACGAGAGTGCGAGAATGAGAGATGGTTCAGAATGAGAGGAAGAGACAGATTTAATTTAACTAACACATCATCGATTTTCCAAAACACCCAAAACACTAATGTTAACATGAGTTCGTTAACGTCGATTTTTGGAAAAACCGATGTTAACATGAGTTTATTAACATCGGTTTTAGAAAGTATACAATGTAAGATGATTTTTCAGAGAACCATTTGAGAATGTTTTTTTTAAACAAATAAATAGTTAAAATTTTAAGGATTCTAAGACAATTTTTCCAAAAACCGTCTTAGAATATATTTAAAAAAAATTAAAAAAAACTTAAAATAATGAAAATATTAAATGACACAGTATTGTGGGGGTAAACAGGGGTTTTTTGCACAAGGTATGTAGGAAATATAAGTGCATTCAAATGCCTCCACCTAGCATATTAATTTCTCATCAAAATCTATACATTACAGTCACCAAAATAAATCTCTCCAATCTTTTATGTACCAATGCAAACACAAATAAATAAGGTAAAGAAGTAACACATCAACCACAATATCATAAATTCATAATGTTCAAAAAACAATAAGGCAGACCCATATAAGCCTTATTCTCTAAGGTAAAAAGTCAACCACTAGCAAATATTCCAATTTTCAATATGAGTGATGATGATGATGAAAGCACATAAGGAAGGGTAGGATGAACTATCACACACCTAATGTAATCAATATGTGCTTCAAATACTTTGACTTTATCCATTGTGTTGAAATTATAATATAGAGCAAGGCATGTTCTCCATGTGGAAATGGGAACTATATTGCTTGAATGAAACAATGGTACTTGGGCCTAGATGAGAAATCAAACATTCTTAATCTACTTATTTTTTATTTTTCATCTTTGATCAGTAGCATATCAAATAACAGACATTTTCAAAAGAAAGAATAATCACACGACAAACAGCAACAACCAACCATCAACCTTGTGAAACCAACCATGTATGGCCCCTAATTTAGGTCAATTTACTATTGATAATACTTTAAGCTGCAATTGATGAGAAACCAGATATTCAGGAAATAAGAAAGCCAAATATGCAAACAATCATCTCTTGACAGATACAACAGGTTCTTTTTTTGAATCCCAAGTTTTCATGGACTCAAAGGAATGATTTCATGATACATCACAATCAGCATCTCAAACAAAAAAACTTGGCAATATATATATATATATATATATATATATATATATATATATATATATATGAGTCATACAACAGCAAAGAAAGCAATAGGAAGAAAGGAAATAAAAAAGTTCAGACAAACGAAGCCTAGATACTAAATGCAACACAGACACGATATGACACGGATAAAGGAATACATAAATTTTGTAAAAATTCAACATATGATAAATGGGTTAGATATGTTAACATGAATTAAAAAAAACAATGTTTCACATAAATGCAAAATGTTTGTTGAGAGATACTGATCTTTTCTCATTAATACATGACTATATCAGTGGATGATGATCTTGATTCACAATATAAAAAAATACTTGTGTTCATTACCAAAAAAAATTATAGTTACATATCTTCCCCTTGCACATATCTCTCCCTTCATAAGAATTTACATATTTTTCCTTAACCTGTTGGAGTGTGACAGAAAGCATCATTTATCCTATTCAAACATAGTCTTAGCTATGTATAGTTGCCTATAGCTTTACAGATACAGAGGCATATCCCAAGCATATCAGTCAACAAAATTTAAGAATAAAAAATAAATAAAAGAAAATTGAAGGTTGATCAAGTCTAAAAATGATTTGAAATAGATTTTTGCATGTTTAATTTAGTTTGATGTTGGAGAAGATTTTAGAATTAATTCTGAGTTGAAACAACTTTGAGTAATAAACCACAAAGGACCCACCTTTGTAATTGTGATTGTGCAAAACTCCTCCATCCATTTCCAATTTTTTCAGTCTTCCTCCAATGATTATAAACAATCATGCACTCCGTAATCCCTTCCAAATTCAGATGGGTGAATCCCATAGCTTTCATTAATACTCATGGTACTTGGCATATCCTGAAATTAACATTAAATTCATGTTAGATATGTATATGATTTTAACATTTGATAAACAAATGAGTGTTTAATTACTCACCAAACTGTTGCAAGTCACATTGTACTCAATCAGCAGGACTTTAAAAATGACTGAGTTAGGAACTTGGTGGTACAAGAAGTGTCATTTAGGATAAGCTTTTGGTTTAGAATTGCTTTTGAAGATGGTAAGGAAGAAAACACTCTGACCAAAACAAGTCATAGTTACTTGATGATTTCCAATGAGTCCATAGAAATGTCTGAGTTATGTCCATCTAGCCAGTAGAGTTGGGTTTACCAGATCTTGGTTGTATGTAATAGTGTTTATGTTGTCATTACTGTCTAGCAGATGCCAAGTATGTTCTAGTTCAACCTTCCATCTTACAACAAAGGACCTACTAACTTCACCGTAAGGCTACTTTTAACAAGCAAACTAATATAATCAAATGTGTTATTTCATGTCATATTTACTGGAGAATAGCTTGAAAATTCTAACCTGATCCATAATATGAATTGTGTTAGCCATTTCCTTTCATTTCTGTTGATCTTCATTCATTATTTCGAAACTCCATTTACAATATTAAAGTTAATATTAAAAATAAATATGCATGCCTACCTACTAGTAGTAAACCAAGACATATGAGTTTGGTCAAGTACATGCCACAGAGTACTAGTTGAAAGACACAATGCATATACCCATTTTTGAAAGCCAAGAATGATATTCCTATTTTGGGGGCCCAAGGCTGTGGCAGAATTCCCACACCAGCACAAGTCCCATTAACAAGCATTTTCATGTTAGTAATACGCATAAAGTCTCATTATCAGTATTTGTATATCCAAAAAATAACACATGTTTTCAGCAACATACACATAAACAAGTATTTTCATGTTTGTAATACTCACATTAACAGGACACAATACGAACATCAAAACGAGAATGGGAAATCATCAAAACCAAGAATGAGCCCTAGCTTCTTGCTTACCATCACCATCAAAACCAAACACATAAACAAACATTTATAGAAGACTAACCTTTTGTGAGTGAGTGAGAGCACGAGAGTGAGAGAATGAGAGTTAGTAGACCTATGAGTGAGAGCGAGAACAATAGCGCGAGAGTGATTGCGAGAATGAAAGATCGAGAGTAAGAACAGGAACAGTGTGGCCGCATTGCCGCAAAAAGTGTGTGAGAGTGAGAGTGAGAATGATAGCGCAAGAAATGAGTGAGAGCGAGGACGAGAGCAAGAGAGATGAGTGAAATTGAGAACGAGAGTGTGAGAATGAGAGATGGTTCAGAATGAGTGCGAGAAGAGGAAGAGATAGATTTAATTTAACTAACACAACATCGATTTTCCAAGAGACTAATGTTAACATGAGTTCGTTAACGTCGGTTTTTGGAAAAACTGATGTTAACATGAGTTTGTTAACATTGGTTTTTGAAAATCTGATGCTAACGAACTCATGTTAACATCGATTTTGCCAAAAACTGATGTTAACAAACTCGCATTATTAATGAATATGCCACTGCGTTTTTGTTAACATCAGTTTTCTAAAAAATCGATGTTAGCATAACTATGTTATGTCCATTCTTTCTACTAGTGTCACATTGGCATTCCTAAGATTTTGTTTATTAGTGCTTTACGAAGTTCTTAAGTATTTTGTTTTTTTAAAAGGAGAAATAAATATATTTATACTTATGAAAATAAGAACTTTACATCTATCATAAGATCTATACATAACAAAAAGTGACCTAAAAAACCCTCAGACATGGTGAGCAACAAAATCGCTCCCTGTGCCCTAAATTGCCAATAAAAAAATCAATTGCACTTCAACAGGAAAATGCACCAAGATGAATACGAGATACCCGATTTGATATGTTGCTTATATAGCAACCACTGCCAAGATATCCTCATAATACTATCAATAACACATCATTTAGAAAAGTGTAGAAATAAGTAGAAGTAATATTTAATTGGAAGAAGTGTGTAAAACTAAGTAGTTGGGAGAAGTGTGTAGAACACTCCCTTGAAGTGTGTGGAATCTTTCTTGATGTATCTAAAACTCTCCCTTGAAGCCTATAAAAAGGGCAGAGGTTGTGATTTGCAAGTGAACCCAAAGAAGCCAAAACAAAAGCATTTCTCAAGTCATAAAAACTAGTCTTCTTTCAAATATTCTCTCCTCCTCCAGTTCTCTCAAATACTTCCTATAACCTTCTTCTTTCCAACAAAGTGGTATCAGAGCTTAGGTTCTAATAAGAAATCCCTCTATAGTCATGGCGAGCAATGGAGTGGCATCCTTCCAAGTTCCACTTCCAAAAGAGAGCACCTATGACAATTGGAGCATTAAAATGAAGGCCTTTCTTGGAGCACATGATGTTTGGGAAATGGTTGAAAAAGGCTATAAGGAGCCGCAAGACGAGACTTCACTATCCCAAGCACAAAAGGAGACTTTAAAGGATTTAATAAAGAGAGACAAGAAAGCATTTTTCCTCATCTAACAAGCATTAGATGATGATGCATTCGAGAAGATTTCTGATGCAACATCCGCTAAGGAGGCAAGGGATAAAATTCAAACCTCTCACAAAGGAGAAGACAAAGTAAAGAAGGTGTGTCTCCAAACTCTAAGAGGTGAGGTCAAATCCTTACATATGAAAGATTCAAAGTCCATTTCTGATTATTTTTCAAGAATTCTCGCTATTTCAAATCAACTAAAAAGAAATGGAGAGAAGTTACAAGATGTAAGAATTATTGAGAAAATATTACACTCGTTAGATCCCAAATTTGAGCACATTATTGTGACAATTGAGGAACCCAAAGATTTAGAAACCATGATGATAGAACATCTTCAAGGATCAACTGAAGGAGAAGGAAGAAAGTCAAGGAAATGAGTGAACCCAACGAGGCCAAGGTAGAGGTTGAGGTAGCGGCCGAGGACAGGTTGGACATGACAACAGTGGACGAGGTTCCAATTTCATCAACAACGGTTATGAGAACGGAAAAATCTCAACAAGAGAACATGGAAGAGGCTATACGAGCACAATGTATGATGAATCTCAAACCCGATGCTATAACTGTAAAAAATTTGGCCACTATGCTTCATAATTTAGATTTGCCAAGAATAGAGTTGAGGAGGAGACTAACTATGTGGAGCAAAAAGATGAAAAGTTTGAAACGGTGCTCCTAGCACGTGATGGTAATGAAGGTAGCCAAGAAAACGCATGGTACCTTGACACTAGTGCAAGCAACCATATGTGCGGAAAAATAAGCATTTTCGTGAATCTTGATGAATCAGTGAGTGGCAATGTCTCATTTGGTGATAATTCCAAGATTCTTATAAAAGGAAAAGATAAGATCTTAATTTGTTTCAATAATGGAAGACATGAATTCATATCAAATGTCTACTATGTCCCAAATATGAACAACAATATTTTGAGTTTGGGACAATTACTTGAAAAAGGCTACGATATTCACATGAAAGATTTCATTCTTTCCATCAGAGATGGGAGAAACAATCTAATCACCAAGGTACCAATGTCAGGAAATAGGATGTTCTTGTTGAAAATCCAAAATGATGTTGCAAAATGTCTTAAAGCTTGCTACATTGATGCATCTTGGCTATAGCATCTTTGATTTAGGCATTTAAATTTTGGAGGCTTAAGTTTGCTATCAAAGGAGAAGATGGTGAGAGGACTACCCTATATTAACCACCCTGATCAACCCTGTGAAGGATGTTTACTTGAGAAGCAATTTAGAGTGAGTTTTCCAAAGGAGTAAAACTCAAAAGCTAAGAAGCCACTCAAGCTAATATATGGTCACGTCTGTGGGCCAATCAAGCCAAGCTCACCAGGTAAAAATAATTATTTCCTCCTTTTGATTGATGGTTTTTCAAGAAAAACATAAGTCTATTTCTTAAAGAAAAAATCAGAAGACTTTTCCGCCTTTAAGAAGTTTAAAGCTGTAGTGGAGAAAGAAAAAGGTCGAAAGGTCAAAGCCATGAGGTTTGACCGAGGAGGAGAATTTACTTCCAAAGAGTTTCGAGAGTTTTGTGAAGATAATGGAATTAGATGCCCCCTGATGGTTTCAAGATCCCCCCAATAGAATGGTGTTCCAAAAATAAAAAAAATAAAACAATCCTTGATATGGCTCGAAGCAGGCTCAAAAGCAAGAAACTACCAAAAGAATTTTGGGCAAAAGCTGTAGCATGTGCAGTTTATCTGTCCAATTGATCACCAACGAGAAGTCTATTGGGAAAGATACCAGAAGAAGCATGGATTGGAAGAAAGCTTGGTATCTCTCACTTGAGGGTCTTTAGGAGTACAACTCATGTTCATGTCCTAGACGAGAGAATAGCAAAACTTGATGACAAGAGTGAAAGATTCATCTTCATCGGTTATGATTTAAGCTCAAAGGCGTACAAGTTGTACAATCCAAGTAATAAGAAGATGGTAGTCAGTTGAGATTTGGTGTTCGCAAAGAAGGACAATGGGACTTTGAGACTCATGAAAAGGAATACAACTTCTTTCCTCCACTTGAAGAAGAAAAGACACCTCAATATGTTCAACAAGAGCTTACCCCACCAACATCAACCACTTACAACAATACTTTACCATCTTCTAAGAGTGAAAGGGTCGTGTCATGCACAAGAATCCTCCAAGATCTTTATGATCATACTAAGAGATTGGATAATGTCACACAAATTTGTCTCTTTACAAATTATGAACTAATGGACTTTGAAGAAGCTGTGCAAGATAAAAGATAGAAAGATGTGATGGATGAAGAAATTAGATCCATCGAGAATAGCGACACATGGGAACTTGTCTCCTTTCCAAAAGGCATAGGGCTATTGGAGTCGAGTGGGTGTACAAAACAAAGAAGAATGTGAAGGGAGAAATTGAAAGATACAAGGCAAGGCTAGTTCCAAAAGGTTACAGTCAAAAGATTAGGATTGATTATTGTTAACTCAATGTCAAGTGTACCAATTTGTCTCAAGTAGTAAAGTATTTGGAAGTCTGAGTGTCGAATCCACAGGGACTTTGTTTATACTTAGATTGAGGCAAACCAAAATTATGAGCAAGAGATAAGAAATTTAAAATAGAAAATAAAGAAAGATAAAAGATAAGATAAAAATTTAAATTAAAAGATGATAAAGATAAAAAAAAGGAGAAGATAAAACATATAAGAAATTTCAAAATAGACGATAAGAAAAATAAAGGATAAGGATGATTGTCATACCCTAATTTCGTCTGGGGATTATTACTTGATGACATGCAACCTTTGGTTAGCCACTTTGAGATACTTGGCATCCTTTGTTGCACAATAAATGAAGTCCCGACACATGTCAGAAATCAAAAGAAAGCAGGCTTGCGCGATCCGTGAAATTCCGTGATGTGGTGGAAATCGAAAAGATGTGTTTTTGCGAAATCCATGAGTTTCCGTAACTTCTTCGAAAGCCAAAAAAAAGTAAATACATAATCCGTAAGGATTCGTAACCTTGCGGAAGGAAAATAAGTATCGTTACGAAATTCGTAAAGTTTCGTAACGTTACGGAAAAAGAATTACCAAGAAAAATAGAAGGGGGTGCATTTAGTAAAAAGGGGGTACAAATAGCAATCAGACCCACTTGGGCCTTCCAGATTCTTCCTCCAGAAGTCTGTTGCTTCTGGAGGAAGCAACCTTGCTCGCTTGGGCGAGCTGGGTGGCAAGCTCCTCCCCTATTTTGCTATAAATAGGGGGAGGAGTGAAGAAGAAAAGGGTTCAGCCTTCTTGGCACTTCTCATTCTCTCGAAATTGCTGAGGAAAATTATTTCCGTGAAGAAAATCCAAGCCGAGGCGCTTCCGTAACGTTTCCATAACGTTTCCGTGAGTAATTACGCGAAGATTCTCGACCGTTCTTCAACATTCATCGTTCGTTCTTCGTTTTCTTCAGTCTTCAACGGGTAAGTACCTCAAACCGAGCTTTTTAATTCATTCTATGTACCCGTGGTGGTCCACACTCTGTTTCATGTATTTTTATTCTCGTTTTCATTCGCTTTTTATACCCCCTTTTGACGTGCTTAAGTCATTTATTTAAGTCATTTCTCGCCTAATCTAAAAATAAAATAAATTTCCATCGATCGTTTGATTTGTATCATCCGTTAATTTTGGTTAAAATAAATTCTGACCGTTCGGTCGTGCCGTAACCACGTTGGAAATCAAAAAAGAGGTAAAATAATAATATAATAATAAAAAAAATACCTTTTAGTAAAATAAAGCGAAAAATCAATCGGACGTTTTCTCTTTTGGATTTCTCATTCTTAATTGAATTGACAAATAACTAAAGTGAAACTAAGGCTATAATCAACTCGCCTAGTCAAGCTCGTCCACAAAAAATAGGGTTTTGAAAGTTTATCATTTCAGTTTCTTACCAAGTAAAATGGATCATTTTTAAGGTCCAACGCCTTAAAATGATCACCTTTCAAGTAAAAAGAATCACTTGATTCACGCATAAGAAAGAATTACGTAGGTCTGATTTCCTCTTTGATGTAGGGTACGTAGGAGCAAAAACCCCGCTTTTGTCGACCTCAAAAAATAAAAAGAAATAAAGTTAAGGTAACACAATTTCCACAATTCTAAAAAATAGGCTGTTGTCCTTTGAGGCAAACGTGAGAAGTGCTAATACCTTCCTCAAGCGTAAATACAACTCCCGAACTTAGAATTTTCATTTTTGACCGGTTTCCATCGGTTTTTCCGAAGTTTTCCACAAATAAACGTTGGTGGCGACTTCGCGCATCTTTCCTCCTTTGGAAAGGGCACCCGTTAGCCTCACCTCGCTCACCCGCAAAAGAGCACGTTGCGACTGTCATACCCTAATTTCGTCCGGGGATTATTACTTGATGACATGCAACCTTTGGTTAGCCGCTTTGAGATACTTGGCGTCCTTTGTTGCACAATAAATGAAGTCCCGAGACGTGTCAGAAATCAAAAGGAAGCAGGCTTGCGCGATCCGTGAAATTCCGTGATGTGGCGGAAATCGAAAAGATGTGTTTTTGCGCAATCCGTGAGTTTCCGTAACTTCTTCGAAAGCTAAAAAAAAGTAAATACATAATCCGTAAGGATTCGTAACCTTGCGGAAGGAAAATAAGTATCGTTACGAAATTCGTAAAGTTTCGTAACGTTACGGAAAAAGAATTACCAAAAAAAATAGAAGGGGGTGCATTTAGTAAAAAAGGGGGGGTACAAATAGCAATCAGGCCCACTTGGGCCTTCCAGATTCTTCCTCCAGAAGTCTGTTGCTTCTGGAGGAAGCAACCTTGCTCGCCTGGGCGAGCTGGGTGGCAAGCTCCTCCCCTATTTTGCTATAAATAGGGGGAGGAGTGAAGAAGAAAAGGGTTCAGCCTTCTTGGCACCTCTCATTCTCTCGAAATTGCTGAGGAAAATTATTTCCGTGAAGAAAATCCAAGTCGAGGCGCTTCCGTAACGTTTCCGTAACGTTTCCGTAACGTTTCCGTGAGTAATTACGCGAAGATTCTCGACCGTTCTTCAACATTCATCGTTCGTTCTTCGTTTTCTTCAGTCTTCAACGGGTAAGTACCTCAAACCGAGCTTTTTAATTCATTCTATGTACCCGTGGTGGTCCACATTCTGTTTCATGTATTTTTATTCTCGTTTTCATTCGCTTTTTATACCCCCTTTTGACGTGCTTAAGTCATTTATTTAAGTCATTTCTCGCCTAATCTAAAAATAAAATAAATTTCCATCGATCGTTTGAATTGTATCATCCGTTAATTTTGGTTAAAATAAATTCCGACCGTTCGGTCGTGCCGTAACCACGTTGGAAATCAAAAAAGAGGTAAAATAATAATATAATAATAAAAAAAATACCTTTTAGTAAAATAAAGCAAAAAATCAATCGGACGTTTTCTCTTTTGGATTTCTCATTCTTAATTGAATTGACAAATAACTAAAGTGAAACTAAGGCTAAAATCAACTCGCCTAGTCAAGCTCGTCCACAAAAAATAGGGTTTTGAAAGTTTATCATTTCAGTTTCTTACCAAGTAAAACGGATCATTTTTAAGGTCCAACGCCTTAAAATGATCACCTTTCAAGTAAAAAGAATCACTTGATTCACGCATAAGAAAGAATTACGTAGGTCTGATTTCCTCTTTGATGTAGGGTACGTAGGAGCAAAAACCCCGCTTTTGTCGACTTCAAAAAATAAAAAGAAATAAAGTTAAGGTAACACAATTTCCACAATTCTAAAAAATAGGTTGTTGTCCTTTGAGACAAACGTGAGAAGTGCTAATACCTTCCTCAAGCGTAAATACAACTCCCGAACTTAGAATTTTCATTTTTGACCGGTTTCCATCGGTTTTTCCGAAGTTTTCCACAAATAAACGTTGGTGGCGACTTCGCGCATCTTTCCTCCTTTGGAAAGGGCACCCGTTAGCCTCGCCTCGCTCACCCGCAAAAGAGCACGTTGCGACTGTCATACCCTAATTTCGTCCGGGGATTATTACTTGATGACATGCAACCTTTGGTTAGCCGCTTTGAGATACTTGGCGTCCTTTGTTGCACAATAAATGAAGTCCCGAGACGTGTCAGAAATCAAAAGGAAGCAGGCTTGCGCGATCCGTGAAATTCCGTGATGTGGCGGAAATCGAAAAGATGTGTTTTTGCGCAATCCGTGAGTTTCCGTAACTTCTTCGATAGCTAAAAAAAAGTAAATACATAATCCGTAAGGATTCATAACCTTGCGGAAGGAAAATAAGTATCGTTACGAAATTCGTAAAGTTTCGTAACGTTACGAAAAAATAATTACCAAAAAAAATAGAAGGGGGTGCATTTAGTAAAAAAGGGGGGTACAAATAGCAATCAGGCCCACTTGGGCCTTCCAGATTCTTCCTCCAGAAGTCTGTTGCTTCTGGAGGAAGCAACCTTGCTCGCCTGGGCGAGCTGGGTGGCAAGCTCCTCCCCTATTTTGCTATAAATAGGGGGAGGTGTGAAGAAGAAAAGGGTTCAGCCTTCTTGGCACTTCTCATTCTCTCGAAATTGCTGAGGAAAATTATTTCCGTGAAGAAAATCCAAGTCGAGGCGCTTCCGTAACGTTTCCGTAACGTTTTTACGCGAAGATTCTCGACCGTTCTTCAACATTCATCGTTCGTTCTTCGTTTTCTTCAGTCTTCAACGGGTAAGTACCTCAAACCGAGCTTTTTAATTCATTCTATGTGCCCGTGGTTGTCCACATTCTGTTTCATGTATTTTTATTCTCATTTTCATTCGCTTTTTATACCCCCTTTTGACGTGCTTAAGTCATTTATTTAAGTCATTTCTAGCCTAATCTAAAAATAAAATAAATTTCCACCGATTGTTTGAATTGTATCATCCGTTAATTTCGGTTAAAATAAATTTCGACCGTTCGGTCGTGCCGTAACCACGTTGGAAATCAAAAAAGAGTTAAAATAATAATATAATAAAAAAAATACCTTTTAGTAAAATAAAGTGAAAAATCAATCGGACGTTTTCTCTTTGGGATTTCTCATTCTTAATTGAATTGACAAATAACTAAAGTGAAACTAAGGCTATAATC
Source organism: Glycine soja (assembly GCF_004193775.1). Taxonomy (NCBI): domain Eukaryota; kingdom Viridiplantae; phylum Streptophyta; class Magnoliopsida; order Fabales; family Fabaceae; genus Glycine; species Glycine soja. Next base: position 33,564,022 of record NC_041012.1, on the reverse strand, counting down.
AACTCGCCTAGTCAAGCTCGTCCACAAAAAATAGGGTTTTGAAAGTTTATCATTTCAGTTTCTTACCAAGTAAAACGGATCATTTTTAAGGTCCAACGCCTTAAAATGATCACCTTTCAAGTAAAAAGAATCACTTGATTCACGCATAAGATAGAACTACGTAGGTCTGATTTCCTCTTTTATGGAGGGTACGTAGGAGCAAAAACCCCGCTTTTGTCGACCTCAAAAAATAAAAGAAATAAAGTTAAGGTAACACAATTTCCACAATTCTAAAAAATAGGTTGTTGTCCTTTGAGACAAACGTGAGAAGTGTTAATACCTTCCTCAAGCGTAAATACAACTCCCGAACTTAGAATTTTCATTTTTGACCGGTTTCCATCGGTTTTTCCGAAGTTTTCCACAAATAAACGTTGGTGGCGACTTCGCGCATCTTTCCTCCTTTGGAAAGGGCACCCGTTAGCCTCGCCTCGCTCACCCGCAAAAGAGCACGTTGCGACTGTCATACCCTAATTTCGTCCGGGGATTATTACTTGATGACATGCAACCTTTGGTTAGCCGCTTTGAGATACTTGGCGTCCTTTGTTGCACAATAAATGAAGTCCCGAGACGTGTCAGAAATCAAAAGGAAGCAGGCTTGCGCGATCCGTGAAATTCCGTGATGTGGCGGAAATCGAAAAGATGTGTTTTTGCGCAATCCGTGAGTTTCCGTAACTTCTTCGAAAGCTAAAAAAAAGTAAATACATAATCCGTAAGGATTCATAACCTTGCGGAAGGAAAATAAGTATCGTTACGAAATTCGTAAAGTTTCGTAACGTTACGAAAAAATAATTACCAAAAAAAATAGAAGGGGGTGCATTTAGTAAAAAAGGGGGGTACAAATAGCAATCAGGCCCACTTGGGCCTTCCAGATTCTTCCTCCAGAAGTCTGTTGCTTCTGGAGGAAGCAACCTTGCTCGCCTGGGCGAGCTGGGTGGCAAGCTCCTCCCCTATTTTGCTATAAATAGGGGGAGGTGTGAAGAAGAAAAGGGTTCAGCCTTCTTGGCACTTCTCATTCTCTCGAAATTGCTGAGGAAAATTATTTCCGTGAAGAAAATCCAAGTCGAGGCGCTTCCGTAACGTTTCCGTAACGTTTTTACGCGAAGATTCTCGACCGTTCTTCAACATTCATCGTTCGTTCTTCGTTTTCTTCAGTCTTCAACGGGTAAGTACCTCAAACCGAGCTTTTTAATTCATTCTATGTGCCCGTGGTTGTCCACATTCTGTTTCATGTATTTTTATTCTCATTTTCATTCGCTTTTTATACCCCCTTTTGACGTGCTTAAGTCATTTATTTAAGTCATTTCTAGCCTAATCTAAAAATAAAATAAATTTCCACCGATTGTTTGAATTGTATCATCCGTTAATTTCGGTTAAAATAAATTTCGACCGTTCGGTCGTGCCGTAACCACGTTGGAAATCAAAAAAGAGTTAAAATAATAATATAATAAAAAAAATACCTTTTAGTAAAATAAAGTGAAAAATCAATCGGACGTTTTCTCTTTGGGATTTCTCATTCTTAATTGAATTGACAAATAACTAAAGTGAAACTAAGGCTATAATCAACTCGCCTAGTCAAGCTCGTCCACAAAAAATAGGGTTTTGAAAGTTTATCATTTCAGTTTCTTACCAAGTAAAACGGATCATTTTTAAGGTCCAACGCCTTAAAATGATCACCTTTCAAGTAAAAAGAATCACTTGATTCACGCATAAGATAGAACTACGTAGGTCTGATTTCCTCTTTTATGGAGGGTACGTAGGAGCAAAAACCCCGCTTTTGTCGACCTCAAAAAATAAAAGAAATAAAGTTAAGGTAACACAATTTCCACAATTCTAAAAAATAGGTTGTTGTCCTTTGAGACAAACGTGAGAAGTGTTAATACCTTCCTCAAGCGTAAATACAACTCCCGAACTTAGAATTTTCATTTTTGACCGGTTTCCATCGGTTTTTCTGAAGTTTTCCACAAATAAACGTTGGTGGCGACTTCGCGCATCTTTCCTCCTTTGGAAAGGGCACCCGTTAGCCTCGCCTCGCTCACCCGCAAAAGAGCACGTTGCGACTGTCATACCCTAATTTCGTCCGGGGATTATTACTTGATGACATGCAACCTTTGGTTAGCCGCTTTGAGATACTTGGCGTCCTTTGTTGCACAATAAATGAAGTCCCGAGACGTGTCAGAAATCAAAAGGAAGCAGGCTTGCGCGATCCGTGAAATTCCGTGATGTGGCGGAAATCGAAAAGATGTGTTTTTGCGCAATCCGTGAGTTTCCGTAACTTCTTCGAAAGCTAAAAAAAAGTAAATACATAATCCGTAAGGATTCGTAACCTTGCGGAAGGAAAATAAGTATCGTTACGAAATTCGTAAAGTTTCGTAACGTTACGAAAAAATAATTACCAAAAAAAATAGAAGGGGGTGCATTTAGTAAAAAAGGGGGGTACAAATAGCAATCAGGCCCACTTGGGCCTTCCAGATTCTTCCTCCAGAAGTCTGTTGCTTCTGGAGGAAGCAACCTTGCTCGCCTGGGCGAGCTGGGTGGCAAGCTCCTCCCCTATTTTGCTATAAATAGGGGGAGGAGTGAAGAAGAAAAGGGTTCAGCCTTCTTGGCACTTCTCATTCTCTCGAAATTGCTGAGGAAAATTATTTCCGTGAAGAAAATCGAAGTCGAGGCGTTTCCGTAACGTTTCCGTGAGTAATTACGCGAAGATTCTCGACCGTTCTTCAACATTCATCGTTCGTTCTTCGTTTTCTTCAGTCTTCAACGGGTAAGTACCTCAAACCGAGCTTTTTAATTCATTCTATGTACCCGTGGTTGTCCACATTCTGTTTCATGTATTTTTATTCTCATTTTCATTCGCTTTTTATACCCCCTTTTGACGTGCTTAAGTCATTTATTTAAGTCATTTCTAGCCTAATCTAAAAATAAAATAAATTTCCACCGATTGTTTGAATTGTATCATCCGTTAATTTCGGTTAAAATAAATTCCGACCGTTCGGTCGTGCCGTAACCACGTTGGAAATCAAAAAAGAGTTAAAATAATAATATAATAAAAAAAATACCTTTTAGTAAAATAAAGTGAAAAATCAATCGGACGTTTTCTCTTTGGGATTTCTCATTCTTAATTGAATTGACAAATAACTAAAGTGAAACTAAGGCTATAATCAACTCGCCTAGTCAAGCTCGTCCACAAAAAATAGGGTTTTGAAAGTTTATCATTTCAGTTTCTTACCAAGTAAAACGGATCATTTTTAAGGTCCAACGCCTTAAAATGATCACCTTTCAAGTAAAAAGAATCACTTGATTCACGCATAAGATAGAACTACGTAGGTCTGATTTCCTCTTTTATGGAGGGTACGTAGGAGCAAAAACCCCGCTTTTGTCGACCTCAAAAAATAAAAGAAATAAAGTTAAGGTAACACAATTTCCACAATTCTAAAAAATAGGTTGTTGTCCTTTGAGACAAACGTGAGAAGTGCTAATACCTTCCTCAAGCGTAAATACAACTCCCGAACTTAGAATTTTCATTTTTGACCGGTTTCCATCGGTTTTTCCGAAGTTTTCCACAAATAAACGTTGGTAGCGACTCCGCGCATCTTTCCTCCTTTGGAAAGCGCACCCGTGAGCCTCGCCATGCTCGCCCGCAAAAGGGCACGTTGCGACTGTCATGAAAAGGAATACAACTTCTTTCCTCCACTTGAAGAAGAAAAGACACCTCAATATGTTCAACAAGAGCTTACCCCACCAACATCAACCACTTACAACAATACGTTGCCATCTTCTAAGAGTGAAAGGGTCGTGTCATGCACAAGAATCCTCCAAGATCTTTATGATCATACTAAGAGATTGGATAATGTCACACAAATTTGTCTCTTTACAAATTATGAACTAATGGACTTTGAAGAAGCTGTGCAAGATAAAAGATAGAAAGATGTGATGGATGAAGAAATTAGATCCATCGAGAATAGCGACACATGGGAACTTGTCTCCTTTCCAAAAGGCATAGGGCTATTGGAGTCGAGTGGGTGTACAAAACAAAGAAGAATGTGAAGGGAGAAATTGAAAGATACAAGGCAAGGCTAGTTCCAAAAGGTTACAGTCAAAAGATTAGGAATGATTATTGTTAACTCATTGTCAAGTGTACCAATTTGTCTCAAGTAGTAAAGTATTCGGAAGTCTGAGTGTCGAATCCACAGGGACTTTATTTATACTTAGATTGAGGCAAACCAAAATTATGAGCAAGAGATAAGAAATTTAAAATAGAAAATAAAGAAAGATAAAAGATAAGATAAAAATTTAAATTAAAAGATGATAAAGATAAAAAAAAGGAGAAGATAAAACATATAAGAAATTTCAAAATAGACGATAAGAAAAATAAAGGATAAGGATGATTGTCATACCCTAATTTTGTCCAGGGATTATTACTTGATGACATGCAACCTTTGGTTAGCCGCTTTGAGATACTTGGCGTCCTTTGTTGCACAATAAATGAAGTCCCGAGACGTGTCAAAAATCAAAAGGAAGCAGGCTTGCGCGATCCGTGAAATTCTGTGATGTGGCGGAAATCGAAAAGATGTGTTTTTGCACAATCCGTGAGTTTCCGTAACTTCTTCGAAAGCTAAAAAAGAGTAAATACATAATCCGTAAGGATTCGTAACCTTGCGGAAGGAAAATAAGTATCGTTACGAAATTCGTAAAGTTTCGTAACGTTACGGAAAAAGAATTACCAAAAAAAATAGAAGGGGGTGCATTTAGCAAAAAGGGGGGGTACAAATAGCAATCAGGCCCACTTGGGCCTTCCAGCTTCTTCCTCCAGAAGTCTGTTGCTTCTGGAGGAAGCAACCTTGCTCGCCTGGGCGAGCTGAGCTCGCTTGAGCTGGGTGGCAAGCTCTTCCCCTATTTTGCTATAAATAGGGGGAGGAGTGAAGAAGAAAAGGGTCAGCCTTCTTGGCACTTCTCATTCTCTCGAAATTGCTGAGAAAAATTATTTCCGTGAAGAAAATCCAAGCCGAGGCGCTTCCGTAACGTTTCCATGAGTAATTACGCGAAGATTCTCGGCCATTCTTCAACATCCATCGTTCGTTCTTCGTTTTCTTCAGTCTTCAACGGGTAAGTACCTCAAACCTAGCTTCTCAATTCATTCTATGTACCCGTGGTGGTCCACATTTTGTTTCATGTATTTTTATTCTCATTCTCATTCGCTTTTTATACCCCCTTTTGACATGCTTAAGTCATTTATTTAAGTCATTTCTCGCCTAATCTAAAAATAAAATAAAATTCCACCGATCGTTTGAATTGTATCATCCGTTAATTTCGTTTAAAATGAATTCCGACCGTTCGGTCGTGCCTTAACCACGTTGGAAATCAAAAAAGAGGTAAAATAATAATATAATAATCAAAAAATACCCTTTTAGTAAAATAAAGCGAAAAATCAATCGGACATTTTCTCTTTGGGATTTTTCATTCTTAATTGAATTGATTAATAACTAAAGTGAAACTAAGGCTAAAATCAACTCACCTAGTCAAGCTCGTCCACAAAAATAGAGTTTTGAAAGTTTATCATTTCAGTTTCTTACCAAGTAAAATGGATCATTTTTAAGGTCCAACGCCTTAAAATGATCACCTTTCAAGTAAAACGAATCACTTGATTCACGCATAAGAAAGAACTATGTAGGTCTGATTTCCTCTTTGATGGAGGGTACGTAGGAGCAAAAGCCCCGCTTTTGTCGACCTCAAAAAATAAAAAGAAATAAAGTTAAGGTAACACAATTTCCACAATTCTAAAAAATAGGCTGTTGTCCTTTGAGACAAACGTGAGAGGTGCTAATACCTTCCTCAAGCGTTAATACAACTCCCGAACTTAGAATTTTCATTTTGACCGGTTTCCTTCGGTTTTTCCGACGTTTTCCACAAATAAACGTTGGTGGTGACTCCGCGCATCTCTCCTCCTTTGGAAAGCGCACCCGTGAGCCTCGCCTCGCTCGCCCGCAAAAGGGCACGTTGCAACAGTTGGCGACTCCACTGGGGACTATTTTTGTGAGCTAGGCCTATTTTAAGGAATTGTGGATTTGTGAAACTTCGTGTGTGCATTTGTTGAACTGTGTAAAATGTAAATAACTGTTGTCTATTTTGCATTCTTTACACTGCATTCTAAGCACCCACGGGTTTGAGTTAAAAAGGGGCCCTACACCCGGGTTCATGGGAATTTAAGGAGTGGGGGTGAATCTATCATCATGCTAGGTCTCCGACTTGCTTGATAATAGTGAAACCTCGTCTAGAGCTTTCTCTCTTTATAATGTGTTGTCGCTGGTATTCCGTACTGCCACAATATTATTATCTTGAGTGATGATACCTCTAGAGAACGGCCGTGTGAGTTATAAATTGTTGGGAAGTAGTTATTAGAGACCCCTAGATATTATTCTATAGGTTCCCAAATAGGGGCAAAGAGCAAACACGCTCTGTGCCATTTGTTCTCATGCATCTTTTGATAAATAGCACTAGTTTATAGTTTTTTGCTAGTGGTATTTGGTTTCTTTAGAGTAATACGCAACCTTTTTAATGCTACGTCGAGGCGCCATCATGCCCAAACGTAGCATTAAAATTGGGTCTCTGTGGTCTCGTATGTATGAATTACCCCTTTATCTTGTTTTCTTTCCGTTTCATGCATACGCATTGCATCATTCATGTCGGAGTCTTGATCCACCCCATTTTTAGGTAAATGATGGGGACAAATCAAAACGGCAAAAGGTTTTATCAAGTCAAGGTTAAAAGTCTAGATGTCACTAGCCTCAAGGAATTGGGACGATTGATGGGACCTCTCCAAAGGCAAGTCTTCCGCAAAGTGTACGGGAAGATTCTAGATTTGACCGCAGTGGAGGTATTTACGGAAGCTGTCGTATCCCTCGCCCAATACTATGACCAGCCGTTGAGGTGTTTCACGTTTGGGGACTTCCAAATGGTACCAACTGTTGAAGAGTTTGAGGAAATATTAGGATGCCCTCTTGGGGGGAGAAAACCGTATCTTTTCTCTGGCTTTCTTCCTTCCTTGAGCAAGATTGCAGCTGTGATTGGAGATTCAGCAAAAGAGTTGGATCGCATGAAACAAACTCGCAATGGCGTAGTGGGCCTACCACAGAAATACTTGGAAGGCAAGGCGAAGGATATGGTGAGCCAAGAGAAGTGGGGGCCATTTGCGGATGTTTTAGCTATGCTGATTTTTGGGGTTGTCCTCTTCCCAAACGTCGACGGTTTGGTAGACTTAGCCGCCATTGATGCTTTCCTCGCATATCACCATAGCAAGGAAAGTCCAGTGGTGGCTATCTTGGTAGATTTGTTTGACACCTTTGACCGGAGGTGTGAGAAAAATAGTGCACGGATTGTCTGTTGTTTACCCGCTTTCTGTGTGTGGTTGATTTCACACCTATTCCAACAAGACACAAGACACCCGTGTCCGCTTCAAAGTTATCGCTCATGCGCCGAAAAAGGAAGAGTCGATTGGGACCAACATTTGGCGGAGATAGGGGGCAGCGCAATCAATTGGTTTCCTCGTTGGAAGGAAGGCAAGGAAGGAGTTCTTTTCTCGTGTGGGTACTACCCTAATGTTCCATTGATAGGGACTAGGGGGTGTATTAATTATAATCTTGCACTCGCCATAACACAGCTAGGGTACCCCATGAGGGGAGCGCCAGCAGAAGGGAGTCTCTCACCTTTCCTTGTGAAAGATTTAGGCGCGCAAGGTCTCAAGGTTATACAAAGAATCCACAAGGCATGGAGGAGTCCGTTGAGGAAAGACAAGGAGCTTAGGGGCATCCGTAATGGCGTCATCGAAGGTTATCATGGATGGCTAAGAATTCACACGCGAGGGTTAGATTGGCTCTCCAAGTTGAAAGTTATCGATGAGGAGAACTTCGAAGCTCCGGAGGAAAATGAAGAAGTCCGAGCTCTAAAATTGGAGCTAGGGAAGGCAAGGCTCGCCAAGGAGAAGTTTAAATCAGCTGCTACATACATCCGGAAAGAGTGCACCGAGTTACAAGAGGAAAACGCGGCCACTGCAAGAGCCCTTGAACAAGAAACCAAAAGGTCCCGCAAGGAGGAATATGGCCGAGAGAAATTACGAGGAGCATTGTGGGGTAGCAACAATGAGCTCAAGCTCCGAAGAGAGGAGAGAGATCGGTCACGGGTGCATGGCATGATCTTAAAAGAAGAGTTAGTTGCTTGTGCGAGATCCAAAAGGAGTTTGGCTCAACACTTGGAAGCCACGGAGCAAAGCATGCTAGCTATCATAGGGAAATACAAGGAAGAGTTGAACCAGTCTGTGGCCCATGAACAAAAGCTAGTGGAGGATTTTGCACAAGTGTACACCGAAAAAGAAGCAAGAGGGAGGGTGATTGATGCATTGCATCAAGAAGCGACTATGTGGATGGATAGGTTCGCCTTGACCTTGAATGGAAGTCAAGACCTCCCGCGTCTATTAGCCAAAGCAAAAGCCATGGCCGAAGTGTGTACGGCCCCCGAGGAGATTCATGGGCTAATCAATTACTGTCAACACATGATAGATTTGATGGCCCATATAATTAGAAATCGTTAGGTTCTCTTGTAACACCTTTGTATAACCTTGGCTAGATGAAAGCTTTGTTCTTTTTATAAAATGAGAAGTTCTGGACTAATCACGTTACCTAAAAACCTTTGGGTGGATCCAAGTGCTCCGATCATTCATTTTCATATTCATGTTTTGGTGGCATACTCACCTTTGTTTATTTCTTTATGAATTTCATCATAACTAAAAAAACACCAAGGCACCCCTATAACACTCGATCCAAAAAAATGGATAATGAAGAGGGCGTGCAGGAACAGATGAAGGCCGATCTATCGGCCTTAAAAGATCAAATGGCTTCCATCTCGGAGGTCATGTTAAAACTCCAAAAAACTATAGAGGATAAAGCCACGACAACCGCCTCCAGTATAGTTAGGGGAGTGTAGCTGGTGCTTCAACCCGCCCTAAATCCGGGCCGAGACAGAAACAGGGCCATGTTTGGTCGAAGGTATAGTCCGCAAGCTTATCCTTATGGCTTGCCTCCGGATTTCACCCCCGTGCCACCCCAGAAGATTTAAGCCAAGCCCCTACTTTCGAGGGGCAACTCCCACCTTATGATGACTATCCCGGGCAAGACGATGAGGAAGGAGATACCCATCTTGGCCCCCTGCTCCACCTCAAAGATCCGTCCCCACATGAACTACCCCAACCGAACATAGTCTGCCATATCCCGGCCTCACCCACACCCGTAAAAGAATCTGTTCCCTTCGCGAAAGATAAGGGAAAGATTGAGGCGCTTGAAGAGAGGTTAAGAGCAGTCGAGGGCCTTGGCAATTACCCATTCTCAGATTTGGCGGATTTGTGTCTCGTGCCCAACATCATCATCCCTCCCAAGTTCAAAGTACCAGACTTTGATAAGTACAAAGGGACGACATGTCCAAAAGGGCATCTCCGGATGTATTGCCGAAAGATGGGGGCGTATTCTGCGGACGAAAAGTTGTTGGTCCATTTCTTTCAAGACAGCTTGGCCGGTGCAGCTGTAGCATGGTATACCAATCTGGAAGCTTCCCAGATCCGATCATGGAAGGACTTGGCAACTGCCTTCATTAGGCAGTACCAATACAATACGGACATGGCTCCCAATCGGAACCAGCTTCAGAGTATGACTAAGCGAGAGCATGAGTCCATTAAGGAATATGCCCAAAGATGGAGAGATCTCGCAGCCCAAGTCGTACTGCCCATGACGGAAAGGGAGATGATCACAATTATGGTAGATACGTTACCCACGTTCTACTATGAAAAGCTGATAGGCTACATGCCAGCTAACTTTGCGAATCTCGTCTTCGCCGGAGAAAGGATTGAATCCGGACTACGAAAAGGCAAGTTTGAATATGCTTCCAATGTGGCCCCCAACAACAACAGAAGAGCCCCAGTCGCGGGCGCGAGGAAAAAGGAAGGAGATGCCCACGCAGTCACCACCGCCCCGACATGGATGAAAGCACCCCAAAATATCCAAAGCTCATACCAGCCCAATCCCCCAAATTTTTTAATCCGAGCCGGGAATTCTCTCCCGACTCAAGTAAAAGGACCACCCGCAGCAGAAAGAGCGTCGGCCCAATGCACGGCTCCAGCCGCTCCCCGGCCAGTTAATAATACAGCCCCCGGCGCGACCTATAAATATGCACAAAACCCGCCCCCGAAAGATAACTTCTCCCCTATTCCCATGGCATACTCCGAGTTATGGCCTTCATTATTGCAGAATCATTTGGTGGTGGTCATACCCGGGAAGGTCTTCCAGCCACCCTACCCCAAGTGGTACGACCCGGGTGCCAAGTGTGTGTACCATAATGGAGCTCCCGAACACAATATTGACTCCTGCATCCCGTTCAAGTATAAAGTGCAACACCTGATTAGTGCCGACTGGCTATCGTTTCAGGAGGAAGGCCCAAATGTTAAAACCAACCCGCTAGCTAGTCATGGAGGGGCTAGCGTGAACGCCGTCGAAGGGGACGGGCCATCGTGGGCAAAAAGGTTAGGAGAGGTGGCTACTTCTAGACGCTTCATCTATCAATCACTGCAAGCGGCGTGCATGGTCTCTCGAGGTGGAGACGAAAGGGATGAATGTTTGTTTCACCTCGGGGAGTCGCATGACATGGAAACCTGTCCCGTGGTGGAAGAATTGCTTCAGCAGCTCATGGATTACGGGTAGCTTGAAGTGTCCATAGGAGGGAGGGAAGAACCGCAAATTTGCATGCAGTTGGAAGAGAAGAAGGTTCCTCTAACCCCCAAGGCCCTAGTGATATGTTTTACTAGGAAAGGGACCGGCTCCACACCCATATACTCCCGGATGGCACCCAAGCCAACACCATTTGCATATCAAAGTAATAAGGCCATTCCGTGGAAGTATACCCCTCCCACGTCCAGCGAAAGAGTTGCAACCGAAGTTGACTCCCTATCAGCTAAGGTAACCAACATCACCGGCCTCAGTGGCATAACCCGCAGTGGCCAGGTGTTCGCTTCCCCTCACCCGGCGGAATTGCCCTCCAAAGGGAAAGCGCCCATGGTCCAAGAGCCCACAGATATAGCCACCCCCTCGAAAGAAGTAGATCCTTCAGTGGTAAGAGGGGCCGAAAAGAAAGAAGGACTTCAAGGAAAAATAGTGACTTTGGAAGAGGCCCATGAGTTCCTCTGCCTCATCCAACAAAGCGAGTTTAAGGTAGTCGAGCAACTGAATAAAACTCCAGCAAGGATCTCTTTGCTTGAACTACTCATAAACTCCGAGCCTCATCGTGCGCTGTTGATGAAGGTCCTTAACGATGCCCATGTAGCACATGATATCTCAGTGGAGGGTTTCGAAGGCATCGTTAATCATATAACCACCAACAATTATATCGCGTTTGCGGAAGAAGAGATTCCCGTTGAGGGGAGAGGACACAACAAGGCTCTACATGTGTCGGTGAGATGTATGGACCACGTTGTCGCAAAGGTACTTATAGAAAATGGATCGAGTTTAAATGTAATGCCGAAGACCACTTTGGAAAAGCTTCCTTTTAGTGCGTCACGTTTAAAACCGAGCTCGATGGCGGTGCGAGCCTTTGATGGTACTCGGCGGGAAGTGATTGGGGAAATCGACATTCCCATTCAGATAGGCCCCCACACTTGCAACGTGGTGTTTCAAGTAATGGATATAAATCCCGCCTATAGCTGCCTCTTGGGAAGACCGTGGATTCATGCCCTGGGAGTGGTCCCTTCAACGCTTCACCAGAAATTGAAGTTCGCAGTGGGTGGACTTTTAGTAATAGTGTCGGGTGAAGAGGATATGTTAGTGAGCTGCCCCTCCTCCGCACCGTACGTAGAAGCGGCGGAAGAATCATTGGAAACGGATTTCCAATCCTTTGAGGTGGTGAGCTGCGCCTCTGTGGAACCAAGTCTGTCGCTACCTTCTCTCTCCAAAGCGGCCATAATGGTGGCGCGTGTTATGCTCAGGAACGAATTTGAGCCCAGAATAGGTCTAAGCAAGGACTGCCTCGGGAATGCCGACGTGGTCGATATCAAGGGAAATCCATACAAGTATGGATTAGGGTATGAACCTGGGATGCTGGGGAGGAGGAACGTGCCGTCAAGATTTCGGGCGGATAGGGTATGGCCCGGCCGTATTAGCCAGTGTTTCACCAGTGCTAGAATGGTGTCCGAGGAGGAGGTGGCTGCAATAGAAGAGGAGTTCCCTCAAGACCCACCAAGTTTTGTGCAACCATGCCACCCCGATTCCCAAGTGGGGAACAGGCGCGTGATAAGCCAGTCAGAAGTCTATACCGCTAATTCAATGTAATTAGAGCCTATAGATTTCCTTTCTCTTTTGTTTTGTGAAACCTACCTTATTAAATAAACAAAGAGATCTTGTTTCATCTGTTCTTGCGGTCCCACCTTTTCTCATATCATTTTGCATGTTTTTGTTTCTTTTGTCTTGTTTGGTATAGATATGAGGATCGATTCTTTGAGGATCCTAACAACGAGGGTTTGACAATCGATTTCGATCGAGATATAAGCCAAACGATAAACGAGGAAGAGGAAGAGGACGTCTTGTCACCAGAGTTGGAGAGGTTGGTCGCTCAGGAAGAACGTGAAATGAAGCCTCACCAAGAAGAAACCGAATTGGTAAACTTGGGGACCACGGAGGAAAAGAAAGAAGTAAAGGTAGGAACCGGTATGACCGCGCCTATCCGTCAAGGCTTGATAACCCTTCTTGAAGAGTATCAAGATGTCTTTGCGTGGTCATATCAAGACATGCCCGGTCTGGATTCCGACATTGTGCAGCATAAGTTGCCCTTGAATCCTGGGTCTTTCCCGGTTAAGCAAAAGTTACGAAGAATGTAACCCGAGATGTCTTTAAAAATTAAAGAAGAAGTAAGGAAGCAGTTTGATGCAGGTTTCTTAGCTGTGGCGCGGTACCCGGAGTGGGTGGCCAACATTGTCCCAGTCCCGAAAAAGGACGGCAAGGTTCGAATGTGTGTGGACTATCGGGACTTGAACCGAGCCAGTCCTAAAGACAATTTTCCCCTGCCACACATTGATATATTGGTAGATAATACAGCCAAATTCGCCCTTTTCTCTTTTATGGATGGTTTCTCAGGGTATAATCAAATAAAGATGGCACCCGAGGATGTAGAGAAGACCACTTTCGTCACCCTATGGGGGACATTCTGCTATAAAGTGATGGCCTTCGGGCTGAAAAATGTTGGGGCAACCTATCAGCGTGCCATGGTGGAATTGTTCCATGATATGATGCATAAGGAAATAGAGGTCTACGTAGATGACATGATTGCCAAGTCTCGGACTGAGGACGAACACCTTGTCAATCTGCGTAAGCTGTTTGGAAGGTTGCGGAAATACCAATTAAAACTAAACCCAACCAAATGCACCTTTGGGGTGAAGTCGGGGAAGCTGCTAGGATTTATCGTAAGTCAGAAAGGGATAGAGATAGATCCCGAGAAAGTGAAGGCCATCCTTGAAATGCCGGAACCACGCACGGAGAAGCAGGTTCGGGGGTTTTTGGGGAGGTTGAATTATATCACGAGATTTATCTCGCAACTCACCCCTACCTGTGAGCCCATTTTTAAGCTTTTACGTAAGAACCAGGCGGTCCTGTGGAACAGTGACTGCCAAGAGGCCTTCGAGAAGATCAAACAGAGTCTCGCGAATCCCCCGGTGCTCATGCCACCTGTAACAGGAAGACCTTTTTTCCTGTACATGACCGTGTTGGACGAGTCTATGGGGTGCGTGTTGGGTCAGCATGATGATTCTGGGAAAAAGGAGCAAGTCATCTACTATCTGAGCAAGAAGTTTACTGCATGTGAGATGAATTACTCAATGCTGGAAAGGACGTGTTGTGCTCTGGTATGGGCATCACATCGGCTTAGGCAGTATATGCTCAGCCATACCACGTGGCTTATTTCCAAAATGGATCCCGTGAAATACATCTTTGAAAAACCGGCCCTCACGGGACGAATCACTAGGTGGCAGGTATTATTATCTGAATTCGATATCGTTTACGTCACCCAAAAAGCGGTAAAGGGAAGTGCCTTAGCAGATTATTTGGCCCAGCAACCCCTCCAGGATTATCGGCCGATGCATCCCGAGTTCCCAAATGAAGATATCATGGCCCTGTTTGAAGAGAAGCGAATGCACGAGGACATAGACAAATGGATTGTTTGCTTCGATGGGGCATCTAATGCTTTGGGCCACGGAGTAGGGGTAGTCCTTGTATCCCCGGATGATCAGTGTATTCCTTTCACGGCTAGGCTAGGTTTTGATTGTACCAACAATATGGCCGACTACGAAGCATGCGCCCTCGGGGTTCAGGCGGCCATTGATTTTGATGTAAAACTACTCAAGGTGTATGGAGACTCAGCTTTGGTGATACGCCAGTTGAAAAGAGAATGGGAAACTAGGGATCCGAAGTTGATACCCTATCAAACTCACATCTTGAGGTTAGCCAAGTACTTTGATGACATTTCCTTCCACCACATACCTCGGGAAGAGAATCAAATGGCTGATGCATTAGCCACCCTGGCATCCATGTTTCAACTTGCCCCACACGGGGATCTACCGTACATCGAATTCAAATCTCAAGGCAGGCCGGCATATTGTTATGCAATAGAGGAAGAGCAGGATGGGAAACCGTGGTATTTCGACATCAAGCAGTATGTCGAGAACAAGGAATACCCACCAGGGATTTCTGACAATGACAAAAGGACGTTGAGGAGATTGGCTACTGGTTTCTTTGTAAGTGGTACCATCCTGTACAAACGAAACCACGACATGACCCTCCTACGATGCGTAGATGCCAAAGAGGAGAACTTCATGATTGAGGAGATCCACGAGGGTTCCTTTGGGACACATGCCAATAAGCATGCTATGGCCAGAAAAATCCTTAGGGCCGGTTATTATTGGCTCACCATGGAAAGCGATTGGTGCGGTCATGTCAGAATGGGCTCAAGCACGCTACGACCAACTTAACCTTATTGAAGGTAAGCGTTTGGCCGCCATGAGCCATGGGCGTTTGTATCAACGAAGGATAAAGAACGCATTCGACAAGAAGGTACGCCCACGCAAGTTCAATGAGGGGGACCTCGTGCTGAAGATGATGTCCTATGCTGTTAAAGATAATCGAGGCAAGTGGGCCCTAAATTATGAAGGACCTTTCGTGGTGAAAAGAGCTTTTTCTGGGGGTGCTCTGATACTCACCAACATGGATGGCGAGGAGCTGCCCTCGCCCGTGAACTCCGATGTAGTTAAACGATATTACGCTTGAAGTCTGGGGCAATCAAGAAGACCGCTGCATGTTTTTATTTCCGAGTTTTTCTCGTTCTTTTTTGTTTCCTCTAGGGATTCCCATTCACTGTATTTGTCTCGTTTCTTTGAAAAGAAAAGATGGGCGAGGTTTCAGTCCTCCCTTTGGTTTCAAACCTTGTGTTTTAGATTTGTTATAACTTGAGCCCTCTTCGCTCGGTGTATGGGGTGCCCCAAATGCTTATCTAAAATTGAATCTAACCAGCCTTCACTAAGAAAGTCATCGCATTAGGAACATTCATACATACACATGCACATGCATATTTTGTGGTAACAGGGGCAGGGCCTTCTTAGGTCACGGTTAGAAGTCGAGACAAGTTGACTGCGGAAATCAACCAAGGTAAGACGATGATCGGATACGATTGGCCATTGGATTTTTTTTCCCTACTCACAGGTACATAGGGACGGATGCAAGTGGGGATAGGGTCACGACCGACTGATCGTTTCCCCTTCCCGGCGCTAAACAAGCAGAGAACGTCGTTGCAAGGCAGCCCAGTATCCTTTGCATTCGCAGTTTTGTTTACTATTGTTTGTTTTAAATAAGTAATCGACACCTAATTCTAATTTAAGTAGGTTCAAGTGGGAAAACGCTAACCCATAAGGAAGGAGAAGAGATGGTTAATGCATCCTTAAAAAAAAAAAAATTGGCAGGTTAGCTCGCCTGGGCTAGCAACCCCTACACTCAAAATATAAAAACGAGGGAGGGGAACGTTTTTGTATCCAAAAACTTCCCCCCCTTCATTCAAAAGAGTGGACTCACGAAAGCTTGCGGTTTTTGCTCCCCTAAGCCACTTTTGGGTGCATTTTGCTTTCATTTTTGGTGTTTCTACTCACTCCAACAAGAAATGGCCCCGAGGAAACTTGCCTCAAAGAGATCCAGGAAGGATAAAGCGGCCGAAGGAACCAGTTCCGCTCCCGAGTATGACAGTCACCGCTTTAGGAGCGCTGAACACCAGCAGCGCTTTGAGGCCATCAAGGGATGGTCATTTCTCCGGGAGCGACGCGTCTAGCTCAGGGACGACGAGTATACCAATTTCCAGGAGGAGATAGTTCGCCGGCGGTGGGCATCACTAGTTACCCCATGGCCAAGTTCGATCCAGACATAGTCCTCGAATTTTATGCCAATGCTTGGCCTACAGAGGAGGGCGTGCGAGATATGAGGTCCTGGGTGAGGGGTCAGTGGATCCCGTTTGATGCAGATGCTATCGGCCAGCTCCTGGGATACCCTTTAGTGCTGGAAGAGGGCCAGGAGTGCGAGTATGGCCAGGGGAGGAACCGGTCCGATGGGTTCGATGAGGAGGCCATCGCCCATTTGCTATGTATACCGGGGCAAGATTTTGCCCGGACCGCTGCCGGGAGACGGGTGCGGATCATGCGCACCAACATGACCACCCTGACTCAGATCTGGATGACTTTGCTGCACAGCAACATCCAGCCCAGCGATCATAATTCCGACCTCCCCCTGCCGAAGTGTCAGCTGGTGTATGCCATCCTGACACGGATGAGCATTCACGTGGCTCAGTTAATCACTGATGCCATCTTTCTATTTGCAGGTATGGCGCCTACTAGGCACCCTCTGGACCCGGATAAGTCCAACAGGGCCCTGGGATTTCCCGCCTTGATCACGGGACTCTGCCAATCGTTCGGAGTCCCCGTCACACCTAGCAAGGTGATTCGGCCGCCCATCACCCGAGCTTTTATTTAGAAGTATTGCACACAGAGACAGGCCTAGGGGGATGCTCCGCAGGCCGTAGACGCACCGCCACCTCATCAGGCTGGCACAGCTGGATCCTTTGATACGGAGCAGTATTTGCGGCATTTGGTTCGCCAGTAGGCGGCCAACCACCGGGCACATGTACAGACCCATGATTGTCTTTACCAGTTGAGCCTCAGCCTGCAGAGCCAAGGTTTTACTTCTTTTCCGTGCCCTACTCCGGACCAGTTCAGGGCAGAGGTCGCATGGCCTGAGGCCCGGGCAGGAGAGGCACCAGCAGAGGCTCCTGACGAGGCAGATGAGGCCCGCGAGGATGAGGAGATGGTCGATTTACTTGATTTCTTAGGAGGGAGCGGAGCCACATGATTGGGAGATCCCTTGGTCCATATTTCTTTTTGTGTCCATTTTTCTTGGTATATATCATCTTATTTTTGTTTGACTAAGGGACTAACGTTTGTTTCGTGTTGATTGACTTTTGTTTTGTACATACATATCATTTGAGTTGTTACGTCGGTATTTGTTTCGTTGTTGTCAATAATGTTTGTTGAAGTTTCGGAACCGTGTAGAGTTTTTCATTTAGGAACGTCATCCTAAAAAATAAAATGAACCAAAAATCCTAATAAAAAGAGAGAAGCGTTGTGAATAAAAGTCATGTTCGTAAAGAAAAGAAAAAGGTTTTTATTTATATATGTGTAAAAGGAAAGTGTGTATAAAAGGATTCTCGTGTGTAAATGATGCGTGGAAAGGAATTCTTGTGTGTGTGAGCAACGAGTGTATATGAAGAAACTTTTGTATGAACCATAAGTGTGTGTTGGGAAAAATAAAAAAAATCTTTGAATGTAAATAGGGTTTGTATATAGACCGTGTGACGTAAAGAGAAGAGTTCTAATGCGTGTACAGAAAAGGTTTGTCATGTATAAAAATATAGATGTACAAAGAAAGGTTTTCCTCATAAAGGACCACAGGTGTATAATTTTGTGAATATATAAAAATGAAACAAAAAGGAAAAAGAAAGAAAGACCGCGAAGGTCGACATGTTATAGTTAAGAAGTATAAATCATTCGTAAAGAGCAAACGTATCTTCTGGAAACAAGGGACTGATGCTAAGAGTTTATTTTCCAGAATGAACCGAGATAAGGATGGATGAATTCATTGAACTGATGAAAGAACATAACTTGGAAACGTTGGGTCTTTCTGTGTAAATTCCCAACCGTAGTATCACAATGCCATAAACGGGATGCTTGAGTGCCCACCTGGCTGTAGCCATGACTAATTTTGCACGTTGTTTTCAAATCATCATTGTCACGCGTGCCTTATGGAATAATATGGAAGTTCGGCCCGAAATCGACACCTTGACACCCAAATTTGTTTTGCCCCAGATATCAAGATTGGGGTTCCCACGATAAAAGACCCCATTGAGACACAACCTTAGACCATTTTGAACCTTGGCCTATAAAAAAGGAATCCTCATCCTTTCCCCTGAAGCAAAGGACAGCGGAATCTCCTCAAGGGAGAGCAAATAGAATGCTAAAACCCGATTTCCCAAAGAAAGGGATGGGGAAAGAAAAGTGAAAAGAAAGAAAAGGAAGAAATGGAAAGAAAGAAAAAAGAAAAAAAAAGATGAAAATAAAGAAAAGAACAGAAGAAAGGAAAGAAGGATTCCCGATCAAAGATCGAAAAGAAGTGAAAAGGGAAAAGAAGCAATTCTCGATCAATGAAAGAAAGAGGGCAAAAATTCTTCAAGCCAGATTGCCACTCAAAATGAATTCTCGACTGGCAATATCCCACCCCACATGAACAAAGAGGAAAAGACTGAAACACCCAACTTCCTCTCCAAAAAAACACTACCCTCGAGAAAATCCTATTGGTCTATGATCGTACGTTTGATCTTTGATTTGATAGGAAGTCGTGTGCAAAATAAAGTCATGGTGCAGTTATGGTTTGGGAATAGGATAAAACACTTGCTTGTGTGAGTTTTATACACTATGAGTGATTTATTTTCAGCTTAGCCCGATGTTTCACCTGCATGTTCATTTAAAAGCTAAAAGTTGACATCCTGCCCTTCATTCTCGATTACAAGGAAGATTACCCTTAGCACAAGTATATTGTTTCTCTAAGATATGGTGCTCTCATGAATGATTTATTTTTCTTTGCAAAAAGCATGTTTGCTTTTGTAGGTGTAAAGACCCGGTGGATCGTTCGGCCCTGCCAACCAATCTTTTTCGGAGCCCCATGAATTGCGTTTTCGTTCATGCGTCCTCCACCTTCGAGTTTGGAGCCATGCGTAGTGATTGCTTAGTGCAATTCTCCATTCTCAATCTTTTTCGGATCCCCATGAATTGTGTTTTCGTTCATGCGTCCTCCACCTTCGGGTTTGGAGCCATGCGTAGTGATTGCTTAGTGAAATTCTCCATTCTCAATCTTTTTTCGGAGCCCCATGAATTACGTTTTCGTTCATGCGTCCTCCACCCACGAGTTTGGAGCCATGCGTAGTGATTGCTTAGTGCAATTCTCCATTCTCAATCTTTTTCGGAGCCCCATGAATTGTGTTTTCGTTCATGCGTCCTCCACCCACGAGTTTGGAGCCATGTGTAGTGATTGCTTAGTGCAATTCTCCATTCTCAATCTTTTTCGGAGCCCCATGAATTGCGTTTTCGTTCATGCGTCCTCCACCTTCGAGTTTGGAGCCATGTGTAGTGATTGCTTAGTGCAATTCTCCATTCTCAATCTTTTTTTGGAGCCCCATGAATTGCGTTTTCGTTCATGCGTCCTCCATCCATGAGTTTGGAGCCATGCGTAGTGATTGCTTAGTGCAATTCTCCATTCTCAATCTTTTTTCAGAGCCCCATGAATTGCGTTTTCGTTCATGCGTCCTCCACCCACGAGTTTGGAGCCATGCGTAGTGATTCCTTAGTGCAATTCTCCATTCTCAATCTTTTTCGGAGCCCCATGAATTGCATTTTCGTTCATGGTCCTCCACCTTCGAGTTTGGAGCCATGCGTAGTGATTGCTTAGTGCAATTCTCCATTCTCAACCCTTTTTCGGAGCCCCATGAATTGCGTTTTCGTTCATGGGTCCTCCACCCACGAGTTTGGAGCCATGCGTAGTGATTGCTTAGTGCAATTCTCCATTCTCAACCCTTTTTTCGGACCCCCATGAATTGCATTTTCGTTTATGCGTCCTCCACCCACGAGTTTGGAGCCATGTGTAGTGATTGCTGAGTGCAATCCTCCATTCTCCAGAGTTTTTCATCGTCAAGGGCGGATCCTCTTGACTGGAAATGTGATCTTTGTTATTTTCCCGATTGTTTCTTTTTCCCAAAAGTGTATATGTATATTATATTTTTTGTTCTTGTTGTTGTTTGTATTGTGTTGTGCAGAAAAAAAAAAAGAAGGAGTAGAGACGAGAGTTGTCATGGACTAATCACGGAAAGGGCAAGACGGACGAAATCAGTGTCTTATCTTTGCTTTCCTCTTATCTCCGATAAAAGGTAAGTAAAGAGGGGCAACTGTCATACCCTAATTTCGTCCGGGGATTATTACTTGATGACATGCAACCTTTGGTTAGCCGCTTTGAGATACTTGGCGTCCTTTGTTGCACAATAAATGAAGTCCCAAGACGTGTCAGAAATCAAAAGGAAGCAAGCTTGCGCGATCCGTGAAATTCCGTGATGTGGTAGAAATCGAAAAGATGTGTTTTTGCGCAATCCGTGAGTTTCCGTAACTTCTTCGAAAGCTAAAAAAAGGTAAATACATAATCCGTAAGGATTCGTAACCTTGCGGAAGGAAAATAAGTATCGTTACGAAATTCGTAAAGTTTCGTAACGTTACGGAAAAAGAATTACCAAAAAAAATAGAAGGGGGTGCATTTAGTAAAAAGGCGGGTACAAATAGCAATCAGGCCCACTTGGGCCTTCCAGATTCTTCCTCCAGAAGTCTGTTGCTTCTGGAGGAAGCAACCTTGCTCGCTTGGGCGAGCTGGGTGGCAAGCTCCTCCCTTATTTTGCTATAAATAGGGGGAGGAGTGAAGAAGAAAATGGTTCAGCTTTCTTGGCACTTCTCATTCTCTCGAAATTGCTGAGGAAAATTATTTCCGTGAAGAAAATCCAAGCCAAGGCGCTTCCGTAACGTTTCCGTAACATTTCTGTGAGTAATTACGCGAAGATTCTCGACCGTTCTTCAACATTCATCATTCGTTCTTCGTTTTCTTCAGTCTTCAACGGGTAAGTACCTCAAACCGAGCTTTTTAATTCATTCTATGTACCCGTGGTGGTCCACATTCTGTTTCATGTATTTTTATTCTCGTTTTCATTCGCTTTTTATACCCCCTTTTGACGTGCTTAAGTCATTTATTTAAGTCATTTCTCGCCTAATCTAAAAATAAAATAAATTTCCACCGATCGTTTGAATTGTATCATCTGTTAATTTCGGTTAAAATAAATTCCGACCGTTCGGTCGTGCCGTAACCACATTGGAAATCAAAAAAGAGGTAAAATAATAATATAATAATAAAAAAAATACCTTTTAGTAAAATAAAGCGAAAAATCAATCGGACGTTTTCTCTTGGGGATTTCTCATTCTTAATTGAATTGACTAATAACTAAAGTGAAACTAAGGATAAAATCAACTCGCCTAGTCAAGCTCGTCCACAAAAAATAGGGTTTTGAAAGTTTATCATTTCAGTTTCTTACCAAGTAAAACGGATCATTTTTAAGGTCCAATGCCTTAAAATGATCACCTTTCAAGTAAAAAGAATCACTTGATTCACGCATAAGAAAGAACTACGTAGGTCTGATTTCCTCTTTGATGGAGGGTACGTAGGAGCAAAAGCCCCGCTTTTGTCGACTTCAAAAAATAAAAAGAAATAAAGTTAAGGTAACACAATTTCCACAATTCTAAAAAATAGGCTGTTGTCCTTTGAGACAAACGTGAGAGGTGCTAATACCTTCCTCAAGCGTAAATACAACTCCCGAACTTAGAATTTTCATTTTTGACCGGTTTCCTTCGGTTTTTCTGACGTTTTCCACAAATAAACGTTGGTGGCGACTCCGCGCATCTTTCCTCCTTTGGAAAGCGCACCCGTGAGCCTCGCCTCGCTCGCCCGCAAAAGGGCACGTTGCGACAATGATGATTAAAAAAAAGATAAATTCAAAATGCAAATATGTTGGGGCCTAGCATGCCAAAACCACTTGTGATACAATGTTGATGATTTTCTCTATCTAATGTTATCTCAGTTTCCATCCACATTTATTATGATACTCTATCTTTGGTTTCCCGCACAAAGAGCCTAATTTATCCATTCTTTTCTTCCAAATTTCTTTGCAAAGATAAAAATAACATATCGCATTAAGATTAGAGATGCATGAAATAGGCTAAATGAATATCAACAACGGGGTTTTAGCCTCTCATTGTCATGAGAGGCCTTACACTTTAGGGGTTCATGTGGATAGAAGAAGAAGGATGGATAAAGGAAGAGAAGGGGATAATGGACATAGGAAGAGGGTTTCCCTATTAGAGGTACTCAGGCTTAGGATGTATTCATTTGAGAGCTCTGAGTCTTTGGGTGGTGTGTAGGGATTGGTTTCCTCGGTGTCTAGGTTGTGTCTTTCCCTTCTGCTTCCTACTCCTTTTATAGGCCTAAGGTAGCTTAATTTTCACACAACAGCCTTTAGGTTTACTCGTGGGCCTTCTTTGCGCTAAGCCTGAGCTTTCCCACTTAGCGAGGGTATGCGCTAAGCTTGGATTGCACGCTAAGTGGGTTGTCCAATTCTTCCAATTTTTCTTCATGGTTTTTTCTTTTAATTTTTGCATCAATTTTCCTCCAAAGCACTTGAAATCTTCTTCTTTTAACTTCTGCTAATAAAAAACAAGAGTAAAGTAAAGAAATTGCAATCATTCTTAGCCAAAATTGACTATCAAATTAACTCAAATTTCATAGTTATCAACTTCCCCAAATTAAAACTTTTGTTTGTCCTCAAGCAAAAGACAAGTTTTGAATGTACCGACACATGAGATAATTGTGAATCCTTTCAAACCTTTCAATGACTGATCCCGAGTTTGCATTTGTCTTTCTCTTGTGATGGAAGCATGAAGGAATGCACATGGAGATGAAAAAGGTTAGCAAGTAAAAACTTCATCAAGGCAGACTTACCACCCTTCATTCCTCACAAAGCTAGTGTTTCTCTCAGCACACAAGTGTCTTGGCTAAGAGTGTTTTTAATCCAACAACTGAAAATAGTGATCCCAACTTTGCACTTCATCTCAGTTAATGCAATCATACACATATACTGTGGATCACTAAGGGTTTTTAGGCTTGTAACGTGGCTGGGCTAACAAGGAACTCATGGTTTTTCTTTGGATGCAAAGTTAGGTTCTAAGAGAGTTCCTATCTCATATTTTTCTGATAACCCATGGCTTTATATTTCACAGCCCTAACTTTCATGTCTTCCATTCTTAACAACACACAAATCTTTTTGGTACATAGCTGCTACCAGGTTTTTATTTGAAGCATACTTCTTTTTTTTTGAAACTAAACTTCATTACACTGGTACTGTAACAACTTATCACAATTTACATTTGAGTGTGTGATGTTATTGATGTTCCTGAAACAAAAATTTTCACCCAAGAATCCTCCTCCCCCAAATTAAGGGTAAATTTGTCTTAACATGTGCTCTCCTACAACCTAAGATAAGGTAATTATTAATTTCATTTGGATCGGGTTTCAAAGACAATTTATTCACTTTAGGCTCAACAGGGTGCAAGGGATGTATTAATTCATAACAAGTTGGCTATTTGGCTAAGTGGCTAAAACAATTTAATGCAAACAAGGTCTTGGTCATTTCCACATTCTATATACACTCAAACAGTCTAAGAATCATGCAAAATCAGGAAATTTAAGGACAATCGTTCTCTCACAATGAAAGGTTTGCACAACTCATCGAACATTTATGAAGTACTTAGCTTACCCAACCATGATTTCTATTCAGACGTGTTAACCTTTTTACTCTTATGCTTTCGATTCATACTTCATCACTCACAAAGACACTTGCACCCACAAGAATCAAAACTTTCACAATTAGTACACAATATATCTAATTCATCAGTTCATCCAGAACAAGTCGTGGCCAATTATTGATTTCCCATGTCTCTATCATGCATTTTTTATTCAATGACTGAAATTAAACTGTTGAATTTAACTGCACAAAATCAAAATAAAATAAAGAAAATAAATAACACAACTATCCTAAAAAAACACAATGCAATTAACTAAAAGGGAGATAGGGTAAGAAATTTGGGTTGCCTCCCAGTAATCGCTTCTTTAATGTCATTAGCTTGACGGGTCC
The DNA here is from genome assembly GCF_004193775.1 of Glycine soja. Lineage (NCBI taxonomy): Eukaryota > Viridiplantae > Streptophyta > Magnoliopsida > Fabales > Fabaceae > Glycine > Glycine soja. The sequence goes on along the minus strand of NC_041012.1, from coordinate 33,539,551 downwards.
AATGCCTTTAAGGTAGCATGAAGGTCACATAGAACACATCTTTCTTGCATTTTTGCCCCTTAGCTAGAGACTCCATGAAACTCATGTATCCGGGAAAATCATTGCAAGAGAAGTGCTAGTGATCAAGGAAAGAATGGCACTTAAAGATTTATTATGTTCTCCATGCCTTTCTTCCTTGACAATCAGTTGATGAGGAGGGGTTTTGACTTGGAGAATACTTTCTTGTTAAATTTCTACTTGTGACCACTTCTCCCATTGTTTTGTGTTCTCTCCTCATTTTTTTATTCATCTTTTTCTCTTGAATCATTCTCTTCTACAAGACTTTCCTCATGAGCTTCAACCTCTACAAAGTTTTCTTCCCCTGTGACCACAGATTTAGCCACTTCTTTTGCTAGCTTACCAACTTGAATTTTTAGATTTTTAAATGCATGTTGAGTAGATTCATATGTTTCCTTGACTTGCATCAACAAATTATCCAAATTGTAGGGTTGTAACTCTTGCTCCCACTGACAATTTTCCATGGAGTAGCTCTTGCCAACCTGAATTTCCTAGTTTTGCATTGAGTTTTAATTGGTTTTAGAGCTAGCATTGTATGCCATGAATTCCATAAACACATTCTCTAGATTAAAAGTTCTTTCTTCTTCATATTGACAGTAAGGGTGTAACTCTTGTCCCCATCAGAAATTTTTCATGGAGTAGAGATGACAGTTGTCATTAAAATGCTCTCCTCCAAAAAAATCACAATTTACCGGTGGTGGGTGACTGACCCTTGATCATGTGCTTTCAAGATACCCCTTTAAAAGATCTTCCAGCTTTAAAGTGTATTCCATGGATCAAGCTCTTCTGAGGTTCCACCCTACAAGCATAGGCTCACAAGAAAAAGATTTTTTTTTTAATATAAGAGTGAAAAAGAAAAATTGAAAATTAGTTTTTTTTTAAAAAAAATAAACAAAAAGTTAAAAGATAAAACTTATTGCTTTAAAATTGGAATAAGCAAACAACCAAGTACGAAAAGCAAAGTCCTCGACAACGGCGCCAAAAACTTGTTAACTCGTTGGCAAGTGTACCAATTTGTCTCAAGTAGTAAAGTACTTAGAAGTCCGAGTCTCAAATTCACAAGGACTTTGTTTGTACTTAGATTGATGCAAACCTAATTTACAAGCAAGTATAAGAAATTTAAAATAGAAAATAAAGAAAAATAAAAGATAAGATAATGATTTAAATTAAAAGATGATAAAGATAAAAAAGTAGAAGATAAAACAGATAAGAAATTTTTAAATAAAAAATAAGAAAAATAAAAGATAAAGATGATGATTAAAAAAAGATAAATTCTAAATGCAAATATGTCGGGGCCTAGCAAGCCAAAACCACTTGTGATACAATGTTGATGATTTTCTCTATCTAATGTTATCTCAGTTTCCACCCACATCTACTATGATACTCTATCTTCGGTTTCCCGCAGGAAGAGCCTAAATTATCCATTATTTTCTTCCAAATTTCTTTGCAAATATAAAAATAATAAATTTCATTAAGATTAAAGATGCATGAAATAAGCTAAACGAATATCAATCTATTTCTAGCAATGATTTCATTTAGATATCTTTTCCCAGTTCTTTAGAAAATAACCATTTTTCAATGCATTATCCCGTAAACATTATATGGATGGCCAGGCCATAAAAAACAATTAAGCACAAAAAAGAGTAATAGAAACATGATTACAATAAATAGATAGTAAGAAAGAGTTACATTACAAGAGTTGGCCTGTGAGGCTCCCAACAGTGGGGCTTTAGCCTCTCATTGTCATGAGAGGCTTTACACTTTAGGGGTTGATGTGGATAGAAGGAGAGGGATGGATAAAGGAAGAATAGAAGGGGATAATGGACATAGAAAGAGGGTTTTCCTATTAGAGATACTCAGGCTTAGGATGTATTCATTAGAGAGCTCTAAGTCTCTGAGGTGGTGTGTAGGGATTGGTCTCCCCAGTGTGTAAGTTGTGTCTTTCCCTTCTGCTTCCTACTCCTTTTATAGGCCTACGGTAACTTAATTTTCACGTGACCTCGTGCTGAGCGCGGGCTTTCACGCTAAGCGCGCCTTTAGGTTTTCTCGTGGGTCTTCTTCGCGCTAAGCCTGAGCTTTCCCACTTAGCAAGGGTGCACGCTAAACCTGGATTGCGCGCTAAGCAGGCTGTCCAATTCTTTCAATTTTTCTTCAAGGTTTTTTCTTTCAATTTTTGCATCAAGTTTCCTCCAAAGCACTTGAAATATTTTTCTTTTAACTTCTGTTAATCAAAAACTACAAAGATATTAATTTCTTTATTATTTTATTAAAAAAACAATAAAGTAAAGAAATTACAATCATTCTTAGCCAAAATTGACTATCAAATTAACTCAAATTTCACAATTATCAATTATGTTGAGGTGTTTGCTCTGGTCGCTCGCCTGGAGACCATCGTACTAATAATCTCTCTTGCAACTCAACACTAGTGGAGAATTCATCAAATGGACGTGAAGTCTACCTTCGTGAATGGAGTCCTCGTGGAAGAAGTGTACATCGAACAACCGTTGGGATTAAAGGTGAAATTAGAAGAAGACAAAGTTCTCAAGCTAAAGAAGGCTTTTTATGGACTAAAACAAGCACTGAGAGCATGGTACAGTCGCATTGACAAGTACTTCCAAGGTCAACTTCTCGCTCAATTGCCTCCACCTTGAAGCAAGCTTTACTATAACTGGGATGCTTAATTACTTTTAGATAGTTGAAGGTGATCTTCTAGTCCTCCACACTCATCTCCAAGTTTTTATTTCTCATGTCCACAACACATTTTGCAGTAAGCATGAATGGTCGGCCTAGTATTAAAGGAATATGAGAGTCCTCTTCTTTGTCCGTGATCACAAAGTCCACTGGAAAAGTGAATTGGCGAACCTTAATCAGAACATCTTCAGCTACACCATATGATCTGGTAATAGAGCGGTCTGCTAGCTGAAGCGTCATCCTAGTAGGAGCAATTCTCAGATTCCCAATTCTCGAGCACAAAGAGAGAGGCATTAAATTTATGTTTGCCTCAGATCAATAAGTTTTTAATTCAAATAATATATAAACATTATTAAATGACAATAAATAAAAATAAATATTAAGAATGAATTAAATTAATATTTTAGTTAAATATACAAATTTAAATATTTTATTTAATTTTTATTATAATTAAATTATTTTACAATTAAATTAATTAATTTATATTTTTAAAAATTATAGGAATAAAATATTTTATGTAGGTTTAAAAATGTTTTTAGTTCCAGTAATTTAATATTTTTTTCTTGCAAAAACAAAATTTGTTTTAATCCTTATAAAATATGTTTATTTTATTTCTCATCTTTAAACTATTTTAGATAATGTTTTCTCACCATTTAAAATATATAAAGTACTTTAAGACAAAAATTAAAACAAACACATTTTATAAACTCCACATAATCAACATTGACAGCGAAGAAACCACCGTCATTATCGTGAATGCCGTCTCTGTCCACCTGGAGGATCAGATCCAAACTCAAACTCCAACCCACATTTCCGGATTGCCTATTACTTCGGAAACACTCTAGCATTGGCGACCTTCACTGCAGAACCAACTTGGAAGTATAATTAATAACTTTGCTGGGACCTACAAGCTGTTGGAAGAAGAGGATAACTATCCCAAATATTAGAACAGTACTCCAGGATTCTCGTTTTGCTTTTTTTATTTTTTCGCAACTTGGCCGTTCATTTCATTTAGACCACATATTACATCAATATTAAAGGAAATGGAGATCTTCATTTCTCTATGGAAATGGGAAGGATTTGCGCCGGTATGCAACAACATATATGGATTAGGTGCTTAGAGGAATTTGGCATTTGTAGTTAAAAAAAATGACATTTACTTTAATATAGCTACCAACTCTTATAACTACACTGACAAACATAATATAGACAATTTTGGAATGTACTTCCATCTTTTCGATCAAGTATATCTAATATTCTTTCTGTTTTTATTTTACAAGATGTTGACTAGTTAAAGTTTATAAGAAAATTGGTTAATTTAAGAAATTAACTTTAAATTTATTTATAATTATTTTTTTTTTCTGAATTTATACTTTGACAGTTAATGTAAGAAGAGAGAAGAAGAATAGAAATTCAGCAAAAAAATTAGAAAAATAGTAGTGAAGTTTTAATTTTTAAAATTAAATTTATCGGGGGCTTAATTACATTTTGGGTTGCTGTAATTTAGTGTCTTTTTCAATTTCAAAAAATGTGTTTGATTTTATTTTTTTTATTCTTAAAGTACTTTAAATATTATTTTAAATAGTAAAAAAATATTTTGAATAGTTGAAAAACATTATTTTAAGCACTTTAAAGATAAAAAATAAAATAAAAACATTTTGTAAGGACTAAAACAAGTTTTATTTTTTGCACAAACAAAAATGAAAAAAACATTAAATTGCAGCAAAGTGTGGTTCCCTCTCTTTCTTTGATGACACAAGGGATATGAGACTTCCTTCATTGAACTAAGGGTATCTTTTTTTTAACCTCCTGAGCTAACTGACTCTTGGTCTTAGTGATTAAGACCTCATCACCACTTACTCTCATTTTTTTCCTTTTTCATTTTCACCCTTTTCTCTCTTTTTATTCTCTCCTTCCTCATTACTCACATCCTCCAATACTCCCTCAACTTTCTTTTTTCTCCCAACATTCTCTCTCATTTGGCTTCTAGTAAGAACTGCCATGCACTCTTCCTTGGAATTCTTTTTAGTGTTGGCCACAAAGCTTCCTATGGACCTTTCAGCTAGTTGCTTAGCTAGTTGGCCCACCTATACCTCTAGATTCTTGATAGCTAACTCCGTGTTCTTATGATTTGACAAAGAAACCTACATAAATTGAGTCAAAGTGTCTTCTAGTTTGGTGGTCCTCTCATAGAGATTAGGTACTTGATTGGGAGGATGAATAGATGAACCACCTTGATATTTGTTGAAGTTATTCCCCGAATGGGATCTCCAACCTTGGCTAGAGAAATTTCCTCCCTGATTGTATCCCGGAGGTCCTCCTTGATGGAACTTGTTTATGCCCCGGTGTTACTTGTTATTTATGGATGCATAAATCTAACTGGCAAGTCTACCGAGTCGTGCAAGTAATAATAAAATGGTAAGAACCGAGTATCGAACTCAGGGAACTTGTTTCATTTGGCAAAGTATCATTCAATAAGAAGGAATTTGTATAAAGCAGTGATTATCATGAATTAAAAACAATTTTGGTTTTTATTCTAATTAAAAGTAGTAAATGTGAGCAAGTGGGAGTGAAAACAGATATGTAAAAGCGTTGGATCCTTCTACTGAGATGCTTGATGCAATTAATTGTATTTATCTATTTAAGGTTATTTTTGTGTTCTATGTTGAGGGCTCAATTACCAAACACCGATGTCTCGTGAGTTTGGACTAATTCTAATTAAACCTCATTCTCGGATGTCTCATCGAACTTAGCCTAACTGAACAGCATTATGACTACAGCATAATAAAAACTAGATTACCGCAGTTCGTGTCCAGACATACAATAACCTAGCCCTACTCTATCCAGTTCTAAAGATGCAATACATTTTCCAATGCTAAAACTCCTAAACTTTACACACAAATGGGTGATCAAGCCACAAGCATACATAATTAAGCACAGATAGAAACATTGAACACATAGAAACAACTTCAAATAGATATGATAAAAGTTTACATCAAGTACTCAGCAGAACTTCCCAACAAAGGATTTTAGCCCTCCATTATAAGGGAGCACCTTTCACAAACAGGAGAAGGGTTTTAGAGAAAATATCAGATTACAAGGTAGTGGGGATGTCTCCTCCACCTCTAGAAACCTAGAAATCACTCCTAAACCTAAAATCCTCCTAAAAGCTAAGGTTTTTCTGCTTCCTTGTTGTGCTTTTTCCTCTGTTCTTCACGCTATATCCACCAAGCTCTTAGTTTATTCATACTCCCCTTTTTCTCTTCACTTTAGGCTTAAAAAGGGATTTATGTCCTCGAAGGCACGCTGAGCGCCATTTTTGCGCTTAGCGTGAGTAAGTGAATTTTGTATCTTAGTGCCATTTTCGCGCTAAGTGCCAGAAGAAACAAACTTCTCGCTGGGCGAGCTGATGACGCACTGAGCGCGTGCTGGCATGATAGATTCTTCTCAAGATTCCTCTTTCTCGCTAAGTGGGCTGATGTCTCGCTTAGCGGTTGATACTCGCTAAGCGCATGGTCTAGGCTTAGTGAGATAGCAGCTTCGGCACCTTTCAAATTTTCTCCTTTTTGCCTGAAAATGAAGTGAAATTTACATTAATTCCATGCAGAAAGTCTCTACTGAGCAAAGATAAAAACTAAACAAGAAATATTTACAATCCTACAAAAAGAACCATAAATCGGGGAAAATATTTACATTTTGGAAAACTTTTCTATACAAAAGTTAGTCATGCATGACGACTAACAGAACCCTTGGTGGTTTGGATTGGTCTTATAGTTGACTTCTTTAGATGCATCATTTTGAGCCATGCACATGCCTGACTCATGTACCCCACCATAAATGTTGCATCCCCCAATTTGCATGACTAAAAGATGAGTAGGTTGCACTGCATGCAACTGTTGAGGGAGCTTGTTCAGCGTCTCTGTGAGGGCCTCTATTTGCTTGGCTAGGAGCTTGTTTTGAGCTAATAGTGCATCTTGAGAGGTGAGCTCAAGAAGACTCTTCTTTGTGGGTGTGTAAGCTCGATCACGGAGGATGACATGGTCACTAGCTGTCATATTTTCAATCAACTCCATAGCTTCATCAAGTGTCTTTAATTTGATTTTTCCACTAGTGGATGCATCAAGAAGCTGCTTGGAATGGGGTCGCAAGCCATTAATGAATATGTTTAGCTGAACCAGTTCGCTGAACTGGCTCATTGAACCCATAGGTAGGAGTCTTCAATGATTCGTTAGGGAATCGATGGAATGATAAGATTTCCACCTTCCCTTCAGTGTTCTTGGACTCTAGAAAATATTTCTTCAAGAAATTTTCCACCACCTCTTCCCATATTTACAAGCTATTTCCTTTGAATGAGTACAACCATCTTTTTGCGTCACCTACCTACGAAAAAGAAAATAAATTGAGGCAGATGACATCTTCTGGAACTCTTGCTATCTTCACTGTGTTTCAAATCTCTATGTATGTGGCAAGATGGGCATATGGGTCTTCATTCGATAGCCGATGAAAGAGATTTCCTTGAATCAACTGGATGAGGGAATGTGAATATGTAATGTTGGCATCTTGAACTTCAGGTTGGGTTATGCTTGTGAAGTATTGAGGTGTAGAGGAACTAGAGTAGTCCTTCAAAGTCACTCTCTGTGGTCTGTCTTTTCTCGTAATGTGTTCTTCAAAGTTGGGATGTGGGTTGATCACAGGGAAAGAAGAAGATGCTACAGAGGATGATAGTTCTCTCTCCCCTTGATTGGCGTACACCTCTTGTTGTTCTCTCCTTCTTCTTGCAGCGTTGTTTCTTCTGCAAATTGCTTCAATCTCTAGATCCAATGGAACAAGGTTGTTTCCTGAAATTATACCTCGCATACAATAAAGAAGACAACTATGACACATGTTATCAAGGTTAAAGAATATAAAATAAAAACTAAAAATAAAGAGTGAATAAAGAAAAATTAAAAATTATATATATATATATATTTAAAATAAAAATTAAATCAAGGTTAAAGATAAATAAAAATCAAAAAATAAAAATTAAGAAAAACTTATTAAAATATCCAAATTACCAAGTACAAAGAACAAAGTCCCCGACAATGGCACCAAAAACTTGTTGTTCGATTGATAAGTGCACCAATGTGTACAAGTAGTAAAGTTAAAATGGAAGTTTGAGTGTCTAGTTCACAAAGACTTTTTTTGTACTTATCTAGATGAATATATAATTATCAAGCAATAATTAAATTGGTTTAAAAGGTTGTGAAAATAATAGTAAAATAATTGACATAAAATTAAATTAAAACAAACAAGAGAAAAAAACAAACATTAAATTAAATTAATTAATTAAAGCATACAAGATGACGAAGCCAATATTAGAAGTAAAAGTTAATTCAGAAGATAAGAATGTTTGGGGCTTATCCTACTAGAGCTACTCTTGATGTAATGTTAATGATTTTTCTATATTTAAGATTATTCTAATTATCACTTGCATCTACTCATATACTCTAACCATGATCCCTCAAGTAAAAGAGCCAAATTTATTTATTTTCTCTCTCAAATCCGTTTAAGAGGTAAAACAGTTAAATTGCATTCAGAATAGAGATGTATAACAGACTAAATAAAATCATTTTATCCCTAGAGATGAGTTATTTAGATACCCTTTTTCAGTTCTATTAGAGAATAACACTTCCCAATGGCATCCCTAAAACTTACCATACATATGGGTGATCAAACCATAAACAATGAAATTAAGCACAAAAAAGGATAATGAAAAAATAATAATATTAAATAGATAGGAAGAGTAATTACATCAAGAGCAGTTGTCTGCTGAGCTCCAAACAAAAGGGGTTTTAGTCTCTCATTGTCATAAAAGGCTTTTACAATTGCAAGAAGGTAGTGGATAATGAAGGGGGTAAGTAAGAAAGGGAATGGAAGAAAGGAATGACTCCTAATGGTTGACTTTCCTTCTTCTAGCCTTTGTCTTTTATAAGGAAATGTATTCTCTTAAATATTCTCTGTGTAGCTATGTGTCTTTTCTCCTTCTTCTCTTTCTCTTTTTATAGATGTAGTTCAGCTTAGATTTCTTGCAACCTTCATGCTAAGCATGCTTGTCGTGCTTAGCAAGTATGGTGATAATCTCATGCTCAGTGTGTGACTTGCGATAAGCACACCTTCACATATCAAACTTCTCCATACTTCCTTTTATTAAGCGTGTTCTACCCATTAAGCGACTGCGTCAAGCTGAGCGCTTGAGACGCACTAAGCGAGCAGCTTTAGATCTTCAATTTGCTTTCTCAGGGTTTACTTAGTTTTTCTGCGGCAATTATTCACCAAGCACTATAAATTCACAAACTTGAACATTTTTTGCACAAAAACTTAAATGATCTTAAAATTATAATTATTCACACAAAAAGGAAGAAATAAGAGAGGAAAATTAACAATTCTTATATGATTTAATCCCAAAATATACTTATGCATAACAATTATCAGAGTTTAAGAAAGAAATGATGAAGGAGTTCGAGATGACCGATATCGGAAAAATGTCATACTATCTTGGCATTGAGGTAAAGCAGAAAGAAGATGAAATCTTCATTTCACTGCAAAGCTACGCAAAGAAGATGCTTAATAAATTCAAGATGGATAGATGCAAGCCAATTGGAACACTGATGGAGTGCAAAATGAAGTTATCAAAGTTCGACGAAGCAAGAAAACCGGATGCTATAGATTTCAAGAGTTTGGTGGGTAGTTTATGATATTTGACACACAAGACCAAACATTATATATGCTACTGGAGTACTCATCAGTCAATACATCGAGACTCTAACCACTACTCATTTCAAGGCTGCAAAACAAATTCTTCACTTTATCAAAGGAACAATCGACTCTGGCTTATGGTTCTTAACAAGTAATGACTATAAGCTTGTAGGTTACAATGACATTGACTGGGCTAGAGATGAAGATGATCAGAAAAGTACTAGTGGATATATGTTTTTCATGGGAAATACAACCTTCACTTGGATGTCAAAAAAGTAGTCGATATATAGTCACTCTTTTGACTTGTAAGCCAAAATACGTAGCAGTTGCTTCATGCATTTGTCATGCAATATGGCTCAAGAATTTGTTAAAAGAGTTGGGCATGTCACAAGAAGAGTTGACCAAGATCTTTGTCGATAATTAATAAGTCAGTCATTGCTCTAGCAAAGAATCCAATGTTCCATGATCAAAGCAAACATATTGATACCCGTTACCACTACATAAAGGAGAGCACAACAAGAAAGGATGTACATGCAGGATATGTGAAGTCTCAAGACCAAGTAGTTGACATCTTCACCAAGCCGCTCAAGCAAGAAGACTTTATCAAGTTAAAAAGCTTACTTGGAATGATAAATCAAGTTTAAGGGGGGTGTTGAGTAATATAAACTTGATTTAGCCCATTAATCAAGTGTTGGGCCCATTTAAGTTTATGTTACTACTCCAAAGAAAATTCTAGAGAAGTAGAGATAAGTAGAAGTAATATTTAATTGGAAGAAGTGTGTAAAACTAAATAGCTAGGAAAAGTGTGTAGAACTCTCCCCTAAAGTGTGTAGAATCTTTCTTGATGTATCTTGAACTCTCCCTTGAAGCCTATAAAAATGGGAGAGATTGTCATTTGTAAGTGAACCCAAAGAAGTCAGAACAAAACCATTTCTCAAGTCATAAAAGCTAGCCTTCTTTAAAAAATTCTCTCCTCCTCAAGTTCTCTCAAATATTTCTTATAACCTTCTCCTTTCCAACAACATTCAACAGTGTATTGAATAGGGGCTAATATTTTTTTACATAATAATTTAAATATTAAGTTCTAATAAATTATTATTTAATAAATAATAAATTTAAAAATTATTTATTATTAATTTAAGAATAAAATTAGAGATATGATCTACTACTAGAAAATTTTAAGCAAATATCAACTCAAAAACATATTTTTCATATATATTTTACTTTATTATTTTTATTTTTATATTTTTCTTATATATATATATATAAGAAAAATATAAAAATAAAAATAATAAAAATATATATGCAAAGGGTCCTAAGGGAGGCAACAAGGCTCTTGCATGCCCATCCTTAGATCCATCCCTGCTTTTGAGTGTGACCATCTGACAAGCACGTTGTATACATAATGCCAATCTTTTCCATTTTCACTCAATGTTGTTCAAAGGATATTCATGACCATTTGACATTTAGTTAAGAAAAGCAATAAAATCAGTAGAAAAAACATTAAAAATTTTCTCTAAATATCAAAAGCAAAAACAAATACAAATAAAAAGCAATATAATTGTTGTTTAATTACAATTTTTTTGGTAGCATGTGCAATCATTGCCACTACAATACCATGAGGACCTCAAGGTTCACAATTTGTTTCATCATCCAGCAACCTAAATTGTGGAACATGGTTAAACAACAAAATAATACTAGTGACAAATCCTAATGCCTTTAAATTTTGTGAATATATGAAATATAGCAGTTGTCCTACTTCCGCTACTAGAAATACACTTTTAACATTGATTATTAAGGACTTTTAACATTAGTTATTAACAGATGTTGAGACTATCGATGTTAATTTATCAACATTAACATCGGTTGTTTAAAAACCGATGTTATTGTAGCAAAAAACAACATCGATTTTTAAATAACCGATGTTTTATTCTTACCAACATCAGTTTTTTGGAAAAACCGATGTTGTTAGTAAACAATATCGCTTTTCATAAAACCAATGTTGTTTTATGATTTAATTTTAAATATTATATTTGCTTTTTCTAATTAGCAACATGTAGTAATTAATTCATATCATAACTTATCATTCAAAGTTGTATAAAAACGCTTAAATCAGCCATGCACCAAAAGTTATAAACAAAGTATATAAATATATCATGCAGCAAGGGTAGTTATAAACATTTCTAAACAAAATAACATATTATAAACAAAAATTTACATATTGATAATATATTAGAGTAGTAATGTACTTTAATTACAAACAAAATTAGAATAAAACAAAGTTAGAAGTTGCATCTGGGAACTCAAATATATTTGAGTTTCAAGAAGCAAATTATATGTTAGTGCAAAAGTCCTCCATCCATTTTCAATTTTTGTGGTCTTCCTATGATGATTATAACTATTCTACACTTCGTCCCTTCCAAGTTCAGATGAGTTAATCTTGCAGGTTTCATAAATGAGTACATGGTACTCGGCACATCCTAAAATGCAAAAGAAATTCATTAGATAACTATAGGATATAAAAATTTGACATAAAGAGATGAGTGCTTAATTACTCACCAAATTGTTGCAAGTCACTTTGTACTCAGTGAGTAGGACTTTAAAAGTGACTGAGTTAGTGAAGAGGACATGACCAAGAGCAAGGGCAAGGATCCACTTGAAGGACTTGGAGGACCTATGACAAGGGCTAGAGTAAGGAAAGCAAAGGAAAATCTTCAACAAGTGTTGTCCATACTATTTGAATACAAGCCCAAGTTTCAAGGAGAAAAGTCCAAGGTTGTGAGTTGTATCATGGCCCAAATGGAGGAGGACTAAATGGTGCCACTTCGTCTCAATTTTAGAGTGTGTAGTTTGTCTAAAAAATGGCCAAATCCTTGTAAAGTTGGCTGAGCAAAAATATGTTTTGGGTTAATCAACTAAAGGGGCTTTAGTTTGGTTTAGTTCAAGTTGTAATAAGGGCCCAATTGGCAGCTTAGGCATCAGCCTTTGGGAGACCAAATGGTGATTGGCTCAATGGTTTTTGGGGTGACTTTTGGTTGTCACAATTTCAGTTACACTCAACCATTAAGTTCTTTTAATTCCCTAGGTTAGTGGATCATTACTAAATCTTAATTGCCTTTAATGAAGCATATGTAAAATCTGACGGTAAAGCTTCTTTATAAGCTGAACCATTTTATCAATAAAGACAAGTTGAGTTTTATTCAGAAAAATTAGAGTTTATCTCTTTTGTCTTAGTGAGAGTGATTCTCTTAAGTTCTTGAGTGATTCAAGAATACCCTGGCTATATCAAGGGACTTTCACATCCTTTGTGTGTTGCCCTCGCTGGAAAGAGTGATTCTTTCATTCCACCATTTCATTTTCAAACTTGTTCTTTCAAACCACAATTCCAGAAAATCCAATTCTGCCCAGAATTATCTCATGACCATAACTCTCGTTTTACTCACTTAAATTAAGTAATTCTTGAGCCTAAATTGAAATTCAAAACGAGATCTTTCACCTCGTTTTGGAATCACCTCATTTGGAGCCCTATAGCTTGAGTTATAGCCATTTCTATATTTTTGTCTAGCCACCACTTAACCTACGTTTTTACCATCTCATTCATCCATTTTATGTCAAGATCCACCTTATTAAGGCCCAAGAAATTAGCCATGGCCCAACCCTTGAATCGTGTCAATTTCCCATCCTTTTCTTAATCAATTTCTGAATTTTCCATCAAGGTTTAATCCTAGACGATCCTAAGTCAGCCCTTGTGCAATGAAGGTTCATATCAGTTAGAAACTTGATGGTACAAGGAGTTTCATTTAGGAAAAAAAAATTGGTTCAGAACTGCTTTTGAAGATGGTGAGGTGGAAAACATTGTTCATAGTGTGTCAAGGTAAGAAGAAAGATGGGGATTATCTAGCAACTTTATAAGAGTATACTTTCTAAATTTATACTTTGACAATTAAGGTAAGAAGAGAGAAGAATAATAATAGAAATTCATAAGAAAAATAGAATAATAGTAGTGAAGTTCTAATTTTTAAAATTAAATGTATGGGGGGCTTAATTACATTTTGGGTTGATGTAATTTAGTGTTTTCTTTCGATTTCATTCTTGTAAAAATTTGGCTTCATTTTAGTCCTTAAAAATGTGTTTGTTTTTATTTTTTTAATTCTTAAAGTAATTTAAAGAGTGAATAGGCATTTTGGTCCCTGTCTTTGTACTCAATTTTGCAAATTAGTCCCTATCTTTTGGAAATGTAAAAAATAGTCTCTATCTTTACATCCGCTATGCAAATAAGTCCCTATTGTTAAAATCCAATTTCCATTGTTAGCCATATGTCTATGTGGCAAGTCTTTGTCCATGTAAGCAAACCCATGTGGCAAGTCTTTGGATTGAATTGAAAAATTATGATAAGTTAGGATAAAAACCATACCAGCCTCGTCAACCCTCTTCTTCCATTCTAGCCTCCTACAGTTCATTCTCTCCTCCCATTCCCTCTCTTGAATCAACTATTCCTCTCTCCTTTTCCTTTCCATCTCTTCGTTTTCCTTTTCCATGGCTTCCCACTCTGCCATCCTCTGCCTCTTAAGCTTGTCCCTCCCCTTAGATTTGCTACTTCCACTTTGCCATCCTAATTATTTATTGTGTACATGTAAATAATAGATACTGAAATTCGAATCAAACTAAAATAAAACAACTTAATTCGATTTTAAACACCTGCCATCTAAACGTGGAATAATGGGTTGTCAAGTCCATCAGTAACACCTGCCATCCTAATTACGTTTTATTTGGTGAATAATTCATTCCTATAACCATGCTCTATTATTTTCCACGAGTGTACAGTGTCCCAACTTCAGCTTGTTAGGAATCTGAGATCTACCACAAAGGAGCATCAATTATACAAAATAAATTATTCGTTTTTCTACAATTCAACCCTCCTTATGCTAGTTTAATTTCGAAAGCTTCTTGTTGATGCCTTAGGAGTTTTATTCCTGAAGCAGTAGGTCTTGTTTTTTATTCCTTCGGCATAAAAAAACGACAAATGAAATGTTCATCGCAATTAATTTTGTTAAACAATTTAATCTCTTAAATATTAAAATAAAAATAAAAAAGTCTTTAAAGTGATTAGTTAGCTGATCAAGTTTGAACAACCAACAACCTCAACTCAGTAACTTAACTAACTCCACCAGATAAGTCAATGCAAAGCTCTCTCCATTTCCATCTACTCCCACATGCTCAAACGCAAGAGGTCATCACTAACCCCTCTCTTCTCTCCTACTTCATCACATTAATATCTTAAAAACAAACATCATTTAGAATTCTTGAATAATGTTGTCCATGTCCCTCCCTTTCTATTATTTCTACATCTTTTATGTTGTTTTTCTCCTAACCTTGAATAATTTCCCACCAGCTTCCTTGGCTGCAAACAACACCCTCCCATGTCCACTGAACATAACTGTCCTCCGCGTGGTAAGCAATGGGCGGCGGACATCGTTCGACTTAGGAACAAAGTGCAACTACATCCTGCAAGCCCTCCACCTCCTCCAGGCCGACTACCTCCATTACAGCAGCCTCTTTTTATTTTTGGCACAAACAAAAATGAAAAAAACATTAAATTGCAGGAACTAAATTTTTTTAAGCTTATATAAAATATTTTATTCTTATAATTTTAAAAATATAAATTAATGAATTTAATTCTAAAACAATTTAATTATAATAAAAATTAAATAACACATTTAATTTTATATATTTAATCAAAATATTAATTTAATTCAATTCTTAATTTCTATTTTTAATTTTTGTTATTTACTAGCGTTTATATATTAATTAAATTAAAATATTATTAATAAATTAATATATTAATTATTTAATTAAATTTTTAAAAAACTGTATGATGGATTACGTACTGTTTCAAATCCAATAAAATCCAAAAATAAAGAAAGGGACAAATATTAAATTTTAAAGGCTTAAGCCTATTTTTTATTTTTTTTCTTTTCTTTTTAAATTTGAAAATAGATTGATTTATTGAAGAGTATCAGTAGTACCAGAGTTTAATTAGAAAAAAGATCATAGGAGGTTAATTAATATTAGTATCCAATAATTGAATAGTAATATTTCTTAACCCCTGACCCAATACCTATAAGAAAAATAAATTTACTGAATAAAAAAATATTACATACAATTATAAGAATTCAAAACATATTTAAGTCAATTTTAAGTCCAACTCGAATGCAACTTCCTTTTGTGGGAACGAGAAGGGGTAAATCGTCTCAAACTCGCTTGGTTGTCATGTCCATGCGATGCTCTTAGCAGAACTCCACTCAAGTTGTTTCAGTTTTCTATCCAGACTAAAGAGTAGGACCCGACAACGAAAATTTCAACTTTCAAGTTATATATGTGGTATTTTCTTAAAAAGAAAAAAAAAATTCTAAAATCATGTATACCGTTTACAAATATTTTTGATTTACATGAAAACATGCATTCATGACAAATTGAGACCAGTTTTCCTAACAAGTTTTTTTATATACGAAATTGTACTAACATATGATCATAAATAGAAAAAAGTATATATATATATATATATATATATATATATATATAATCATAATAAATTTAACTCCAGTTAGTATTTTTTTTCTTGTTTTTAATATACCAAAAAAGACTTTTCTACTCCAAATAGATAACCAAGATATTTTTTTTTTCAACTCTAAAACCTACCCAATCATTGTTGTTTTTTGAGTTTTAATATTTTAGTTGACTCGTTTTTTTATTACTTTTTATGGGTCGTTTGTGATTGTATTTCTACGATGACCACAAAGTTACATTAACCACATTAAATAATCCTCTGTTAAACATATATAGAGGAAAGTCATATGAGACATATATATATATATATATATATATATAAGTGGAGCCATCACATACGAGAACTTAAATTGACACCATACTTTAATCCAAAACCTTAAGACTCATATTTATGAGTTTTCTCCTTGCTTATATGGTGTTCAACTTTTCTAATTTTATCCGATATGGGATTTCACCTCACATTTAACTTAACTCAATAGTGTTGTTATTGTGATTCTCTAATGAAGCTTGTGTTCATAAGCTACAATAATGTTGTTGTTTGTTTTTATACAACTTTAAACCACAAGTTTTGGTATGAATTAATTATAGGTTGCTAATTAAAAAAATACAATATTTAAAAATAAATCATAAAACAACATCGGTCTTTTGAAAACCTGATGTTGTAAGTAAACAACATCATTGGTTTTTTAAAACAACCGATGTTGGAAAGAAGAAAACAACATCAATTTTTCAAAAAATCGATGTTGTTATTTGCTACAATAACATCAATTTTTAAACAACCGATTTTAATGTTGATAAATTAACGTTATTAACTGTCAACATTAACACATTCGATAACATCGGTTTTTTTTTTACAGAAAATCGATGTTAACTAAAAAACCGATGTTAACTTCAACATTAATATACATTTTTGGGTGTAATTCATATTAGCAACATCGGTTATTTATATAACCGATGTTGATAATTTTACGTTAATATCGGTTTTTTAAAAACCGATGTTAACGATAATACTATCAACGTCGGTACTTTCAACATCGGTTCAAAAATCGATGTTAAAAGTCATAAATAACCGATGTAAAAAGTATATTTTCTAATAGTGATAAGTGATATGATGTGATAGAAAGAAAAAAATTAAAAAAATATTGAAGCCTGTTCAAATAAAATGAATATTCAAATATCATCATTTTTTAATAGATTTTATTTTTGTACTTACAGATATGGAGATCAAATTGTTGACTACATAATTAAAATATAATTAGTTGCTAACTGTATGCTAGTTATACCATTATTAATAATACTATTAGAAAATAGGATTTTAACATCGGTTATTAACCGATGTTGAAACTATTAACATTAATTTATCAACATTAAAATCGGTTGTTTAAAAATTGATGTTAACTGTCAACATTAATATATTCGTTAACATCGGTTTTTCCAAAAAAACCGATGTTTTCAGAAATTTTTTTAAATAATGTCTTTGTTTTTACAAAAAAACCAAAATTTAACTTGTAAATTTAAAATTAGACCACACAGCACACAACATATATCATTTGCATTATGCTTTCAAATAGGTTTTAGCAAAAAACTAGCTATCAACAAAGGTTATTTAATGTTAAAATGAAACAACAATTGTAAAAAATGTAATGCAAAATATGTAAACTAATTAAGTAACCTAAAGTTACATAGTTGTCTAACATCCTATGTTTGATTTCTAACTTTTAGATAATATTGTGCCCACTGGATGCGAAACGCCTTGAATCTCTTTGCTTCCAATGGTCTAACTTCATTAAAATACTGCATGATCAAATAAAAAAATAAATTAATAATGTAAGAATGGAATCAGCTTTTTGAAATTATACACTATTTACTCCATGATATTAACATATAACACATAAATCACCCTCCAAAAAGAATTGAATTCATGAAATAACTTCTGAATTTTAAAAGCTCAGAAGCCAAGCGTAACAAGTAAATTTCATTGAAGAAACCCAAGTAGGAATTTCTTCTTACATGTTATAGGCTCATCAATGCTGTTGGAAAATCATTCAAGTTGCCAAAGATTCAAAGTGGTTTCCAATAGTTAAATTTATCAACAAACCAACACATCCATTAAAATTAAAACTAAAAATAGCATGTGAAATACTGAACGACAGCATGTCATGTAAATTCTTCTTATGTTGCGCCAAACACGTTAAGCTAGCACCATCAGCCCAAAACAAAATAAAGCAATCACCAAAAGCTATATAGACAAGATATCTTTAACAGCAAACAATCACTCATTCCTGACATTTTGATGCATCAAATTCTTTTGCAATTGAACTGCAACAACACGAAAATTTTCACACACATGAAGACAACCCCAAAATAATCCACTTGGGGCACTTGATGGGGAGAAAAGGTATTCAACCCAACACACACTGCTAAATGTAAAACAAAAAGGCACAGAACAATTTTTCAACATTTTTTCAGTAAGCAGAAGCAGTTGGATTTGACATCAAATATAACTGTAGCTACCAAAGAAAACAAATAATAGGAACACAATCAATTTTTTGGAATAATAAAACATCAAAGTTACCTGATTTTGTACTGCCTTTGCCATCCTCCACAACTCCTTTTTCATGACAAATTTGTGAAGCAACAGAGCATATAAAATAAAGGGAAGAAATATAGTAGAGAGCAAATAAACAAGATACCCACTAGCCATAATTATGGGATCCAAGGGAAGGATGAAGATTTTGTCGTAGGAGTGTGGTCTACACTTGTTGTAAGAGACAAAGCCATCTTTCTTGAAATCTGATCTCTTTTTCTTGGATTTAGTGTGCTTGTGGACAATAGGGGTTGGAGGGTAGGGGTTTGGGGTGCTTCTGGAGTGGCTTATTCTGTCTTGGCTACTCAACTCGTCAAATTCACGCTCCTCTTGAATCTGCAGTATAAAATAACAATCATAATGATGTTAGAAATGATAGAAAGAAAGACATTATAATAAGAGAATGGAAAAAGGAACTCACGGGTGAATTGAGGGGAGTGGAGAGAAGGGAGAAGAGAAGAAGAAGCCATTTAGAAGGGATTTAGGAGATATGAAATGGGTAAAAACAAAAAATATAACTTTCGCTTATAATATTAATGAGACAATTGTTAATCAATGTCTATCTTAAGAGTATTGATTAAAGAAGTAAAACAAAAAATAGTTTTTTTAATAAAATGGGTAAAAGCAAACTCTTTTATAGTTTTTAAATGTGTTTTCATATGAATTTTAATGATATTTCTTCTTTTTAATTTTTTAATTAGTGTCTTTAGGACAAAAATTATCAAGACCTTAACAATGATAGACAACAAAAATTAAAAATGGAAATATTAAGTTTGTTTTTTTTTTGGATAAAAAAACTTTATTACGAGATTGCGAGAGTAAAAAAGTTTATTACAAGATCAAAGTACTATGTTAGCTATACAGTAAAAAAAAAATGTTCTATATCTATATTAGCTATAAATGACCAGAAGTTTGGGAGCCCTGTGCCTCTCTCAAACAAAGCCCGCTTAGAGACCCCCTTGGCCCCTTATCTAAAAGTATTGTGTACTGTCCATTCATTTCTAAAATTCCCATTCAATTCTCATAATTCTAGTGTACATTCTCTGGATATAAAAATAACTCTTACCCTTAATAACAAAGAGTTCTATATATTCTAAAATTTCATTCAATGTTTTGTTAACTATTGTGCAAACATATTCGAAACAACTAAATTCTCATTCAGTTCTCATTCATGTGTCCACTACCCACTGTATCAATTTTGGGATAAGTCACTCAATGCCACTATTTGGTATTGTTAACTATTGTGCAAACATATTCAATAAAAGAATTGATGAATGGGAAAGGGGAAAACTCTAAAAGCCTAATTGCAAGGAAGGTGCAGGATACCAAGCACAAAATCAATCCAGCTCCGGCATGACCCATCGACGCAACCCTGACGCCGCTCTTCGCGATTCCGTACACCGCTCCCATACCTGAAAAAAAAATGACACACAGTTTCAGATAAAACGACGCCGGTTTCGGGAATTGTAAAAAAAAAAAAAAACCTCTTTGAAAAGGGGAGAACCTGAAGAAACATAGGAAGGGGAGAACTCCAAAACCGGATTTTCAAAACACCTAGGAATAAAAATAAATAAATAAATATAGTGAAAACGCATTTTGAAAAGGGGAGAAGGAAGGAACCCTAGGAATCATTAATAAGTGATGAAGAGAAGAAGGGTGTGGTTCTTACCTTTGAGGGTGAAGAAGAGAAGAAGAAGAAAAGGAGAAAGAGGGAAGAAGAAGAGAATGATCCCATTTACCTTGAATTTTGATTTGGGTTTGGGTGGGTTTAATGTAAAGTAATTTATACATATAATTTATTTTTCGCAGCGTTGTGTTGTTTCAAGGCGACAGTGTTTTTCTCTTACGCGGGGAATTTGATTTTGGAAATGCCTAGTACAACTACAGCCCGTGCCCTTTTCACTCCTTGCTAGATTATTGTCGATAATTATTACAATAATTAGTAATTACTCCCTCATCTCAAATTAAAAAAAGAATTAATTTATTTTATTTTATATTTAGTATTATTATCTTTAAAATTTCTTTCATTTTATTAAAATATTAATTTCAATGATTTTTTCTTATCCTTATAATGAGTTTAAATGAAAGATAAATTGAAATAAAAACTTATTTTTAATTATAATTAAATAACTTTCTTAATGAATGTGTCATATTTTGTCTATATTTGAGACAATAAAATAAAATATTATAAAGGTTTAATTTTCCATTTAATTTTTATAAAAACAATAATCTCCTGTGACTTTTGATGAAATCATCTTCTCTTTCAATATTTATTATTTAAAATATTTCATTCTTAGTCCTTAATATAGTTTTTTTTTGTTACTTTTGTACTTCTAATTCTTTAAAATCATCCACGGCTTTTTAAAATTAACAAAGATTAAATTAGGGGAGTTCATAATTGAATCAAATCATCTCTAAACAGTAAAATCGACCCAACAAAATTGAAAATTATAAAACAAAAAATCTAAAAAATTAGTTTCAAAAACACAATGTATATTTTTTACATAATATGGATTTCCAAATTTAGTTTCAAAAACCCAAACAAACGATATATTTATTGTAAAAAAAAATTATGATGTCATCCAACTATAACACAATGTATATTAAAATTGTTGAATTTTATTATAAATACTTTAACATTCATATTAATTATGATTCGATGAAATCTTTTGCGTATACATTTCTAAATTATTTTTAAATTTTAAAAAAATATATTCACTATCTCTTTTTTAAAAAGAAATATTTATCTTTCTTTATTCTTTATCACCTAAATCCATATTATTGATTTTTACGTATCTATTATTAGTTTTTTTAGTGGATATTCATTAAAATAAATAAAGGTATTTTTTATATTTCATTTTGATTTTGGGTGATATATTTTCAATAAATTAAATTAATATATACAAATATTTTAATTTACTTTAAATTTAAAGATAATACGATAATATAAATATAGTAGGATTTCATAGAATTTTTAAACAATATTCTCCATTTACCTTTTTAAGAAGAAAAAAACTAATTTTTTATTTTTATAATAATTAAATAAAAATATATTAATAATAAATTTTATTTTTTTTACGATATAATTGTTTTTATCAATATTCTATAAAAATTCTATAAAAGTTAAACTCTATTATTAAAAACAGTTTTTTTTTAAAATTAACTAATATCAAATAATTTATCAAAATATGTGTTATATTTAAATGATAATCATGAAATAATAAAACTAAAATTACGAAATTCATTTTAAAAATTTAGTTTAATTTTTAAATGCTTACCTTTTGAATTTATTATTGTTTATTAATTATTATATTTTTTTAATTAAAATATAGTTAATAACGCAATATATGATTTTTTTAAAAATATGTAAATAATTAAAAAAAAGTTTATATTCATCGTTTTGGCCGTAGTCCATGCCTCAAGCTTTCCGAGTGTAGACGTGTTGCAGGTTTTTGAGGTTGAAAAAAGAAGATATTGTTTTCCAAATTAATTTACTAATATGATAAAAAAAATACTAATTAGTAGTACGGAATTACGAAATGAGGCATAATTTAATATTTTTGTTACTCTATGTCTCCACTCATAATTTAATATTAGTGACTGAGGCATGACAGGTAATGTGTAAAAATCTAAATGATTTTTTATAAAGTAAATTTTTTAAAAATTGTTTTAGAAATATATTTGCGTATTTTTTTAATTAATATAAAATAATTTAATATAATTATTTGTTTATTTTTACTTTCTTTTACGTTCATTCAAACAAGTAATATTAATATTTCCACTTATTTTTATTTTTTTCTATTTGCCTAAACAACACTTTTTTCAACTATATTTATCTTTAATTTTTATTTGTTTTCTTTCATTCCTTTCAATTTTTTTCTCTTTATTAATCTAAACAATTGGTAAACCACATTTGTACAGTAAAATCTATGTTGTAAAAATTAAATTAGAATGTTCTTAATTTTCCTTTTCTTAAAAAAAATTGTCCTCACCAAAGTCATGAAACCCCTTGCAACCTAATTTTTTTTTGTTTAATTCCAATTTGAAGTCGTGAGTTTATCCATGATTTATTTCTTTCTTTTTTGCATTTTTCTTACCTTTTATTAGTAAATAAATATTTTATCCTTAATATTAAAATAATCATATTAAATAAATTAAATAAATTTTTATTTTAATAATACTTATTTCAAAAAATAAAGAAATCCCAACATATTCTACAACCTCTATTTCAAACATATTAAAAAAAAAGGAAAACTAAAAAGTCACAGGCCCATCTACCAACGATTTCTGAAAAAATCAAATTTCATAATAAAGTCAAAGAAATTTTTCACGACTTTTAAAAAAAACCAAAAATAAAAAATGAAAAAACTCTAAAGTCGTAAATGGTATCTACGACTTACCCTTGACTTGATAATTTTTCGAAATGTAACTCCATTTTGGAATTTCGGAAAATAATTGTCCTTTCTTGAAAAAAAAAAAGCCAAACTTATCGTTGTTAACAGTAATGTTAACTAACTCTACAGTAATGTGAATTTCAACTTAATGATTATAAGATCAGGAAAAGAAATAAGCTGACCATAGTTTTGATTTTTTTTTTTAATATCGTAGCATTGGATTTTATATTATTTATTAATTAAGATCGGTAGTATATGCGTGCAAGTGCAAAACAGATTGTATTATGTAATGTAGTATACTGCTCAATAGAAATATAGATAAAAGAGTTTATTAATTCAGAGCCAAAGTCATATCTCAACTTGAGAGAAATAAAAAATGTAAGAGGTAAACTTGTCGGCTTTTTTTTATTAAGAGTAGGCAATTTTTTTTTCAAAATTACCCAATAGGAATATATTTCAAAAAATTTCCTGATCGAGGGTACGGTAAGTTGTACATGAGAGTTATAACTCTTAAGTGAAAGTCGAACACCAATTTATGATAATTTTGTTGTCTATCAAATTCTACTGTGTTGTTTCTTTGTATTTTTCTATTGGAATATTGTTGTGTCATATTTTTTTATTTTTTGATGAATGATTCTTTGTAGTGAATATATGGATTAAAATATATTTTTTTCCGATGATGTTACAATGCTTCATAGTGGCTTTAGAAACATGTTTGATGATAACCAAAATAATTTTTATCATCTCAATCAATTAGATGAAATATTCTAGATTAATCAAATAAAATGGTTGAAGATAAAATGCTTAAAAATTTAGTTTAATTTTTAAATGCTTACCTTTTGAATTTATAATTGTTTATTAATTATTACATTTTTTTAATTAAAATATAATTAATAACGCAATATATGATTTTTTTAAAAATATATAAATAATTAAAAAAAAGTTTATATTAACATCGGTTTTTTGGAAAACCGATGTTAACATATCATACGTTAACATCGGTTTTTGAAAAATCGATGTTAACATCATTAGTTAACATCAGTTTTTAAAAAACCGATGTTAACGTGTTTGCATTAACATCGGTTTTTTGGAAAACCGATGTTAACATATCATACATTAACATCCATTTTTCAAAAACCGATGTTAACATCATTAGTTAACATCAGTTTTTGAAAAACCGATGTTAACGTGTATGCATTAACATCGATTTTTTGGAAAACCGATGTTAAGAAGGATACTTTATTTACAAATATGTCACCACATTTAACTTAACATCGGTTTTGTCTAAAACCGATGTTAATAAGCCGATGTTAAAACTGTTTTTTGTAGTAGTGTATAATATCATATTTTTATACTTTTGATCTCTCTCACTAGATGACTAGTAGCACAATGGGTGTTCATGTAAAAAAAAATTTCCTTAAAAAAGATGCCCCTTTACATACGTAAAAGAAAACTTGGTCAAGTGTGATATCCTTTATCCCGACATACATATAAATAAATAAAACATATAAAAAATACTCATAAACAAATTCGCGTGAATAAAAGGTTCACAATCACTTCACTATTATTAAATAAAACCTATTAAAAGCATATCCAACTCAAAACAAGATCGTCTAAGTTTACAAAAGAAATTTTGTTAAATCAATGAGGTAAAATAAAATAAAATAACATCATACAATTAAAATAAAAACTCATCCCAAATGTCACATCCTATCAGAGCATTGTGTCCTAGCGTCCTCTAGCACGAGGTTCTTTAAAATCATCCACCTAGTCATCTACTCTCACGAACACAAGGTTCGAAATCATCACAGGATCCAAACACAAATAACACAAAGGAAGTGAGTTATCACATTTCTAACAAAAGTACAAATAAACAAAGACATGATCAAAATAAATTATAGAAGTATTTATAACATAGCCCAACTGAATACAATCCATATCACTTCACCATTTTATTAGTTAAAATTCATTTTTCAATCACCAATCACATTACACATGAATCACACACTCAGGTAAAGACGTAATAACACTCATCAATTTCATAATAAACAATTAGCAGGCGTTGTGCAACAATCATACTAAGACTCAAGCCTATATGCAATGTGGTACCATGTCAGTGAAAAACCATACTAGGACACTTAGGAGTATATAACAAGATAGACCACACAATGTGTATGTCAGGTCACTCTCACTTGTAGAAGCAAAGCTTCCATGATTATTTTGATGATGCCAAAGATTATTAAAGATCTATTCAAACAAGATTAAAGAATAAAAAAGATTCAAGTAATAATTCAAGAGAAGACTCAAGATATGCAAAAACCTCAAGAAAAGCATCAAGATAAGTATAAAAAGAATTTTTCAAAGAAAAGATTGAATAGTGCAGTTTGTCCAAAAGAATTTTTCAAAGAAAAATCTTTTACCAGAGTTTTTACTCTCTGGTAATCGATTACCATAAGGCAGTAATTGATTACCAGAAGCCCAAAACAATTTTATAACTGTTTTACAAAGTAGTAATCGATTACCATGGGCATGTAATCAATTACCAATGTTTTTAAACGTTGAATTTCAAATCTCATGAGTCACAACTTGTGACAAAATATTTTCAAAATAGAGTAATCAATTACACAATATTTGTAATTGATTACCAGTGGTTCTGAACGTTGGATTTCAAACTTCAACATGAAGACTCACAACCTTTGATAAAATAAACTGTGTAATCGATTACACCATATTGGTAATCGATTACCAGTGACTGGTTTTGAAAAATTGCCAAGAGTCACAACTTTTAAAGTGACTGGTTTTGAAAAAATTGCCAAGAGTCAGAACTTTTAAAGTGACTGGTTTTTGAAGAAATTGCCAAGAGTCACAACTTTTTTAAAGTGATTGGTTTTGAAGAAATTTCCAAAAGTCACAACATCTTTCTAAGAGTTTTTGTTCAACACTTGCTTTGTCAAGAAAAGTTCATTGGGCAAAAACTTGTGCTATTCTATTTTCTTCCTCTCCTCCATTCTTGTAAAAAACTTTTCAAGAGACCTACTCTTGGTGACTGTTTTCAAGGGAAGGTCTTCTTGGTTGCAAACACTGAACACAAGGGACCAACTTTCCTTGGGTTCATTGCAAGAAGCAAGATTTGCTTCTTAGTTGATCACTGGACACAAAAGACCAACGTCTTTTGGGTTCATTACAAGAAGTGGGTATAACTTCTTAGTTGTTATCACTGGACACAAGGAATCAATGTTCCTTGGGGTTCATTGCAAGAAGTGGGAATAACTTCTTGGTTGTAATCACTAAACACAAAGGAGAGAAGTCCTTTGTGGTTCATTGCTTGTAAAGGATTTTACAAGGATAGTGGAAATCTCAAGCGGGTTGCTTGGAGACTGGACGTAGGCACGGGTTGTGCCCAAACCAGTATAAATCCGGTTTTGCATTCTCTCTTCCCTTTATCTCTTTTACTTTCTGTTGTGTTCATATTTCTTTAAAGTTACTTCTTCTTATTTATTATTCGAGTAACTTATAATTAAAGAAATAATTGAATCTAGGGAATATCTAAGAAAGGGAAATTTTCAATTAGGAACAGTCAACGAAATCTTAATTCAACCCCCCCTTCTTAAAATTTTTTAGGCCACTTGTCCAACAAGTGGTATTAGAGCATATTTCTTGTAGAAAGTTTTGAAACTTCAAGAAATATGGCCTTAACAAATTTCTTATTCCCGAAAGGAATCTTCCATGGTTATTCCTTGCATAGTAAAGCATATAGAATATAAAATAAGAGAACTATGACTATTGAAGAATCCATTCATGTTTTCTTTGATGAGTCTAATGTTATTTCTCCAAGAAAGGATGTGTTAGATGATGTTTCAGATTTCTTAGAAGAGATGCATACTCATGAAAGGGATTCTAAAAGGAAAAGAGATGAAAGCAATGAGGATTCTCAAGACTATGAAACTAAGAAAACAATGAGCTTCCAAAGGAGTGGAAAGCTTCCAGAAATCATCCTCGACAACATTATCAATAATATCTCAAAAGAGGTAACATCTGAACTATCTCAAAGTTTGATTATTGCATTCAGTTAAGTTTTATTATTGTGACTAATTGAAGATATTTTCCAAAACTGTTTGATTATGTTAAAATTTACTATGATTAATTAACTATATTTAGTTTAAAGATTTGAATATACATGATTGATTTTTTTAAAGTTGATTATGCTTGAATTGATTATGTATGATCTGACATGATTGAATTCTGTTAAAATTATATTGACATGCTAAAATAATTGAAATAAGTAATGAGTTACCATGTATGTGTTCATAACTATTTTTTTGTTACTTAGATTTAAGTTTTGATATGTGTTGATTGTTATTTGATACTTAGTATTTAGTGTTTAGTTCTCTGGTGATTACAGTAGAACATACTTCTTGTAATCGATTACAGTTTTCATGTAATCGATTACATATAAAGTATTAGTTCTGGTAATCGATTAAAAGAACTGTGTAATCGATTACAACACGTCTTCTCTTATAAATTTGAAACGACAGAAACACAACCTTCATGTTTTCTCCTCCGCGACATATCCCTTTCTCTCAAAACTTCAAAATCACATAACTCCTTCATTTCTCAACCAAATCACTTCCCACAAAGCCCATTCTTCATCATTTTAAATTTTCTTTCATCTCTACCGATTAAAATTCTCAAAAAAACTCCTACAATGGTAGAATCATCAAAGAAGCGAAAGGGGGCTTCAACCTCTACCGCGGCCACCGGAACTTGACGCCACGGAGCCTCTGGAGCACAACCAGCTCCAATTCCTCCTTCTATATCATCTTCTACGTTGTTCTCCTTGGAAGAACAATGTATCCAGTAAAATTATCTTTTCTCTTCTCGTTCCATTATAGACCCTAAGTTACTAGACTTGGAGTTCTTTGATGATGAAATGTTTAATTGTTTTCAAGCATTTCAAAACTTCGGGTTAATCTAGTTTATGACTATAAAACTTCCTTATTATTTTGATTTAGTTAGAGTTTTTTTATTCAAACTTAGAAATTCAAAATGGTACTCTAATTGAGGTGTATGGACTCGATCAACCTTCATTTTTATACTTTGTAAAATCCTTCCCGCTTGAGATTTCTACTATCTTTGTAAAATCCTTTACAAGCAATGAACCACAAAGGACTTCCCTCCTTTGTATTTAGTGATTACAACCAAGAAGTTATTCCCACTTCTTGCAATGAACCCCAAGGAATGTTGGTACCTTGTGTCCAGTGATAACAACCAAGAAGTTATACCCATTTCTTGCAATGAACCCAAAAGATGCTGGCCTTTTGTGTCTAGTGATCAACCAAGAAGCAAATCATGCTTCTTCCAATGAACCCAAGGAACGTTGGTCCCTTGTGTTCATTGTTTGCAACCAAGAAGACCTTCCCTTGAAAACAGTCACCAAGAGTAGGTCTCTTGAAAAGCTTTTTGTAAGAATGGAGGAGAGGAAGAAAGTAGAATAGCACAAGTAATTGCCCAATGAACTTTTCTTGACAAAGCAAGTGTTAAATAAAAACTCTTAGAAAGATGTTGAGAATTACTGTTAATCAGTGTATATAAAGATTCGTACCATGGTCACATATTTATAGCCATTTGGTGGCTCTTGAAGAAACCATGTTAAAAGCTGTGACTTTTGGCAATTTCTTCAAAACCAGTCACTTTAAAAAAGTTGTGACTCTTGGTAATTTCTTCAAAAACCAATCACTTTAAAAGTTGTGACTCTTGGCAATTTTTCAAAACCAGTCATTCGTGATCGATTACTAATATGGTGTAATCGATTACACAGTTTATTTTATCAAAGGTTGTGACTCTTCATGTTGAAGTTTGAAATCCAATGTTCAGAACCAATGGTAATCGATTACAAATATTGTGTAGTCGATTACACTATTTTGAAAATATTTTGTCACAAGTTGTGACTCTTGAGATTTGCAATTCAATGTTTAAAAACATTGGTAATCAATTACATGCCCATGGTAATCGATTACTACTTTGTAAAACAGTTATAAAATTGTTTTGGGCTTCTGGTAATCGATTGCTGTCTTATGGTAATCGATTACCAGAGAGTAAAAACTCTGGTAAAAGATTTTTCTTTGAAAAATTCTTTTGGACAAATTGTGTTATTCAATCTTTTCTTTGAAAAATTCTTTTTATACTTATCTTGATGCTTTTCTTGAGGTTCTTGCATATTTTGAGTCTTCTCTTGAATCTTCACTTGAATCTTCTTGATTCCTTAATCTTGTTTGAATGGATCTTTAATAGTCTTTGGCATCATCAAAATAATCTTGGAAGCTTTGCTTCTACAATCTCTCCCTTTTTGATGATGACAAATCTTGAAATCAAGAGAATATATGCAATATTTGATCTATCGTTCACTCATCTTTTTTCTACCCCTTTCTTTTTGAATTTATGCTTAATTTAAAACTTAGTAAATATAATATCTTGATTTCTAAAATACCCATTTTTCTCTCCCCCTTTGGCAACATCAACAAGCCAAAGTGCGTAAAAAAATTAAAATCATACATAAATAATTTTAAAACATACACAAAACATAATTTTAATAACACATTCATAAATTTCAGTCATAGTCATATATCAACAAAATAACCAAGTTTAAACACATCAACTTAATAACCAAGTTCAGTCATAATCAACTAAGTACCAAATAAGTAAACTAGGTAACCAAGTTCAGAAAATAAACAACTAACATAAAGTCATAAGACATAGCCAAATACACGACTTAAAATTTAATAATAATCTAAATCTATGAAGGCGGTTGTGGAAGGTCAAAGCACTGACGAATGAAACTCACATCCTCCTCAAGCTAAGTGGTGTGTGTATCCATTCTTGCAAATCGTGCATCAATGGCATCAATGCGACTGCCCAAGGAGTCAAAACGCTCACCGACGAAGGTGTGGAGACCATCCAACTTGTCTAAAACGTTTTGCATAAGGGATGAAGAGTCATCCCTCTAAGGAGGAGGAAAAGGAGAGCAATCATTTGCTGCCTGTGGCTGAGCATCCTTCTTCACCCAAGAACCATCCCTTTCTTTGCGGTATCCAAAGGAGGAAACCACACCAGCACCGATAGAAAAAGATCTCTTGACATGAACAAAGGGCTCAGAGTCAAGAGGAACATTAAAATGACGCAAAATAGAGTGATCAAATGGGGATAAGGAAGAGGCGCGTTTGATCGCAATGCCCTATGCATGCGATATATGACAAGATGGGCCCAGTCGATCTGACGACCGGTTAAGAAAACCCACATAATTATCAGATCTTCCTCAGAAACCTGAGCAAGGTTAGATGATCGGGAAAGGAGGATTCGCACAATCAAGTAGTGCATGATGCGGCATTCGAAGGCCAATGATCCGACAGGTAATCTACCGGTCATATCCGCCTGGTTGGTGCAAACCATCCGGTGGGCATCATGATAGTTTTGCTAAGATTTTCAAGCGCTAAAGAGAAGGAGAAGAGATTGTAGCATCCATTTCATTGTCAATGTGCGAGACTGATTTCTCTCTGCTAAAACATTATTTCGCAAATCCCAATGATGAGAATGTGCGAAAATGAGTTTCAAAGGTGGTTTCCAAATTGCACGAAGATCCAACGGTTAACACATTCGGCATCGTAGTTTTTCTAAGACAGGTTTGAGTGTATGTAACATCCCAATTTTTATAATCTAGATTAAAAAGGATTGTTATTTATAAATAAATAGAGTTTTAGAAAA
The DNA here is from genome assembly GCF_004193775.1 of Glycine soja. Classification (NCBI taxonomy): domain Eukaryota; kingdom Viridiplantae; phylum Streptophyta; class Magnoliopsida; order Fabales; family Fabaceae; genus Glycine; species Glycine soja. The sequence goes on along the minus strand of NC_041012.1, from coordinate 33,508,762 downwards.
ATGATGAGATTTTATAAATAAATAAATAAATAAGGAGATATAATTATTAATTAAAATAAAAATTTGAGAGAAAATAAAAAGGGTATTTCATTTATTTGTTTCATAGAAAATAAAATAGAGTTTGTTTTTATAAAATAAATAAATAAATAAATATAGAGCAAATAATAGGCTGAGTACCCTAGGTATAAATAGTTATGTTAAGTCATGTGCCTCTTTTTGGCCTCATTTTCGTTTTTCCCCTTCTCCTTTCAAAACCCTTTCTTTTTCCCGCAGCCCACCCTACCTGTCTCAAAAAAACAACGATCTCGGACTCTTTCACCGTTGGATAGTCATGATATTTGAGTACCACGTTTGCAACCCAATTTCTAACATTCTCACCGTTGGGAATTTTCAAATCATATCTGACCTTAGAGAAAAACCCTTCGCATTGTAGCATTTTAATTTCCCGCAGAAACCCGAAACTGTCTCGGTAAAACTACGATCCTGGTTTCGTTAACCGTCGGATTTGTATTAAATTTGAATATGTTGTTCGAAATTGAATTACGCATACGCCCGCCGTTGGGATTTTTGAGATAATATTCGTGGAGGGAGAAAAGGAATCGCATGAAGACAGTACAAGTGGAGGTTTCAATTTCTTCTCCGTCTCTCTGACGTTTGAGAATTCTATCGGAGCAGTCGGAGGAATAACTGAAGGAATCTCAGGGAACCGCTAGAGATGTTACTATCACTGGCTGAAGACACGTGAGTCCGCTCAGAGGTATGGGATGAGTTATTCACAATTGGGGGTTAGTGAGAACATGTGTAGGGATCCTTAGATAACTAAAATTGGGTTTATTTTAGGATGTTTATTGAATTATAATTTTTCTTTATGATTATGAATGCAATATTATTGTGTTCTATGTACCAATTGATGTCCTGATGAGATTTGATTGATAAACTTGAGTGCTCTTGATGTCTTTGTGTTTAACCCATAATTTTGATTAATTGATTTTGATACAATTGTGAGAAACTATTTTAGAGGCTTTACATCCCATGTTGTGATAAAATCTTTTGTATAAATTGTTGTGTTGAGGTTATGAAATGATGATTCAAACTGTGAGTATGTGATAAATTGAACATGTGACGGATGATGAAATACATGTGTATTGAGATGAGATGTGTGTATTGAGTTGTGAACTATGAACTGTGCAATCACACAATTGTAAGACCCTTTAAGGGCGACGAGTATTGTGATGGGATCCACTGCGGGAACCCAACGAGTTAAAATGATTTTGAAAACAATTGAGTAAATGTGTGTATTGTATAGTTCATAGATAAAGTGTATATGATTCATGAGGTGTGATAACATGTTAAATTGAGATTATACCATTGTGATTGGGATTAAGTGTATGTGATAAATTGAGTATGTATATGATTGAGATATATATGTGCATTGAAGTGTTGTGTGCATTGAGTTGTGAACTATGAATTGTACAATCACACAATCATAAGTCCCTTCAAGAGCGACGAGTTAATGCTAAGTCCCTTTTAGGGCGATGAGTTGATGCTAAGTCCCTTTTAGGGCGACGAGTTGATGTTAAGTCCCTTTAAGGGCAACGAGTTAATGATAAGATCCTTAAAGGGTGATGAGTTAAAATTATTTTGAGAACAATTGAGGAGTCGTGTGTTTTGTACAGTTCATAGATAAAGTCTGTGTGCTAAAATGTTTTATGGGTTGGACCTGAATCAGGAGGGAGAGGCCCTAACGGACTCTTCGGAGTGTAGGCCTTGGGGGTCACACGGTTTGAGTGCTCCTTTAAGCCTATGTTGATCCCATTTTGTTGGAGCATTCTCGCAAAACATTGTGACCCTGACTGGTCTCCCTATGATATTACCTAGTGAGAGTGACTTGACTTATTATTGTGTGGTTTGTCTTGTCATGTACTCCTAGGCGCCCGACGAGGTTTTTCACTGACATGGTACCACATTGCATATAGGCTTGAGTCTTAGCATAACTTTCACATACGCTTGCTAATTGTTTATTATGAAATTGATATGTTATTATGTCTTGATCAGAGTGTGTGATTCCTGTGTATAGTGATTGATGATTGAAAGGTGTGATTAATGGATGAAAAGTGTGATTGATGAATGACAAAGTGATGAAATAATGTGAGATATGCTAAGTAAATTGTATTTGGCTACTATGATCTTGAACTTTGTGTTCGGGGGAGCGGATGAATAGGTGGATGACTATGAAGAACCTCATGCTAGAGGACACGGGAACACCACGCTCTGATAGGATGTGACATTAGGATATAGGTTCTATATTAATTGTATGAGACTTAGATGACCTTCTTTGAATCAAGATGACTTTATTATTTATTTGGACAAGTTTGAATATGATGTAGAAGAAAGTGAATGTGAGCCTTTTACCCATTTGAAAAGCTTGTATTTAAAATTTTTTTAAAAATACTTTTAATTAATATTTGAATTTTTATTCCTTTATTAATATATATGTGAGGGGTAGAGGGTGTCACAGTGTATGCGGGAAAAAGAGAGGGTTTTTGGGAAATGAAGTAGAAAAAAGGATTTGAGAGAAAGAGATAGCATAAAGACGTGTTGTAAATGTAAAAAGTGTCCTATTATGTCTCTATTTATAGCTAAGGTACTTTGGGCCTATTATTTACTCTATTTTTCTTTATTTTATCATTTTATATAAAAAAAATGTATTTCACTACAAAAAAAAGATATTTCTGACGGAATAATTCCCACGGATAAAATTCCATCGGAAATATTGGAATTTCCAACAGATTTTTTCGAATGATTAAATTCTGTTGGAAAGTTTTGAATTTTCGATGAAATTTACCCACGAACGTATTTTCCATCGGAAAGTATTCATTTCCAATGAATTTTACTAAAGGAATCAAATTCGTCAAAATTTTAAATTATTGCCAATTAAAAGACCCCAACCCTAGCCCTATGTCACTCCCTTTGCAACATTCCTCTCCAAAACCTCGTGCCTCAGTCTTGCGCCCGCAACCGTCGTGTCTCCATTGTGCCTTTGTTGCACCTCCGCTGCTAGCCCTTGTCGCCAATAGGTAAGCCCATGACACTCTCAACCTCTGTCTCTTGTTGGTCTTAGTCCATGCTGCTCTCGGACATTGTTGCCTAACCCTTGCTCTCATTTGGCTTTAGAGGTTTAATTTTATTTCCATTCCTTATTTGATTCATTCTATGTTGACATTTTTTCTTTCAAAATGTTTGATTGGATAATTTTATGCTGTTTAGCCAATAGTGTGTGATTTGTTGGTTAAAGTCGAACATGAGAGCTCATGCCTGGTGTTGATTGGTTGGATGATTTATTTGTGCGTAAAACTGAAGACATTTTGCTTATTTTTGTTCTGAATTTGTTATGTAAAAAAATGAGGTTGTCGTGCTGATGGTGCGTTGGTGGTTTGGTTGGTGATGGTGATGTTCAATGGTGGTTTGGGTCGCGGGTGATTAGTGGTGGTTTGGTTGGTGAAGATGGTCATACGGTTTGCAAAGTTGGCACGCTAGATGTTGGTGCTGGTGTTGGTGCTTTGGTTGGTGGTGGTGGTGGTGCAAGGTTGGCACACAAGGTTTTGGGATAGAAAAGAGAAAGGAGGCGGGCGTCTAGGGTTATGGAAGACCAAAGGTTTTTTTTTCATCTTTACTATCAGCACACCCCCTTTACTATCAGCACACCTTTTTTTTTTGTAAAAAAAAAGAAAGAAGCACACCCCCTTTTAAGAAGGGTTATTTCAAATTTTTACTATAAATTTAACACGATTAGTTAACAGAAATATTTAAAGATTCAAAAGAAATATATTTTAATCGGTATGAGTGTAATAAGTTATAAATTCAGGAAAAAATAAATGTAATTTGCTAAAAAATATAATATTAATTACTTTTTTTCATGAATACCTTTAATAAATGTCACTTTAGTATTTAATTTAGTATTAATAATATTCATTTATTTAATTAGTTTTATAAAATTATTAGGATTTTTTAATCTATTTATTAATTTTTTTTATATATGTAAAACAATATAGAATAGCACTGGAAGGGAGTATACTACTCATACAAACCTTACTCATACCGTGTCTCTGATTACATTTTAATACATGTGTATTAGTCGACAACTTTAAGGACTTTTGTTGAGAGGTTGTGTGCCGAACATGACTCAATTAGTTTGTCTAGGAACTGCGACACCAGGAACCATAACTTTAACCTTATATATTAAATGCTCGCTCTTAAGTTCTCCTCATGATTTCGTAATTTATTGTGGCTAAGACTCCGCGAGCAATTGGGTGGAGGGCATGACTCTTGTGGTTTGTGGAGAAATGCAGGTATAGGGTCTCCATCTCAACCATCTCCATCCAAAAGAATCTTTGTCATATTTATTGGCTAAGACACACAAATGAAAACAACCAGTATTATTGTACTTTTGTCACAAAAAACAATTGAATGGTAATTTACCTAATGCTTTCTGCAAAAAAGATACTCTTTATCTCTTTACAAAATTAAATACAATAACAGTTTTGATAACATCCCTCCACTTACTTTAACTAATTAAAAATAAATAGTGTTTGTTCAAAAACTATAGACATGAAAGTATTGTAGTTTATTTATTTATTTTTAATTACTTGAAATTAACTTTTAAAGACCAGTGTCAATAAAACTGTAAAAAAAAATGTTAGATAGACTAAAAGTGTGTGTAAATAAAACTTAAAACAAGTAATGATAGTTAGATAGTTAAATACTATTACTGTGAACACAATAAATACTATTATTGTGAAAACATATTTATATTTATATTTTTCATTTTCTATATGTCAACTAACATATGTTGTTGTGTTTATTTATAATTGAAAAAGGCCAAATATTTAGTATAATGTTTCATTTCAATCAATCTTAACCAATTATAAAGTGTTGAAAATATATAGATAATGATTTTTAATTTTTTTTCTTTCTCTCTTACTGTCAGGTTCATAGTTAGTTCGTCTTGGGTGATCGCTTCATTACTAACACTTACATTCTATTATTCAGGTTAGTTGAGATTTTTTATTGTACTTGTTTGAAATTTTTTATACTAAATGTGTTAAGTATATATCTGATTATGGTTATGTTATTTATATTCCATATTTTGTGAGTTTAGAAAATCAAACATTATATGTATGCCATTTTTCCCCACCTAAAGTATGATCATAATTCTTGTTACTAATATATAATAGAGATCACTCTAAGAGTATGCATGACTAAGCATCAAGGTTCCTAATTTTTTTTATTAAATATACAAAATATGAACAATATTCTTTGGAGTTGTCGTTGGATGTACGATAGATGTTATAGTGGTAGAAGTGGTTTGAAAGAGTCTTTTGTCGAGGAGGTTGAAGCGTTTGTAAGCAAAGTTAGTTAGCAAGATTGTTATGACAATGATGGGGGATTAGATGTCCTTGTGTTAAATGCGATTGCACTAAAATTTTGGAGGATAAGGTTGTGAAGGTTCACCTTTACAAAAATGGGTTCAAGCCTAATTATTGGATTTGGACTGATCATGGTGAAGACATGCCACATGTTGATTTATATGAGGGCAACAATTACATGGATGCTTCTACTAGTGTAGAATATGTGGCTCAACATCAATAATTTATGTTAATGCAAGACATGATGTGTGATACTCTAAGACAACCTCAAATAATATGGAAGAACCTCTAAATGAAGATACTCAAAGATTTTGCAATTTATTGGTGGAGGCAAATGAACCATTGTACGAAGGGGCAGTAGACTCAAAATTATCAATATCCACGAGGGTTTTGGTTTGCAAGTCCAATTGGAATGTTCCTGACCAGTGCTTGGAGTTTATTTCAAAAATGCTTTTGAATGCAACACTTATAAAAGATGGTTTACCAAAAAAATTTTTTATGATGCGAAGAGGTTAATATCGAAGTTGGGATTGGAGGCTAAGAGGATTGATTGTTGTGTGGATGGCTGCATGTTGTATTATGACAATGATGTAGCGTTAACCGAATGCAAATTTTGTAATAAGCCCAGGTATCGTGCCAAGACTTCTGGAAGAAGCAATAGATAATCAGTTCCAGTAAAGACGATGTTTTATATGCCTTTATTACTTAGGTTTCAGAGACTGTTTCAATCAATACAAACTGCAAGCCAAATGTCATGGCACTATGAGAATAGAAGATCTTCGGGCATGTTACGCCATCCATATGATGGTGAAGCGTGGAAGCACTTTGATAGGGTACATGCATATTTTTCTATTGATCCATGGAATGTGCGACTCAGTTTATGCACAAATGGATTTAACCCATATATTCAAGCATCGTCTTCACCTTATTCTTATTGGTCAATCATTGTTACCCTGTACAATCTTCCTCCATAAATGTGTATGACTAAACCTTATATTTTTTGAGTTGTGTCATACCAGGTCCATTTAATCCCACGGTTGGTATTAATGTTTATTTACAACCTTCGATTGATGATCTGAAAAAAAATATAGAGTGGGGTTATGACTTATGATGTTTCAAGAAAGCAAAATTTCATGATGAGGACAACTTTGATGTGGACTATTAATGATTTTCCTGCTTATGGGATGTTGTGTGGTTGGGGGACACATGGTAAACCAATAGAGGCACTCTCCTAATGACTATTTTGACTACTGACTTAGCAACACTAAAATATTGATAATCAGAATTGACATTTTGCATTTTTTTTTTTTTACATTTGTTTTCAATTTAACTTAATGATTTATTTTACTCTATGTTTTGGATTTATCAATTTCACTATTTCCTGAATTATATGTATTAATTAAAATATTCTTGGTAAATAATATAAATGCACAAAATAATTGCTAAATTATTAATGATAAAAACAAAATCAATAGTAATAATAAATTATTTATAAAAAAATATTTTCTGACGAAAATTTGCGACGAAACAATCCATCTGAAATGATCCATGAGAAATTTGTGACCAACAAATTTATCGGAAATGATCCATGGAAGATTTTTTATGGAAATTTTGTCAGGTATATGTACGAAATCAGAAAAGTCCAAGTTGAAGTCTTATTTGAAATTTTGGAGTTTTTTTTGGTTTATGGTTTTAATTATTAGCCTCACAGTTCATTGTGATGACAAGCTATATTCTATGTGTTTTAGGTTGTTAGTCTCCTAGACTCTTTCATTGGCAAAGTTGGTAAACATAAATGATTTGAATAGTTGTTTCTGATTTTGTGTTCGTACTGCAACATTGTAACCCACTGTTGTTCAGTACAAGCCAACATCAGTAGAAGCCTAGAAACAGTCAGTCTCTACTTCAAAAGCAAAGGTAAGCCTTGTAACCTTCAGTCTTTTCTTCCATTGGCTATGTGCCAATTTAATTTGAACTACTAGACTGCTACAAATGTTGTTAGTTAGAGGGAATAATTATTTATGCCAATAAAGAATTATGTAGTTTGTATGCATTGAACTTGGCTAATTGTAGGGATCTGCACTCAGAAACAATTTGATGTTTTTGTCATACTTTAAGCCTACTCATTGTCATATATTGATATCTGTTTTTCGGAATGATGATTGATGTAGGTGGTCATTAAGTTATTTGTTAGATTGTTCCTTTCATTCTGGATCGTGCTGCTCATCATCACAAGTACAAATGTTTGTTACCAATTAATGTTTTTATTACTTGTTCACTGCCATAAATGACAACTGATATATGATATACAAATTGTGTTCATTATGAGAGAACCTTAGATTCCCGTTTGAGATTGAATGTAATGATTCTTGTGGACAATTTGCATTAATCATTGTATTCAATCTTGAATTGTCCGTTTGGACAGTTTAGGGAGACTGATATTTTTATGGTAGATTCATGCGTTAAGGTTAACATTATTTTGTTTAAATTGATGAAATTTTGGTACAATGCATTTCTAGTTGTTCTCTGAGTGCATACTTGATTATTAGGAAATTAATTTCACCGATTTCATGTCATGTACTTGGAGACCAATGCGAAATGCTGCTGAAATTTTGTCAAATTTAACAAAATAGAATTAACCCTGACGTATGAAGCTAGTATAAAAAATGGTGTTCTTGAATGGGATAGGGCCACACTTATAATAAAAAAGTGAGATTTTCATGCATCGAATAACTTTGTGAGTATCGAATAACCTTCAGCCAGATGCAGTCCCAGTTGTAACCATAGATCCAATCACAGGAACTTGCACTACCTCTAGAGCCTGAGGTTGGTCCCTCAGCTGTTCGTGTCAACACAAAGGAGAGTTGTGTTGATCCCTCAGCGACCGATCCAGACATGGGTGACTCAAACAAATGCGGGTTGTACATCGAAGAAAATCATTCCCGCCTGGTTGCCCTAGGAAAAGTTTATGAGGGATCCACAACCGTTCACAACATCCCTTTGTTACATGGCCAAGTGAAGGATGGTGTTGAGGAGGTTAAAGATGCAGATGCTCCCGTTCCTGTACCCACTGATGAGGTTATTTTAGTGGGACAGACACTTAACACCTTCCTTGCTTGGCCGACACATCTCGTCAAGTGTTTATTAGAATAGGTATTTTACTCTCATTATATGCTTCTTTTTTTCAATTGAATTGTTCACTGTAATTAAATTATGTTAATTAACTATGTTGGATAAACAGGTAGTTGTGTCTCCAGCAAAACCTGCAGATAAGCCGGATCTTGAGGTATATGATCTCCTATATCTAATGACATTGACCATCCCACAGTTTTTTTTGAAGCCGTTGCAGGTTATGTGGGATGCTACCGTGTTCGGGGTTTTTAATAAAGACTTCCCCTTGTACATAAAGCATGAAGATCTGTCTGAAATAACACATGGTGGTCAATGTCTCAACATCTTTGTTATACAGTTGTGGATTCTGTAAGTCAATTTAGATTATTGTTAATTACCTAAGTTATTGTTTAAAATTCATACATAATTAACTTTGTGTTAACAACAATAGGCATCTGACTGAGACAAGTATGCGTACAGGGAATTCCGATGTGTATGGATTCCTCGAGCCATAGTCTATTCAGAGATCTGGGCAATCGCAATTTGAATAAAAAAGATACATGAAGAGTTGGATGCAGAATTCAAAACGTGATGTCTACCTTGGAGCCTACCTGAATGGGTAAGTAAAACTGAACAACCGAATTTAAATAATGTGGAAGCAAGCTTCATGATGATGAATCAAGTATGAATCAAGTAGTTTTGATGATGACAAAAAAGCCCAAAAGAATGATTTCAAGATTGAGTCAACAAGTTCAAGATCAAGATTAATTTCAAGATTCATTAAAAGACATCAAGAAGAATCAAGATTCAAGAGAAGATGAATTCAAGATTCAAAAGAAGAAATTAAGAAGCAACAAGTCAAGACTTCACAAGGGAAGTATTGAAAAGGATTTCTCAAAAACCAAACATAGCATAGTTTTGTTTTACAAAAGAGTTTTCTCAAATTTTTCTAAGTTACCAGAGCATTTACTCTCTGGTAATCGATTACCAGTTTCCTGTAATCGATTACCAGTGATAAAATTTGATTTCAAAAAGTTTTTAACTGAATTTGCAACGTTCCAAATGATTTTTAAATGGTGTAATCAATTACAATATATTGGTAATCGATTACCAAAGAGTCACATCTTTTCATAAAATGCATTGTGTAATCGATTACATGGTTATGGTAATCGATTACTAGTGACAAGTTTTGAATAAAAGATCAAGAGATGTAACTCTTGACATGATTTTCTCAAGGTTATAACTCTTCCAATGGTTTTCTTGACCAGACATGAAGAGTCTATAAAAGCAAGACCTTGACTTGCATTCAAACAACTTCTTGAACAACTTTTGAGAAACCTTGAAACCTTCACAACCTTTACAATTCTTTAAGAATTCTTTCCTACTCATCTTTCTTCTTCTTCCTTTGCCAAAAAGCTTTCTAAGTTTTCTATTTTCCAAACCTTGTTCTTCTGCAAGTGAAAATTCTGCAGAAAACAAAAGTGTGCTATATCTTTTCATTCAATTCTCCCTTTGCCAAAAAGAATTCTGTTGGATCAAGTGGCCTCAGAATAATTAAGAAGGGGGGTTGAATTAATTATTACTAGACCTTTACAAATTAAAAATTACCCTTCTTAGGCTTTTACTATGTTGTTAAGAAAATAAAGAATAGAAAAGAAACTTAACCAAAAGTAAAAGCAAGAATTAAAGTGCACAGCGGAAATTAAAAGAGTAGGGAAGAAGGAGACAAACACACAAGAGTTTTATACTGGTTCAACAACAACCCGTGCCTACATCCAGTCCCCAAGCGACTTGCGGTCCTTGAGATTTCTTTTCAACCTTGTAAAAATCCTTTTACAAGCAAAGATCCACAAGGGATGTACCCTCCCTTGTTCTCTTTGAACAACCTAGTGGATGTATCCTCCACTAGAACTGATCCACAAGAGATGTACCCTCTCTTGTTCTCAATCAACAACCCAAGTAGATGTACCCTCTACTTGTACCACAAAGGATGTACCCTCCAATGTGTTAAGACAAAGTTCTCAGGCGGTTAGTCCTTTGAAACTTTGTGAATGGGGAAACAAAAGAATTCTCAGGCGGTTAGTCCTTTGAAATCTTTTGTTTTAGGGAAAAGGGAAGAATCAAAAGAATTCTCAGACTATGTCGTTTTGAATTCTTTGACAAGGGAGAAGGGAGACACAAAAGAATTCAAGCGGTTAGTCCTTCGTTCTTTTGGAAAAGGGAGAAGAGAGACACAAAAAGAATTCAGGCAGTTAGTACTTGGTGAATTCTTTTTGGCAAAGGGAGAAGGGAATGAAAAAGATGAATAGCACAAGTTTTTGAACAAATAACTTTTCTTGGAAGAAAAAGTTTTGAACAAAAAATTTTAGAAAGATAAAGAGAAGATGAAATAAGAAAGTTTTGAAAGAAATGAAAGATGTTGAAAGATAGATTGGTTGAAAGAGATGATAGATCTAAATGAGATTGTTAAAATGTTTCATGCCAAGGTCACATATTTATAGTTTCTTGATGACTCAAGTCAAAACTTGTAGCTCTTGGCAATTCCTTTAAAAACTAATCACATAAAAAGATATGACTTTTGAAAGAATCTTCAGAAACAAGTCACTTGAAGAAATGTGACTTTCGGAAATGAATTTTTCGAAAACAGTCACTGGAAATCGATTACCATAAAGGTGTAATCGATTACACATCAACAGATGTGACTCTTTATTTTGAATTTTGAAAATCTTAACGTTTTAAAACCACTGGTAATCAATTACTATAATCTGGTAATCGATTACCAGAGAGTAAAACTCTTTGGTAATGATTTTGTGAAAACTTCTTGTACTACTCAATGTTTTGAAAAACTTCTTAATACTTATCTTGATTAAGTCTTCTCTTGATTCTTGAATCTTTGAGTCTTGAATCTTGATCTTGATTATTTTTCAATCTTGAATCTTGATTCTTGATTCTTGATTCTTGAAATCAAATTTACTCTTGATCCTTGAAGTGTTCTTGACTCAATCTTGAACTCAAACTTGAACTCATTCTTGAATGTCATCATCTTTGTTGTCATGAAGTGATCTTGACTTTTGAGCTTTTTGTCATCATCTTTGTTATCATCAAAACTCCTAGAATCAATCTTGATTCATCATGAAGCTTGCTTCTACAAATTCAACAAGGACTAATCGTCTGAATTCTTTTTGTGTCTCTCTTCTCCCTTTTCCAAAAGAATAGAGGGACTAACTGCCTGAATTCTTTTGTGTCTCCCTTCTCCCTTTCCAAGAGAATTAAAAGGACTAACTGCCTGAGATATCTTTTGTTTCCCCTTACAAAGATTCAAAGGACTAACCTCCTAAAAATTCTTTGTCTTAACACATTGAAGGGTACATCCTTTGTGGTACAAGTAGAGGGTACATATACTTGGGTTGTTGTAACAGAGAACAGGAGAGGGTACATCTCTTGTGGATCAGTTCAAGTGGAGGGTACATCCACTTGGTTGTTCAAAGAGAACAAGGGAGGGTACATCTCTTGTGGATCTTTTCTTGTAAAGGATTTTACAAGCTTGGAAGAAATCTCAAGAACCGGTGGTGCTTGGGGACTAGATGTAGGCACGAGTTGTTGCCGAACCAGTATAAAATTCTTGTGTTTGTCTTCTTCTCCCCTACACTTTTAATTTCCGCTGTGTACTTTACTTTTACGCTTTACTTTTGTTTAACTTACATAACTTAGTAGTAAAGCCTAATTGAATTTAGTAACATTAAGAAGGATAAGTTTTAATTAGTCAAGGTACATTAATAATTAATTCAACCCCTCCTTCTTAATTATTCTGAGGCCACTTGATCCAATAAATAATGTACAATACTACAATAACCCATATTGCTCTCCACTGCAGCGCACACTGGCAAATGGTCATCATGTTGCCTAAGGGAAATCTTGTTATCTGGTTTTGTTCCTTGCATAACAGGCCAGACAACTACCTTAAAGGAATAATTAACAAGTCAGTGTTGTTTTTCAATACATTTGCATTAGCATTACTTAACAACATCAATATTTTAATGTTCTTTGTATTCAACAGTGCTTTGAAAGGACTTGATGATACTCCACAACCTAAATCCAAGGCTGGTGCTAGGTGGATTGTTGTTAAGGTACATGATTTAAATAAAACTTCTACTTATATATATATATATATATATATATTTTATGTGTGTGTACACTAATTGTAGTTAACGTTTAATATCCAAATTTCATTATGTATTTAGTGTAATAGACAAAAAGGAAGCAATGAGTGTGGCTATTACGTCATGCACTGGATGTCCACTATAATCTTAGGAAGTTTCAGGAATAATTGGAAAATGGTAATTGTTTATTTCAAACAAAGTTGATTTTCTTATCATTGGTATTACATTATTAACTTATGTTTTATTTGATCATGCAGTATTTTAATGATATTAGACCATTGGAAGTAGAGAGATTGAAGGCGCTTCGCATCCAGTGGGCACAATATTATCTCAAAATTAGAAATCAAACTTAGGATGTTAAGGAACTATGTAATTTTAGGTTACTTAATTAGTTTACTAGCTTGCTTTACATTTTTTACAATTGTTGTTTCATTTTAACATTGAATATTCTTTATTGATAGTTATTAATAAATTATTTATTCATTGTTATCAATTGATTTTTTACAATTGATAGTTTACTAGCTAGCTTTCTGCTAAAAAATGTTTGAAAGCATAATGTAAATGATATATGTTGTGATGTGTGGTCTGATTTGAAATTTAAAGGTTAAATTTTGTGTTTTTTTTTGTAAAAATAGAAAGTGTATTTAAAAAAATTCCTAATAACAACATTGGTTTTTTTAAAAAAAATCGATGTTAATATCCAAAAACGTTAACATCGATTCCTGTAAAAAAAACTGATGTTAACTTATACGTTATATCAGTTTTTGTTAAAAACCAATGTTAACATAAAAATGTTAACATCGATTTTCTACAAAAAACGATGTTAACATATAAGTTAACATCAGTTTCTGACTGAAGCTGATGTTAACGTTTGGAAGTTAACATCGGTTTATATACAGAACTGATATTAACGTATAAGTTAACATCGATTTTTATAAAAAAACCGATGTTAATGTATATACAAAATCGATGTGAACTGTCAACATTCATATATATTTTTTGGTGTAATTCTTATTATATAACATCGATTATTTAAATAACCAATGTTGTCAATTTTACATTAACATCGGTTTCAAAAAATTGATGTTAACGATAATACTTTCAACATCAGTTAAAAACCAATCTAGAAAGTCATAAATAATTGATGTAAAAAGCATATTTTCTAATAGTGATACCTTAACTCAATATGAATAATTAGGTTGGAATAATCTTGTGACATTTGAAATACGCATCCAACGGTTTTTTGTATTTTTGTTTTTAACTTGTTTAAAACTTAGTCCTACATTTTATAGGACTAGCATAGTGACATAGTCTTTCTACATGTTTGAATGGGCCTTAACAAAGTGTATGTATATTTTACTTGAAAACTGGAAGATGCAAGAGTTACGTATGCCTGGAAATTGAAAATTGATCCCATTATGGCTAGATGATGCAGTACCAAACACTCACAAAATTGATTCTTAATGAAATATTGATTTTACTAAATTGATTGTGGTTAAAATTGATATTGATGTGATATGATTTGTGATTGGATATTTTTATTATAGAAATGTCAAGAATAAAATTGAATATAAATTTTTTTATCCAATACAAAAATTATCTCCAACATTGTTTCAACTCAAAATTAACTCTAAAATCTTCTCCAACATTAACATGAAACTAAATATCAGCCATAAGAATGCACTATTATTGCACAAATATTGGATGGATGTGTACCCGAGGAAACAATCGTCATAAATGAGATGAGCAATATTTCTGGTGGAGCAGTTGCAAATATTGGCGGTGGTAGCGGCAAAGTAGGTGGCACAGTCAGTGTTGGAGAGGTAGTTCTTGCATTGGAACGTTGCATAGACAGGGTCTGATCCACTGATTGATTTATTCATGGCAAATTAAAGTGCTTGCTTTTGGTTGATAACCGGTGATCTCATATCAGCTCGACTTGCGTTTAGATTTTGGTAGAAGTTGGACAAGTCGCGTACCAAGACTATGCTGCACCCAAATGAGAGTACAAAGAGTTGAGGGTCTCCTACAGCACCTTCAAAGCTCCACCATGACCATAACACTAACAAGGCTACGAGCTTGAGTTGCACCATTATATTATGATTCTCAAACTCGATCGGTATGTATCAAAGGGTTCAAACTTCAAAAGATAGGTTTGATATATGCCTCAAAGAAAAAAGTCTAGTTGATGATCATGATGTCCAAGACTTTGGTAAGTTAATACACTTTGTAAGTCCTATTGACTTACCAAAGAAGACCAAGACTATAGTAAGTCAATAAGCCAGGTCATCCAAAATTTCCTGATATATAGCAATACACTTTGTAACCAAAGAATATATATCAAAGGGTTCAAAGGATAGGTTTGATACACACATTTGAGTAAAAAGACTTGACGGTCTCCTACAGGACCCTCAAAGCTCCACCATAGCCACAATATCGACAAGGGTCTACGAGCTTGAGCTGCATCATATTGTTGTGGCTCTCAAACTAGATCAGTATATATCTAAGGGTTCTAAAGCCTCAATTCAAAAAAGTCTAGTTGTTGACGATGCCCATGCATGGGTAGACAATCAAATTTTAATCAGTACATAACCTAAATCCGTTAATGTAAACATAGAGCATTGAATTTGTATCAATTGACTTCCAACAATTCTACTTGCTTGGATTAGGATTTTTTGAACCAAATAACTAAATTATCCCAAATATGTTAAATTTTAACTTGAGCCACCGGCTCAGAGTAAGGATAAATTATATAATTGCTTACAGTGACAGATCCAAAAAACTTTTGTGATGAGGCCAATAAAAAATAATATATAATATTTTTATAGACAAAAAATATTATAAAATTTTACAAATGCACAATTTCGTGATAAAAAAATTAAAATGCTAAAGTTTCTACAAATTTAAAAATATGAAGTGGATAAAATTAGTACCATTTTTTCTTTTATCTTTAATAATATTTTATGGGGGCAATCCTAATTCTTTTATGGGAGCAAAAATAATAATAATTTAATATATTCAAGTTAAAAATTTACTTAGTGGAGACAATTACCCATGATCTCCAATGTACGTAGATTCGTCCCTGCTTACATATACATATACAAGAGTCTACATATAAAGAGTTACAAAGTTGGAGCGGTTAGAAGAACATACAAACAGTGAATTCAGTACTAAATAACAAGTTTTAGTCCGTTAAAATCCCTTCAAGAGTCCTAGTCTCTTCGTGGAGGCTG
Organism: Glycine soja; assembly: GCF_004193775.1. Classification (NCBI taxonomy): domain Eukaryota; kingdom Viridiplantae; phylum Streptophyta; class Magnoliopsida; order Fabales; family Fabaceae; genus Glycine; species Glycine soja. Next base: position 33,492,832 of record NC_041012.1, on the reverse strand, counting down.
TTACAAAATAGGCTTCCGACTAGTGATCAATTACATATGAGAAGGATCCCTTTTCAGAGTCTGGATAATTCTTGTGTTTTTTGTAGAGAGGTTATTAAAGATTGTCAACATCTTTTTCTGTCTTGCAGAATAATTGCTGGAATTTGGAACGAGGTTCTTAAATGGATTGGAGTTTCTTTTGAGCTACCACAACAGTTGACTCAGCTTTATGAATAGATTAACAACAACCCGCATGGTGGGGAAGAAGGCAACGAGTAAAATCATTTATTTGGAACACTACTTGGTGCATTTGGATGTAGAGTGTTGAAAAACAAGGGTAACTCACAACATTGAGGGAGATGAATGCACACTTTTTTATTGGATGACAATCTGTTTAAATATAAATTTATTGTAACATAAAGAAGCAATAATAACTGACTTCCTATATAATAACCAACCAATAACATAACAAACCACTAAGTAATAGAAAATAAAATAACTAATCCTAAAAACTTGGTCAAACAATTAATAGAAAATAACAAACTAACAGACAACTACTGATACACGTTCAACACTGCTTGTATCAGTGGTTGACAAATCCAAGTTTCTCTCTTGGTAGCTCAAGATTTAATGCGGTTGTATCCATATGCTCTCTTTTTCAACACACAATAAATTTGCTTCAGTAGCTATTCGTGCAACCCCTTTGAAATTTCTTGCAACAGTAGCAACTTTCTTTTCTACTTCTAGCTTTTATCTATGAAAATAATCCTCTACTTGAAAGATGTTATACCTTGTTGGATGCTTGACAACATCTCTTTAAATCCAGAGACAAATTTCTTTTTCTTATTTTCTAGAGCTTCTAAACTAGAGTCATTGTCTACTATCTTCATTTCTTTCTGTTTAACTAAAGCAAAAAGTTGTTCCAACTCCCCCATTAACACATCCTTTCTTTTACAAAGGATCTATTTTTCTGTTTTTTTAATCTGGATTGAATGCTCAATGGTATTATTTAATTCTAAACGAGCTTCATTCATAAATTGTGATTCAATCTCCAACTCCATCTTTTTAACCTTCAAGGCTTCAGAGGATGAAAGCCATTGGTCCATTTCTTTTGAATACATTTACATGTTTTGCCAAGGTAAGTTTTGACAAATCTTTTGTATTCTCCAAGAATGTAATAGTAGCCTTAAATATTTCAGAGACAATCACTAGTACTTTCTCAACTATTCATGAGTTGGAAAAAATTAGAACCAAGCAATCTTACTTTGTTAGCAATTCTAAGAAACTTGTTAGCATACTCTTTAATTGAAGCAAGGTGTTTAGGCTTTTTTGTGATGGGTTTCACTCAGTTCACTCACAAGTCCTTCTTAAGAAGAAGGCTCTAGATACCAATCTATTGTAAAATAAGCGTAATTCACAAGACTAAGGGAGATGAATGCACAGTTTTTATTGAATGATCATCTCTTTAAATACATATTTATTGTGACATAATGAAGCAATAATAACTGACTTCCTAAATAATAACCAACCACAAACATAACAATAACAACCAGTAAGTAACAGAGAATAAAACAACTAATCCTAAAAACATGGTCAAACAATTAATAGAAAATAACAAACTAACAGGCAACTATTGATACACGTTCAACATAGAGAAATGATATTATCTAGGGGTGTTCACAGGTACGAATGATCCAATGACCCAACCCGATCCTATTTGTTTGGGTTGGTTTTAGTTTTTGGGGGGTCCAACCTGACCTAACCCAATGAAACCCAACCATATTTGGGTTGGGTAACGAGTTACATAATACATATTCGAGACCCAACCCAACCTAACCTATATATAATAAATTAGAAATAAAATATTAAAATAATATATTAGTAATTAATTAATTATTGAATATAAACTCACTCAACTCACAGAGGAGAAACCTTATTGCGCTATTGCCCCTCCTCTACGCGGCCACGCCCCCACTACGTCTACTTGACTACTCTTACTCCGCATCTCCCTCCGATGGTTCATCCCTCCCTCCGTGCCATTACACTCAGCCTCTTTGTCCACCGTCATCACAACACTTAGGTCTTTGCTCTGCCTCACTCTCCAGCGGCACTTCGCATCTTTGTCCCTCCCTACAGCTATGCTCACTCGGCCTAGTCCTGTCTTGCGGTTGCATGATTGCATCCTCTCTTAGGTTTTCACTCCGCCTCGCTCTCCGACACTTCGCATCTCCATCCTTTCGTAGTCTCTCTGGGCGACTGCATTGTGCCGACAATCCCGCTGCAAACTCTTTTTCATTCTCCTATGTCGGCACGACACTCATAGATAAAATGCTTACTGCATATGAATTGATAGATGATTTTTTTTAAGAAACCATCATTGTAGTGAATTTTTCTGAAACGTACAATTTTTTTATTCCTTTGATGTGGTTATTAAAATCTATACTTATACTCTCTAGGTGGAGATGTTTTACAAATTATTCAGCCTTTATCTCATTTTATGATTACCTTCTTCCCTGATATTCACTTACATCATATGATAGATTGCTATATTGTGACTGCCTTGTTTGTATTGCTTGTTATAAATGTGTTTTTTATTTTTCTTCGACTCAAAAAAAAAATATTTAGGAAACTATCACTATAGGGAATAGTGTGACCAAAATTTGGTATGAATATCAAGAAATACATTCTTGGTTGATGCAGAAATATAGAGATAGTACATGTTTTGAATAACATTATTAGCAGAGGAAATTTGGATCACATAAGGATATGAATTATGATCAAATGATACTAGGTACATACTTGTGGCTTTTATAATTCAAGAGAGTTTCATGAACACAAATTGGAGACAAAGATGAGATTCCATAGGAAATCAAAAAACATAGTCATCAAATGGCAAGTAGAAAAAATATATATAGTTGTTAGAGATTAGGACATGAATTTGGAATCTGGGTTTGTGGAATAAGTCCGAAGACTGGAAATAAAATTCCTTGTCACTTGCCTACCACAAAGAAAATATTTGTACAACTCTAAACAAAGTATAATGTTCTTGATACACAAGAAAATATATATAGTTGTATTAACGATTATGCTCAATTGACTCACTTTAGCATAATTTGTAGATGTTGTTCACTTAAGAAAATATATATAATTGTATTTCTATTATTATTCATTATTTTCTATATGATACAGGTTGTAGACTTGTAATTGACAGTTGTTAAATAATTAAATTTTACAAAATGAAAATAAAAGTTGTATTGGAAGTGTCAATGCCTCAAGTCCTTTGCCATCGTTTACTCCCTCTCAATGTCCTACTGAACTTGTAACAGCTAGTGCTACATCACAATCAAAACGAGTGTCGGAGGTTCCCACACAACAAGGGGTGTAAGTTCCATCTGGACCATCTGAGCTATCGAAGGTACAAAAAAGAAAATCTTCTAGATCCCCTTCTAAAGTATGGAATCATTTTGATAGGTTAAATGATAATGCCTTTTGCAAGTGTAGTAAAAAATGCCATAAGGCTAATAGTTCTAAATATGGAACCACAAACTTGAACAAACATTCAGCTTCATATGTGAAGAAAAACCCCTTTAGGCAAGTTGATAAGAAACAAAAAATAATTGTTGTTGGAAAGGGATGTGAGGGTGACCCTAATGTTGTTAGTATGAAACTTGTTAATTTCAATCAAGAGACAGCTCTTATAGAACTTGCAAAGACGATCATTGTAGATGAACCTCCTTTTAAATTTTTTGAATATGAAGGGTTTAGGAAGTTTATGGAAGTGGCTCAACCTTATTTTAAAATTCCTTCTCATGTAACTATTGCTAGATATTACATTCAAGTTTTTAATGATGAAAAGGAGAAGTTAAAATGCATATTGCCTGCAAATAAACAAATGGTTTCACTTACAAATAATACATGGACATCAATCCAAAATGTGAATTACATGTGTGTGACAGCTCATTACATTGATGAAGCATTTAGGCTGCATAAGAAAATATTGAAATTTTGTTTGATTTGCAACCACAAAAGTTAATCCATAGGGATAGCCTTAGGGAATTGCTTGAAAGAATAGGGGATTAAAAAAAATTGTTGTGTAACAGTTGATAATGCAAGTGCTAACAATGTAGTCATTTCATATTTAAGTAGAGGTCTTAGTGTTTGGAATGGTCATACTTTGTTGAATGGAGAGTTCATGTATATGCGGTGTTTCACACACATTTTGAATTTCATTGTATGTGATGGGTTGAAGGAAATTGACTCTTCAATTAGTGAAATAAAGGTTGCATGTAAGTTTGTGAGGTCTTCTCCAAGTAGGTTGTTTTAGGTTTTGTAAAGCTTTGTTTGTTTCTATTTGTTTATTTATTTTGGCGAATTCAAGTTTGGAGGAATTAGTTTCATGTTATTAGAGTTAATAGTTTTGAAGATTTTGTAGGAAATGATTAGTTGTTATAATTAAATTTGAAAAACGCTTCTACCAATAATAACACCACACCTTGTTCTCCTTCCTTCACACACAAAAACCGAGAAAGAAACAGAACGGTTCAATAGCCATAGCCACCGTGAACCTCACTTCAAAGACATGCTACGACATCATTTCAAGAACCAACAACCAAGGTTCTTCTCTCTTCTTCCTTCCCTACAAATGCTTTCACAATTTCATTTATTCATTCATGTAACTTTCAGTTCATTGTATTATTATCAACTCATGGCATCTAACAAGGCAGCAATCAGCCTTGAGGAAATCAAGAATGAGACCATTGATCTGGTATGTTTTCTCAACAATTTTTGTTTATGCTCTGTGTTCAAGTTTACATTGCTAAATCTTATAAAGTTTTGATTTTTCTGTTTCTGCTTCATTGATTACCCCTTCCCTTTCACTATCACACTGAAAGAAGTTAATATTTCTAACTACTTCAAAAGGCATGTCTCTCTCTCACTCCATGCCCGCTCATATTCTTAAACAATCATTTTCACTTTTGAGCCAACACAAACCCTAAGCCCCAATCCCAGGAGGGTCAGAAGCATATGCACCGCATCTAGTCCCCGACCAACCCCTTCTTCTTGGGCTCCAACAATGACCAGCTCAAACCCCACTCTCTCTTTCTCTCTTTCTCCACCGCAAATGACCCTTCTCCTGGGCAACGCCACCGTACAAACCCTAATTTAACTAAAGGAGCAACAGAAGGAGGTGCTTGCTTACAAATGGCAGCCATCGCAAGCAACAATGACATCACCACTACCAACAATAGTCATGTGATGAGCCTTATCAACAAGCACCTCCATGCCCTCAGCAAGAAGTTCAACTGCATCCTCACCACGGAAGAGGCCATCACCCAGGGCAAGCCCTTGAACAAGGAGCAAGAAGAGGTTCTCCACTACAAACCCTCCATGATGTAATCCTGATTTACGGATCCAATTTTTAGCATCAGCAAACTGGTAAACCAATTGGGGACTTTATGAAATTGGGGAAAATAAAATGTTAAAGCGGAATTAGAGAAGGAGATGGAAAGAAAATGCCACAATCTTGGAAGATTGATAAGTTGAGGATGATTCGCCAAAAATAATAGAATTCTTTGATAAGAACCTATGGTTTCAAAGAAGAACCAAGAGAGGCACTCTCTTAACTGTGTCTAATATGAAATTTCATCCAAAATTGTTAACAAAGTCTTTAAGAAGTCTATTTATAACTCCTACTAGTAACCCTAAATGAGACCCTAAGCCCAATAACTACTCTAGTAATTAAAAAGACTTAAAAAGAAAAATAAAAAAAAGGTAGGATTGATGCATCCAAGTTGGCATGCGATAGAAAGGGGATCAGTACTCTCGAATTTATCTATTTGTAGGACAAAAACTCATGACTTAATTTTATTTGCTGGAATTTCAACTGTGGGTAATGAAGGGGAATAAATATAATTATTTCCTCTTTCACATGTAGTAATTTTGTGCCAAAGTAGAAATGAATCCATTTTCTATTTGCTTCTTCTACTTTATATAGGACAACTTCTGATCCAAGGTTAAAGCCATTTTAATTACCTCGTGGTTTTCCACTTTGGTCGTGGTTTAAGTTTTATTGTGTTGTTCTCGAGTGGCTTATAAAAAGAAAGAAAAAATAACAGTAAAGTATACACTACTGGAAAAAAGGTCTTCTACGATGGTTGTAACGCACATTCAAAGATGATTTTAAACCGTCTTTGAAGCCAACGTCATTGAAAGTTAAGACTTTCGACGACGATTCTATAAAGAACTGTCTTAGAAAAGGATACCTTTCTAAGAAGGTTCTTAGTTAATTTAAACAACACATCATTGAATTAGTTCAATTGTTCAAACAAACACATATACAAGGCCAAAAGACAAAATATATTTTGTCTTTTTTTTATCAATCGATGAAATATCGATATATAGCATTATAAGTGTGAAGAAAAAATATTTGGGATTAGGTTGGTTACCTGGACCGCATCTAATATTGCACTTGCGAGCACACCGTGCTTGAAGCCTCGCTGCATGTGACATTTTCAACTCACATTATACATCCAAATCATATTATATCATCTTTCATTCTACTAGTTTCCTATTTTGATTTTGTCTACCATCACACTTTTTTGGTATAACTTTAGTGAATTAAAAATGTAATAAAAATACAAAAATAGTTTGTATTGCATAATTAAAGATCAATAAAAGTCAAATTCAAAGTAAATGAATGAAATAAGACGTTTTTATTTATTAAAAAAGAACATTTAATATAATAAACAGTAAAGAGGAAAATCATATTGAAGTTTAGTTTGTTAGTTTTCAGTTAATAAATGTTTGATAGTTCTGAGAGAAAAGCTTGAAGGGATTGAATAATCATAGAGCAAAAAGAAAGGATCTCTACTGATACTAGAAATTGAATTTTGTATTCATTATTGGAAGCGATGGTACAAGGGTTCCTTAGATACATGATATTACGAATGGTAAGAATAACTTAAACTTTAACGAGGAAACTGTCAAGCAGTTATTAACAACAAAACTACCATAGTAATTAATTAACTCAACCTAATACTTGAAAAACTAAATAAACTCATAAATTCAGACTTTAAGAATGCATACGGAATTAATTTCATAGTTGAAATGTAGTAGTTAACTACTAGGAGGAAGAAATGAAGCACTAATAATTTAATTTAAACTCACCCATAAAGCCTTTTCCAATTACACTTTGGGTCCAAGGAAGCTTTTCATCAGCGCCAACTTTTCCCCCTATGTACTTCTACAAATACAAAAGGAACATAACAAGTTGACAATAAATGCATGATACACAACTTAGAATCGAGAATAAAGTTGATTAAAAAAAGAAATAAATGAGCAATAAGGAAACATCTACATATGTTTTATTATTAAATAAAAAGAAAGAAAAAGGAAACTTAAAATGTATCACTAAAGTATAATTTTGAAAAGGCTGTATAGATGAGGAAACAATAGTGGCAGCCTGTGAAAATTATTAAAAGAGAAGGGAAGTGTTAGTGAAATAAATATAAATATAGTTTTGAAAGTTGAAACAATTGCAATAGTACTTGGAAATTGATGGCTCTTTGGTGAATATCATGAGGAAGCTGAGGAGGGTCAAGATACTTATCTTCCAAATACTGGATGTGAGACTGAGAAGAGATGAGAAAATGGAGAAGGGAAGTAAAAGAAAAGAGGGAATGAGTGATTGAGTCTAACCATAATAATGGCAAGAGAGTCAACAATTACTGAATCTCCATCGACCAACACAGGAACAAATCCAATGGGGTTGAGCTTAAGAAACTTTGAACACAGGTAAAAGAGGAAATCGAATTGATCTGAGCTTAATAAATATTATATTGCATTGAATTTGGAGGAACATGAACAGAAAAACAAACCAAGGTCAGAAAATGATGTGATTTCTAGGTAATCGTAAGGTAGTCCTAAATAAAAGAAAAGAAAAGGGAAGGTGAGATATTGAGATTTGGAAGTAAGAAAGAAGAAGTGAGTAGTACCTTTGAGGTTGAGAGCAAATCGAACTCGAAAGGCGTGCTTATGCAGTACGAATACAGTTTCAACTTCGTGGCAACCTCAATTTAAGCAAGTGCCTCAACCTTTGAGTATAAGGAATCAATGAATGACAATGGTTAAAGTTATAAGTTTATTTTCTAGAATAATTGCAAAAGATTGAAGTTGGCCCCTAAGGGACAAGAGGAAGCTACCAAGGCTAATAGGAGAGCCAACAGAGTCATAAATGAAAGTATATAATTTATGTATATAGCAATCCTCATTAGAAAATCCACCATCCAAATATAAGAAAATAATAATGATAATCTATGAGCAACCAGAATAAGCAAGTCAATAAATGCATCTGGGAAAAAGGATTACCATTTCTAACTTTCGTTTTAAATTTTGAGGGGTGTCAATTCAAACTCACTTGCTATTACAATTATTTTCATGTTAGTATTCCTCTAAAAATGAATGCATAATTACCATGAGAATTTATTTATGATTTCAAACCATTATATAATAAAATGATGCATGTGTTCTTTAGATAAATGAGACAGAGAGAGATAGCTTACGCATTCTTTTGAATCCAAAATCATAAGGAGTTACAATGTAGAATTCTCTGAAACAAGCAAACAAACCAATCGAAATAGTTTCTTCCTCCTTTTGCTCCTCATCCACTAGTAAAACTCCAAATAAATACAATACCAATTACCAATTCACCATTGACAAGAAAAGAATGAAGTTTAGTCCATAAGAATACCTTTTATAAAAGAGACAGTGAACTAATTTCATGATCAAGGGCAAGAGAACCACAATTCATTGCAAAAAGGCACATCAAGTTACATGAAGAAAACGAAAAATACAGCATGAGGTTAACATTGTAACCATTACTAGACTCCCTAGTTGCAGAACATGATAGTTTGTCTTCATGTAATCCGGAAGCCACTGGTCGAGAACTACCACGCCCTTTTTGCCAATGGTGACTATCTTTTCCTCTTCCTCCTCATCTTTTGTCTCCTCTGCAACCTCGATTTCTTCGGAGTGGCTCAAATTCCCATTTTGCAAATTCTTTGCTCTTTTTCTAGTCCAACGAGGAGAACAAGCACCACCGTCACTCGTCGTTTGTTTGCGAAAAATGGCTTCAAGCCTACGGACCTGGAATTATCAATGGATGCATTAGAGAGAGATAAACGAGAAAGAGTGGGAATTGGTTAGAGAGTGTACTAGAGTGGGTTTGGTTCCGGTGGTGGACAGTCCACGGTTGAGGAGCTCCATTTGTAGCTCCTCCACCTTCATTTTACTTGACGCGTCTTCTCGAGAGCCTAGGGAAGAGGAGAGAAGGCATTGGGTAGAGGAGAGAGGCATTGGAAAGAGGAGAGCGAGTGAAGCGAGGAGAGGAAGAGTCATGCGTTCAAATTTTAAATTGCCCAAATTTAAAGACGATTTTTCACGAAACCATTTTTTAAGTGTAAAACAAAGGCGGTTTTGTGAAAACCGTCTTTGTTTTATATTATTCAAAGACGGTTTCATGAAAATCGTCTTTGAAATGTTGCCAATATTTACAAAAATGTCACCGCCCCCAAACAGAGACGGTTTTGTGACAACCGAATTTAAATGCGCGTCGTGGGATACGCTGTTTTTAGTAGTGATAATACTATAATATAGTTATAAATAGTGTGCATTATGTGTATTGCTTTATGATTATATGATGTAATTTAATAGTGTGGCTGCATTAAGTTCTTCCTAGTTAAATAGATAATTAATCGATGTAAATTGTTAGGTTTTTGTATTTTTGTATAGAATCAATATTTACTCTTGCCACTTATATAGCCTTATAATTTACTTCCTTTTTCTTAAGTTTACAATAATTTTGCTGCTGTTATTCTAATGTTGTACTCCAGTGCTTGGCATTTACACCTCCGCTGACTGCTTGTTTGCTTTAACTGCTGTCTGATTTCCAAAAAGAAAGAGAGAAGTGAATATGAAGGTGATCAAGGTTCCCAAAATTGAATGTAAGGTAACACACTGATTGTTGCCAATTTGTTGCTGATTGCGTAGATTTCATTTATTCCTACTTAGTTTTTTGGTTTCTATGAAATTTTGCTATTTGAATTTGAAATTCCAATGTAAGAGTACGAGACTTACATTTATTATCGACTTGAAATTATAATGATGGATTTCAATGAAAATCCATTGTTAGGAGTTGGAAAACTGCTATATTTCATATATTCACAAAATTTAAAGCCATTAGGATTAGCCACTAGTATTATTTTATTGTTTGACCAATTTTCACAATTTAGGTTGCTGGATGATGCAACAGATTGTGAACCTTGAGGTCCTCATGGTACTGCACAGGTAATGATTGCACATGCTACCAAAAAATTGTAATTAAGCAACGGTTATATTACTTCTTATTTGTATTTTTTTTTGCTTTTGATATTTAGAGAAAATTTCTAATATTTTTTCTAGTGAGTTGATTGCTTTTCTTAACTGAATGTCAAATGGTTATAAATATCCTTCGGACAACATTGAGTGAAAATGGATAAGATTGGCATTATGTATACGATTTGCTTGTCAGATGCTCCCACTTAGAAGCAGGGATGGATCTAAGGATGGGCAAGCAAGGGCCTTGCTCCCTCCCTTAGGACCCTTTGCATATGTATGTATATATATATATAAGAAAAATATAAAAATAAAAATAATAAACAAAAATATATATGAAAAATATGTTTGAGTTGATATTTGCTTAAATTTTTTTAGTAGTGGATCATATCTCTAATTTTATTCATAAATTAATAATAAATAATTTTTAAATTTATTATTTATTAAAGAATAATTTATTAGAACTTAAATATTTAAATTATTATGTAAAGAAATATTGGTTCCCCTTCTATACACTCTTGGATCTGTCCCTGTTTAGAAGTAACATAATTAGTAGTAAATACGTGTGGCACTTACCGTTTTGGAGTGGATCCTGTATGTCATGGCACACGAAGTGAAGTAGTGAACTACCATTCCTAAACTCATTGGAAAATGAAAATGTCAATTCTTCTTGGAGTAGCTCACATGAGACAACTCTTTGTTGGTCCGAACTCCGAAAAATTGAGACTTACATAACTACTTTTACTGGCATTCAAATTGCCCGACCTGCAAGCATTGCTGCTAAAATAACATATTTTTCCCGGCCATTAAAAGGCTTTTACCGACACTCCTTACAGGTCAGCATTCGGCAATACATTTACCGACCATTGCCAAGACCAAGTGGAGGATTCTAATCTTGTGTTTTTATGGTGTTCATTTTCGGTCCAGATTTGGCAAGCGATTTTCCAATGGCTAGGAATCCAGAAATACATCCCACAGAATATTGTTCAGCTGTATGACCTCATGGGAAGCTTATGCAGAGGAAGCAAATGGAAACGTTTTAGAAATCTGTTTTGGCATATAACATGCTGGTGTTTCTGGAATTTGAGAAATGCTATCATTTTTTAGGGAGAGGAATGGGACTAGTGGATGTGTTATTGATAGTATTATGAGGATATCTTGGCAGTGGTTGTTGTATATGCAACGTATCAAATCGGGTATCTCGTATTCATCTTGGTGCATTTGCCTGTTGGAGTGCAACTGATTTTTTTATTGGCAATTGGGGGCACAGGGAGCGGTTTTGTTGCTCACCGTGTCAGGGGGTTTTTTGGGTCTCTTTTTGTTATGTATAGTTCTTACTGTACATCCCCAACATGTAAAGTTCTTACTTTCATAAGTATCAATATACTTCTTTTGCCTTTTTTTTTAAAAAAAAAAAAACTCAAGCACTCCATAAAGCACTAATAAACAAAATCTTAGGAATGCCAATGTAATCTTCTCTTCAAAATAAGATTTTTTACCAATAATTATTCCCATCTTTAATAATGAACTAGACAAAAAATTTATTTCACATCATGTACTTAATCATTGAGCAGGTACAACAGAATTGGAGGTAGTAGCATTAGTGGTCGAGGAACCAGTTGAGGCAGATATGATAGATCTTTAAGGGGCCCTTAAATTTGACTCAAAAAAGATAGGCATCGAAGGTCTCATATGCTCAAGTAAGTCATTGCTACTGAGTTGGACTACTACTTCAGACATGGCTGGCCGCATTGCAGGCGATGCTTGAGTGCACAACAAAGCAATGCCTATCACTTTCTTCACTTCTTCTGGATCATACTTATTAGGGTTTAAGGTTTTGTCCACTAACTCCAAGTGCTTGCCACTCTCATACAATGTCCATGACTGTTGTAGTCAAAATCAAGGTTCATATAGTAAGATGTTATAAGAAAACAAACAATAATTGGTACATATATATGGGAAGTTCCTTACTTGTCGAAGAAGGTAATCATCCTCAATATCATCATCAACAACATTCACATTAGTACTCTTTCGACCACTTATGATTTCTAGAACTACAATTCCATAGCTGTATGTATCAGCCTTTTCTGATAATTGACCATGGAGTGCATACTCAGGTGCTGTGTATCCCCTGACAAATGCATAAGATTTATGAGACTACTCTGCATGTGGATACCAATATATTTGACTCTTTAAAATTTTCAAGTTGAGTTATTGGTATTATATTTTGACTCACAATGTCCCAGCAAATCTTGTGCTAAGATGAGATTGGTCCCCTGGAAGCAGCTTCGCCAATCCAAAATCAGCAATTTTAGGCTGAAGTTCTTCATCCAAGAGAATATTTCCACTCTTGATATCTCTATGTATGACAGAAACATGAAATTCCTCATGTAGATAGGCCAATCCCCTAGCCGTGCCCAAAATTATATCATACCGTTGTCTCCAGTTGAGTGAACCTTTTCTTTTACCTATTTCCCATGTGTATATGTTCAAAACTTCAGAGGTAAAAACAGAGCTAAATAAAGGATAACTCACAAAATGCTTCCATTGGAAATTAACTAGTTACCAAATAAGAATTTGTCAAGGCTGTTGTTTGCCATGTATTCGTAAACAAGAATTCTTTCTTGGCCTTTACTACAACAACCAAGAAGTCGAACCAGATTTTTGTGATGAACATTACTTATAAGCGTTACTTCACTCTCAAATTCATCATCGATCTTGCTGGATTTTCCTGAAAGTAACTTTTTTACTGCAACATCTTTCCCATTTTTCATTGTCCCCTATTGTATAACATCATCATTAAAAATTCTGCTTGAAACTTAGTTTTCTATCACTAGATGTGTAGCATATAAGTAATATTGCCTTCTTAGCTTATGGAGATATCTTCGTTGACAACTTCACATTAAAAACAGAACTCTTAGAGTCACGATTGAAATGTGAGGAGGAACAACTCAAGTTTACCTTGTATACAGCACCAAAGCCTCCTTCTCCTAGCTTATTTTTCTCACTAAAATTTTTTGTTGCAGCTTTCAAGTCACTATACTTGTACTTTGTTACAGCTTTCAACTCAGTTGCTCCCAATGTGTAAGCTGCTAAGCAAAATATAAGTTTGATTTATATATATATATATATATATATATATATATATATACGAAGAAATGAATTCATCTATGTGTACGAGAACAATGATATTTTTAGACATAATAATTTGTAATAGTTGGATGCAAAGCATCACATAAAGACTTCCCGAAATCCAAATAGTCTTATTACCTCTAGGAACTCTCTTTGGACTTTGAGATCTTCTATACCAAAAAAATAATGATAGAAGGATCACAACAAGGAGTGCACCTGCAAGACCACCACCAATAGTGACCCACTTCCTCATTGAACCTCCTGGTCCTGCAAGACAGAAAAAAAGTTGACCTCAAATGTTCCGAATGGTGTGTCCATTCAAGATGTTGATATTATAGTACGAGAAATACTAGTAACATGTTTTTCTAACACAGTTTTCTGATACATTCTCTACTATATATTGATTAAAATTTGTTAGAAATTAACTACAAAATCATATTTGAGACCCATTAAATAAGATAATGTGTTACTAGTTACTAGCCTTTCTCACTATAGAATCAGAGATGGCACACCACTAGCCCATTGTTATTCATTCCTGTCAACATCTATTGCATGAAGTTATGGCATTTGTACCTTGTTTTAAGAAGAGACTGATATCAGTGGTTTGGTTATCAGCAAAGTAGGGTGTCTCCGAGTATCTCATAAAGCATCCAGAAGGGTCAATTGCCCTACCATTTGTATTGGGAAGACAACCTTGTATGTTGCTCAGTTGATTTGACAAACAATTCAAACAAGTGTCGGGTGTGAGAGTTTCAGCACATTGTGCAAAAGCATAGATTGCACCGCCTGCTACATGTGTCTTGGTAGCTGCAAAGTAGCCACTAATTTTGGGTGTTGCTATTTGTAGATCCATCAGCACTTGTAGTCCAACTGTTCCAAAAGCAGTGCTTTCATCTGCAGTCTGATTTCCACAAAATGTGTGGCTGCTAAAAATGATACTGTTGTCCAAGAACACACTGTTCAAGTACCTGAACAGCCAAAGACATTCTGAAGCATCAAAAATCAAAGTCAATTAATTCTGATGATAACAGATCTAAAAAATCTAATCCGCATGGTCTTGATAATCTATAAACACCTAGCTAGTTGATAATTTGTGTTAAATGATAATTCAACCTACATTTTCAAGTCAGGTAGGATTACGATAGTTAACAAACTCATTGTCTGTGTATTTAAGACAATTGTATATTTTTGAACTCAATATCGATAATTAGGTTGGAACAATCTTGTGACATTTGAAATTTGCATTTGGCGGTTTCTTGATTTTAACATCTTGACAACTTAGTTTTACATTTTATAGGACTAGCATAGTGACATAGTCTTACTGCATGTTTGAATGAGCCTTAACAAAGTGTATGTTTGGTTCCATGTCATATGGCTCTGGATTCACCTTTTTTTTTTATGTAAACACTGGAAGATACATATAGTAGCTTATGGCTGGAAATAAAAAATTAACGCCATTATTGCTAGAGACGATGCAGGACCAAACTTACAAATTGATTTTAACTGAAATATTGATTTTGTAAAATTGATTATGATTAAAACTGATTTTGATGTAATATGGTTTATATTTGGATGTTTTTATTATAAAACTCAATATAAATTATTTTATCCAATATAAAAATTACTCAGAATTGTTTTAACTCAGAATTAATTCTAAAATTTTCCCCGACATGAAACTAAATTAAACGTACAAAAATTTATTTTAAATCAATTTTAGATTTAAAATCAATTCTCAATTCTACACTTACTCATTTTAGCCCTCTATTTGTTGCATAAAATTCTCTCTCTTTCTTCTCATCAAAGGGTACACACCAAGAGTTTCAAAAAATCATTTTTGAATTATCAGCGATAAGAAAGGACTATTATTGCTCAAATACAAGATGGATGTGTACCTGAGGATACAGCCGTCATAAACAAGATGAGCAGTATTTCCGGTGGAGCAGTTGCGGATATTGGCAGCAGCCGCGTCAAAGCAGGTGGTGCAGTCAGTGTTGGAAAGGTAGTTCCTGCATTGGAACGTTGCATAGACAGGGTCTGATCCACTGGTTGATTGAGCCGCGGCAAAGTGCTTGCTTTGGTTGCTAACCTGCGATCTCAGGGCAGCGAAACTTGCGTTTCGATTTTGATGCAAGTTGGACAAGTCGCGTGCCGAGACTGTGCTGCATTCAAATGTGAGGAAAAAGAGTTGAGGGTCTCCTACAGCACCCTCAAAGCTCCACCATGGCCAAAATATCGACAAGGTTAAGGCTACGAGCTTTAGTTGCATTGTATTGTTGTGATTCTCAAACTAGATCGGTATATATCTAAGGATTCAAAAGATGGGTTTGATATTGGCCTCAAAGAATAAAAGTATAGTTGTTAATGATGTTCTCAAAGAAAAAAGTATAATTGTTAATGATGTTCATGTGTGGATGGACTAAGATAATTATGACGACACGAATCATCGTGCACCTATGAGGCAGAGTCAACAGTCAACACACAGATAAACTGCTTGCTACCCACCACTCATAGCACTAACACGTATTCAATTATTGTAGATTTTTTTCAATTTTTATTAAAGATATCTCTTCTTCTTTAACTGTTGTAGTTATATATTCATTATTTAGTTCTGTGAAAAAAAAAACTATTTTGTCAATCAACTTAATTTTTTAACTGTTTTCTTTTTTGACAAGGGAATTAATGATTAAACAAATAATGCATTTGAATCAAGCTGAATTTAAAATATTTTGAATTAATTTAGAAAAAATTATAAAAAAATTTAATAAGAGAATTTAAATTGGCTTAAATATAAAGTATTATTATCTAAATTTGATAGTAAGATAAATTTATATTATATTATTATTTTCTTTAAAAAGTTAATTTTATTAGAAATTTTATACATGCTGAGAATGTAACACAAATTTTTTCATTAAATATATTATTTTCATTCATGTGAACTCAACTGTCACCCATTTAAAATGGATTAATATCATATTTTAATTGACTTTATTATCTATTTTGAATGTATTAATTAATAATTATTTACTGCTTATTAACCTTATTATAAATATTTATTTTGGAAAGTGTCATCTTTTTATTTATTAAAATACAACATCCTTTTAATTTTACTTAGTGCTTATCAAAAATAATTTTTTCTTTGATTAGGTATTTTTGACATAGCCTTGTTGACCGGGTCTTATCTTATCTTTTTTTATTGGGTATTTTTAATTATAAACTAGATACAAGCCATTCCATGATCCTATTCTGGTTTTAATATCAGGTCCCTTAAACCTTACTAATTGTGGATATCCTCTAAGTTCAATTTTTGAAGCATATTCTCCCTCAGCTGGATCTTCAACACTTTTCCAAGATGTAAGAGATCTTTCTAGACCAGTCTCTATGTTCCATTCAAGCTTCATTCCTGACATCAATGTATCAGTTGGATAATCAAAACTCTGCCACAAGAAGCTGTTCTTGTTAGTATCGTGTCCACTTTTCACTACAAAATTTCCCAAATCCAAAAGATAAGCAACTGGATTATTCACTGCTTTGCTTGATATATTGGATGACCAAATGGCGCCGTTTGTAGCACTGAGAAGCTCACGAATCCCTTTCTCATTGAGTTTGAGAACTCCTGAGTTATTCTGAAGAGGTGTGTTTCGGTTAGCCACCCATACCACTGTGTAAGAGGATGCATTTGTGTACCATATAGCCAAGTATCGTCTTGTTGAATTTCCGGGACTGAAGAAACCCATTTCAGTAATTACACCAGCTGAAACCAAAGTCTTGTTGGTAAATATTTGTGTTTTAATTTAAAATTTATAAATATATATTCCATCTTATAAAATAAAATATTTATTTTTGATTTTCTTAAGATTTTGTTTTAATGAGTCAAACTAGTTTGTTATGTTTGTTGTGACAACTGTAGGTTGGTTTTCCAACGGTCATATTTCTAACGATCATATTTTGTTGTTGGAAAATGCCTATATATATATCTCTTTCCTCTTTTCTAGAAATGACAGACTGAAAGCTCTGGTTTCTTTCTGCCAAAAATTTATCTCTTTCTTTTCCTATACAAAACTTAATTTTTGTGAGAGCAAGAGCATTGGTGTTCATAAGGTTCAGGGATCCTTTCGCTGCACACGATCGGAACCAACGGGTTGTCGTATCTTGGGAGAGGAGCGCAATCAAATTTTTTGCTTATTGTATGTTATAATGCATTATTCATGTGCTGTCAATTAAATTTAATTTGCTACTGCTATTTTGTTATTTAATTCAAGACTGTGCATCTTCTTCATATTTATTTTCTTTCATTTTTTATTTTATTTTTTCAACAGTCTTAGAGAGAAAAACTTAGTTGTCACTTTCTTCTTGCATAGTCTTTTCTGCAGTAGCATGATGTTTCATCAAAATATCTATAATGGATATGATTAAGTTCCTTTCTAGTAAGCATGAAAAATTAATGGATGAAAACACAATGCATGATGTTCTATTAAAAATGTTTTATTATATTATTTCATTTCCTTAAATTTTACATTAGTGAGAGATTGTTGAAAAATATTTTCTTATAATTTGAAATTTAAAATATATTTTCTTTATTAATGATGGTTTTGAAGAGAAAATGCTTTTAGAATTAGTTTATGTGAAAAATTAAAAGCATACTTCTAATTTCATTCCTATTTGATTAGAAAAACTATCTTTTACTTGGTCAAATGATCCTGTGAACACAAGTCTTTAAAATCAAGACATTTGTTGTTTGGTTTTTAATTTTTATTGTTTAACGTTATTATTACTACTGCAAGTATTTTGTTGTTACATGTTGATTGTCTCTTTATTCATAACTCATTGATAAAAGATAAGCCTGTGAAAATATAACACACAAAAATAATAAAATAAACACTTTGGTGAAACTTTATATTTTGCATGTCGTATTCTTAAAAGAGTACCTTATAAACAAAAGAAATTTTTTTATGAGCTATGGAGAAAAAAAAATAACCAAATTTGAAATATCTTAAAGTGTGGGGGTGTCTAGTAAAGGTTAATATCCCTATTAATAAGAAAAGGAAAATTGAAAAAAAATATTAATTATATTTTGTTGGATATTTTTTACATAATACTACTTATAGATTCTTAGTTATTAATTCAGAAGTATCTGAAATTTCTAATGGTACTATTATGGAGTCTAGAGATGTGACTTTCTTTGAAAATATTTTTTCTTGAAAAATAAATTGTTAAATCTTTGTATGGTTTGAAACAAGCTCCAAAGCATTGACACAAAAGTTTGATTAAGTTATTCTTTTGTATGATTTTCAAATTAATGATAGTGATAAATGTGTGTATGTGAAACAATTTGATAATAATGGATGTGTCATTTTATGTTTGTATCTGGATGACATATTGATATTTGGTAGTAATATGCATTTCATAAATTATGTGAAGTCGTTATTGTTTAGAAACTTTGACATAAAAGACCTTGGTCAAGGAGATGTGATTTTGGGAATTAAGCTTATAAAGAAAAATGATGGCATGACTTTTACCCAATCTTATTATGTTGAAAAACTATTGAAGAAGTTTAATTATTTTGATGTGAAACATATTTGTACTCCTTATGACTCATCCATGAAGTTAAAGAAAAATTTGAGTAAAGGAATTTCTTCACATAAATATTCTCAAAGTATCGGTTTTTTGTTGCATTTGACAAACTTTTCTAGGTCTGTCTCATATTGCCCATGCAGTTGGTAGATTGGAAAGTAATTGAAGGATTTAGTGATATAAAATTGAAGTTCTGATTTTGATGAAATAAAATTGGCGAGTGATTATGTCTTTGCTTTAAGAAAATTGAAGTTGTAGTTGTGTAAGAGAATAGTAAGAACCAAACAAGTAACATCGTGATGGTCCCTAAATATTTTGGCTTCTACTAGTAGAATGACCACAGCATAGCATGTGAAGGAACAGAATAAACTGATGTGGAAGATGATGGCTCGTAGAGTAGTGCCATGACAACATCCTTTGATGTTAGAAGAAGACTGTGCCAAGTCAATGACAAAGTCCATTATTGTAGAGTTGTAGCATAGTGTTGTAAAATAAGCCTAATTCATAAAATTAGAGGAGATGAATGCACATTTTTGTTTATTGAATGATCATCTGTTTAAATACAGATTTATTGTCACAGGAAAAAGCAATAATAACTGACTTCCTACATAGTAACCAACCACTAACATAACAATAACAAGCCACTAACATAACAATAACAAACTACTAAAATAACAATTACTACGTAATAGAAAATAAAAGAATTAATCCTAAAAACTTGGTCAAATAATTAATAAAAAAAATAACAAACTAACACGTTCAACTCTCCTCCTTGTATCAATGGTTGATAAGTTTAAGTTTCTCTCTTAGTAGCTCAAGATTTAATGTAGTTATATCAATATCTATCTGAATGCTCTTTTTTTTTTAACACCAAGTGACTTTGCTTTAGTAGCTATTCATCCAGCCTCCTTGAAATTTCTTGCTATAGTTTTCGCTTCTAGTTCTGAGACTCTTTTATCTATGAAAATAATTCTGCTTGAAGGTTGTTATACCTTGCTGGATGCTTGACTGCATCTCTTTAAATCCAGAAACAACTTTATTTATCTTATTTTCTACAACTTCTAAATTAGAGTCATTGTCTGCTATCTCTGTTTCTCTCTATTTAACTAAAGCAAGAAGTTGTTCCAATTCACCCAATAACACATTCTTTCTTTTACAAAGGATCTTTTTTCCTTTGTTGTCATTTTCGATTGAATGCTCAATGGTATTATTCAATTCTAAATGAGCTTCATTCATAAATTGTGATTCAATCTCCAACTCCATCTTTTTAACCTTAAGGCTTCAGAGGATAAAAACCATTGGTCCATTTCTTTTGAATACATTGACGATGCTCTCTTCATGACAGAATCTGCATTATTTAAAGCATTTGTTGCATAATGGTCAAGTGAGATTGCATATTATTCCTCAACAATTGCATGATGAAAATGGCCTAATCTTTTGTGTCAGACTTCTGTATTGTTTATAGTAATTGGATAGGATGCTTGCTCTTCCTTCAATGGATCAAATGGGAAACTTTTACCTCTCATTTTGATATTGAAAATTTCCTTGTCATTAACATTTTAATCAAACAGTGTTTTTTTTTAAAGATGATTTTAAACTCCTTTTCAATCAATTGTCCCACACTTAACAAGTTTTGATGAATCTCAGATACATACAAAACATCATAAATTAATTTTGTACTGACACAACTTTCAATGGCTATAGTTCTCTTTCCTTCAACAGTGATAAGATTACCATTGTCAATTCTAACTTTTGATACTTGTGATTTGTTCAATTCTCTGAAAAGCTCTTGACCATGGGTCATGTGGTTCTTACAATTACTATCCACTAGCGAACATTCACCTGAGTTGCTAATTGTAAAACATGTTGCTACAAACAATTACTCTTCTTCTTGTTGATCTACAACTTGAGCCACATTCTTTTGTTGAAAATTGCTTCTGCAAATTTTCACATGATGCCCCAACTTGTTGCACTTTTTTACACATAACATCAAGTCTTCTCTAGCATTTGAAAAGACGATGACCCATTCTGCCATAGTGTTTGCAAGGAGGAAATTCTTTGTTATTTTCATTATTGTTGCTAGTATTAGTTGTTCCTTCCTGGGTGTTGAAATTTTTCTTGTATTTCTTCCACTTGCTTTTCTCCCCTTGGTTACACTACTACAAAAAGCAATTTTAACATCGGCTTATTAACATCATTTTTGGACAAAACCGATGTTAAGTTAAACGCGGAGGCATATTTGTAAATAAAGTATCCTTCTTAACATCGGTTTTTGAAAAACTGATGTTAACGTATGATATGTTAACATCGGTTTTCCAAAAAACCGATGTTAATGCATACACGTTAACATAGGAGGATGCCCTTTGGCCTATGCAACGCCCCTGGTACCTTCTAGCGGTGTATGCTTAGGATTTTCAGTGATTTTTTAGAGAGTTGCATAGAGGTGTTTATGGATGATTTTATTGTTTATGGATCCTCTTTTGATGCATGTTTGGATAGTCTGGATAGAGTTCTTAATAGATGCATTGAAACTAACCTTGTGCCGAATTTTGAAAAATGTCACTTCATGGTAGAACAAGGTATAGTTTTAGGGCATATCATTTCCAATAGGGGCATAGAGGTAGACCCTGCAAAAATAGTTGTTATTTCACAATTGCCTTACCCATCTTGTGTGTGAGAGGTTCGTTCTTTTCTTGGTCATGCAGGGTTTTGTAGGCGTTTTATCAAGGATTTTAGCAAAGTGGCCCTTCCACTATCCAATCTGTTGCAAAAGGAGGTGGAGTTTGATTTTGATGACCGGTGCAAAGAGGCTTTTGATTACCTCAAGCGTGTGGTGACTACCACCCTTATCATTCAGGCACCTTATTGGACAGTCTCATTTGAGCTAATGTGTGATGCATCAAATTACGCATTGGGGGCTGTCCTTGCTCAAAAGATTGATAAGCTGCCTCGGTTGATCTACTACGCTTCCAGAACTTTGGATGCTGCCCAAACAAATTACACTACCACAGAGAATGAGCTATTAGCGATAGTTTTTGCTCTTGATAAATTTCGTTCATATTTGCTTAGTACTCGTGTTATTGTTTATACTGACCATGTAGCTCTGAAGTACCTGTTAAAGAAGGTTGAATCAAAGCCTAGATTGATCAGGTGGATGCTTTGGCTCCAAGAGTTTGATTTGGAAATTCGTGATCGGAGTGGTTCACAGAACCTCATGGCTGACCACCCGAGTAGGATTGAACGTGTGTCTGAGGACTCACACATTCGGGATGATTTTCCGGATGACCATTTGTACATTCTGTATAGTATTTCTGATTCCTTTCCCACTCCTTGGTTTGCTAATATTGTGAATTATTTGGTTGTTTCTGTTTTTCCTCCCTTAACATCTAGAGCTCAAAATGATAATATTAAGAGCGATGCTAAGCATTATATTTGGGATGACCGCTATTTGTGGAAGTTGTGCAGTGACCAGGTTATTAGGAGATGCATTCCAGACCATGAAATCGACTCGGTCTTGCAATTCTGTCATTCTTCCGCACCAGGTGGTCATCTTGGCATACAGAGGACAGCTCGCAAGGTGCTTGACTACGGTTTCTATTGGCCCATCATCTTCAAGGATGCGTGGAGAATCTATAGCACTTGTGAGCCTTGTCAGAGAGCAGGCGGCTCACTTTCATAGAGACAGCAAATGCCTCAACAACCCATGTTATTCTGTGAGGTGTTTGATGTCTGGGGTATAGATTTTATGGGGCCTTTCCCTATCTTTTTTGGTTTTGTTTATATTCTCCTTGTTGTTGATTATGTTTCAAAATGGGTGGAAGCCAAACCCACCAAAACTAATGACACTAAGGTTGTTGTGGATTTTGTTAGATCTAATCTGTTTTGCAGGTTTGGAGTCCCTAGAGCCATCGTTAGTAATCAAGGCACCCATTTTTGTAGCAGATCCATGTATGCCTTGCTCAAAAAGTATGGGATCGTGCACAGAATTTTCACACCTTACCACCCCTAAACTAATGGGTAGGCTGAGATTTCAAACAAGGAGATAAAAAGGATCATGGAGAAGATTGTGCAGCCGAACAGAAAAGATTGGAGCACCAGGCTGCATGGTGCTCTTTGGGCGCATAGGACTGCCTACAAAGCACCCATAGGAATGTCTCCTTATCGGATTGTCTTTGGCAAGGCATGTCATCTTCCTATAGAGATAGAGCATAAAGCCTACTGGGCTGTAAAGACCTGCAACTTCTCTATTGATCAGGCTGGAGAGGAAAGGAAGTTGCAACTAAGTGAGCTAGATGAGATCCGTTTAGAAGCCTATGAGAATTCCAAATTCTACAAGGAGAAGACCAACAAGTTCCATGATAGTTTGATAGCTAAGAAGGACTTCGTGGCTGGACAGAAAGTTTTATTGTATAACTCTAGGCTCGGACTCATGAGTGGTACGTTGTGGTCAAAGTGGATTGGTCCTTTTGTGGTGACTAATGTTTTTCCTTATGGTACAATTGAGATCAAAAGTGAATCCACAGATAAGAGCTTCAAGGTCAACGAACATCGGCTAAAACCATTCCTCACAAATCCTTCCTTGGTGGATGTAGTGATGGAGGAGACCTCCTTACTTCACCTTACTTCTCTTCCGCCATGACTTAGGGAGTTTTCTTTTTCTTCTCCTTCTTTACTTTTATTTCACTTGTCCAAATTTATTGATTGTTTTGATTGCTCTTGATCTTATGATTGTGCTACATTGAGGACAATGTGCTGTTTAAGTGTGTGGGGGGGGGAGATTGTTCTTTAATTTTGTTGGGTTTTCTAGTTTAATTTTGTTAGGTTTTCTAGGTTAATTTTGTTATTTTAGTTTTATGTTTTGTGTACAACATTGCATGTTTCTCTTTGAATTTTGGGTTATGTACAGGTAATGAGTAATTGTTTTTGAAATAGGAGTTTCTTGGCATTTTGTGAATTGAAATCCTTGTTTTTCTCTACATGTCAAGTTAGTTTTGAAAGTTCGAATTGAAAGTGATAGATTTACCCTTGGTGAGAATTTGAGCCATCATCATCTATTTTATTCGGTGTATTTTGCCAAATTGATTGCTTGCACAATAGCCTTGGCTTGACTCTTGTTGATACTTCTTGCTTCACATGCATGTTGGGAGATGATTTAGGCAATTTGTTCTTATAAGCCTCTAGCCAAATGAGCCTACTTCGAATTAATTCCTTTGATAGCCCCTTTGAGCCTATGTTCCTCTTTTTTTTTGTTTTGAAGCTCATTATAAGCCTTAAGGAATTTTGGAGCTTTGGAATTGTTTTGGGAATAAGTGAGTGTGTGTGTGTGGGGGGGGGGGTATGTTTCATTGGATGATATGTTTTTGTTGGCCATGCTTGATGATGTATTTTGCCCATGCTTGATGTATATACATATATTTCCTAATTGTTACTTTATTTTTCAAATGCTTTCAAATGCTACTGTTCACGTTAAAAAAATAGAAAAAAATGAAAAAAAAACAAAAAAAAACAGAAAAAAGAGAAAAAAAATAGAAAATGAATGAAGTTGAATAAATGAGGTATTGGTTTGAAGACTTGGATTGGTTTGAGGACTTGGTTGATTTTGTTTTGGGTTTACTTTTTAAGCTTAATTTTTAATTTTGGTTTTGGGGTTTACTACTTTTTCTTAGTTCCTACTTATTCCCCATTATTCCTCTATTCCTTTGGGTTTTAGCTACTTATCCCATATTTTCCTCTACCTTGTCCTTGGCCCCATTACAACCTTAAAAGACTTTTTGATCCTCATGTGCATGTGTTTGTGGTGTGGTTGTCAATTTTAGAGTCTTGCCAAGTCTATGTGGTGTTTGTTTTCATGGGTGCTCTGAGAGTAAACAGTAGCCTAGACACTTGAGAGATAGAGTACATATCTTATGAGACTTTATCACTTTTCATTCTTGAGCTGATTGACTATCTTGTCATGTTTGAGATGCTTGGATGATTTCCATGACTGTCTTGATTCTTTAACTCTCTATGTGTTGGATGTTTCCCATTCCTTTCATTCCTTAAGATTCATTGAGAAATATGTAATTGTTTTTGTGTTTGTTTGTTTCTCTTTAATGTCTATGGATTTGTTCCTTGCTTTGCTTTTTAATTTTGCCCAGGAGTGCACAAGGCTAAGTGTGGGGGGATTTGATGTGTCATTATTTTCTCTTATTTCTTAACCCTTTTGTCACCATTTTAATTACTGATTAGCCTTAATTGTCAAATTAATTATACAGTTTTATCATTTGGGCCTACTTGACTAATTTTGTGTTTTTAATTAAATTTTAGGAGAATTATAAGCAATTGGACTTGAATCCGGAATTGGGCTTGGACTTGAAGAGAGTAGACAATTTTATTTTATCAAATCTTATCTTATCCAAATTTTATTTCATCTACATTTTATTTCGTTCAGATTTTATTTCATCCAATCTTATCTTATCTTGTTCAGATTTTATTTTATTTCGTTTATGGGCTTGGACTTAAAATAGATTTGTAAGCTTCGGGGCTGAGGACATATATAACAGCACCAGAGTTTTAGTTTAGAGAGTTTTGAGAGGAGAATAATTTTAGGGTTTTGCAATTCCAATTTTTATTGTTGTTCATGCGCACTCTTCATGTAGAATAAAATTCGTTTTCTACAATTTTGTTTTTGCTTCAATCTGTAATTTCGTTTTCTACTTCCAATTACAATTTCATTTTCTGCTGATTAATGAAAGGCTAAGTCTCCAGCGTTGTTTTCTCTTGAGGATCAAGCACAACTCTCTTTGAGGTTTTGTTATTACTATTGAATTCTGATCAGTTTTTCTCTTCACCAATTGCTCTTTATTTGTTGCTATTAATCCATGCTTGCTTAGTGCTTGATTAATTGTCTCTGCGCTTAATTTACGTTCATGCTTAATGATCAGTTTCATTCATGATTAATTGGTGTATGTGTTGCTTAATCACATAATGACTGCCTTATGTTAATTTTCGCTTAGTAATTTAATTTAGGGTTGGATTAAGTGGTTGAACTGATTAGGGATAAATCCTCGTAACCTAGGATAAGAGTCTTGCTTGTGAATCAAGGGGAAACAAC
Source organism: Glycine soja (assembly GCF_004193775.1). Taxonomy (NCBI): domain Eukaryota; kingdom Viridiplantae; phylum Streptophyta; class Magnoliopsida; order Fabales; family Fabaceae; genus Glycine; species Glycine soja. The sequence goes on along the minus strand of NC_041012.1, from coordinate 33,466,686 downwards.
ATATTTTAATTTTGTTATTTCTTTAATTCGAATTTGCTTGCGGTTTAATTTACAAAAACAAACAACTCCCCCCTCCAATTTGTTACTGTTTTATTACTATCTGTTATGAATGTTTGGTTAATCATTGCTCGTTGGGAGACGATCTAAGATCACTTTCTAGATACTGTATTTTTAATGTTTATTTGATTCGGGTACGGCCTCGATCACACCCGAAACCCATACCCACAATGAAAGGCCCAAATTATCTGGAAGACTACACATAGTTGCAAAGAGGAGGCAGACTCCATGGAGTTAGTGGAGACAATTACAACCTTTTCTCATTCTGTTAGAAAAGTTGTTAATGCAAGTAGTTAGTGCAGTAGTGCTTGTGCAATCGTGATTGTGAATTCTGTTACCACACAGAATCACCAAAATTGTACTTAAATAAGCTTCCAATGAATGAAATGGTAAGTAAGAAAATTAAACTTAGTCCATAGTGTAGTTACGAAGGTCCCTTGGCCTCGAAATCAAAGAAAATCCCCCTTTGCTTCTATTAGGATACACAACACCTCAATATGCACTCCATGGTCAATTATCAAAAAAGGCTGATATACAGCTATGGAATTGTAGTCCTAGAAATCATGAGTGATCAAAAGAGTATTGATGTGAAGGTTTTTGAAGATGATAGTGAGGATAATTACCTTCTTCGCCAAGAAAGGAACTTCCCATAAATATGTGCCAAATATTGTTCATTTTCTTATAACATTTTACAATATGACCCTTGGTTTTGACTACAACAGGCATGGAAATTGTATGAGAGTGGCAAGCATTTGGAGTTAGTGGACAAAAGCTTAAACCCTAATAAGTAGGATTCAAAAGAAGTGAAGAAAGTAATAGGAATTGCTTTGTTGTGCACTCAAGCATCGTCTGCAATGCGGCCAGCCATGTCTGAAGTAGTACTCCAACTCATTAGCAATGACTTACTTGAGCACATAAGACCTTCGATGCCTATATTTTTTTAGTCAAATTTAAGGGCCATTAAAGATATATCTGCTTCAACTGGTTCCTCTACCATTACTGCTAGCATGCTACTACCCCAGCTCTGTTGTACATGCTCGATGATTAAATTAAGTACATGATGTAAAATAATTTTTTTGTCCAATTCATTGTTAAAGATGGGAATAATTATTTGTAAAACTTTTTTAAAGAGAAAATTACATTGGCATTCCTAAGATTTTATTTTTGAGGAGGAAATTGAGACTACGAAAGGCAAATTGACAGATGGTGCCTACAGAAGATTAAATAGCTTTATCCTCTTAATCAACCTTACTTTTATTTCCTAAACCTTTTGCATTTATTATTTCCTAAAAAAGATATAATAATAAAAGAAGAGCTATTTAGATTTAAATAGATACGGCATACAAGTCTTAGTGTGTTTGGATTACGGTTATAAAGTAACACTACTGCACATGTGATTTTTAAGAATATTTTTTGTTTAACTCTTAATAAAAATATTATTAAAAACTTTTAATAATATTTAAAAAATGTCATCAAATATAAAATAATATTATTAATATGTTTTGTCCATATTTTATCAAATATTGTGTATATTTTATATCATTCAAACCTTTGGTTACCTTTTTTTTTCACCTCTAAAGTTTTGAACATATAAACATGGGAAAACAGGTAAAATAAAAAGGTTCACTCAATTGGAGACAACACACTATGAAATACATAGAGATACCAAGACTAAAACTTTTATATGAGGAATTTTATGTTTCTATCATACAGATTTGGAGATCATCAAATTGTTGACTACATACTTAAAAAACAATTACTTGTCTGCTAACCATGTTAATCATACCATAATAATAACATGTAGCCTTCATGTGTATATTACTTATTAGTGACAGAAGACAGAGAACCCAAGAGTCGTGTACGTTCAACAGATCGAGGAGGAGGATGTTTTTGTTACATATATATTATATACCTTAATTAATTATATAAGGAGGATGGAATGTAGGAGTCAACAACATTGCAAAACAATTGACGTCTGATTTTTGAGGAAGGATAGATGATGACATTAATTGTGTTGACCATAAATAATTAACTATCAACGACTTTGGAATTAATTAATTAGGGAGGTCAATTTTGGCGTTCACTTCAACAGTTCAACCCAACATGTGAATCACTGAATTGAATGAAAATCAATTGATCTATGTCCGATTCCTTGTTCGAGATCACTTTCCTCTCTCTCTCTCTCTCTCTTTCTCTATAGTATATATTTAACAGGGGATTAATTAATGTAATTACTTTCTTTCATCAGCATCACTTTTCCCGTCTTTTCTTTTCATTTTCGGCAAAGTATGCAGCAGGAGCCTTTGTCGTTGTTGTCAAAATCCAGCTGTTACCAGCTAGAAAATTAGCTGACGAAGGACATCGACTGTGGACTCATTAGTTGACAATCTTTGACAAGGAAGACAAGAACTGCACTATCATGAAGTTTTAAATTAATTCAATGATGGAAATTTTTTTAACTTACATTTCACTTTATAATATAATGTATGTAAAATTTATTTTTTATGATTGAGATTAATTAGGTTCAAAACTCAACTACAGAGAATTACTATTTGTTCTCACTTCACAATTTACACCATATTTGTGTCTCTTTATTTTACATGACAAACAAAATAAAAGTTTAAATATATTTTTTTATAACTGTATTATATTTTTCTTAATTTTGGTCTTGATAATGTTTTTTAAATGGTTCTCATAAAATTCTTTATTTTTTGTTTTTGGTTTTTGTTATTTTTTTAGTTATTTTAATATATTTATATATTTGCTTTAGTTCTTACAGTATTTTGTTCATTTTGATAAGGGCTAAGAGAGCGTTTAGTTCAAGTTATGATCTTGTTTTTCTAGGAATTAATTGCAACATCCTTATTTTCTCTAGGTTTCTTTATTTGCAATTATTAAATAAACTAGTAATTTGTTTTAGGTTTTATTACTCCGTAGTCTTTGAACTTTTCCCAATTTTTAATTAGGTTTTTAGACTCTTTTCTTTTAAGTAGGTTTCTGAAGTTGTATTTATTTTTAACTTTAGGTCCTGCTAGACCTAATTAAGAAAATAAAAGTTGAAAGAGCTAATTAAAAAAATTGAAAATATAACACAAACAGCAAAGGAAACCTTTCAATTATATATATCTATATTCAAATATCTACGCTGTTAGTGCAATGAGAGGTGGGTAGCAGCTTATCCGGGACCACGCCTCATAGGTGCTCGATGATTCAATATCATCATAATTAAATCCTTAGTGGAAATTAAAAGTTTCAAACAAGGACTATTTGTAATAGCTATACATGAGAAGGAATGACATCAATATTTTATAGTTAAATATAGTTTTAGTCTCTTTACATAATAACATATAATTTTAATTAGTCACCTTATTTTTAATTTTTTATTTTTGATTTCCATAATTTTAAAATTAAGCAATTTTAATTTTATTATCTTATCAATAATATTTAATGAAAGTTTTGACATAACTTATAGATGTAGGTGGTATTGACACGAGTCATACTTATATAGAATCGAAGTGTATTAGTCATGTCAACACTTCATAACCATATTCATATCTCTATTAAATATTATTATTTCCTCTTCATATATTCAACTAGTTCTTTCATTTCTAATTTATTTATTTTAAAATAATTAATATTTTAAAATTTTAAACTTTAAATAATATTTTTTTTAAAAATATATCCTTTTTTAGTTAATATTTCACTACTAGCAATACAAGGATCAGGGATTCATGTATTAAATAAGGGTATTTTAACCCAATTATAATAATATTTTATTTTTATTAAATATTTCTTAATCAATGAGTATTAAAAATGATGGTTGTTAAAAAATGGAAAGATGATAATAGATGATATAAAACGGACTAAAATTCATCAATTTTAAAAATAAAAAACTAAACTGTGAAATTAATAGTGTGAAACCAAAATCATCAATGGACTATATCAGAAGACCAAAATACAATTAATTTAATATTTTACTAACTAGCAACCAAATATCTCAGACTTTTAAACTTTTTTCTTTAAGGCCCATATCAAACCTATCTTTTGAAGCCTTTGATATATACCGATCATGTTTGAGAATCACAAGAATATGGTGCAACTCAAGGTCGTAGCCTCAACCTTGTTGGTGTTGTGGTCATGGTGGAGCTTTGAGGGTGCAGTTGGAGACCCTCAACTCTTTTTACTCAAATGGGAGTGCAGCGTAGTCGCAGTACACGACTTGCTCAACTTCAACCAAAATCTAAACGCAAGTTTGGTCGACCTTAGAGCACAAGTGAGCAACCAAAGAAAACACTTTGCCACGGCTCAATCAACCAGCGGAGCAGACCCAGTCCATGCCATGTTCCAATGCAGGAACTACCTCTCCATCACTGACTGCACCACCTGCTTTGCCACCGCTGCCACCAGAATTCACAACTGCTCCACTGGAAACGGTGCCCATGTCGTGTATGACGGCTGCATCCTCAGGTACACATCCTCATGTACCCTTTGAAGAGGGGAAAGATAGAATTTTACATGACAAATAGAGGGCTAAAAAAATAAGTGAGCTTGGTTTCACCGTAAAGAATTAATAACAGAGTTCAAAATTGATTTTAAATAAAAATTTTCATGTTAAATTTTATGAGGAAAAAAAATTCAGAATTAATTTTAAGGTTAGAACAACTATGAAATTTTTTTGTGTTGGATAAAAATTTTATATTAAATTTTATTGTTAACTTATTTTTATAATAAAAAACATTTAAATATAAATAAATCTCTTAAAATTAATTTTTATCAAACATGCAATAAAGTCACTAGTCCTATTGTTAGAGTAGACTAATAATATAGATCTCATAATAGGTGGTTACAATCTGTGTTACTATTTTATAGTCAATGATAAGTGTGTGCTGACTCGCCATTGAGTCATTAGCTTCTAGAGCACTCTATGCCAATAAATAGGAGCATGTTGGAAATGAGAAGGTTATAAGAAGTATTGGAGAGAAATGGAAGAAACAATATATAAAAGAAGACTATTTTTTATTACTTGAGAAATACTTTTATTTTGGTTTCTTTGGGTTCTTTTTAGTTCACTTACAAATGAAAACTTCTCCTCCTTTTATACACTTTAAGGGAGAATTCTATATACATCAAGAAAGATTTCACACACTTTAAGGGAGAGTTCTACACACTTCTTTTAATTAAATATTACTTCTACTTATTTCAATACTTCTCTAGAATTTTCTTTGGAGTAGTAATACAAACTTAAAAGGGACTAAAACTTGATTAGTGGGCTAAACCAAGTTTATATTATTCAACACCCCCCTCAAACTTGGTTTACCATTCCTAGTAAGCTTCTTAACTTGATAGAGTCTTCTTGCTTGAGCGGCTTGGTTAAAATGTCAGCTATTTGGTCTTAAGACTTCACATATTCTGCCTGCACATCCTTTCTTGCTATGCACTCCCTTCTGTAGTGGTAACAAGTATCAATATGTTTGCTTTGATCATGGAACACTGAATTCTTTACTAAAGCAATGGTTGACTTATTATGCACAAAGATCTTGGTTGGCTCTTCTTGTGACATGCCCATCTCTTTTAACAAATTCCTGAGCTAGATTGCATGACAAATGGATGAAGTAGCTACTACATATTCTGCCACACAAGTCGAAAGAGTGACTATTGGCTGCTTTTTTGACATCCAAGTGAAGGTTGTATTCCCCATGAAAAACACAAATCCACTAGTACTTTTCCGATCATCTTCATCTCTAGCCCAATCGTTGTCATTGTAACCTACAAGCTTATAGTCATTACTTGTTGAGAACCATAAGCCAAAGTCAATTGTTCCTTTGATATAGCAAAGAATTTGTTTTGCGACCTTGAGATGTGTAGTGGTTGAATTCTTCATGTATTGACTGATGAGTCAAGAAGCATATAGAATTTCTGGTCTTGTGCACGTCAAATATCGTAAACTACCCACCAAACTCTTGAAATTTGTAGTATCCACCTTTTCTGCTTTGTCAAACTTTAATAACTTCATTTTGCACTCCACCAATATTCTAATTGGCTTGCAGCTATCCAACTTGAATTTCTGGAGCATCTCCTTTGCATAGTTTTGCTGTGAAATGAAGATTTCATCTTCCTTCTGCTTTACCTCAATGCCAAGATAGTATGACATTAGTCTAATACCAGTCATCTCGAACTACTTGATCATTGTTTTCTTGAACTCTTCAAACATACTTGGATTACTTCCCGTGAAAATCAAGTCATCCACATATATGCACATGATCAAGATATCTCCATCTTTGATCTTGACATTAAGGGCATGCTCGTGTGGGCACTTTGTGAAGTTATTTTCTTGGAAGTACTTGCCAATGCGAATGTACCATGCTCTTGGTGCTTCTTTTAGTCTATAAAGCACCTTTTTTAGATTGAGAACTTTGTCTTCTTCTCCTTTCACATTGTATCCCAGCGGTTGTTCAATGTATACTTCTTCCTCGAGGACTCCGTTCAAGATGACGACTTTACATTCATTTGATGAATTCTCCACTTGTGTTGAGCTGCAAGAGAGAGTATTAGTCTTATGGTCTCAAGGCAAGCGACCAGAGCAAACACCTCATCATAATCAATCCTAGCCTTTTGACTGTAACCTTTTGCAACTAGTCTTGCCTTGTATCTTTCAATTTCTCCCTTGGCATTCTTTTTTGTTTTGTACACCCACTTGACACCAATAGCCCTGTGCCCTTTTGGAAAGGAGACGAGTTCTCGTGTGTTGTTCCTATCAATGGATCTAACTTATTTATCCATCGCATCTCTCCATCTTTTATCTTGTGCAACTTCTTCAAAGTTTATTGGTTCACAATCTACAAAGAGACAAAATATTGTGATATTATCCAAACTCTTACTTTGATCATAAAGATCTTGGAGGGTTCTTGTGCATGAGACATGTTGATGGATTGACAAGTGCACCAATTCGTTCCAAGTAGTAAAGTTAAAACAAAAGTTTGAGTATCGTATCCACCGGGACTTTGTTTGTACTTAGGTAGATGAATATTTAATTAAGAAAAAGATTTGGAAAAGGTAGTAGAAAATAGTAAATTAAATTGCTGAAAATTAAATCAAACAAGATAAAAGAATTAAACATAAATTTAAATTAATTAATTAAATACAAAAAAGATGAGAAAATCCAATAATATTGTAGAAGGAAATTCAAAAGATGAGAATGTTGGGAACTTAGCCTACTAGAGCTACTCCTTGATATAATGTTAATAATTTTTCTATATTTATAATTATTCCAATTTACACCTGCATCTACTAATATACTCTAACTTTGGTCCCCGCATGAAAGAGCCTAATTTATCTATTTTCTCTCCCAAATCCATTTGCAGAGCTAAAATAATAAATTGCATTAAGAATATAGATGTATAACAAGCTAAATAAATATCAACCTATCCCTAGCGATGACTTTATCTAGATACTCTTTCCAATTCTATTAGAAAATAATGTTTCCCGAACTACCCTTAAAACTTATCATGCAAATGGGTGATCAAGTCATAAGCAATAATATTAAGCACAAGAAAGAATAATGCAAATGTAATATTATAAGTAGATAGGAAGAGAAATTACATCAAGAATAGTTGGATGCCAAGTTTCCAACAAAGAGGGTTTAGCCTCTCATTATCATGGAGACTTTATAATTGGAAAAGAAGAATATTTAGTAAAGGGGGAAAAGATAAGAAAGGGAATGGAGGGAAGAAATGGATCCTATTGCTTGCTTCTCTTTCTTCTAGCCTTTTCCTTCTATAAAGAATTGGATTCTGTTAGAATTTTTGTGGGTCTTCTCCTTCTTCTCTCTTCTTCTTTTATAGGTGCAATTAGCAGGCTGTTGAATCAGTCTGATTTCCTTAATTAGTCCTTTTCTCCTCAATTAATCTTCTTTCCTTAATTATTTTTCTTTCCTTAATTAGTCCTTCTTTCCTCAATTAGTCTTCTTTCCTTAATTATTCTACTTTTCTTAATTATTCTTCTTTCCTTAATTAGTACTTCTTTCCCCAATTAGTCTTCTTTCCTTAATTAGTCCTTATTTCCTCAATTAGTCTTTCTTTTCTCAATTAGTCATTCTTTCCTCAATTAACTTGCTTTCCTTAATTATTCCTGTATTTCTAAGTTTTATTTTACTCACTAAGCTTCATAAATCTATCACTTTTAATATTCTCTACACAAAAACTTAAATGAGATTAATTTAACAATTATTTTCTCAAAAAGGAAAAATTATAAGAGAAAAATTACAAATTCTTCTATACTTTAACCCCCAAAATATACTCATAATTAGCAGTTATCAAGACAACCCTTTCACTCTCAGGAGATGGCGAAGTGTCTTCATGAGTGGTTGATGTTGATGGGGTGAGCTCTTACTGAATATGTTGAGGTGTCTTCTCTTCTTCAAGTGGAGGAAAGAAGTTGTATTCCTTTTTATGAGTCTCAAAGTCCCATTGTCCTTCTTCATCGAACACCACATCTCGATTGACTAGCCTTTTCTTGTTGTTTAGACTGTACAATTTGTACCCATTTGATCTTGAATCATAACCGATAAAGATGAATCTCTCACTCTTGTCGTCAAGTTTTGCTCTTCTCTTGTCTAGGACATGAACATGAGCTATACTCTCAAAGACCCTCAAGTGAGAGATACCAGGGTTTCTTTCACTCCGTGCTTCTTGTGGTGTCTTTCATCATACACTACCTGTCGGAAAATAATTGGACAGATAAACCCATGCCACAACTTCTACCCAAAATTCTATTAGCAGTTTCTTGCTTTTGAGCATGCTTAAAGCCATATCAAGGATCATTCTATTTTTCTTTCTACCAAACCATTTTGTTGGGGGATCTTGGAATCGTCAGGGGACATCTGATTTCATTCCCTTCACAAAACTCTCAGAACTCCTTAGATGTGAATTCTCCTCCTCGGTCAGTCCTTATGGCTTTGATCTTTCAATCACTTTCTTTCTCCATTGTAGCTTTGAACTTCTTGATGGCAGAAAAGACTTCTGATTTTTTCTTTAAGAAATAAACCCATGTTTTTCTTGAAAAAGCATCTATGAAAAGGAGGAAATAGTTATTTTTACCTAGTGAGCTTGGCTTCATTGGCCCACAAAAGTCAGCGTGTATTAGCTTGAATGGCTTCTTAACTCTTGAGTTTGACTCCTTTGGAAAACTCGTTCTGAATTTCTTGCCAAGTAAACATCCTTCACAGAGTTGATTAGGGTGCTTAATAGAGGGTAGTCCTATTTCCATCTGCTCCTTTGATAGTAAACTTAAGCCTCCAAAATTTAAGTGCCCAAATAGAAGATGCCATAACCAGGATGCATCAATGTAGCAAGCTTTAAGACATTTTCCAACATTGTTTTGGATATTCAATAAGAACATCCTATTTCTTGACATTGGTACCTTGATGATTAGATTGTTTCTCCCATCTCTAATGGAAAGACTGGAATCTTTCATGTGAATATCATAGTCTTTTTCAAGTACTTGTCCCAAACTCAAAATATTGTTCTTCTTTATATTTGGGACGTAGTAGACATTTGACATGAATTCATGGCTTCCATATTTCAAATGAATTAAGATCTTACCTTACCTTTGCTTTTTATAGGAGTCTTAGAATTATCACCAAATGAGAAATTGTCACTTACTGATTCATCAAGATCCACAAACATGCTTCTTTTTCCGCACATAAGGTTGCTTGCACTAGTGTCAAGGTACCATGTGTTTTCTTGGCTACCTTCATTACCTGCACGTGCTAGGAGCACTATTTCAAACTTCTCGTATTTTTGCTCCACATAGTTAGTCTCCTCCTCAACTCTACTCTTGGTGAATCTACATTTTGAAGTATAGTGGCCAATCTTTTGACAGTTATTGCATTGGGTTTGAGATTTATCATACCTTGTGCTTGTATAGCCTCTTCCATGTTCTCTTGTTGAGCTTTTTCTTTTCTCATAACAGTTGTTTATGAAATTTGAACCTCGTCCACTATTGCCACATCCAACTTGTCCTTAGTCGCGACCTCGACCTCTACCTCAACCTTGTTGACTTCTCTCATTTCCTTGACTTTCTTCCTTCTCCTTTAGGTGGATCTTGAAAAGTTGCTCAATGATCTCTTGCTTCTTCTTATGTTTCTCCTCATAAGCTTGCAGTGATCCTTGAAGTTGTTCTATCGTCATAGTTTCTAAATCTTTGGTTTCCTCAATTATCATGACAATATGCTCAAATTTGGGATCTAATGAGCGTAGTATCTTCTCCATAATTCTTACATCTTGTAACTTCTCACCATTTCTTTTTAGTTGATTTGAAACAACGAGAATTCTTGAAAAATAATCGAAAATGGACTCTAACTCTTTCATATGTAAGGATTCAAACTCACCTCTTAGAGTTTGGAGACACACCTTCTTTACTTTGTCTTCTCCTTTGTGAGAGGTTTGAAGCTTATCCCATGCCTCCTTAGCGGATGTTGCATAAGATATCTTTTCAAACGCATCATCATCTAATGCTTGATAGATGAGAAAGAGAACTTTCTTGTGTCTCTTTCTTGGATCCTTTAAAGTCTCTTTTTGTGCTTGGGATAGTGAAGTCTCATCTTGCGGCTCCTTATAGCTTTTTTCAACCATTTCCTAAACATCATGTGCTTCAAGAAGGGCCTTTATTTTGATGCTCCAATTGTCATAGGTGCTCCCCTTTAGAAGTGAAACTTGAAAGGATGTTGTTCCATTGCTTGCCATAACTATAGAGGGATTTCTTATCAAAATCTAAGCTCTAATACCACTTTGTTGGAAAGGAGAATGTTATAGGAAGTATTTGAGAGAAATACAAGAGGAGAGAATATTTGAAAGAAGGTTAATTTTTTTATTACTTGAGAAATACTTTTGTTTTGGCTCCTTTGGGTTATTTGTGGTTCACTTACAAATGACAACCTCTCCCCCTTTTATAGGTTTCAAGGGAGAGTTCTAGATACATAAAGAAAGATTTCATATACTTCAAGGGAGGATTCTACATACTTCTCTCAACTACTTGGTTCTACATGCTTCTTCCAATTAAATATTACTTCTACTTATCTCTACACTTTTCTAGAATTTTCTTTGAAGTAGTAACACAAATTTAAATGGGTCTAAAACTTGATTAATGGGTTAAACCAAGTTTATATTATTCAACATAGCAACATTGAGTTTGCAGCAACTAATAAAATCATTACACACTTTTCATTAGTACGTTTTAGATATCAGTTTGTAATATGGTAATCAGAGCTTCAAATCCGTGTTAATGGCTTGTGATCCTGAAAATTATTCTTTGATGCTGCTGAACATGGAAGAACTTGTTCGTGCAGAGCCTTTTTCCTTCTTTTTCGGCTTCGACGCTGGTTCCTGCTTCTTCACCGATAGATGCTTCTCTGGCATCCTTTGACTACCATTTGATATCGGAAAAACTCACCTACCGATAAGAACTTCCTTGCTTGGAAGCAACAAGTAGATCCTGTACTAAAAGCACATTGTCTTGACCACTTCGTCGTGAGTCCAGTGATTCTGGCGCAAATTCTTTCAATTACAGATCGTGATATAAGGATTGTAGAACTGAGTTTTAAACATGTTAAAAACAAAGACAAAAATAATTGTCGAATGTGTATTTCAAATGTCACAAGATTGTCCCAGCTTAATTAGTGATGTTGTTTTCATCACAATAATATGTAGGTTGACCGTTAATGAAAAACTAGGGTCAGAATTAATTGACTTGGATATTTGATGCTTGCAAATGTGTTTGACTGTTGAGGTACGAGAACAATGAATTCTTGGATCACAGTCTCAGTTCTACCCTCCACACACTTTGCGGAAATGAGACAGCAGATGAAAGCACTGCTTTTGGTACAGTTGGACGGCAAGCTCTGATGGATCTACAAATAGCAACACCAAAAATTGGTGGCTACTTTGCAGCTACCAAGACACAAGTGGCTGGTGGTGCGATCTATGCCTTTGCTCAATGTGTTGAAACTCTCACGCAAGAAACCTGTTCGGACTGTTTGTCAATTGCACAGAGTGGCATACAAGATTGTCTTCCAAAGACAAATGGTCGGGGAGTCAATCCTCCAGTGTGCTTTATGAGATACTCGGAGAAACCTTTCTTTGCAGATAACCAAACCATTGATATCAGTCTCTTCTTAAAACAAGGTACAAAATCCATTACTTCATTTAATAAATATTGACTTGAATGAATAAAAAATGGGCTAGAGGGGTGCCATCTCTTATGGTATAAAGATATTTCCACCTTTCCAGAAGAGACACTTTTTATACCACTATATTATTATCCGAAATATATTGGAAATTTCAAAAATTTATGGGCTCTACTTCCTTTAAGAGTCCCAGTTGTATTCTTTCTGTCCTAAAATGACCGAAGTTTTAGTCTTTGAAAAATATTTCAAATTGATTGATGTTCTCACTTTTGAATGACATATTAAAACATTTATTTTAATTTTGTCCTTCTATAAATAATGTTATCTTAAAAGATTCAATGATGCATATATTAAAATTAAGAGAGAGAACAAGTATATTTTAGTAAAATTGTCTGATGATAAATACTATTGGAATATTTATCTTGTTCATCGGTATTTATTTTCTTGATCTGTGTAAAAAAAAAAAATCTTAAACATCAACCGTTGTGGGATGGAGGGGGTAATTTAATAGTTTTCTTGTCCAAACATTTTAAGAGAAAATAGTGAGTGCACTGAAATTGTTTTCATACAATCATTCAATTTTAAATTAATATAGGTATGATAAATTTATTAAATTTTACGATAATTATCTTAAAAATTATGTCTAACATATGACTTATGATAGATTGAGGTGCACTATAAAAACAGTTATACGGAAAATACATAAAATTTAAACTCTAAATTTTACCTAATAATAAAGGATGAATTAAAAATGTATTACTACGACTCTTGTTATACTGTAATATCAACATCTAGAAGGGATACATCATTTGGAATATTTGAGGTCAACTTCTTTTCTGTCTTGAAGGAGGAGGAGGTTCAATCAAGAAGTGGCTTGTTATTGGTGGTGGTGTTTCAAGTGCACTCCTTGTTCTGATCCTTATTTCATTATTTCGGTGGCATAGAAGATCCCAAAGTCCCACTAAAGTTCCTAGAAGTAAGACTATGTGGAAAGTCCTTATGTGATGCTGTATCCATCTATTAATCAACTAGCATATGTCTTCGCTTTTAAGAAGAAAACTACATTGTTAAAGAAAAAACAAACTCGTATTTTACTTAGCAGGTACCATAATGGGAGCGTCCAAGTTGAAAGGGGCAACCAAGTTCAAGTATAGTGACTTGAAAGCTGCAACAAAAAATTTTAGTGAGAAAAATAAACTTGGAGAAGGAGGCTTTGGTGCTGTATACAAGGTAAAATCGAATAGTTCCGTACATTTCAATTGCAATTTTAAGTTTTTCTTTTCTTTTTTAATGTAAACTTGTCGACTGAGATCTCCATAAAATATGCTAAGATCAAAGGCAATATTAATTATAAGCTATACATATAGTGGTAATTTTTAATTCTGGTGCTATTGATTGAATAGGGAACTATGAAAAACGGGAAAGTTGTTGCAGTCAAAAAATTAATTTCAGGAAATTCCAGCAACATAGATGATGAATTTGAAAGTGAAGTAACGCTTATAAGTAATGTTCATCACAGAAATCTTGTTCGGCTTCTTGGTTGTTGCAATAAAGGCCAAGAAAGAATCCTTGTTTACGAATACATGGCAAACGCCAGCCTAGACAAATTCTTATTTGGTAACTAGCATGTTATTTGTGTAAGTTTTACTTTCTTAGCCCCCTTTTCTCCTTTAATATTTTGAGCATATAATCTTGGGAAATAGGAAAAAGAAAAGGCTCCCTCAACTGGAAACAACGGTATGATATAATTTTGGGCACAGCAAGGGGATTGAATTATCTACATGAGGAATTTCATGTTTCTATCATACATAGAGATATTAAGAGTGAAAATATCCTATTGGATGAACAACTTCAACCCAAAGTTTCTGATTTTGGGCTGGTGAAGCTCCTACCAGAAGACCAATCTCATCTTACCACAAGATTTGCTGGGACATTGTAAGTAAAAAAAAAAAAAATACAAATACTCAGCTTTAAAATTTTAAATAGTAAAATATACTGCCCCCACATGCAGAATACTGTCATAATTTCTTAATTATATATGTGACATAAATTTTATGCACTTGTCAGGGGATACACAGCACCTGAGTATGCACTCCATGGTCAATTATCAGAAAAGGCTGATATATACAGCTATGGAATTGTAGTCCTTGAGATTATAAGTGGTCAAAAGAGTATTGATTCCAAGGTCATTGTTGTTGATGATGGTGAGGATGAATACCTTCTTCGACAAGTAAGGAATTTTGCATAAATATGTAACAAAAATTATTTTTTTTTCTTGTAATATTTTACTATATGACCCTTGGTTTTGACTACAACAGGCTTGGAAGTTGTATGTGAGAGGCATGCACTTGGAGTTAGTGGACAAAAGCTTAGACCCTAATAGTTATGATGCAGAAGAAGTGAAGAAAATCATAGGCATTGCTTTGATGTGCACTCAATCATCAGCTGCAATGAGGCCATCCATGTCTGAAGTAGTAGTCCTACTCAGTGGCAATCACTTACTTGAGCATATGAGACCTTCTATGCCTCTCTTTATTCAGTTGACGAATTTAAGGCCCCACAGAGATATCTCTGCTTCAACTGGTTCCTCTACGACTAATGCTACTATCTCAAATTCTATAGTACCCACTCAATGATTAAGTATATGATGTAAAAGAAAATTTTTATCCAGTTCATTATTAAAGATGGGTATAATTATTTGTAAATCTTACTTATTTTTAAGAGAAAAATTACATTAATATTTTTAAAATTTTGTTCATTAGTGCAGATATGGAGTACTTGAGTAAGAGGGAAATGAGGAGGAAATTGAGACTACAAAAAGGCTTATTATTCAGCAATAAAGAAACATATTTATGAATTTGGATCGTGACTTTGAGTTTGGTGACTTTCTCTCATTTTTGGACCATTAGATTAATCTAATGAGCCAGATATTTTCTGTTGATTAAACAGATATGTTTGATTTAATTATCAGTTTAGTTTTTGTATTTTTTTTCAATAATTTAAAACCATATAAATTACAACCGAGGGTGTATATTACCTGATACAGAGAATTAATATTCAACCCGTGGTCTTAAGTATGGTTGAGATCTGCGTGGAGCATAATTAATAAACGAGCGATGCCTCTGGAAATTAATTAATTAATTAGCGTAGTGAATTTTGGCATTCACTTCATGTGAAGGATTTAATTGAATGAAAATAAATTGATCTATGTCCCGGATCTTTAATTCGTCCCAGATTACATTCCTCTATGTTTAACAGAGGCTTAATTAATGTAACTTTCTTTCCTTAACACCACATTTCCCTTCATTTCTTCTTCGGCAAAGCATGCCGGAGCTTTTGTCGTCATCATCGGAAACCAATTACCAGCTAGAAAATCATCTGACGAAGGGATTCGAATGTGGACTCATTAGTTGATTCGACAATCTTTGATAAGGGAGACAAGAACTGCACTATCATGCTTTTTTAAATTCAATGATGGAGAAGTTTTTAACTTACATTTCACATAATTAAACTAGACAGACATTGTTTCAGGTTAGCTTTAATTCCAAGTTACGTGTTGTAAAATATTTTAAGTACATATCATTTCTAATATTAGATATACTTGATCATGGAGATGGAAGTACATTCCAATGAAACTGTCTAAATTCTGTTTGTCAGTGTGCCACTATATATAAAAGCGGTGGGTTAGCTAAGGAAATCATTCACATATTAAATGCCAAAATTTCTAATTAAGCACCTAATCCGTGTTGTTGATTACACTTTCCTAAACCACCATATGCACTAGGGTGTCATCATTAACAATTCTCCATCTCTTAGACTCATTCCTCTCACAAGTTTAATTTTAATGAGTTTAATTATAATTACAAGAAATCTCTCGACGATCATATAGCTGAGACCTGAGGCACTTCATATGGAATTACAATAAAAATTATCATTTAATAATAAATAGTATAAATTACCTAGTGTTAGATTATTTTCATTAGTATAATAAGGAAATATAAAAAAAAATTAAAGTAATATAATATTATAAAAAAAAACTCCTTTCTTTACATTGTTAATACAAACAGCCCTCTTCCATACCTCAAACTCAGACTTTATACTTGTATATTAAGTCCACCCACGCTTGAACATCATTAACAACTATACTTTATTCTTTTGAGGCCTATATCAAACCTATCTTTTGAACCCTTAGAAGTATACCGATCTAGTTTGAGAATCACAAAGAAAATGGTGCAACACAAGCTCGTAGCCTTAACCTTGTTGGTGTTGTGGTCACGAGGGAGCTTTGAGGGTGCTGTAGGAGACCCTCAACCCTTTTTACTCTTATTGGAGTGCAGCGGATTCATGGCACCCAACTTGTCCAACTTCTACCAAAATCTAAACGCAAGTTTTGCAGACCTGAGAGCCAAGGTGAGCAACCAAAGCAAGTGCTTTGACACGGCTCATTAATGCTGATTTGCCGCTTTGTACATCTCAACATCATCCATGATTCGACACATTTCCTCAATCTCCTACACGATTTGCCGCTGTTCCTCAACCTCTTCCTCGATTCAGCAACATTCCTCAACCTCCTCCTCGATTAATTTGCCGCAGCTGGACCTCAACCTCACCCACAATTAACCTCCACTCGACCTTAATTAACTTCGTCCCTAATTTGGTGCATCTTGATCTTAACCTCTTCCTGCAACATTGTTCTATTTACCAAGAACAAAAATGCACTTAGTTCTCTTTTTTTATAAACATGTTTAGAAACTTGCATTTCAGGACCAGTTATTACAAATTATATTTGGTTATTTGGAGCAAAGCATGAACATGTCTTTCTTAACAGGACATCCTTTCCCTCTCAGATATCTCCTCTTATGGTAGCAGACATAATGGGAATCATACATCTTAGATTCTAGTTTTCTGCTTTTCTGTCTTTTATTTCTTGATGTACATCAGAAAAATTATAATTGGTTATTTCTATTTTTTTCATAGTTGAAAAACCCGATTCAGTCAGGCTAGTCGAACCGGTCCAACTAGGACACGATGGCATAACCGGGCCGATTTTGTTATTGGACCGATCATTTATCTGAGCCGGGATGACCGGATCAAACACGGCTGATTTTGAGCAAACCCAGTGGCCCGGCTGGTTTTAAAAAGCAGAACTGGATTTTTCATGTTATAAAAAAAACACTCAAAAAAAGTGTCACTTTGAAGAAAAAATTTCTTACCGTACGACGAAGAGCGCACATACGGGAAACCTATGGGTGTGGAAGAATGTGAGTGA
Organism: Glycine soja; assembly: GCF_004193775.1. Lineage (NCBI taxonomy): Eukaryota > Viridiplantae > Streptophyta > Magnoliopsida > Fabales > Fabaceae > Glycine > Glycine soja. The sequence continues at coordinate 33,449,179 of NC_041012.1, read as the reverse complement.
GTTGAAGAAAAATGTGGGATGAAAAAATTTCTTACAGTGGATGTTCACGCCAACCAGCGACTGTTATCACATGAACCCACAACGAGAGCTATGAACTAGAACAAGTAATATAAGTTTTTCTGTGAGAAAAAATGCTTACTTGTATTCTGTTATTCAATTGCATAGCAAGATACATTATTATAGCTTGTCGAAGCTAACAACCAGAACAATAAAACTGACCCACTACTCATCTGCGTGGGTTTTACAACTGAAAAAGAAAACTAATTAAGTAGCTAAAATCAAGCTATTCTTCCCTAAAGACTCGGTCAAAGTAACGTACTGACTATTATTGAAACAGAATCCTACTAGTTAAAACAGAATAAAAACAATGATAAATATTTCCTAACATTCCCTCCCTTAAACTAAATGCTCAGCATCTAGTTTACTTTTGATGCTTCAATCAAACCCAACATGCTCTTGTGATTTAAAAACTGCTCCAATTTTAACGGTTTGGTCATGATATCCACCTTAGTTCCTGCATCATTTATTGATAGCTTTGTTCCTGGCACAATTGGATTTTTTACTGCATTTCAATCTTGCATACCAAAACGATTCAAAACATCATGGGCATACTTTCTTTGACACATAAAGATTCCATGATTATTCTGCAAGACTTCTATACCAAGAAAATATCTCATCCGCCCTAGATCTGTCATATCAAATTCCAGCATCATAGATGATCTAAAATCATTGCACATGCTTTCATCATTTCCAGTGTATATGATCATCAACATATAGACTCACAATAAGAATTTTACCTCCCTTTGACTTTGTAAACAGTGTGTGTTCATAAAAACATCTCTCAAAGCCATTGCATAGGAAATATGTCTCTATTTTGTTGTACCATGCTCTTGGTGCTTGCTTAAGCCCGTACAATGCTTTTCTCAATCTGTAAACCTTTTCTTCTTCTCCTAATTTCACAAAGCCAATGGGTTGTTGTACATATACCTCTTCCTTGAGTTCTCCATGAAGAAACTCACTCTTCACACCAGTTGATAAATACTCCAGCCGTGTTGAGCAGATATGGATACAAGAATGCGTATTGTGCCCATTTTAGCAACTGGTGCAAATACCTCAGTTTAGTCCACTCCATACTATTGTGCATACCCTTTAGCAACTAATCTTGTTTTGAACTTATCAATTTCTCCATTTTCTTTGAGTTTGGTTTTGTATATCCATTTGACTCTAATTGGTTTCATACATGTTCACAAATTTTTAGTTCCCAAATTTTGTTCTTCTCGATGGCTTCCATCTCCTTTTTCATTGCATCCCTCCATGTCTTACTCTTGACAGCTTCTTCATAAGTCATAGGATCATCTTCTATCACCATCATAGCATTATCTGATAGATCATCTCCTCTCTCATAGTTAGCCATCCAAACCTATTCTTTTCTATGCCTTCTGGCCCTCCCTTGAGCTGTATTATTGCTGGACAAAGGATCATCAGAATTGATTTCAGCGTTTCCTATACTTGGTAATTGTGCAGATTGCTCTGCAGCTTGCTGTTGCAAAATTCATGTATCATTTTGCTCAACTTCCTCAACATCATGCTCATATGCCTCTCTATCATCTCGGTCCAGATTCTTTTGCTGATTTGTGCCTTCAATTTTCTCCAAGTTCCAGCACTTTTCTTCTTCGAATACAACATCTCTACTGATAATGATCTGATTTTTAACAGGATCAAATAATCTGTAGGCTTTTGATTCATCACTAACTCCAAGAAGAACACACTTTTTGCTCTTATCATCCAGCTTTACTCGTAGTTGGTCTGGTGTATGGACATGTGCAATGCATCCAAACACCCTAAAATAATCCACAGATGGCTTTACTCCACTCCATGCTTTTTCAAGGGTTTTACCTTGTACTGCTATTGTGGGACTTCTATTTAGAACATGTACACACGACTTAGTTGCTTCTGGCCAGAAAATTTTTGGAACACGCCTGCCTGTCAACATAGACCAAACCATATTCATGATGGTTCTGTTTTTCCTCTCAGCAACTCCATTCTGCTGAGGTGTGTAAGCTACTGTTAATTGTCTCTGTATACCTTGAGTTTTGCAGAATTCTTTAAATGCACAGGAATTAAACTCTCCACCTCTGTCTGTCCTGAGACAGATAATGCTTCCTCCAGCTTCTTTTTCTACCAGGGATTTGAAACTTTTAAATAGAGAAAAAGTTTATGCCTTGTCATGTAGAAAGTATACCCAAGTTTTTCGTGAAAAGTCATCAATAAAACTTAGGAAATACTTCTTGTTGCTATTTGATGAAGGTTGAACTGGTCCACACAAATCAGCATGAATGATTTGAAGTTTCTCTGATGCTCTCCATTGACTCTTCTTTGACATGGCATTTCGATGTTGTTTTCCAGTCAAACAGTGTATACATAATTCTTGTGTAACTAAAATAGTAGGCAGCCCATTCACTATTTGCTTAGAAGCAAGTGTTTTTAAGCCATCATAGCTTAAATGGCCTAAATGATTATGACATAATTGTGATTCCCGCTCCAATTCAACCTGAAAACATGTTGCACCAGTTGGAGCTCAAGTAGCAGTTAGCACAAACATCCGACTGCTGCTCATACTGACTTCCATAATTGACCCTTTTTCTGGATGAACAACAGTACACATGTTGTTTTGAATTTTGATGGTCAAGCCCTTTTCTTGAAGTTGTCCAATACTCAAGAGATTATTCTTGAGTTCAAGAACATATATAGTACACCTGGGATATCACATGTGTGATATCGTTTACCACCTTACGAACACTCCATTTCCCCATAACAGCAATACAGGTGTCATTTCCTAGCTTTACTGTGTGATGAAAATTCTCATCCAGGTGTGAAAACCAATCCTTGATACCACTCATGTGATTACTGCACCCAGAGCCTAAAAACCACTTGTCTTTTTCTTCTTTGAGATCAACTGAAGCCATTAACAAGAGCTCATCCTCTTGTTCCACCTTATCCTCAACTTCAGCATAATTGGCATTCTTCTCCCACATGGGACACTCATATTGAAAGTGTCCAAGTTTGTGACATTTATAACATTCAATTTCATCCTTATTGAATGACTGTCTTTCTCTACCTCTGCCTCAGAAGGATCCTCTAACCTTCATTTTCCTCTTCCTCTCCCACTTTTCTCATTTGTTACAGCTTGTAAGACCTGCTCTTCCTCCACAGCCAGCAACATCCTTTGTTCGTGCACCAGTAAACTACTCTGAAGTTCATCTATGGTCATGGCTTCCATGTTGTTGGATTCTTCAATTGAGCATACTACATAATTGAATTTGGTTGTCATAAACCGCAAAATCATTGCAGTTATGGCATTTTCTTGCATGTTTTCGCCACCTTCATACTTTTAGCTATCTTCAAAGTCCGAGCAAAATAGGAATTCATAGATTCTTCTTCCTTCATTTGCAATAGTTCGAAGTCTTTGCGCAATGCTTGCAACTGAGCACGTTTAACTCGAGTGGATCCCTAGAATTTTTGTTTCATTGAATCCCAAATATTTTTGGACGTGTCATCATTCAGGATGGTATCCAGAATTTCTCTATCAATAGCTTGATAGAGATAGTTTTTGATTTTTAGATCCTTCAACTTTTTCTCCTCCATTAATTTAATTTCTTCATTTGATGCATCGGCCTTATTGGAAACATCAGCAATGCCATGCTCCACCAAGTGCCAAAATTCCTTTGATCGAAGGAAGTTTTCCATCAGCTTCACCCAATGATCATAATGACCATCGAATTTGGGAATTGCTGGCTGCACATACTTGTTGGTATCGGTCATGGCTGTAAGATAATTCTTCAATCTTCACGTGTGCACTCTATTGGTGTTTCTCTCTCTCACACCCTAGTGTATACCCCTCACGGTAGATGCACGCTCACTCTCACCCAATGTCTTAATGATTTTTCTGGTTCAGGCCCCTGTAAAGGAGCTCTGATACCAAATTGTGAACTAGAACAAGTAAGCTTTTCTGTGAGAAAAAATGCTCACTTGTATTCTGTTATTCAATTGCATAGCAAGATACATTATTATAGCTTGTCAAAGCTAACAACCAGAACAATAAAACTGACCCACTACTCATCTTCGTGGGTTTTACAACTGAAAAAGAAAACTAAGTAGCTAAAATCAAGCTACTCTTTCCTAAAGACTCGGTCAAAGTAACTTACTATTATTCAAACGGAATCTTACTAGTTAAAACAAAATAAAAACAATAATAAATATTTCCTAACAAGAGCCTCATCTCCTACATGTGAACTTGCAGTGACAAACAAAGTTGGCAACCAAGGTTCAGATTCATGGATTCACAACGCACTGAGGGGGATGAAGGGCTAGCTGCACTGCTAAGAACTACGGTTGGGGCAATTAAGGGAACGACGGGGTGTTGCGTGGTGAGGGGAAACGAGATCTAAAACTAAAAGGCTCGAGGGACCAAGCGAAAACTCAAGAAATGAATGAAGTATTGTATTGGGTCTTGGAGCCGTTGGAGGGAGTCACCAAAATCAAAGCAGAATTGTTTTTACTTTTTAGATTAGTTTACAAATATTGGTAAAATGTTTTCATAAGTTATTTTAAAAAACTTATTGAAATAAGTTAAAAATCATTTATGAATAAATAAACTATAATTATTTCTGTAAACTCTCTTAAAAACTTATAAAAAGTGTTTATGAAAATTATTTATTATTCTACTATGTATATATAAAAAAAGATTTTATTCAATAAAAAAACACCGTGTAACAATTTCATATTCATTCAACATTAATTAAATGTCATTAATTAGTTAATTCAAATTAGTTCAAACTCAAAACAATAAAATAATAAATGTTACAGTTTATTTCTGATTACGTTAAAATAAAATTTTATCAAATTAATCGATGCATTTAAATACTAAAATAAGAATACATACAATTATGTTACCTTAATTAATAATTATGTTTTCAATTCATTATATTGTACATAATTATAATTATACATACAAATCTTCTATTCTCTATATTATCTATCTATTATTATAATTATTGTTGAAATACTCTAAGGTCTTTTTTGTCAAGATGAATTTCTAACAATTTCTTTAGGAATTATATTATTTTTTAAGCATGTAAATTTTTCATTCAACATATATAATTTTAAATTTTTAAATATATATATCAAGTTAAATCGGATCAATTACTAAGTCATCAGTTAAATCATTTACTCGCTATCTCGACCAGATTAATGATCGGACCAAATTTCACAACTTTGATTTTTTTACGTGCCTAATGATTTTCAACTATAAAAAAAAATTGGTCACAACTCACAATCAAACTCAAAAAAATATACTATATAATCAACTAAATAAAAGTGTATCTTAATACAATGCTATATAAACTGTACAATAAAAGTTTATTGCCGGTAAATGTTTTAGTGGAAATTTGTATTGCAACTAAAAGGAAAAATAATTGAAAATAATGCAAAATTAAAGAAAATAATCAAGAGTTATTTGCTATCTCGTCTATGTTGTTGTTCTGAGTATCATTACTCAAGGTCCTCCACTGTGATAATCAATCCCATCAAAATTGGTCGACAATTGATGATGGGGACAAATGGCTAATTCTTTATTAAATCGATCGCTAATAGCGATGAACAAATTTCAGTCACTAAATCTGATGGCCATTTATCCTTTTTCTTGTTGTGTTATAATATAAAGAGAAACTTCTTTAAAAGCGAATGTATCTCTTAAGCAAAAAAGTACTCTTAAGTTTTAACGACTTAATTAAAATTACATGAAAACCCTTGACACAACTAAAGTCATATCTGAGGACCTTTTATAAGAAGATATTAACAGTAAAAAAATATCATCTAATAATAAATAAAAACCTAAGCTTCACCTTTTTAATAAATAGGATAGGTGAGGCCTAAGGCACGCTAGACCATTCGGCCTATTTCTACCTATAGTTGTTTTTCATAACCCATTTCCACCAATGGATTAACTTGTTTTTATTTATCACTCATACGTGTTATGACACACATTCTTCTTCAAAATGTCAGACCTTGAAACCTTCTCCTTGTCATCCACGACGTTTGGAGACTCCTCTAGTCATCGCGTTCAACTTAAACACCACCCAAGACTATGGACTTATTCTTGTGCAGTCCCATCCAACCCTTTTTTTTAGCCTGTGTAGGTTAGGATTTGTAAGTCTTTATTAACAGTCTGTTTGGTAAGTGAAAAATAGGCTGGAAAGGAAAGGAAGAGAGAAGAGAAGGAAATTTAGGCTAACAAGCTCGTTTAGTGCGGTGGAAAAGGAGAAGTTTTTTTAAATAAAATATTTTTTATGGGTTAATGTTAATTATTAGTTTTGCAGTGTTATCGTTGCTTTACCATCTTACCTCTCCATTGCTTTACTGCGAAGTCAAAGGTTTGAAATGATTGGATTTAATTTGATATATTTAGATGTGGACATGCGGATATATTTCGTTATGCAGTAACATAAATAATTGTTAATTAAATTATCAACACAATCTAATTTCTAAACTTCCATCAAAATGCATGCTCTTTGGAGTCCATATAATCCATTAAATTTTTAGTATAATCAAATTTATAATAATCTTTTGAAGTCGATTTAATCCAATAAAATTTCTGTATATATAATCAATTTTATAAACTAAAAGGGTAATTTGGAGGTCCATATAATTGATTACGTGCCTGCTTGTTTATTTATTTTAAGAAAAATTTCTTCTTTAATAAAATAAGAAGTTTTTTATTCTTTCGATGTATTTGTCTAAACCTTTTTTAAAAAAATGTTTTTTTTACCCTTTTAGGCTTAATGGTTAATTTTGTCACTTTATTTATTTAGAATGTTGAATTAGGTTCCTCTATTTTCAAAATCTTCAATGTCTTTCAAATTTTTTTTTTATCAACTTGATTGTTTATTTTTTTCTTAAAAAAAAAAGCTTCCATATATGTGGTATTTTTCTATCAAAATTTGCAACTTACACTACTAAAATAATAATATTCTACAATGCGCATTCAACATCGATGGTTCCAAAAATGATGTTACTTTAGAGGCGGTGGCATTTTAGTAAATAAAAGATTTATTTTAACAACGTTTTTGCAAAAAACGATGTCATCTGCGTGTTACAACATCGTTTTTGAAACACAGTTGTTGAATTGCATTATACAAAGACAGGTTTTATAAACACCGTCTTTGAATCTGGCTTAAATTTTCATCTTTTTCCCTCATACTCGCACTCTACCCTAGCCCACATTATCTCACTCAATTCATTTGGCTCGATTTTCACTGCTGATCGAGGCCGAGAGCGTTTCGGTGTTTTCTTCTCCATGGAATTCCTAAAAATCGTTTCATTCTTAATAATTATAGTGCTTAGAGTTGTGCGAGATTTCGAAGGTGGCTTGATCGTGAGCGCTCTTGAAGGAGAATTCCTTGTCAGAGCAAATCTTGTTGAGGACGTTCCGATACTTCTTCTTCAGCCTTCGGATCTTCTCCACGAGCTGATTCTTGTTGAAATCGAGTTGGAGCCTCAACTTGATTTGGTCGTAGAACAAAGCGGTGTTGTTGTCATGCGAGGATCCTCGCTGCGATGTGTAGTCGAGGAACCCTTGCAAGAGCTCGGTCACGTCGTCGTCGGTCCAAAGCCGCTGAAACAGCCTCCGCAAGTCATCCAGCGGCGGCGACGACGGCTTTTTCTTCGTGAGTCATGGTGCTCGACTTGCATTTTGTCGAACTTCACTATCTCTGCTGCACCACCTCAGCGCCGCTCAAGGACACCAAGCTTTAGATCCCAAGCTTCCATTGCTTCAGCTCTGCTTCCGCCTCTGCTCTCGCGCACAATGCCCTCTCCCTTCCTTCTTCCACGCGCTCTTTCTCCCTCATATGTGCGGTTTCCACAGTTTCTCTTCTTCCCTTCAATTCCGCTTTCTCTTTTTTCTCCGATTACTACTTTATTTTAGCTTCTCTATAACTAAAGTTGGATTGTTCGATTCCATGGATGATCTTGCTGATCAGTTTGGGATTGGGACGCTTCGCTTGACCACCAAGCAGACGTTTCAGCTCCATGGTGTTCTCAAGAAGGACCTTAAAACGGTGATGGCTACCAACAAGGGAGTATTCAACTCATCAGCAGATTCTGGAGCAGCAAATGAACTGTGGCATTTGGAATGAGAGAAGTGGGGTATCTGTAGGAACTGTTGGATGTGGAGAGTTGCAATCTCTAAGCTTATCTATGAGTCCTGGTTCTCAGTCTAGTTGTGCCACTGCTCCTTCTGGAACAGATTCTGTGGCTATGGATGCAAAGAAGAGAGGGCATGCTAAACTTGGTTAGAAGCAGCCTGTGCATAGAAAATCTATTGACACATTTGGGCAAAGAACGTCACAGTATAGAGGCGTCACAAGGTTTTGAAACTTTCTTTGTTTGTGTACCTTTTACTCTAATTTCCAATCTGATAATAAATTCTTGTTAATTGAATTGTGGTGATTGTTTTATTTTCCTTTAGGCATAGATGGACTGGTAGGTATGAAGCGCATTTGTGGGATAATAGTTGCAAGAAGGAAGGGCAGACTAGGAAAGGAAGACAAGGTTAGTGAGAATGAATAATAGTTGTTGACATTTTTATTAATTTGTTGTCCATAGAATTCCAAAGAAAACAGAGGTAATTAAAAGTTATATATCACTTCCCGGTTTTCATACTCAAAAGAATTCTCTCTCTCTATGTATGTGTATATTATATTTATATGGACATATGCACACACTTCAATTTTTTATATTCTACAACTTTGTGATGAATTGAGTTTCTTCTACTTTGTGAGAAACTTTTAGTTTCAACTTCAGAGAAGGTGAGAATGGTCTAAGAAGAAGCCTTGCATGGCGAGCCAAAGAATAGGAGAAACGGGTTTGTCTGAGTCAGGACCTTCAAGTCACCATGTCCCTTATGGAGTTCTTCATGGGATTAATACTTCATCATCAGCCCTAATGTATTCTTCAATGATTTATTTCTCCATCTCAGTGTTATCAACACTTAGAAAAACTGAATTTCCTTACAAGGAATTTTTATTATATGGTGTTTCTTCATTTTTATGAATTAGCCTTGTTTTGATTTTTTATTTTTGTTTTTTACCCTTTGTTAATTTCTTAGCAATCAAGGGTCTGCTTTTGATTTTGGAGAGCTGGAAGAGGCTATTGTTCTGCAAGGAATTAAGATAAGAAATGATGAAGCCAAAGCATGTATGTTTCAATATTGTTTCCCTTTTCCATGGTTCTCCTTTTGATGACGTTAGATAAGCATAATAATAAGGAACTCTTTCTCCAAAAGCATAGAGAAGAAGTGGGAAGAGGAAGGAGGTTTGAACATGCCTAGAGTTACCATTTCCCATAACATAATGATAATAAACTTGGATTTGGATGGCATAGTCATAGAAATAAACTTGCATGGTTTTCTGACTCCATGAGTCATCATGAGGAGTAAAAGTATTGAAAAGGAGGATAAGGTTCCCTCCACCTTTTCATATGATTGATGTTCATAAAGCCTTTATTTTTGGTGATCCTCTGAGATTTTCCTTTTTGTGATTGTAGCAGCTTTATTCACAGGCAGGCCTTCAGCCACACTGGAAATGTTCCCTTCATGGCCAATGAGATTCCAGCAAACCTCAAGAGTACTATACTCTCTCTATCTCTCACTTCTCCATATTTGACCAATCCATATCCAAAGATGCTTAAAACTAACACAATTTCAATAATATCCCAATCTTTTCAATTATTTTTAGTACTTTCAATTTGATAAGGATATATCATATGGTTCAATACTTCAATTCAAATCTTAATTTTCAAAAATCTAATATTCTTTCATAGTTGGTTTTAAAAATCTTAATTTAGCAATAACAAAGAAATGAAATATTTTTTGGTGGATTCACAAATATAGGGAGGTTCAAAGTCAGGAGAGGAAAGCAGTGCAATACACCAAAACAATGGCAGATAAAGATGCTTTTTGCTACCCTTATCATGTTCATGATTGCACATCACCACAAGAGAATTTGCCCAATAAAGGGCCTTTTCATTCAGAAATGCTTCCCAAAAATTCTGTGAGCAAATCACATTCTTTTATTTTATCTTTGCATTTTCGTTTTAAAGCATGGCATTATTTCCATGAATTTCTGTAATGTTGAGCAATTTTTCTTCATTTCCCTCACTGATTTATTTAGTAGCTAGAAATCTACAAATTTTGTAGTTTTTAAGTACCCCTAAGTTCAGTGATTTAATTTAACATTTGAGTTTACCTTTCTATATTTTTCTCACCTTTTAAATCTCTTTATTCTTTATTTTTGGGGGGATTCTTTTTATTCAGAGGAAAGGAGCTGGTTACACATCAGAGAAGCCACTTGATGCAAAGGTTTTGAATATGATACAAATACATGCACATTTATTTATAATCTATGATATCAATATTATATATTCCAAGGTATGTTTTTGTTTTTGGATTTTTTAAATGGGAGGTAAGTCAAGATATTCTTGTTTGGTTTGGATTTAGACACTGAGACGTTTAGCTCAAAACAGAGAAGCTGCAAGGAAAAGCCGTCTCAGGAAAAAGGTGTGTCCCATCATTTGATTAGAATAGAAAAATACTATCATATATTATAATGAAAAAAAAAAGTAACATAAGATACTTTGTGTAAACGTGTTGTTCCATTGCAATAGGCTTATGTGCAGCAACTAGAGTCAAGTAGATTAAAGCTCACACACCTTGAACAAGACCTTCAAAGAGCTCGCTCTCAGGTTCTTTTCTCTCTCATTACACACACAAAATACTGCATATATAATTTTTTTTTAATTATTTATTTGACTTGTTCTTATGATTGTTGTTTTTGTTGTTTTTAATTTATTAGGGTGTGTTTATGGGATGTGGTGGTGCTGGTGGCAGTATAAGTTCTGGTGAGTTTAATTAGCCTTTTCTCTTGTTGGTTTTTTAAATTCAATTTCATTTTTCTAATACCTCAGATTGGAACAAAGATAGAAGGGGGTGACTATGTCATAATTTTCTGGCACATCGTATATATGATTATGGAGCATGGAAAAACTTGTTACAATGAGTACCTGAAAGATTTTGTTGGCGTGATCTTTTGACTCTTTTTTTCACTTTGGAAATAAAGGAGGGTATCTTGTCAAGAATATGGTTTTAGTAAAGTTCAAATTTTGGAAATGCCTTTCTGATTTAGAGAAAAATAAATTTAATTTCCCTTTTTTCTTTTAGGCACTCAAGAGGAAGCAGCAGAAGCATACGATATAGCCGCTTAATGTTTAGTTGTTTATAGATTATACTTTAATTGTTTTGTGTCGAACAATGCTTGTTAATAAAGTATTTAATTGACGTTTCCTTGCTCAGTTGACACAAGTTTCATTTGGAAATCATAATTTACTAATTTAGTAGTTTCCTTGAGTTGCATTTGGAAACACACTAATTATTCATACAAGCCCAACATTTTAGATTATATCACTATCCAAGATATCAATTATAACTTTTAGGTGATTGTAGATCTGATTAGCTGCTGCTCGTGGTGGATCTATTTTTTGTGAGCAACACTAGAGAAAGTTCTTAATTTTTTCTTTTTCAATTCAATTCTGATTGATGCTTGACATCATGTATGATGAATTGCTGATTGAAATTTCCCTTATTATATCTGTTGGAATTGGTTAATTTCTTCCATACTACTCGTGCCTGACATCATGCTCAATGTTTGTTTGCGCCTCTCTTTTCATTCTCTATTATTTATTATTTTTAATCTTATCTCGCTTCTTTTTTATAATTTTAGATTTTCAGTATATAGAATTTTTCATTAGTAAGCCTATAATGACCTGTTTTGCTGTGAACACAGCAACCTAGATTTGTAGATCCCCTTAACATAACAGCAATGGCATGCCCTGCTTTCCCATTATATAATATTAAAATCAATATTTATAATTATAATATTATAGCTGTATTATGATAATGTTGGGTTTTTGCCATGCTTTTTTCAAACTGGGTTTCAATTTTGTTGTGATGTCTTCATTGCTTAGCCACTTTTATTTTATTGGATTGCAGATTCAGAGGCTCAGTGGATTTGATTCTGATTTCGCTCCATTTGTGCAACACGCAGGGGTTCCATCCATTGATATGCATTATGGAAGAGGTATGTATCTCATCACTAGAAGATTTTGTATGATTGATGGAAAGTCCAAGGCCTGTGGGTCACGTTATGTAGGCATTTACTTTAGTTATGCCATTTGTATCTGTTAAAAAATATTTTTGGGCATTTAAGAGGCTATTCCAAATTTTAAAATAATTTCTCTAGTTTAAGGTGAGGTTGGCAGAGGTTCAATTTCTTTCATTTTTTGGATTGGGTCATGCAGATCTGTAGTAACATATATAATATTGTAATTATAAATATTGATTTTAATATTATATAATAATATTTATTGATTATTAGTAATATTGATAATATTGTAAATATAAATATTAATTATTAATGGTGTTGATGTAAGCACTGATGAAGAAATTACATATTTTTACATCGGTGGTGATGTAAACACTGATGTAAAAATTACATATTTCTACATCGGTGTTTATGTCAGCAACGATGTGGAAACATGTAATTTCTACATCAGTGCTTATGTCAGCACCGATGTGGAAACACGCATTTGTTACATCGTTCATGACGTCAGAAACATAGTAAATAATGATTTTTCAAAGACGGTGGTTTACTTAGGATCGATGTAGAAAACAACGTGTTTTCTACATCTGTGGATTGGCAACTAATGTCGAAACGTTTAACTTTCAACAATTTCATATTCTAAATCAGCTGAGCACCGATGTAGAATGACGTTTTCGACCGATGTTGAAATCGCGTTTCGTAGTAGTGTTAATGCCATCAACCTCAATTGGACGCACAAAAAGAATCACATTGAAGCATTTAAAAAAATATAAGACCCATTTAAAACTTTCAAAAATAGAGAAACCTAAATAAATATAGACCTAAATTAATAATTATTTAAGCTTCTTTTAAGAAGAAACTTCTATCAGCTTCTTAAAAAATCATTTTTTTTACATAAACACTTCTTTTTAAGTTTATTTACAGTCTATTTACTTTCTCTTTATTTTTCAAACTAAACAAGTTTATAATTTTATTTGCACTCTATTTCTCTTGAATCAAATAAGTCTTATTTCCATCCTATTTCCATATTTTTTTTCTTTTGTACTTACCTATTTTTCTTCCTTTACAGAGTGTAAGATGGCCGAAAAGAGATTATCAAGATAGGTTTTTTTTATTTTAAAAGAATATTATCAAGATAGATTAGATAAATTATCCCACAATTTAGTGTCAAATTTAAATCTTTATTTTTAACATAACGGACTAATTAAGTATCATCAATCTAATAAGTAGTGATCAAATCTCATGCATTTTTCACCCGTACTTACAACACGGGCCGGATTCGAAATTTTACTTACACTTGCATATCTTGAAATGGAATGAAGAAACTATCAAACTAGAAAATATATAGCCATGCACTTTGACAAAACAATCTTAATTTTTATACTCTACTAATAAATCAACAACATCACAGTAGTCCCTACTTCTCAACATGCTTTCTACTTTTAAGATATGATTGATAAACAACTGGAATAAGAAAAGCAATTTTACCTATAACTGCATTGCTCACACAATCATCTGGCTGATAGAACAGAAATGGAAGCAGTAGCATTAGATGAAAAACCAGTGGTTGAGCTAGAGTTCATGCCTTCCCGAGTCTTCATATTTGTTTCAACAAACACAGGCATAGTTAGTCCAAGGTTTTCAAGTAAGCTCTTGCTTTTGAGTAGACATTGTTGGCCTCGATGCAGCTGATGCTTGAGTGCACAACAAAGCAATTTCTATGATTTTCTTCACCTTTTCTGCATCGTACTCATTAGGGTCCATGTCCATGTCCACTAGCTCCAAGTGAATGCCTCTCTCGTACAGTTTCCATGCCTGTTAATTAAATGAAATGGTCTCATATTATTCTATGGTAAAATGTCTTGAGAAAACCAACAATTCCTAAAATCTGCAATTTTTGGTTGAAGATCATTATCCAGAAGAATAAGAGCAGTCTTAATATCTCTGTGTATAATGGACACGTGGAAATCCTCATGTAGGTATGCTAGTCCACTTGTCGTGCCTAAAATTATATCATAGCGTTGTTTCCAAAAAAGATATAATTACTATATATACACAAAATAATAAAAAAACAATCATGAATGAAATTAGGAAACAAATTATAACAGAAAATATATAATCATGGAGTTAAATACTGGATGCAAAACAAATGTTGAAGAACAAATGCTGCGAATAGTAAAAAAATTTATCTTTCCTAGCGTTTTGTTTTCTGGTGATAACTACAAACCGCCACAAAATATTTTGATTTCTGAAAAATTACTTGACCCCCACAAAATTGTATATTTTACACATATCGATTATTTCTGGCAAATCTTTTTCGTACTACTTATCATATTTTTTCCGATTTGGAAAGCATTAAAAATTCAAACCACATGAACTAATTAATACCAAGCACTACATTATATAAGACTTCCACATGTACGTACCTCTTCGGAGCCCTCTTGGGTTTCCTAAACCCAAGAGAACCACACCTCCAACACCACCATCTATACTAGCCCACATCTTGCTTGAACCTCCTGCAATACAGGAAAGAAATTGGCATCAGTTCCGTATGAGGAATGTTGGCGTATAAAATATAGAGATATGTTTTTTTATTAGGCAATTTATTTTTATTTTATTTTATTTGTTATTTCCATAACATCATATTGAAAGTGATATAAACAATAAAATGGTATAATATCTTTACAAATTAAAATTAAAATAATTCATACTTTTAGGTTTAATACATTTTTTTAGTCCTTGCAAATATGATAAATTTTAATTCAGTCTTCCAAAGTATTTTTTTTCTTACAGCAGCAAAATCAGATTAATTCCATTGCAATAATGTCATGAATACAATGAGATATAAGATGAAAAATATGAGAATCAGAAAAATAAATAGAGTTCTTAGTTAAGGAATGAGCTACCCATTAGCCTGCTCAGTCTTCCAAAGTATTTCTTGTTAATTTTTTTTTTCTTAGCTAATATATTGAATTATTTACGATTGAAGTTACCATTTACAGTAGTATATAAATTACCTTTTTAATAGTAATCTAATTGATTATGATACTAATATGTATCATAATTAATATTAATGCTATTAATAGAGGTAACATGTATCGTCATTTATATTTATATTATTATTATTATTATTATTATTATTATTATTATTATTATTAATTCAACGAGTATTAAAAAGGATTAATATAAAATATACAGCTAATTCATATTTCTGTTATATATGATTTTGTTGTACATTATTAAACAAAATCATATTTTTGTTATATTGTTTTAATAATATTCTATTTGAAAAAAATTAGTATATTATTTTAAATAATATATATATATATATATATATATATATATAACATTTAAAATCTAAATTAACAAACGACATAAATTATGGTAAAAAAACGTTAGTTGTTAATAAACATTAACTGAAAAAACATTAATTTGATTACATATTGTACTACATACATACATACATATATATATATATATATATATATATATATATATATATATATTTAGACAAAATTTTAATAAATTTAAAAGTTTAAAAAAATAATAAAAACATGTATGTGGGGTGTGAAGAAAAAATAGTGAAGGAGAGAGAGGGAGAGGTGTGCAGCAGAAAGAGAAGGTGAAGGGGAGGAAATAGGAGACAATGGATAGGCTCTCTAAACGATATTATAGTATATGTTGTAAATTAAACACGCACTGATCTAAACATGCAAATTAATTTAAGTGACATATTCAGATCAAATAGCGGAAACTAAATATTATGAGCGTACCTCCAGCCATTGCAAATCGAACGCAAAGCGGCCATACACGAACCTGAAAGCAATTTTGTTCTTCCAGACCCTTACTGCTCTAAATAGATGATGTATTTTTTCTGAATAAAGAAGCGGGTTTGGTGATGCAAAATTGAAAGCACCATATCCTATTTATAGAGTCTGTCCATCACAAAGCTCAACCAACTTATGTGAGATAGAGGATGGGTACATGATTTGTTATTAAAGGTGGCTGCAAATATCTTATAAAGATATGGGTTGAATGTGGAAGGAAAATAAATCAGATTCAGAAATAATAAAATTTTCCAAAATAATATAATAGGAATAAAATAAAAATAGAATGTGGAATGTGACCCTGAACGTGGGGCATTCCAATATTCTCCCACTTGGTCCATTTAACTCAACATCAACCGTAACAAGAAACATAATATATGAGTCATGACAATAGGTCCTCTGATGATGAGTAATATCTTTCATGTACCACAATATATCAAGTCTCTCAACACTAGCTCTCAACTTAATGAATAAACCATATGTTTATTCTATATCTAAACCGAATGATTCTTCTGAAAATAAATAAATATGTGCACAAAACCATATGAGAAAATATCCAACTGAATAAGAGTTTCATTGAAAATAACAAATGTACGAACAATGAAATTACATCATGGAACCAAGTCCCATTCGTACTACATGATCCTTAAAATTCTTCGGTGGCATGCCTTTAGTTAAAGGATCAACAATCATCAACTCAGTGTTGACGTGTTCAATAACCACATTCTTTTCTTTAACAAGTTCTCTTATGGCTAAGTACTTGATGTCGATGTGCTTACTTCGACTTCCACTTTTGTTGCTTTTAGCCATAAACATCGTAGCAAAGTTGTCACATAACAACTTTAATGGCCTAGAAATAGAGTCCACAACTCTAAGGCCAGATATGAAACTCTTCAACCATACACCATGCGAGGTAGCCTGAAAACAGGAAACGAACTCAGCCTCCATAGTGGAAGTAGCCATTAAGGTTTGCTTGGCACTTCTCCAAGATACAACTCCACCGGCTAACATAAAAATATAACCAGATGTTGATCTTCGTCAATCAATGCAACCAACAAAGTCTGAGTCGGAGTAGCATATCACTTCCAAACAATCAGTTTATATGTACATGAGCATGTAATCCTTTGTTCCTTGAAGATATCTCATCACTTTTTTTGTAGCTTTCCAGTGGTCAATACCTGGATTACTTTGATATCTTCCCAAGACTCCAACAGCGAATGCAATATCAGGTCTAGTGCAAACCTGAGCATACATAAGGCTTCCAACTGCTGAAGCATATGGAATATTTTTCATGTGTTCTCGCTCAAAATCATTTTTGGGGCACTGACTCAAAGCGAGTTTGTCACCCTTCACAATGGGAGCTCACTTGGTGAACAATCTTTCATGTTAAATCTCTCTAAAACTTTTTTGATATAGGTTTCTTGAGACAAACCTAAAATGCCTCGAGATCTTTCTCTATGGATCTTTATGCCTATGACATAAGATGTCTCTCCCATATCCTTCATATCAAAGTTCTTTGGGAGAAATTGTTTCACCTCATATAGCATACCCTTATCATTAGTCTCAAGCAGAATATCATCTACGTATAATACAAGGAAACAAATCTTACTCTCACTGACCTTCTGGTATATACAGTGATCCATGACATTCTCTTCAAAGCTGAATGAAGAAATGACCTCATGAAATTTTAAATACCACTGGCGGGAGGCTTGTTTCAATCCATAGATGGACTTATTAAGCTTCCAGACTAAGTGCTCACCAACACTAGATAAGAATCCCTCATGTTGTTTCATGTAAACCTCTTCTTCTATATCACCATTTTGGAATGCCGTTTTCACATCCATTTGATTCAACTCAAGATCAAAATGAGTTACTAATGCCAAAATTACTCGAAGAGAGTCTTTCTTAGATACAGGGGAAAAGGTCTCTCTGTAATCGATTCCTTCTCTTTGAGTGAATCCTTTAGCAACAAGTCTTGTCTTATGTCTCTCTATGTTGCCTTTTGAGTCTTTCTTTGTTTTGAAGACCCATCTACATCCGATGACTTTTACACCAACAGGAAACTCAATGAGATCCCAAAATTGATTAGATTCCATAGAATCCATCTCATCCCTCATAGCATTATACCACAAATTTGATTCCTTAGAACTCATGGCTTGTGAAAACATCTTAGGATCATTTTCGGCTCCAATGTTGTAGTCTAATTCTTGTAGGTACACTACATAATCACTAGGAATTGCTGTCCTTTTTACTTTAGTAGATCTTCTTAATGTTGCTTGATCATCCTGCTAAGGAACTTGTTCAACTGGTTCTTCAGCAGTTTGTTCAATATCATCATGTTGTTCCTCATAAACAACTTGATCTACATGATCACTTTCAACAGCTTGTGGAACTTCAATCACTGGTTGTCTAACACCCATTTTAACTTGAGGGGTGGGAATGACTACCAACCTATTACTTGTCCCAAAAGGTTCAGCTTCATAGTGATCCCTTTCAGAAGAAATGTTCTGAAATTGATCACTCCCACTGATCAAGTCATTTTCAAGAAACTTTGCATTCCTTGATTCCACAATCCTAGTGTTGTGGGATGGACAATAGAACATATACCCTTTAGACCTTTCAGCATATCCAATGAAATACCCAATAATAGTCCTAGGGTCTAGTTTCTTCTCTTGTGGATTATAAATTCTTACTTCAGACGGGCATCCCCAAACGCGTATATGTCGCAAACTTGGTTTCCAACCCTTGAATAACTCAAAAGGTGTCTTTGAGACAGCCTTGGTTGGAACTCGGTTTAATATATACGCAGTCGTCTTAAGAGCATGAATCCACAAAAATTGAGGAAGCTTTACATTACTCCTCATGCTTCTCACCATGTCTAATAAGGTTCGATTTCTTCGTGCTGCCACACCATTCTAATCCGGAGAACCAGGCGTAGTGTATTGGGCAACAATCCATGTTCTTGAAGAAATTTCGCAAATGAACCTGGTGCTTGTCCATCCTCTGTGTATCTACCATAGTACTCCCCACCTTTATCTGATCTCACAATCTTAATTTGTTTTCCACATTGTTTCTCAACTTTAGCCTTAAAAACTTTAAAGGCATCTAAAAGCTTCATTCTTAGAATGAAGTAAGTAAAGATACATATATCGTGAATAATCATCTATAAAGGTTATGAAGTATTTCGGACTATTTTCATCCATGTCTGTATGTATGATTTCTAATAAATTAGAACTCCTCTTTGCACCCTTTTTAGACTTGTTAGTTTGCTTACCCTTAATGCAATCTACACAAGTCTCAAAATCAGCAAAATCCAAAGTACTAAGTGCTCCTTCATTTACTAATCGCTTGATTCTCTCAATAGAGATATGTCCTAATCTCCGGTGCCACCACATAGAGGATTCTTCATTCACAATACATCGTTTTAACCCAACAGAAACGTGCATAGAATTATAAGTAGCGTCGCTTTTCAATTCAATCGAATAAAGACCATCAACCAATTGATCACAACCAATAATTTCATATTTATTTAGTAAATTAAAACCAAAGTCTGTAAAATTAAAATAAAATCCCAAAGGTGCAAGTTTAGAAATAGAAATTAAGTTTTTACAAAAACTAGGAACATAAAAAACTTTCTCCAAATGTAATTTAAAGCCACTACTTAAAACTAAGACGCACGTTCCAATGGCCTCTACATGCGAGCTCATCTTACTCCCTGAGTAGATGCATTGCTCACTTCCCACTGGCTTCCTTAGGCTTTCCATACCCTGCAAAGTACTAGAAACATGGATTATAGAACCAGGGTCAATCCACCATGTATTATGATTCACATTAATCATATTAGATTCATAACAAACGAAAGTAAATGGTGTACCTTTCTTCTCAAACCAACTTTTAAATTTGGGGCAGTCCTTCTTTATGTGTCCTTTCTTTTTATAGAAGAAACACTTTGACTCCTTTTTAATTGTTGGTTGAGTCGGAACCCTTCATTTATTGGTGCCTACAGACTTCTTCCTATCCTTTTCAAAAGTAGAAGTAGTCAAATTTACCTTCTCACCCTCTTCCATTATCAATCTCTCCACTTCTTGAACACACACGGTCATAAGTTCATTAATAGATTATTTATTCTTATGTGTGTTGTAGGAGATTTTAAAGGGTGTATACTGTTGAGGTAGGGTGCACAAAATGAAATGTACCAGGAAGGATTCAAACATGGTAACTTCCAGGGTTTTCAATTGAGCCACTATGTCCCTTAAGCGCGTGATATGTTCACGCACACCTCTCGTTCCAGTAAGCTTAATGGAAGAGAATTGCATAATGAGTGTGCTAGCAAGCGACTTCTCAGAGGTCGTAAACTGTTCATCAATGGCTTTCAACAGATCTCTGACCTTATCATGTTGCTCAACTGAACCCCGGATACTAGTGGATATGTTGGTTTTTATGAACATAACGGAGAGACGATTAGATCTCTCCCACTTTTCATAAAGGTCAACAACATCAGGTTCGCTAGTTTTAGTAATAGTCGGTGGCTCATTCTTCCTTATAGCATAGTCAATATCCATCCAGCCCAAATGAAGGAGAATTCTTTCCTTTCAAACCTTATAATTATCACCTTTCAATATGGGAAGGTCACAAGAAATATTCATAGATTGTGAAACTGCAAACAAACACACATGCTCATTAAGAAAATTTGGGACTAAACAAATGTCATGTTTTGCCAATGCAAATCATGTCTCAATATATGAATCTAGTGACACAAAACTTGTCTGTGGGCTAAAGTCCTACTCAATTAGATTTATCATGCAACTTTACAATAAAACTATTAAATCATGTTCTTTTCCTTAATTCCTGTGGGTAAATTAAGAAATATAATCTAATATTTTATCCTAATTAATCATACAAATACAACAAAATTCTTGTGGGTAGATTTCATCACATTACATATGATTAATCACAATTAATATTTCTAATGTGATTATAAATTAGCATATAATTTTACTCAATTAAAGATGTTGTGGCTACTCTCTAATTTAATAAAATTATATTAATCACTTAACATTCAAAAATAATCATTGTATAACATGCTTAATAATGCAAACGTGCTCAATATTAAATCATAAAAATTACATGTATACCAATTCAAAATAACATTGTACGCATATCCATTCAACATGTAATAAACTTTAAAGGATCAAATCCAATGCATACCAGTATTTAACATAATATTGCATGTTCAACATAACTTAGAGACACACAATTTTAAACAGTTTGCGCATAAATGATTTATCCTTCAGAAGTTATAAATATACATGAACTGCATCTAATGAACAAATATATCACAATAGATTAGTGGCAAAGGGATTTATTTCATGCCCCTGTACAAGCAACAAAAAGTCTAACAATTAGATTCAAAACCGTGACAGAGAGGAAATTGCATATTCAGATTGAAGAATATGTGTGTGTGTGTGTGTGTGTGTGTGTGTGTGTGTGTGTGTGTGTGTGTGTGTGTGTGTGTGTGTGTGTGTGTGTGTGTGTGTGTGTGTATATATATATATTCCCCCTCTTAATTTAATAATTTGATCCCCTCTCTCAATTAATTTTCCGGTCTTTGTCAAATTTTATCTTTTATTGGTTTTTTTCTTATATTTCATTTCATTTTCAGCTCATAGCTACTTTTATGCTTTATTTTACTGTATATTTTATTTCTCTTTTATCTCGTCACAATTTTTAATAATTATTAAGCAAGTTGAGAATTTATTAACTACAAAAAGTGAACAAAAATACATAGTAGAATGTAATTTAGCAACCGAAATTGTGATTAATTTGTTGTTGAAGGAACTTTTAGCGACTGAAACAACAACTATTTTTGTTTTCTTTAAAATAAATTATTATAACTATTTACTTATTGCAGATACCAAAGTATTTCAGTCGCTACATAGTTATTGACTCTTCCGGCCGTATTTTCTGCAATAACTATGTAAAATTTTATAAATAAAATATAGCAATCAAATTAGAGACAGAAATTTCAGCATCCGAAAGACATACTAATGTTGTCACTACAGCCAGCAAAACAATGATAGACAGTATTTTTTAACATTTTTAAAAACTAATTTAATAAACTAGCAACAACATAAATTTTGGTCACTGATTGAGTAGTTTTCATTAGTGACCAAATGGTTTAACGATTTTTCTTGTATTGACTATCTTTTGCAAGAATAATCTCATAGTATTCTAAGTGATCATTTTTGTTTCCACCATTGTTATAAATTCACTTATTGAATTATTGATTCAACCAATAAATAATTAACAGAAATATATATATATATATATATATATATATATATATATATATATATATATATATATATTCACACATTAAAAGACTAAAAGACAATAACATCATTTAACATATTCATATACACTATATTTCAGCAATAAGTAATTAGATAAGCTGTTGGATCAAGTGGTTTCGGAATAATTAAGAAGGGGAGGTTGAATTAATTATTAATGTATCTTGACTAATTAAAAAATTATCCTTCTTAATGTTACTAGATTCAATTAGGCTTTTACTACAAAGTTAAGAAAGTAAAGAACAGAAAGAGAAACTTAACCAAAAGTAAAGGCGATGATTAAAGTGCACAGCGGAAATTAAAGAGTGTAGGGAAAAAGAAAACAAACACAAGAGTTTTTTACTAGTTCGGCAACAACCCGTGCCTACATCCAGTTCCCAAGCGACCTCTGGTCCTTGAAATTTCTTTTCAACCTTGTAAAAAAACCTTTACTAGCAAAGATCCACAAGGGATGTATCCTCCCTTGTTCTCTTTGAACAGTCACGTGGATGTACCCTCCACTTGAACTGATCCACACGAGATGTACCCTCTCTTGTTCTCAGTTACAACAACCCAAGTTGATATACCCTCTACTTGTACCACAAAGGATGTACCCTCCAATGTGTTAAGAAAAATTTCTCAGGCGGTTAGTCCTTTGAAACTTTGTGAAGGGGAAACAAAAGATATCTCAGGCGGTTAGTCCTTCGAAATCTTTTGTTTAAGGAAAAGGGAAGAATCAAAAGAATTCTCAGACTGTGTCGTTTTGAATTCTTTGAAAAGGGAGAAGGGAGGCACAAAAGAATTCAGACGATTAGTCCTTTGTTCTTTTGGAAAAGGGAGAAGAGAGACATAAAAAGAATTCAGGCGGTTAGTCCTTATCGAATTCTTTTTGGCAAAAAGAGAAGAGAATGAAAGATATAGCACACTTTTGTTTTCTGTGAAAGAACAAGGTTTGGAAACCAGAAAACTCAGAAAGCTTTTTGGCAAAGGAAGAAGAAGAAGAAGAAGTTCAAAAGGATGTTCAAAGGTTATGTGTAAAAGTTATATAAAAGTTATTGAAATGCAAGTCAAGGTCTTGCTTTTATAGACTCTTCATGTTTGGTCAAAAAAACCATTGGAAGAGTTATAACCTTGAGAAAAACCTGAAAACCATTGGAAGAGTTACATCTTTTGATTTTTATTCAAAACTTGTCACTGGTAATCGATTACAAAAATCATGTAATCGATTACACAAAACATTTTATGAAAAGATGTGACTCTTCACAATTGAATTTGAATTTCAACGTTCAGATACACTGGTAATCGATTACCAATATATTGTAATCGATTACACAATTTAAAAAACAATTGGAACGTTGCAAATTCAATTAAAAGCTTTTGAAATCAAACTTTGCCACTGGTAATCGATTACCAGAGAGTAAAAACTCTGGTAACATAGAAAATTTTAAGAAAAACTCTTTTGAAAAACAAAATTGTGCTATGTTTGTTTTTTGAAAAATCTTTTCAATACTTCCCTTGTGAAGTCTTCTTGATTTCTTCTCTTGAATCTTGAATTTATCTTCTCTTGAATCTTGAAATCAAACTTCTCTTGATTTTTGAATCTTCTTGATTTCTTCTCATGAAACTTGAAATTAATCTTGATCTTGAACTTGTTGACTCAATCTTGAAATCATTCTCTTCAGCTTTTTGTCATCATCTTTGTCATCATCAGAACTACTTGAATCAACTTGATTCATCATCATGAAGTTTGCTTCTACAATCTCCCCCTTTTTTATGATGACAATCCTGAAATCAAGAAACACATACACATTCTTTTTCCTAGTTGATCACTCACTTAATTCTCCATATTCTCCCCCTTTGTTTTTGAGTTTAAGCTTCACTTGAAATTAAATTATTTAATTATGTGAGTTCTTGATTTAATCCCTATTTTCTCTCCCCCTTTGGCATCAACAAAAAGCCAAAGTGCGTAAAACATACATGATTTTAGAAAAATCATACACATAGCATCCATTGTAAATCAATCGTAAAAGATTCTAAACTAATCATGAAGCAAGACATGAATAGACAAAATTAAAATATAAACCACATAGTCATATAACATAATTCATAAATGTTCAGTCATACTAAGCAAATATTAAAAGAAATACTAAATGTTCAAATGTCATAATAATTTAGCCAAATACACGGCTAGAAATCAAAGCACTAATAATACTGAAGATTTATAAAGTCTAAGATGATGGTGGTGGCAGTGGTGGTAGATCAAAGCATGTGCGGATGTAAGTGACATCTCCTTCAACCTTGGTGATCCTAGAGTCCATCTCATCGAATCACATGTCCACTTGTAATTCCAAAGCATCAAACCTTTCACCAACATAGGTTTGAAGACCATCGAACCTGTCCAAAATCCTTTGAAGAAGAGAGGAATCTTCTCCAACTGGTAAGTGTCCTTCTTCATCAATGGGTTGAGCACCCTTTTTTACCCAAGAGCCATCATGCTCTTTATGGTAACCAAAAGATGCAATCACAATGGCACCGATTAAGAAGGATCTCTTGATTGGAACATAAGGTTCAAAATCAAGAGGGATGTTAAAGTGTTGAATGAAGAGAGTGACTAGGTGTGGATATGGCAATGGAACATTTAATCGCAATGCCTTATGCATGCGATATCAGACTAAGTGTGCCTAATCAATTTGTCGGCCGGTATGAAAAGCTCACATAACAATAAGATCTTCTTCAGAAACCTGTGCAATGTTTGAAGATCTTGGAAGTAAAATACGCACAATGAGATAGTGAAGGATGCGGCTTTCAAAAGCCAATGATCCGACAAGAAGCATTCTGGTCATATCCGCTTGGTTGGTGCAAACCAACTGGCGGATATCATGCACAGAGAAATCAAATTTCCAATCATCATTCAATGTACCATCAAATGGTACACCTTCACTAGATAATTGGGTCAAGTCATAGAATAGGGATTGGTCAATGACCATTTTTATCCCATAAACCTTAGAAATCAAAGTGCTTTCTTGAATTTCGAGGTTAGAATAGAAAGCTTTAACTAACTCAGAATAAGCAGGCAATTTTAAAGACATGAAAGGAATGAGATTTGAGTTCTGAAATGCCTGAATGCATTCAAAACTCTCATTGGAAAAGAAATCCATGTCTATGAACTTAGGATCAATAATGGAATGAGAGGAGAAAAGATTTGTGTACCGTATCTGTTGTTCTTCTGATGAGAACAACGAGGAAGAGGAAATGGAGGAGGGAATTTGAGTTTCTTGAGCCTCGGAATGCCATTGGCTTCGACTCGAAGAACCCTTGCGCTTCTTTGATGGTTTCGCCATTTGAGGGAGTTATTTGAAATTTCAATCGGTTCAAGTGAAAGAGAATGAAAAAAGATGAAATTTGGGCTTTGTGGGGAGTGATTTGGACAAGAAATGAGTGAGATATGGCAGAAAGAAGAATTGGGAACGAGGGTTCGCGAGAAAATGAGAAGTTGCAGAATTCTGATTTCGAATTTTGAATATATAGAGCCAGGGACGCGTTGTAATCGAATACCAGAGAGTATTTCAGCCAAAAACTAAATGCTGAAAGACTCTTAATGAAAAAGGATTTGAATGAAAGTCAAAATATCTTTTAAAAATATATATATATATAACATTAAATTTTTGAAAACACTTTATGAAAGAACCTTAAGCAAGTAATTTACATATCACTTTCAGAATATGCATAATCAATTCAATTATACTAAAATAATTAAACACAAGTATTGAAGAATAAAGATCATAGATATCATCAAACATCTAAAAAGAAAACTTCATGCTTTGAGAAAGAAAATTAACTCAATCAACAACATATAAAAACATTCTCACAATTTCAATCAATCAAGACAAACAAACAAGATTTTGTTAGTCATCATAATCAAATTAATTGAAGGAAAATTTCAATCAAATTAACGTAAAAGAAAATGGTTTTGATGTTACCTTTTTCATGATTTAAGTGCCTAGATCTTCAAAGATGCAAGTTATACTTTTGCTTTTTGCTTAATCTTCTTGAGAAATGTTCTCATTGCTCTCATAATCCTTGGTTAGAAGGTTGATCTCCTTTTCTGAACCATCGGATGAGTCATTGTCATCCCATGCAATGTAAGCCTTTTTGGTTCTTCTTTCTTCATACCGTTTCTTATCACTCTTCTCAGGCCATTCCTCATTGGAGGGACAATTTGCTTTGATGTGGCCAAGTTGATTGCATTTGTAGCATCTAAGAATTTAAGAATCTTCTTGAGATATTTTTCCATTGTTGAAGTTTTGACGCCTCTCGATTCTTCTCTTCTTGACAAATTTTTGAAACTTCTTCACAAAGAGTGAGAAGTCTTCTTCATCTTTCGATTCTTCTTCTTCATTTTCTTCTTACATTGATGAAGAGGCTTTAAGTGCTATGCTTCTTTTCTTTTTATCGATTTCTTCATTTTGATTAAGACGTTGGAGTTCCATTTCATGTTGCTGCATTTTTTCAAACAAAGTAGCAAGAGACATAGAGGAAAGATCCTTACTTTTAGAAATAGCAGTTACCTTGGGCTGCCATTCCCTACTTAAGCCTCTTAAAACTTTATTAATTAGGTCTTCATTAGGGAAGATTTTTCCTAAAGAGGCAAGATGGTTGACTATATGTGTGAATCTTTTATGCATGCTATGGATGTTTTCATTAGGGTTCATCCTAAATAATTCATATTCATGTGTAAGGGTATTGACTCTAGATCTTTTCACATCAGTGGTGCCTTCATGTGTAAGTTGGAGAGTATCTCACTTCTCCTTGGCATTTATGCAATTTGATACTCTAAAATACTCTTCTATTCCTACGGCTGAAGTAATAATGTTTTTGGCTTTAAGATCATACTGGATTCATCTTCTATCTTCTTCTGTCCACTAGTCTCTAGGTTTTTGTGTTGTGGTGTAGTACTTACATCTACTACGGTGGGTATGTAAGGTCCTATTTCTATTGCTTCCCAAATGTTTAAATCTATGGCTTCAATGAAAATCTGCATACGGGTTTTCCAATAGTGGTAACCCTCACCATTGAAGATATGTGGCCTATGGATGTAATTTCCTTCAGGAAATAGAGAATTTGAAGAGGCCATGAATCTTGAAGTGGTTAAACTTTCTACAAGATACCTGCTCTGATACCACTTGTTGGATCAAGTGGCCTCGAAATAATTAAGAAGGGGGGGGGTTGAATTAATTATCAATGTACCTTGACTAATTAAAAAATTATCCTTCTTAATGTTACTAGATTCAATTAGGCTTTTACTACAAAGTTAAGAAAGTAAAGAACAGAAAAAGAAACTTAACCAAAAGTAAAAGCGATAATTAAAGTGCACAACGGAAATTAAAGAGTGTAGGGAAGAAGAAAACAAATATAAGAGTTTTATACTGGTTCGACAACAACCGTGCCTACATCCAGTCCCCAAGCGACCTGCGGTCCTTGAGATTTCTTTTCAACCTTGTAAAAATCCTTTACAAGCAAATATCCACAAGGGATGTACCCTCCCTTGTTCTCTTTGAACAACCAAGTGGATGTACCTTCCACTTGAACTGATCCACAAGAGATGTACCCTCTCTTGTTCTTAGTTACAACAACCCAAGTAGATGTACCCTCTACTTGTACCACAAAGGATGTACCCTCCATTGTGTTAAGACAAAGTTCTCAGGCGGTTAGTCTTTTGAAACTTTGTGAAGGGGAAACAAAAGATATCTCAGGCGGTTAGTCCTTCGAAATATTTTGTTTAAGGGAAAGGGAAGAATCAAAAGAATTCTCAGACTGTGTCGTTTTGAATTCTTTGAAAAGGGAGAAGGAAGACACAAAAAAAATTAGGCGGTTAGTCCTTTGTTCTTTTGGAAAAGAGAGAAGAGAGACACAAAAAGAATTCAGGCGGTTAGTCCTTGTCAAATTCTTTTTGGCAAAGGGAGAATAGAATGAAAGATATAGCACACTTTTGTTTTTTGTGAAAGAACAAGGTTTGGAAACCAGAAAACTCAGAAAGATTTTTGGCAAAGGAAGAAGAAGAAGAAGTTCAAAAGGATGTTCAAAGGTTGTGTGTAAAAGTTATATAAAAGTTATTGAAATGCAAGTCAAGGTCTTGCTTTTATAGACTCTCCATGTCTGGTCAAGAAAACCATTGGAAGAGTTATAACCTTGAGAAAAACCTGAAAACCATTGGAAAAGTTACATCTTTTGATTTTTATTCAAAACTTGTCACTGGTAATCGATTACAAAAATCATGTAATCGATTACACAAAGCATTTTATGAAAAGATGTGACTCTTCACAATTGAATTTAAATTTCAACGTTCAGATACACTGATAATCGATTACCAATATATTGTAATCGATTACACCATTTAAAAAACAATTGAAATGTTGCAAATTCAGTTAAAAGCTTTGGAAATCAAACTTTGCCACTGGTAATCGATTACCAGAAACTGGTAATCGATTACCAGAAAGTAAAATCTCTGGTAACATAGAAAATTTTAAGAAAAACTCTTTTGAAAAACAAAACTGTGCTATGTATGTTTTTTGAAAAATCTTTTCAATACTTCCCTTGTGAAGTCTTCTTGATTTCTTCTCTTGAATCTTGAATTTATCTTCTCTTGAATCTTGAAATCAAACTTCTCTTGATTTTTGAATCTTCTTGATTTCTTCTCATGAAACTTGAAATTAATCTTGATCTTGAACTTGTTGACTCAATCTTGAAATCATTCTCTTGGACTTTTTGTCATCATCAAAACTACTTGAATCAACTTGATTCATCATCATGAAGTTTACTTATACATAAGCATGTTCTTTTAAGTTCAAAACATATAATTTATAGTTAATAATTATTTACTATATATATATATCACTCTACCCATTTGATGATAATTGTTGCGCTTACGATTTGAATACACTTTACCATAATCCCTAGGAGGGTGTGTGAAGAAATGCTAACTGGTGTAAGTAAGAATTGAAAGGATTTTAAAAAAGTAAGGGATGAGAATAACAATTAGAGCACGTTAATGTTACTGTTGACTAATTTGTCATGATGTATGTTAAGTTATCACAAAATGATGATAGAGACAATTTAAAGAAAAAGAAATATTTGTAAGAACCGAAATTAAACACTTTTTTTAAGGGCTAAAGTTAAAACCTGTACTAATATTTAAGGAACTAAATATATTTAATATATATTTTTATAATTATTTATAAAAACAGAAAAATGTTTTAAGAAAACTAACCCTAACCATTTTATCCAAATACAAATTTAACGAAAGGGAGGAATTATTGTAATTGTACCTTGTTTGAAATAGGGTGCAATATCAATGGTCTGATAATCAGCAAAGTAGGGTGTAATGGAGTATCTCATAAAATAGCCAGCATCATATGCTCTACCCTCGGTGTTGGGAGGATAAGTGTGTAAGTTGTTGTATCCGACTTGCATGCATTTCAAACAATCAGTCTCTGTGGCAGTTTCAACACATTGTGCAACCGCATAAATTGAACCCACCACCAAGCGCCACTTGTGTCTTAGTAGCTGCATAAAAACCTTTGATTTTGGGTGTTGCAGTTTGGACGCGTCCATTAGCGCTTGTTGTCCAACTACTCTAAAACCCGTGGCAATATCCATCATTAAAATGGTCAATTTTTACCTAGTTAATTAACACAGACATTCAATACAAGTTTAATCAATAAAACTCATATTCTATGTAAAATTACTTATGCTTCATCGAAATAAAATAAAAATTATTGATATGGTATAATATTTTACACCTAGTTTTGATCTATATATTATGTAAGAAGACCTTATAAGAAGTTAGCTATGAAGTCCCAATACTCCAAGAATGGAGATGAATTGGTGTCATACATGTGCTGAACATCGAAACGCCTCCGATACGTCCGGATATGTATCCAAGAAGTATCCAATTTTTTTTAACAAAAGTTCTAGGGCACAACTGAGATAGGACTCAAGATGGCTGGATACAACTTAACCTGTTCCCGACTCGGATCTGATATGGCTTGAACCATTTTATAATTTTATTCTTTTAACTTTAGGTTTTTAAAATCAGAGAAGATCTAAACTTAAATTAAACGTAACTCCTTTCCTCTTAAAACAAAAACAAATACTGGACACACTCTTTTCCTTTTATCCATGTATGGCAACTCCTTTTCGACAATTCTAGATGGTTTTCCAACAAGGGGATCTTTTGTTTGTGTGGTTTTGGCTTTGATAGGGTATTTTATTTGTGTGGTTTTGACTTTGCTCAAACCATGTTTTTATTGAATAAATTTATTTTCCCACTCAATAG
This sequence comes from Glycine soja, assembly GCF_004193775.1. Taxonomy (NCBI): domain Eukaryota; kingdom Viridiplantae; phylum Streptophyta; class Magnoliopsida; order Fabales; family Fabaceae; genus Glycine; species Glycine soja. Next base: position 33,418,476 of record NC_041012.1, on the reverse strand, counting down.
CTCTGTTTCCAATGATTGCTTAAATAGAACCAGCATTTTTGTACGTAGTGTTTTAACATCACTCAGCATTATCTTTATAATTGTATTTTAACACCAACATTAATTGCATTTAATTTTATATCCATATATAATTGTTTTTATATTTTTTTATTACCGTATACAATACATCTTGTATCCTTAATTTCAAAAAAAAAATTACCATATCATTGTATCAATATCGTATCACACTCGTGTCGTATCACGTATCTAAAACTAGGAAGTAAGAAGCAAAAGGTGAGATGAACTGATTATGTAATAATAAGAATATAGTCATGATTGTACTTAAGTATAATATTTTTCACCGTTTATGTAAAAAATTGTTAAGGGGTTTCCTAGACTATCAATTATAGGAAACAACAGGATCTTGAAACCTATGATTCTCACAAACAATCAATAAATAATAGATAATGTTTTGTGTACCTTTCTTCATAGGAACTTCTGTCTGGTGTACTTTGATTTCCTTGGAAAAGGAGAGAAATAAGATTTCACTTCCTTTGACATTTCTTTTCTGCCTCTCTCCGTTCGTGATGGCTAGCTGTGGGTGAGAGAGAACACTTTTCTGGTCAGGAAGGGGACCTTATTTCACGTTAGTGGGTGTTAACCCCCTTTTATAACCACTACTCCCATCAAGTAACAGTTAGTTCTAAAAACTTCTCCTATTAAGTCCAATTACAATTTAGCCCTTAATCGTTAATTATTTACTTATTAGTCCCTACATAAGTCACATGCCTCTCACATGAGACATTAATTCTTACAGTTTATACTTGATTGTGCAATTAATATTATAACTCCTTTACCTCGATCATATATATATATATATATATATTTCTATATTTTTCACAGGTATTAAATTCATATTTTATAATATAGAAATAATTTTTAAATTTTTAATTATTTTGTTTAAATTTTAATATTTTATATTAATAGATTTGTCAATAAATATTTAAATATATTTTATATGCACACATGTTTTAAATAATTTTATTATTAGAGTGTTATCTTAGGTAAGATTCCTTTTAGTCTCATTATATTTTACATATTTTTTTTTACTTTTTTTAAAAAAAGTTTTTTTTAGATCATTTATTTATTTGTAATCCTCTTATAAGTACACAATATCTAGTAACTTTTTGTATGATTAATCTTTGTCAAAAAGTGACATCTATTCGCAAGGCAAAGCATTTTTTATAAAAAATTAAATATGTTAAATATTATCATATATATGATAAAAATTATAAACAATAAAATCAATTTATTAAAAATTAGAAATAGTAATAAAAATTAATAGAATCACTTGGATATCTTATAGGTATGATATGATGTAGTCTAATTATCTTTACTTGATTTAAGTATTAACAATATAACTACTAATAATTTGTAAATTGATTAAAATAATGTTTACTTAACTTTTAAATAATAACATATTATTTAGAGTACTTAAATTAAAGTTATTAAAATTTTAAAAATATATTTTCAAAACATAAAGTGCATCAAATTAGAAAATTTTGTAATTTCAATAAATATATTATTAAGTATTTTAAGATAATATTATTTATTATAGAATATAATTAAAATAAATATTTTAATATCTCATAGTGAGAATGTCACTAATTTGAATTTTTGTAAAAAGACTTATTAGCCTTTTCTCTCATTTTCTATTGTAACTGTTTTCAGTTAAGATGTAACTGTTTGTTCAGTTAGTTATGAACTAACTCTTGTATATAACATGTATCCATTGTTGAATTGATAATAAGAGAGAGAGAAGCATTCCTTTCATCTTCTTCTTCAAGCACCTTTCTTCTGTTACAGAGTATGTTGTGCCATACTTTTCACATGGTATCAGAGCTCTTCAATTGAAGAGCTCTGTTGTGCACTCTCCTTGACATTCCCCGATATAAACACTGCTTCAATTCTCCCATGGCTTCACCTGTCCTTTCAGCACTAGAGGATTCACTCAATCCTCATAGTCCATATTATGTGCATCCGAGCGAGAATCCATCAACCGCCCTTGTTTCTCCTCTTCTTGATCCCATAAATTATAATTCATGGTGCAGATCAATGTCCACTGCACTCAGTGCGAAAAATAAGCTGGAATTCATTGATGGTTCTTTGCCACAACCAGCGCCTAATCACGTTCTTCATACTGCATGGAAACGTTCCAATAACATGGTGGTTTCGTGGTTGATACATTCAGTATCACCTTCAATCAGACAGAGCATAATATGGCTGGATAATGCCGTCGACATTTGGAGAGATCTGAAATCAAGATATTCCCAAGGCGATTTGTTGAGAATCTCTGAATTGCAGCAGGAAGTTGCTTCCATCAAACAAGGTGATGTCTCTGTCACAGAATATTATACAAAATTAAGAGTAATATAGGATGAATTAGAATCATACAGACCTGATCCAAAATGTAGTTGTGTTAAAAAATGTTTATGTGATGCTCTCGAAATTGTGAAACAAAGAAAGGTACAAGATCAAGTTATGCAGTTCTTGAGAGGATTGAACGATCAATATAGCAATGTCAAGTCCAATATATTGATTAATGCTGCTAATGCTTCACATCCTAGGAATCTATGTAACTATTGTGGAAAGAATGGACATGCTGTCGAAGATTGCTGGAAAAAGAATGGCTATCCAAGTAATTTCTCATCAAATAGAGGAAGAGGAGGTCGAACTTTTCTTGGTAATGGGAGAGGCTTCAATATTGACAGAAATGCCAAAGTGTGCAATTACTGCGGTATCAATGGCCACATTGAGACAGAATGTTTCACGAAATATGGATATCCACCTGGACATCGTTTGTACAAGGTGCCTGGTGCTAACATCAATAACACAACTACAGAACCAGTGAATAATGAGAATCCAACAACAATTACTGCAATCCAGGAAGGAAAAAATTCAGAGATGAAGTTAACATCACAACAATACCAAGCTCTAATGAGTTTGCTGCAACAGACATCCACCAATGGATCTTCTTCTTCTACACAGACAACCCATGTCAATTAACTTGGTATAGTTTCTAAAGCTGATTCTATTATAGGAAGTGTTTTACCTATAATCTGCAACATAAACAATGATTCTGACCTCAATACTTGGCTTCTTGACTCTGGTACTATTGATCACATTGCATCTTCCCTTGATCTATATAGTGAATGTAAACAGATCCCTCCCATCACTGTTAGCCTTCCCAATGGAGAACAACTGATTGCTAGATATTCTGGGATTGTGCATATTTCAGAATTTCTTGTTCTGACTAATGTGTTGTATCTACCTAATTTCAATTTCAATTTGATCTCCATTTCCAAATTGACTAATTCCATGCATTATCAGCTTATATTCTTGGCTAATAAATGTTTGATACAGAAAATCTCCACCAAGAAGATGATTGGTACAATTGATGTTGAATCTAGTTTGTACAAACTCAAGACAACCTCCAGCCATCACAACAGTACTCCCCTTGCTGTCCTCAACCCATCCAATTATGCCAATTCTTGTACTAAAATACTCATTGATATATGGCACTGCAGATTAGGACACTTATCCAATGAAAGAATGTTAGCCATGAAACAATATTATCCCAATTTAAATTCTGTCAAAGAGATCATTTGTGATGCTTGTCATAAAGCCAAACAAAAGAAACTGATTTTTCCCATTAGTAGTTCTCATTCTCTTTCCCCTTTTACATTAATACATGTTGACATTTGGGGTCCTTGTTCAACCACTTCTATACATGGTCATAAGTATTTTCTTATGATTGTTGATGATCATACCAGATTTGTTTGGGTTTTGCCGATGTCTTCTAAAGCTGAAACTCAATCTCTTTTACAAGGATTTATCAAGTCTGTTGAAAGACAATTTGACACAAAAGTTAAAACCATTCGCTCAGATAATGGTTCAGAATTTATCATGAGTCATTTCTTCCAAGCCACTGGAATTATTCACCAAACAACCTGTGTGGAAACTCCCCAGCAAAATGGGATTGTTGAAAGAAAACACCAACATTTACTCAATGTAACCCGAGCCCTTTTGTTTCAGTCTTCCCTTCCACTAGTGAACTACAACTCAAGGCATTTAGTGATTCTGATTGGGCTGGCTTTGTCGACACCAGGAAATCCATTACTGGTTTTTCTGTTTATCTTGGGTCATCACTCATATCCTGGAAATCTAAAAAGCAAGCCACAGTCTCCAGAAGTTCCTCTGAAGCTGAATATCGTGCTCTCGCTTCTGTAACTTGTGAAATTCAATGGCTCACATATTTGCTTCATGATTTTGATATTACTCATAAGCCTGCTTTAGTGTTTTGTGACAATAAATCAGCTCTCCACATTGCAGCCAATCCTGTCTTCCATGAAAGGACCAAGCATATTGAAATAGATTGTCACATAGTTCGTGACAAACTGCTTTCGGGATTGATCAAGCTCCTGCCCATTGCTTCACAACAACAACTTGCTGATGTTTACACAAAATCTTTAGCTCCTGGTGCTTTTCGTTTTATCTGTTCCAAGCTGGGTATGAATGACTTCATTCTCCAGCTTGAGGGGGGTATTAGCCTTCTCTCCCATTTTCTGTTGTAACCGTTTTCAGTTAAGATGTAACTGTTTGTTCAGTTAGTTATGAACTAACTCTTGTATATAACCTGTATCCATTATTGAATTGATAATAAGAGAGAGAGAGAAGCATTCCTTTCATCTTCTTCTTCAAGCACCTTTTCTCTGTTACAGAGTATGTTGTGCCATACTTTTCACAAGACTAAAAGTGTAAACATATTAAGAAAAAGGAAATAATAAATTTTTGTTAGTAAATGACATTTATTTTAGGGATTTGGGATACGTATACAAATTAAATAACTCAGCAAACATCTTGATATTTTTTATCCGACACGTCTTGATTGATTAATTAGATTGGTTGAACAGTTTAAGCCACGTGGTGGATGAAAGTAGAAACTGCCTTCTAGATGGTCTTTATTCTACTTTAGTGTCTTACAATTGAAGGTCACGACAATGTCATAAGACTCATAACCTATATGTCTTTTTTTATTAAACATCATCAAGAAAAGTAGTTATCCATAAAAAAATATTATAAAAAAATATCACCATACACTGATGATATTGCTGGATCAAGTGGTCTCGAAATAATTAAGAAGAGGGGTTGAATTAATTATTAATTTACCTTAACTAATTAAAAATTATCCTTCTTAATGTGACAAGATTTAATTAGGCTTGTACTACTAAGTTAAGAAAGTAAGGAATAGAAACAGAAACTTAACCAAAAGTAAAAGCGGGAATTAAAAGAACATAGTGGAAAAGTAAAGAGTGTAAGGAAGAAGAAGACAAACACAAGATTTATACTGGTTCGGCCATAATTCGTGCCTACGTCCAGTCCTCAAGCAACCAACGGTTCTTGAGATTTCTTTCAACCTTGTGAAATCCTTTACAAACCAAAGATTCACAAAGGATGTACCCTCCCTTGTTCTCTTTGAACAACCAAGTGGATGTACCCTCCACTTGAACTGATCCACAAGAGATGTACCCTCTCTTGTTCTCAGTACAACAACCCAAGTAGATGTACCCTTTACTTGTACCATAAAAGATGTATCTTCCAATGTGTTAAAACAAAGAATTCTCAGGCGGTTAGTCCTTTGAAATTTTTTGTTTAAGGGGAAGGGAAGAATCAAAAGAATTCTCAGACGGTTAGTCCTTTGAAGTCTCTTGGAAAGAGAGAAGAGAGACACAAAAGAATTCAGGCGGTTAGTCCTTCTATTCTTTTGGCAAAGAGAGAAGTGAAAGAAGAAGAAGAAGAATAGCACAAGTTTTTGAACAAAATATTGAACAAAAACTCTTAGAAAGAAGTTGAGAAATGAATCAGAAATGTTTATAAGAACTTGTTGAAAGATGAAGAGAAATGAGTTAGAAAGTTCTATAAAAACTTGTTATTGAAATTCATGTCATGGTCACATATTTATAATCATTTGATGACTCAAGTTAAAGTTTGTGACTCTTGGTAATTTCTTTAAAACTAGTCAACTTTTAAAGATTGTGACTCTTTTGAAAACTAATCACTTAAAAGTTGTGACTTTTGAAAAAATCTTCAGAAACAAGTCACTTTAAGGATTGTGACTTTTGGAAATTTATTTTTCGAAATCAGTCACTGGTAATCGATTACCATAAAGGTGTAATCGATTACACATCAACAGATGTGACTCTTCATGTTTAAATTTGAAAATCAAAACGTTTAGAAACACTGGTAATCGATTACAAGTATTGTGTAATCGATTACACAAGTTAAAAATGATTTAAAAATATTTTATCACTAGTTGTGACTCTTGAAATTTGAATTCTAACATTTTAAAACATTGGTAATCGATTAGATGATTATGGTAATTGATTACAACTTTGTAAATCAGTTTTGAAAACAATGCTGACTACTGGTAATCGATTACTAAAGAGTAAAACTCTTTGGTAAAAGATTTTGTGAAAAATTATTGTGCTACTCAATGTTTTGAAAAAAAATTTAGTACTTATCTTGATTGAGTATTCTCTTGATTCTTGAATCTTGATCTTGAAACTTGATTCTTGAATCTTGAATCTTGATTCTTGAATCTTTAGAATTTGCTTAACTCTTGATTCTTTGACATCATCAAAATAATATTGGAAGTCTTTGCTTCCACAGATAATGGACAAAATTAAATAGTTAATTTGATCAAAGGTTTGCAAGGTACCTTCAAAGGACAAAATTTGATTAAAGGTTGATGATTTCAGGAACCTTGAACTCATATTTCATTCCTTTTTCACGAGACATTTATTTGTCATTATATACGCATATGCTCCAAAAAAATTGTTATTATTAGAGGTGTTATATGTTATTCTACTTTAGTGTCTTACAATTGAAGATCACGACAATTTCATAAGACTCATAACATATATGTCTTTTTGGTTAAACGTCAACAAGAAAAGTAGTTATCCATAAAAAATATTATAAAAAAATATCACCATACACTGACGATAATGGACATAATTAAATAGTTAATTTGATCAAAGGTTTGTAGGGTACCTTCAAAGGATAGAATTTGATTAAAGGTTGACGATTTCAGGAACCTTGAACTTAGATTTCATTCCTTTTTCACGAGACATTTGTTTGTTATTATATATACATATGCTCCAAAAAAATTGTTATTATTAGAGGTGTTATATGTTATTCTACTATAGTGTCCTACAATTGAAGGTCACGACAATGTCATAAGACTCATAACATATATGTCTTTTTGGTTAAACGTCATCAAGAAAAGTAGTTATCCATAAAAAACATTATAAAAAAATATCACCATACACTGATGATAATGGATAAAATTAAATAGTTAATTTGATCAAAGGTTTGTAGGGTACCTTCAAAGGATAGAATTTGATTAAAGGTTGATGATTTCAGGAACCTTGAACTCAGATTTCATTCCTTTTTCACGAGACATTTGTTTGTTATTATATACACATATGCTCCAAAAAAATTGTTATTATTAGAGGTGTTATATGTTAAGTAGAATTTTCTTATATTTTGCATTTTCTTTATTTTCTTTTAAAAAAAGTTGATTGATTTATTTTTATTTTTTTAAACATTGTTATTCCTTCTAATTATTATTGGTATAAAATATTTAGTGATCTTGTGCATTACTAATCTTCATAAAAAAGTGACATATATGCACAATTTATTTTTAAAGAAAAGTGATTAATACTTGATTTTGGATAATCAAAATTGAGTAAAGTTATTTATCCACAATAAAATTATTTTTTATTTAATTTACCTTTATAAGATTTATACTTCATCTAAAAATGTTTAAACGGTAAAAAAAAAGTTATCGAGTAAACTTTAAATATCATATCTGGATAAAATTATATTCAAAATTATAAAAAGCAATATAACCTTACCTTATAAACCCCTTAATGCAAATAGCATGTTTATTATTTTTAATTTATTGTTTTTTTATATAAATTTTATAATTTAATTATAATATTTTGAATATGAATGACTTTAAGTAGAATTTGATCTAACAATAAAGATAATTATGATTAAACTAATGAATTAATATCATGTGACATACACATGTATTGATTTTAAGCATTTCAATTAATATATTAAACCAAATACTCACTTGAATTATTTCACAAATGATTGATTGTGTAATTAATAAATAATTAAATTAAATTAAACATATTTGTAATATTATTAAATTATTTTCTTGTTTTCTTCTTCTTTTATCAAGGTTGCTTATCGGGCACGATATAATTCTTTTTTCTTTTAGAAATTTCTTTCAAGTCTTTTATGACATCTTCAAAATTGTCAAAAAGAAAAAAAATGAAAAATTTGCAAGTAGACTTTAAATGTCATATATTTGAGAAATACTTTAACAAATATAAGAAGAAATATAATTTTACCTCAGAAAAAAAAGACAAATCAATAGAAAAATTATTAAAAGATAAAATATTTGAAAAATAAAAATAAATAAGTAAATTGCTTAGATAAAAATAATAATAACATTGAAGCTGTAAAATAATGTTAGCAAACCAACTTTCAATATGAAATATAAGGAAAAAAATATAAAAACATTTAATTAAAATTGAAACAGATAAAAACTTACCCTTATAAGAAATAGAATGAATAAAAAATTGATGAATTTGTCGAGTTGAGTTACACCCACTCGTAACCCAAATGGGGGCATCAAGATGTGGATTAACTCCGTGACATCGTTGGATAGGATTATGACTGTAAAATATCGATGAATTAGTTTATCTTCCTTCTACATATTCCAGCATTTGAAGCTAAATAAATAAAAGAAAAAACATGTTTGTACTTAACTATATAAAAAAGAAACGATAAAAGTGAAAAACAACTATGTATACATTAGTATATTATTTTCCTTTAATCTCTCTTCAATCAAATCTGCCTCCAGAGAGAGTTTTAGAGAAAGAAGAGAAAAGAGAGTTTTATGTGGTGTGTCTGAAATAAAAGAACTATATAGAGAATGTAAACAACAAATTTGTTGAAGCAATTAACATTAAAAGGTTGGTAATTAAAAATAATTAAAACGATTTAATGATCAAATGGAGTATGATTAATATATTCATGATCATTGGAGTATCTATTTACACTACAAAACAAATTGACTTTCCTGACCGTTTATTTCTAGCGGTTAACAAAAACTGTGGAAAATGTTTTATTTCTAGCTAATAAATTGACCGCCACAAATGATACATAGTTTCACAACATACATATTTATTCTCGGATTATAATTTACACACAATAACTTTTTAAACATTTTTTTATTTTCTTTTTCTTATACAATGATACATGTGTCTCTCACCACATGTGGGACTTGGCATCTTAAAAGTTTCAAAGGCTCAAACCCCAGGCAAAGGTACTGCACTTACGATCTCTCTCTTCGCTTCCACAATAGCCCTCTCTACGCCCTTTCTCACTTTTTATCCAAATCCTTTAATCTTGTTTCCGCCACAAGGACATGTTGCCCTATATAACAGCAGTAGCAGCGAGGAGAAGAATTAGGATCATATTTGGGATAAGAGAAAATCATGAAGCTTCTTTCACCAATTGGTATGCATTGGCGAAGCTTCTCGTCTCCAATAAGGCTCGCAGGCAAGTTGCAAATCTTCATAGGTGGATTTTCCATCTCCTATGAAGTCTTGCTAGGGTCTTACCTTTTCAGTTTAGGTTCCTCCCTCTTTTCTATTCTCAATGCGATTTACAAATCCTAATATAGTTTTGTGTCCAAAACACTGATATTCTCTTTCTTGGAGATCTAAATTGTTGACACAACACTCTTTCTTGCGGATATGAAAGTGTTCAGGCGACTCTCTCTTGCAGATCTGGTAGTTTTCACGCAACTTTGTCTTCTCCATTCAGGTTTCATGCCAATTCCTCACTATGTTTTGTTTTCATCATGTTTTGTTGCAAAGATCATATTTGTTATCAACTCCTACTTTTCACCACATGCAATATGATTTATGAACATATGTCTTTTATCTCTCTCATTGTTTTCTCGACAATTCTGTTTTGGCACTATTTTCTGTGGCTAGATTGAATCACTTAAGAATTGATATCATTTTGGTGTGTGGGTGTCAATTTGGAATTTCAATACTCTGGTTCTGTATTATTATTTTTCTGTGTGTGTCTTTGCATTGTAGTCCATTTTACACTGAATATGTCTAATTTTTCTATTTTGTTTTGGTTTACCAGGGAAAGAGAAAAAATGGGTGATATTTAAGGGAGAGGAGCATCTTACCTATATTTCACGTATATATTTTACATTGGCCATCATTCAGCTACTAAATTTGTATGTCTATTATTACATTTTGATTCAGGGATGGATCCGATTATTTTATATGTTGAATTTATTCAAAAAAATCTATAATTTTTTTATCCTATTTCCCATTCTTAAATTAATAGATAATTATTGTTTGATTATTTTGGTTGAATGGACATATTGGCTGAATGGGCAGTGTAAAAGGGCTCTAACTCCAGAGGTAAATTGCAATACATCTATGTATTTCCTCTTGCTAGTACAATAAAGTTATCCAAAGACAAAGGATGTTGCTTACAATGGTTTTCCTTTAAAGTTTTGTTTATCTTGAAGGATTGATTTGCAATGAATAAGTTTTGTTTATCTATCGTCAAAACTCTAACTCTTCTTTCAACAACAACCAAAACCTTTCTCACTAGGAAGGGATAGTTACATGAATCTAAAGAGGCCGTAGTATTTTACTATGAATCATGTCTATAAACAAACCACTGACCTCTAGATCCTTCTGACATGCTTTTGATAACTGCAAAATTTGAGTTAATTTGATAGTCAATTTTGACTAAGAATGATTGTAATTTCTTTACTTCACTGTTGTTTTTAATGAAATAATAAAGAAATTAATATGTTTGTTGTTTTTTATTAACAGAAGTTAAAACAAGAATATTTCAAGTGTTTCGGAGGAAAATTGATGCAAAATTGGAAGAAAAAACCTTGAGAAAAATTGGAAGAATTGAACAGTTTGTGTAACATCCTGGAAATTTCTACCCGGAGTTTTCGGAAACGATGTATTTTGAATGATTATATATATATAAGTATTATTCAGTATATATGCCTATATGTCCTTGGTAAGGGTAGGAATAGTGGGGGCAAGATATGCGGGTTAGGCTAATTAATGAAGAGAAGTCCATAACTGGGAGGTTGTGGGTTAATTCTTAATTAATTAGTTTAAAAATCATCGTTTTGCGTGCGACTTAAAATTTAATGAAACCAACCTCTGAACCACGCTCGGGGTTTTATTCTGAGCGTTTTGATATATATATTGCTTGCTTTCGAAAACTGGCCCCGACGGACGCAGAGAAACGCGAGGAACTGGAACCAGAGAAACGGCACGCAAACCGAGGCAGGATTTTAGCGTTTCAAAGGTCAGATTTTCCTCACTTTTGTGACTGAGTATGGGTCACAGTCAAAAAGAGAAAGTGAGCCCTTCTTGCTCCACTCAAATGGAGACATGTGGCATTGCTCAAATAAAATAATAGAAAAAGAGAAAACCCTTTTATTTAAAAACCTAAAAGCAACTCTCCCTCTCTCTTCACTCAGCCCCACAAAATTTCAGACAGCTCTCCCTCTCTCTCACGCAACCTTCTTCTTCTTTCTCCCATCCACCATTGTTGCCCAACAAAGCTTCAACCTTTGGTGCCCATTTCTGCTCCAAATCGCGAAAGGAGGGCATTTTCGGGATCGTGAAGTGCGTGGCTACGAGTGGGACTTCGAAAATTCAGGTTTGGGTGGACTTCTTTCTCTCTTAAATTTCGTGGGTATGGGGTTTTGGGAGATATGATGGGTGGTTTTGTTAGTTTTCTGCTGTGTAATGATTATTTGTGAAGGAACTTGTTGAAATTGCCATGTTTGGATGAGTTAGACATACCCATTCTGTTTTAGGGTTTTGTGATGATGTTTATATGCTGAAATTGCCTATGGAAACTGTTAGAGATGAAGGGTAGAGTTAACCTAGGGTTAGGAAGTGAGAATGTGGTGTTATGAGTGGAAAAAGAGTGAGATTTTGAGGGTTGGAAGGCTAAGTCTGAACTCTGTGGTAAATGGAGGTTAAAATGAGTTAATCCTAGCTTGAAATGTCATTTAGGACATGTGAGAAAGGTTAGGCTGTGCTAGAGGGAAAAACAAATGACCAAAGTGAACAAAGAGCCATTTCTAGGGCAAAATTGGGTGTTGAAGAGTCAAATGTTGATTCGGTGGAATTTTAGGTGTAAATTCAGTTTGAGCAAGTTTAGATGGATGTTATGGACTGGTGTGAGGTGAGAGTTTGCTTCAAATTTACCTCATTCTAAATTTCACCTTTCAAACCTAGAAAAGCCATTGAATGGAGGGGTGTTGGACACCTAGATTCTGTGTTGCTGTGCTTTAAAGCTTGAATTCGGTTTAGACATAATTGATACATGATTTGGGACTTGTAGGAATTGATTTGGGCAAGATTGGATGAGAGGAAGTGTGATTTTCGAAATCTGCACTTATGCAGAATTTTTGCTGTGAAATTGTGCAGCAGAATTTTGCACAAGTGCAGAAAAATGCTTGTGTGTGGTTGGCTGTGGAAAGTCTAGTGCAGAATGAGTTCTGGATGTTTGCTAGTAGATCCCAACGGTCAAAATGTAGGCTTATGCACTATAGACTTACAGTAAAATTTTGGAGTCGATCCAACGGTTAACGAATTGGATCGAAGGAATTGTTACTGGGGTCTTTAAGCGAGAAAAGCTGTGATTTTGGTTGGTGTGTTGAGCAGAGTTTTCTGCCTTTGCTCTGTTTTGCTTGGCTGTGATAGCTTGTGCTGTTTGAATGTTGTTTTGCTTGGATGTTGTGGAAGCTTGAGAGGATTGATGGGGACCCGGTGTTGAGAGAAACGAGGATATGGGCTACGTGGGAGTACGTGAGCTCAGTTGGAGGTGGGCAACAGAGGATGGTGGGTTTATGCGCGCATTGTGGATGTGGAAAGCTTGTTGTGCACCATCGCCCGACCGCCACCTAGTACCACATGTGATGGGTACCCCACAATCCTACAAGCTTGAGATAAGGAAGTGTTGAAGGGTGAAACTTCCTGCTTTTATTGTTGACCATAGAGTGGTACCTGGAGATATGTCGCGGGGGTCAGGAGACCTTGGGGACGTCAGGTGGGGTGCTATTGCCCAAAACCAAGCTTGACCAATCCCGACCCAACCCGGGCATAGTCGGTCAGTGAGAACCTGTGATGTACCTAAGCAGGCGAGCTCCTGGCAGTCAACAGATAAAAGGAAAACAAGACCACAAAGTAAGGAGGCTTGTGGTGGCTGGCCAGCTGTGAATTTTGTGTAATATGTGGATTGTGGCCTCTGGTAGTTGATTACCAAGGGTGGGTAATCGATTACAAGGCTTAAAAATGAAGACAGGGGGCTAAGATGGTCTCTGGTAATCGATTACCAGGGGATGTAATCGATTACCAGGCTTGAAAACGAAGTCAGGAAACTAAGGGAGCCTCTGGTAATCGATTACCAGCCTGTGTAATCGATTACACAGAGGGATGGATCACTGGTAATCGATTACCAGGCATGTGTAATCGATTACATAGTGTATTATTGCATATTTCATGTCCTGAGGCTGTGTAATTCAAGTTTAGCCTCTGGTAATCGATTACCAAGGCTGTGTAATCGATTACCAGAGATGGAAAGCCTTAAAATACCCCTTTTACTTGCATGTAGTGGTTATGAGACAAATTGTGTGTAGCGCAGTTAGATTCTTGTGAAAGAGTCTACCCCTTTCTCTTATTTCTTGTAGATCGTGATGGCGGCGCAGCTAATCCGTGATCGAATAGAGATGGAGTGCCTAGAGGGAGCTTGGGAGACCCTCGAAGGCAACACAAGGTGCCGATTTCGGGGCACCATTCGGTTCACGGCTACTTCTTTGGTGCATCCAGATGAACCTGCACGGACGCTTCAGCGCACTGTGGAGTGGATACTACCCACGCCTACGCCATATCGTCTAGTGGAGCCCGTTCAAGTGATCGAGGTAACGTCATCCGAGGAAGACCCTGAGGAGGACTTGGAGGAGCTACCTCCTGAGCCTGCTGTGGATGCCCTTGACTTTCTAGAGGGTGATGAGGATCCACATCTTGAGGTGGATTCTCCCGAGGAAGTCATGTCGGCATCTGAGGCAGACTCTACGGAGGATAGTGGCCCGAGGGAGATGGCGATCAGCGGAGGCTCTTCATCCTAGTGGACAGCTTTTTGGATTAGTTTTGTATACTTTTTGAGGGTGGGTGTATCTAGGACTGACTGTTAGGTTTACTCTTTTGTTTTGTATGGGTAGACCTGATGTATAGGAATTTGACGATTGTATACATGTGGCTGAAGCCACCACTATGGACACCTCTGCTCTGGATGACACTGTATTTTGTAAAACTCCCATATTTTGGACAGCTTTAAATGATACATGCATTTATAATCGATCTTGTTATTTGAAAAGAAAGCATTAGCAACTTTATTTGTAAAAGAGTTTATCGACCGTATTTTATTCTTTTATTTTCATGTGACGACCTAAAGTAATGGCTGGTGCATTCTTCCTTTTGAAACAACAAAATAATTTAGAGAACTATGAGCGGTAAGAAAGAAATAACTCCGAATAGAGTTGTGAACTGGCCATTCAGGACTTTATAGTGAGGATTTTCCTTCTAAACCTAGTTATGGTGAAAAGAGAAAGAAATGAAAAAGAAAAAGAAAAAAAAATAAATTTACCATGGTTTTTGTTATTTAAATTATTTCTATTAAACCAGTCATTAATTTAGGGACGCCACAGTTTGCTTAGCGTGTAATCCAGGCTTAGTGCGCATCCCCCTAAGCGGGAAAACTCAGGCTTACTACGAAGAAGACCCATGAGGAAGCCCAAAGGTGCTCTTAGTGCGAAAGTCTGCGCTTAGCACAAAGTCAGCATGAAAATAAGCTATTTTAGGCCTATAAAAGAAGAAGGAAGCAGGAGGAAAAGACACCACCCCAGAGACTTAGAGCTCTCTAATGAATACATCCTAAGTCTGAGTATATCTAATAGGAGAAACCCTCTATCTATGTCCATTATCTCCTTCTCCTCCTCTATCCATCCCTCTTCTTTTATCCACATCAGCCCCTAAATTATAAAGTCTCTCATGACAATGAGAGGCTAAACCCCCTTAGTTAGGGCCTGGTAGGCCTAAAAAGTAAAAAGATGTATTGTATGTTTCATATCTATCAATGCAAACAAGTGTTTTCTTTCCTATTATCCTTTCTTATTTTAATTTCATGTATCATTCATCATTGCATCATCTTTAGGGGTTATGCATTCAAAAGAAGGTAATCCTTACTAGAAATACAAGGAAGGTCTTATATGCATTAGTTTTGGGATTAGTCGCTCGAAAGAGGATAATTTCTAATAGAACTCAAAGGAAGGGATATCTTAATAAAATCATTGCTAGACATAGAGTGATTGCATTATGCTCATGCATCAAAACAAATATCTAGAATTAGAACTTCATGCATTTTATCTATTGAATCTTTGCAAAGATATTTGGGAGATAGATAGGTAAGATAGGCTTGTCATTGTGAGACACCAGGGGCAAGTATTCTAATAGATGTGGGTAGAAAAAATTCACCTAATTGATAAGAAAAATCTAAAATAATACATATTAGACAAATAAGGCATGATAGGTCCCAACATTATCACATCCCGAATTCATCTTTTTATCATTATCTTTATCTTTTACTTTTCTTATCTTATCTATTTTATCTTCTACATTTCTTATCTTTTACTTTAATCTCTTATCTCTTTATTTTTTTTATCTTATCTCCTAATCTTTTATTTTAAATTTCTTATCCTTTTTCGCTCTTACTTTCTTTAAATTTTAAATTTAAATTTCTTATCTCTTGCTTGTAAATTGGGTTTGCATCAATCTACTAAGTACAGACAAAGTCTCTATGTATTCGACACTCGGACTTTCGAGTACTTTACTACTTGTAACAAATTGGTACACTTGCCAACGAGTTAACATGTTTTTGGTGCCATTGCTAGGGACTCTATTTTTCGTACTTGGTTGTTTGCATATTCTAATTTTAAAGCAATCAGTTTTATCTTTTAACTTTTTATTTGTTTTAAAAAAAACTATTTTTCAATTTTTCTTTATTCACTCTTATATTATTTTTTAAAAAAAGTATCTTTTTCTTGTGAGTCTATGCTTGTAGGGTGGAACCTCAGAAGAACTTGATCCATGGAAGATATTTTAAAGATGGAAGATCTTTTAAAGAGGTGGACTGAGTATCTTGAAAGCACATGATCAGGGGTCAGTCACCCACCACCGATAAATTGTAATTTTTGTGGAGGAGAGAATTTTAATAATAATTGTCATCTCTACTCCATGGAAAATTCTTGGTGGGGACAAGAGTTACACCCTTATGATCAATATGAAGAAAAAAGACTTTCTAATCTAGAGAATGTGTTTATGCAATTCATGACATACCAAGCTAGCTCTAAAGCCAATCAAAACTCAATTCAAAATTTGGAGATTCAGGGTTGCAAGAGTTACTCCATGGAAAATTGTCAGTGGGAGCAAGAGTTACAACCCTACAATCAATATGAAGAAGAAAGAATTTCTAAGCTTGATAATTTGTTGATGCAACTCAAGGAGTCATATGAATCTACTCAACACACAATTAAAAATCTAAAAATTCAATTTGGTAAGCTAGAAAAAGAAGTGACTAAATTTTTGGTCACAAGGGAAGAAAACATTGTAGAGGTTGAAGCTCATGAGGAAAGTCTTGTAGAAGAGCATGATTCAAGAGAAAAAATGAAGAAAAAAGTGAGGAGAGAACACAAGAACAATTGGAGAAGTGTTCACAAGTAGAAATTCAACAAGAAAGTATTCTCCAAGTCAATATCCCTTCTCATCAACTGATTGTCAAGGAAGAAAGACATGGAGAATGATGTGTTATTATTTTCTCCTATTTCTTAACCCTTTTTGTCACCATTTTAATTACTGATTAGCCTTAATTGTCAAATTAATTATGCAATTTTATTATTTGGGCCTACTTGACTAATTTTGTGTTTTTAATTTAATTTCAGGAGAACTATAAGCAATTGGGCTTGAATCCGGAATTGGGCTTGGACTTGAAGAGAGCAGACAGTTTTATTTTATCAAATCTTATCTTATCCAGATTTTATTTTATCCAGATTTTATTTCATCAATCTTATCTTATCTTATCCAGATTTTATTTTATTTCGTTTATGGGCTTGGACTTAAAATAGATTTGTAAGCTTTGGGGCTGAGGACCTATATAACAACACCAAGGTTTTAGTTTTTTGGAGAAAGTTTTTCGAAGAGGAGAATAATTTTAGGGTTTTGCAATTCCAGTTTGTACTGTTCATGCGCACTATTCACGAAGAATAAAATTCGTTTTCTGCAATTTCGTTTCTGCTTCAATCTGTAATTTTGTTTCAGCTTCCAATTGCAATTTCGTTTTCTGCTAATTAATGGAAGGCTAAGTCTCCAGCGTTGTTTTCTCTTGAGGATCAAGCACAACTTTCTTTGAGGTTTTGTTATTACTATTGAATTCTGATCAGTTTTTCCTCTTCACCAATTGCTCTGTATTTGTTGCTACTAATTCATGCATGCTTAGTGCTTGATTAATTGTCTCTGCTCTTAATTTACATTCTTGCTTAATGATCAGTTTCGTTCATGATTAATTGGTGTATGTGTTGCTTAATCACATAATGACAACCTTATGTTAATTTTCGCTTAGTAATTTAATTTAGGGTTGGATTAAGTGGTTGAAATGGTTAAGGATAAATCCTCGTAACCTAGGATAAGAGACTTTCTTGTGAATCAAGGGGAAACAACATGCTTTAATTCTGTTATTTTCTAATTAAAATTTGCTTGCTGTTTAAATTACAAAAACAAACAGCCCCCCCGAATTCGTTATTGTTTTATCACTATCTATTATGAATGTTTGGTTGACGATTGCTCATTGGGAGATGACCTAGGATCACTTCCTAGATACTGGAAGACATTTCCGAAATACATTAGTTTCATGGAGTCTCTAGCTAAGAGGCAAAAATGCAAGGAAGATGTCTTCTATGTGACCTTCATGCCACCTTGAAGGCATTGTACTCATCAAGCTAATGATGTTAAAGAAGCTCTTCTGGGAGGCAACCCAGGATTTCTTACCCTATCTCTCTTTTAGTTAATTGCATTGTTTTTTTAGGATATTTGTGTTATTTCTTTTCTTTATTTTGATTTCGTGCAGTTAATTTCAATAGTTTAATTCTAGTAGTTTAATTTCAGTCATTTAATAAAAATTGCATAATAGAGACATAGAAAATCAATAATTGGCTACGACTTGTTTTGGATGAATTGATGAATGAGATATACTATGTACTGATGAGATGATTGTGAAAATTCTGATTCTTGTGTGAGCATGCATTATTGTGAGTGATGAAGTATGAATCGAAAGCATAAGAGTGAAAAGGTTAGCACGTCTGAACGAAAATCATGGTATGGTAAGCCAAACACTTCATAATGTCCGGTGAGATGTGTGACCTTATAAATATGAGAGAACGATTGTCCTTAACTTCCTGATTTTGCATGATTATGAGATTGTTTGAGTATATACATAAGGTGGAAATGATCAAGGCCTTGTTTTGATTTTTTTAGCCACTAAGCCAAAAGCCAACCTGTTACTAGAATGAATCCCTTGCACCCCGTTGAGCCTAATGTAATAAATTGTTTTTGAAACCTGAGCCGAATAAAATTAATGACCGTCTGATCTTAGGTTGTAGTAGAGCACGGGTCAAGATAAATTTACCCTTAATTTGGGGGAGGAGGATTGTCGATTTTTGGCTGAAAATTTTTGTTTCAAGAATATCAATAAGAGCACACACTTAAATGTAAATAAGTTGTTACAGTACCAGTTTAAGCCAACTATTACTTCAAAAAAGAAAAAAGAAAAAAAAGTATGCTTCAAATAAAAAGCTGATAGCAACTATGTACTAAAGAAATTTTGTGTGCTGTTAAGAATGGAAGACGCTAAAGTTGAGGTTGTGAAATATAAAGCCATGGATTATCAGAAAAATATGAAGTAGGTGCTCTCTTAGAACCTAACTTTGAATCCAAAGAAAAACCATGAGTTCCTTTTTAGCCTAGCCACGTTACAAGCCTAAAAATCCCTTAGTGATCCACAACATGTATGTATTGTGAATGTATATTATGCATGTTTTGATGATGCCAAAAGTTTACTTGTTGAAGCATGGATTGAATCAAGTCAAAGAACAAGATCAAGAAAATCTAAGATAAGAACTTAGTAAATTTGTTAAAAGAATATCAATTTGATTACTATAGTTTGACCTCAAAATATTTTTTTATCAATTTTTTTTTTAAAAGATAAAATCAGTTCAATTCAAAAATTTCTTTCTGAGTTGGTAATCGATTACCAAGTTCATGTAATCGATTACTAGAGAGTTTGTGAAAATGACTTTTTGAAATTTTGAACTAATGAACTAACGACACAAAATTATTTGAATTTTGATCTGTGTAATCGATTACAAGAGTAATGTAATTGAATACCAGGGAAGAGATTTAAAAAATTTATTGAAAAGTCACAACCCTTCTAAAATATAATTGTGTAATCGATTACCAGTGAAAAAGTTTCAAAAAAAAACTTTTTGAAGAGACACATCTCTTCAAACTGTTTTTGAACTAGAAAATAAGGTTTTTACATTGGTTATTTAAGACTTTCAACATCGGTTATTAACCGATGTTGAAAGTAATATCGTTAACATCAATTTTTCTGAGTTGGTAATTGATTACCAAGTTCATGTAATCGATTACCAGAGAGTTTGTGAAAATGACTTTTTGAAATTTTGAACTAATGAACTAACTACACAAAATTATTTGAATTTTGATTTGTGTAATCGATTACAAGAATAATGTAATTGAATACCAGCGAAGAGATTTTAAAAAATTATTGAAAAGTCACAACCCTTCAAAAATATAATTTTGTAATCGATTACTAGAATCATGTAATCAATTACCAGTGAAAAAGTTTCAAAAAAACTTTTTGAAAAGACACATCTCTTCAAACTGTTTTTGAACACACTACTAGAAAATAAGGTTTTTACATTAGTTATTTAAGACTTTCAACATCTACTATTAGAAAATACACTTTCAACATCGGTTATTTAGGGCATTCTACATTGGTTATAAAACCGATGTTGAATGTATTGTTGTTAACATCGGTTTTCAAAAACCGATGTTAACATAAAAATGATAACATCGGTTTTATAAATAATCGATGTTATAAACAAAGAAGTACAACAAAATAAGTATATGCGTGAGGGACGTTGACATCGGTTTTTTGTAAAAACCGATGTTAATTTGTTACATTAACATCGGTTTTAACAGAAAATCGATGTTATTGTAACATATTAACATCGGTTTTCCAGAAAACCGATGTTAATATGTTATATTATTAACATCGGTTTTAGAGGAAACCGATGTCAACGTTCATCATTCATGCACCTATTTTGCTATAGTAATTTGTGTATAACATCGGTTATTTATAAATAATCGATGTTAACATACATAGGTTAACATCGGTTATTTATAAATAACCGATGTTACTGCATACAGTTTAACATCGGTTATTTATAAACAACCGATGTTAACGTACATAGGTTAACATCGATTATTTATAAATAACCGATGTTACTGCATATAGTTTAACATCGGTTATTTATAAATAGCCGATGTTAACCTATGTCCATTAACATCGGTTATTTATAAATAACCGATGTTAAGGTGAATGTTGACATCGGTTTTTGTTAATAACCGATGTTGTTTTCAAGTTATTTTTTTATATAAACTTTCTGTTTTTACAATAAACCCAAAATTGTACCTGTACAATGCAATTTCAGACTCAATTCACAACAAATAAACATTTTATTCTACTTTCAAGCAGTTTTAATCACACAATAAACATTTAATAATTGATTCATCATAAACAACCATCAACGAATGAATTCAATGTTCAAATTACATAGGAAATGTCAAAAATGTTAAACCAAAGTAAACTGAGTTAAACTTAATGTCCCTATACCCTAAGTCTGATCTCTAACTCGGAGATAATACTGTGCCCACTGGATCCGGAATGCCTTTAATCTCTCTGGCTCCAATGGTCTAGGATCGTTAAAATACTGCATGATGAAATAAATGATAATAAGTTAACAATGTAATACAAATTATTAAAAAATCGGATTTGTTTGAAATAAACGTACCGCTTCCCAGTTATTCCTAAAAGTTCCTAAAATGATGGTAGACATCCAGTGCATGACATAGTAGCCGCACTCAGTACTTCCTTTTTGTCTATTACACTAAATACATAATGAAATTTGGATATTAATTAAACAATTAGTGTACAGACACATAAGAAATATATATAAGTGGAAGTTTTATGTAAATGACGTACCTTGACGACAATCCACCTAGCAGGAGCCTTTGATTTAGGCTGTGGAGCATCATCGAGACCTTTTAAAGCACTGTTCCAGATGAGTTACAATTAAAAACTGGTGTTGTTGAGGTATTTCAATGCAATTGTATTGAAAAGAACACTAACTTGTTAATGAACCCCTTAAGGTAGTTGTCTGGCCTACTATGCAATGAACAAAACCAGACAACTAGGTGTTCCTTGGGAAGGATGACCACCATCTGCCAGTGTCCGCTGCAGTGGAGACGAATATGGGTTAGTATATTAGTAAACATTAATTAAATTCAGTTATTTTGTGTGACTTACCCATTTAGGTAGGCTCCAAGATAGACATCGCGTTTTGAACTCTGCATCCAAGTCTTTATGTAACTTTCAGACTCAAATTGCGATTGCCCAGACCTCTGAATGGACTGTGGCTCAAGGAATGCATAGATATCAGAATTCCCCTCTCGCATACTTGTTTCATTGAGATGCCTGCTTATGTTAAGTCAAAGTTAAATATTTATGAATTGAAAGCAATAACTTGGGTAATTAAAAGTAATATAAAATGACTTACAAAATCCACAACTGTAACACTGATATGCTGAGACATTGACCACCGTGTGCGATTTCGGAGAGGTCTTCGTGCTTTATGTAGAGCGGGAAATCAGGATTAAAGACCCCGAACGCAGTGGCATCCCATGTAACCTGGTAAGGCCTCAAGAAAAGCTCTGGGATGGTCAATGTCATCAGATAAAGCAAATCATCGACCTCCGGATCGGGCTTTGGAGGTGGTTTTGCCGGAGACACATCTACCTGTTCATAAAACAAAGTTAAATGGCCTAATTTGAGGCACGCTAAATGAATTAATTTAAAAAGAAGAAACATATAGTAAGAGTAAAGTACCTGCTGTGATAAAGACTTGACCAGATGTGTCGGCCAAGCAAGGAAGGTGTGAAGTGCCTGCCCCACTAAGAAAACCTCATCAGTGGGTACAGGAACTGGAGCATCTGCATCTGTAACCTCCTCCACACTCACCTTTACTTGGCCAGGCAACAATTGAGTGTTATGAACAACAGTGGATCCCTCATAAACTCTCCCCAGGGCAACCATGCGGGCAGGATCTGCTGCGATGTACAAGCCGCACCTATCTAAGTCACCCGCCTCTGGATCGTTTCCAGAGGGATCAACACAACTCCCCTTTGTGCTTACTCGAGAATCTGAGGGACCAACCAGAGGCTCTGGAGGCAGTGCAAGTCCCTGATATTGCATATGGGACTGAATCTGGGACTGCATCTGGCTGAACGATGCCATGAGCTGCCTCGTCACTTTTTCTGTGATGGACTCCTCTAGTTGGTCCTTGATTTGCTGGGTCAACTGCTACAATTCCTCAGGAGGCAGGGAGGAAGAGGTGCGGGACGTCCGTGGAGCCGAACCAAAGTAGTGCCTGATGGTGACACCGACTCCAGCAGCACGGACACGTCCAGGGTGCTCTGGACGTCCAATAGTAGCGGTGAGAACATCCTGACGTCCATGGGGGACGAAGGATCCCTGTGTCGCCTGCTCCTCAAAGGAATCCTGCATAAAAAACACACAGTTGTACATGGCATTCACAAAATATTGAAATATAATTCTAATGGTTAGTTGAAAATGACTTACGATCTTCTCAGCAATTTCCTTTGCAGCCTCAGTCGTCATCTCCCCTGTTTTCTTCGTGCGGGCCATCTTCCACTTCACGTGGCGTCTGATCGGGGATGGAGGGTCGATGATGCCATCAACGCTTCCTGACTGTACAGCTTCCTCCAGCTTCTTCTTCGTCTTCTCAGCCAGGAGCTTTTGCTCCAAATATTCATAACCCCCACGAGACAAAACGTGGGGGGCAGTGTTCTGTTTCTGGATGGCCTGTGCCTTTTTGCGCACATCCTGCAAAAATAAAACATTAATCTTTCAAATTGGTAGAATGAAGTATAACAAGTTAATGTTTTTTGAAGAAAAACTTAAATGGCAAGGAACATACCTCCCAAGAAGGGTCTCTGCGAGTCTGGCAAAACTGGGCCCATTTTTCCTTGCTTATGTCGTATTTGTCACAAACAGTGTCATCCACACTGTCGTTATCGGGTGCAAGGGCCCATTTCCTCGTGAGGTCTGATTTAAACTGCCTCCATCTCTCGCCCACAGTCTGAAGTAACTTCCTTTTCGTCCTACTGTCAGAAGCCTCTAAGATTTCAAATTCCGCCTGACAACATCAAATAAGGTTTATTTGTTACAATAATGTATTTTTTGGCTATTAATTAAACAACATCAAATAAGAAAATAAAAATACCTGAATATCCTCCCAAATCAAGTCCTTCTGAGCAGTAGGGACCTCCTTCCAGTTCTCGTACGTGATGTCCACCTTATCACGCGCCACAATCCCCAAATAAGTTCTTAATTTCTTCCTGTGGGGACCGCTGGTCTCTCAGCACCAACTGGTCTAGCAGACAAGGATCTTAGACGTGAGGCTTTGCGTGTCCTCTTCATGGCAGACGGTGAAGCTGATGCATCGGAATGGGGAGGAGGAGGAGGAGGAGGAGGAGGAGGCGAGGCAGGTGGAGAAGCCATGATCCTATATACATCATGAAAATGTAAATTTGGATTACAGACAAATATCGACATCAATAGTTCATTGTATTTGAAAACTATAAAATAAATATTAAACTTAGGTACACTATTATAAATTAAGATAACAAAAGTAAAAAAAAAAAACTGATGTTAAACATGTAAAAAAAATTCAAAACTTAGTTTTGAAGTCATTTAAAATATCTTAAACGAGTATAAGTATTTCGTACATAATATAAAAAAAGGTTGAACAAATAAGACTAAAATAAATCTTTAATCCTTTATGTTTTCGGTTGTATTCAATTTATTTGTTTTTTATGTTCTTAAAGTGAGTCAAACGATTTTTCTAAAATAATAATCATTTCCAATCTGAATTATTATTCTTTTACAGATTGGAGACACGAAGAATAAGGCCCTTGCCACTACCACGAAGATCTGTAGTAACCTAAACCAAGAAACCGATTGAGATTTGGATTCAAGAATGGTATTGATCCTCGAGCTCTGGCTCTTGGCTCAGTGGGATATCACATGATGACTCTAGAGCTTGGGCAAGACGACTCCAATACCGGCACGACATTCATGGTGGTGGATGTCGTGGAGTTGTCAAAGGAACAATTGGGGTCGTACATGATCCTCTCAACAGTGTTGAGGAACGAAATTATGTTTTATTTGAGATTGAGAGTATGTTACATGCGCTTGGCTTCGCGGCCTCAAAGGATTACACGACCCAAGGAGTTGCGGTCCTATAATCTGGTGTGCTAACATAACGTTGATTGCATCAAATCAACCGTTGATGGTGAAAAAATTCCTTACGCACAGTGCGGGATATGATGCACTCACATACGCTAGAAAGCATAATTTTACTAATTGAACCACATACACCAGTGTAATTTTACTTATATCTTACTTAAGCGTAAAATATTTACAAATGATCACGTACCACTAGTTACAAAACCATAGAAGTCCATCATGATCAGGCAACTAAAACACTCACCCAACTAAAGCTTGCAAGTCTCCACCCATCATCATGTTCGAACTGAACAGAAACTACCCACAAACATGCACTAAATTTCCTATAAACTCAAAATGTGTTTAATTGAATTTATTTTAAACTTTGTCATATGTGTTTCATTACAATTATGAGGCATCTCACTGCTGAATTTGGTTCAGCTTGGTCCTTCTGTCCTTGCTGCCAATGGCCTAGATAATGGTAGTTTAGTGCAGTGTCGATTCTCTTCTAGGGTCAATCTCTAGTAGGACTCTAAGGTTTTTATTTTGTTATTTATGACATAAAGCTTGATTGGATTAAGATATTTGAAAACCGGAACTTCAAAAGAGTCAAATTACTCTTCATGATCCAATAGGCCTTAGGAGAAGAACTTGTAGACTTGTCATTCAAATGATTGCATAATGCTTTTAGTTTGTTTTCCAGTAGTTGAAATGTTTTGTTTGACTCTTACATTATTTCAATCTGAGAAAATTTGACACTGGGTTTATGTGTTGCAGACTCATGGGCTTGCAGAATATATAGCTCAGGTGAGATTTACTTTAAAATTAGATACTTTTATATACATTATTAGACTAAATATGGTGCTTTGCATTCCTTGTATGAATTAGTCCTTCCTTCTACTTCTGACTGGGTGAGTTGCATAATAGATAGGTTATGAAATTATGTCATTTTTTATGATTTCATCCTTAGCAATTGTTAAAATTTCCGTCACTGGACAATAACAAGAACTAACTCTTCTAAAAAGCTTAATATGTTATGTGCTGGCCCTAGAATGGTTTTTATCTTTGCCAATAACATGTAATTTTCAGATTTCAAGAGGAGATGGATAGAAAAACTGGATATTGGTTTAGAGGCATAGGAAGACCACCCTTATCCTTTTGCAGGAGCTTGAAATGTTAAAGTGCACCTTGGGGTTGTTTCAGTAGCTGGAAGCTCCATTACTTGGATGGATCTTCTCTGAGGGGGCACAGAACAACAAAACAATGAGGAGGAATATTTGGCAAGAGTCAATTGGATGCATGGAAACATTCTTACTGCTCAGATTTTGAACCGGCACCACACTAATATAAAGATCGTTAAGTTTGATATTAGAACAGGCCAAAGGAAAAATATATTGGTGGAAGAAAACAATAGTTGGATCAATATACATGACTGTTTCACACCTCTTGATAAAGGAGTTACCAAATTTTCAGGTGGATTTAGCTGGGCTAGTGAGAAAACAGGATTTAGACATCTTTGCCCGTCTGACTCAAATGGCAAAAATTCTAAATTTAGATAAGGTTTCTCAGATTCTAGATTTTTGGGGTGAAAACTCTGGACCTATGACCTGGAGATTAACTCTAGCAGAGGTTAGGCATGTATTGGGTCTACTAGTTGATTTTAAACTAGAAGCAATAGCTGCTCTGAAGTTGTAGAAGAATTATATTATCATAAAAGGGTTTATCCTAAATTCAAATTCCAAAAGTTAGTGGGAGTGAAATTTCTAGACAATTGAAATGTTGGGTGGTGCAGAGTTGAAGCAGGAGCAGTGGTGCAGAGTTGCTGCAATGCTTTGACTGTTGGGTGTGATGTGTGGCAGACAGAGAGAGAGAGAGACACACAGAGAGAGGGAGAGAGAGAGAGAGAGAGAGAGGTACAAACAAGGCTACAAGAACAAAGACTGTAGTAGTGGCAGTGCCTCAGTTGTTGAGGTTAAAAACCAAAAAAAAATATATCACAAAACTTTCGTGGCTCTTAAAAACTTTTGAACAGTTGTAATTTAGGTGAATATGTTTACGGTTCAAACATATTTGATGATCCTTTAAGTGGGTTTCTATTAGCATATCAAATATATTTATTTGATAGGAATTGGAAGTGTTTCCCCCAATTTATGCTATGATATGAGACATTTATTTCTTTGATTTATAGTTGTCAATTTCATTAGACACTAATAAAGAATTTTAGGCTAAATCTTATTTTTTTAAAAGAAAACAACAGGGTGTACATAAAATTAATAAACAAAAGAGATGCATTATAAATTTGCATTCAGACTTGACATAACTATCTTTTTTCTTACAAATTGATGTTGTCATCTTTTCCACTAACCTTTGTTCTAAGTTATTCTGAAATCTGTTTTGGGGTTCACTTGCTGCTATCATAGCTTGTGGTGGCACTTTTTTGTTCATTCAGCCAACTAATCTGTTCTAAGCCAATTAATGTCCTCCAAGGACAGCCAGTTCAGATTTTGTTTTTCACACTTCAAAATCAAAATGGAGCTCCTGGGAAAGGCATATTTGTTGGTGACTCTGTTCATTGTGAGGTGGAGGATTTGTCTGACACCATTTGGGCTGGTTCTATTGCCATGGAAGAGTAAGATACAGACAGTGGTGCATTCCATTGCAGTATTTTTATGCCCATCTCTATCATCTGTGTTTTCTTACAAAGATATTAAGGCCTAAATCTCTTGGTATGATTTTTTTTTCGTTTTGGTAAAAGCTATCAGCATGTTATTATGTTAGTATTTGCGTTTGATCAAAACTGAAAAGACTATATTAGCTTTATTCCAACATTAACATCTCGAGAACTAAGTTGACATAAGAAACATACAATTTCTCTGCCAAAGACTTCAATTAATAATGATATAATAAGAATGTTAGAACTGAAGGTATAAATAGGAATTATATAAAATGGGCTCGGAGCATGAAGCCTCTTAAACAAAATCAACAACAATAACCATTAAATGCATGTCTACAGAGGTAGGTCCATATTGTGTCCTACAAGTTCAAGGAGGATTCAATTCATAGTTTGCCACATCTCAACATTTAATTAAAATTCAATACGATCTCTTGTTTAAATTAATGTGCAGGAAGGACTCTATAGTTTATACTTTCACCAATTTTTAAATAAAGTTTTTTATAATTTCTTTTTTTTTGTTACAAAATTTTTTATAGTTTCAAAGTTACAATGAAGTTATGATAGTAATTTTATAGGGTAAATAAAGTGTCTGAGAAATAAATTAATTTTTGAAAGATGTAAAAAGTTTTAATTTAATTTTTGAATACCTGAAAAATGATAAATTAGTCTGAGAAATAAATTAGTTTCTAAATTTTACAATTTAATGTCAAATCAGTCTTTAAAAAATATAACTAAGTATCAAATTGGTTATTAAACATTACACATTAATAATAAAATGATCTTATAAATTTAATCATATAATTAATTTGTCACATTTTTTTCTCATAAAACATGTTTAAAAAATGTTTTTATAGATTTTTTAAGAAAAAGATATAACTGCCTCAATAAAATTTTACAGATTCTTACATAATTTTCCAGAAATCGTGAGTTCACTGTAAGATGAAAACATGGATATGTACCCAAAAATAGTCAGACATATATATATATATATATAGATGTTGCTTAAGCATAATCACCATACACCAATTAATTGACTGCATGAATATTTAGGCTTTTCAGTTAATTTTAAACCATTTGATTGAATATATAGCCTTAGTGCAAATGAATGTAGGATGAGCCTTAGTGCAATGATAGGGTTGCTACCAGTTGACCATAAAGTTATGGCTTTTTATTCTGGAAACAACAAATATTGTTTGCCTATACAAAAACCAAAACCTCCGACTTCATACACATTTAGATGGCATCCTTAGGACTTCATACAACTCATGTTTGTCGCCAGTTTCAGCATCCACCACCCTTACCTTCTCTGGCTTGTCACGTTTATTGTAGTTAAACCCATATTTATGCTCTCCTCCCTTCATGTCTTGTTTTATCACAACTTTAGCCGAATCTCCTATCTTCTCTTGGCTTCTTGGCAAAAAAGAAACACTCCTCGCATTTGTTCCTTTGCCACAACAATGCTCTTGTCCTTCATGGTCATTAAGAATCATGCAGTCGCCGGCATCAACATTATTATTTTTCTCACTTATCTTGACCATAGTTGAATCTCCTGTCTTATTCTCCAATGACACAATTTGATGGCCTCTATCTCTTTTCTTCATATGTTCTAGTGGTTCAGCTTCAGAATGCATAGAACAATCTGAAATTTCCCAATGATGACCAAAGGCTTCTGCATCCACATTGACACTCTCCACCCTCTTTGCTTTATGCTTCTGTGCTGCTGCAACCTCTAATAAATATGAGATTTATGCAGCACAGAAGCATAAACCAAAGAGGGTGGAGAGTGTCAATGCTGATGTAGAAGCCTTTGGTGATCACTGGGAAACTTCAGATTGCTCTATGTATTCTGAAGCTGAAGCACTAGAACATATGAAGAAAAGAGATAGAGGCCATCAAAGTGTGTCATTGGAGAATAAGACAGGAGATTCAACTATGGTCAAGATAAGTGAGAAAAATAATAATGTTGATGCCGGCGACTGCATGATTCTTGATGACCATGAAGGACAAGAGCATTGTTGTGGCAAAGGAACAAATGCGAGGAGTGTTTGCCAAGAAGCCAAGAGAAGATAGGAGATTCAGCTAAAGTTGTAATAAAACAAGACATGAAGGGAGGAGAGCATAAATATGGGTTTAACAATAATAAACGTGAGAATCCAGAGAAGGTAAGGGTGGTGGATGATGAAACTGGCGACAAACATGAGTTGTATGAAGTCCTAAGGATGCCATCTAGATCTGTGAAAACCGATGCCTCAAGTTTTTTACTGAGGGCGGGAGGGGTATTATAAACATCGTTTTCTACATCTACCAGACACCAAATTCAATGCATGTTAAATACACTCAATACTTTGACTATCCCAGCCCATTAGAATATAGATTAAAGGAAAATTGGGAAACTTGCAGGATACAGATATGACTAAATTTTTCATATTTTATTATAAGACTGATGAATTATGCTTGATTTCACTCCCTCTTCAGTAAACCATCCATAAATAACAAGACAAAGTTATAAATAAATTTTTCAACAGGTTAAGATATAATTTTAAACAATAAGAAAAAAGTGTAGCGGTCACTTACTTGCTTTCGTGAGCTCTCTCTCTTCAAAAAACAATTGATGAGATCCACTGAATACAAAAAGATGAAATGTCATAAGTTACATTTTCAAAGCTTTCATCAAATATATGCATGTTTTCATTAATGCAATTAGTAAACCAATGATATAATAAGCAATTATATATGATTGGTTTGAGTACACTCAATTTAGTAAACATTACGAAAAACAACTGTATGAATTATGTAAATGAATGTAGCAAAATCAAATATATAAATAGAAAATCACATTAGACGATGTTAATCAATTCTCCTTCATCATGATCATTACGATTAGCATGAACATCATCAGTTTCTTCTTCTCCGACAATGTTAGGAGTGATTTGTGGGGTCAAAGGACTAACATAGGTGTCCATGTATGAATCATCATCTTCTACATTGACACCAATTGTTTTGCCTTGGAGAACCATGCACCACCTTTCATCACAAGGGTCTTGCACGTAAAATACTTGTCTAGCTTGTTCTGTCATGATGAAAGGGTCATCGTGGTAACCAAGTTTCTTTAGGTCTACCAACGTAAATCCTATATCATTGGTGCACACACCCGTGTTGCTGTCAACCCATTTACATTTAAAAATACATACATTAAATTTCACATAGTTAAGCTCCCAAATTTCATCAATGAACCCAAAGTAAGGGATGGACGCTACACAGGGATTGGCGTCATTCACACTTGCGAAGTGTTCCCCGCTGTTCTGCATTGTACTTTTGTCATCTTGTGCTTTTGTGTAAAATGAATACTTGTTTATGTCGTATCCTTTCCAAGTTATAACATTTCTTTTAGGCCCATTTGCTAGCTTTCTTAATGTTTCTGAAACATTGTCATCTGAAAAGATTGTATCTTTAAACCAATCACAAAAAGTCTTGTTATGTTTTTTCAACACCAAATTCTTTGACATTTTTGGATTATTCTGTTTGACTAAAGCTTCATGCTTAAGTATGTAGGACAAAACTTCATTACTGTTGTTCAAGACATACAAGTGAGCTTGTAACAAATCTTCCAGACTTAGAGTCATCACATGCAGTCCTCTTGAACCCTTACCACCCACCCTATCATCATGCCAAGACTCAAGAAGGCCAACAGGTTTAGCTTTCTCAATGTATTTTGAACAAAATTCAATGGATTTTTCTGCAATGTACCTCTCAACAATAGATGCTTTTGGATGATATAGATTTTTTGTATACCCTTTTAAGATCTTCATGTATCGCTCAACCGGGTACATCCACCGTAGATAAACAGGACCACAACATTTGATTTCTCTGACCAGATGCACAATCAAGTGAATCATGATGTCAAAGAAAGCAGGGGAAAATGCATCTCCAACTGGCACAGTATAATTGCGGCCTCATTTTCCAGCTCATCAAACTTCACAGGATCAATGACTTTGCTACATATAGCATGGAAGAAAAAGCACAGGCGAGTTATGGCTAACCTGACTTTGTTTGGCAAGATGTCTCGTATAGCCATGGCTAACAATTGTTGCATGAGCACGTGACAATCGTGAGACTTTAACCCTACAAGCTTAAGCTCCTTCAACTGCACAAGGCTCTTAATATTTGAAAAGTATCCTTGTGGAACCTTCACCCGACGAAGACACTGACAAAAACTTATCTTCTCCTTTTTGGACAAAGTATGGCAAGCTGGGGGCAAGTAAATTTTCTTCCCATCAGACCTTGGATGCAACTGTGATCGTATCCCCATATCAGCTAGATCTTGATGGGTATTCAAGACATCCTTCGTCTTGCCTTGAATGTTAAGAAGCGTCTCAATCACACTGTCACATACATTTTTCTCCACATGCATAACATCAATACAATGTCTAACGTCTAGATCAGACCAGTACGAAAGATCAAAGAAAATGAACCTCCTCTTCCATATGCAACTCTTACTTTTATCCTTCTTTTGGGTCTTTCCAAGTACAGTATTCAG
Source organism: Glycine soja (assembly GCF_004193775.1). Lineage (NCBI taxonomy): Eukaryota > Viridiplantae > Streptophyta > Magnoliopsida > Fabales > Fabaceae > Glycine > Glycine soja. The sequence goes on along the minus strand of NC_041012.1, from coordinate 33,386,356 downwards.
GTGTTGAACCCGCTGGTATACCTGCTCACCAGTCAACGGTATGGGTGCAATATCATGCTCTTGACTTCCATTAAAAGCTTTTTTCAGTCGTCTGTAACTATGAGTGGGTGTTAGAAAACGGCAATGCCTACCATAGACTATTTTTCTTCCATGTTTTAGTTGTATGTAGCTTGTGTTTTCTTCACAGATGGGGCATGCATGATGACCCTTAACACTGTAACCGCTGAGATTCCCATATGTTGGAAAGTCATTAATGGTACAAAAAAGCATTGCACGCATTTCAAACATCTCCTTGTGAAATCCATCAAATACTACAACCCCCTCGTCCCACAACTTTTTCAGGTCTTCAACCAACTGACTTAAATAAAGATCAATGTCATTTCCTGGCTGTCTTGGGCCTGATATCATCATAGACAACATCATGTATTTTCGCTTCATGCACAACCAAGGAGGCAAATTGTAAATTACTAGCAGAACTGGCCATGAACTGTGTTGAGTGCTTAAGGTGCCATATGGATTCATTCCATCACTGGCGAATCCAAGTCTAAGATTTCTTGGCGCTTTCCCGAAATCCGGATACAAACCATCAATTTTCTTCCATTGTGAGCAATCAGCTGGATGACGGACCAGTCCATCAGAAATCCTTCCATTTGCATGCCATGTAAGGTCTTTTGTGTCATCCTCATTAGCAAAAAGACGCTTAAACCTTGGAATGATTGGAAGATACCACAAAACCTTCGCTGGCGGGCCCTTCTTTGAGTTTTCATCATAACTGCTTTCCTCTTCATCCTTCACTTTGTACCATGAAGTCCCACAGATGGGGCATTTGGACATTTCTTGGAATTCATGCTTGTATAGTATGCAATCATTGGGGCAAGCATGAATCTTCTGATATTCCATACCCATGGGACACAGTATCTTTTTTGCCTTATAATAGGTTATAGGCAACGTGTTGTCATCTGGAAGCAGATTGTGCACTACCTCAAGCAGTGAGGTAAAACTTTTGTCACTCCACCCATACCTGCCCTTCACATTAACTAGACTTAGCACCGCAGACAACAAAGTTAAGGAATTCTTGCACCCTATATACAAAGGCTTCTTTGAATCACTCTGCAATCCTTCATAGACAGGGGCATGTGCTTGCTGGAAAGACTCTTGTCCAAGGTCACAAATCATGTCCTCCAAGCGATCTCCCATTTCTACATCAAACAGTTCAGATTGGGACCCACTCTACATGTCTGTCACTTCACCATGCCATATCCACGTCGTGTAATTCTTCTTAATCCCATCACACAATAGATGGTCTCGTATATCGTCCAGTAGTTGTCGTCTTCCATTCAAACAGTTGATGCAAGGACAATAATATTTTCCTTCTTCATTCGGTCGACCTCTTTCTAAAGCAAATTGCAAGAACTGCTCGACGCCATCCTCATATTCTGGGCTCATGCGACTTTCATTCATCCAACTTCGATCCATCTAAGTAATTCCATGCATGAAAATCTCACTTTTTTATTTTTAGGTGTGGCCCTATCTCATTTAGGAAGACTATCTTTTATGTTAGCTTCAAACGTCAGGGTTAGCATTATTTTGAAAAATTGGACAAAATTTCGGCAGCATTTCGCATTGGTCTCCAAGTACACGACATGACATCGATGAAATGAATTTCCCGATAATCAAGTATGCACCCAGAGAACAACTTGAAATGCATTGAACCGAAATTTCATCAAATTAATCAAAATAATAATAACCTTAACGAATGAATCTAACATAAAAATATCAGTCTCCCCAAATTGTCCAAACGGACAATTCAAGACTAAATACAATGACTAATGCAAACTCTCCGCAAGAATCATTGCATTCAGTCTCAAACGGGAATCTAAGGTTCACTCAGCATGAACAACATTTGTTTATATAGCAAATAACATTGATGACATACAAGAACACACAAAATCTAAATTTTGATTACAGACAAATATCGACATCAACAGTTGTTTCTATAGCATATTACATTCATGACATACAACAAAGCTAAGGGAGGTTGACTAGGTCAGAAGTGAGGTTGACTAAGTGTGTGTGTGTGTGTGTGTGTGTGTGTGTGTCATGAGGGTGTGTGTGTGTGTGTGTCATTAGGGTTTTTGTGTGTGTGTGTGTGTTTGATTAGGGTTTGTGTCTGTGTCTGTGTGTGTGTAATGAGGGTGTGTGTGTGTTTGTGATTAGGGTTTTTTTGTGTGTGTGTGTCTCATTAGGGTTTTTGTGTGTGTGTGTCTCTGGGTTCGTCGGTGTGTGTCTGTCATGAGGGTGTGTGTGTGTGTGTGTGTCTGTGTCATTAGGGTTTGTCTGTGTGTCTGTGTGTCTCATCAGGGGGTGTGTGTGTATCTCATCAGGGGGTGTGTTTGTGTGTATTTTTCATGAGGGTAAGTGTGTGTGTCTGTGATGAGGGTATGTGTGTGTGTTTGTGATTAGGGTTTCTCTGTGTGTGTGTGTCGCATCAGGGTGTGTGTGTGTGTGTATGTAATGAAGGTGTTTGTGTGTGATTACGACTTGTGTGTGTGTGTATGTGTGTGTCATGTGGGTGTGTGTATATGGAGTCAGCATAATAAAGGTTTGTATTAAAAATCAACATAGGTCACTTATTACGAAAATAACTTTAATTTTGATAAAAGAACACAAAATACTCAAAGAACTGTATCTAAGTTTTGTCCTTTTGAAATATGGTAAGATGCTTCAATTACATACGCGACTTAATTGACATTTGTTAAATAAGCTCTTGTCAAACACAAGAACCGATTTACTATGGTGATAGGGGAGCATCATAGAATTTCTCTATATTAAAACTCATTATGACAGTACTAAAACTCTTACATTTCCGAAAGCATCATAGAATTTCTCTATTTTTTTTTGCAGGTGATAGGGGAGCATCTCATGTTGACCTACATTGGCCTGCTCATTTGAAGAGTGTACGAGGAATCGCACAAGGAATGCATTATCTTTACACAGTACTTGCTTCCTCAGATCTTCCACACAAGTATCTCAAGTCCAGCAATGTTCTCCTTGGACCAGACAATGAACCAATGCTTGTAGATTACGGGGTCAGCCATATGGTTAACCCTTCAACCATTGCACAAACACTATTCGCTTGCAAGGCACCAGAGGCAACACAACAAGGCCAGGTTTAACGCAGTTGCGCTATTTACTGTCTTGGTGTTGTCATAATTGAGATACTGATAGGGAGGTTCCCTTCTCAGTATGTCAGCAATGGAAAGGGTGGGGCTGATGTGGTGTAATGGGTGGAAACTGCAATCTCTGAGGTAAGGGAATCAGAAGTGCTTGATCCTAAGATTGCAGGCTCTAGGAATTGGCTTGCTGAGATGGAGCAACTCCTCCATATTAGTGCTGCTTGCACTGAAAGCAACCCTCAGTAGCGGTTAGACATGGCGGAATCCATTAGAAGGATAATGGAGATTAAATTCGACTGTGGTCATGAAACAACAAGCCTTGCAGATTCTCATCATGTTGAACAATCACAGAGAAGGCATGGAACAAACAGCTTCGGAAACTGGGATAATATCGAATATGGAAGCTCCTAGGTAACACTAATTTAGAATGTCTTCATGTGTATGATCTTTTGGAATTCCCAGACAAACAGTGGTAAGTGCGGATTTTAATTAAGGTAAGCAGCTGTGGATTTTAATTAAGTGTGCCATTGTGCCTGCTGCAATTTATGGAAGATTACAAATGAGGCTTATGATGGGCAAAAATGACTTCAACATTCTAACATTATCTGTGTTGGGGTTGATGTAGGATAGGCCATAGATAGTGCTCTACCCTGTTGTCTTCGGCTTGATGTTTGCCTATTTCAAAAATGAATAAGTTGCAAAACCAATTGGAGAAAGTCGAGTCTCTTACTCAACATCTTGAAGAAGGTCTTCAGTTTCTATTTAGGTGTTTGATAAAGACTAGACTTGGCATTGTTATTCCCCTAAAACACTAACAAGTACCCTTAAATAACTACACCGCCCCTAAAATACCAACATTGTACTAACTACTGTTCAGCTTGCCAAAATTTATATAAAAAAGAATATAATCCTCATACAAATACAATCATGCAAGCATATTTGAAAACTTAAAATACGAATAACTCAAGTTAAAAACTATTCATTTTTTACAACTATGAAAAAATTAACTAAGGTACACTTGGCAAAATTTTTTTCACTAATATTAGTAGGTCATCACCACTATAGTAGAATTTAAGTTAAAGTTAGATGCGTACCTTATGAAGAGGCCAGCTACCTTGTCACAGCTAATAAGTCAGAATTGAAGAAATTTCTGCATGTATAATTGAACAAATTTGTTATCAAACTTGTGTGTGTGTGTGTGTGTGTTTGTATGATGAGTGTGTGTGTGTGTGTGTCTGTGTGTGTGTCATCAGTTCTCTTGCTTAAAATGTATGATACATAGCTGCTTCATTTAAGCCTTAACTATTTGCCAAGAGAATGCAACAATCAGTTTCTATTTACAAGTGCCTTGAAGCTTTGTTAAAAGTAGTTATCAGAATCATACAAAAAGATATCATGAAATGTATTAGTAACTAGTCACTTTGATTTAGAATTCATGTATGTTCTTAGTGGGGGAGAGTTCAACTCATCATTACAAGCTAGTAAATCGTGCTTTGACTTTCATAATAAAAATTGTGCTTTGACAAGGAGAAATGAACTTAAATGACTCAAGGTAAGTAAAAATCAGAAAATCATTCGAAATTTCTTATATTTTTTTTATCAGCAAAAGTAATATTTATATATATATGGGGAAAGTACCAGAGGTACTAAAAGTACAAAAAATAGACAGATGTGATATTTTGTCCACAATTAGGATCTAAGCTAGGTGCACAGTTACAATAGTCAAAACAACCCATCTATCCTAATTGCAAAAAGCTGCTGGTAGATTGCAAGACCAGTAATTATAATGCACTGTGAAACCTTTCTCCAACTGTCTGAACCAGGACCATACTAAAAACACTGCTTCCTCCATCAGCTTGCTGCCATTGGTTCATAAAATTGGTTCCAGACTCTACCTTTCTTTCCCTACAACCTATGAATATCATTTATTTTAATTATATTTTGATCCATTTTTGGTGTGTATAATATTAAATCATTATAATAATACTCCTACACTAGTAAAATTAAAGGGGGAAAAGCATACTAGTTTGTTGGATTTACAAAATGGCTCCTAGTTCTGCTCACAACAATGGGTTCTATGTGCTTATGCTAGTTGGGATAGTGGTTAGCACTATGGTTGCTACCTGTGCTGCTAGCTTCTACCAAGACTTTGATCTAACATGGGGTGGTGACCGTGCTAAGATATTCAATGGTGGCCAGCTTCTATCACTTTCCCTAGCCAAAGTCTCTGCCTTTGGCTTCAAATCAAAGAAAGAATACCTATTTGGGAGGATTGATATGCAGCTGAAGCTCATTGCTGGCAACTCTGATGGCATAGTCACTGCTTACTACGTATGTTCATTAATATTTACAATAATTATATATGTTTGTACATTATTTTCATCACTACAATATATAATCTATGCTACAAACAAATATTTCAAACAAAAAACTTAATACAACTTTCTTAGCTACTTGTAGTATCAAAATTACAGTTTCATCTACATAAGTTCACACAAGTTCATAATGCCATAGGAAGTATCAAATCTTAAATAAATGAACAAAAGAAGTAGCCAATATAATAAGCTATAAAGAAAGGAACAAACCTTTATTCTTGGAATTGGATGACCGTGAGTTGTGATTTGTCTTTACTTGTCACTATTCCAAATCGTAAGCAATAAACTGAATGTGAGAAAAAAAAGAGCAGATTTAGGAAGAAAACTGAAATATGTTGATGAGCCTCACACTTCAACTACCAACTTTAGATCTTCATCCATCCAATGGAATACTTTGACCTCTATGGTTGAATCACAAATAGGGGCTGCAAGGAAACAAAAGAAGTCAAACCTAAAAAGCAGAGCAAGTCAATTTAACAATTGAGTTATTAATCAGGAGGGCCTAGAAGATACTCACAGTGTCAATGCTTACAGATTTGGCGTCTTCCGCAACAATTTCAACTATAGTTCCTGACTGATCAGCCTGTATAGTACACAATTTTTTAGTTTCAGGATAGAAGAGAAAAAACCATAGGACCATGAAGACAATTTTAAAAAATGATGCATATATTTCTCATTGACTTTTAATTTGCATCTCATGGTTATAAACCAAAAGCCAACTTTCTCGTTAATCAGTTTAAGAAATAATTTTAAGTCTTAATCAGTGAACTTTGTTTTCTATCTATACTTATACTTTGAGGAGGGGGGAAATAAACTAATTACTAGACATTTTAAATTGTATTTTGTATCTAAACTTGTGAGCATTAATGTCTACAATAATCTTTTTTACATGTATTTATAGTGTATCGTTGATTTATTGCTTCCTTCTATTCAATACCTTGGGTAATTTTCCTCAAAGAAAAAAATCCTCTATGGTCTGGTCTCTGCCTAAGAAGATTCAGGAATCATCTCAACTTTTAATACCCATGAAGACATAAACAAAATGAAAATGAAAAAAGTTCAGGACATGACATATTCTCTACATAACTAGGCTACATTGCAAGGTGCTGGGTCTTTCCCTACATCTTCCTCTCTGTGGTCTATTATATGGTTGCGCATGGATCAAAATTCAATATGAACCTAAGTACTATTCTTTTCACATTTGAAGTCAATCCAATCCTAAGAAACAGCTCACAGTCAAATAACTAATTCAAACTATTGACTAGGAGTTGTATGGAACACAAGTGGTGCTAAAACTGTGTATACTAATTTTCTACACTTCAAAAATAAACTTGGGTTTTAGTCAAGTAAAAAAATATTTTTAGCAGTAACAAAAAATGATGATAAAAATAGATTCAAGTTTTCAAATCATTGCATTCCCTATGAAGATAATTGATGCGTCCACTCTTTAATTTCTTCGAGTGAATAATTACTAAGTCTGGAAGTGACTCCCACAATATTTTAAATTTCATGAAATAAAAATAATCAGTCGGATAAACTTGAGATTTAACCATATAGGCATACTACAAGTATGCTCCCTTCAGAACTGAATAAAAAACATCTCCAAAATCAAAAGGCCAGTAAACTTTTTAGCCTTCTCCCCAGTCATATATTTTAGCTTCATAGTAAAAACTTCAAGGGTATTTTTGGGAGTGATGTTTTGGACAAAAAGGAAAGGGAGACCAAATTTTTTTACTTCCGAATTAAGAGTTATATACTGTTTATAAAAACAAAGGATGAATATATTAGATTTATTTTATACTAATATATATTCAGATTCAATTTGTGAAACAAAAGACCTATTTTCTGAATCATGAATTGGATCTTATTATGAATCATAACATACATGATCAATAAATAAGAATAACAAAATATATTTTTACATAAAGATATTAGCATTATTAAGTCAAACAAGAGAATAAATCATTACATAAACTGAAACATAAGCTGATATATATCACAAATGAACTTCAAAATAATCCTAGATTCAAGTCGTCAATGAAAATGACACAAAACAGTGACTAGCTACACAAAGTTCAAGTCTTCAACCCCTCAAAAGGACACCAATAAGGGGGCAAAATGCAAATTCCTATGCACCAATTCCTATGCTTAGATCCAAATACATAATTTAACTATTTCTCTCATTCATCATTCCCAAGATCAACATCACTTAGTTCATTCTCATCCTCTGATACCAAATGCTCTTCCTCTACCTCTACATCTCCTACAATCTGCTTAATTTAACCCTCATCCTCTAATATCAAATGTTGTTCCCTTATTATGATGTTATGTACTGTGTTTCATATGAAGTTCTGTGGTGTCTTTGGCTAAAGTGGAATTTATATTTTTCAGGAAAAATCTTTACCCCTACACTTCATTTGTTATAGACTTGTTTTCATGGTTTCATCCTAGTGCTCTTCAAATGGTTGCCTTCAGCTTTTTCCTTGTTAGACAAACACAGGAGTGGGAAAGCACTTTTGTATTAAGAATAACAACATATTCTTTGACACACTACAAGAGTAAAATACTAAAAGTTCTTAAATTATAGTTGGCATTAACAGATCCACTTAAGTGTTACAAGAACACAGTAAGGGTAAGGGAAACTTCATTAAGGAGAAGAAGCACAGAGTTGTCATGATGCTCGAGTTAAATATGAGATACCCTAGCCATGTTTACTTCACTAAGTGTGCGATACATGAATACAATCAAATATTTATACAGGATTAGACGAAACATACCTAGGTAAGGTGGTGAAGGAGAAGAAGCACAGAGTTGTCACGATGCTCAAGTGCGACGAACACGATGCACGAGCTTAGACAAAACGATTCTTAGATGGAGAACAGATAGCTTCAAGGTAAATGGACAACAAAGAGAGCAAGAAAGCTTAGATGGAGAAGAAGACAGCGAGAAGGAGAAGACAACGCGAAGGAGACGAAACATACCTAGGTATGGTAGCGAAGGAGAAGAAGCACAGAGTTGTCACAATGCTTGAGTGCGACGAAAACGATGCTCGAGCTTAGACAAAACGATTCTCAGATGGAGAACAGACAGCTTCAAGGTAAATGGACAACAAAGAGAGCAAGAAAGTTTAGATGGCGAAGAAGACAACGAGAAGGAGAAGACAGCGCGAAGGAGACGAAACATACCTAGGTATGGTGGCGAAGGAGAAGAAGCAGAGACTTGTGACGATGCTCGAGTGCGACGAACACGATCCTCATATGTAGAATAGAGACCTTCAAGGTAGACGGAGATTAGAAAAAGTAGAAGAGAGCGCGAAAGCTTAGATGTAGAAGAAGACAGCGCGAGCTTCATAGGGCTCACGATATTTTTTAAAATATAAGTTCAACATCGGTTTTTTTAAAAAGACCGATGTTAACTTATCAAACGTTAACATCGGTTTTCTCAAAACCCGATGTTAATAAACTTATGTTAACATCAGTTATTTGGAAACCGATGTTAACTAATCAGTGTTAACATCGGTTTTTCCAATAACCGATGTTAATGCACTTCGTTAACATCGGTTTTTCACAAAACCGATATTAGCTGATACACGGTATTTACAATTATGCCACTGCGCTTACGTTAACATCGGTTTTTTTAACAACCGATGTTAAGCCACCGATGTTAAATCCGCTTTTTGTAGTAGTGATCAGTTATTAACCGATGTTGAAAGTAATATCGTTAACATCGATTTATCAAAACTGATGTTAACTAATAAATACAACATCGGTTATTTAAATAGCCGATGCTATATAATAAGAATTATGAAAAATGAAAGTTATAAATCTACATATCAACATCGGTTTTTTAAAAAACCGATGTTAACTCGTATACATCATCTAGCGCGGAAATTAAAAAAAATGTACATGAAAGACCGAGTTTATCATCTCAAGCTCACAATATACAATTGAATTTTCAATTGTGACTGCATACTAACCACATTGAATCAAGTCCTACAATTAATCATTGCCTACACTATTTTGATCACTTATTAATTCAATCAATTACCAACTGAGTTAAAAACTACTCATCACAAGGCATCACATAAGTAGAATACCAATTGTCAAAGAAGTCAAGAAGAGATAGAAATGCATGAAAGATTACTAATTCCAGAGAATATTCAACACCAAAGCATATATAGAAATAAAAAATTAAAAAAAATCCCAAAAGGAAAAGTTTGACAACACGAATTGTAAAATCCTATCTCAACAAGTTAAAAAAAAGGGTCTCCAAACTAAAAATCAACACAAATGTTTTCATCCTCTACTCTTCCAATATTGTTCCCTTCTTGCTGACATAAATACCATCGAGAAACTTTCGGATACCCTTGTTCTTAACATGGCATTTTTGTAGCAAACAAACAAACAAACAATTAGTTAAAGCCTAAAACAATAGAAAAATTGAGAAAATATTAAAAGGGAACATGTGCATAGAGAAAAAAGGTACCTGGTTAATAAGAGCGCATGAACTAGAAACAAGTTCAATGTTGTTTCCATCCAAAATTAATTAATCTTTCACCTTTTCAGATCTAACAACTAAAATGCCATCAAGCATTTCAACTTTCCTCACCTAATCATAAAAGTAATAACTAAATAAATCACTTAACCTAACACCACAATTTATTCCTAATAGCACATGACACAGAAACTAAATAAAAAAAATTGAAAACCAAAAACAACAGTGTTGAGCACCTTCTTCTCGTCGACGAAATTTCTAATCTCGATGGACTTGCTATTGTTGCCAATGCTAGTGCCTCCTTCCAAGACTTCCGCGATAGTGCCTCCTCCCAAGTGTCGCAAAAACACAAAACCCTAATTTGTCTGGCGCTTATATTCATCTTCATATATCACACACACAAGGATTGGGCTAGGCCCATAACTTACACTTGCCTCTGCTGCTTTCCTGGCCCGTGTGTTTTCTCCTCAACAAACTATTTTATTTTGCACAATTTCTTATTTAAAAAATCCATAGCACAATTGAATGATTGATACATATCAATAAACTCACTTGCACAAAATATTTAAATTGTTATTTTATTTTATCGTAGGTTAAGTTAACTTCCAGGATCCTAAATCATTCTACAATTTTTTAATATTTTCTAGAACATAATATATTTCCAATTAAGTTCAAGAATTTGAATTTGTTTTTGTTTTTTAATTAGGTCCGTAATGCATACACCTAATAAAAAATATATACAACGTTATATATTCAAATAAAAAATACAAGAAATTCAATTAAAAAAATTGAAAGACGTAACTAAAAATTTGATAAAATTTTAAGAACCTACATAATAGTTAAACATTTTAAAAATCACTATAGATCCACTTTTTATTTCATTAATCGGAAAAAATTGAATGCTTTTACTTTTAAGCTATTTATTTATATATCTAATTATTCCACAATTTTTTTTATTTCAATTGTTGGATGACAATTGAAAAATAAAAAAAAATACTCTTTCACCCACTTAGATTGATATTCACTCTGTCTATAAATTATATAAATAAATAAAATATTATAACTAAGTTACAAATTTTATATTTTTCTATAAAATAAAAAATTTAATAAATAATCTTAATAATTATTTATGCATATTAAAATTAAAATCAAAACAAATTTACAGCAATAAAAAATAAAATTTTTAAAAATAATAAATTATATATATATATATATAATCTATAATTAATTATATCCATAAATAAAAGTAGAGATTTAATATTTATTTACTGAATGGTGACAAATATCTCATAAAATATACTTTTTGAATATTTATTAGACATTTTGATAATAAATAATATATACATTGTATGTATAAATGTTTTTGTATGTTAAATTTTTTATTTTTATAATAATTAAATAAAATATATTAATAATAAATTTTAATTGTTTGACGATATAATTGTTTTTACCAACATTCTATAAAAATTCTATAAAAGTTAAACTCTACTATGAAAAACAATTTCTTTTTATTTTCAAATGAACTAATATCCAATAATTAATATAAATGTGTGCTATATTTTAATGATAATCATGAAATAATAGAATTAAAATTATAGAATTTATTTTAAAAATTTAGTTTAATTTTTAAATGCTTACGTTTTGAATTTGTTATTGTTTATTAATTATTATATTTTTTAATTAAAATATAATTAATAACTCAATATATGATTTTTTTAAAAAATATATAAATAATTAAAGAAAAAGAGTTTATATTAACATCGGTTATTTGAAAACCGATGTTGTAAGTGCTTAGACGATATCGGTTTTAAAATACCCGATGTTAAAATCGCACTAAATCGAGTTGTTAACATTGGTTATTTGACAACCAATATCGTTAAGCACTTACAACATCAGTTTTAAAATAACTGATGTTAAAACTGCATTAAATCGAGCTGTTAACATCAGTTATTTGAAAATCGATGTCGTTAAGCACTAGTGACAGACACAATGGGCCTATATGTGTGTGTGTGTGTGTGTGTGTGTGTGTATGTGTCTTAACTTCGAAAAGGAGAGATTTCTCAGAGAACTTCACTTTCAAAAATCTCTCTAAGCATCATTTGGCCAAACTCTTTCAAATTATTGAGAATTCTTCTAGGAACTTCAAATTGTATCATCTTCTCTAAAAGAAAGAAATCAATATGTTCATCTTTTGAAAACTCAGTTGTAATAAAGAGATTGTTTGTCTCTTGGCGTCTGAGAAACTTGAACACAAGGGTGAGAGATCCCAAGGTGTGTTCAAAGATTATAAAGGATTTACAAGGATAGTGGAAAATCACAAGTGGGTTACTTGAGGACTGGACATAGGCACAGGAGTGGCCGAACCAGTATAAATCGAGTTTGCAATTCTCTCTTCTCTTATCTCGTTTATTTTATTGCAACTTGTTTTGTCTTGCACATTTAAAGAATATTGTTAAATTGATTGATGCTTCTTCTTCTACATTTAAAAAAAGGGTTTAAAACTTGTTAGTTGGAAAATTTTAAGACTTAATTCACCCCCTCTTAAGTTATTGAGGCCACTTGTTGAACATGTATGATTACCTTAACTAAGAAGAAGTGCAAAGTTGGGAACATTAGTTCAATTATTGAATTTAAAAATATTCTTAGCCAAGATACTTGTGCGCTAAGAGAAACACTAGCCTTTTGAGGAATGAAGTGTGGTAATTCTGTCTTGATGAATTTTTTACTTGCTAACCTTTTTCATCTCCATGTGTGTTCTTTCATACTTCCATCACAAGAGCAAGACAAATGCAAACTCAGGATCAGTCATTGAAAGGTTTGAAAGGATTCGTAGTTATCTCATGTGTTCGTACATTCAAAACTTGTCTTTTGCTTGAGGACATGCAAAGGTTTTAATTTGGGGGAGTTGATAATTGCTAAATTTGAGTTAATTTTGGCTAACACTAATAGAAAATATAGATTTAACATCGTCAGGTTAACATCGATTTTTGATAAATTAAAACTAATGTTAACATAAACGCGATGACATAATTGTAAATAATGTGCATTAGTTGACATCGGTTTTGTAGAAAACCGATCTTAACAAACTTACATTAACATTGGTTTTTGAAAAACTAATGTTAACATGACTTCGTTAACATTGTTTTTTTTATTATAAAAAACCGATGTTAACGTCAGTTTGTTAACATCGATTTTCTGCAAAACTGATGTTAACGTTTGATAAGTTAACATCAGTTTTTTCCATAAAAGTGATGTTAACGTTTACATCGCTTGGTTAACATCAGTTTTGTATTGAAAACCAATATCGAAGCTACATTTAAAAATATTAGAACGTGAGCCCTATTTTTCTCGCCTAAGCTTCGTCTTCGTGACTCTATCTCTCTTTGTAGCAACTGTGACTCCTCACCACTGTACCCAAGTATTTTGCTGTAACCTTATTTTTCGCAACTCTGCATCTTTTTGTATTCAATACCATGGCTGAGTTTGGCTCACCTCGCATGGTTGAGTTTTAGCTTCTTGTTTTTATTTTATCCACACGTTGGTCAAGCATAAGCACATGTTATGTATATGTAATATGTAATTGGGGAGTTTCGGTTCACTTCTTCTTCCTTGTTGTTTTCTTTTTTTAAGTGCTTTAGATATAATTAGGTAAACACAAACATTTAAACCAATGTGAGGTAATTGTTGTGTGTTAGTATCATTTAGAAACTGCTATTTATGTGGCTGCTAAAGTGTATACAAAAAAATGGATTTTCAGGTGCGGGGTCATATGTATTATAGGAGGCAAGTTGCCAGTACCAACTTAATAGCTTAACAACAGTTAAGTTGTGTCTGGTCTCTCACTTGGATCACGAGACACCAACTTAACAACTTCCATCTTTTGCTATTTTTTTCCTTCTCAATTTGTGGACATTCGTAGTTGATATAATAACTCAAGTGCTAAACTATGGTGATGTTTGAATAGTGTGAGAGAGAAGGTGAGGACTATAGGAGGAAATGATGGTTGATACAGGTAATGACTAGTGAGGTAGTTCTTCTACTTGTGCTAGGAGCTAGTTTGGGACTAGTTGACACACTACTAAAAAAATAAGTTTTAACATTGTCCTATTAACATCAGTTATTTGAAAACCGATGTCGTTCAACACTTACAACATTCGTTTTCAAATAAACGATGTTAACAGCTCAATTTAGGGAGATTTTAACATTGGATATTTCAAAACCGATGTTGTAAGTGCTTAACGACATCGGTTTTCAAATAACCGATGTTAAAAGCTCGATTTCGTGCGATTTTAACATCGATTATATTAAAATCGATGTCGTTAAGCACTTATAACATCGGTTTTAAAATAACTGATGTTAATATAAACTCTTTTTTCAATTATTTATATATTTTTTAAAAATCATATATTGAGTTATTAATTATATTTTAATTAAAAAATATATAATAATTAATAAACAATAACAAATTCAAAAGATAAGCATTTAAAAATTAAACTAAAATTTTAAAATAAATTCTGTAATTTTTATTTTATTATTTCATGATTATCATTTAAATATAACACACATTTATATTAATTATTCCATACTAGTTCATTTGAAAATTAAAAAAAAAAACTATTTTTAATAGTAGAGTTTAACTTTTATAGAATTTTTATAGAATGTTGGTAAAAACAATTATATCGTCAAACAATTAAAATTTATTATTAATATATTTTATTTAATTATTATAAAAAATTATCATACAAAAACATTTATACAAACAATGTATATATTATTTATTATCAAAATGTCTAATAAAGATTTAAAAAGTATATTATATGAGATATTTGTCACCATTCAATAAATAAATATTAAATCATCATTATATTTTAAAATCTCTACAAACTTATACCTACGACTACTTTTACGTATGGATGTAACTAATTGTAGAATATATATATATATATATATATAATTTATTATTTTAAAAAAACTATATTTTTTATTGATGTAAATATGTTTTGATTTTAATTTTAATATGCATAAATAATTATTAAGATTATTTATTAAATTTTTTATTTTATTGAAAAATATAAAATTTGTAACTTAGTTATAATATTTTATTTATTTAAATAATTTATTTCAATGATAAATAAATAAATTTTCCATAAAAACATTTTTTAAAACATATGCTAACTAACCCCTCTAAGTGTAGCCTCCTTTCATATTTTATATTTATTTATTATATGAAAATGAAAAAAGGATAAGCTATGCTTTAGTAAATTCCTAATGAGCCAAAATCATTCTAACCATGCGGTGACATTGTTCAGACTTCAGATTAATTAGGGAAATGGATAAATTTAAAATAAAATGATCATAAACGGTATTTTTTTAAATTACAAAAGTAATTAAGTTATACTATGGTATACAATTTCATAATAAAGAAATCACATATCTAAATACGATTTTGCTTTTTATTTGCTTAAAATATTTTTTTTCTTCTAAAAACTGAAATAGTATGTTGAATTATGATTTTAGTTTTTTTTTCATTTTTATAATGAAATATATTTTAAAATATGATTTTCAAATAACTATAAAAACATTAAAATTATATCTTAACATTAGATTTTAACTTTTAATAATAAAAAAATTAAGTGTTATTTTGCATTTCTTTCTAAACTCCTATGTATGTAAGAGTAGATATTGGTCATTAATGTTTCATCCAACTAAATTTTAAATTGATAAACATTTAATGTTATTTTATATTTTAAATCTATAAAGAAAAACCAAAATGTTTGTATAAGAAAACATATTTATTTAATAGTTTTAGGTAAAAACAATTATCAATAGGACCAAATCTATAAAGTTTTAAAAATAGATAAATGTTTCACGATATGGAAGTTTAATATCGTCAATGTGTAATTTAAAGTAAAGAAACTAAAAGTATTACTATTTTTTATGTTTTAAAAAAAAAGACAAGAAAAAGAAAGGAAAATAGCACAAATGCACAATTCATTGAGTAACGCCTGTAACGGCCCATCCTCATAAGCAAAAAATCAGACACCAAAACGACATCATTTTAGTGGTGAGAACTAGGGAAAGAAAAACACATAAAATGAAATAGGAGAAATACCCTTCACTCATTCGCTGAACCCTGAAGAACACTGCTTTCTGAAACTGTGATCGTGAACGCGAATAACACCTCTCTCTTCGCACTTAGCATAGTCGCATAGTTCTGAAATTCGATGCTCAGAGTAAGTTATTTGAATCTCTACATTTGTGTTCTAAGCATGCCTTTTTCTCTTTTAGGTTATTGTTTTTCGATTAACTTTACTTTTAAGTCCATTTTAGTTGTGAATTCCTTAAATAAGTTCTGATTTTAGTGGGTTTGTTCTTATTCATTTGCATTTATTAATAGAATATGTATTAAATTATTATCAGACAAGTCCATTGCTCTTTTATTTTTTATTTTTTTTAAGGAATGTCTAACTCGCGTATTTTGTACATACACCAATCTATCTAAAAAATTAAATGAAAAGGATAGATAATGAATAAGAATAAGAATTGGACGATGACGAAAATTAAATTAAAGATTTGTTTGTTTGTTTTTATACTATTAATAACATGGTCTGATTATTTTAGAATGGGAAGGGAGGCGTTGATATTTCAATGGCTAGCTTCTTAAATATCTGACTTTTGTTTGTTCAAAGAAAATATCTTACAGGCGCAAGTACAATTATGTCCCTGGTTTGGAAAACCATCTCTTTTGTAATCACGACCTTTGGGCTCTGGCCTACTGTTCAAACTTTGGACTTTATCACTGTGATTTTTGAAGCTTTGACACCCCATTTAGGGCTTAGAATAATCATGTTAAGTGTTTTTTTTACATCAAATCATGTTAAGTTGTTGAATTTGTGTTGACCAAAAAAAAGTTATTGAATTTACTTTCTTGTTAATTGTTATTGAATTTAACTCTCAAACTACATTATATTAAGACATTTTTATTTTTAGTTGGATCATATATAATTAGTAGAAGAGCATAGAAGTTCTTTTAGAGTAGGAATTAAAGCGCCACAAGCTAGCCAGAGTATGCGGCTCATTAAGGCATTTTTCTTCGATCTCTTTTTGATACATTTTTTCTTCGTAAATAGTGCTTGGTTTACTTTTATTTATTTATATAACATATAATTGCTTTTTTTCTGTTTTGATATGTATTTTTTTTATGTTAATCCCTAACGTCGGGATTCTACATGAATAACAAAGATTAAAATATAAATTTGATGGTCTAA
Organism: Glycine soja; assembly: GCF_004193775.1. NCBI lineage: Eukaryota > Viridiplantae > Streptophyta > Magnoliopsida > Fabales > Fabaceae > Glycine > Glycine soja. The sequence goes on along the minus strand of NC_041012.1, from coordinate 33,369,043 downwards.
ATAATAGAGAATTAAAATGAAGCAAAAAAATCAATATTATAGAAAGAATCTATTAAAAAAATTTACATTTTGAATTTGTAGAGATTAATTAAAACAACAATATTAGAAATTAAAATAAAACAATAAAAATTATTAAATTAGTCACATAGTTCCTTAACTTTATTGTAGGTTACAATTTGGTCCCTATTTGTTAAAAAATGTAAAATAATCCCTTAAAAATATAAATTGATCCCTTAATTAATTATTTTGTAACAAATTGGGATTAATTAGGCTACAAGGCCATTAGAAAATAGTAGAAAATATATACCAGGAAAAAGTTTTCATATATCTTTTCATTTAAGTCATATTATATTATTCAATTAATGTAGTTAATTGTTTGGACATGCTTTTCCAAAAAAAAAAAAAGAAATAGTGTAACAAAGCAAACTAATGCATTTTTTTTTTTAGCTTGGACATGTTGATTTGGATTCTAGCACGTGATATTAACTTGGCTTCAAATAGGAATTATGAAAGTGGGTATATATTCTTTATTAAGGTTAATAAATTGGATAAAATGACAAATAGACATTTTTTTCTCAGCATCTCTATTATACAGTTGTGGATTCTGTAAGTCAATTTTCATTATTGTTAATTACCTAACTTATCGTTTTGCCTTCATACATAATTCACTTTATGTTAACAACAATAGGCATATAACTGAGACAAGTATGCAAGCGGGGAATGCCAATGTGTATGAATTCCTCAAGCCACAATCTATCCAGAGATCTGGCCAATCACAATTTGAATCAGAAAGTTACATTAAGAACTGGATGCAAAGTTCAACGAGATGTGTACCTAGGAGCTTACCTGAATGGGTAACTTAAACTGAACAAATGAATTTAAATAATGTAAAATAGTATAATAACCTATATTGGTCTCCACTATAGTGCACATTGGCAAATGGTTGTCATTTTGCCTAATGAAAATGTTGTCATCTGATTTTGTTTGTTGCATAATAGGCCAGACAACTACCTCAAAGGCATAATTAACAGGTCAATGTTGTTTTTCAATACATTTGCATTAGCATTAGTCAGGAATATCAAAATTTTAGCTGTACAATAAGCATCAATGTTTATATTCAACAGTGCTTTGAAAAGACTTGATGATACTCAACAAAGTAAATCCAAGCTTACTGTTAGGTGGATTGTTGTTAAAGTAAGTCATTTAAACAATATGCTTCTACTTATATTTTAGTACTGTGTAGACTAATTTGTACTTAAAGTTGAATATCTAAATTTCATAATGTATTTAGTGTAATAGACAAAAAGGAAGCACTGAGTGTGAGTATTACGTCATGCACGGGATGTCAACTATAATCTTAGGAAATTTCAAGAATAATTGGGAAATGGTAATTTTTAATTCACCAAATTTCATTTTTTTTATGATTGCTATTATATTATTAACTTATGTTTTATTATATCATGCAGTATTTCACTGATGCTAGACCATTGGAACCAGAGAGATTGAAGGCGCTTCACATCCAGTGGGTAAAGTACTATTTGAAAGTTAAAAATGAAACTTAGGATGTTTAGGCAATTTTGTAATTGTAATTTATATTTACTTACTTTACATTTTTTACAATTCATGTCTCAACATTAAATATGCTTTTAATTCATAGTAATTAGTAAAATTCTCATGGAATTTCTGGTAAAAGCTGTTTCAAAACAGAATGAAAATTATATGTTGTGTGGTCTGGTTTTAAAATTTCCAGGTTAATTTTGGATTTATTGAAAAAACAAACAGCATATTAAAAAAAAGTTCTAAAACAACATCGATTTTTTAAAAAACCGGTTTTTAAAAAAATCAATGTTGTTAGTGACAGTTAACATCGGTTTTGAAAAACTGATGTTAACAATATTCTTTCAACTTTGGTTAATAACCGATGTTGAAAGTCTTAAATAACCGATGTAAAAATCTTATTTTCTAGTAGTGACACTTTTGCTAGGCTGAGACTTGTTTTGTAGTAGTGGTTTGGTCACACGAGAAGATGACCCATAAAGGCCAGCAAGACAAGGGGATTGAATTGAAGATAGTTTGGTACTTGGTAAAGGCAGAGGGGGAAATTTAATTGTGGGTAACCAATAGTTACTTTACAGGGTGATGATGGTGTGGGTGGGTAATGAAAGGTGTATGTATATGTATGTATAGTTTCCTTTTCCAAATCCTTTTATCAGTGGATGAGATGGAGGTTAATGCAGACTCATCATTGTCTTATCCATTTTTTTAATTTGGTTTTATTAGCTTTTGCTGCAACTTCCTTGCGTCGTGTTGTTTTATTTGATTGCACTTGATGAGTTAGTTGCCTTTTTTGTATTATTCTCCCTCACACTCTTTTTTCTCATTTCTTTTTTCTTTTTTGCTTGATGATTATTAATTTAGTCCCCCATATTTAAGTGCTGCTTGGACTTGTAAAATTTAAGAGTTCATGCCTATTATTGCAATTTATATTAATATTGGTCGTTCTATCTCTTTCACATACCATTGTTACTCTAAATGGTTAAAATTTTTTACTGGAGACTATTATGTCAGTTCTATGCTATTGATATGTAAATTATGATACTTGCCTACTTGGTTTGTTTTGGTGTAGAGGCAGATTGTCATACGAGAATCTCACTTCCTCACCCCTCTCTCCCTTTATGCGTGTTTTTGGATGATAAGTTCATCATTATTTGGTTTGAGTGCCATTTCATTTGTTTTCTTATGCTCTTGTTTCCCTGTTTAGTTAGGATTCTTTTATCAACTCCTTCTTTTAATCCAACATAATTTCAGTATTTTGGTCTACAAGTTAAGATAGTTCCAATGATTGATTTTTATGCATATTTTTGTTTGTGAAGTGATCCTAAGAATTTTTGTTAATGCCTAATCATAGAAGTCATCAAAAGAAAAAAATAAGAAAAGAGAAAAAGAAAATTCATATTCGGATACTAACAATAGGATAACAGATCCCATATTTTCCTTATTTTTCCTTTGTTTATACACTCAATCACTTGCTTTTCCTCTTGTTGATTGCTTTATGGGTCTCAAATAAGATGAATTTTTTTTGCTAGGCTGAGACTTGTTTTGTAGTAGTGGTTTGATCACTTGTTTTTCTTCTTGTTGACTGCTTTATGGGTCTCTAATAAGATGAATTTGTTTTGGAAACTAATTCATTGGTTCTTGGTCAGAAATTGGTATTGATTCCACTACTAGACTCAAATATGTGTAAGGAACCTAAAGCCCTTTAAGTACACTTTTATTTATCTTCGGTTGTGTGTACATGCTTGGTCTATTTTGTTATGTCTTTAAGCAATATTATCCTTAATGCTAGATGCAAACAACACTGGCTCCTGGCTGACAAGGACAATTTTTTCCTTTGATCCATCTAAGCTGAAACTGTTTCACATTAGTTCCATGAATAAGAACTTCACCAGGCTGTGGATCGTAGAATCTTTCAATTAAGCTGATAACTGTTGACTTCCCACTTCCTGCAAAAACACTAATGGAAGGAGATGCCTAGCCAAGAGACCAAATACAGATATACCCGTATGAGTTGAAGTATTATTCATTTGTTATATCTCTTTCTATGTGTGGTTGTGTTTTGTTTTTAATCTATTTCATTAACATATATAATATAAAATCTTGAATGTAGTTACATGGAAGCATTCAAATATAAAGTCATGGGTCATTGTTCATTTCATGTAAAGTCTTACTTAATATCCAAGTTTGTCTTATATCTCACTTAGCATTCAAATATTTAATTTGTAGGCACTATTTGTGTTCTTGTTTGCATTGTGATCACGACATTTGTTGTTGGACATTATACTGATCATCATCACAGGTAAGGAAGTTTTTCATAAACTTTTGATGCTCATTTTTGTTACCAATGCTTTTCTACATTGTTGTCTATGATTAATGACCAATGCTTTATATACAAGTTTTTTTTTTTTATCATGAGTGAACCTTAGATTCCCATTTGAGATTGAATAGAATGATTCTTGCGGACAATTTGCATTAATCATTGTATTGAATCTTGAATTTTTCGTTTAGACAGTTTGGGAAGTGATGCAATCCTACCCCCAAGGGCATTGGATAGAAGACTCCAAGAAGATTGGGCCAGAGATGCAAGAGAAGGCCATTGGGTTCTCATGAGCCTTAGGGTAGATTTTGGGCCCATGGGCTAAGTATGAGCCCGCTTATCTTTGTACATATTAGATTAAGGTTTCATTATTTTTAGGCCTTGTATTTAGGGCTTCATAATGTAGGTAGGGTATCCTAAAAATGTAGGATTTTTTAGCCCTTGTATTTTAGGGCACCTAGACTAGTTTTTGTATTAGGGGTAGTTTTGTAATTTCACATGCATTAAGTGAATATTTGATGTGTGTGTTGGGAAATAAATTTAACTGAATTGGGAGAAGCCCAATCCAATTTAATTTTAGAGGGGGAGGTGAGCATTTTCTTGCTACACCCCATTGTCATATCACATAGTCACACTTTGTGCATGCCCTTCAAGCTTTACATGCCTCATGACACCTAAGCACACCTAGTGGAGATTGAATGTGACGATAATAAGGCAGGTTCGTGCTTGATGCATCCAGGGGCGTTGCATGATGTAGAAAGGTGACCAATAGCTAAGGAGTTGCTGTAGGGACTCATAAGTATGGGTCAAATTGAAATCCACAATGCAAACAAAGAGGAAGGGGAGGTATTTATGCAGTCGAGTGACTGAAGCCCAAGTAATCCTAAGCCTTTGCTAATTCATTTCATGAGAGATATTACCACTCAGATACCTCGAGGTTTCCAGCCCTCTGCAGCAAAGATGCCAACACCCTTCCCTTATAAGAGTGACAAGGCAGTACCTTGGAGGTATGACATGCAGGGATCTGACAGAAGGTAGGACGCGTCCGTCATGCATGTTGGGACTAGTCTGCCGGCTGCTAAGATAATGAATATTTCTAGTACGAGTGGCATGACTCGTAGTGGACGTATTTTCGCTCCTCCTAAACTATCGGCAAGGTCGAAAGACAAGGGGAAGGCAAAGGCAAATATAGGCGAGAGGGAGAAGACGAGCCTGACCGCCGATAACGAGGCCCCTATCGGAAAGTTGGCAGAGGAAGGGGATGACCTTAGCAAGAGAGAGATATCGGTTGAGGAGGCAACCGAATTTCTAAGAATCATTCAGCATAGTGAATTCAAGGTAATTGAGCAATTGAACAAGACGCCAGCCAAGATCTCTCTATTAGGACTGCTCATGCATTTTGATCCTTATCGAACATTGTTGGTAAAAATCATGAATGAGGCCCATGTGGCGCAAGACATATTGGTGGAGGGTTTCAGGGGAATAGTCAATAACATCACCACAAACAATTACCTGAATTTGCTAGTGAGGAGATGCCAGTTGAGGGCAGGGGACACAACAAGGCTTTGCACGTATCCGTCAAGTGCATGGACCACATAGTGGCCAAGGTACTCATTGGCAATGGGTGTTCTCTCAACGTCATGCCCAAAACGACATTGGATAAATTTCCATTTGATGTGTCGTATATGAGGCCAAGCTCCATGGTGGTGTCATACCCTAATTTCGTCCGGGGACAATTGTTGTCGACATGCGGATTTTTGCCGGTCACGTTGAGCTGCTTAAAGCCAATTACTCCGCGATCTGTAAGGTTTCGCAATGTTTAGCAAGGCATGGAATACAGTGCAAAGGAACGATAAAGAGCTTAGGGGAAGCAGTAATGGGGTCATCGGCGGCTATCATAAGTGGCTGAGAGTCCAGACACAAGGGTTGGATTGGCTCCCAAAGGTAAAGGCTGCAAGAAAGGAAGAGGCTGAAGCTCCTGAAGAAAGTGAGGAGGTACAAGCCCTAAAGGCGAAGCTTGAAAGACCCCGAGCAGTCAAAGAGAAGTTCAAGTCAACGACCATCAAAGTCCGAAAAGAGTATGATGAACTAAGAGACGTCAATATGGCCACCACCAAAGTTTTGGAATGAGAAACCAAGAGGACCCGAAAGGAAGAACACGGTCGGAACAAGTTCCAAGGAGCTTTATGGGGAAGCAACAACAAGCTTAAGCTATGAAGAGCCGAAAGGGATCAGTCATGGGTCGAAGGCATGATTTTGAAAGACGAGTTAAAAGCTTGCCATAGGTCAAAAAGAAGCTTGTCCCAGCAGTTGAGCAAGACCGAAGGGAATATGTAGGCCATCATCGACGAGAACAGAGAAAAGCTAGACCTAGCAGCAACTCATAAGAAAAAGCTAGAGGACGAGTATGCCAAGGTATCAGTCTTGCAAGTTGAAAGGGAAGCAAGGGAAAAGGTGATCGATTCATTGCACAAATAAGCAATGATGTGGATGGACAAATTCGCCTTTACTTTGAATGGGAGTCAAGATCTTCCCCGACTGCTAGCCAAGGCCAAGGCAATGTTGGATGTGTACTCGACCCCCGAGGAAATCCATGGGCTCCTCAATTATTGTCAACACATGATTGATCTGATGGCCCATATAATTAGGAGCCGCTAAGGCAATTGTATTGTCACTTTGACTTTGGCTAGATAAACCCTTTTGGTTCACTTAATAAAATGAGGTTGATTTAATCCTATGTGTTTACTTAAAAACTCTGTGTGAATCCAATGCTTTGGCAACTTATCTTTAGTATGCATTCATGTTTAAATTCTTTGTCGCAGTACTCACCGCATTTTGTTCCTTTAGGGAGTAACACCATAACTAAGCGCACCACAAAGCACCCCTATCGAACCCGTTCTAAATCTAGAGCCATGGGTGAAGTAGAGGAAGTGCAGGAACAAATGAAGGCCGACATGTTGACTCTAAAAGATCAAATGGCTTCCATGATGGAAACCATGTTAAGCATGATAAGATTAATAGAAAGTAACACAGCCATGGCTATCGCCGCTAGCATCGCCACTGAGGTGGATCCGGCTCTTTCGTCTACAGCAAATCTAGCACATCAACTCGCCCCGGATATGGTGGGATGAGGAGGAGACATATTGAGGAATACCAACAGCCCACGTCGGAGGTATAACAAACATGCTTACCCCTATGGCCTTCCCTCGAATTTCACACCACCTACCGTGAACAAGAATGCGGACTATGCTGTTCCCTTTACCTTCGAAGGGTAGCCTCCCCAGCCTGTAGCGGGCGCCCGCAAAGAGCCTCGGGAGCATGCCCAAGGGGACGTCAACTCATACCCCCTTTTCACCACTAAGGGATAGGCACATAATGCCTTGCCTTAGCCTAATATCATAGGAGTCTTTCAACCCCGCCCGATGCAACCACTACTCTTCTCCGTAAGGGGCCACCTCCGGCAGTGGAAGGAAGATTGGGAGTGGTTGAATGGTTTGGCGATTATCCCTTTGCCGATATGACCTACTTATGCTTGGTACCGGATATCGTCATCCTTCCCAAATTCAAGGTACCTTATTTTGACAGGTACAAGGGGACGACTTGCCCAAAAAATCATTCGAAGATGTATTGTCGGAAGATGGGGGCGTACTCGAGGGATGAGAAATTGCTCATGCACTTCTTCCAAGATAGCTTGGCTGGAGTCGTAGTCATTTGGTACACCAACTTGGAAGCATCTCGCGTCCGCTCGTGGAAAGACTTGATTACTGCCTTCATAAGGCAATATCAATATAACACTGACATGGCTCCCGATAGGACCCAACTATAGAACATGAGCAAACGGGAACACGAATCGTTCAAGGAGTACGCCCAAAGATGGAGGGATTCGGTGGCTCAAGTGGCACCTCCTATGGTGGAAAAAGAAATGATCACCATGATAGTAGACACTCTACCAGTGTTCTACTACGAGAAGTTGGTAGGCTACATGCCCTCTAGCTTTGTGGATCTAGTATTCGCGAGTGAAAGGATAGAGGTAGGCCTAAAAAGGGGGAAGTTTGACTATGTCTCCCCTACCAACACAAACAGCAGAAGATCTGGGCCAATGTTAGTCGTCATTTACGACTAACTTTTGTATTGAATAGTTATATGAAATTAGCATCTTTCCCTCAATTTATGGTTCTTTTTGTAGGATTTGTACATATTTTCATGGTTAGTTTGATTTTGCTCAAAAGATACTCCCATTTTTGTGAATTAATGTGAATCACCTTCAGTTTCAGGCCAAATGAAGAGAAGGTCTAGCAGTTGGTGTCTCGCTAAGCGAGGCATATGCGCTTAGCGAGTGACATCCGCTAAGTGAGGCACTCAGCCTGCTTAGCGCGTGGGGAAACCCTAAAAGAGGATCTATCTTAGATGTCTGCGCTTAGCGTGTCGTCAGCTCGCTCAGCGAGTCGTTTGTCCCTTCTCGCGCTTAACGCGCCCAACTCGCTAAGCCAAAATTCACTAACTCGCACTTGGCAAGAAAATGGCGCTAAGCGAGCCTTCAGAATCTGAAACATCTAAGAGCCTTTAAAACACTGAAGTTGGCATAAAATTGAGAGATGACACGAGAGGAAATGAAGAGACACACCCAAAGAGACAAAAAACAGAGCAAAGCTCTAACCTTCAAGAGAGTTTAGGTTTTAGGAGTGATTTTAGGGTTCTAGGGGTGGAGGAGACATCCTCATCCATTTGTAACCTTAGTTTTCCCCAGAGCTAGAAAGGATAGTCGCTTAGGAAAACTGAGAAATAAAGCCACACCATGAAGAGACGGAAATCGTAAACTTGGGTGTTGGCGAGGAAAAGAAAAAGGTAAAGGTCAGTATGGGCATGACCACACTGGTCCGAGATGAGTTGGTGGTTTTGCTATGAAACTACCAAGATGTCTTTGCTTGGTCATACCAAGATATGCCCGGTTTGAACCCCGACATTGTGCAACATCGGTTACCTCTAAATCCCAAGTGTTCCTCGGTCAAGCAAAAGCTGCGGAGGATGAAGCCCGAGATGTCCTTAAAAATCAAAGAAGAAGTGAAAAAGAAGTTCGACGCTGGCTTCCTAGCAGTGGCTCGATATCTTGAATGGGTGGCGAACATCGTGCCAGTTCCTAAAAAGAATGGGAAGGTATGAATGTGTCTGGACTATCGAGACCTAAACCGAGCCAATCCAAAGGATAACTTTCCGTTGCCACACATAGATGTCCTTGTAGATAACACAGCCAATTTCGCTTTGTTTTCTTTCATGGACGGGTTCTCAGGTTACAATCAAATAAAGATGGTGCAAAAGGACATGGAGAAGACTACATTTGTCACCTTGTGGGGAACATTCTATTATAAGGTGATGTCCTTTGGGCTCAAGAATGCCAGGGCAACCTATCAAAGGGCTATGGTGGCATTATTCCATGATATGATGCATAAGGAGATTGAAGTCTATGTGGATAATATGATAGCCAAATCTAGGACTGAGGAGGAACACCTCGTCAACTTGCGAAAGTTGTTTGAACGACTGTGTAAGTACCAACTAAGATTGAACCCAGCCAAGTGCACTTTCAAGGTCAAGTCAGGAAAGCTACTTGGCTTCATCGTGAGTCAGAAGGGGATAGAAGTGGATCCTGACAAACCTTTTGTAAAAGTTTGTTAAGTCATGGAAGCCCCAAATTTTTCTTATACTTGGTGGAGTGGGCCACTCAGGAATGACCTTTATTCTCTTAGGGTTCAAAGGAACCCCTTGATCACTATTTAAAAAATTAAGAAAAGTAATGTAATAAAACATACTTTTTCTGTATTTTCATGTTGATTATTCCTACAAAAAAGAATGAGAAACCTAAGGTGTCCCATATGAGTACCTAAGTTTGTATTGAAATTAAAAATAAGAACAAACCTACCTAATGAGTCCCTATGTACACAAATCATGAAGATGTTGGGTGCACGAGTCCATATTTTAGGGATTTGGTGCCTAATAATACCTATTTTGGGCACCAACAAAGCACAAGGATTTAAGCTCTTGCGAACCAAACCCTCATCCAACAACTCCTTTACTTGAGGAATAAACTCAAGCCTAAGAGGTGTGGCAATGCTAACAAGTGTCTTTTTACAAAGGAGAAAATGTGGAGGTTGTCTAAGAGGGTAAATTTCTTTAATATTTGTCTTTATTTCAAAATGTCTTTCCTTCTTAGCTAACCTCTTGGCGGAGACACATACCTCCTTACACTTCTCCTTAACCATAAAAGGTTGTCCTTCTTCTGGGGGGTAGATCTCTTCACTAGATTCTTCCCCTTTTGCTTCTTCACTTTCACTAGAGGAAGGTGAAGTAGTAGCCTCATCTTGGCTACTATAAATGTCTTGGCCCCTCATAATTATGGTTTTCTTGGTGGGGCATTGAGAAGTAATGTGTCCTCTTCCAAGATATTTAAAGAACTTCATGGAGCTAGTCTTCTCTTGCATACTAGCCTTAAGGGGTTGCTTTTCTATTGTCTTCCCCTTATCATCTTTGAGCTTAGAAGGTGTCACCCCTAAGATGCCTTGACCTTGGTCTTTCTTTGGATAAGAGTGAGAGTCATAAGATTTTGAAGTCGACTTCCTTTTAAGTTGTTGCTCTACCCTTATTTTCCAATCTGAGTTAGCCTCTACATTATCCTTCCCATGGAAGTATGGGAGGTTAATGTTAGCCTCTTGAGGATTTCTTTCATTTTCTCTCCTATGGGAGTAAGGTCTAAGATGTGACCTATGCCTTCCTTCATAAAAGTCATGAAGTTCTTCACTTAGGCTCTTGCAAGAGTTATGACTACTATAGGAGACATGTTTTTCTTTTCTTAACTCTTTTAGTATTTTCCTTCTTTCTTTCTCTCTTATTTTGTCTCTTTCATCTTGACTTATTTCTTCCACTCTTTTTTTACCTTTTTCTTTTCTCTCTTGTTTTTCTTTCCACAACTTAAGGGATCTAAACTCATCTAATATCTTATACAAGGGGTCCTTAGGAGTAGAACCCTCACCATTAACACTAGATGAAGAATGAAGACTCATGTTGGTTCCTAAGTTATGGTTCTTTCTTGTTGGTGGGGGTTTGAAAACAAAAGGTAAAAGAAACTATGGTTGAAACTAGCCAAAATAAACACTAAAAGAGGTGTGAAAGATAAGGTAAAAACTAATTGGTAAAAGGTAAGCTATGTAGGCGGTTTGACAATGAAAGGTAAAGGAAATAAGCTATGAAAGTAAGCAAGAAATGTAAACTAGACGAATCCTAAGAGTGTTTGGATGACCACATTTAAGGTTCTCAACAAAACACTCACAATCCTAAGGAAAAATTGCCTAACATTATTACACACAAATGGAAGTAGGGTGACCTATTGGAGGCTCCCAACTTACTTCCAATGAAAGGCCTTTTTGTTACAAAATTTGAAAGCAATGAAAGTAAGTAAATTGTCAATTACAAAATTACAAAAAGGTCCTCAATTTTGGTGGTTGTTCTCTCTTTGGTGATTCACTCAATTTGGAGTGCTTCTTAGTCCAATAGCTCTTAAGGTGGTTTTCCCCTTGCTTCTTGACTCAAATTCTTCAAGGGATGGCACGAATCCTCCTTTCCAATTCCCTATATGGCAACTCACAAACAAGGAATCAAAGAGACAAGCAATAACCAAAGACCAAAAAAATGAAATGAAAGCTAAACCAATATAGTTTTAACAAGAAAAATTTTCAAGGATTATTCAACAATTAAAGCAATGAAAAGCACATAAAAGCAAGCTAGGACTCAAAGAGAAACTTAGAATGGCTCTAGAGTAGAGTAAAAAAAACTAAAAAAAAAAGACTCAAGAAACCTCTAGTTTTGGAACTTGTATTCACAGTAATTTTCAATTGAAATTTAAGAACTAGGATTGGTATAAAATAGGCACCAATTATAGAACAAATTTTGAACCAAAACAACAAGCACACTTCCCTTTCACTTTTTTTTTCCTGGACACTGATTTTTTCAGCCAACTTGTGTGATTTTTCTTATTTTTCCTTTAATCCAAATCGCTTGGTTCTTTCATCATAATTTTGGTCCTGATGTCTATAAACTTCATTAAAAATTTCAGCTCAAAAAACGTAGTGACCAATTCCCAGTAATTTATACAAGTTCGTATGTTCAAGCTGCCAGCACCAGCGATTTCAACCTAGAAATCAAGAGTAGTGTTTATGTTGCTTAAGGTTTGGATAGTTACAATTTGTGTTTGATTATGCTCAATTATCTTGAATAACACAATTCAAGAGAGCTTAAGACTTATTTTGATTCACAAATCCAGCCATAACTCAGCACCACAACTCAACTTCATCAAAGGCATCATGTAGGAAACTTAGAAAACAAAAAAAAGACTTCAACAACAAGACTACTTCTAGGAATTGATTTAGAACATGTTATGAACTAAATAACATGCATGAATTAGACTCAAAATTCAAAAGATAGGCTAAGAATGACAAGAATACACGAACAAATGTATCTAGAATTCAATAAACAAAATAAATTTCCTAATTGGAGGCTTATAAGCATCAAAATATCACATATGATTCCAACTAGGTTGACACCAAGTGAGATAAAGATCCCCTACCACAAGCTCCTAATTTATTTAAAAAAAGTTAAAATATGGGAGGACTAAAGCCAATACCCATAGTAATTATAAATAGGATAAGAACATAAAGCTAAGAACAAGAAAGGTATTAGAGCTAATACTCCCTTTTACAATCCAAAAAGAAAATCTTCATATAAAAAAGATACAGAGAGGGAGTATGCCCTGCTACGGGTGTTGTGGACTTTCTGAGAGATGGATACCTTCTTTTTCTATTTTAACCTCTTCCTACTAGCTTTCGACATGAAATTTGCATTTGGAAGGACACATCATTAGTGGTCGAACTTTCTACTTCCAACAAAGTGGGATCAGATTCTTGTTTATCTGCTAGGTCTCCCCATACCTTTCCCAGAATCTTTAGGTCTTGGGCCATATTGGGACGGTCGGCAAGTGTACTGATTCGCACAAGTAGTATAAAATGGTAAGACCGAGTATCGTATCCTCAGGGAATTTGTTTCTCTCAAACCATGTACATTCAGTATGCAAACATTTGTATGGATTAAAAGCAAGGTAAATATTGAGTTATATACTAGAAAACCTATTTGAACATAAACAAAATATCTAAAGCTATGAAAATGAGACTTATCAAGTTAAAAGCGTTGGGTCGTTCTACTGAATTTCTCTTGATGTTTAATAAGTATTTTTCTCTATTTAACGTTATCCTAGTGTTGTTATGCTGAGAAACTACTCAAACCAAGATCCCTCTAGTGAATGAGCCTAACTCTCTTTAAACTTTGTCCTTGATCCCTCAACAAACTTAGTCTAAAAGAGTTGCATTAATCCTACAGCATAATATGGACTAGATCATTGCACTCCGTTCCTAAACATAAAGACTTCTAGTATGCTCTACCAAGTTCTAAGGGTTTAAAGCATTTCCCAATGCTAAAAATCCTAACTACACATACAAATGGGTGATCAAGCCACAAGCATGTAAAATAAGCATAGATAGAAGCAATGAACAGGTAAAAACAACATGAAATAGATAGTGAGAGTGTTACATCAAGATTTTTCAGTAGAGCTCCCCAACAAAGAGGCTTAGCCTTCCATTACAAGCTAAAACTCAAAAATGCAAGAAAGGAACTATTTTTGGTGAAAGAAATGGAAGAAGATGGTTGAGGATGTTTCCTAGAACCTCTAAACCCTAAATTTCTCTTTTTTCTGGACTAAGCTCTCTTTGCTACTCTCCTTGTGTTTCTTCTACTTCCTCTAGGGCGAACAATGTTGCTCGACTGGGCGAGCTGGCTAGCTAAGCAAGAGTAAGTGAATTTTGGCTTGGCGAGACTAGGCGCGTTGAGCGCGATAAGTGACAACGTCCTCGCTAGGCAGGCTGGCTACACGCTGAGCGAGCACATCTCTGGCTTATCCTCTTCTAGGGTTTCCCCATCCGCTAAGTGAGTTGTATGCCTTGCTAAGCGGATGCCACTCGCTGAGTGAGGCATCAGCTACTTGAACCTTCTCTTCTTTGGCTTGAAACTGATTTGGATTCAACATTAATTCACAAAATTGGAGTATCTACTCTATAAAATCACACTACAAAGAAAAATATGTACAATTCCTACAAATAGAACCATAAATTGGAGGTAAAGCGCTAATTCCTTACAAATATTCAATATCAAACTAACTCATGAATAGTAACTAACAAGTTTACTTGTCCTCAAGTGACAGAATTCACAGTGGTTAGCCAAAAGTGTGTTTGTTCCAAATTATTCAATTGCATGAACAGAGATAATTAGCAATACCTCAACCAACAACCCTTCTCAAGATATGCAATATTTCAAAGATATAAACATGTTCATTAAGCAGCACAAATGAAATAAGCTAGCAAGCAAAAAAGGTATCAAGGAAGGTTCATCAAGCTTAATCCTCACGACCACTGTTTCTCTCATAAGCACAAGTGTTTAGGGTAATTCTTCAAATCAACAACCAACACAAGTCTCAACTTTTGCATTTCATCTCATGCCATACAATCACAAACGCACAAAATGAATCTGAAGGACTTTCTTGACTTGTAATGAGGCTAGGCTACAAACAATTCATGGTTTTTCTAGGATGCAAAACTTAGGTTCTAGGAGAGCATTCATCCTTAGATCACCTTTTTCTTTTAACTCCCAGCTTTTATTGACATGCCACAAGCACAACAAAACATTCAGCTCAAGCAACAACACACAGAACTTCAATTATTTCTGAATTTTTCACTTCTTATTTTTTTTTTATTTTAGCAGTTTATGTTTACTACTTCTTAAGATGATTTTCTGTGGTTGCACTACAACAAATCTGTTAAATAATGGAGGTTATTTTTTCGTTTAGTGAAGGTTTTTACCCTCCGCAAAATAAATTACGGAGGTTTTCAAAAACCTCCGCAGTTAGATTCGCCAAAAGCAATTAGCGGCGGTTTTTGAAAACCTCTGGTATCGAGAACATTTTGCAGAGGATTTTTTGTAGAGGTTTTAAACCTACGCTAATTGCAGAGGTTTTTTAAAGGAGGTTTTAAACCTACGCTAACTGTGGAGGTTTTTTAAAGGAGGTTTTAAACCTACGCTAACTGTGGAGGTTTATTGGAAGAAGTTTTTATACCTACACTAAATATGGAAGATTTTTGTAGGAGGTTTTAAACCTATGCTAAATGCGGAGGTTTATTAAAAGAGGTTTTAAAACTATACTATGGAGGGCTTTTTTTTTAAATCATGCTAGCAATAGATGTTTTACAATTAATTTTCTAATTCTCCTTATTTTCTTGTATATAATGATTTTTATACTCATTTTAGTTTCATAATCTACATGTATTATAATTTTTCATTTTCTTATGATATCGATAAAAAAATGTAATAAAAAAACTCATATTGAGGATGTAAAAATTATATTTCAATAACCAAAATAATAGCATATAGTTCAAAGATTTATAATTCAAATTTCTATTGTAAATCAAAGTATGACATAAAATCCATAACAAAGTAATATTAGTATTGTACTAAACTTTAAATCTAAAATACATTATAAGCAAACTAAGGGTTGCTAGCACCAGAAGATCCTCTTGCATCCAAAGGTGTATTAGGAACACTTGAAGCATCATTTAGCTGAAATAAGAAAAGTAAAAACACTTAGTCACATATACTATATACAAGGGTGTATCACACATACTAAATCATAATGACCATCAATAAAAATAATCAATTCTAAACAATTGTTTTAATATTCTAAACTTATGCATGGTTATTACCTTGGTCATGTATGTTTACTTAAAGACCTAACTTGAGATAAAGAGTATTAAGAGCTAGCCAAATGAATAAAATTCTACCTTAATATTGTTGATTAACTATAAAATCTACCTACAAAACTGTAAATTAATTAGCTTAATAAACACACGTACCAATTACAAAATATATTTTCTAACTAATATGCGTGAATAAATTAATAAACTATAGACATATGTAAAACAGTTTTAAGAGTACATTGTGTATTATACTAACAAGTTTTAGGATACCTCACATATACATAATGATGTATGCATATTAATTACTTACATGTGTTTGATCAGGAGTGAAATAACTAGCTAATTCTTCAGGGATCCTTCCTTCCTTCATTATCATGTAGGCCTTAAAAGCTGATTCTAAATTGTTGTATTTCTCTTGCCATTGGTTTGAAGATGGAAAGCCAACACCAGATGAAGAAGAGCTCAGACTAGAAGCTCGAAGTCTTGTGTTCCTAAATGTATTAGAAGGAACAGCTCCTAATCCCATGCATCGCACTCTCCCAGAGTGCTCTAACCCTAACACTCTACCAACAACATCAAGAAGAGAAACTTCAGATTCATCAACTATGCTTTGAGTCAATCCTACTTCAATTTGTTCCTGCAAACATGTAATAAAAGGAATTACAAAAGTTTTAAGATTAAGCACAATCCTTTAAAACAATGTTACTAAAGAAAAACATACCGCTATAGTCTTTGCTGCTTCATTTACAAATGATCCATCTTTCCTTTTATGAGTTTCAATATATAATTGTCCACGACTTGGTAGCTTCCCAGTTTCTAACAGCTAAGATAAATAAAGAGTAAGTAAACATTGAACTTTTTTAATTAGTAAAAGTTAACATTTAGTGTCATTACCAACTCATTTCTTCTTCTAGGATTAGCTTTGGATCCACCAGTGTGTGGAATAACTTGCTTGCTTCGAATTTCTTTATTTCTCCTACAAAGTTCCTATATGCAAAGCAATTTCAAGTTTACAACTTGTAATAGTAATCATATAATTAGCTATAAAAACAATTCAATAATTAAAACAATCTAATTGTACCAATGTGGATGGTTTATGACGATAATGAACAAAACAAGCCCATTGATCTTTATCTATGCCTATCGGCACATTTTTTATGATTTCATCTCTTGTTTTGGTTGGATCGTTGAATTCATTCCATAAGCTTTGCCTATTTGCAGCCCATTTTCTTCCCATACTCAATTTGCAATACCGTTTTGCACCAGCTTCATTAATCTTAAAATAAAATCGAGGCTAAAAAAAAGACAAATTTATCAAATATCATATGCAAAATAATATATATATATATATATATATATATATATATATATATATGAAAAATAGTAAAGATAAGGTTTCTAAGTGGTGTAGATATAAAAAGTTATATATAACTAATTGACATACCTTTAAAATTGTTTCAAAGCAATCATCAAAATAAGCTTTAGGTACGCCTGAAGGTCCAGACCATCTATCATAATCCATAGGAAATAATTTTCAATCAGCTGCTAGTGTTCCAAGAAATCCTGCAAGCAAGGCTTGTGCTTCACCAATTGCTTGGCCTTGGTCATCAAAATTCACAATGATGCGTAACTCCCTAGGTAAGCTATTGACTCCCCTAACTTTTACCTTAATCTTCTTGATTGTTTCTTCAAAGTCTTTAACAGTAAAAGAATTTCTTAATAAGAAAATGTAATATACTTCATATGATGATAATTACAAAAATAAAAATAAAATACAATACTTGTATACCTATTGTCTCAACAGTCCAACAGTGTGTAGACTCACGCCCAACATGACGTCTAGTTGTTTCATCTTCTTGTGGAACTTCAGATGTTGATACATGAGAAAGAGGGACATTACGAGTTGGGACTTCAGGAGCTTGTGTGGAATCACTTGGTGGGGAAGAAATTTCAGGATTCATTGCTGGAACTTCAGATGTTGATTCATGAGAAAGAGGGACATTACCAGTTGGGACTTCAGGAGCTTGTGTGGAATCACATGGTGAGGGACATTGTGGTTGAGGTGCTGATTTTTGTGGATTTCTAAAACGCTTCACCTTTGGCATGACTACATATTCATGACAACAATATTAAGAGAAAAATAAATAAAGAATAATAAAATTTAAGATGACATACTATCAAAATTAAAACAAGATTAAAATAATTAATAAATGAAATAATAACAACATTTATAAGTCAATCAACTATATCATATTTAGGCAAATGTGAATTTCTTACTATTTTAGGAGTTACAATTCAATCAACTATATCATCATTTAGATGGTTTGTAGCCAATTGTACATATTGATCATCAAGCCTAGAAAATTGTTCAAGTTGTTGCTCTTGGTATGGCTCATTTTCATATGCATTTTCTTCTACTTCTTCTCCCATGTCATATAAATCTCTTGGCTTTATGTGTACAACAACACTCCATCCTTCATTGACAACATCATCTACATAATACACCATTTGTGCTTGAGATGCTTCAATGTATGGTTCATGTTCTTCACGATCACCAATATGAATCAATCTATCAAAGTTAACACAATTAAAATTCCAACAATCCTTTTTATACCCTCTATCTCGTGTAGTATCAACCCATTTACATTTAAAAAGAATAACAGAGAATCGACCATAGTAGTTAATCTCAATGATAGCTGTGGGAAGATAGAGGACACAAAAAAGGTCTCATTATCAATTGGGTTATCACAAACACGTTTAGGTCTATTGAACCTTGTCTCGATATCTTCAATGTATCGAGAACAAAAGGTAAGAGACTCTTCAGCTAAATACCCCTCAGCTATGGATCCTTCAGGTTGTGCCTTGTTTCTCACAAAGGATTTTAAGTGACCTAATTCCCTATAGAAATAACTAACAATTAAAGAGTGTACAAGCAAGATATTTATAATATAACATCATAAATTTAAATTATTTAAATCTTTACCTCTCTACTGGATACATATATCGATAATGCACTGGGCCTCCAAGTTTTGCTTCCTCTATAAGATGAACAGTTAAATGAACCATAACTGTGAAGAATGATGGAGGAAATAACATTTCTAAGTGGCATAGTGTAACCACAATGCGATCTTCGAGCAACTGAAGTTCTGGAAGATTTAAAGTTTTACCACAAAGTATTCTAAAAAAAGAACAGAACTCCACTAAGACAGAAGTCACATGGTCTGGCAACAAGTTACGAATTGCTAGTAGTAGCAATTGTTCCATAATAATATGGCAATCGTGACTTTTTAACCCAGATATTTTATTAAGTTTCTCATCAATACATCTGGAAATGTTACTTGAGTAACCATCTGGTACTGTAATAGTCTTCAAAGTTTTCAAAAATAACTTTTTGGTACCACATGTTAGTGAAAACAAAGCAAGGTGATACTTTCCATTATCATCTGGCCAAAGATCAGGCCTTAAGCCCATTTCTTTTAAGTCTTTTCGAGCATTAAGGTTGTCTTTTGATTTATCCTTCTCATGGAGCATTGTATACATGACATTGTCGCATACATTTTTTTCAATATGCGTAAAATCTAGATTATGTCGTAACAAGTTAGACTCCCAATATGGAAGTTCAAAGAATATGCTTCTTTTATTCCACTGTGTGACTTCTTGTCTAGATCTTTTTCTTGTTCCATTTTGAATAGCTCCAGTTCCAAATGTAGTATTAATATGTTCCACTTGTCGAAAAATCTCAGATCCAGATAATTTTAATGGTGGGTTTCGTTCTTCTATGCTTCCATCAAAGTGAACATGGTTCAATCTAAATTTATGATTTCTACTTAGAAAACGATGATGCCCCATAAAACACCACTTGTTACAATTTCGAAGGCGACAAGGTTCCGCATCTAAATTGCAAGTTGGGCAAGCCAATCCTGTGTGTATGTTCCAACCAGATAAGATGCCTAAGCCAGGAAAGTCACTAATTGTCCACATAAGAGCTGCTCGCATTCTAAAATTTTCATTTAAGGATGAGTCATAGGTGTCCACACCACTCCATAACTCACATAACTCTTCTACAAGGGGCTTTAGGTACACATCTATGTTATTTCTAGGAGATTGCTTGCCTGGAATGATCATTGATAGAATGAAGGAAGTGTGGTTCATACATATCCAAGGTGGAAGATTATATGGAATTAAGAAAACTGGCCAGATGCTATAGGTAGAACTCAAGGTCCTAGCAGGATTAAAACCATCAGTAGCAAGGCCTAAACGAACATTTCGAGGATCTGAAGAAAACTCAGGATGGATTAAATCAAATGTCTTCCATGCCTCTCCATCTCTTGGATGCCTTAACAACCCATCTTTATTGTCTTCCAAAACATGCCATCTCATATCTTTTGCAGTCTTACGACATGTGAACAATCTTTGCAATCTTGGTTTCAATGGAAAGTAACGTAAAACCTTTGCAGCTATTTTCTTCTTCTTGTTAGGTTTCCATCTAGATGTACCACAATGCTTACAAGCATCCAAACTTTTTTTCATCATCTCCCAAATACAACATGCAGTGTTTTGGACAAGCATCTATCTTTTTATAATTAAGACCAAGCTTGTTAATAATTTTCTTTTCCTCATAAATAGAAGGAGGAAACTTTGCTTTTTCAAATGCGTCATTTAACAAATCCAATATCATAGTCATTGCCTTATCGCTTA
The DNA here is from genome assembly GCF_004193775.1 of Glycine soja. NCBI lineage: Eukaryota > Viridiplantae > Streptophyta > Magnoliopsida > Fabales > Fabaceae > Glycine > Glycine soja. The sequence continues at coordinate 33,348,631 of NC_041012.1, read as the reverse complement.
ATCCACACAAAACTTTTATATGATATAATTTGATTATAAATTCTAGTTTTGTGTACTTGCTTCCTTCATACAATGTTTGGCTCCCGTCCTTTAGAAGCTCATAAAAGCCATTATGATCTTCTCTTGGTTCATCATTTACTATTTCATCTTCATTTAATGGTTGTGATGCACCTACATTAGGGTCATGTTGCCTATATTGTTCAAATGTGTCATTGATCATCATTTCCATTGGGTTTTGAGGTTGAACGCCACTATCTTGGAAAACATCTTCCACTTGAGAAGATTCTAATGCTTGCTTTTCACCATGGAGATCCCATATAACATAGTTTTGAGGAAATGGTTTATATAGCAAGTGATCTTCAACTATGTCTCTAGTTTGCCATTTCATAAATCCACATTTTGGACATGGACACCGAATCATTTCTCCTACAGCTCCATTCTTAAAAGCAAAATCTAAGAATTTACTCAAACCAATGGAGTAATCAATTGAGTTTCTGGCCTTTGAAATCCATGACTTATCCATTACAAAAGATACCTAAACAATTTTATTAAAATAATTTATCACACTATGATAATATAACATAGTATAATATGTATTAAAAAAAAGTAAGTCCCCCACAAAATTATAAAATAAATTAAGAAGAAAAACTATAATAATTATTCTAACTAAAAAGAATAATTGGTGGGGGAAGAAACATAACCTAAGATTCAATACTAATTTTTATGTTACAGCTACTACCATATATGTTATAAAATAAGAATAGGTATTTAGAATAAAAACCAATGGAACCAACAAAAAAATGAATTACAAAAAATTATAATAAATTACACTTGTTAGCTAACTAGTAGAGGTCGTAACATAAAAATACTATCATGAAAATGTAATGTACGTTGAAAAAACATAAAAATAAAGATTACAATGTTTAATCAAAATAAGAGAGAGATGAAGTACCTTTGAACTTCCAGTAAATGAAAGCAGAGGAATGTGTTTTTTGTTATTGCCTAACCAATTTCAGCACCTCTCAAGAACTTCAGCTACAAGCTTTAAAAAAAATAAGGAAATTAAGTTATTATTATATACGACAAGTTAGTATTATATATATATATATATATATATATATATATATATATATATATGACCTTAATAGTAAAAAAAGAAAAGGCAAATTAACCACTTATTTTTTGGAGCAAGTGTGCTACAAATCCAAGCCGAAATTGCTTGCATCAATGCCAAATTATTTATATATCTGTCTTAACATATTCAAATAGGATATATATATGATATATCTACTCTATGCACAAAAATTTAGCAAAGTGTATCTAAGAAAATCAGTGTTGTGCCTTTGATAGATCCCAAAATGGTGGATACTGTTCCACCAGACCCAATCAGTGTCTTTATAAGTATGGATATATTACATCTATTAAATCCAACATCTTTTCCTAATAAATAACAGTGCCACAACATTGGTGAACCTAACAAACCATAATAGGTTTGAATTTTGGATATTCAAATACAATAACACTTACAGAAATATTATCACCCGTAATGATTAATTTTATTTACTACACTCATAGAACTGTCTCTTGTAAAAAAAATGCACCTAATCCATGAAATAAAACAGAATAAAAAAAAGGCTACGTTGACGGAAAAATTGACCCAAATCATTCCCGTTCCACCCACCAAAAAACTCCCTACTCCCCACCCTCTCTCATAAACGAACATACAATGTTAAATGTTATTGGTAGTGACAAGAATAAGAGTAATGTAGGTGCAGGTGATATGAGAAAATCATAAAAGCCAGCCCCACCCCAAAACCAAAACCATCAGAAAACCCTGTTCTTCCTAACCCCCCTTGTTCAAATACGAATCAAGTCTATAATAAACAAATACCATTAATTGGGACGTGGATGTTGTTCTATGTGGCGACAAAAGAGGGATGAAACTCAGAAACTTAGTGGGATACTCTTTTATCCTTATCAACCTCGTGATTTTACTCCTTCCTCACTTCACTGTGCTCAGACCCTCCCTGCACCCATTGGTTCTGTAGCTCATGAGAGAACAATAAACAACGTAACATATTAAGGTCTATGTGTGTGTATGTGCAAATAAATATGAAATATGTACATGGTGCAATCAAAATACTATGCCATATATGAACAAAGAGTGGAAGAAATTGAGAAAAAGAAAGTAATCGGATCTTAATTTTATTAATAGTATTTTTTTAATGATGGGATGATAAATGATTTTTTTTTCTTTTTGACTTTTTAGAAATCGAAATGGTTAAAGTTGTTGCCACCGTACATAATAAAGAAAAAACAAAAGAAAGTGAGAAATAAAGTGCCCTAGACGAAATTACGTGGTTCTACAAGGGCCAGAAAGCGAAAGTTCCCCCTTGAATGCAAAAGTTTGAATATTTCTTCGTGGAGAGAAGGGAGGAAAAAATTATTGCAAGAAAAGAAACACACAAAAAAGTAATGCAAAAAAATTGTTTCAGTACATTATTAGGAGTAGATGAATCATGATTTTAGTGGATATGGGTCCAAAATTCCAAATTAAAGTTCAGAAGTGTGGTTTTGTTTGGAAGTGGCTAGTGGGTCGATCTACTAGCAATAAAGGGGGTGTAATGTAAGGTGTTGAGTCAATTTTAGAGTTGGATCTGGCACTACTAATCTGAGCAAATCAGTGTATCTAAGCAATTTCAATTTTCACAAACGAAGCCTTCAGTTAGGCAAAAGTGTATCTAAGCAAATCAGTGTTGTGCCTTTGATATATCCCCAAAAGGTGGATACTGTTCCACCAGACCTAATCTTTATAAGTCTGGATATATTACATCTATTAAATCCAACATCTTTTCCTAATAAATAATAGTGCCACAACATTGGTGAACCTAACAAACCACAATTACAACCATGACAGCATCCATGTTCTTCAATATCCAATGCCCTTAACATTATCTAGTGATTCATATTTTGAGATTTGAAAGTCCAAAATGATAAAAGAATATATATATATATATATATATATATATATATATATATATATACATACATGTGTCACTCCATGCTCTGAACAGAACACAACTCCAAAATCTCCAAACACATTCTAGAACTTCATTCCAAGTTACAATTAGATAGCTAAGGTAATGACTAATACTAATAACATAAACAGTGATTATCACTTCTTCATGACTGACTAGAACCTGTTCTTGTTAATGTATCTAATTGAAGACTCAAGAAAATCAGATTTCTCTGGCAACAAACTAACATAATTTATTATTCATTTATGTATAAAGCTTAAATGAACCTAACATTTTTATGCCCCGGCCATATATATATGCATCTGTATTGGATAATAATAACAATTAATGGATGGGCATTACTCTTTTTCAAAAGCAAAAACATAATGCACGATTGAGTTTCTTTAGCACAATTTATTATTCAAATGCTACCAACTATAAAACAAAAGATGGAATTTAAAATTAAATTGAATTAGATCATTGTCAAAAGAAAAAGTTAGATATACCAGTATCTGACCATCAAAGATATTTTCCATCTCATGCATAATATAATCCCAGAAAGGCAATAGGATAAACAAGTAACATCAACAAATTATGCAGCTTTTGATTTCAGTGTCAGGATTTTATATCAATTGTTAAAAAGGTTATAAATGTCAGCTCAGTTAACTCCAAAATTAGGTGAATCATTATTAATGAAATCAATAGTCAGTTATATTTTATTATATGCAATGGTTCTAAGCCCAGGCTGAATGCTTTTACATCTGTTCTACTAGCAATAAAGGGGGTGTAATGTAAGGTGTTGAGTCAATTTTAGAGTTGGATCTGGCACTACTAATCTGAGCAAATCAGTGTATCTAAGCAATTTCAATTTTCACAAACGAAGCCTTCAATTAGGCAAAGTGTATCTAAGCGAATCAGTGTTGTGCCTTTGATAGATCCCAAAAAGGTGGATACTGTTCCACCAGACCCAATCAGTGTCTTTATAAGTCTGGATATATTACATCTATTAAATCCAACATCTTTTCCTAATAAATAATAGTGCCACAACATTGGTGAACCTAACAAACCACAATTACAACCATGACAGCATCCATGTTCTTCAATATCCAATGCCCTTAACATTATCTAGTGATTCATATTTTGAGATTTGAAAGTCCAAAATAATAAAGGAGCAGAGGAAAAAAGGAAGCCAATAATAATAATAATAAAGAGAAGGGAAACAATTATGGGCACAATGGAAAGAAATATTTAAGTGCCAAAGGGTAGGTAGCCACCTCAAACAAGGTCAGATCAGTCCCACCAGTTATGTCCCAAACAATTCCAGTAGCCCTCTCTATACCAATATCCAGTAAAGGTGACTGGGTGGCATTTAATACAGCATCTCTTGCCCTTGATTTTCCTTAAACACAAAAAGAAACCACGTGATAAATTTCAATAATATATGTAGCTCAAAAATTAGAATGCCAAGAAAATAGAAAGTGGTGTAGAAGAGGTAAAAAAATTGTATTATGTTAACCATTACAGCATAATATTAGGAATATCTTCAGAGTTCAGATTACGTTAGAATATATTAGCATATCTTCAGAATATACTGTGAAATCAATTAGTCATGTAAATGAGGAAGCAACCTAAGGAATTGTTTCTTGGTTTATTTCCTTAGTTATTAAGGGTTGGTTATATACTAGTGCTTGTATTAGTGGACTTGGGCTTGTAATAAAACACTGGCTTAGTATTTTGTTTCATATGCTTACACCCTTCATATTGCTTTGTTGGGTATACAAAAAATAGTTATAATGCAATGCCAGCCATGCCCTAAAAATCACTTCATTTGTATAAATCCTTTCCTTTTGGACATGCATGCTGATGAGCCAATATGTACAACCGTCGAACATTTATAGTTTGAGTATCACACAATCACACTACTCTCTACACATTATACAATCTTTTTGTAATCAAAACAGAGGATCAAGAGCTTCTTTAGATTCCAATCACTGCATAATTATGAATCAAATAGAAGATCAAGAATTGGAGGCTACATTGCAGTTTCCATACACATAATACATTGAAGTTTGCTCACTGGGCAAAGTACATTGAAATACGAGCAGCAAAAAACAAGGCAAGTTAAATTTGATGACTTTTTTTTGGTTGAATCAAAATTTTATTCCTACCAAATGACAATGTACAGCCTGCACACAATACAAAGAACAAGAAACAGCTCCTGATTTTTTTTCTGCATAAGTATAGAAATTTCTCACATTCATCACCACTTCCTCATTTAGCTTCAAAATTCTTACCAACTCCGTGTGCAATTCTAGAGTATGTTTATCACTCAAATTTTTAATGGAAGAGAATGAGAGATGTTTTGAATGGTTTTCTTTTTGTTGCGTTGGAAGAATTTCTATGAACCCCGATTTAAAAAGCAATATTTCAATGAACCACAATTTAAAAAGCAATATTTCTATTAATCCCATATTTAAAAGGCAATTAGGAATGTTGAAATTAATCAAATTATAGGATTTTAGGTATTGAAGGAGAAAAATGAGAGAATATAGATTATGTATATTGTGATGGGTTACAAGGTGATACAAATCATAAAGCACTACCCCTTATTAGTGTATTGCCTTAGGTCCTAACTCTATCCCTCAAAATTTTGTAATTTGAGTTCTGTCCAAGCTTTATTAGGACGACTAGATTGAAGTTTGAATACTTACAATAGAACTTTGTTGTATCAGGTAGTCCTGTGGCCTTAAAATCATACATGCACCGCCAGCAAAGTTCAGACTTGAGGAAAAACGTCAGTGACACTGAACACAATACAAATAAAAGAAGTTAGGAAAAGAGAGTATCGAGATGATCTAATTTTTAGCACTCAATTAGCAAAAGGAGGATGGACTGAAAAAAAGGTCCAGAAAAAGGAGGCATTAAATGTTCAGCCTAACCTGGAGGTGATTAAGTAACACTGATTTCCCCTGGAAACAACCGTGCATACAGATTGTGGAATTGCAGTTGTAATCTGCATTAATGAAAAAAAACATTTTGCCATTAATATTTGATAAAACTCCAACCTAGAAAAAAGTATGCAGCGATCCTTCAAGACCTAGATTCTTGGTCTGAATCTGAGTGACTCTCCCTCCAGAACAGTAAACATAAGACCATGAAGGAGGGCCACAAGGGTTTGTGACACCATAACAACCTTTTTCTGAAATCATTCAGAATTCTGAGATCATTCGGGTTTGTGACACCATAACAACCCATTGTGATCATCAGGTTTAAAAACACAAAGATGCTAACTTTCATCATACCCATCATGGTTACCTTAACCCCACAGAGAAAACAAAAATCAAGGTAGAAACTTTCCCATAAAACTCACAACCCCATTTGTGTCAAAGATCGGCATCTGAGTCGTAGGAACAGAATGAGACAGCAACAACAGACCCGGTGGGAAAAGAACAGAACATGTGAGTATAAATGTGCGGTACCGAGAAAGAAAAAAAAAACAAGGAATAGTTGCAACCCTAGCGTAGGATGGTTGTTCAGGGAATCGGAAAAGGGAAAAGAAAAAAAAATAGATACTCTTATCGAAAGGAAAAATCGAAGAAGAAAACGAAACAATTGAAGAGTGGAGAAAGGAGAAGAAGAAGAGTGAAGAGAGAATCATGTACCTGAGTTGAGAGGGGAAGTGAGGGGTGGAATTAGGGATTGAAGGTTGGGGACAACCAGTACATATTGGGATTTTGTAAATTTTTTAGAGGGAATTTTTTTTTTGCCCGCGAAAAATATGATTTTTATTTTATTTTAAAGAGAAAAGAGTGAAAAAATAATATTTAATTAGCAGAGGTTATAACACCTCCGCAAATTAAGTACAAAAAATTGTAGTTTTTAATAAATTAAGGAGGTTTCTAAAACCTCCTCAAAATAACTTCCATTATTTAATATTTTTTTTTGTAGTGTTGTGCTTTCCTTCCTCCAATCAAACTCACCCAATACACTCCCCCAAATTTGGGACTTGTCTTGAACCGTAATGCTCTCCTACAACGTAAGGAAAGGTAGACAGAAATTATAATTTCAATTAGGCTTGGGGTTCAACTCATTCAATCAAATTCAAGCTCAATATGGGTGCAAGGGTTTCATCATTCATGAACAGGGTAAGGCTATTTGGCTAAGTGGCTAAATCAATCAATCATGGCCTTCATCATTTCCAAATCATGCATTCATTCAGTATTCAGAGATTCATGCAAAAATCGATATTTGATGCTAGTCGTTCTCTCATATTTTAGATTCACACATCTCACCGGGTTATAGCCAATGATTACCTTCACTATTTACCTGTCAAACAAACTAACATTTTCACTCATGCCCCTAATTCATGTTCTTTCTCTTCTAACTATAGCATACTTATTCAAGGCATGTGATATAGCAACGCAATTCATGCAATCAATCAAATTCAAACCAATCAACAAACACCAAGGATTTAAACCAAAAAATGTTTCAAAAACCAAACCACTGTGCATAGTTCAAAACCATAAACTGTTCCAAAAAGCTGTAAAATGTGCTAAGTAAATAAACTAAAACTAAAACTGAAACTAAATCTAAATAGCAGAAATATAAATAAAATCCTGTCGTCAATCCTCCTGTGCTGGTGTCGGGTCATCCTGAGGTAATGAGGGGACATCCTAGGCTGGCAAAGATGTGTCGTCCTGTGCTGGAGTGGGCCAGGGCCAGGGATCCCAGGTGCTCTACGCTGCTGTCATGTCTGCAACATAATCAGCGTCTACAGCACCGTCTCCCTCCTTAGTGGCGTCCATTGATGTGGCGGTAGGCATGACCTCGGGAGTTTCTTCCGGTGTCGCCTTCGGCTCTTGGGTTGTAGGAGCCTCACCTCTCCTTGCAGGAAAAGGCTGGACTCCTGGCCAGGCCCCCTAGACCATGAAATCCTCTATGCTAAGGATGGACCAATGCTGAGCCTGGTCATGAATGCTATACATCACTAGGCATAAGCTGCGGTGAAGGCTCTGCAGCATCGGCACAAGAATGTTTGTGCTCTGAGCAAAGGGGCTGGAGGGCGCTGTAGCTACTGGAGGGGCTGGAGAGGAGCTGGTGCTAGTGCTAGTGCTGAGGTAGAAGTAAGGGCAGAAGTAGAGGCATCAGAAGGTCCCTGATCCCTAGTCTTATGGGTCCTCAAAAAAGTGATCGTGGGATCATCCGGGTTCTAGCAGTTCTTCTGGATATACGCCAAATTAATGGCAGGGCTTAAAGACTCGAAAGTAAGTGAGTCAAGGACCACTCCTCTGGCGATGCATAGTGCTATAATAAGTGCAAGGAATCCTAGCCGAGAGGAGTTGGACTGGGCCATCTGTGAGATTTGGCCTGAGATGATGGAGCCCAAGTCCATGTCCATCTTCATCACCAACTCGTACACTAACCTAGCCCTGTCCATGCTAAGATCGAACGTATGAGAGATGGGGGCGAGGTTAGAATAAGACAAGACGCTCCAGGTCTGAGCTAATGTCGTGAGATCCTTCCTCAGGAGCTTCTAGGGCGCTCCCTCAGCGTGCGGCAGAACCTGGAGTAAGCTGAGTACCTCTCCCCTGGCTCCAAAACCACAGGGGTCTCTAGAAAGGTGTTAAGCGTCTCAGCATCAAACTTAATCAGTTTGCCCCTCACTCTGCACTGTCGAGGGGACTTATCCTCTAGATCATACAAATTTGGATAAAACTCCATGACCAGGGCCACATCTATGCAGTTATCAAGCTGCCTAGTCAAGGCCTTATGCCATCTCTGCCTCTCGAGCTCCTTGCAGAACTCATTGTATTGGGTCACGTACAAATCAACATTTCTCTCTGGGAGGATTTTCTAGAGTGCACGTTCTATTCATATCGCTCCCAGGCGACCTCTGATACGAATCTCGTCGTGTCATATGGTTCTTGAGGTCTGGAGGTAGATGTTTTTCTCTTTCTGGAGGCCATCTGCATCAAAAGAATCACAAGAAGAAAGTTTGACAAGTTTTATTGAAGACCGATAATAGAAAAAGGGACTGGGCGCTTAGCGAGACAGACTCGCTTAGCGTGCCTTCAGAAAATAACATCATTCACTTAGTGCGACTGCTGAAAAATGAAGACTCTGGCTAAGCGAGACACCCTCGCTTAGATGAAACAACATAGTGGCTAAGCGAGCATGGCTCCCTAAGCCTTATTCTCTAATAGAGAGCTAATTGCGATTAGCGAGCATGGCTCGCTTGGCGCGACACACTACACAGGCTTAGCGCCAGTGGGCGCTTAGCGTGACTAGACTACTGGAACATAAATGGCTTAGCGAACAGGCTCGCTAAGCCTTATTCAAAAATAGAGAAGAAATTGAGCTTAACGAGCATGACTCGCTTAGCGCATGAACAAAATTCTCCAAAACTAAATTGCCTTGGACTTAGCGAGACAGACTCGCTTAGCCCAGGCTTATTCAAACTTCAGAGGCATGGTGGCATAGCGAGCATGGCTCGCTTAGTCGCCACTAGAATGCCAAAAGCCTCTATGCTTAGACCTAACTAAACTAACTCGCTAAGCGCGGCAAGCCGGCTTAGCGAGTTCATACGAATTCCAAAATTAAAAACTTGAAATTTAAATGCTCGCTAAGCCATAGTGCAATGGCTTAGCGAGTTCATACGAAGATGCAAACATTCAAACAGAAATGATGAACTCGCTTAGCGGGACAGGGCCCGCTTAGCGTGTTCATCAAAAAACTCAGAAATTCATCCAAAATGCATGAACTCACTTAGCGAGCACACTCGCTTAAAGAGTACATCAAAATTTCCAGAAATAATTAGGGCTTCGAGGCCTCAACTCCCTAGCCACTTTCAGGCATAGGAAATCTAAGCAAAGCCCTTGCAATGAACCTACATTATACGCTAAATTAAAGCCCTAACAACATACAATCAAACAACTACTAACAAATAAGCAACAGTAACACAGAATCAAAATTACAAAGAAAGTAAAGTTGTCTTCTACCCTAGGGTTCAAAATTTAAATAACAGGAAAGCAAAGAGTACTTACTTGGATTACAGAGAATTTGAAGTGAATATGAGGCTAGAAGTAGAGAAGCAAGAAACGTGCAGTCCAAAATGCAAATAATTGCCAATGAGTGAGAGAGAGGTTATATGATTGTGCAAATGGTAACTGCCTAAGGCAGTACTTTTTATTTTTGGCAGTTTCGATTAACTCGCTAAGCGCACGTCACTCGTTAAGCGAGCACTCAGTGATGTTTGAATTTTTTAGGATTTAAACTCATGCGCTTAGCGGGACAGGCTCGCTTAGCCCAATTCAGAAATTAGAAAACCCGAGAAGGTTTTGAGCTCAGCGCATAGGTGCGCGCTTAGCGAGTTATGTAGCTTTGATTGGTCTGTAACTTCTGCTAAGCGGGACATGGCTGGCTTAGTGGATTAAATGCCTCAAGATACAGTAGTGGGGTCGCACATAGCGAGATGGTCTCACTTAGTGCTATGCCATTCTAGAGAAGGTTTTGGGCTTAGCGGGTATGACCCGCTTAGTCTAATTGACATGGAGGTCCAAGCAGAGAATCTTTTGCGCTTAGCGCACAGACGTGCTTAGCGAGAGAATATGTCACACTCAACAAGCTAGCTTGCTTACCCTTATTCCATTAAATGCAATTCCAAAGAGATTTTTTGGGCTTAGCGCAACTGTCTCGCTTAGCGAGACCCCATCAGCCAATGGGTGGGGGTTGGTGCGCTTAGAAAAAGATACTACTCGCTCAGCGCATGGGGTATGTCTCGCTTAGCACATAGGATGCACTGAGCGAGTGGATGACTGAAAAATTTTCTAAGTTCTTTCCTCATCCAATGCTTCAGAAAAGCTTTTGGCCAACCCCTCTATCATTCAAAACGTGCGTAAATCTCATTATAGAAATCTCAAATAAGTTAAAACCTAACTATATGCAATGATGAACAGAAAATTGATGGAGAAAATAAAGAAAAAGCTGGGTTGCCTCCCAGTAAGCGCTTCTTTAACGTCGCTAGCTTGACGTATGTTACCTCTAAAGGTCCTGTGAAACCTTAGCTCTTGCAATCTGAGCTATCTCATTCTCAATCTCATCCATCTTGGAACAGACATTTCAATCATTTGAGTACTTCACTGCATCAAACAAATTGAAGGCAACCTTCTGGTCATCTACACTCATTTCTAGATTACGTTTCCCCATATCAACCACACAATTGGCTGTCAACATGAATGGACGGCCTAAAATCAATGGGATTTCAGCACCCTCTTCAATGTGCATTATCACAAAATCTGCAGGGAAAGTGAATTGACGCACTTTGACCAACACATCTTTTACTACACCATATGGCCTTGTGATTGAGTGATCCACTAGCTGCAATGTCATTCTTGTTGGTAGGATTTCTAGCTCTCTAATCCTTCTGCACATGGATAAAGGCATCAAATTAATGCTAGCCCCTAGATCAATAAGAGTTTTCCCAACTGACACAACACCAATTGAGCAAGGGATTGTACACTCCCTGGATCTTTATATTTTGGTGGAAGGATCCTCTGGATAACAGCACTACAATTTCCCTCCACCACAATATTATCACTATGGATATATTTACCCTTCTTGGTTAGCAAATCTTTGAGAAACTTGGAGTAGAGTCGCATCTGTTGCAAGGCTTCTCCGAATGGACTAGTGATCTCCAATTTCTTGAAGATATCAAGGAAACGAGCAAAGTGTCTTTCCTTGTCCTTTTTAGATGGCACCAAGGGATATGGTGCTTCCTTTCCTATACATGGGACATCCTCCTTCTTCTATTCTCTTGCCAACTCACTCTTAGTCTTTTTCTCTTCCTCACTCTCTCTTTTCTTCATTTTTTTCTTCCTCTTCTTCATTTATTTTTTTCTCCTTCATCTGATCTCCCTCATTTTCTTTTACTCCCTTAGCTTCTAACTCCTTCTCTTCACTAGTCCTACTCTCATTCTCCATCATGATCTCCCTCTTGCTTCTAGTCATGACAACCTTACATTCTTCTTTGGGATTTTTCTCTGTATTAGCTCCAAAACCTCCAGAAAAATTCTCAGCTATTTGCTTAGCTAGCTGTCCCACTTGGATCTCCAAGTTCTTGATAGCTGAATCATTGCTCTTATGGTTAGACATTGAAACTTGCATGAATTGAGCCAAAGTTTCTTCCAGCTTGGTGGTCCTCTCGTACAAGCTAGGCCCTTGATTCTAAGGTCTGTTGGATGGTCCTCCTTGGTCTTTATTGAACTGATTCCTTGGTTGTGACCTTCATCCTTGCCCTTGATTTTGATTGAAGTTTCCTCATTGCTAGTAACCTAAAAAAACCGCCTAAATGGAATCCTTGTCTGTGTTGATTCCCCATGTAATTTACTTCTTTTACCGCATCATCTATGAGTATGCAACAGCCAGATTCATGCATAACTGCTGAATGGGAAGGCTAAGCCGCTTGTAACTGTGTTGGCAGCTTGCTAAGTGTCTTAGTGAGCAATTTAAGCTGCTTAGCTAGCAGCTTGTTCTGTGCCAACAATGCACCTTATGAAGAAAGCTCTAATAGGATTCTCTTAGTGGGTACATGAGTTCTATCACGCAAAATAGCATGATCACTAGTAGCCATATTTTCAATGAGCTCCATTACTTCTTCAGGAGTCTTCAACTTAATTTTTCCCCCAACAGAAGTGTCTAACAATTGCTTGGACTGCGGTCTCAAACCATCAATGAAAATACTCAGCTGAATAGGCTCAGAGAATCCATGAGTAGGTGTCTTCCGCAGCAAGCCATGGAATCTTTCAAGTGCTTCACTCAAGGATTCATCTGGAAACTGATGGAATGAAGAAATTGCTGCCTTGCCTTCAGCTATCTTTGATTCAGGGAAGTATTTCTTCAAAAATTTCTCTACTACTTCTTCCCATGTCTTTAAGTTGTTCCCTTTGAAAGAATGCAGCCACCTCTTTGCTTCTTCAGCCAAAAAGAATGACAACAAGCTGAGCCTCATTGCATCTTCCGGCACCCCTACAATTTTCACTGTATTGTAGATTTCTATGTATGTCGCAAGGTGTGCATAAGGGTCTTCATTGGGCAAACCATGAAACAGATTTCCTTGAATCAGCTGGATCAAGGAATGTGGATATGTGATATTGTGAGCTTGGACTTTCGGCCACACAATGCTTGTGAAAAATTGCGGTATGGTAGAGCTGGAGTAGTCTTCAAAGAGTAACCCTTTGTGGTTGCTCGTCTACCATGATATGTGCTTCAGATGCACCAACGTCGAATTTCCTCAAGTCTGCTAGAAATGTTGAAGATGATTCGGATGAACGATTTCCCTCGGAACTTGGCTGTGCTGTCCTTTCTTATAAAGCTTTTCTCCTCCTTTCTACATTGTTTCTCCTGCAAGTACCTTCAATATCCAAATCCAGTGGAGCTAAATCCCCTGCTAAAGAATTACCTCGCATACAAGAAGCAACTAAACAAAGTAGCAGTTAACCAAGTCAAGAGAAAAAAGTTGAATTCTAACTATCTATTCACAAAATCAATCAAAGAATAACGAACAAATGTTTCCAAACTGAATTATACTATCTAAGTGGAAAGAAATTCCCCGGCAACGGCGCCAAAAACTTGTTGGGACGGTCGGCAAGTGTAGCGATTCGCACAAGTAGTATAAAACGGTAAGACCGAGTATCGTATCCTCTGGGAATTTGTTTCACTCAGACCATGTACATTCAGTATCCAAACATTTGTATGGATTAAAAGCAAGGTAAATATTGAGTTATGTACTAGAAAACCTATTTGAACATAAACAAAATATCTAAAGCTACGAAGATGAGACTTATCAAGTTAAAAGTGTTGGGTCGTTCTACTGAATTTCTCTTGATGTTTAATAAGTATTTTCTCTATTTAACGTTATCCTAGTGTTCTTATGCTGAGAAACTACTCAAACCAAGATCCCTCTAGTGAATGAGCCTAACTCTCCTTAAACTTCATCCTTGATCCCTCAACAAACTTAGTCTAAATGAGTTGCATTAAGCCTACAGCATAATATGGACTAGATCAGTGCACTCCATTCCTAGACATCAGATTTCTAGCTTGCTCTACCAAGTTCTAAGGGTTTAAAGCATTTCCCAATGCTAAAAATCCTAAATACATATACAAATGGGTGATCGAGCCATAAGCATGTAAAATAAGCATAGATAGAAGCAATGAACACATAAAAACAACATTAAATAGATAGGAAGAGTGTTACATCAAGGTTGTTTAACAAAGCTCCCCAACAAAGAGGCTTAGCCTTCCATTACAAGCTAAAACTCAAAATACAAGAAAGGAACTGGTTTTGGTGAAAGAAATGGAAGAAGATGGTTGAGGATGTCTCCTACAAACTCTAAACCCTAAATTTCTCTCTTTTCTGGCCTAAGCTCTCTTTGTTGTTCTCCTTGTGTCTCTTCTACTTCCTCTAGTGTGAACTCTCTGTTCTCTCTTTGATTTCTGCCAACTTCAATGTTTTAAAGGCTCTTGGACCTTTCAGCTTCCGAAGGCTTACTTAGTGAGACTGGCTCACTAAGCGAGAGCAAGTGAATTTTGGTTTAGCGAGACTGGGCGCGCTGAGCATAAGAAGAGACAACATCCTTGCTGGGCAGGCTGGCTGCGCGTTAAACGAGCACATCTCTAGCTTATCCTCTTCTAGGATTTCCCCATCTGCTAAGCGAGTTGTATGCCTCGCTAAGTGGATCCCACTCGTTGAGCGGATCTGCCTCGCTAAGCGAGTCATCAACTACGGGAACATTTTCTTCTTTGGCCTAAAACTGAGTTGGATTCAACATTAATTCACAAAATTGTGGAAGCAAAGCTACAAAGAGTTGTTTCAAGATTAAAGAATCAAGCATTCAAGATTTCACTCAAAGATTCAAGAATCAAATGAAGAAATCAAGAAGCATCAAGCCAAGTCAAAGAAGGTAGTAAAAAGTATTTTTCAAAAAAACATCAAATAGCACACTTTTGTTTTAAAAAGGATTTTCTGAAATCTTCTAAGTTACCAGAGTTTTTACTCTCTGGTAATCGATTACCGTTTGGTAGTAATCGATTACCAGTGACCAAGATGGTTTTCAAACTGGTTTCAGTGCTTTGCAACGTTCCAAAATGATTTTCAAATAGTGTAATCGATTACACTATATTAGTAATCGATTACAAGTGAATCTGAATGTTGGAATTCAAATCCAATTGTGAAGAGTCACAACTATTCATAAAATACATTGTGTAATCGATTACACCATTATGGTAATCGATTACTAGTGAATGTTTTTGAAGAAAGTGTTAAGAGTTATTGTCATACCCTAATTTCGTCCGGGGACCTTTGCTTGGTGACATGCGACCTTTCTTTGGTCCTTGTGAGGTGCTTGGCACCCATCATTAGGAAATTTGTGAAATTCCAGGACATGCCGGAAAACCAAAAAAATATTGATGCACAATCCGTAAGTTTCCGTGACACACCGGAAATCAAATGGAAGCATCGTTGCATAATTAAGTGAGGTTCCGTAACATTCCGTAAGTCAAAAAGGGGATGATTATGTAATCCGCAAGGTTCCGTAACATTACGGAAAGAAAACAAGTATCGTTACGAAATTCATAAGTTTCCGTAACTTTACGAAAAAAGAATCACAAAAAAAAGCAGAGGGGGTGTACTTAGTAAAAATGGGGGTGCAAATAGCACCCAGGCCCACTTGGGCCCTCCAGAATATTCCTCCAGAAGGCTGTTGCTTCTGGAGGAAGCAACCTGGCTCGCCTGGGCGAGCTGGGCGGCAACCACCTCCCCTATTTTGCTATAAATAGGGGAGGAAGTGAAGAAGAAAAGGGGTTCAGCCCCTTAGGCATTTCTCTCTCTTTCGAATTTGCTTGGAAAAATTGTTTCCGTGAAGAAAATCTAAGCCGAGGCGCTTCCGAAACGTTTCCGTAACGTTTTCCGTGAAGAAATTCGCAAAGGTTTCAACCGTTCTTCGACGTTCTTCATTCGTTCTTCATCGTTCTTCGATCTTCAACGGGTAAGTACCTTGAACCAAGCTTTTCGATTCATTCTATGTACCCACGGCGGTCCACATTGTGTTTCGTGTATTTTTATTCCCGTTTTGTTTACTTTTTATACCCCCTCTTGACGTGCTTAAGCCATTTTACTTAAGTCATTTCTCGCTTAACTTAAAAATAAAATCAATTTCCACCGAACGTTTGAATTGTATTGTCCGTTAACTTTGGTTAAAATGAATTCCGACCGTTCGGTCGTGCCATAACCACGTTGGAAATCAAAAAAAGAGGTAAAAAAATAATATAATAATCAAAAAAACATATTTTAGCAAAATAAAGCGGAAAATCAATCGGACGTTTTCTCTTTGGGATTTCTCATTCTTAATCGAATTGACTAATAACTAAAGTGAAACTAAGGCTAAAATCAACTCGCCTAGTCAAGCTCGTCCACAAAAATAGGTTTTTGAAGTTTGTCATTTCAAATTCTCATTAAGTAAAATGGATCATTTTCAAGGTCCAAACGCCTTAAAATGATCACCTCTTAAGTAAAAAAGAATCACTTGATAAGCAAGAACTACGTAGGTATGATTTCCTCATCGCAATTGAGGATACGTAGGAGCAAAAGCCCCGCTTTTGTCGACCACCCCGAGAGATCGTTAATGGTCCAACACCTTAACGTTTCTCTCCTTTCAAAATTAAAAGATCATTTAATGGTCAAACACCTCAAATGACCTTTTTGTTCAATCAAAAATATATCTGGCAAAAAGATAAAAAACAACTTAACCAAACACTTTGTTCCAAAAGAACTACGTAGGTCTGATTTTCTCATCCCAAATTGAGGAATACGTAGGAGCAAAGGGAAACACCCTTGTCGACCACAAAAAAGAAAAAATATAAAAAGGGTATAAAGGATATAAGGACATAAAAGGGAACGTAAGAATCAAAGTAATGTTTGCACATTCGATTAAAGGCTGACGTCCCTTGGGGCGGACGTGTGGGGTGCCAATACCTTCCCCGTGCGTAAATACAACTCCCGAACCTTTCACTTAAAAGTTCGTAGATCGCGTCTTTTCCGGTTTTTCCGACGTTTTCCTCAAATAAACGTTGGTGGCGACTCCGCGCGTATTCCTTTCGTGGAACACGCATCCCGCGAGTCTCGCATCGCCCTCCCGCCGAAGGGTAGGTTGCGACAGTTATAACTCTTAACATGGTTTTCTCAAAAGGTATCAAGGTTCTATAAATATAAGACCTTGGCACGCTTTTTAAATATACAATAACACAAAAAAACACATCTAATTACATAGAACTTTCCACTGCTTTTCTCTTGCAAAACCTTTGCCAAATTCATTCTAAGTTTTTGTTCAATCTTTCCTTGAAGAAAGGAAAATTCTCCAAAAACAAAAATTGTGCTATCCTTCTGTTTTTCTCTTCTTCTTCTTTCCTTCTCCCTCTTGCCAAAAGAATTCAAAGAACTAACCGTCTGAGAATTCTTTTGATTCCCCAAACAAAGAATTCAAAGAACTAACTGTCTGAGAATTCTTTGCCCAAACACTGAATTCAAAGAACTAACCGTCTGAGAATTCTGTGTAAGAAGCGGGTAGCTTCTTGGTTGTAATAGTGAACACAAGGGAGGGTACATCCTTTATGGTTCGCTTCAAGTATAGGGTACATCTACTTGGTTGTTCAAAGAGAACAAGGGGGGCTACATCCTTTGTGGCTCTTTGCTTGTAAAGTATTTTTACAAGGAAAGGAAATCTCAAGAGGTTGCTTGAGGACTGGATGTAGGCACGGGTCGTTGCCGAACCAATATAAAACTTGTGTTTGCTTTCTTCTTCCCTACGCTCTTTACTTTTCCGCTGTGCACTTTTTATTTCCGCTTTACTTTTGTCTAAGTTATTGTTTTTGTTCTTTACTTTCTCATAACTTAGTAGTAAAGCCTAATTGAATTTAGTAACATTAAGAAGGATAAATTTTTAATTAGTCAAGACATGTTCATAATTAATTCAACCCCCCTTCTTAATATTTCTGAGGCCACTTGTCCAACAAAAATTGGAGTATCTACTCTATAAAATCACACTACAAAGAAAAATATGTACAATTCCTACAAATAGAACCATAAATTGGAGGTAAAGCGCTAATTCCTTGCAAATATTCAATATCAAACTAACTCATGAATAGCAACTAACAGGCCACTACATGATTGATAAAGTTCACTAGAGAGGGCTCGAGGGGTTGATGTTGGAAGCTGGCCCATTTGAAATTTGAGATGGTTGAGAGTTAGCCACAAAATAGGGGGAGTCGTGCCTAGAAGGAGCAACTAGACTTAAGACAAAAGGGGAGGCTATAATAGGCTGAGTAAAACTCAGAAGAGGGTTAAAATCAAGAGCTAAATTTTGATGTTCAAGAGCGATGTCATTTACCTTCATATAGATTGAGTTATTCTGAATTTCTCCTACAATAATTTGTTCTTGTGTAGGAGGGGCTTGCGAAGGAACATAAGGCACCCCTAAGGCTTCATAAGAGGGTTCCTAAGCATTGCTTGGGGGTAAATCGTGAGGAGGACAATTAAGAGTTGGTTCTGCACTTAAATCTTTGGGAACATGACGAGTCCCAGTTTTATGGATTTTCATAACATTACCAACGACCTTCTTTGAAACAAATTTAGCCTTGGATTTCTTATAGTTGGTGACTGAGTGACCAATAGTTTGACAAGAGGAACGAAAAAGGGACGTTTTTCATATTCAACCTTAATGGAAAAAGCATAACCCTCCCTTTGCACAAGTATTTGCTGGTGGAGGTTCTTGGAGAGGTTAATGACAATCAATAGACGAGCAAAGTGACCAAAAGTGTACTTCAGAGTAACATCATTGATAGAGATGGGAACTCCAATGGCCATCCTATTTCAAATAGTGTGGTTGGTCGTCAGTACTCATGAGGCAACTGATCGAGACCATACCCGAATCAAATAAACATTAAAAATGCAGTATCTAGGAAGTGATCCTAGGTCGTCTCCCAACGAGCAATGGTCAACCAAACGTTCATAACAAATAGTAATAAAACAGTAACGAATTGCGGGGGGGGGGGGGTGTTTGTTTGTGTAAATTAAACCGCAAGCAAATTCGAATTAAAGAAATAACATAATTAAAACATGTTGTTCCCCCTTGATTCACAATCAAGTCTCTTATCCTAGGTTACGAGGATTTATCCTTAATTAGTTCAACCACTTAATCCAACCCTAAATTAAATTATTAAGCAAAAATTAACATAAGGTTGTCATTACGTGATTAAGCAACACATAAACCAATTAATCATGAATGAAACTGATCATTAAGCATGAACATAAATTAAGCGCAGAGACAATTAATCAAGCACTAAGCATGCATGGATTAATAGCAACAATTACAGAGCAATTGGTGAAGAGGAAAAACTGATCAGAATTCAATAATAATAACAAAACCTCAAAGAGAGTTGTGTTTGATCCTCAAGAGAAAACAACGCTGGAGACTTAGCCTTCCATTAATTAGCAGAAAACGAAATTGTAAAAAAACGAATTTTATTACTATGTGAACAGTGTGCGTGAACAGTAAAAACTGGAATTGCAAAACCCTAAAATTATTCTCCTTTCCCCAAAACTCTCTAAACTAAAACCCTGGTGCTATTATATAGGTCCTCAGCCTCAAAGCTTACAAATTTGTTTTAAGTCCAAGCCCATAAACAAAATAAAATAAAATCTGGACAAGATAAGATAAGATTGGATGAAATAAAATCTGGACGAAATAAAATCTAGATGAAATAAAATCTGGATAAGATAAGATTTGATAAAATAAAATTATCTGCTCTCTTCAAGTCCAAGCCCAATTCCGGATTCAAGTCCAATTGCTTATAATTCTCCTGAAATTAAATTAAAAACACAAAATTAGTCAAGTAGGCCCAAATGATAAAACTGCATAATTAATTTGACAATTAAGGCTAATCAGTAATTAAAATGGTGACAAAAAGGGTTAAGAAATAGGAGAAAATAATGACACATCAAATCCCCCAACACTTAGCCTTTTGCACTCCTGGGCAAAATCAAAAAGCAAAGCAAGGAACAAATCCAGAGACATTAAACAAAAACAAACAAACACAAAAACATTTACATAATTCTCAATAAATCTCAAGAATGAAAGGAATGGGCAACATCCAACACGTAAAGAGTTAAAGAATCAAGACAGTAATGAAAATCATCCAAGCATCTCAAACATGGCAAGATAGTCAACCAGCTCAAGCATGAAAAGTGATAAAGCCTCACAAGATATGCACTCTATCTCTCAAGTGTCTAGGCTACTATTTACCCTCAAAGCACCCATGAAAACAAACACCACATAGACTTGGCAAGACTCTAAAATTGACAACCACACCATAAACACATGCACATAAGGATCAAAAGGTCTTTTAAGGTTGTAATGGGGCCAAGGATAAGGTAGAGGAAAATATGGGATAAGTAGCTAAAACCCAAACGAATAGAGGAGCAATGGGGAATAAGTGGGAACTAAGAAAGAGTAGTAAACCCCAAAACCAAATCAAAATCAACCAAGTCCTCAAATCAATCCAAGTCTTCAAACCAAGACCTCATTTATTCAACTTCATTCTTTTTCTATTTTTTTCTGTTTTTTTTCTTCTTTTTTTTTTTTGACGTGAACAGTAGCAGTAGCATTTGAAAGCATTTTGAATAATTGAACAATAAAGCAACAATTAGGCAATATATATATATACATCAAGCATGGCCAAAATACATCATCAAGCATGGCCAACATATCATCCAATGAAACATACCCCCCCCCCAACCTTATTCCCAAAACAATTCCAAAGCTCCGAAATTCCTTAAGGGTAGGGTGAGATCATGGTTTTTCACTTAAGGCTTGTAATGAGCTTCAAAACAAAGAAAGGGGAACATAGGCTCAAAGGGGCTATCAAAGGAATTAATTCAAGGTAGGCTTATTTGGCTAGAGGCTTATAAGAACAAAATGCCTAAATCATCTCCCAACATGCATGTGAAGCAAGAAGTATCAACAAGAGTCAAGCCAAGGCTATTGTGCAAGCAATCAATGGTGCAAAACACACCGAATAAAATAGATGATGATGGCTCAAATTCTCACAAAGGGTAAATCTATCACTTTCAATTCAAACTTTCAAAACTAACTTGGCATGTATAGAAAAACAAGGATTTCAATTCACAAAATGCCAAGAAACTCCTATTTCAAAAACAATTACCCATTACCTGTACATAACCCAAAATTCAAAGAGAAACATGCAATGTTGTACACAAAACATAAAACTAAAATAACAAAATTAACCTAGAAAACCTAACAAAATTAAACTAGAAAACCCCAAATAAAGAACAATCTCCCCTCATACTTAAACAACACATTGTCCTCAATGTAGCACAATCATAAGATCAAGAGCAATCAAAACAATCAATAAACTTGGACAAGTGCAATAAAAGTAAAGAAGGAGATAGAAAAAGAAAACTCCCTAAGTCATGACAGAAGATAAGTAGGGTGAAGTAAGGAGGTCTCCTCCACCACTACATCCACTAAGGAGGGATTTGTGAGGAATGGTTTCAGCCGGTATCCATTGACCTTGAAGCTCTTATCTATGGATTCACTTTTGATCTCAATTGTACCATAAGGAAAAACATTAGTCACCACAAAAGGACCAATCCACTTTGACCTCAACTTACCACTCATGAGTCCGAGCCTAGAGTTATACAATAAAACTTTCTATCCAACCACGAAGTCCTTCTTAGCTATCAAGCTATCATGGAACTTCTTGGTCTTCTCCTTGTAGAATTTGGAATTCTCATAGGCTTCTAAACGGATTTCATCTAGATCACTTAGTTGCAACTTCCTTTCCTCTCCAGCCTGATCAATAGAGAAGTTGCAGGTCTTTACAGCCCAATAGGCTTTGTGCTCTATCTCTACAAGAAGATGACATGCCTTGCCAAAGACAACCCGATAAGGAGACATTCCTATAGGTGTTTTGTAGGCAGTCCTATGCGCCCAAAGAGCATCATCCATCCTGGTGCTTCAATCCTTTCTGTTCGGCTGCACAATCTTCTCCAATATCCTTTTTATCTCCCTGTTTGAAATCTCAGCCTGCCCATTAGTTTGGGGGTGGTAAGGTGTGGAAATTCTGTGCATGACCCCATACTTTTTGAGCAAGGAATACATGGATCTATTACAAAAATGGGTGCCTTGATAACTGACGATGGCTCTAGGGACTCCAAACCTGCAAAATAGATTAGATCTAACAAAATCCACAACAACCTTAGCATTATTAGTTCTGGTGGGTTTGGCTTCCACCCATTTTGAAACATAATCAACAGCAAGGAGAATATAAACAAAACCAAAAGAGACAGGGAAAGGCCCCATAAAATCTATACCCCAGACATCAAACACCTCACAGAACAACATGGTTTGTTGAGGCATTTGTTGTCTCCATGAAAGTGAGCCGCCTGCTCTCTAACAAGCCTCACAAGTGCTACAGATTCTCCACGCATCCTTGAAGATGGCGGGCCAATAGAAACCACAGTCAAGCACCTTGTGAGATGTCCTCTGTATGCCAAGATGGCCACCTGGTGCGGAAGAATGACGGAAATGGAGGACCAAGTTGATCTCATGGTCTGGAATGCATCTCCTAATAACCTGGTCACTGCACAACTTCCACAAATAGGGATCATCCCAAATATAATGCTTATCATCGCTCTTAATTTTATCATTTTGAGCTTTAGATGCCAAGGGAGGAAAAACAGAAGCAACCAAATAATTCACAATATTAGCAAACCAAGGAATGGGGAAGGAATCAAAAATGTTATACAGAATGTACAAATGGTCATCTGGAAAATCATCCCGAATGGGTGAGTCCTCAGACACACGCTCAATCCTACTCAGGTGGTCAACCATGAGGTTCTGTGCACCGCTCCAATCACGGATCTCCAAATCAAACTCTTAGAACCAAAGCATCCACCTGATCAATCTAGGCTTTGATTCAGCCTTCTTCAACAGGTACTTCAGAGCTGCATGGTCAGTATAAACAATAACACGAGTACCAAGCAAATATGAACGAAATTTCTCAAGAGCAAAAACTATCACTAATAGCTCCTTCTCTGTGGTAGTGTAATTTGCTTGAGCAGCATCCAAAGTTTTGGAAGCGTAGTAGATCACCCGAGGCAGTTTGTCAATCTTTTGAGCAAGGACAACCCCCCAATGCGTAATTGGATGCATCCCACATTAGCTCAAATGGGGCTGTCCAATCAGGTGCCTGAATGATAGGGGTGGTAGTCACCGCACGCTTGAGGCAATCAAAAGCCTCTTTGCATCGGTCATAAAAATCAAACTCCACCTTCTTTTGCAGCAGATTGGATAATGGAAGGGCCACTTTGCTAAAGTCCTTGATAAAGTGCCTATAAAACCCTGCATGACCAAGAAAAGAATGAACCTCTCGCACGCAAGAGGGGTAAGGCAATTGTGAAATAACAACTATTTTGGCAGGATCTACCTCTATGCCCCTACTGGAAATAATATGCCCTAAAACTATACCTTGTTCTACCATGAAGTGACATTTTTCAAAATTCAGCACAAGGTTAGTTTCAATGCACCTATTAAGAACTCTATCCAGACTATCCAAACATGCATCAAAAGAGGATCCATAAATAGTAAAGTCATCCATAAACACCTCTATGCAACTCTCTAAAAAATCACTGAAAATGCTAAGCATACACCGCTGGAAGGTACCAGGGGCGTTGCATAGGCCAAAGGGCATCCTCCTATAGGCAAAAGTGTCAAAGGGATAAGTGAATGTGGTCTTTTCTTGATCCTCAAGAGCAATATGAATTTGTAAATAACCATAAAAACCATCAAGAAAACAGTAATGAGACTTACCTACCAAGCGCTCAAGCATTTGATCAATGAATGGCAGGGGAAAATGATCTTTTCTGGTTACCTGGTTTAGCCTTCTATAATCAATGCAGACTCGCCAATTGTTCTGCACTCTTGAGGGGATAAGCTCATCCCTTTCATTCTTAATCATTGTGAGGCCTGTCTACTTAGGAACCACTTGGACTGGACTCACCCACTGGCTATCAGAAATGAGGTAGATGATTCCAGCTTGTAAGAGCTTGGTCACTTCCTTTTTCACCACATCTAAAATGACGGGGTTGAGTCGCCGTTGTGGCTGCCTCACTGGCTTAGCTCCATCCTCTAAAAGTATCCTATG
The DNA here is from genome assembly GCF_004193775.1 of Glycine soja. Classification (NCBI taxonomy): domain Eukaryota; kingdom Viridiplantae; phylum Streptophyta; class Magnoliopsida; order Fabales; family Fabaceae; genus Glycine; species Glycine soja. Next base: position 33,324,341 of record NC_041012.1, on the reverse strand, counting down.
CATGCAGATAGATGGGCTAATACCAGGAATGTCTGTTAAAGTCCATCCAATGGCTTTCTTGTGCTTCTTGAGCACTAGCAACAACTTCTCCTCTTGCTCAGCAGCAAGGGAGGCAGATATGATCAATGGAAATTTTTCTTTGTCCTCCAAGTAAGTATACTTGAGGGTTGCTGGCAAGGGCTTCAACTCTGGTGTGGGTGGTGGCTGAATAGTGGGAGGAACCGGGGTAGGAGAAGAAGAAGGTTCCTCAGCCTATACCTCATAAAGCAAGTCAGAAGTGTATGTACTTCTTGCAACATGGTTAGTGCATTCTGACTCTAAAAAATGAACATCAAGAGGTACAACACCCAGAAAATCAGAACCAGACTCAAATTCAAATTCTCTATCAGCATAAAAATCAGATACAGGATCAAATTCAAACTCAGATTCAGATTCAATGCATAAGGAATGACAAGTATGCAGATCAGATAAAAATGGATGTTTCCTACCATGAAGAACAGAAATAAAATCAAACATATAATCATCAACAATCTGATCAATTATCTCAGCACGAAAAATAGAATGATCCTCAGATGGATGTTTCATGGCATCAAGAATGTTAAAATGAACAACAATATCACCAAATTCCATAGACAATGTGCCAGCATAAACATCTATCTTGGTTCAGGCTATTTTCATAAATGGCCTACCTAAAATAATTGGAACTGAGCCATGAAAAATCCCTCTTCCATATTAAGAACATAAAAATCAATAGGAAAAATAAGTTCACCAACCTGAACCAGCACATCCTCTATGAAACCTGCGGGGTAAGCAACACTTCTATTTGCCAAATGAATCACCACATCTGTAGATTGCAAAGGTCCAAGAGATAAAGAATTGAAAATGGAAAGAGGCATGACACTAAATGATGCTCCTAGATCTAGCATGGCATTCTCAAATTTATTGTTCCCAATAATACAAGGTATACAAAAAGTACTTGGGTCCTTACATTTCTCAGGAATGTGAGGAACAGATTTACCTATCAATGCTGACACATTTTTGGTCATGCTAATCCTTTCATTTCCTTTGAGCTTCCTTTTGTTGGTGCACAGCTCCTTTAGAAACTTGGCATATCTTGGAATCTGCTTGATGGCATCTAGCAGAGGTATGTTCACCTCTATTTTCCTGAAGGTCTCCAAGATCTCCTTTTCCACTTCTTCCATTTTTTTGTTTGGAATTGCTCTAGGTGGAAATGGAAGAAGGATAGGAGGCTGTTGCAACTCAGAACTACTAGAAGAAGGTCCACCTGCATGAAAATTTTTGTTAGCTCCCTCATGATCAGGAAGCTTTCTCTTTTGTGAAACTATCTCATCCTCTTTTTCAGGTGCAGAATGAAGCTTGACAGGTTCAGGTGCAGGTGCTGCTATTGGTGGAGGCACTTGAATTTGTTAACCAGACCTCAAGGTAATGGCACTCACATTTTTCGGATTCTGCACAGTTTGTGAAGGCAATTTGTCAAAATTTTGGGACTAAGCTTGGTTCAACTGAGTAGCCATCTGCCCCATCTAATTTGTCAGACTCTGAATGGAGGCTTTTGTCTCTTGCTGAAATTGCATATTCTGGATGGTCATTTGCCTCACTAACTCATCTAAGGAAGGTTGAGGAGGGGCCTTAGTTGCTTGTTGTCTTTGTTGTTGCTGCTATTGTTGTTGCATTGAAGGAGGAACATATGGCTTGCTTGGACCAGCAGCATTTTGGAAAGGAGGGACAGGCTGTTGTTGATGTGGAGGACTTGTCCATCTCAAATTTGGATGATTCCTCCAACCTGAATTGTATTTGTTGCTTGAAAGATCATAATTATTCTGTTGTTGTTGGTTTTGCTGCTGAGGGGCTCTATTATAAATGTTTGCAGCATAAGCTTTAGGTTGCTCATTGACTCCAGATTGCTGCAAAGAAGGATAGAGATCTATATGGTGATCTACAGAAGAACATAGGCCACAGACTCTTGCAATAGGTGCAGATGCAGATTTCTTATTCATGGCAAGCTGAGTCACTAGGTTGACCAAGGCATCAAGTTTTCCCTCAAGCTTTTCATTTTCAGCAGATGAAGATGAATCTGTGGCCACCTCATAGACTCCTCTAAGGACAATAGCATCATTTCTTGCACTGAATTGTTGGGAGTTGGAAGTCATCTTCTCAATCAAATTCCTAGCCTCAGCAGGAGTCATATCACCAAGAGCTCCACCACTGGCAGCATCATTCATACTTCTCTCCATGTTGCTAAGTCCCTCATAGAAATATTGCAGAAGGAGTTGCTCAGAAATCTGGTAGTGAGGACAGCTTGTACACAATTTCTTGAATCTTTCCCAGTACTCATACAAGCTCTCTCCACTAAGTTGCCTAATGCCTGAAATGTCTTTTCTGATGGCAGTGGTCCTAGATGCAGGGAAGAATTTCTCCAAGAACACTCTCTTAAGGTCATCCCAGCTGGAGATGGATTTGGAAGCAAGATATTACAGCCAATCTTTTGTCACTCCCTCCAAAGAATGAGGAAAAGCCTTTCGAAAGATATGATCTTCCTGGACATCAGGGGGCTTCATGGTGGAACAGACAATATGGAACTCCTTAAGATGCTTATGAGGATCTTCACCTGCAAGACCATGAAACTTGAGCAGCAAATGTATTAGTCTAGTCTTGAGAACATATGGAACACCCTCATCAGGATATTGAATGCACAAGCTTTCATAAGTGAAATCATGTGCAGCCATCTCCCTAAGAGTCCTCTCACGAGGTGGAGGTTGAGCCATGTTCTCAGTATGAAAATTAGTAGTCGAATGCTCAAAATCAGAATATTTAGAATCACCAGCAACAGAATACTCAAAATGCTCAAAATGCTCAAAATGCACAGAATGATCAGGATGCACACTATGCCTAACTAATGTATGAAAGGTTCTATCTATTTTAGGATCAAAGAGTTATAAATCACCTAGATTGCCCCTAGTCATGCACTATGTGCAGCAAATCATGTATCTCTCAAATAAGTACTAAGGGAGGGTTAAAACTACAACTATAGTCAAATGATATCCAAGTGAGCTGAAATTTTGTGAGCAACACCTTAAAACCATGAAAAGATAGCACAAAAAATTTCAAACATAAATTCAAAGTCTAACTATAAAAACTACCTAAGCCAAGTTAGTAAACAATTGATTTTTTGAGTTTGGGAGACCCCAATTGGCTAAAGCAGGTTGCCATAGTATGGGAAATTTTTTTTCTACCCCAAATGCATATATAATAATAGTCATTCTGATACTCGGAGCAAAAGTTATGGCCGTTTTAAGTTTTGCTAAAAACAAGTTCCCAAATTTTTTGTCTCTCTCAAATACTGCCACACCAAGTCCTCTTGATATTTTTCCCACAAAATATGGATCAAAAGAAACTATCACACAAAAAATCAGCCAAAAATAACAACTCTAACTATCAAAACAAAAATTGCTAATTAAATTGCAAAATCAGTCACTAGTTCCCAGTCGTTAATCACTGTTCACAGCAAAACATAAACTGAAACAGTTGCTAAAACAGTCGCTAAACAGGGGACGCGAATGAAATGCAAAACAGAATGCTACACAAAATAAAACAACTCACACTCACAACCTAAACGACAGAGCTACACACAAAACAACTAAACACTATTATGAACCTTTGGCCCACTGCTCCCCGGCAATGGCGCCAAATTTGATCGAGACCGTACCCAAATCAAATAAACATTAAAAATGCAGTATCTAGGAAGTGATCTTAGGTCATCTCCCAACGAGCAATGGTCAACCAAACGTTCATAACAGATAGTAATAAAACAGTAACGAATTGGGGAGTTTGTTTGTTTGTGTAAATTAAACTGCAAGCAAATTTGAATTAAAGAAATAACAGAATTAAAACATGTTGTTCCCCCTTGATTCACAAGCAAGTCTCTTATCCTAGGTTACGAGGATTTATCCCTAATCAGTTCAACCACTTAATCCAACCCTAAATTAACTTATTAAGCAAAAATTAACATAAGGCTATCGTTATGTGATTAAGCAACACATACACCAATTAATGATGAACGAAACTTATCATTAAGCATGAACGTAAATTAAGCGCAGAGACAATTAATCAAGCACTAAGCATGCATGGATTAATAGCAACAATTACAGAGCAATTGGTGAAGAGGAAAAATTGATCAGAATTCAATAATGATAACAAAACCTCAAAGAGAGTTGTGCTTGATCCTCAAGAGAAAACAACGCTGGAGACTTAGCCTTCCATTAATCAGTAGAAAATGAAATTGCAAAAAAAAGAATTTTATTGCAACGTGAACAGTGTGCGTGAACAATAAAAACTGGAATTGCAAAACCTTAAAATTATTCTCCTCTCCCCAAAACTCTCTAAACTAAAACCCTGGTGCTATTATATAAGTCCTCAGCCCCAAAGCTTACAAATATGTTTTAAGTCCAAGCCCATAAATGAAATAAAAGAAAATATGGACAAGATAAGATAAGATTGGATGAAATAAAATCTGGACAAAATAAAATCTAGATGAAATAAAATCTGGATAAGATAAGATTTGATAAAATAAAATTGTCTGCTCTCTTCAAGTCCAAGCCCAATTGCTTATAATTCTCTTGAAATTAAATTAAAAACACAAAATTAGTCAAGTAGCCCCAAATGATAAAACTGCATAATTAATTTGACAATTAAGACTAATCAGTAATTAAAATTATGACAAAAAGGGTTAAGAAATAGGAGAAAATAATGACACATCAGCAACCCATGGAATCTAACCCAACATTGAGCATGGGTCTGCTTGATGAGATTCGGGTTGAAATCTGGAGTCCATGCTAGCAAGCGCAAAAAGCCTATGTGAAGGCCAATGTAATACATCAATTTGATAATGTTGAGGTCTTCGGCAGAGGAGAAGACAAGCTCATAATATCCCTTTCCAAGAGGGACCCTAGACCATGACCCAATCGATTTCCAAGAGCTTTGACCGAAGATATGCAATCTTGATGGGTGAGGAGCACTTTGAAAGAAAAAGCCTACCATGAAACACATTGCTACAATCTGCAATACCTGCCATGGAAACTAGTATCTTATTTCTGAGATTTTGATAGCTAGCACATCACCTTTGAAGCAAGGCTTTGGAAGGAGGTGAAGAGGAATAACTAGGAGTTTAGAGATGATCTGCGCAAAAGATTTCAAAGAAGAGGGTGGGGAGGTTGATATTAGCTTGGCAGACAAAGGGGAAGAGCCAAGAAAACCCCAAGGATAAAGGGGATGGACGACAACCATGGAAACACCTTATTGGTACACCTCAACTTTTTCAGCTTTTTTTAAAATGGTTTTACATTTTGCAATTTTCAAACAAGTTAGGCTACAAGTCTTGTCTTAACAAACCACGGTAGATCAGATTTTTATGCTAACTTTTAGGAAATAAAAGTCGTGTTGATTAATTGGACATAAAGCTATTTTATCTTCTGTAGGCACCATCTGTAAATTGTTTTTTTTTAAAAGAAATCTGTAAATTAGTTGTTCACTTGTTAATTTGTCCTTCTATTAGCACTTGTTTTATTGTTGAATAAAATAAGTCTTCCGTAGTCTCAATTTCCTCCTTGTTTCCTTCCTACTCAAGCACTCACAATAAGAAAAATGATCTATGTCTACGGACAAAACCCATCACTAGATGTTAAAAATATGTAGGTGAATGTATTAAAGACATTGACCTATGAATATTTTGGTCGTCAACTTTGAGGGACATACAATGATAGATTATAATCTATAAGTATAGATTTTACCTATGGATTTACTTTCATCTACAATTATATTTGATTGTCACTATATGCAATTCCTACAATTCACAATGTGGGTAGGTAAAAGTCAACTTATATCTACAAATTCCAACTATAGGTAAAAACTTTAACTTAATTATACCTACAACCTCCAGCCGTAGGTAAAAATCATTAATTTATGCTTACCTTTGAAAAATTGTAGGCATAAACCATTAACTTGTATTTATAGGCTTTAACAGTAGGTATTGTACTTATAGAGATATTAAGAGTACTCTATATCTACACTAATCAACAAAACCTTAGGAATGAATGGCAATGTACAAAAATTTTCTCTTTAAAATAAGATTTCCAAATAACTATAATAACCACCTTTGATAATGAACTGAACAAAATTTTTTTTACATCATATACTAAATCATCGAGCAAGTGCTATATAATTGGAGGCAGTATCATTAGTCATAGAGGAACCAATAGAAGCACAAATTTCTTTTTGGGGCCTTAATTTCATCTCAATAAAGATATATAGGCATCAAAGGTCTCATATGCTCAAGTAAGTCATTGCTACTGAGTTGGACTACTACTTCAGACATGGCTGGCCTCATTGTTGCCGATGCTTGAGTACACAACAAAGCAATGTCTATAACTTTCTTAACCTCTTCCGCGTCATAGTTATTTGGGTCTAAGCTTTTGTCCACTAACTCCAAGTGCATGCCTTTCTCATACAACTTCCATGCCTGTTGTAAACAAAACCATGAGTCATATAGTAAAATATTATAACAAAACAACCAATTTTCAGTATATATTAATGGGAAATTCCTTACTCGTCGAAGAAGATATTCTTCATAACCATCATCATCAACTTCGACATCAGTACTCTTTTGACCACTTATGATTTCTAATACTACAATTCCATAGCTTTATGTATCAGCCTTTTCTGATAATTGACCTTGGAGTGCATATTCGGGTGCTGTGTATCCCCTGACAAGTGCATAACATTTATGTCACATATAAAGTTAAGAAATTATTAGACTATTCTGCATGTGGGGCCAGTATATTTTACTTTTTAAAATTTTCAAGGTGAAGCATTGGTAATTTATTTTAACTTACAATGTCCCAGCAAATCTTGTGCTAAGATGAGATTGGTCCCCTGGTAGGAGTTTCACCAATCCAAAATCAGAAATTTTGGGTTGAAATTCTTCGTCCAAGAGGATATTGCCACTCTTAATATCTCTATGTATGATAGGAATATGAAAATCCTCATGTAGATAAGCCAATCCCCGTGCTGTGCCCAAAATTATATCATAGCGTTGTCTCCAGTTGAGTGAACCTTTTCTTTTATCTGATTCCCATGTTTATATGTTCAACACTTTAGAGGTAAAGAAAAGAAAACTTACACAAGTTGCTTCTATTGAAAATTAACATTTTACCAGATAAGAATTTGTCAAGGCTGTTGTTTGCCATGTACTCATAAACAAGAATTCTGTCTTGGCCTTTGCTGCAATAACCAAGTAGCCGAACCAAATTTTTGTGATGAACATTACTGATGAGCGTTACTTCACTTTCAAAATTGTCGTCTATGTTGTTGCCTTTTCCTGAAAGTAACTCTTTTACAGCAACAACTTTCCCGTTTTTCATCGTCCCCTATTCAATAGCATTAGAAATAAAAAATTCTTCTTGAAAGTGATTTATCTTTATCATTAGATGTTTAGCTTATAAGTAGTATTTCCTTCTTAAGCAGGATTGAAATGTGAGGAGGAACAACTCAAGTTTACCTTGTATACAGTTCCAAAGCCTCCTTCTCCTAGTTTATTTTTCTCACTAAAATTTTTTGTTGCAGCTTTCAAGTCACTGTACCTGTACTTGGTTGCATCTTTCAACTCAGTTGCTCCCAATATGATACCTGCTAAGTGAAATATAAGTTTGATTTTACTTTATATATAAATATAAATAAAGAAATGAATTCATCTATGTTTAGGAGAACAATGATATTTTTAGACATGATACTTTGGTAATAGTTGGATGCAAAGCATCACATAAAGACTTTCCAAAATCCAAATGGTCTTATTATATACCTCTAGGAACTCTCGTGGGACTTTGGAATCTTTTATGCCAGGGTAATAATATAAGAAGGATCCCAGCAAGGAGTGCACCTGCAACACTACCACCAATAACGACCCACTTCCTCATTGAACCTCCTCGTCCTGCAAGACAGAAAAGAAGTTGACCTCAAATATTCCAAATGATGTGTCCGTTCAAGATGTTGGCCCGAAAAGTACTAGAAACAAGTTTTTCTAACAGACTCTTTCTAATGCATTCTCTGCTATTGATTAAAATTTGTTAGAAATATCAAAATCATGACTGAGATACATTAATTCAGTACGTCTCAAAAAAATTTAAAGTGATTTTGATATATTTCTTCCAAAATTAAAAAGTGAATTAGATATGTGCTACTAGCCTTTCTCATTATACAATAAGAGATGGCACACCACTAACCCATTTTTGTTCATTCAAGTCAACATCTATTAAATGGAGTTATGGCATTTGTACCTTGTTTTAAGAAGGGACTGATATCAATGGTTTGGTTATCAGCAAAGAAGGGTGTGTCCGAGTATCTCATAAAGCAGCCAGGAGGATCAAATGCCCTACCATTTGTATTGGGAAGACAACCTTGTATGTCGCTCTGTTCAATTGACAAACAATTCAAACAAGTGTCTCGTGTGAAAGTTTCAGCACATTGTGCAATGGCATAGATTGCACCGCCAATCACTTGTGTCTTGGTAGCTGCAAAGAAACCAGTAATTTTCGGTGTTGCAATTTGGAGGTTCATTAGCAATTGTTGTGTAGATGTACTAAAAGCAGTGGCTTCAACTGCTGTCTGATTTCCACAACTCATACTGTTGCCAGCAAGAGTGGTCTCGCGAAAGAAGTCATCGCTCTCATACCTTAACAACACGTTTGAAAGTATCAAATAATAAACTTGTGATGAAGACATAAGAAAAACTAATCCACATTCTCAATCATCTATATATAAACATCTTATTGGTTATTTGTGTTCATGTAAACAAAAAGCAGTGTTGTCATCTGCAGTCTGATTTCCACAAAGTGTGCATGTGGCTTCTAAGATGTTCTCTTCGATCGAAGAAGTCACTGGTCTCGTACCTCAACAGTAAAATACATTTGAAAGCAATAACATCAAAGTCAATTCTAACTTAGTTTCATGAACTGCCAACCCACATGTTCTTGTGACGAAAACATCTAAAATCCATAATTCACACGGCCTCAATAACCTATAAACACCTAGCTTGTTGATAATTTATGTTAAATTTAACCTTTAACTTATTTGGACAATAAAAAGGAGAAAAAAAAAAGAAAACAAGAAAAATTAAGAGAAATGTCTATCTATGCTTAAAACGAGAACAATATATATAGAGAAGTCTAAGTTTTGGTTTTTTTTTTTTTTTTTATAAACAACATGTATTTTTTACTGGAAGAAGGTAACATTTATAAAGAGAAATAATCTATGTTTGAGGTAAAATTATTATAAGTGACAATTTTTTTTTTTATATTTAAGACATTTGTATATCTTAAACTTGAACTCAACACCACTAGCTAGTTATGTTACAAAGCTATTTCTACTCCTAAGAATATACTAAAAGTTATATAAAGAAGAAAAACATAAACTTGATATTTCATTATTAATACCTCGATAGACTGCAAACTTTATAATGTATAATGACTCTAGTGAATGACATTCATATATTTGTTATCATCTAATATTTTAAGAAATATTAAATAAATCTAATATTAATTAAAATCAAAGTTATTTAATGTTAAAAACCATCTATTTCGACCTAGAAAGGCCCATCCTATCAAGTTAAGTTGAAATAAGCAATTACATTTGATCTACACACTCTTTGGTGTACTGCTTTTTGTTTTTACATGTTTAAAACTCCATCCTACATTTTATAGGACCAGTGATGCAGCTAGTCTTACTCATTTTAGCCATATCATAGTGTATACACACCATATGAGTGTCAAATAATCATATTTGAATTAGGAGCCATAAGAATGCACTACTAAAAAAACATTTTGGACTATGGCAGATTCACGACAGTTATACAAAAACGGTCTTAAAAAAAAGGTGGTGACATGTTTATAAATAATTATAATGCTTTAGAGATGATTTTCTTAAAGCCGTATTGCATTACTAGGCCGGTTTCTTCAAAAACCGTCTTGGAAGATGCAAAACGCATTACTAGGCCGGTTTCTTCAAGAACCATCTTAGAAGATGCATTTCACTTCTTCATAAGGCATGCCTCTCTCTCAACAACGCCCTTACACATTATTCAATCGTTCTCACTTCCGAGCCAACACAAACCCTATCATCCAAGGAAGAAGCTGAATTGCATCCTCGTCATGGAAGAGGAGCACCGTCACCCAGGGCAAGCCCTTGAACAAGGAGCAGGAAGAGGTTCTCCGCTCCAAATCCTTCGTCCTCGACCTCATTGACAAGCTCGATAAGTTCCAGCAACCTCTCGCCACCGCTCTCTCCAAAGAGCTCCAAATCAACAGCACATCTTCTCAAAACACTCGCCACGAGACCGAGACTGAGACCAAAAATAAAACTTTTCTCCACTGGTCCCATCGTCGCAATCATTGTGGGGTATTGAACTTTTATTTAGATCTGCTTAGATTGCGCTTCTGATTTTTTGATTGTAGAGTATTGAACTTTTATTGATGTTTGGATCTGGCTTTTTTTCTTCTCAATTCAATTATTGATTGTGGACAAGCGTGTGTTTCACGCGTATCTAATTATTTTATTATTTTATTTCTTTTCGTTAATTATAGCTAGGTTATTGATTTTTGCTGATGTTGTTTGATTTGATTAACGCAAAATGCTTTGATTTTCAATAGTTATGGGAAGCCTTTAGTCAGTGATTGTGAGTTGCAGGTTTTTATTGGTTATATTGTTTTGAATAGTATTGCCTATGATTCGAGTAAAATGAGTGATAATTTTGAGCTAGGCTAATTCTCTGCTTTACATATTTAGGTGTGGTGTGGTGTATAAAATATTATTTATGAAGGAATTTTGCTTTGTGACATTCTTTGCTTTTTTTTTTTTTTTTGGTTTCTGTTTTCTCTCTGACTCCTTTCGTTATAATGAAATTTAGAATGGAATGATGTGGGAAGTTCAGGAGAAGGTTAGTAGAATGTTCTGAAATTATGCCGATTTTTATTTGATTGTAATATTCCAAGAACCTGCTTCAATCTCTATGGCTGTTTGGATTCATTTTTGAAACAGTTTGGTTACACATGGGTGACTAGCTAAAACTATTTCTTTTTGGATTCATTTTTATTTCTCCGCTTACAGTTTCGAAGCGGAGAGATTAGTTTACCGCTTAAGTGACCTGACGTGAGATTCATTACTCTCAAAAACATGATCTAATGTTTTTGGATTCATTTTTATTTCTTTGCATCATTATCATATTCATTGTGGCTTATTATCCTAATATATGAAGCTGTGATTTTCCAATCATCATTTTCTGCATGACTTTGTAAAGCATAATATATCTACATTTTGCATGATGCCAATACTGCAGAGGTTCTGGTACTTGAAGACATAGCCAGGTTGTGGTACACTCAAAATTTTGGAGTCACTCCAGTAGTCATTTCTTCATCTCACGGCTCAAAAGGTGAGATTCTTCATTTCACTCCATGCATATAGCATATTTATAGTTTAAGACTAAAAATAGAGCACACAACACTCACTAGGGTGTAAAATTTAGTATAATTAAGTCAAGATTTTTATTTAAATTTATTTAATTAAAAAGATCTAGCTTTAGATGATCCAAAAAGCTTTTTAAATTTAACGGACCGACCTATTTAATGAAATGTTATTATTGTTAAATTTGTTATAATTTATTAAAATCATGCATTTATTTATTTTTTTAAATATTAAACATGATAGTGTAGTAAGTTTTTGCGAAAACTTGAAAAAAAAAATTAATATGATGGTTAAAAAAAATTGTGGTTGTTGTTAACCCCACATGTGATATTATACTGTATGTGATATTATATATGATTACATGTATATATATTTTTTCATATAGGTGCATCTCAACAATATGCTATAAAATTAAAGAAATAACTTTTTGATGTCTTAAATTTCTGTTAAAAAATATTCCTTTTATTTTCAATTAAGTGACAAAATGAGTTGTGTTATTCACTGTAGCCGGCTACATATGATATGATGTTCTAACTCTTAGAATTAAAAATCATTTTTCAAAAAAATATATAATTTTTTTATTCTCAAAATGTATTAATCCAAACACAATAAATATTTTGTGAAACAGCTAAAAGCAAAGTCATTGAGTTTCATAAAAAAAAATTGCTTACTTTTTCAATAAGATGCGACCAGAAAAATAGTTTCATTTTACCACATTAACCAAATATATGTTTTTGTTGGACTGATTTAACATGTTATTTTGTTAGAAAGCCAATGCGCTTTCAGTGGCCATCGAAGGAATAAACAAAATAGTTACTAGGTCTAGGAATCTTGTTTCCCTATCTGTACAACAAGTCGTGGATTGTGACCCTGCTAGCAATTAATGGTTGTGCTGGAGGCTTTTACTTCAATGCATTTGGTTATGCTATAGACAATGGTGGCATTGACACAAAAGCTCATTATCCTTACATAGCCCAAAACGGTATTCCTAGCTTGGTACAGACAAATGCCAAAGCATGAATTTAAATTTAAGTCTAGTTAGTACTTTGTCAATGAATTTTAAATCAACAGGTTAAATGTTCAAATTAGATGAAGTTGAAGATCAATTTATTTATTTTTAATTTCACTTGTTTCACCTAAATAATAGGACCAGTTGTTCATTCTTTGTTAATACTTTGAAATCCAACATTTTGTAATTAAGTCATTGTTGTTGTATTATCCCCATCTTTGTGCAGTTTAACACTCCCATTATTCGGTTTGCAACATGCTTGGAGTTTGGGAATGGCCTCCTGGAGATTTTTTTTTCTTTCTTTTGTTGTTATGAATATATTCATTGTAACGTTAATCATTTAGCCAAAAAAAAATAACCTCAGATAATTTTTTTCGCTAGTGTCTTACTGAATACTAAAATGAATGTAAATGTTAAATTTAGAATAAGAAGTATCTAATGATATATGTGTTGTTAGTTTTCATTCTTCTAATTATTTGCTTCCTTCACCTTTTCCTGGAAAAGTGGATCCAAAATTTCTGTTACTTTATAACTGAATGGTGAATAGATACAGTACACAACAAATGCGTTAACACCTATAGGATTCTAACCTCAAGTTTAATTTTAGCATCTAATAGAAAAAGTATGTAAATTTGGTATTGAATCATATTGTGAAAATTATGAAGAACTATTTATGCTTGTGAACATTATATGGCATGGTATCTCATATATTTTTAATTATTTATGAAAATTATGAATAACTATTTCTGCTTGAGAACGTTATCTAACTAAATCTCATTTTTTTTATTTAGAGTTTGTGTATATGATAACAAAAATTAAAAAAAAAACATTCTAAGATGCTTATTTAAAAAAATGTCTTAAAATATTTATATTTTAAGACAATTTAAGGAAAAACTGTCTTAAAATTCTTAGTCCATTTTTTTTTAAAAAAAGACATTTTAAAATAATTTTTTGAAAAATCATGATTTTTGGGATAATTATCGTAGAATTGTCAATTTTTTTAATTTAAAAAAAAAAGTCTAAAACAGTTTTGGGTGAAAACCATCTTAGAATATCACTTTTCTAAATAACCTGAAAATTTTCTTAAAATGATAATTTTTTTAAAATGATTTTTAAGAATTCATCGTGAAAAATTTTGACTTTCCACGACGTTGACTTCTAAGATAATTCAAAATCGTCTTTGAATGTGTCAAAATCTGTTGTGAAAACTCTTTTTCCAATGATGGGTTATTTAACAAACATTAATTAGATGGATGTGTACCTGAGGAAGCAGCCGTCATAAACGACACGGGCACCGTTGTTGGTTCCGGTAGAGCAGTTGCGGATTTCGGCGGCGGCGGCAGCTAAGCAGGTGGCGCAATCAGTGATGGAGAAGTAGTTGACGCATTGAAACATAGCATAGACGGGGCTTGTTCCGGTGACTGATTGAGCCGTGGCAAAGTGCTTGCTATTGTTGCTCACCTGTGCTCTCAGGTCTGCAAAACTTGCGTTTAGATTTTGGTAGAAGTTGGACAAGTTGGGAACCCCGAATCCACTGCACTCTGATACTAGTAAAAAGAGTTGAGGGTCTCCTACTGCACCCTCAAAGCTCCAGCGTGACCAAAACACCAAAAAGGTTAAGGCTACGAACTTGAATTGCATTATATTACTCTTGTGATTCTCAAACTAGGGTTCAAAAGATGAGTTTCATATAGGTCTTAATGAAAAAAAAAAAGTAGTTTTTGATGATGTCCATGCATGGGTGGACCATGGACGACTAAGGATAAATTTGTGTTAGCTATATATAAGAAGGAAGAAGTTTAATAGATGATAAATATACTAAAGAACTAAATTTCTTCAATTTTAAAAATAATGGACTAAGTTGTGAAATTAAAAATGAGAAACCAAAATCATGAAATGACTATATTTTTCTTTTACCTGTCATGAAATGACTAAATTAGAAGACCAAAATACAACTAATTCAATGTTTTACTAACTCCCAAACAAATATCTGGTTATAAACTTCCAATTTTCACGAAGGATTTAATTATGATGACATCGAATCATCCTGCACCTATGAGGCGTAGTCAACAGTCATCACACGGATTAATTGGCTGGTATCCACCTTCATAGCACTAACAACAGCGTAGTTGTAGATTTTTTTAGGAAAAAAATTATTATTAAAGATAAATGATAGTATTACTCTTCTTTTTAAACTGTTCATATATCAATGTTTTATCAAAAAAAATTTGAGAAAAATGTTTTACCAATTTTTACACAATAACTATTTTGTCAATGAAATTTATTATACAATGCAGTTAAAAAAAGAATAGAAGTTACATTAACCAGTAATTTTGAGTGGACCAATTAATGAGCAATGACTCTAGAAACTAAGCGTAGTCAACAACATTTGTTTTTTGTGTGACACCCACAAAGATGATTAGAAAATTTGAGGATTAATTATTATCGTACCTAATGATTATCCTGTGATGTCTAAAAACTGCACGCTTCTCATACTTGTATTTGTACATAAAATATGTTTAAGGTTTGCACCATTTTTATGTCACCTTAATTTAATTTAATACATGTCGTTTTCCTTTAAATGATATGTTAAATAAAAATTTTAATCAATAATTTTATTTATAAAAAAAAAATAATACACAGTGTTAGAGCCACCATTATCATTTACGTACTACTTCTTCATGGGGATTATTCTATGATATCTAAAAGCTGCACGCTTAGCTTCATACTTGCATTTATACATACAATATTTGTACACAATTTTTATGTCACTTTCTTTTAAATGATATGTTAAATAAACATTTTTATCAATAATATTATTATTTTATAGAAAAATAATACAGTGTAAGAGCCGCCATTATCGTTTACTTACTTCATTATGGGAATGATTATCCTATTATGTCTAAAACCTGAAGGCTTCTCATACTTGTATTTATACGTAAAATATACGTTTACATCATTTTTAATTATGTCACTTTCTTTTATAAATGACATGTTAAACAAACATTTTAATCAATAATATTATTTAGACTAAAATATATTTTTAGTCCCTCAAATTTAAAATATATCATTTTTAATCGATCAAATTAAAATTTATATTATTTAGTTCTTCAAAATTTTTAAAATATTTATTTTAATCTTTTCATTCTAACTATTTTTGACTGTTTAGATACATAATTTGTGACGATCACTTTTACTGCGGGAGGGACTCAAAAAATTTATTTTCCGAATTTGATAGACTAAAGAGTGTAAATTTTAATTTATAATACTAAATTGAACAAAAATACTGAAATTAATTTAAGAATAAAAAAGTATTCAATAACGTCAGACATTTTGAAAAAGTCATTTGCTTTTTGAGCTGATCTGTTTATGGTATCAACTAGCTAGTTTTTAATTGTACCGGCCGGGTGGCGTAGCATTTTATATTGTAATAATTTTTTATTTATAAAAATAAAAGATGACACTAAAAAATTTATAACACTCACATATTTTATTCAATTAATTGAATTAAATCTCTTTAATATTGTAATAATCATCTTAGTACCTGAAGTATGATTTCAGCATTAGCTGGAGAACAAGAAACAAAATGCATGGATGTTTCCATCCAGAGAATGCTCGAGTACTTTGGCTAGCTAGCCATGAGAAACAAATTACGGCGCATGCAGTAACAATAAATGTAATATGATCGGTATTTTAATCTTACCTTTGATCAAAGGAAAATAAAATAGATTATTTTAGAAATCTTTTTCATCTAACTGTTTTTAATTTTGTTTAGATAATTAATTAAATTATTTATATGCTGTGTCACCCAAATTCATAAATTGAGGACTTTGTATATGTATGTCAAATTTGGAGGCTATTACTTATGCGATATAAGCAAGTATATACTTTTTCCTTTCTGCGAGCCGGCGGCACCGGTTATACGATGTGCACAACTTTAGAATAACATGAAATGTGTTAAATAAAATTTAGATAAATGTTGCTCAAAAATAATTTAGATAAATTATGATATTTTGTTTTATAAAAACTTAAGCCACGCAAGCGGAATTGTTGGAAGTCAATATGATATGAAGTCAATGTTGTATGTTTACATTAAAGAATTTAGGTTATTTACAGATTAAACTACAATGCAAACATATCTTGATTAATTAGGTTGGCGAACAGCCTAAGCCACGCACGTTATGGACAGAAGTAGAAATTGCCTCGTGAATGATCTCAATTCTACTTTAGAATATTACTATATTAATGAGGGGCACGTCAATGTCATAACCTAGTTTTTTTTTTTTTTTGAGGGGGGGGGGGGGGGGGGGGGGGTTTAAACGTCATGAAGAAAATTGTTGATCCATAAAAAAAATTCTAAGCAAAAGGTCCAGGGGTTGATTAAATAACTAATAGAGTATATATGGTAAATCTACAACATATAGGTTTATAAAGCTTATGACCCTCTTAATCAATGTACTAAATTGATAAATATTGTGACGATATAACTCAATTATTGTATATGTTTTCACATGGTTTATGTTTTGAGATAATTAAATGACAACAATTACGATTGCAATTTTTTTTTTTTTTGAGTTCGTTAGTTTTTTTTCTTAAAATAATTGAAAAGATAATAAAATATGAAAATATTTTGCAGGGAAAAAAAACATGTCATGCATGGTACTTGTAGATAAAAACCGTACTTTATACATATTATTATTGGATTAATTATTATCAACTAAATTATTTAATTTTAAATTAAATTTGATTAGAGATAAAAATAATATTTTTAAATTGTATTATTATTTATGATATATTTATTATTATTATTATTATTATTATTATTATTATTATTATTAACAATAATAATAATAATAATAATTACTTTATGCATATAAATTTTAAAAATTTAATTTTAATATTTAGAATTTAAAATATTTAATTTCCAATATAAATTGAAATGCATTAAGTTCAAAATCATGTGATAGTATATTTTATCAATACATTAAACGTATGTGTTTTAAGCAAGTTTATGATTAATTTATCCTTACTGCGTGTCGTTCATACCATGTGTACAAATTTAGAATAACATGAAAATATGTTAATCAATAGTACCACGTATAATTGAGACAATCATGATATTTAAAAAATAAAAAAAACTTACAAACAACCCAAACGAAAAGTCTTGGTGTAGTGAATATCATATCATGCAAAGTCAATGCTGTATGATATTCTGTTTACATGCAAATATGTTGATTAATTACATCGATTGAATACCCACTATTAGAAAATATGTTTTCTATATCGATTTTTGAATTGATGTTGAAAGTACCGATGTTGATAGTATTATCGTTAATATTGGTTTCTAAAAAACCGATGTTAACGTAAAATTATCAACATCGGTTATATAAATAACCGATGTTGCTAATATGAATTACACCCAAAAAATGTATATTAATGTTGAAAGTTAACATTGATTTTCTGTAAAAAAAAATCGATGTTAACGAATGTGTTAATGTTGACAGTTAACATCGGTTTTTAAAAAAAATCGATGTTAACAGAAAACTGATGTTATTTTTAGAATTTTTTTTTTAAAAATAATATCTCTGTTTTTACAAAAAAAATCAAAATTTAACCTGTAAATTTAAAATCAAACCACATAGCACACAACATATATTATTTGCATTCTGCTTTCAAATAGGTTTTAGCAAAAAACTAACTATTAACAAAGGTTATTCAATGTTAAAATGAAACAACAATTGTAAAAAATGTAATGCAAAGTATGTAAACTAATTAAGTAACCTAAAGTTACATAGTTGCCTAACATCCTATGCTTGATTTTTAACTTTTAGATAATACTGTACCCACTGGATGCGAAGCGCCTTGAATCTCTCTACTTCCAATGGTCTAACTTCATTAAAATATTGCTTGATCAAATAAAAAAATAAATTAATAATGTAATAACAATTATAAGAAAACCAACTTTGTTTGAAATAAACAATTACCGTCTCCCAATTATTCCTGAAAGATCCTAAGATTATCGTGGACATCCAGTGCATCACATAGTAGCCACATTCAGTGATTCTTTTTTATCTATTACACTAAATACATAATGAAATTTGGATATTAATTAAACATTAACTATAATTAGTGTACACACACATAAAATATATATAAGTAGAAGTTTTATTTAAATCACGTACCTTAACAACAATCCACCTATGGATTTAGGTTGTAAAGTATCATCAAGTCCTTTCAAAGCACTAGTGTTGAATATGAGGAACATTAAAATATTACACTAGTTAAAATAAACCTCTAAAATAAAGGACTAAAGGAAGTATTACATTAATTAAGATAAACCTCTAAAGAAAGTATTACATCAAGTTCAATTTTCGTTTTCGTTATTCATGGAGGAATTTTATGTTTTCTATTTCATTATGACATTACATTATATATACTAAAATCCATCAAGTTCAGGGCCTAGTAATAAGAGTTTGAATAATTCTGATTAGATTTGAAGCTCCTCCACACAATCCGGTCTTGGGATTTCCTTAAGGACCAAAGTACCCCTGTCAAAATCCACCACCCAAACACGGTCTACAACTCTGCTCCCTCGTCAGACGTCATCATTGGCATCTTGGACTCAGGTTATCAAAACTAATCTATTTCCATTTTCAATTAAAAATGTTACTATAATATAATATTAAGACACGTCATTAGAGTCCCAAAAGTAGTAAATGAGAATTATACTTGTGGTGATGGACTAATCAACCTTTTGGTCAAATGTTTTTTTTTTTAACGCACGTAAGAACATCCAGGTGAAAAACAAAAAACATAATTGACCTTTTTTTATTAAGAAAATTAAAATTTTTGGAGTGAAATTCAAGAGGCATGATGGAAAAATCCTTTTCAAAATACATGTTTGTTTCACGAATTATTTAATTATTCTAAAAAATATAAGACCAAACAAAATTATCTCACGTTTGTTATGATGTCATAAAAAAATAAATACTAAATATATTCTATTCTTGGAAAAGATATAAGTTCACATTCTATCAATATTTTTGCAGAAAAATTATTTCCATGAGATATAAATACCTCTTCACAAGTAAAAATCCCATAACCACTATCCCACTACTCTCTCAAAATTTCCTTCAAGGTACATGCTTAAATTTTTTTCAATCCCGTAAATTTCATTTTTTTTCCCAATTAATATTTCCACAATTTAATTTACTATCAGTTTCATTCATACATTTTACAACAATTTTTTCATTTTCCCTCAATACTCTTGTTTTAATTGATAAATGTACTGTAATTATAAGTAGTCATGTAACTTTTAATTAATCTTAAATATTTATATATGATTGTATGACGTAAAGTTAGAGTTTATACATTTTTAAAATGAGAATTGTTCTTATGAAAGAGAAATTTATTAAAAGTAAGTTATAATCATTTTATATATAATTAAAAATTAAAAATAATACTTGAGAGAGTGGCAATGGATCACTAACACCAAATAAGCCAAAATGTACCTAAATATTTAGGTACTATTAACTTTAATCAGCAACCCCAGTTATCATTTCTTAAGAGAATTAATGTAGCTTACACGTTTATACATATCACTGCTTTGTTTGCAAGTTTTTATTTATGATCAATAAAAGACTTTTCTCTCTCATTGCTCTCTCTTACTCTCTCTCTCTCTCTGTAAACACTAAAGAATGGAAGGAGAAACCCTAAACCTCACTGTGCTTCTACCACCGTTTCCAATTCCCTCTTTCAAACTAAAAGTTTGGGGCTCTGGACCCAGCTATTAAATGGGCCTTCTCCCATTTCACATGACATTTCTCATTTTAAAAAATAAACAATATTTTTATAATGTAATTAATTTAGGCAATAAATATCAAGCTTATTAAAATATTCATGTTTTTTATTCCTCCGTAACAATTGTTGCTACTAGCTTACTTTTGCTAGTTTCTCTCCTAGGCCTCCAAACATAGTGAAAAATTATTACATAGTACCCTTGAAGTATCCAATAAATAGTAAATAAATAACAAATTTTATTACTCTGTCATCTAATCTAATAATGAATAAATTATCCAATAGACAACTTTTACTGGAGAATAAACTAAACTAAAATACTAATATGTGCGGTTCCACGGAAACCAAAACAAATTATAAAAAAAACGAAAACAAAAAAAAAGAAAAAAACTCTTTCAAATGAAAGTCTAGAAGACTGGAAAAAAAAAAAAAAAACCTACTACTAACCACACACGACAACGAGATATATATTAAAAAAAAAACCTACCATAGAATAATAATTTCCAGAACATTTCACACCTAAGGAAAATTAGAAAAAAAAAATTAATACTAGAAAGAAATTAGGAAAACTGAGTATTTTGATTACTAGTGTTTGGAGCGACATACTAGCATATTTCGACTATACTAAAAAAAGACTACATATTTGGACTAACATTTGAACAACGTAATAAAAATAAATTAACAAATGAGGTTAAAATTAATAAAAAAAATTGATAAATGAAATAAAAATAAATTACATGTGGATTATAATTAATTCTAAATTTAAAAATTTAAAACATAATTTTCGTGTCTCATGAAAATATTTTTATTTTCTGAAAAATTTGTTTAAAAATGATAAAAATATCATTTTTTTTAAATCCTACAAATATATGAGATAACTATAATTATTTAAATTAAATCACTGTAATATATATTTTCAATAAATCAAATTAATATATACAAATATTTTAATTTACTTTAAATTTAAAGATAATACGATAATATAAATATAGTAAGATTTCATAGAATTTTTAAACAATATTCTCCATTTACCTTTTTAAGAAGAAAAAAACTATTTTTTTATTTTTATAATAATTAAATAAAAATATATTCATAATAAATTTTAATTTTTTAACGATATAATTGTTTTTATCAACATTCTATAAAAATTCTATAAAAGTTAAACGATATTATTAAAAATAGTTTTTTATTTATTTTCAAATTAACTAATATCAAATAATTTATATAAATGTGTGTTATATTTAAATGATAGTCATCAAATAATAAAATTAAAATTACGAAATTCATTTTAAAAATTTAATTTAATTTTTAAATGTTTACCTTTTGAATTTATTATTGTTTATTAATTATTATATTTTTTTAATTAAAATTTAATTAATAATGCAATATATATGATTTTTTAAAAAATATATAAATAATTAAAAAAAGTTTATATTAACATCGGTTTTTTTTAAAAACCGATGTTAACATCGATTTTCCAAAAATCGATGTTAACATCATTAGTTAACATCGGTATTTGAAAAACCGATGTTAACGTGTATGTATTAACATCGATTTTTTGGAAAATTGATGTTAACGTGTCGGTTTTCCAAAAATCGATGTTAACATCATTAGTTAACATCGATTTTTTGGAAAACCGATGTTAAGAAGGATATTTTATTTATAAATATGTCACCGCGTTTAACTTAACATCGATTTTATCTAAAACCGATGTTAATAAGTCGATGTTAAAACTACTTTTTGTAATAGTCACCTAATGCATGTTATGGACATATAATTAGTGGAAAGTGCTTACAAATTGCTTCAATGCCTTACTAACATGTTACCACTGCTACCATTTCATTTCATCCCCTCTGTAATACGTTAATGTTCTTCATATATATATATATATATATATATATAATTCTAAATGGTTGTGATATAAAAAGGAACAAATCCCAACGATGTCCCGGATCGAGCACGGTTGAGATGGACGACCATTCAACATATCATTTTTAGAGGAATGCCATTTTATTATTTGATCTATATAAATATTAAATATTTTTTTATTTTTCAAATTACTTAAAATATTATAAAAATAAAATAATTACCATTTTTAAAGAAAAACAATCACTGGTAACTTAGTTTTTTCAATAAAAACTATTTTAAAAATATATTAAAACATGTTGTGTTATTTTTGAGTTTTTATTTTACTTTATTTGAAAAGAAATTGATGATCAGTTTTGTAAAAACAAGGATTAATAACATACTATTCATTACACTCTCTTTCTTATTAATTAAAATTTTATGATAACAATAAAATTATGAGTAAAATTCCTTAAATTAATAATAAAGAGTGAAACCGCACATAATCAATAATATAAAAAATGTGTTAAAAAATAAAAATTATTACATAGTATAGAATTACTATGGTCTCAACTAATCTCAATATATTATATATACATATAATATTTGAGTGTTATTAATATTCATTTTCTTAAATTAAAAGTATATCCTTAAAAATTGGTTTGAACCATGACCATGTGATGATTAAATTAAGTTCTTTACTATGTAGCAATTTCTTGTTAAAAAGGCATTGCTAGTAATTCTTTTGGAAAAGATAAACCAGTATATGAAAATATATACAAGAAAAGTAACTTAATTAGAGATGAGTAATCCTTGTGCATAGTAAACGAGTTTTAGGATCAGATTATTTTCAGTGAGAATAAATAATTTTTTAATTTTAAATCTTAAAATATGATAATTTTAGAATATCATAAAAATTAAAAAACATTATATAATAAGGGTGAATAAAAATATGGACACGTAACACTCATCTTAGTGTAATATATTATGTGGTATTACAAAATATATCACATGCCAAGGGGGGAGACATGTGCAAGCAGGGACAACTTTAGAGGGAGACAGGAGTGGTTGATCTGGTTTATGCACTGCCAACATTTAATATATTTTTTTTATTGAATGAGCAATGGCTTGCATCCTATATTGGATTTTTATTCTTTTATGTGGACTGTTTATATGCTATTAATGGGGATTAGTGAAACTTAACCAAAACTAATAAATATTTGTATTAAAGTGATTATCTAATAAACAATTATTTGCTAAAAACCAGATGAATATATATTATAAAACAAGAAAAAAATTCCAGCTCCCCTCTCATTAACTTCTTCTAGGTCTGTCCCTGATGACAAACACAATTACTTTAGAGTTTTAGACAGGAGTTCTATATAAAGTCTTCTAGAATAGAAATGTAATAATTAAGTTGAAACTTTCAAGTTTACTAGTATTTTCTTTCACCATGACATGTAGTTTCTTTCACGGTGATATGAAGTAGAGTATTTATCAATTTTATTAATATATGATTAATCTTTATCGATTATTATTGACTAATTATTTTTAGTGAGATTTTTTTTAATCATATTATTTCATCCACAAAATTTAAATTTAAAATTTTACTTATTAAGAAAATCAAGTATGATATTAATCGGATCAATAATTTGTTAGTAGTCTAATAATAATCTAAACCTATACACTTTTCAACCATACACAATGGATTTAACTCTTTTAAACTAAATAAAAGAAGTAAATAAGAAATCTTATTCGTTGAGAATAATACAAAATCAACTAATATATAGAGGAATCAAATTAAACTAAAACACTTGGGAGATATTAAACCGAGGAAACTTGTTTTTTTTTTTTTTACAGAATGAACCAAGGAAACTAGAGAATATTTATAGCATCACACATGGACGGTATCATTGATAAACAACTGAAGTGAAAAGCAATCTATATATAAGTCCTATTTGAATCAATTTTCCAATAAATGCTTATAAAAAATAAAATGTATTAAGTTTTTTCAAAAATCAAAATTAATTTATATATAAGTCAATTAACTTATATATAAATTAATTTTAATTAGCGAGAAAAACATAATTCATTTTACTCTTATTGTTCTGTGCAAGTGCATATTGAAAACTTTATTCTGTTCACTTATTGGATGAAGTGATGAAGAATTCAAGACCCTTTGCTATCCCATAATCATCGAGCTGATAAAACAGAAATGGAGGCAGTAGCATTAGATGAACCACCAGCAGACATGCCTTCCCGATTCATCATATTCGTTTCAACAAACACAGGCATAGTTGGTCGCAGGTGCTCCACTAAGCTCTTGCTTTTGAGCAGCACTATTAATTCAGACATTGTTGGCCTCGTTGCAGCTGTTGCTTGAGTGCATAATAATGCAATTTCTATGATTTTTTTCATTTCTTCTGCATCATATTCATTAGGGTCTATTTCCTTGTCGACAAGTGATAACTGCATGCCTCTCTCATACAGTTTCCATGCCTGTTACGTACGTCCAAATCAAATGTTTCATATACTCATATAGTAAAATATTATCATGAAAAACTAACAATTCTTAGTTATATATAGCAACTTACTCGTTGAAGAAGGTACTCACGACCCTCCTCATCAATCTTCACATCAGTACTCTTTTGACCACTTATGATTTCTAGGACTACAATTCCATAGCTGTAGGTATCAGCCTTCTCTGATAATTGACCTTGCATTGCATACTCAGGTGCTGTGTATCCCCTGACAAGTGCATATTATGTATAGTCCATAGTTAATAAAACAACAATTATTATATTACCATGTTCCATTAATTTTAGTAATTAATTTATCTCTTTTGCTACAACTTGTTGCTCAATAAAGGTCAAGAAATTAATGTGAATGACATTGTTTTTTACTTACAATGTTCCTGCAAATTTTGTACTAAGATGGGAACGATCCCGTGGAAGAAGCCTAGCCAACCCAAAATCAGCAATTTTGGGCTGAAGATCATCATCTAAGAGGATATTAGCAGTCTTTATATCTCTATGTATAATGGACACATGAAATTCCTCATGTAGATATGCTAGTCCTCTTGCTGTGCCTAAAATTATATCATACCGTTGTTTCCAATTGAGGACACCTTTGTCACCTGTTGTTAATTTTAGAAACTTAGATTGTTGAAAAGAGAGGTAAAATGATAAATATATTAAATATATTTCTATTAAAGGTTAGGATAAGTTACCAAACAAGAATTTGTCAAGACTACTATTTGCCATGTATTCGTAAACCAGGATTCTCTCTTGGCCTTTGGTACAACAACCAAGAAGTCTAACGAGATTCCGATGATGAACATTACTTATAAGTTTCACTTCACTTTCAAAATCATCCTCCATCTTGCTTGATTTCCCCAACACTAGTTTCTTGATGGCAACAATTTTTCCATTCTTCAAAGTACCCTGTTTGATAGCATGCATGCTTTATAAATGGAAGAATTTTGTTCTTCTCTGTTTATATAACTATAGCTCTAAGTATTTATTCTTTGGTCTTCGAAATTTTAGGGTCTGTTTTTTTCTTTAAAAAATGTTTTTCTTTTAATATTTTGTTTTAAAAATAATTACAAAATCTTAATTTATTTAAACTTCAATTCATTTCACATCCTTAAAAATTAGTAAAAATAATTGGGAAAATAAAATTGTTATTTTTAATGTACTTAGGAAATAAAGTAAAATAAGATAATATTTTTGTAATTATTTATAAATATAAAAAAATTCTCAAATAAAATAGGATAATTGACAGCTTAAAAAACCTGTCTTCCAACATGCCTACCGTTATGATATTGAAAAATATAACATTAATTTACCTTATATACAGCGCCAAAACCTCCTTCTCCAAGTTTATTTTCAGCACTGAAATTTTTTGTTGCAACTTTCAAATCTTTAAACTTGTAGTTAACTGGACCTTTCAACTCAGTTGCTCCCAATATGTCACCTGCTAAGGAACACTCGACTTTTAATTTTGTAACAAGTAAATGAAGGATTTATTTAAGATTAGCTTATGCATAATTTACAATTGAAATTATTTTTAATAAAAAAAATATTTCTTAAAAAAAATATTATATCTACAAAATAATCAAAACCAATCATGAAGGAAATTAGGAAATAAAATGAAGAAGTTATGATTGCAGAGTTAATTATTAGATGCAAATAGCAGATGTTGAAGAACAAATTGCTTTGGACAAATCTTTTTCGTATTACTTATCATTATTATATAATTTCGATTGGGAAAGCATTAATCATGAACTAATTAATAACAAGCATTAATGGAAGACTTCCCACATTTACTTACCCCTGTGAACTTTCTTTGTTTTTCTAGACCATTGTAGGGCAAACAACAATAGGAGGAGAACAACACCTCCAACAACTCCACCTATTATAGCCCACTTCTTGCTTGAACCTCCTACAATACAGTAAAGAAATTGGCATCAGTTCCAAACGAGGAGCTTGCGCACAAAAATTAAAGACATGTTTTTTAATCATTTGGCCATTTATTTTTATTTTATTTCTTATGTTTTAAAATCCATACTAAAAATGATAAAATCAATAAAATGGTGTAAAATCTTTCAAAATAAAAATATTTATATTTTTAAATTTAATATATTGATTAGTTCCTACATATGATAGAATTAAATTTTTAAATATTATAAAAAATAAATCATTATTTATATTTATCAATGACATGATATGCATATAACCATATTATACAAGAGTGATAATTGACCTAATATATTTCTAAGATGTATTTTTTTTTCTTTTTTTATCAGATCCCTAGATGTATACTATCACTAAGTCATCACAAAAAGATATTAGTGATCATTTTAAAAAATATATTTATGAGGGTTAAAATTAACGATTTTTAAAGGAATAAAATAAAAAATGCAATATTTACCAAGAGTCAAAAAGTATTAAAACCATATTTTTATAATTATAATAGAAATGTTTTAAAAACTATAATCAATCCAATTTTAATTTGTTTAAATATACAAAAACTAAATTAAAGGGGATTATTGCAATAATCCTACCTTCTTTTAAATAGGGTCTGATGTCAATGGTTTGATTATCAGCAAACAAGGGTGTCATGGAGTATCTCATGAAACAGCCAGCATCATATGCTGTACCATCTGTGTTGGGAAGGCAACTTTGTAAGTTATTGAATCCGACTTGCATGCAATCCAGACATTTAGTCTGTGTGGCAGATTCAACACACTGTGCAATGGCATAAATTGCTCTATCACCATCCACCTTTGTCTTAGTAGCTGCATAAAAACCTTTAGTTTTGGGTGTTGCTAGTTGGAGATCATTTAGCACTTGTTGTCCAACTACTTTTAAATTAGTGGCATTTGAACTGATGTTCCCACATGTTACCCCACCGCCAAGTTCATTGGTCTGTTGGTAGAACCTCTCGCTCTCATACCTTGAGAACACCCAACATCAAAATCAAATAAATATCGACCATGATGCTCAAATTAATGCTCAAAATGCAATTATTTGTTATATATTAAGCACAAGCTATGGGGTATATCTTAATATATTAAACTCAATTACTCAACAACACTGATTGTGTAATTATAATAAATAGTCAAATAATTTTTACCATTTATACATGGTTATATAATCAAAATTAATTTCTGACATTCTCACTAAATAGGCAAAAGTCTCACATTAACCCAATAATAAAACAATTAAAGCTCAAGTTTTAAGTCTAACAACAACAAAAATTGTTATTATTTTTTATAAAAAAAAATCTTATGTGTCAACAAAAAAGACCTAACATATAATTTTTATTTAAGGTAATAATTTTTTAAAAGGTTTGCTTTAAATCTCACTTAGCATTGGACCAACTTGGTAAAGCCTTAGTATTTAGAAGAAGAAAAATCATAAACACTTTTAGTATTTAAAAAAAAGATTATCTATTTACCAACAATATTGTTGGTCCGGATGTAATTAGACTTTGTCTCTTTAACTAAAATATCGGATTCATGAAAATAAATATAATTAAAATAAAACACCTTATTAAAAGTGATTAGTCAAAATTTTCAAAGTAAATTAATCATCAATAACTAAAACTCATAAATAAATAAAAAGTCAATTTTAATTTATCAAAACATCTTAATTAATTCATTTTATTTTCTTACTTTCTTTTGTTATAAATATCTAGTTACAAAAAACGTTAGTGCAAATTAAGCAATCCAAATATATATCTTGTGCTTATATATACATACCTTAGGAAGCAGTCATTGTAGATGACTCTGGCGCCGTTGGCAATTTTGCATATATCCCGGATTTGGATGGAGGCATTATTGAAGCAAGCAAGACAGTCATTTTTGGAGAGATAGTTTCTGCATTGAAACATAGTATATGTATTGACATCTCCCCTGGATTTCTTGAATGTGCCAAAGTGCAGGCTTTGGTTGCTGATTTCTCCTCTCAGCTCTGAGATCGAATCATTGACATTTGCAAAGAAGCTACGCGTGTTGGAAGCATTGAATGGGCTACACCCAGAATTAATTAGACGTGTGTCACGTGTGGCTGCAGCTGCATAATCCAAGTTAATACAGCTCCACCATATCAAAGTTAGGGCAAGAAGCTTAAGTTGCAGCATTTTTTTTAGCTTTGTGTTTGGTCTCACAGAAAAGTGTATATCAGGAACTGGGATTTGACTTATATATAGGAAAAAGCTAGAGGTTGGCCTGAGGGTATGAGTCCAAGGAAGAGACCAAGAAAGAATAAATTATCAATTTAGTTCCTCAAGATTTACTCTAACTTTACTCCTTAGAATTAATGAAACTTTTAAAAAAATATCTGCAATTGTAAATTATTACTCACTTTAATCTAAAATTACATATGACATATAGACTTAATGATGTATTAACATATACTTTTAGAAACTAAATGGTAATAAATGATTGAATTTAGAGAAACGAATTATAGTTTCAGAGAGTTTTATTTCTTTAATTTCGTCGAATTCAAGGATTAAAGTGTAGTGAATTATAATATTTTTAAGGATTAAATTGATCATCTACTCAAAAGTAAAAGAAAAATACATTAATAAATGATTAATAATGTGATGAAAAATACAGAAAGATAAAATAAATAAAAAAACTGAACTGAATGTAAAATGAAAGGGAATATAAGTGTACAAATATAATAACCCTTGCTTGTATTAATAATACAGAAGAAAGATATCTGAAGATTTACATGTGGAGAATGGTAGACAATGTCTTTTGTTATTTTACAGAACAACAAGAGATGGGGTTTCTAATACTACAAGAAAAATATTATTTTCTGGAGGTTAAAATATGTCGGTAATGGAGTTTTTCCTATGGATTTCCAACGAATAAAAATTCATAGGTAAAACAGGCATAGTAACATTTTCTGACTGATTTTTCTTTCCACCGCTAATTTCAGATGGAATTTTCCGTAGGTAATTTTGTCAACAATTTTGGACGAAAAATTGAGCAGGTAACTCCCGTCGATAATTTCCTAAGAAATTTTCTGCAGGTAACTTTTGTAGGAACATACCCTCGGAAATAAATGGTAATATTGTTTTTTGTTTTACTTATAAGAAATATATATTAATGACTGTCAAATGTATTCATTGCTCATTTTTATTTATATCTTAATCGATTGTAAAATTTATAAATGATATCTTATTTATTTCCCGTGACAATGGATGCATTTATTGTGTCAAAAAACAAGAAAAATCACATTCCTTTGTTGAAAAAATATATTTCTTACATTATACATAATGTCATTACATCAGATCACCACTTAAACCGATTAATTTTACGTGAAGTAAAAAGAACCCGATTAATTCTATGAATGATTTTGAAATAAAATTTAATTAAATTTATGATAATATTAATTAAGATTAATTATTTAAATTATTTTGATTGTTCTTAATAAAGTATTTTTTTATATAAGACAGTATTTTAGGAAACAAACATACGATGATATCGAGTGGACGGTCGACCAAATAATGAGCAATGAGTCCAGAAATTAAGCGTAGTCAACACCTGTAGGCTATAAGGGTGCTTAGAAAATGTGGCGTATACTTGAATAGATGAATGACTTTCCTATGATATGATGTGTATAAATTATAAAAAGATTCAGCACTCGTCCCATACGGATATATATACATAAAATATGTCCATATTTTTATCTCTCTTTTTGTTTAAATGATATATTGAATAAATACATTTTAATCAATAGTATTATTTAAATAGAAAAATGATGCATGGATGTATTAGAGGAGAAAGATAGACTAAATAATAGAAAATAATATAAATTTAATACATGATATGAAAAATAAATAAATAAAAGAATTAAGAAAACTATGTTGCATCTATTTTGAACTCTTTTTCTCTTCTCCCTAAACAAAAGGCTATTGAAATCAATATAAATTTTAAATTTAATAAATGATTCTATGACTCATATTTTTTTGCAAGTTAAAGAATTCTATGATTGATATATAAAAAGGATATTTTAGTGAAAATGTTGATTATAAGATTATACAGTTCACTAAAATTTCTTTTCATATTGATTATTTTGCATACACATTAGATTAATTTGCATCTATTGAAAGTCAATCTGAATAATTTTCGACATATTAAAGCACAATTATTGTATTTTTTAATTCTAAAAATTGAAAACTTTAGATAAGGATAAACTGAAAAATATTATATTAATGTTGATTTATTTTTGGATATTTTTTTTTTGCAAGGACTGCATACAAAAGAAATTCATATTCCATAAAAGTATCACGTAAACAATATATATATATATATATATATATATATATATATATATATATATATATATTATTGAAAGTATTTGATATTATTTTTATATCTTAAAATAATTTTTGTAAAAATGTACTACATATATAATAAATTTATTATTTAATATAATAAAAGTGTAATGTTAGAAATAATTAATTATAAAACTCTGATAAAAAAATTTGTAGCTTTCAAGAAATTAAAAATAAAAATTTGACAACTTGTAATAAATTAATGTTTGAATGTAATTTTTTTCTTAGAACTCATAATTTCTATAGGCACCTCAAGGATTAACTGTTTAATTTTTATTAAACAAAATTATATTAGTGAAAATGATCTTTAATACTTGATAGATCATATAGTGGACAATCATGATATAGTGATTAATTTAATTAGTTCCATCTCCAACAAAGTATCAATAAAAATAGGCGGCTTAACCTTTTTAAGGTTTGACTTATTATAAACTAATTTAATAACGTCATCTCTTTAGGTGTTTTAAAAAGTCTTTTGTTTTGTCTTCTTTTAAAGGCAAAGAGAATTCATAATTGATAATGTGAAAGCCATCCCCCGGCCATCAGCAAGACGTGCATATACTAATGGAAAAAAAAAAAAAAGTATTTTGCTTTGTGAGGTGATCTATTTATGATATCAACTAGATTTAAGAGTACTAGATGACAATGATTTTTTAATTAGCATTACGACTAGCATGAATACATGATATTAACGTACAAATGTCTCCATCCAGCTGGGATATTAATCTCTCGAGTACTTTGGCAAACCATGCCATGAGAAGCAAACAACAGTAACAATAAATGCAACATGAAATTCGTTAATCAAATAGTAATTTAGATAAAATA
This sequence comes from Glycine soja, assembly GCF_004193775.1. Classification (NCBI taxonomy): domain Eukaryota; kingdom Viridiplantae; phylum Streptophyta; class Magnoliopsida; order Fabales; family Fabaceae; genus Glycine; species Glycine soja. The sequence goes on along the minus strand of NC_041012.1, from coordinate 33,292,486 downwards.
ATGACGAGATTTCATTTCGTTTAAAAATCACAAGCCACCCTCGCGAAATATGTTGGCAGTGAATAGGATACAAAGTCAATGCTGTATTATAATCTTTTTAAATGCAATAGAGTTTAGGATATGCATAAATTAAATTACCATGCCAATATCTGGAATATTAAATTGGCTGAACAGCCTAAACCATGTTATTGACAGAAGTAGCGTTGTATATCTCGTGGATGGTCTCTATTATATTCTACTTTAGAGTCTTACTATTGAGCTGCACGTCATTGTCAATCATAACCTAGGTTTCTTCGGGTAAACGTCTTCAAGAAAATAGTTGATCCATAAAAATAAAAAAAATCTAACAAAAAGGTTCAAAGGTTTAGGTGCTCATTAAATAACTTATGGACTGAAAAAAGTGGAGGCTTGAGCAAACAGATAAACTTATGTTTTTCTTACATGAGAAAATTTAGGTAAGTTGAATTTTGAAAGCTTACAAAAATCATAATAGACCTTAAGATTCAAAGAATATTTATAAAAATATTTATAAATTACTCATAATAATATTTTTATATCCGTGACAAGAATTAAATCCTCATCTTAATATGAATTTGTTCTTTATTAATTAGATTAATCTTTGTTGATATATATTTATATATAATAATTTTTTTAGGAAAAATTTAAAGAGAGTGTGACGCTTATTTAAAGATAGGTGGAGGTTCAAACTCAAACCTCTTGTGTTGTTTTATTCCATCAATTTTTTGGGATTATTTATAATTTTTAATTTAATTGATAAATATTCACTTTTCATTTGTATTTTGTAAGACTTTCACAATTTACAACATAAACGATAAAAAATTAAAAATCTGTCATTAAATTTATAACAAGTGCAATAAATTTATTCTAATGTTAATTTCCTTTGTTAACCTAAAGGGAATTGCCTACTTACACCTCTAGGCCTATTTGTCATCAGAAAGTTTATCATGTTTGCTGATGTGGTGAGAACTATTAGATTTATTAATTATTTAATTAACGGTTAGATTTTTTTCCTTTATTTTTTATTCTTTATCATTTTCCATCTCTACCCCTATATTTTATCTAAATTTTAATCCCCTCCTTTCTTCTTATCACCTCCACAGCAGCCGTAGCAGTGACACTCTCCCATCTCCTTCTCAAACTTGTCGCCTCATGACACGTAAATATGTCTTTTTGGGTAACGTATGAGAATTAAGGATGAGGTAGATTTGTCACCTTTTGTAAATTTAGAGACAATTGTGAGTGACCTATAAATTTAATGATAAAATTGAATATTTACCCTTTAGTTTATTAATTTATTTATATATTTTTTATAATTTGATTCTTTACATTTAAATTAATTTAATTTTCAATATTAATTTAAACGAATTAAGTAGAGTCAACTGATAACATGCATATTTTATCAATAAATTAAATGTATGATTGGAGGCTTGCGTATTTAAGCAAATTTATTATCAATTTGTCCTTACTGCGTGTTATATCACATGTACAAATTCAGAACAACACGGAATGTGTTAACTATAATTAATTTAGATAAATTTTGATTTTATTTAAGAAACACAAGCCACACGAACGGAAACTCTTGTTAGCTAGTGAATTTTATACAAAGTCAATGTTATGTGACAATCTGTTTAATGACTAATAAGCTACGCTATATGTACAGAAGTAGAAAGTGCTTTTGTGAATGGCTTCTATTCTATTTACTATTGAGGGCCGAGCCGCCGAGGGAGTGTCAATGCCATTAAAGAACTAATCAAATCCTTCATTAATTACCAAGTTGTCGTAAATTGAAGAATAAAAAAATTTATCAACAGTTAAATAATTAGGTAATGGAGTCCATCATCAGTCATTATCAAGTTATGAACAAGTCCATAATTCAAGTAAATACAAACATATCGCACAATTACAACTTGGCATTGCACACATGTATATGAATTATAAAAATTAATTATTTGAATTTACCTGCATTAATTAAATGTAATAAGTATTTTGTTTCACATCAAATTGAATATTCTCTGATAATGTGGAATTTAAGTCTTAAATATGTACCCATTCGAGCAGAATTGCATTAAGAAAAATTATGTAATCTCTTAAAATAATAATAATAATAATAATAATAATGTATGCATGCATACACTAACTAATCGGGAATTTATTAGTAAAAAATAAATTTCAACAATTTAAGTACAACATGCTAAAGTACTGCAAGAAAATAAATTTCTATTAGTGATGCAATTTTATATAAATAATAATTATTAATATTAAAAATCTTTTATTATTATATTCATTGAGTAAATGATTAGATATATATTTTAAATTTAGTTTATTATATTAATTTTACTTCACTGTTTGATGATTAATTATATTAGCTTAAAATATATTTTTATTGCCTTAAAATTAAGACAAATTTATTTTTTATCTTCTAAATTTAAAATAATATTTTAACATCAGTTTTACATCAGTTTTTCATAATTGAAAACTTTAGATAAGGATGGACTGAAAAATATTATATTAATGTTGATTTATTTTAGAATATTTGTTTTTTTTTTCAAGAATTGCATACAAAAGAAATTCATATTCCATAAAAGTATTACGTACACAATATATATATATATATATATATATATTGAAAATATTTGATATTATTTTTATATCTTAAAATTATTTTTTAAAAATGTACTACATATATAATAAATTTATTATTTAATATATTAAAATTTTAATGTTAGAAATAATTAATTATAAAACTCTGATAAAAACTTTTGTAGCTTTCAAAAAATTAATAATAAAAATTGACAAATTGTAATAAATTAATATTTGAATGTAAAATTTCTTTTAGAACGTAACTCATAATTTCTATAGGCACCTCAAGGATTAACTGTTTAGGGGGTGTATTGGATTGGGATTTTGAGAGAATATTTTGACAAAAACAATCTTGAAGATTTTAAAAGATTATGTGGGATTGTATTGATTTTGTGGGATTTTAAAAGATTTTTTTTAAAAGACTTTTTACAATCAGGATTCTTAACCCAAGATTTTAATGGATTTCTAACACAGATTTTTAAAGTACTTTATGGATTTTTAAGATTTTGAAAGATTAATACATTTTAAACAAAAAAATAACGGAAGTTACAAAAGTGAATGAAAAAGATGATAAATAAATTATAATGTTTGAATAAAGAAAATAAAAACGATAGAAATTTTAAACCTTTTAATAACAAAGTCATTATTGCCTAAAATTCTTCATTTGTTTCCTCGTCATCTATATCTTCATCATTTGTATCTTCATTATATATATCTTCATCCATTTCTTCGTTCTTTATGTCATGGTCATGGTTATAAGTCAATATCAAAGTTAATATCAAAGTTAATACAAATTCATATATAAAATAAATATAACTAAAGTTTAACCACAACAATTTCACAAAATATATAACCTAAATACTTCAACCATAATAGTTCGACCAAAAAATAAATCAAATATTTCAACCAAAATACAACCATAATAGTTCGACCAAAAAACAAACCAAATACTTCAACCAAAATAGAGACCCAAAAGATATAGTTCAACAAACTCACGATGTTTAAAATAATATGTTAATAATAGATGATCAAAATATTAATTATTCCCTAACTTAAAGTTTATCCAAGATGAACGTTCTTCCGGTGACATCTTCAAGAAAAAATCTTTTTTTGCTTTAGTATTTAACAATTCAGCTGTCTTGAAACGCGTTATGTCATCCAAATTTGGAATTTCTTTTATAACATCCCAAATAATACCCTCGAGCTCTCTATCTCTATCTCTATCTTTTTCTCTTTTCTCCATTATGTTGGATATTTTTTCAAAATTCACAGCAATAGTCCCAATGCCAACAGAAAGATTTTCCAGAACGTTGCCTTGATTGTTGATCCCAACAGCGCTTGAACTCCCTCCATACTCGGATCTCCTTCGCTTGTGACAGTTTTGTTTTTCTATGGGAACCTCTGAATCTAAAGGGGGGTGGGATGGTGGACTTGGTTGGTTTGGTGATGGAGGCTGATATGCTAGTTCATAGTTATTTGGTGTTATGAATGTATCACTATTAGGATCATATGAAAATTCTTCTATCCCAACAGTTCTATTTTCTGGCTCAAAAGTTGTTGCATCAGTATCATCTGGATCGACTGATATAGAATTATTCCCGCTAGAAACTCCACCCCCAACAACGATCTTCAAATACTCATAATCAACCATACTTTTTCCTCGAAGTTTGCTGTGACTTGGGTGGGACTAAAAAAAAATCATTGTTAATATACTACAAATATTATAATTTACTAAATTTATAACTATTAATATATTTAAAAGATTATGAACTTAGCTCACCTTTAAGTAATCTTTCCATACATCCTCATGAGCAGTGAAAGTTTTTCCAATTGGGTCCCATCCAAAGCCAGAGTTGTTGCGCATAAGGGTTGACATCATGTTATACTGGTTTCGAAACCACTTCATCCGACTCAAATAATGACTATAAGTTTTAGGGAATTTAGTTTTTGCATTGAGTTGAGGAAGTATTATTCGTTCTACATTTTGTTTGCTAAGTGACCCATTGGCATCACGCAATCCCCTATTCATAGCATCCACCAAGAGGTGCAACAACTCATTGGTATCCTCCATAGTCCAAGATACATAATTATCTTTGTCTCTACTCTTTCCTTTGTTATTTTCTTGTGAATCTCCCATTTGATCGCTAATATATATATAAGAAACTAGTTATTTGACAAAAATAGTTATTGTTTCCTAATTGTCAAAAGTATAGTGACTATATCCCGAATAATATACAATTCAATAGAAAAACCAATAAAAAACTACCTAATAATAAAATAAGGGTCATGCTAACATGCGCACTTAGGGCACATGTTAAGGATACTTCCAATAGTAACTATGTCTTAAAAACAATAATTTTTGACTTTTAAAAAAGTAAATTGCACAACTTTCAATACAAAATTTCTATACATAATACACTAACAAGTGTCTTAAGGGCACATGTTAGCATTTTCCATAAAAATAATACTCATATATCATAAAATCATTTAAAAAAAAAATATTAACAAAATAACAATAATAATAACACAATAACAATTAAAAAATTATTAACACAATAATAATAATAATAATAACACGCTGTCAAAAAAATAATAATAACACATTAATAATTAACATTTTAATAATAACACAAGAAAATAATAATAATAATAATGGACGTTGTAAAAAAACAAGTTGAAGAAACAGAAAAAAAAAGAGTTTTTTATTTTGATTTGCATATACAGTACTAAAAAAAAGCAATATGAAATCTTGATGCATATCAATTGCCATTCTTTTGATGCATATTCATTGCCTGGACGTTGAAAACAATATGAATACGAAATCTTGAAACATATACAACACCCTTTTCTTTTGATTTGCGTAATATACATATAGTATGAACAATATTGACTATCGATTGCCATTAAAAAAATAGGTAAAATTGATTGAAAAGTTGTAAGAGAATGAACCTGGTAGTGGTTTGTGTCTTGTTCGGCAGGAGAAGAAAAAGTCTTTGGAGGATTATGAAAAGTCTCAAGGGTTTGGGTGAGATTGTTGGAGGAGTATTTTATGTGTATTTCTAACTAAAAAGTCTCTCAAAATCCATTCCACAAAAGAATCCATCAAAATCTATTTACTTTTGAATACCAAAAGACATTTTAAAAGTGGTAAGAAATCTCAATTGAATACCAACAGATTTTGTTGCCTTGAAAAAAAAATCTTTATTGTCTTAATTGAATATCACAAGATTTATTTATATTTTATAAAAGTCTTGATTGAATATCACAAGACTTTTTAATCATAAAAAAATCTTTTAAAATCCTTTGAAATCTTAATTTTTATCAAACAAAATTATATTAGTGAAAATGATCTTTAATACTTGATAGTTTTTGGTCCGTCACGATCATATAGTGATTAATTTAGTTCCATCTCCATCAAAGTATCAATAAAAATAGGCGGCTTAACCTTTTTAAGGTTTGACTTATTCTAAGCTAATTTAATAACGTCATGTCTTTAGGTGTTCTAAAAAGTCTTTTGCTTTGTTTTCTTTTAAAGGCAAAGAGAACTCATCATTGATAATGTGAAAGCCATCCCCCGGCCATCAGCAAGACGTGCATATACTAATGAAGAAAAAAAAAGTCTTTTGCTTTGTGAGGTGATCTGTTAATGATATCAACAAGTTTTAAGAGTACTAGATGACAATGATTTTTTAATTAGCATTAGCTCTAGCATGAATACATGATATTAATGTATAAATGTCTCCATCCAGATGGGATATTAATCTCTCGAGTACTTTGGCAAACCATGCCATGCGAAGCAAACAACAGTAACAATAAATGCAACATGAAATTCGTTAATTAAATAGTAATTTAGATAAAATAATGACGAGATTTCATTTCGTTTAAAAATCACAAGCCACCCAAGCGAAATATGCTGGCAGTGAATAGGATACAAAGTCAATGCTGTATATTATAATCTTTTTAAATGCAATAGAGTTTAGGATATGCACAAATTAAATTACCATGCCAATATCTGGAATATTACATTGGCTGAGCAGCCAAAACCATGTTATTTTCGGAAGTAGACATTGTATTCCTCGTGAATGGTCTCTATTATATTCTACTTTAGAGTCTTACTATTGAGCTGCACGTCATTGTCAATCATAACCTAGATTTATTCGGGTAAATGTCTTCAAGAAAATAGTTTATCGATAAAAAAAATTTAGGATAAATAGTTATTTTTGTCCCTAAATATGTAATTCATAGACAAATGCGCCTCTAAAAGATGAAAATATAAAATTTAGTCCCTGAAAGTATAAAAAGTGTGACAAATATATTAACTTTCGTCCGTCATCGTTAATAAAATATTTTAAGTGACATAAAAAGATGAGTTTGTCACTGAAATGATTGTCAACGTGATTATCTCTAATTGCCAACAAGGGGATATATTTATCATATACTATTTTATTCACTTTTTGTCTCCCCGCACTCTGGAAATAGGAATAGGATAAATAATCATTTTTGTCTCTGAGTGTGTAATTCGTCGACAAATGCACCCTAAAAGATTAAAATACAAAATTTAGTCTCCAATAATGTAAAAAGTGTGACAAATATATTCATCTATTAACTTCCGCCTATCACCATTAATAAAATAGGCAAGATCAGAAGAAATGAAATATGAAATATATTTATCTTTTATTTATAGTAGATTATGACTAATTATTATAATTTGAAAAATTTGTAATAATTGGTAAATTGTTAGAAAATAAAAAGTTTAGTTGAGTTGAATTTCGAAAGTTTATCAAGATCAGAACAAACCTCAAGATTCAAAGAGCATCTACTGAAATATTTATAAATTACTCATAATAAGATTTTCACATCCATGACATGAATTAAATCCACATCCTTGTTTGATGAGTTTGTTCTTTATCAACTAGATTAATCTTTATTGATATATGTCTATATATAGGAGATTTTTTTTTTTTGTAGAAAAAATTGAGAGAAAGAGTGTGAGGCTTATTTTAAGGTAGGTGGAGGTGCAAACCCAAACCTCTTATCTTGTTTTATTCCACCAATTTCTTGGGATTATTTATAATTTTTAATTTAGGATAAATACTCACTTTTATTTATATTTTGTAAGATGACATTGATAATTTATTACCTAAAAGATGAAAAATAAAAAATTTGTCATTAAATTTATAAAAAGTACAACAAATTTATATTTTATCATTAATTTTCTTTGTTAACCTAAAGGAAAGTGTCTACTTTACATCTCTGGGCCTATTTGTCATTAGAAAGTTTGTCATCTTTGCCGATGTAGTGGGACTAAAATGTCATATGTAATTTTGACTTTTTACAAAGTAACTCACCAACCATTGGATTTATTAATTATTTAATTAACGGTTTGATTTTTATCCTTTATTTTTTATTCTTTTTCATTTTCCATCTCTACCCCTTTCCTTTCTCTAAATTTTTATCCCCTCCTTCATCCTTATCACAACCGCGGAGCTGTAGTAATGACACTCCCTAATCTCCTTCTCGAACTTGTTATCTCATGATACGTAGACATGTCTTTAGATTAACCTATGAAAATTAATGATGAGATAAATTTGTCACTTTTTGTAAATTTAAGAATAATTGTCGGTGTCTACAAATTTAATGACAAAATTGAATATTTATCTTTTAATTTATTAATTTATTTATATAAATTTTATAATTTGATTCCTTGCATTTAAATTAAGTTAATTTTCAATATTAATTTAAATGAATTAAGTAAAGTCAAGTGATAATATATTTTATCAATAAATTAAATGTATGATTGGAGGCTTGCGTATTTAAGCAAATTTATTATCAATTTGTCCTTACTGCGTGTCATATCATGTGTACAAATTCAGAACAACACGGAATGTGTTAACTATAATTAATTTAGATGAATTTTGATATTTTGTTTAAGAAACCCAAGCCACACGAACGGAAACTCTTGGTAGCTAGTGAATTTTATACAAAGTCAATGCTACGTGGCAATCTGTTTACAGGAGATTTTCTGGGTTAATTATATTGGTCGAACAGTCTAATGACTAATAAGCCACGTTATATACAGAAGTAGAAAGTGCTTTTGTGAATGGCTTCTATTCTATTTACTATTGAGGGCCGAGCCGTCGAGGGAATGCCAATGCCATTAAAGAACTAATCAAATCCTTCATTCATTATCAAGTTATCATCAATTGAAGAATAGAAAAAAGTTATCAACAGTTAAATAATTAGGCAATGGAGTCCATCATCAGTCATTATCAAGTTATCAACAAGTCCATCGATCAAAAAACAAGTCCATAATTCAAGTAAATACAAACATATCGCACAATTACAGCTTGGCATTGCACACATGTATATGAATTACAAAAAATCAATTATTTGAATTTACCTGCATTATATTTATTAAATGTAATAAGCATTTTGTTTCACATCAAATTGAATATTCTCTAATAATGTGGAATTTAAGTCTTAAATATGTACCCACTCGAGCAGAACTGCATTAAGAAAAATAATGTAATATTTTATAATAATAATAATAATAATAATAATAATAATAATAATAATAATAATAATAATAATAATAATAATAATAATAATAACTAATCGTGAATTTATTAGTAAAAGATCATTTTCAACTTTGTAAGTACAACATGCTAAAGTACTGCAAGCAAATGAATTTTTATGAGTGATGCGATTTTATATAAATAACACTTATTAATATTAAAACTCTTTGATTATTATATTCATTGAATAAATTATTAGATATATATTTTAAATTTAATTTATTATACTCATTTTACTTCACTGTTTGATGATAGATTATATTAGGTTTAAATATATTTTTATTGCCTTAAAATTGGGACAAATTTATTTTTGATCTCAAAATAATATTTTGTTTTTATAATTTTTATTTTTTTTTTAATTTTTTTGTCGTCCAAATATCGTTAGAAATTTGACTTACATGGCTAACAACTTACGAGTGGCTTTCGTGTGATAACTCACTTTGATTTGATGTTATATCAAACAGTACTTTACCACATGTGTGTTTTCCTTTCAAAGTAGCCATTTTGATGGCATTTGGACATGGGGTTCAAAAGACTCCATCAAGCGAAAGCTCTTTAATTTCCGATTTTCTTCCATGGAGAAAGCATCCAACCCCTTGGTGACAAAACTTAAGCCAGGGTTTAAAAGTTTGATCTGTTGCAAACAATTCTTAAATTATCCATTCATAACATCAATTCCAATCTGACACTGAACTACCATTCGAGCTTTTGCCTTGTCAAGAAATATTCTCAGCAATTTCCATTCTTTAACAACCTGCTCGAGCACCATTGGGGATGTAAAAAAAAAGTTTTAAGAAAATAACTATAACTAGTTTTATTGACATGAATATTTTAAATAACTTATTTTTGTTCATTCATAACTAATTATGTAATTGATTTTAGATATAATTAATTATATAAAAATAGGTATGAAAATATTATAATCAATTTTCTAGTCATGAGTATATCAAATAACATATTTTTATTTAAAAAATAATTATATTACAAAATTATAACTGTTTTATTGAAATGAATATTTTAAATAACTTATTTTGTTTTTCCATAATTAGTTATGTAATTAGTTTTGGGTATAATTTGTTTATTAATAATTAATTATATATTCATATTTTAAAAACAATAGCTAGTTATATCAAATTATACTCATTTTAAAAATTAATTATGATTATAGTTATAATACTCACATATAATCTAATTATTTATTAGGCATGATTATATGTAAATCCCTAACCATGATCCTCGATCTGTAGTGCTCCTCGACCTTTTCAGACTCCCTCATTCTTGCTCTTGGTAATGACTTTTCCAACATTTTATTTCTTAATTTACTTTCCACTGTAAATGAACAGTACCTGTTGCTAATGAACATCAACCACTACTAAAAAAAAGGCTTTTTACGACGGTTAATAAGTGCATTTAACGACGGTCATTACTTGCTAGAACTCGAAACAGGGGCAAATTTCCCACTTTAGGTTTCTTTTAGAAACTATTTCCCAGACTAGGGCTCTTTGTAAACAATTTCCACAGGAGTGTTGTTTTTTACGTACCAGCAGTGGAATTTTTCATGCAAATCGCTAGCATGAATAGCACCACACTCAGGCACGCGACACGTGGCTGTGTCGCCTCTGCCACTGGTGACAGCAGTGATGTCGCCACCTACAATGGCGCTTTGGCCATGCAGGGTGGAGTCGCTGGTCAAACCAGCGCTTCCCTACGCGTAGCAGCAAGCTTTTGCAGGTGCAGCTTTTCCAGAAAGTGAAGGACAACTGAAAACGCCAACTCCTTTGGCGATTTAGGGTGAAAACGCCAGCTCCCTTGGCGATTTAGGGTCTTCAAATACCCTATACTTTTGTTCTTGCAACTGCTTCATTTCGTTTTTCTTGCAACTGCTTCATTTCGTTTTTCTTGCAACTGCTTCATTTTCCTTTTCTTGCAATTGCTTCAGAGGTTTCATTTTTTTGCAATTGTCCGTGCCTTTGAGCTTGTTTCTGTTTTGTTTTGGTGGATTTAGCTGTGAAAAAAACTGTGTGGTATGAAATATTTTTTAAGTTATTTTGTTAGGTTGTAACTTATTTTTCGTATATAGTATTTATTTATTTTAAAATTAAATTAACTTATTTGATAGGCTTGTTTAAATGTGTGTTTAAATGTCAAAAATAAAAGAAAAATTGTGTAACAATATTAATTTGAAGATAATATTTTGAGTGAAAATAAAAATATTTTGAATATGAAATTTGTAATAATTTTTTAATTAGATTAGGTTGGTGTTGATAATTTGTACAGAACTCGCGTTTAATTGCTTCTATCTTTTCCTTCCGTGAACAATTTTCGTGAAATAAATTTATTTACATCTTTGTCAATAAATTTATTTGGTTATAACTTTTTTTCCCAAAATAATCATACATGCCGATTAAACGTGTACATGAATTATTTGATCCATAACTAAATTCGCTTTCCAAACATATATACCTTTATTTCGCCAATGATCGTTATATTAATTGTCCTTATATGGTTTGTCTCTTGACTTCAGTTAAATCATTGTAATTTTTTAATAGTTTCCCCCTCTACTGATAGTTTATATTGTGTATAAAATAAAGTTATTGGTGGGTGGGATTGGATTCTATAGCGTATCTTGGAGAGAAGAACTTGACACATTGACACAATTTAATCTTTTGGTTCAATGTTCATTCTTGCATCGTCCCATCGGATATGTCATATAAATGTGTTCTAGATTCAAAATTTGTTAGTGTGTTAAAAATTGATGAATGTTTGAACTTTGAATAAAATTTTTTTGTAGATTATATTTATTTAAAGTAAATATTTTGAGTATGAATTTTTTTTAAGATGAAGTTGTAGTATTTTTTTAATTAGATTAAGTTGGTTTTTGGTGTGTTAAAAATTTATAAGCGTTCAACTTGAAAGTGTTAATATTTTATTATATTTTTAGTAATTTTGTAATTAGCTTTTTCCATTTTAAACCTATTAATGTTAAGATTAATTATTTATAATACTAACTTCGTTCATGAATTATTTAATTTTGTGTTAAAAATGACTATCTTGAAATTGTTCATTTTTTTAAGTGTGTCTCATGAAATTAATTTGAAGTTAATTAAAATTTTTTAAAAGAGAAATTGAATGTAAAGTTCCAATAAAGAGATGTTTTGGGATTACACTTTAAAAGAGAAATATGGTGTTTTTGTGTTAAAAATGACTATCTTGTAATTTATTTGACGTGTTAAAATATTTTTTTTGTAGATACAGGATGAATTCGGTTATAACAGTGTTGTATTTCAATGGAAGGGTATATGAAGATAATGATGGTGTAATATTTGAAGGAAGTAAAAAAGAGATTCAGATTAAACGTGGAATTAGTTTCAATGCTTTGAAGAAAAAAATTGGAGATAAGGTAAAGTTACAAAATAATGAAATTATTTCTGCTATCAGCTGTAGATTTTTAGTGTCAGGAAAATATATTGCCTTGCAAATTTGTGATGACGAAGACGTTGAAACGATGTTGGAAAATTTTAAACAACAAGACCAAATGTCAGTTCTGGAATTGTACATAGAAAAGGATGTCGCTGGTGGTTCAATGTTTCATTCTGCAAATTCGCTTACATCATGTGGAAATTAGCAATTTACATATTGACGAAGACGATGATGATCATGATGATGATGATTATCTTGTGTCTAACTCATACGTTGAAGAGTCGGTAAACGAAGATGACAGTGTTGACGGTATATCTGAAACAGACGATGAAGTCATCGACATTCCTCAACCAGTAAGAATTGTTCACCCAGCAGAAGGTATAATTTGCTGTATAAAAAAATTTGACAATACATTTATTATTTGATGACAATTGTATTTAATGTTAAATAAGTATGATTTGATTTTTTATTTTGAACTGTTAGGTGCACAACGAATTGAAAATCCATTTTGGAATGATGCTTTACATTATAACAATATCAACTAGAGTTATCCTGATGAGGAGGACATTTGCGGTTTGGAGATGCCGTCGACCTTTAATGTTGGCCAAGAATTATATGTTGGCATGAAATTTGATAGTAAAGATGCGGTCAAAAATGCAGTCAAACATTATGTTATGAAGGTGCATCAAAGTTTCAAAGTTGTTGAAAGCAAATCAAACAAGTATGTGGTTTGTTGCTTGAATAAAAATGCAGAGTGTCCTTGCCCTTTCTATATGAGGGCAATTTTATCTAAAAAAACAGATACGTGGAAAGTCACACAATGGGGTGGACCACACACATGTCTGAATATGAGCATGACACAAGATCACGAGAAACTTGATTCAGATTTAATTGTCACTTGTGTAGTAGGTACGTATTTTATGTTCATATTATGTTCATTTATTGTTAATTGTCATTTAAATTTTGTTATGTTATTGACAGGCATGATCAGAGAAGACCCATCAATACAAATTTCTTTGATTCAAGAGAGGATTAACAGTGAATTTGCGTACAAGGTGTCGTACAAAAAAGCTTGGTTGGCGAAACAGAAAGCCATTGCAATTGAATATGGCGATTGGGATGAGTCATATGCGAAACTTTCGTTGTGGCTAACACACATGCAAAATCATTCTCCTGGATCGTATTTTCAAATACTACATGACGATTTTATCGTTGGAAATACGGTTAGTCGCGAACACCGCCAATTTCATAGAGTTTTTTGGACTTTTGGCCAATGTAAAGAGGCTTTCAAGTACTGTAAGCCAATTATACAAGTTGACGGCACACATTTGTATGGAAAATACCGTGGGATCCTCTTAATGGCCACATCACAAGATGGAAATGGTGGCATCCATCCTCTAGCATTCGCGGTGGTTGAAGGTGAGACGTTGACAGCGTGGTCATGGTTTTTGGCACACTTGCGTGAACACGTCACTGATAAAAATGGTATTTGTCTCATATCTGATCGACACGCGAGTATAAAGTCCGCTGTCGCTAACGAAGCACTTGGTTGGCAACCTTCCCACGGTTATCATGTCTACTGTGTGCGACACATAGCAAGCAACTTCAATCGAAAATTCAATAATGCCAAACAAAAAGAAATGTTGAAGAAATTGGGTAAGATTTCATATTTGATGGTCACGTTTATTTTACTTTCATTTATACTTAAAATTGTTATTCATAACTAATTTTATGCAGCCTACACTCCTTGCAAGCATATTTTTTATCAAAATTTAGAAAAATTTCGTGAACTGAGTCCAGCCATAGCCACATGGATTGATCGAATTTCAAAGGAAAAATGGACGATGGCTTATGATAGAGAAGGACGTCGATATGGCCACATGACAACCAACCTTTCAGAATGTATCAATAAGGTTTTGAAGGATTGTCGCAGCATTCCTATAACAGCATTGGTCAAATCAACGTACAGTAGGTGTCGAAAGTACTTTGTTGAGCGTGGCCGCCAAGCGCAAAGACAGTTAAATGAAGGCCAAGTATATTGTTCAAAGCTTGTTAAAGAACTGAGGAAAAATCAAGAACAAGCTTGTACGCACATCGTTCGCGTGTATGATATCCACTCCACAAGGTTTTAAGTAGAGGAGAGCTTCAACCCTATAACGCAACGTGGCGGACAAAAGTGGGCAGTAAACTTGAATGGTCGTCATTGTCAATGCGGAAGGTATTCTGCGCTTCACTATCCATGTTCACACATTATTGCAGCTTGTGGTTACGTGAGCATGAACTACTACCAATATATAGATGTTGTTTATACAAATGAGTACATCTTAAAAGCTTACTCCGCACAATGGTGGCCTCTTGGGAATGAAGCGGCTATTCCTCCTTCTGATGACGCATGGACACTTATCCCTGACCCAACTACAGTTCGTGCGAAAGGTCGGCCAAAATCAACAAGGATAAGAAATGAGATGGATTGGGTCGAACCATCTGAGCACCGAACAAAATGCAGTAGATGTGGAGCCGAAGGGCATAACAGGCGTCGCTGTCCAATGCAATCTGAGCGTGGGAGTTGTTCAAATCGTTGATTTATGTATGTTAGTCGAGTGACTTGTATTTGTTTACGTTCTGTTCAATGTATTGAATTTCTGGGGTTCAATGAATTCGGTAGTTTAAAACATTTTGCCTTTTGTACATTACTTATTTGTGGGCTTCAATGAATTCGTTAAACCATAACCACCAACCCTAAACATAAACCACTAAACCTAAACACTAACCACTAACCATAAACCATAACCACTAACCCTAAACCCTAACCACCAAGCCTAAACATAAACCACTAACCCTAAACACTAACCACTAACCATAAACCATAACCACTAACCCTAAACCCTAACCACCAAGCCTAAACATAAACCACTAACCCTAAACGACTAACCACTACCCCTAAAATTAAACCACTTACCATAAACCCTAACCACTAACTTTAAAAGGGATACTGATACATCTGTGAAGGATATTCGGAAAATGTTGCAGGCGTGTAATACATTCCATGACCACGCTCCATCATTTGTTGCGAATATTGCTTCGCTTCAACAGGCTCCCTTCGTCTGCCTAAGCCCCGAGTTTCAACACTTGACTGAAGAATGTGAAACTCTGGTGCTGGGAATTCACGCTCTGATGCTGGACCATGTGACACTGGCTCAGTGACTCTCTCTTGCTCTTCTGATATAATCGTCAACTTATTCACGTAAGGCACGAGATCATCAACTGTCCATGTGTTCCTCCCTTGTGGTGACACCATATACTATAAAGTCTCCACAACTTCACCCTGCAATTATTAGCGTCAACAAATTAATGCTCACGCTTAAGAAAATAATTAGAAGTTAAACATTGAAAAACAGATAAATATCAATGCAGCTGTGTTTGCATTATTTGGGTCGACAAATATCTTTGTTTTACGCCTATACCACACCATATAGTCCGAGTTAAAACCCAGTAGGCCCTGCTGTCGAGGATAAACGTCGACCCTAAATTGAGCTGCATTGTTCCACTGACTAATGATTGGGGCCAACAGGTGGAACCAATTCTCATCTTGTTTGCCTTTGAGCGTTATGCCATGGAGATTCTGCGGTTGCGAAGGACACCCGGGAATAGGTTGTTGCAATCCATATTGTCGTAAAACCCTATCGGGTTGGTGCCACTCAACAACATGAAAACAAATCAGTGGCACCACCGCGAACCAGGCTACACTTCCAACCACACAAATTTAAGGCAGCGCTGCCATCACAGTTGGTGTGTATGGCTCCCAGACAAACTACATATAACAACACACTTGTCAATTTTCAGTCAAACATAACATATTAAAATATAATTTAACCATTACATTACGATCTTCTTACCTCATGTCGTTTCATTAGATCCAATTTGCGATGGAAAACTCTAAGATCATCATTGCCGATATGCTGATTTCCACGTCGCAGCCACCTACAATAAAAATGAAATCATCATTGTCAACATGTTCCATCATTAAATATTTTCAATTCAAATGTAATTTTTTTAACGACAAACCTGTGTCCAAGTGGTTTATTTTCTATGACGGGAGGTGTCCTCTTTGGAGCTAAAGTGGTGCATCGTTCCCATGCCCACATTTGGATTAAGATGCACATACCTCCGATTGATTTAACTTTGTAATCGGTGGCGCTGCACATCTCTCTATATAAATACGCAAGCACGGCAGGTCCCCACGCATACGTGCTGCACTGTTCAAAGTCACGTAAAAATTGTAGGTACCTTAAGGAAACTCTGCTACTACTTTTGTTAACAAAGAGGACACCTCCTATGAATCGAAGAATCCACGCACAGGTAAACCTTTGTAATTGTTCAACGTTACCCTCATCAATATTTATGTGAGAAAAATGGTGAGCCAGCCAACTTAATTTGACCACACTGCCTTCAATTTCGCCTTCCTGTGGTCTGACTCCTAATAATTCTTCACACAAATCGGTCCAATCAAGATTTGTCGAACCAATTAATGGTGCCCCGTCAGTACGCAGACCTAATAAAATTGATACATCTTGGAGAGTAATGGTAGCCTCTCCGCATCTCAGGTGAAACGTGTGGGTTTCGGGCCTCCATCTTTCAATGAACGCACTAATTAAGACCGCATTTATCTTTAGGTATCCCATCTTCATGATCCAATAAAACCCACATTGCCGAGGTAGAGGAACAATTTCCTCTGGTATTTGTTCTTCACCTTGATATGTCGGCACTGCTCGTCTAATGTGTAATTTTCTATCTGGTTCCCCATTCCAAACATGTTCTGAAACATGCTTGGGTTGCACCCACAAGACGTCACCATCAACTGGACCAGACCTAGTTTGTATGCTCGATGAGCATGACGACGAAGATGCCATTGATCCTACAAAATAAAATATAAAACAATTCATTGACGATAAAATTTATACATTAATTATACATACACAAATTAAGTATATTTACAAAAAACTTAATTAAAATAAGGGAAATTTAAATGTATTATACAATCACGGAAATTTAAATGTATTATACAAAATAAATTAAATCACATCCAAAGACAATTTTACATAAATAATAAATTATATTTTTTTAATTTCAATAACAAAATATATTATACAAATAACCTAATTCATATATATTCTATAAATAAATTAAATTACATACAAATATAAATTTTAATATATAATATAATATTTATATTTTTGACTAAAAAATAAAATAATATATATACAAAGTTAATAATTAAATTTTCAACTATAAACTAACGTAATATAAAAAACTAAAAATTAAAAACTAAAACTAATGTAATATAAAAAACTAAAAATTAATAACTAAAACTAACGTAATATAAAAAATTAAATTCTAACCTAATTTAAAATTAATAATTTATACTACATAAAATTATTCTTAATCTATGAATAATTTACCATATACAAAATTAATGACTTTAAATAATTACGAGTAATATAATTTAATATACAAAATCAATAATTTTAAATACATAAAACTATTATAATTTAAACATAACATATTTTGTCTAATAATTACTAAAACTAACGTAATATAAAATATTTCATTCTAACCTAATTTAAAATTAATAATTTTCAGTACATACAATTTTTCTTAATCTATGATATTAAATATTTAAATTAAATGTAATCTACCATATACAACATTTAAACTAAAGCTAATCTAAAATTAATAAGTTACGCTACTTCAAATTATTTCGAATCTATTTTACAAAAAATTTCAACTAAACTTAATCTATCATATCAAAATTAAAAATATTCCTAATCTACCATATAAAATTAATAACTTAGAGTATGTAAAATTATTCCTAATTTATCATATAAACCTAAATCTAATCTACCATATAACATTAACAATTCAAACTAAATTATACAAAATTATTATCTTATACTACCTAAAACTATTTATTTATCAAAATATAATCTGGCATATATAACATTAACAATTCAAACTAAACTATACAAAATTATTATCTTATACTACCTAAAACTATTCATTTATGAAAATATAAACATCTACATAAATAAAACATATAAAATATATTGAATATATAACTTACAAGCTTTTATAAAATGGAAGAACACAAACTGATCAGCACCACTCTCAACACACAAGCAACCACCAGCTACCTCTCTCAACACACAAGCAACCACCTTCTTTTTCACCTTCAACACACAAATTTTACAAGCAAGCGTGACCACCCTCTGCACTTGGGTTTTTAAATCCCACTGAAACTGAAAACGCTAACCTCACTGGCGCCTCCCTCTCACCCAAATCGCCAGCTCGAGTGGCGCCTTCCAGCTATGACCCTACAGCTGCAGGTGCTGCACCCTATGTTTGCAGAAGTGCAGGTGCTGAAGTCGCTGGTCAAACCAGCGCTTCCATGCACCTTTGGACGCGCCAATAGGAGCTGCGATATGCAGTCCTTTGTCGCCAGTCACAGTGGCGACATGCCATGTGGCTTGTCCCTGTCGAAGGCGCCATCACCACTGGCGCCATGCATGACTGGTACGTAGAAAAGAGCACCCCTGTGGAAATTGTTTACAAAGAGCCCTAGTCTGGGAAATAGTTTCTAAAAGAAACCTAAAGTGAGAAATTTGTTCGAAACAGGTGTCTGAACCTTAACTGACATAGAAGAATAGAACTCGAAACAGGTGTCTGAATCTTTACTGACATAGAAGAATCTGCCTCAGTAGAAGCGAATGGTCATTAACAAATGCAAGATCAGACGCCACCCTAATGGGCATAGGGGAGAAAACACTTATGTGGAGGCACACAAGAAACCTCAGGTGGCAAAGCACTTAGCTAGCTTGAGCATTGACTGGATAACCAAGGATGCACCCTTGGTTGGCTTGATAGTAAAAGGAGAAAGGAGGGAGGAAAAAGTCATGAGCTCGATTTTTTTACTAACAGTTAATAACTAACATTGACTGGATAACCAAGGATGCACTCCTTTGTAGTCACAACTTTGATCACTCATAGTTCATCTCAAAACAAGGGCCAATCTCACAATAGCATATGTTTGTCTAAAAGCTTTGAATGAGACTTCGCATAAGATGAAATGTAAGAGCAAATGGTTTAGAAAGTTGTTCAATAAATTTATATAATGACCAATTTTGTGAAGTTATGAGTCGATTACGTAAGTTATTTGTGTATATGCAAGTTAATTATTTTAAAACCGTTGTGCTTGTTTTTTTATTACAAAAAGTTGTGCTTGTTGAGTTTCAATAAACAAAAGTACATGTCTAATTGTAGTTGTGATGTGGCTATAGAAACCTCAAATCATATTATTACAGACACAACAAGGACCGTGGACAACAAGTTAAAATTGACTAAATTATATTGACATTTCAGATGGTTTCATCAAATTTCGATCGATACCTTTATTTTTTATACCTCTACAGATAATCATTCTTAATTGATTGAAATATGTTACATTGATATCTCCTATGTACACATTACACTGACTTCCCGTTACTAAGGGAACACGTACATTATACAATGTAACCATGTAAGGGTTGCCATAAATCCTAAAAAAAAGGAAGGAATTATGTGCATTCTTTACAAAATTCAAGTGTAATATGCTATTTAAAATAAGATTTATTAAACATATATACACTACAAGAAAAATAACCTATGCCTACAGACGTTTTTTTGCTACAGACATACACTAGTGTAGGTAAATCTCAAAAATACTTTTACCTACAACTAACTAATGTAGGTAAAACTCAACCACTTATACCAACCATTATTTGGTGTAGGCAAATTCATTAAAACTAAAAAAATACTTCTACCTAC
The DNA here is from genome assembly GCF_004193775.1 of Glycine soja. Classification (NCBI taxonomy): domain Eukaryota; kingdom Viridiplantae; phylum Streptophyta; class Magnoliopsida; order Fabales; family Fabaceae; genus Glycine; species Glycine soja. The sequence goes on along the minus strand of NC_041012.1, from coordinate 33,272,030 downwards.
AACTATGTTATGTAGGTAAAACTCCAAAAAACTTGTGCTTATGAGTGATTAGTGTAGATAAAACTCAAAAGAATTACTACCTACAGAAGCACAGTGTAGGCAAAATTTTAAAAAACTTATACCTACAACTACGTGATGTAGATAAAATTTCACAAAATCTATGTCTATAATTAGTTGATGTAGGTATAACCTCAAAAGCCTTATACCTACGATTGTTGGTGTAGGTAAAACTCTTTAAGACTATTTGAATTTGAATACTAGTCTCTTGTTTTTTTTAGTAAATACTCAATCTCAAAAAATAATTTTCAAAATCTAGTACAAAAATTGAAAAGTTCCACTCATAAATAATTTTTAAACTCACTTTAAAAATATATAAGAATAAATTGAACTATTAAAAAAATAAATGGTCAAATTGAATATAATAAAAAATGTAATGGCAAAAAAATATATCTTAGCTTTCAATTTAAAGTACCAAATCCATCACCATTATTTTACAATCTTAAATTTCGCACCAGTTCTTGAGTGTTTCTACCTAAAATTTAAAAAATGACAATTGGATGATGAAAAATGTATACTTTGTACCACTAATGTTTCCTTGTTTAATTTACATAGCCGTGGTCTTCAGACGTAAATATAAAATTAAAACTTTAACCATGTTTTAGGATAAGATAATAATCAATATCCAAACGATTTGTTTAGTATGGATTTCAACATGAATTCCACTTTTGTCCCGCTACTGAGATACTTTGGTTTTCCATTACGCGTTGGCTTCTCTTTCATAATGTGTTTCTATAACTAACCAAAATTAATGTCAATTATGCTAGATAACATTTTGATTTCAAGAAGTAACAGCCAAGAAACAAAAATGGGGATAAAAAGCCTGATTGGTTTCTTAAAAGAGATTACGCGACGAGAGATTTTTAAATTCCAGTGAGAAAATGACAAATAATCTTTTACAGAAAAAACAAGAGGCATGAGCTTTAATATTTGTTCACGCGTATAGATCACTCTTCGAGCTCTCATCCTCTCTCTTCCTCTCTCTTCGAGCTCTCATCTTCTCTCTTCCTCTCTCTTCGAGCTCTCATCCTCCACGGCCCCGTGTTAATGCTTTAATCTGTAACTCTCTTTCCATTCAGAGGTTACTACTATTGTACGTTTTTCTTTCTCACACTCTTTTTTATTTTTCTTTAACCTAAAACTCACTCTTTCCCCGGTTTCTTCAGAACTCCATTCTCGGCTTTCTTCGAAGCGTTGAGCTAAGGGACTTGAGGACTGAAGACAGAATCACTGTGAGTTTCCTTTTTGACGTTTGTTTGTTTGTTACATCAAAATTTTCGCCACTACGCAGTGGTATTTTTTTTTGAGTTTGTATGTGACTTTAGGTTAGGAAGGAAAAAAAAAAGGGATTGGAAACTTGGCCTTGGATTGCAATGTTACTTAGTATTTGTTCTGTTCAACAATTTCGCATCGTTGTATGTACTTAAAATTTGATAGAATTTAAAGCATTTTAATTGGAAAAGATTGTTTCTAAGGGAATGGGGTTGAATCATTTGCCCTAAGCCCCTAAGTTAATTTGAATTCAGTTGGGGATTTAAGTCACTAAACTGTGTTGTAGGAGATATGTTAGTTGCCTGAACCTCTGTTCATGGCTTTTTTGAAAACCTATTCAATTCACATTGTTTCTATTGGTCCAAGTTTCCCATATAGACTACACTCTGTATGATTGAATTAATTATTATTTTGTGAGAATCTTACTTTGTACTCTGTTAGATCTCTATGAAGTTGAATATTGGGATTCGGCTTTGTACAGACCTATTATTAGTTTATTATTATGTCAAAGTTAGATTACATGATTGCTTATATATAGTTAACTTAAGGTGAGAATGAAATCCATGTAGTTTTGAGCTGGTTATTAGAGAACCTAAGACCAATAGCTTCAAATAACCCCTCTAGAAAATTGGGCTCACTTGGTGGTATGTTAAAATACACATCTGTTGAAACTTATTCAGTCCTTCAAGCAAGCTGCCTTCAACACTGGTTTAAAAACTGGCAAGCACTTAGGAGAAACAAATTGACAGCTAGCACTTTTGCTGCTGCTATTGGGTTCATAGTAAAAAAAAATAAAAAAGTGGGCAGGGTATTTTCTCTGTGAATTTTCGGTTCTCAGTTACTAACTTTTACAATGAAAGCATCTTATGGTTTAGTTTGGTGACAATTTTACCTAACATGCTTGGAAGACTGTGGCTAAGATTCTCTTCCTTTTTAATCTTATTGCTTCTTGATTTTATTTCTGTGTCTTTATTTTAAATAATCTCAGACTTTCTAACATGGAATTGGATTCTCAATTATCGCATAAATTGGAAACTTTTATGTTTAATTGGTTTTTCAACTTTTTACCAATCACGTTATTTGAGTTTGTTATAACAATTCTTTATTAATAAGTTATATGGGAAACTGTTAAATTGATGTCTCCAGCTGTTAGAGAAGATTCATTCCAGCTGTTAACTGGAGTGAGACAAGCTTAAAAGGTGATAGAACTTAATATCGCATGTTTGGAACTTTTAATTACGTGCATTTTTTTATATACGTGTACGTCTTACCCAGCTTCAATTATATAAACATGCTTCTGCAGTGGTTTTATCTTCAACACTTCTTTCAAAACCAAATTATTAGTGTGATTGTAACAGACACATTTGGTCATTCTTTGAAATTCAATTGGAAGGTGACTTTTGTCTTTTAATTTCTTGTATATGTTTCTTCCTTTTAATTATGTTTCAGACATACAGAGATTAATCTTATAAAATAGGAAGATTTATTTATGAGAATAAACTTTTGACCACGTATTTAAAAAATATAATTATTTGTCCATCATATCACACAATCAAGATATTAGTAAAAATAAATTATCACATAAATGTTTTTACTCAAACAAGTAGAGGATATTTATGATTTTAATAAAGAAATTAAGGAAGAAAAGATATAGCACATTTTTTTTGTGGATTGAGGTAGCCTGCCTACCTAATTTTCCATCTAGTTTTGGGTACTTAATTATAATCACACAACCGGAACATAATGATATTAAGTTTGATCGAAATGTATACTTGATTAGTAGGTGTGTCTTATTTTGTTGTTTTTTGGCTTGTTAGAAGTATGTGATTGTTAGATGTGATTTTTTAATATATTTTTAATTACAGGCATTGGCAGAGGAGATCAAGGCAAGATATGATAAAGCAGCTGTCAAAGTTGTTGACCTGGTAAGTTGGATCCAAATGAAATTTTGGCCATTCCTACATTCCTACATTCCTATTTAATTTGAACTAAAGATATGAGAGAAGGTTAAGAATTTAAAGAAAGTTGATAAAAACTTTGTATATACCATGAAAGAATCTTATAATTGGCCCATAGCTTAGTGCATAAATTATTTCTTATTGATAGCTAAAGATGGATAGTGCCAGATGTTGCTGTCTATGCCAAGATACATATATATGCTCTACCAATAAAGTTGTAATTCTAGTTGAAGCCATTCTCCTAAGTCCTAATCACTAATTCACTATACTTCCCAAGCTTCAATAACATGATTAATATAGACTGCAAGTGTCTTTCCTTCTGTTGTTTAACGGAAAAAGGCATTGCAATATTTGACTATGAGATTATTTGTAATGCTTTGATATATTGTTGTAGATTCTTACACTTCTACAATTTGGAGGATATACACTAGTGCAAAATTCAATTGATCTGTATCGAAGCTTTGGGTTTGATACACAGCCAGTCCTCATTGGGCTCAACATATTTCAGGTACTTTTCAAAATTATGGTCTTTCCATCTAAATAAAAAAATTTAGAAGATTATCTATTATTATTTGTTAGTTTTTTTTATTCGTGAGAACAAAAGATAATTTTAAGATAATTTATCTTTCATTAGAATTTGATATTAAAAATTTAAAAAAAAATCATTGAAAACACAATCTCAATTAAATGAAAATATTTAGGTGATAATGTCATTAAATAAAATAAATTAGTTAATAATAAAAAAGGATCACCGAAAACATAATCTCAACAAACATGTGATTTATCGTAAAAATAAATAAACATGTGATTTTTTCTTATGAGATCAAATGAAGTAATCATTAAGGAAAGAATATACTATTAATTTATTGATTGACCAGTAGCTTGTTAAGCGCCAATATGCTAACCGAATCAATGATCAATGCAATTTTTTTATTTTAACCGAATCAATGATTCAACTGCTAATATATTGGTGGTTGTAGGCTTCCAGTGCATTAGACATTTAGTTATTAGTTAAAATTCTCACAAGAGTCAAAGTTATTGTTTTGGTTCATTAATGCAGAATTAGTACTCTCAATTTGGTTCTTCAAAATTACTTGTCATCATGTTAGATTTTTTTAATTGTCATTAAATTAATCTTGTTAACATATATATGCTATGCTTGTATTCTTGTGTTTTATTTTTCATATTTTGTTTCCAGCTAGGCAATTAAAATAATTTGTCCTTTTCACTGCTAACATTATTAATTTTATAGTTGCTAACACGGTTGTGATTGACTTATACCTGGATATTTTAGTTATATTAAGCACTAATTTATTATGTCTATTTTATTCTACTTTTTCAGTTTATTTTATCAAATGGATAAGAGTTGGATAGACTACAATTCTCTTAATAAAGAGAAGTATATTAGAGGAGTTTTAAACTTTCTAGATTTTGCATTTGCGAAATCGTCAAAGGATGGAAAAATTTTATGCCCTTGTACCAAATGTGTCAATTGCAAGTGGCGCTCTCGGATGAATGTTTATGAGCACATTATTAGTAATGGATTTCTAAAAGGATATGTTACTTGGATCTTTCATGGTGAACAAGTTGGCCCATCTAGTTCTTTAGATACATCCCAAGTGGAAGGGGAGTTTGATCATGACATGGATACATTGGTTCATGATGCATTCACAATGCATGAAACTAATGAGAGTAATGACACAGATATAAATATGGAGGATGGAGATTCTAGAGAATTTATGAATGGACCTAGTGTTCAACAATCTGAAGACAATAATAATTCAGAAAAGTTATATCAGATGTTAAGGGAGGCAGAGCAAAGTCTTTATAAAGGTTGTAAGAAGTTTACAAAATTGTCATTCCTTGTACATTTGTATCACTTAAAGTGTCTAAATTGGTGGACTGATAAAAGTTTTTCGATGTTGTTAGAGCTGTTAAGTGATGCATTACCAGAGGAAAATACTTTGCCCAAATCATTTTATGATACAAAGAAGATTATTTCAGGGTTGGGTCTATCTTATGAAAAAATTCATGTTTGTCCCAATGAATGCATATTGTATAGGAAGGATTTGGCTGATGCTGAAATTTGCCCTAAATGCAATTTGTCAAGATGGAAATATAACTCTGATGATGTTGAATGTAGAAAAAAGATACCAGCAAAGATTCTTCGTTGGTTCCCTCTTATACCTAGATTGCAAAGACTTTTTGTATCACCAAAAACAGCTTGTTCTATGATATGGCATGAGGTTGGTCAAACTAAAGATGGACTCCTGAGGCATCCAGCTGATTCATTTGCTTGGAAGAATTTTGATTGTCAGTATCCTGATTTTGCTTGTGACGCTCGTAATGTTCGACTAGGTTTGGCTACTGATGGCTTTAATCCTTTCAAAACTATGGCAATTTCCCATAGCACTTGGCCTGTTATCTTGATTCCGTACAATCTTCCTCCATGGATGTGTATGAAGCAACCTAATTTTATACTTTCATTGCTTATTCCTGGTCCAAAAGGTCCAGGTATGAACCTTGATGTTTATATGCAGCCTCTTGTGGAAGAATTAAAGGAATTATGGGAAATTGGGGTAAAAACGTTTGATGCATGTAAAAAAGAGTCATTCCAAATGCGTGCTGCAATTATGTGGACTATTAATGATTTTCCTACTTATGCAAATTTGTCTGGTTGGAGCACTAGAGGCCAATATGCTTGTCCATGTTGTGGTTTTGAGATTGGCTCAAAGTGGTTGCGTTATGGTAGAAAGTTTTGCTATATGTGTCATCGTCGTTGGTTAGAGCCCGATCATAAGTGGAGATACAATAAAAGAGATTTTGATGGAACCCAGGAGTTTAGAGCTCCACCTGATCTACCTAGTGGAGCTTTTTCTTTGAGACAGATGGAATATCATGGAGTTGGGGATTGGTCACCATGGAAAAAGAGAAGTATTTTGTTCACATTGCCTTATTGGCAACATAGTGTGCTCCGTCATAATCTTGATGTTATGCACATAGAAAAGAATGTGTGTGATAACATTATTGGGATGTTGTTACAATTAGAAGGTAAGTCAAAGGACAATGATAAGGCACACTATGATCTTGTTGATATGAATATTAGAAGCCAATTACATCCAAAGATGCACCCAAGTAAAGGCAAACAATATTTTCCTAGAGCTTGTTACCAAATGACTTCAAAAGAGAAAGAAACATTTTTGGAAGTTCTCAAAACAATAAAAGCTCCTGATGAATATTTGTCTAATATTTCAAGATGTGTGCAAGTGAAGGAACACAAAATATCCGGTCTCAAAAGTTATGATTGTCATCTTTTAATGCAAGAGTTTCTTCCTATAGCTATGAAAGGTTGTTTGCCAGACAAAGTGAGTTTAGCTATATCCGATCTTTGTTGTTTCTTCAAGGAGTTGTGTGACAAGGTGCTTAATGAGAGTAATTTAGAGCACCTAGAGCATCAAGTAGCTCTAACATTATGCCAATTAGAACAGATTTTTCCTCCATCTTTTTTCACCGTAATGGTACATTTGGTAATCCATTTGGCACATGAAGCAAGAGTTGGAGGACCTGTACATTACCGATGGATGTATCCTATTGAAAGGTATGAATACTTTTTAATCATTTTAAAACATTCTAGAGTTATAAAGTAAAATGATATTATCTTAATTTGTAACCTAAAATTTTCTTTTTAGGTTCCTTTTGACTCTAAAGTCATTTGTTCGTAATCGAGCACATCCAGAAGGATCTATTGCAGAAGGATATTTAGCTCATGAATGCTTGATATTTTGTTCAAGATATCTATCTAGGGTGGAGACTCATTTTAATCAATTTGCTCGAAATGATGACTCATGTTTTGTGGAAAATGTAAGTGTTTTAAATCCTAGAGGTAGACCATTGGGGAGAAAGAAGCAAGTTGGATTCAATGTGAAGAAGAGAAAAAGAGCTTCTCGGATTTCTCTTGATAAGAAAGCATTGGTTCAAGCACATAGATATGTGCTTTTCAATAGCAACAATGTTGACCACTTTCGAAAGTAATACAATTTTTTTCATGTTCATTTATTTATTGAATATTTGTATAATATCTTTCTATCAATGATAATGCTTACTTTTTCTAACCTTTTTTACATAGAGCCCATACTGATCTTATCAAGAGACAAAATCGTCGATTATCTCCATATGAAGTTGACAAAATTCATAGTAAAGAATTTCCAGATTGGTTCCGTGAAAGAGTAAGTTTAGGAAGACTCAATAATATTAAATTTTGCATTCATTTAAAATTTTAACCATTTGAAATAAAATTGTGGTAGGTTGCTCGATTGGAAGAGCAAGACAGCACTCTAGTGGCAAATGATATCAAGTGGTTAGCTCGTGGTCCACTAGAAATAGTGAGAAGATATAGCGGGTACATTGTTAATGGAGTTAGATTTCATACAAAGACACGTGAAAGGTGCTTGAAGACTCAAAACAGTGGCATTGTTGTAACTGTTAAGACATTAAGTTATGCCAGTTCAAGAGATAAAAACCCAAAGGAGGGAGAAATCCACTACTATGGTGCACTAACAGATATAATTCAATTGGATTATTCTGGAAAATATAAGGCTATACTTTTCAAGTGTGATTGGGTTGATATAAACAGGGGTTGCAAAATTGATAACTTCGGTATGACATTAGTGAATTTCAATTATTTGCAACATACAGGGAATGATATATGTGACGATCCATTTGTTTTTGCTTCTCAAGCTAAGAAAATATTCTATGTGGAGAATAAAACACAAAATGGTTGGCTTGTTGTTGTGCATGCTAAAATCAGAGATGTATATGATATGGGTGATGAGCAATCCAGTGACACGGATCAAGGGAATGAACAAGTCTTACAAGAGATAAATCATAATGATTTGATCAGACCAGAAGCCGATGATAGTGATGATATCATTGAAGTTACAATACCTATGGAGAACATTTTACCACATGACAAGGATGATAATTATATAGATGATGATGAGAGCGATGCAGACTTCTTTTGATTTGTTTTTATTTGTTCTATTTGAACATTTGGTTATAGTTTGAGTATACATGTATTGAACATTTTGTCACATTTATATACTCTTATTCCTTTCTTTAGTTTTTTGTTCTTATTATTCATTACTCTTGTATTTATTTTTTGTTATGTATAAAAATCACTCACAATATAATGATGTTATCCGTTTTTTATCAAAATTTGTTTCGTTGTTTCCTCAATAGTTTGATTCTTTGTGATTGGAGATTGGTGAAAAAATAGCTTACAAGCAATCTAAATTTGCCTTTTAGGTAATTACTTTATTCTTCTTTTATTTTTTGGCATGGTGTTTAAAAAAATCATAGTCAATAATGTAGTTATATCTAATTTTTATTTTATTTTATTTTTTGGATTGATTTATTCAGCATACTATGGGAAAGCGCAGAAAGTTGAATATCATTCAAAATGATGGTCAATCACAAGCAAAAGAGCAATCAATTGAAAGCTCTACTGAAGTGAACCAAAATAACAACTCTATACTTGAAGAAAATGCACAATTTGAAGGAGGTATAAAGATTTTATTAACTTAATTTCTTTATTTTATATTAAATTATTTATAACACAATTGTTTATTAACTAAATCAACAATCACAAACAGAACAACACATACAAGAAGATAGTCATGTTCAGTCTCATACTTCTCTTGAAAGTGCAAATGAAAGTTCAACTAAAGGTATTTATACACATATGCTTTTTTGGCTTAGAATTATATGTACAATTCTGTTTGAGTTGAATATCTTTTAGAATATGATAAGATTAAATTTACTAGTGAGTTTCTTTTTTCCATATAGTTCAAATATGTGTGTGTGTGTGTTTGATAAATGTCATATCCATGAATGATTTAGATAAAAAGAGAACCAGAGGTTATACACATATGCTAGATGTGTGGGACTTGCCAGATGGAGAATTCATACTTGTTGAAGTAGATCATTGGGGCAATCCTATGGGTTGGGAAGGGAAAACTCTACTGAATGCAATTGGGAGCTTGGTAAGGAGACACCAATGTGCTCCTATCAATTTTCTTAGCTGGAAAGACATGCCTAAGGACTATATTACTGACATGGTTGAATTAATTCAGGTCTGGTATAAAACTTTATAAGTGTTGTTTCATCTCTCTTCTTGTAAAATTTTATGTCTTCTAATGTCTAACAAAATGATCTTTTTTGTTTGTTAATGATACTCATAATAGAGTAAGTTTCGATTTGTTCCTGAATTAACTGAACAAACAAAGAAAATATTGATTGATGACATGAGTCTGAAATGGAGGCAATTTAAATATGAACTGAAATCAAAAGGATATGATGAGAGCAAAACTAAGGAGGAAATGATTGCTCACATCCCAGATCCAAGGGTTGATCCTTCTCAATATCGTGATTTAGTACATTATTGGTGTTCTGAGAAAGGGCAGGTATACATGACAATGTCACCAACCTTTTGCTAACATAACAATTATATATTATATGTTTATTTTTATTATTGACTTTTTATATTTGTTGGTTATAGAAAATAAGCAAAATCAACAAAAGGAGCCGCTCAAAATATGAGGACTTGCATTGCATGGGAACCAATAATCTTCCAAGAAGGATTCATGAGATGGTTTGCCTTTTTTATATTTTTTTATTTTTAAATTGCTTAATACAAATAGGATGATTGATCTTTTTAACTAATGTTAGACTACAAAGGCTAAGGGAGTGCAACCTTCTAGGACAGAAATTTATATTGACACTCGAACTCGAAAAGATGGAAGCATTGTTACTGAAAAGGCTGCTATTGTAATTGTAAGAATTTTAATTTTTATTTCAATACTTTTTCTTTGTTTTGCTCAATTTTCTAATAGAAGGTTATGGGGTGAGGGGGAGTAACTAATGTGGAGATGAGTTTTGTTTAGTGATATTGAAGTATTCAGGATATTGATGTATGATAATAATTTATAAGGTGTATTTATAAGGTGTATTTATGTAGGATGAACTAAAAAAGAAAATGGTTGAAGCAGAGAGTTCGCAAAATTTACAAAGCACGCAAGATTCTACTGATTGGACAAATGATATATATTCAAAAGTCAAAGGACCTGAAAAAAGAGGACGTGTGCGTTGTCTTGGCAAGCTTCCACATCAAGCAAGTTCATCTCAAAGCTCTTATACAAACAATAGAATTCAAAAGTTGGAGAATTTGCTTGGAAACCTTGTAGCTGTGCTTAAAGTACGATTTGCAGAAGATCCACAAATTAATCAAGTCTTAGAAGCTATAGATCAAGAGGTATGAATTTATAATTCTACTTATTCAACGATTTAACTATGATATGATACTTTACAAAGAAAAAACGTTCTTTTAATTTAGGTACCTACAAATGATTCTACCGGTAAAGATCATCAAACTACAAACAATCTTAGCTAGAGGTGAGTTGAAATATAGTACTATATTTTAACTATATATATATATAGAATATATCATCATTATGTTATTTTAATAGCAATTGAATGTTATAATTTATGCTTCAGTCTTGTTCCTTTTACTTGAATGATGATTTGGAAAGCCCTCGTGCAATTGGACCCTTCTTTAGGCTCTCACGGTCAAGGAAAAGATGATGGCAGCATCAACCACATGATTATTCTGTTTGTGTGCCCACTATAAATATATAATTGGGTCATCTAATTGATCTTTTCTGGATGGGATCACCTAAATGAATTATTGATTAACTGGACCAGCTTGTGATAATATATTGTTAAATTTACACGTCCCATTTTTCTTTTTTGAGGTTTGTTTTCTTGTATATGTTATTGGGTGATATATACTTGTTAAATACATACTTGAAAGACCTATGCTAAAGCAAGAGTATTTTACAATTGGAATGAGGGTGGGAAAAATGTGAAGCAGAAAAGCAACCTTATTTTCATGTGAATGTTTGGCTATTATTGTTGCATACTCATTTTGTTTGACCATTCCATGTCCTTCCTAGGTTTTAATTATTCTCATCTGCATATCAACTTCATAAAATGTAACCCTTCAACAATTTCTAATTAATTATAAGTTGATGTAATTAATTAGTTGTGCAGAAGTATGCTAGATAAAGTAATCTTTTTGAACTTTCAACATAAAACACAATCAATTTGGCTTTAGGGTCATCTTAATTACAGTTGTCATGTAGCCCTTTGAAGTATGCCATATCTAGTAAAACTAAAAGCTAAGAACAAATATCTTTCTTGCTGTGAAACAGGCTTCATGGAGTTGCTATAATTTGTTGCTTCTTAGAGAAAAAGGTAGGAGCATGCCAAGCTTATGATGGAAGAAACATCTAGTTAAAACAAGATTCCAAATTAATTGCTGCACATGCAACATTTTAATACTACTGGGCTCTTTTTTTGTTCCATGATATTACGTATAGAAGAACCATGTTCTAAAAACATTCCCTTTTTTGTTCTTAAATCTTGCCACTGTAACCTTTTTCTAGGCAAAAGTGATGTTAATATGTTAGTCATTAGTCATAACTCCACGTGATTAGCACACAACATATACATTTAATTTGAATTTCAAATTGAGAGCAAATAAATTCTGAGGTCAACCACTAAAGATATGTTTGGATTTCTTCCATTCAAAGCTCACAATCTAGTTACAACAATCACAAATTAGGCTAACAAAAATTTAATTGTATGTAGCAGGTTGTTGTAACTTTTCAAATTTAATTAAGCTCATGTATATTTAATTAAAAATTATAATAAAAAAATAATGTAATTAGGAACTAGTTTTATTATTATATGACATTTACCTACAGAAGACCGTAGGTACAAGTAAATTGACTTTTACCTACAGTTAGAGATTATAGGTATACATTAATATCTTTTACCTACACATTTAAAATAGTAGGTGTTACCTATAGTGATAGTTAAATTTGACTGTAGGTAAAAATATATCCGTAGGTAAAGCCTATAGTGACAGACTATTAGTTGTCACTGTATACCCCCTCAAAGTTGACGCAAAAAACGTCTGTAGGACAAAGTCCTTTATACATCTACCTATGGATTTTGGACTTCTAGTGACAGATTTTGACTGTAGGTATAAGTCATTTTCCTTGTAGTGATAATTATATCCATCGTGAATAATGAACAAAAAGGAATTTTCATTTGCATCATATAATTAGTAATTTATCATTGAGTTGGTAGTATAGAATTGGAGGTAGTAGCATCAGACGTAAAGGAACCAATTGAAGCAGAGATATCTTTATCGGACCTTAAATTCGACTGAATTAAGATAGGCATTGAAGGTCTCATATGCTCAAGTAAGTCATTGCCATTGAGTAGAACTACTACGTCAGACATGGCTGGCCTCATTGCAGCTGATGCTTGAGTGCACATTAAAGCAATGCCTATGACTTTCTTCACGTCTTCTACATCATAGTTATTAGGGTTTAAGCTTTAGTCCACAAACTCGAAGACCATGCCTTGCTCATACAACTTCGATGCCTGTTATAGTCAAAACCAAGGGTCATACATTAAAATGTTACAAAAAAAAACCAATTTTTGGAATAGTTAATAGGGAGTTCCTTACTTGCCGAAGAAGATATTCTTCATTATCATCATCATCAACTTTCACATCAGTACTCTTTTGACCGCTTATGATTTCTAAGACTACAATTCCAAAGCTGTATGTATCAGCCTTTTCTGATAATTGACCATGGAGTACATACTCAGGTGCTATGTATCCCCTGACGGGTGAATATAATACAAAGTCCATAATTAGTAAAACAACACTTACACATAGCATGTTATATTTTTCCCATGTAAGATTTTAATTCTCTTTAGCTACAACTTGATGCTCAAATAAGTGTCAAAAAATTCAAGCGAATGGATATGGAGCCAATACATTTTTCCCTTTAAAATTTTCAAGCCCGGGCATTGAAGTTTTACTTTCACTTACAATGTTCCTACAACTCTTGTGCTAAGATGAGATTGGTCCCCAGGTAAGAGTTTCACCAACCCAAAGTCAGAAATTTTGGGTTGAAGTTGTTCATCCAAGAGGATATTGCTACTCTTAATATCTCTATGTATGATACAAACATGAAATTCCTCATGTAAATAAGTCAATCCCCTTGCAATGCCCAAAATTATATCATACCGTTGTTTCCAGTTGAGGGAACCTTTTCTTCTTCCTGTTTTCCAAGTTTACATGCTCAAAACATTAGAGGAAAAAAGAAGAGGGTTAAAAAAGTAAAACATACACAAATCACATGTTATTTACCAAATACGAATTTGTCTAGGCTAGTGTTTGCCATGTATTCGTAAACAAGGATTCTTTGTTGGCCTTTACTGCAATAACCAAGAAGCTGAACAAGATTTTTGTGATGAACATTACTTATAAGCATTACTTCCCTTTCAAACAAGTCATCTATCTTGCTGGAATTTCCAGGAATATTTAATTTTTTGACTGCTACATCTTTCCCATTTTTCATAGCCCCCTATTAAATAGAATCAAAATTAAAAATTATCACTACATGTATAGCTTATATATAATTAATATCGTCTTTGATCTTAGCTTATGTTATGAAGATCTTAGTTGACAAGATTACATTAAAAAAGAGAGCTTAGTATTGCAATTGAAATGTGTGGATCAACTTGAGTTTACCTTGTATACAGCGCCAAAGCCTCCTTCGCCTAATTTATTTTTCTCACTAAATTTTTTTGTTGCAGCTTTCAAGTCATTATACTTGTACTTGATTGGACCTTTCAACTCAGTTGCTCCCATTATGGTACCTGCTAAGTAAAATATGAGTTAGATTTTTCTTTATAAATAAAGTAATGGAAATTATAACTTTTTTTTTTAAAAAAAAGACATGATAATTGTGTAATAGTTGAATACAAAGCATCACTTAAAGACTTTCCAAATTGTCTTACTTCTAGGAACTCTCTTGGGACTTTGGGATCTTCTAGACCAAGCAAATAATGAAATAAGTGTCAGAATAAGGAGTGCACATGCAACACCCCCGCCAATAACGACCCACTTCTTCATTAAACCCCTTCCTCCTTCAAGACACAAAAGAAGTTGACCTCAAATATTTCCAATGATGTGTCCATTCAAGATGTTTATAATACAAAAATGTTAGTAATATATTTTTAACATATTAATTAAAATTTAAAGTATAATTTTTAAACAATGTTAATATAATCTTGTTTACAACACATCTCAATGAATCATAAATCTTATTAGGTACTATTATATCTTTTAACATAATTATTATAAAAATTAATAAATTCATCGTATATTAATATGTCAATTTAAATTTGATGAGTATAAATTTTTTTTACAATTTATTATTTTCTCTAAACTTGTTTGGACAAAGAAAGTACGAAATTATACCTAGCTCTTTAAAAAGAAAAAGTGTTGCTTAGAAAATGTTGTCATTTTCAATATATTTCAAATATTAATATAGTGTTTTCAAAAAGAGATGGCACCACTCTAGCCCATTTTTATTCAGTCAAGTCAACATCTATTAAATGGAGTAATGACATTTGTACCTTGTTTTAAGAAGGGGCTGATAAAAGTGGTTTGGTTATCAGCAAAGAAAGGTGTCTCCGAGTATCTCATAAAGCACACAGGAGGATTGACTCCCCTACCATTTGTATCTGGAAGACAATCTTGTATGCCGCTCTGTGCAATTGACAAACAATTCGAACAAGTGTCTTGTGTGAGAGTTTCAGCACATTGTGCAATGGCATAGATTGTAACACCAGCCACTTGTGTCTTGGTAGCTGTAAAGTAGCTACTAATTTTGGGTGTTGCTATTTGTAGATCCATCAGCACTTGCTGTCCAACTTCACCAAAAGCAGTGCTTTCATCTGCAGTCTCATTTCCACATATTGTGTGGCTGATAGAATTGATATTCTGGTCCAAGAACTCATTGTTCTCGTACCTCAACAGTCAAACACATTTGAAAGCATCAAACAATAAGTCAATTAATATTAGTTCTGACTTAGTTTTTCTTGAACTGCCAACCTACATGCATGTTCTTCTGATGAAAACAGATCTATGATAAAAAATTTCTTTCTGAGCTTTTGCTACCCTAATATTTCAAATGTGTATTTTCTGCAAGTTGTCAGCATGCTTCTAATATGATTCACTGTCGATTATGAACACCATATATTTGTTTGCTATTTATCTATTACTTCCTCCATTACATAAATAAAGAAAAACTAATATATATATATTGATGAAAGAAAATAATAATTTTATAAAATTAACCTTATAATTATTAAGTTAAATTCTTCATTTGGTTCTTATAGTTTCATGATTCTTACTTTTTTAGTTTCTTTAATTTACATTTTCTTTTAGTCTCTGTAGTTTTGAAAGTGATTTTTTTAGTCCCTATAATTTCATGATTCTTACTTTTTTAGTTCTTATAATTTTCAAATTATAGGGACTAAAAGAGAATTAAAATACAAATTATAAGGACTAAAAATAACACTTTTAAACTACATAACTAAAGAGAATTAAAATGTAAACTATAAGGACTAAAAAGATCACTTTCAAATTATAGGAACTAAAAAGGTAAAAATCATAAAACTATAAAGACCAAATAAGTAATTTAACCTAATTATTATATTTATAGATTTTGTAACTCATATATTAATATTATAAGAAATATAGGTAAAAAAATAATTTATGTTATATTAAAAAATTAAAATAATAATTATTCTAAAATAAATGATTTTTTGATACACGATCATTATTATGGGAGAGAAAGAATATTATGTTTGTGTTAATATGTTTTCTTAGAGTTTAGGAATATGAATAACTTGGAAAGTTGTTTTTCCTTTTTTTAATCTTTGGAATGAAAATAGATGTTGGACATTTTTGGCTTTTGTAATTTGTTGTGTTGGTTGACGTGAGAGTAATTGTTTTATTGCTCTTAGGAGCTAGAGAAGAGAAGAGAAGGAAAAGGCGCAGCTGGTTTACGAGAGAAAGAAGCAACTCAACAAATTAAGGGTGAAAGCTGAGAAGGTTGCTTAAGAGAAAGCTTGGTTCCCGACTTGATATTCGTGCTCCTGTTAATTACTGACTAGGTAGTCTCGATAATTATAAACACCTAGCTAGCTTGTTGGTAATTTGTGTTACATGCTAATTCCCAGTTAGGCAGTATCACTAGATGACAAAGTTCGTTCTCTTCAAGTATTTAAGACAGATGAATATCTAAAATTTGAATTCAATATCACTAATTAAGTTAGAATATCTTGACATTTGTATTCAGTGGTTTTTTTTTGCTTGATAAAAACACAGTCCTACTTTTTTATAGGACTAGTGACAAGCTACTCTTGCTCATTTTAGCCCTCTATTTGTCACATGTAAAATTCGCTTTCCTTGCTCTCCTCAAAGGGTACACACCAAGAGTGTCGAAAAATCATTTTTGAATTATCAGCCATAAGAATGGACTATTGAACAAGTATTAATTAGATGGATGTGTACCTGAGGATGCAGCCGTCATAAACAACATGGGCACCATTTCCGGTGGAGCAGTTGTGGATTCTGGCGGCGGCGGCAGCGAAACAGGTGGCGCAGTCAGTGAAGGAGAGGTAATTCCTGCATTGGAACATGGCGTAGACAGGGTCTGCTCCGCTGGTTGATTGAGCCGTGGCAAAGTGCTTGCTTTGGTTGCTAATCTGCGCTCTAAGGTCTGCCAAACTTGCGTTTAGATTTTGGTTGAAGTTGAACAAGTCGTGTACCGTGACTACGCTGCACTCCCATTTGAGTAGAAAGAGTTGAGGGTCTCCAACTGCACCCTCAAAGCTCCACCATGACCACAACACCAACAAGGTTAAAGCTACGAGCTTGAGTTGCACCATTTTCTTGGGATTCTCAAATTACATGATTTGTATATATCTGAGTTTCAAAATATGGAATGATATTGGCCTAAAAAAGACGTCACTTTTTTTTTTGGGTCAGTCAAGAAATTATATTAATTAAAACAAGGGAAGGTACAAGATATATCTCCCTTGGAATGATCATAAACTACCTAACATTAATTTCATCCAGTATAACATAAAAGTGTGAGTGATAGAGAACATTGTTTTTGATCACCGAAGTGCTTCGTGCACCTATACGAGGTATATAGTCAACACGGATAATTAAGCTGCTAATCAATAACCGACCTTTGTAGGTGCATAATTAAGATTAAGATGTATAAAACAATCCAAGACTCATTAGCACGTACTGACAGCATAATAATGATCTATAACAGAAATAATTGGAATGCATTTCAACTCCATGATTGAATATATAATATTGGAAATGATATTTGTTAATCAAATATTTACCCCATGTGCTTAACGCTGGCATTGTTTTGTATTATTCAATGGAGTTTATTTCTTTTTCCCCTGAATTATCGAGTTCATTTTACTTGTAAAAAGTAAAATATTTTACGCCAATTTTACATCACTCTCCTTTAAGTAATAAATAAAAATAGACATTTAAATCAACAAGATTATTTCTATATTCGTCTTTAAAATGAACTGAATAAAAAATAATAAAATTGAATAACTTATTATTTTACATTAAATTAAGAGTTAAACCTGTTGGTGCAACTAATGTGGTCAGGAACAATACAAAGATTGACAACTGACAAGTTTAATTCCTAACAAAAGGATATATGAAGAGAATAAAACAAGCTGTGGTTCTTCATCAACGTACATAAGCCTCATGTTTTAAAAGCTAGATCACGACCTTTAAAATTTTATGCAATAAAATAGGTCTGGCTTTATCCTATGAAATGTCTTTTAATTTAGGCATTATGGGCTCTGTTTATCATATCAACTACTTTTAATTATAAAGTATTAATTGACAAGGCATTTTGACATTGTAACTATGGACGGATCCACCATAGTTTAGAGGGGCAATTGCTTCCACTAAATTTATTTTTTTACTTATATATATATATAATAAAAAACAATTACCCCTATAAAAATAGGTATTATTTCTATAACAATTTTTAATATATATATATATATATATATATATATTAAAAATAAAAAATAGAATAAAATGATATTAATATCCTTTAATTCATTTCTATGTTTGATTTTGTCCCTTTAGTTTTAAAAGGTTTAATTATATTTTTACTTTTTAAAATGGGTTCAATTTGATCTTATTTTCTTCCATTGTCTCCGAATATTTTTAAAAAATGAGACCAAATTGAATTCATTTTATAAAATAAAGATCTAGTTAGAAATTTTAAAAATAAAGAAACTAAATTGAATTTGATATATATAAATTAAGAGATCAAATTGAACATTTTAAAAATAAAATAATCAAATTAAACTTAAAAAAATTAGAGGCCAAAATAATAACCTAATTTTTAGTGTTCCAACTCCTTTAATAAACATTAAAAGAAATACAATAATTCATTTACTAACTTATAGTGCATGTTTTCATTTGAGTGATTGCATCTCAATTCCCAAATAGAGCAAGAAATGAATTAAGAGAATTTGTTATTTCAGATGCATGTTTCTCTACAATTAATTTTGTGAATGATAAAATGCGCAATCACATGGGACAAGATGAATTGTTGAATGATTATTTAATTACATAAATATTTTTTTTATAATATTAACGATAAAATAATTAAAAAGTATTTTCAATGAAAATACATATAGGACAATTGTAATTTATAAAAGTCTCAGTATTTTAGATTATTCTTTTGTTATGATATTATGTATTTTATAAAAACTTATTATATGTTTATTTTATAAAAATATTATAAATTATTTCTTGTCTCCACTAACAATTTTTTTTTTTATCCATTGTACCTATGGCAAAACTATGGTTTTCAGCCTTAGCAGGAAAACTTGCATGAAATAAATATGTAAATGTTCCAGAACACGTATATAAACCCTCAAGTACTTGGTTGTAGTCAACAAAGGTAAAGGTTGCATAATATACATACATACATACATACATATATATATATATATATATATATATATATATATATATATTTGGACCTTGTGGCCTCAATAACTTAAGAGGGATAGGCTTAGAATGCAGAAGAAGCAACAACAATCAATTTAATAATGTTCTTTAAACATGCAAGACAAAATTGATTGCAATAACATAAATGAGATAAGGGAAGAGAAAATGCAAACACAGTTTTATACTGGTTCGGCCACAACCTGTGCCTACGTCCAGTACTCAAGCAACCCACTTGAGATTTCCACTATCTTTGTAAAAATCCATTTACAACTTCTGAACCACACATGGACAACCCATCCCTTGTGTTCAGGAATCCTTACAACTCAAGAGACCCTCGGCCCCTTAATCAATTTCATTGAGTAAGAAGAATGGAAGAAGAATTCTCTCTTCAAGAGAAGAATATCACAATGAAGATCCATGGATGAACTCTTAATGGATTTGCAAGTGTTTGCCCAAGAGTTTCTTGAGAGAGCATTTGACAATGAAGTTCTCTTGGAATCTCTCTCATTTTCTTTTGAGAGAGGATAAAATATTTTGGCCAAGCAAAACTCTCTGTTTAATTCGTGCCCAAGTCACCTATTTATAGGCCTTTGATGGTCATTCATAAATCCAATGAAAAGATGTGACTGTTGGCAGATTTTCTGAAAACTCTCCACTGGCAATCGATTACAATGTTTGTGTAATCGATTACACAGTTGTTTTTCTTGAACAGTTGTAACCCTTCATTTAAGATTTGAATTCCTAATGTTCAGAGTCTCTGGTAATCGATTACATATGATGTGTAATCGATTACACACTTTCAAACCATTGGTAATCGATTACATGTGCCTTGAATGACTTGAAACCTTTCATTGTGAGACAAGGCTTGATCTTGAAGAAATCTTGAATTAAGGCTTTGTTTGTTGAAACAATCTTGTATTAATCTTGAAGCAAAATGAGCCTTGTTTGATTCTTCTTTTGACATCATCAAAATCATGTATACATACATTCACATATATATATATTTTATTAGGTGTTTGACAAATGTATCAAATGTCTAAGTAGTAAAACCTCGGAAGTCTGAGTGTCGAATTCACAGGAATTTTGTGTTGTACTTATATTGGATAACTTTCAATTTATAAGGGAAGAATAATAAAAGAAGAAGTAGAAGAATGACAATGAATTATAATTAAGCACAAAGAAGTAAAATAAAATGAAAATTTCAATGAGATGCAAGTGTTAGGACCTAGCATGCCTTAATTGCCTAGGATGTATGAATTCATAATTTTTCTTAATCAATGAAGTTAGATTTATCCTACCCACATCTATCCATTTACTTGCCTTTGATTCCTCATGATAACAAGCCTATTTTAATTACCTATCTCTCAAATTCTTTTGAAAAGATTCCGTAAGAAAAATGCATGAAGAGTTAATTCTAGATGTTGTGGAAAATGCATGGGCATAAGAAATGTCACTCTATGTCTAGTAATGAATTCTTATAAAATCCTTTCTTTTAGTTCCATTTGTGATCACCCTCTTTCGAGTGGTTAACCGCTAAAGCAGATACATGCATAATTCCTTAAATTCCAATTAGATGTTACCCTCTTCCGAGTGCCTAACCCCTAAAAAGGATAATAAGATGAAGATGCAAGATAAAATCAGAAAAGATCATAGGATAGAAAAACCTGGAAAGAACTTCTTTTGCATTGATAAGTCTAAAGTACACCATACATCGCTTGACTTTTTAGGCCTGCTAGACCCTAACTAAGGGATTAGCCACTCATGACCATGAGGACTTTATAATGAGAGGGGTGAAAGAAAGAATGGATACAAATGATAGAGAGAGAAGAGAGGAGGAGTTCTCAGGCTTAAGGTAGTGATAGGAGTACTCTGAGACTCGGTGTGTCGTTTCCCTTGGCTGAGCTCTCTATTTATAGTTGCTGGAGTGGGCTTTGGGCCTTCGCAGGGTCGCTCAGCGCGGCGCCCCTCGCTTAGCGCGTTCAGATCGTGCCCTTAGCGCGTGCTGCTTCTGTTGGATCGTGCGCTAAGCGCGGGCTGTGCGCTTAGCGCGTTTTGTTTTTAGTTACGCTGCTCAGCTGTGCTGCGTGCTTAGCGCGAGCCTCGAGCTTAACGCCTGTGCCACCTGTCTCGCTTAGCGCGAGTTGTGCGCTAAGCGTGAGTCTGGGCTGAGCCTTTTCTGTTTTCTTCCTTTTTTGTGTTATTTGCCCATGTTTTGCTATTGACACCTCGAGTTTTCAAATCTGCAGTCACAATCCTTTAAAACATCAATTCTTTAACATTTAAGCGCAAATAACTGTTAAATAATTATTTTAAAGTCAAATTTACTTAATTTTCTATTATCAAAGTATAATTATTTAGCAGTTATCTCTCTCACACACACACACACACACACACACACATATATATATATATATATATATATATATATATATATTAATTATGTGGTTTAATTTGTGTGTACTTAGTCTCAAAGTCAACTTAATCACTTTTTTTATATGTATTTCTGGAGGTTTAGTTGTGTAATATTATAAGCCAGTTTTAATTTGTCCTTGTTAACATTTAGAATAGTATAGCATGTGTTTAATTAATATACTATTTTTTAAAAATTGTGATTTTGAATGTATACAATGTTATTGCTGACTTTTGCACATCTTGTGATCAAGTAAGTTTTTTATAATAAAATCATTTTGCCTATAAAAGAAAAAAAACAATGCGATATTTTGTTGAGAAAACACAAGCCACACAAAGCAAAATATCTTCGTAGTACTGAAGCTCTCTTACGTAATTGCACAAAAAAACAACATTTCAATTTTAGCATTAGGCATAAAGCAAACTTTAAAGTGAGGCCTTTTTGAAATTATAACAATAGTTTTTTTTATAAAAAAAACTGATAATAATATTTTTTTTATTAAAAGTTTATCTTTCAAATATTTTGAAATGAAAAATCATTTACTAAATTACTATAATTGATAAATAAGCATATTTAAAAAAAAAATTAGTTTTTAACATAACTACACGTGCAAAATTGGATTTTGAATTACTGGAGAGTTTCAAAATGTAACATATAAGAAAAAATTTAAAAGGAAACAAATTAACACATTCACAAAAAATAAACAAAACAAATAAAAAAATAGCACTAGCCCTATACCTTAAAAAAAGAAGTGTGCAAATCTTATTGACTTTTTCGTCTTTGGAAACTGTTTATAAATTAGAAATCATAGTGTTATTATTATTCGATCTGTAAAGAATGGTTTCACTTTATTCTATTAGTATCGGTCTAGTGGTGGAGATTGAAGTAGATGCATGCACGAGGGCTTAATTTAACCTTTATTGATGTCATTGTATATTTTTTTTATAAAAAAATTATATTTATTAATTAAAAAATTAACTATTTGAATTTATATAATTTCAAAAGTTGTTATGCATTTAGTTAGAATTTCAATTATTGATTTTTAATCAATGTCTATAACTTATCAATTTAGAGAAACAAACTCTCTCTCTCTATAAAGAGACAGAGAGGAGAGATCAAGTTAATTACATCTAAGAGCAGTTATCCAAAAAAAAAGTTAGGTCCATGAGTAAATATTTTTATGTTTTTATTTCTCATTTTAACAATCCACTTTCTTAAAATTTAATCATTGTAACAAGTAATTAATCTTAACTATTAGATTTAATTTACTTACATATTCTTTATTATTACTTAAATTTTAGACATGGATTTTTATTCACCACTAGTGTAAATTTTTTTCAGTGCATCTCAATCAATTTGAAATCATACAAGGTATAACTTATAGGATAGTTCTTATAAAAGTTAACAATTCATATCATACATGTTAATTTAAAATTAAATGATAGTATAAAAATATTTACACTTGTTGTCCAACTGCACCAAAACTAGTGCACCAAAACTAGTGCTTCCATCTTGTTGTGCCTGACTCATATTTTATAGGGCGAGCAAATGTTGAATCAGAGTGTAAGGGTCACATGTTGGGTTACGAGGTGGGTTGAGGGTGCGGGTAAAGCCCGTGGTACCCGTGATATTATATATTGTGATGTAACCTTATTGTTTATCAATAAGAAATAGAAATAGCCGCTATGCTCCAGAGAATGTAGACACACTTATCGAACCTCATTAAATCTCTTGTGTTTGCATGTGTGCATGTGATTTCTCTTATTCCCTTTAGAATTTCAGTTGCTATTGCTAATAGTTGGTATTAGATGGCGCTTAGAATTTCGAATTGTGGCAAAAGTGAGTTAAGGATTTGTTGGCACAACAAAGTCTTTTGAAGGTGTTGCGCAAATCAAAGCCTGATAATATGGAAGCTTTGGATTGGGAGGAGTTGGAAGAGAGGGTTATGACAACTATACGCTTGTGTTTGGCAGATGAGGTCCTCTATCACGTGATGGAGTTGAAGTCTCTGGGGGAGGTATGGAAGAAATTGGAGTGTCAATACATGTCAAAATCTTTAACGAATAAATTGTATCTAAAGCAAAAATTGTATAAGTTGAAGATGTAGGAGGGTTTGGATTTCCAACAACATGTGAATGCCTTCAATAACCATATCGACGATTTGGCAAGGTTGGAGATGAAGATTAAGGACGAGGATAAGACATGTATTTTGTTGTGTTCTTTGCCATTTTCTTGTGAATATTTTGGTGATGACCTTCACTTACGGGAAAGACTCAATCAGTCTTGAGGAGATACAAGCTACATGTATATATATGTCTCATTCTCAACAGGGCTGCAGTGGGGAGTACGCAAGACGATGGTCTGTATGTGAAGAGGAAACATGAATGTCGAAGGACACAAGGCAAGTGTTCTGGTGGTAGGTAGGGGAAGAAGTCCAAGTCCAGAGAACACAAGAAAACAATAGAGTGCTACAAATGCAACTAGAAGAGTCATTTCAAGGGGGATTGCCCAGAGTTGAAGAAATCTGGTGAAATGGCATCCCACTTAGCAAATGTGGGAGAGACTGACAATTCAAACTACTATACTGAGGGAGATGTCTACTATAGTGAGGGAGATGTTCTCTCTGATTCATGCAGTCAGTTGACAAATGCATGGATTCTTAATTTTAGATGTTCTTACCATATGACTCCCAACAAGGACTGGTTCACCACATACAAGTCATACGATTTTGTGGTGTCTATATAGGTAACGATAAAGCGTGTGTTGTTGTTAGAATGGGACAAGTGAAGATTGCTATGGATGATAGTGGAGTGAGAACGTTGTGTGATGTCCGACACATTCCTGAGTTGAGGAAGAATTTGATCTCATTTGGTACCTTGTATGTCAATGGTTTCAGGATAAAGATTGGGATACCCTCTGAGTGTGTAAGGGGGCATTGATTGTGATGAAAACACAATGGATTGTAGAAAACCTTTATAGGCTACTTGGGAGCATAGTTGTAGGTTGAGTTGCATCTGTTGAGTTTGATGATGATACTACCAAATTGTGGCACCTGTGTTTGAGTCCTCTCAATGAGCGTGGGATGATAGGTCTTCATAAGCGAGAACTCTTGAAAGGAGTTCGGAGTTGCAAGTTAGACTTTTGTGAGTATTGTGTGCTTGGAAAAGAAACAAAAGTGTGGTTTAAAGCTACGGAGCATACCACCAAGGGGATTCTATATTATGTGCATACAAATGTGTGGGGTCCTACTAGAGATTCATCCTTGGGTGGTACTCACTACTTTGTGACATTCATTGATGATTTTTCTCGCAAGGTTTGGGTGTACTTCATGAAATAGAAATCTGAAGTCTTTTAGAAGTTCAAGTTGTGGAAGGTTGAGGTAAAGAACAAAACGGGCAGAAAAATCAAGTACTTGAGGTCCGATAATGACTTAGAATACACAGACTCGTTGTTTTAGAAATTCAGTGAGGAACACGACATTCAGAGACATTTCTTAATGCGAAAAACACCATAACAGAATGGTGTTGTAGAGAAGATGAATAAGTCTTTTATTGATAGGGTTCCATGTCTAAGGTTGCAAGCTAGCCTTTCTAAAGGCTTTTAGGCTGAAACGGTAAATATGGCATGCTATCTACTCAATCAATCAACATGAGCATCATTGACGGGAAAGTTGCAAAGGAAGTTTAGGCAGATAACCTCACCTCGTTGATTTTAATAATTTGATAATATTGGCACTACAAGAAAAATAACCTATGCCTACGGACGCCTTTTCCCACAGACATGAATTAGTGTAGGTAAATCTCAAAAGTATTTCTACCTACACTTGACTAATGTAGGTAAAACTTAACAGTTTGTACCAACCATTATTTGGTGTAGGCAAATTCATTAAAACTAAAAAAAGACTTCTACCTACAACTACATTGTGTAGGTAAAGCTCCAAAAAAACTTGTGCCTATGATTGATTAGTGTAGGTAAAACTCAAGGATTACTACCTACAAAAGAACAGTGTAGATAAAACTTCATAAAACTTATGCCTATAATTGATTGGTGTAGGTATAACCTCAAAAAGTCTTATACCTACCATTGGTTGGTGTAGGTATAACCTCAAATGATAGTTTAAAAATTATAATAATATAAAAGTTATACATTTAGAACTTTAAACATAAGTTACCTGGGATAAAATTAACTTAAAAGTTAATTAAAAACTAAAAAATTAATTTATTAAATTATAAAATAATAATTTATTGAATAAGAATAACTAATAAATTATTAAGAGTAAAAAAACATAAAAAGATATAAGTTAACATTTTAAAAAAATACTATCAAGTAATATTTTTAAAACACTCATTACAAAAAAAAAAAAGTTTTGATGTGATTTTTAATTTTTTAAATTATCAATTTGATGAACTTTTGGAACATGATTTAACGAGAGCTAGCTAGTTTTTGGTTGCTTTCTTTCACCTAATTTACTGCTAAAGTAATGCTTGCATGATTTAATCAGCTTAAATTTTTCATTATTAGTTGCAAATATATTTTCTTTTTAAAAGCCCATAAAACATGACCAGCTACAACTCCGTTTTCATTTCACACAAGTTTGGCTCTAACACAAAGGAAAAGGGCCCATAAATTCTGGCAGTCCCATGGAATTCCATATGCGGCGTTGTCCAAGTCGAAATTTCATTTGCATTTGAGTTTCATTTCACTCTCATTTAGCTCTCTTTACTGAATATAAAAGCTTCCTTCTTCACTGAAGCTCTTTCGTGATTCACTTCCTGCTTCTGCCTTTGCTCCACCACCGAACCGCTTCCCCTTTAAATAGCGTTTTGTTTGCGCAAGGTGCATTTTGACCACTGATTCTGCGATTTGTGTGTTTCACCTGATATTTTGGATGAATTTTTGTGCTTACATGCTGTTTTTGGTTACTTCTGTTGTGTTTTCTGGATCAAAATTCTTTTGACTTCATTTGCTCTTGCTGATGTGGATCTACTTCGTAGTTGTATCTTGTGTGTTTAGGTTTCGGTTTTTGCTTAATATTTTACTTGAATACGCAATAGATCATTTATTTGCTTGGATTGGAATTTTCCTAGCGTGCAATGTTCACACGAACTGTAGGAATAAGGGTGAACCATATGCCTATTAATTTATATTTAGTTATGTCCTTTTCTTTTATGGAAGTCTTTTTTTCTACTAGGATTGAGTGAAGGGAATGTGCTAGTCTAGTTGTAGCAGTGGATTGTTGGCTCTGTTTCAGGTTTTGCTTCTGTTTCTTTAGTGGCTTACCTCTCTTGGAATTTCATTTAGATGGGGTTGCTTTAGTTATTAGTTCGTCTTCTTTGGATTTTAGCCCCTCAATTACAATATTACAGTTAATAAAATTATTTATTCAAAAAATGGCCAACAAAAACTTTTGTAGAAATTTCAGTGGCAGGAAGATAGTGTACATGTATTGTTGATGTATTTTCAGCAAAAGAAAAGATAGTGTTTTCTTCTTTGTTCTTATCAGCGATGCTATTTCATTATAAAATTCAGAAGGAACAAATATTCGGAGGGATATTAACATGAACTTAGAAGTGTTGGCCAGCCTAGGAAAACAAAACCATACAAGAATATATTTCATAAAAAATCTGAAGGAGCAAATATTCGGAGGGATATTAACATGCATCATTTATTCTACAGCACTCATTACTTTTAACAAAGAGCTCATGTAAATGAAGAGTGTAACAAGCATTTTCTCAATTAAGCCAAAATCTATTTAGTTTCCATGAGAAGTTGCTATAGTAACAACATTTGATGCCAAATGATAGATCACTTTCAAATCAATCTATATCTACAATTCTAAATTGATGTCAGATTTTCCTTTTCTACTTCCAAAGTCTCCAGCATCCATTTCATTATTCTTGTTCCTTGGAGACATCAACTTGACTATTTACTATTTGTGCTGTTAAGAATTGTTTACAGCCTATTGCTGTATCTATTCCAAACATAATTGCACTCTCACTTCTCTATTTTCTTATACTCAAGATGACTACTAAGGTAATATGCTGCCAAAGAATCATATTATGACATTGATTAAGAACACATCAATTTATATATTAAGAGGATGAATAGGGACATAATCCAATAACGAGAAATTTATATATTAAGAGGATGAATAGGGACACAATCCAATGGTTGATGGTGCTAATAGTGTCTAAAGTTTGAGCTTTTCTGATAATGCTGCTATTTGTATAATATCTTTCTATCAATGATAATGCTTACTTTTTCTAACCTTTTTTACATAGAGCTCATACTGATCTTATCAAGAGACAAAATCATCGATTATCTCCATATGAAGTTGACAAAATTCATAGTAAAGAATTTCCAGATTGGTTCTGTGAAAGAGTAAGTTTAGGAAGCATCAATAATATTAAATTTTGCATTCATTTAAAATTTTAACCATTTGAAATAAAATTGTGGTAGGTTGCTCGATTGGAAGAGCAAGACAGCACTCTAGTGACAAATGATATCAAGTGGTTAGCTCGTGGTCCACTAGAAATAGTGAGAAGATATAGTGGGTACATTGTTAATGGAGTTAGATTTCATACAAAGACACGTGAAAGGTGCTTGAAGACTCAAAACAGTGGCATTGTTGTAACTGTTAAGACATTAAGTTATGCCAGTTCAAGAGATAAAAACCCAAAGGAGGGAGAAATCCACTACTATGGTGCACTAACAGATATAATTCAATTGGATTATTCAGGAAAATATAAGGCTATACTTTTCAAGTGTGATTGGGTTGATATAAACAGGGGCTGCAAAATTGATAACTTCGATATGACATTAGTGAATTTCAATTATTTGCAACATACAGGGAATGATATATGTGATGATCCATTTTTTTTTTGCATCTCAAGCTAAGAAAGTATTCTATGTGGAGAATAAAACAAAAAATGGTTGGCTTGTTGTTGTGCATGCTAAAATCAGAGATGTATATGATATGGCTGATGAGCAATCCAATGACATGGATCAAGGGAATGAACAAGTCTTACAAGAGATAAATCATAATGATTTGATCAGAGCAGCAGCCGATGGTAGTGATGATATCATTGAAGTTACAATACCTATGGAGAACATTTTACCACATGACAAGGATGATAATTATATAGATGATGATGAGAGCGATGCAGACTTCTTTTGATTTGTTTTTATTTGTTCTATTTGAACATTTGGTTATATTTTGAGTATACATGTATTGAACATTTTGTCACATTTATATACTCTTATTCCTTTCTTTAGTTTTTTGTTCTTATTATTCATTACTCTTGTGTTTATTTTTTGTTATGTATAAAAATCACTCACAATATAATGATGCTATCCGTTTTTTTTTTATCAAAATTTGTTTCGTTGTTTCCTTAATAGTTTGATTCTTGGTGATTGGAGATTGGTGAAAAAATAGCTTACAAGCAATCTAAATTCGCATTTTAGGTAATTACTTTATTCTTCTTTTATTTTTTTGGCATGGTGTTTAAAAAAATCATAGTCAATAATATAGTTATATTTAATTTTTATTTTATTTTATTTTTTGGATTGGTTTATTCAGCATACTGTGGGAAAGCGCAGAAAGTTGAATATCATTCAGAATGATGGTCAATCACAAGCAAAAGAGCAATCAATTGAAAGCTCTACTGAAGTGAACCAAAATAACAACTCTATACTTGAAGAAAATGCACAATTTGAAGGAGGTATAAAGATTTTATTAACTTAATTTCTTTATTTTATATCAAATTATTTATAACACAATTGTTTATCAACTATATCAACAATCACAAAGAGAATAACACATACAAGAATATAGTTATGTTCAGTCTCATACTTCTCTTGAAAGTGCAAGTGAAAGTTCAACTAAAGGTATTTATACACATATGCTTTTTTGGGTTAGAATTATATGTACAATTCTGTTTGAGTTGAATATCTTTTAGAATATGATAAGATTAAATTTACTAGTGAGTTTCTTTTTTCCATATAGTTCAAATCTGTGTGTGTGTGTGTTTGATAAATGTCATATCCATGAATGATTTAGGTAAAAAGAAAACCAGAGGTTATACACATATACTAGATGTGTGGGACTCGCTAGATGGAGAATTCATACTTGTTGAAGTAGATCATTGGGGCAATCCTATGGGTTAGGAAGGGAAAACTCTACTGAATGCAATTGGGAGCTTGGTAAGGAGACACCAATGTGCTCCTATTAATTTTCTTAGCTGGAAAGACATGTCTAAGGACTATATTACTGACATGGTTGAATTAATTCAAGTCTGGTATAAAACTTTATAAGTGTTGTTTCATCTTGCTTCTTATAAAATTTTATGTCTTCTAATGTCTAACAAAATGATCTTTTTTGTTTGTTAATGATACTCATAATAGAGTAAGTTTCGATTTGTTCTTGAATTAATTTAACAAACAAAGAAAATATTGATTGATGACATGAGTCTGAAATGGAGGCAATTTAAATATGAACTGAAATCAAAAGGATATGATGAGAGCAAAACTAAGGAGGAAATGGTTGCTCACATCCCAGATCCAAGGGTTGATCCTTCTCAATATCGTGATTTAGTACATTATTGGTGCTTTGAGAAAGGACAGGTATACATGACAATGTCACCAACCTTTTGCTAACATAAAAATTATATATTATATGTTTATTTTTATTATTGACTTTCTATATTTGTTGGTTATAGAAAATAAACAACATCAACAAAAGGAGCCGCTCAAAATATGAAGATTTGCATTGCATGGGAACCAATAATCTTCCAAGACGGATTCATGAGATGGTTTATCTTTTTTATATTTTTTATTATTAAATTGCTTAATACAAATAGGATGATTGATTTTTTTAAACTAATGTTAGACAACAAAGGCTAAGGGAGTGCAACCTTCTAGGGCAAAAATTTATATTGACAGTCGAACTCGAAAAGATGGAAGCATTGTTACTGAAAAGGCTGCTATTATAATTGTAAGAATTTTAATTTTTATTTCAATACTTTTTCTTTCTTTTGCTCAATTTTCTAATAGAAGGTTATGGGGTGAGGGGGAGTAACTAATGTGGAGATGAGTTTTGTTTAGTGATATTGAAGTATTCAGGATATTGATGTATGATAATAATTTATAAGGTGTATTTATGTAGGATGAACTAAAAAAGAAAATGGTTGAAGCAGAGAGTTCGCAAAATTTACAAAGCACCCAAGATTCTACTAATTGGACAAATGATATATATTCAAAAGTCAAAGGACCTAAAAAAAGAGGACGTGTGCATTGTCTTGGCAAGCTTCCACATCAAGCAAGTTCATCTCAAAGCTCTTATGCAAACAATAAAATTCAAAAGTTGGAGAATTTGCTTGGAAACCTTGTAGCTGTGCTTAAAGTACGATTTGCAGAAGATCCACAAATTAATCAAGTCTTAGAAGCTATAGATCAAGAGGTATGAATTTATAATTCTACTTATTCAACGATTTAACTATGATATGATACTTTACAAAGAAAAAACATTCTTTTAATTTAGGTACCTACAAATGGTTCTACCAGTAAAGATCATCAAACTACAAACAATCTTAACTAGAGGTTAGTTGAAATTTAGATGGTAATGAAGATGCGAGCCGGTGACAAAATGTTATTTCAGGAACATGATTTAGATGGTAATGAAGATGTGAGCCGGCGACAAAATGTTCAAGTGTTTGGTTTTTACTTTGTCTATTTGTCCAGCAACTCGAATTAACTCTTTTATACATTTAGAAATTTAGAAACTTGTTACATTTTAGTGATGATTCCCTCCATGTAAAGAGGGTCATGGTGCACCAAAAATATACACTTAGGAAGGACTATGCACATGGTACTAAAAAATAAGGCAAAGTGAATTGGAAAATTTTCTATAGCACTACTAATGCTAGATCATTTCACAATGACAATGGATCAAGGGCTGCAATATGTTAAAAAGCACACAATCTAGTTACAATAATCACAAATTAGGCTAACAAAAATTTAATTGTATGTAGCAGGTTGTTGTAACTTTTCAAAGGCCATGTTGTAGCAGATCTCTAACTTTGTGCAGCATAATAATAAGCTCATGTATATTTAATTAAAAATTATAATCAACAAAGAGTGTAATTAGGAACTAGTTTTATTATTATTATATGACATATACCTACAGAAGACCGTAGGTACAAGTAAATTGACTTTTACCTATAGTTAGAGATTATATGTATAAATTAATATCTTTTACCTACACATTTGAAATAGTAGGTGTTACTTATAGTGATAGTTAAATTTGACTGTAGGTAAAAATATATCCATAGGTAAAGCCTATAGTGACAGACTATTAGTTGTCACTGTATATCCCTCAAAGTTGACGCAAAAAACGTCTGTAGGACAAAGTCCTTTATACATCTACCTACGGATTTTGGACTTCTAGTGATAGATTTTGACTGTAGGTAAAAGTCATCTTCCTTGTAGTGTGGAGTGTTCTGATTTTGTGCATATATCTAGTGATGAAAGACCTAAATTTGATCCAAAGTATAAAAAATGTGTTTTCATAGGTTATTCCAAAGGTGTGAAGGGGTTCAAGTCTTGGGGTCTAGTTTCTAAGATAATTAATACAACTATGGTAGTGTTTGATAGAGCTTTCCCCAACTCCATGGAGGTTCAGGTGGACCTAGGCAAGTTGTTGGTAATTCCTGACAGTGCAAAACCATGCAGTCCAAGACCTAAAGCTCGCCTAGTAGCAAAATGGGTATGCACAACAAAAAGGGGTTGAGTATGATGAGATTTTTTCCCTAGTCGTGAGACAAACTTCTATCAAGATTGTGCTAGCCTTGGTAACTAGTCATGAGATGCACTTGGAGCAGATGGATGTAATGACAACCTTTCTTCACGGTGATCTAGAGGAGCAAATTTACATTAAGCAGCCACAGGGGTTTACTAAAGGTGGACCAGATCAGTTGGTTTGTAAGTTGAAAGGGCCAATGTATGGATTGAAGCAGTCTCCAAGGCAATGATACAAGCAGTTTGATTCCTACATGTTTGGATTGGCTACAGGCGATGTAAGTGTGATTGTTGTATTTATGTGACAAGCCTTGATGATGGCTCTTTTATATTTTTTTACTACTATATATTGATGATATGTTGATTTTTGGTAACCATTTGTATGATGTGAATGAGTTGAAATCATTGTTAAGCAAGGAGTTTGAAATGAAAGACTTGGGTCCTGCCCAAACAATTCTTAGGATGGAGATTCACAGGGACAAGAAATCCAAATGATTGTGGCTCTCACAACAGGGTTATTTTGAGAAGGTGTTAGACATGTTCATTATGAACAATGTGAAGCCTGTGAGTACTCAAAACACTTTAAGCTTTCTATAGATAAATGTCTGAAGACAAATATTACATGTAAAAAGTTCCTTATGCCAGTGCAGTTGGTTGCTTGATGTATGCAATGGTGTGCACTAGACCGAATTTGGCAGATGATGTAAGCCAAGTTTGCAAGTCTATGTGTAACCCAGGCATGCGACATTGGGAGGCAATGAAGGGTACAATCGGTCGTGGTATTATGTTTGGTAGTCAGCAGGGTGATCCTTTGGTCATAAGGTATGTGGATTCTGACTATGTTGGTGATCTAGATGATAAAAAGTCTACAATAGGATATGTCTTTACTCTTGCAAGTGGACCAGTTTATTGGAAGTTCATTATTCAATCACTTGTGGAAATGTCAACAATTGAAGTGGAGTACATGTCAGTAGTAGAGGCTAGCAAGGTGGAGCTAGTGAAGGAACTAGGCATTGAGTAAGGTGGAGTTTAGTTGCATTGTGATAGTCTGAGTGTTATTGATTTAGAAAAGATCAGGGAGTTGATAACATTTGGTCAGATTTTGCTTAGAAGGGTTCATACATTAGAGGATGCAATTGATATGTTAACCAAGGCGATCACAACTGATAGGTTCAAGCGTTGCTTGGACTTGTTGAATGTTGCTTAGTGCTAGATGTGACAAGACCCCCAACCCAAAAGACCAACGTGGATTTGCTATTTATCTTCCACAGGGCTGAATATTCGCCAAGGTGAAGATTGTTGTGCATGACTCATATTTTATGGGTTGGGAAAATGTTGGAGCTGAGGGAAAAAGTCACCTGTTGTTGGGTTACGAAGCAGGTTGAGGGTACAGGTAAAGCTCACGGTACACGTGATATTATATATTGTGATGTAACCCTATTGTTTATGAATAAGAAATAGAAACTGTCACTCTGCTCCCAAGGATGTAGGCATACTTGTCAAACCTCGTTAAATCTCTTGTGTTTGTGTGTGTGTGATTTCTCTCATTTCATTTAGAATTTTGGTTGCTATTACTAACACATCTACAAACTGATTTCCACAAAGCTTGTAACTGCTAGAAATTAATGAAGTGGTCGAAGAAGTACGTCATTGCTCTCTTACCTAAGAGTGAAACACATTTGAAAGCATTAACCATCAAAGTCAATTCTGACTTAGTTTCATGAACTACCAACTTACATGTTCTTGTAATGAAAACATATCTAAAAAGTCTAATCCACACAGTCTCGATCGATAATCTATAAACATCTAGTTTGTTTGTAATTTGTGTTAATTTAACCTTTAATTTTTTAGACAATAAAAAGGAGAGAAATAAAAAACTAAGAAAAATAAAGAGAAAAGTCTATGTTTAAAAAGAGAAAAATATAGAGAGAAGTCTATAGTTTGTTTTTTTTTTTTTTTATAAATCATATGTATCTTCTACAGGAAGAAAACGTAAGTGTGAAAACTCATTCTCTTCAAATACTTAAGTAGTTAAATATCCAAAATTTAAACTCAATATACTAATTAAGTTGGAACAATCTTGTGACATTTGATCTAAGCACACTGTTTCTTTTTTACATGTTTAAAACTCAGTCCTACTCATTTTGTACCCCTCTATTTGTTACTTAAAATTCTTTCTTTTCTCTCAAAGGGTACACACCAAGAGTATCAAAAAATCATTTTTGAATTAGCAGCCATATAAGAATAGAATATTGAACAAATATTAGATGAATGTGTACCTGAGGAAGCAGCCGCCATAAACGACGGGCACTGTTGTTGGTTCCAGTGGAGCAGTCACGGATTTGGTGGCAATGGCGACAAAGCAGGTGGCGCAGTCATTGTTGGAGAGGTAGTTCCTGCATTGGAACACGGCGTAGACAGGGTTCAGCTAGTTGATTGAGCTTTGGCGAAGTGTTGGCTTTGGTTGCTCACCTGTGCTCTCAGGTCTTCCAAACTTGCGTTTAGATTTTGGTAGAAATTGGACAAGTTCGGTACCGTGAATCCGCTGCACTCCGATGTGAGTAAAAGGAGTTGAGGGTCTCCAACTGCACCCTCAAAGCTCCACCATGACCACTAGAACACCAGCAAGGTTAAGGCTACGATCTTGAGTTGCACCATTTTCCTGGGATTCTCAAATTATCTCGATAGGTATATATATCTAAGGTTCAAAAGACTGGTTGATATAGGCCTCATAAGAAAAATTTCTAGTTACTTATATATATGTTCATGCGGTGCACTAAGGCTAATGAGAAATTACGAAGTGATCTAAGACTATTATACATCATAGTCTCAATAAATTGTTATACAACATGTAATATGTTATCAAGTGTTACTCATTATTTTTTATAAATTAAATAATTTGAATACCTATAATTTAAAATTTCACTGAAATATTGGACATGTAATGATTCGGATTAATAATTTCTTCAAGATAATATCCAAGTCGGAGAGACGGCAGACAATGATTTTTATATTCTTACCATGGAATGTGTTTTGAATTATGATGACAACGAAGTGCATCGTGCACCTATATGAGGTGTAGTCAATGAGAGGATAAGCTGCTAAGCAACCTTTGCATGTGCATAATTAAGATTTAAGATTAAAATAATGATCTATAATAGAATTGCAATGCACTTCAACTCCACGATTGTATATCGATCTAATACTGGAAATCATATTTGTTAATAAAATATTTACCCTTTATGTGGCTGCTGGCTAATTTTACTACTTTTGTTAGCCACACTAACCTCTAGATCTGGCACAACTTGCGCCTAACGTTGGCATTCCTTTAATGTAATATTCAATCAAGTCTTTTCTCTCTCTCTCTCTCTGAAGAATCGAGAGTTCATTTACTTATAAAAAATAAAATATTTTACGCCAATTTTACGTCACTTTCTTTTAAGTAATAAAATAAAAATTTAACTATTGTAATTTATATAAAATAATTTATTATGCATGTACATGCATTTAATTACAATTTCAATTATTGATTTTTTTAATCTTTTTTTTACTGCATTATTGATTTTTTTTATCATTGACTATAACTCATCAATTTAGTAAGCCAATAATATAAAATGAGGCATTTTTGTTAAAAGAATAATAAGTTACTCTTAATTGACTTATTCATTCATAAAATACTAATAAGTAAAATTATTTTAAAAAATAATTAAGATTACTTACTCATTATTACAACTATTAGATTTTAAAATAATAAACAATAAGATAAAGAATAATTCTTTTAGTGTCAGGTACCATCTTAGAAGAATGAATAATGTAAGAGGTCTAACTCAACCCCAAAAACTAATTCAAGGAATGAGGTTGTCCCTTATTTATATATTCTAATGTGTGATTACTTTTAACCGATGTGGGACTTAAATTATTTCCAACAATAATTTTATAGGTTTTATAATTCCATATAAATTTAAGTATTTTTAACAAAAATTTACTCCAATATCAATATTGCTAAAATAAATGTTTAAATTAATTTAATGAGTCCTGTGATACTTTAAAATATGTTTTTTACAGTACAATGTTGTTAAGCAATGGCACTTATATAACATAAATAACTTCACATCAATGCTTTAGTGGAAAAAAAGAAGCTTAAACAACATTATATAAAATTAAACAAATCATATAAACATCCCATTGAAAATACTCTTACACTGCCATCTTCTATGAAGTACGAAACTTCTTCCATAACCTCCCCCCGGCACACACATGCACTTATATTCATTCATTCTTCCAACTCCATTCCCCATTACCATGGTTTCCCTTTCAACCACCGCTTTTCTACCCTTCACTGCACAAATTGCTTCGACTAATTTGGCCGATTCTTATTGTTAAGTTCTTTATTTTACCCTTCAATAATCACATGTTCTTACTATTTTTATTGTTGGGGTTGGTGTTAAGTGAGTTTTGCTTTTTGGGTAATCAAAAGTTTTGTTTTTATCTGCTGGGTGGCTGACATCGGGGTTGTTGCTAGGGTTCGTCCAAAACAGAACAACTGTACACCGTGTAGGATCATGTCTAAGGATGATCCTAGGGTTGACATTGATTAGCAACGGAGTCTTCCTCATCGGATTGGATGCCTCAAATTTTTTTCGGCGGCATTTTAACGGAGAATGTGGTCGAGACTCGAGACGGAGAATAACCAAAAGGACAACATTGTTAATCATCCATTATCACTGACTTGTAATCATTAATGACGTGACAACATTTTATTGGATGAGACAAGAGAATGAGACAGGGTATTTGACAAGTGATTTTGATGGTATAGTGTTAATCCTAGAATATCTTGATGCCTGATAATTTTAAAACAGTTATTTTTTTTATCTCGACGCATAATTTTCTTAGTCTAAGGGTTCTAATGATTAATTTGTTTATTTGTTAGATTAAAGAAATGAAGGTGGCAGATAAATTACTCTTAAAATAATTTAATTCTTTCTTTTTCTCACACTTATACGCGTTCGTGTGTATATATATATATATATAAAAGAAGAAGAAGAAAAAAAACTATAGTTATAGTTTGCAATGGTTGTATTTATTTATGGACTAATTCTACATGGTGGATAAGAGACTCATGATTTATTTATGGTTTAAATTAATCTACATTAATTGTACATGCTTATGTAGTCTCGCCCCCATTAGATCCTGCACTCCACGAATATAACCTTCTTTTATGACTTGTCTCCAGAGCTTAATTAAAGGAGAAACAATAAGTAAAGGTCCCTAATATTGTTCAAGCATTTTAAAATATAAATAAATGTATATTACATACAAAATATTTTTCCTACGCGCCAAATATACACAGATACAAAATATCACATATAAATCGGAGTTTAATTTTTAGTGGAAATTAAAATTGTTTCTTGTAACGCTTGAAAACAACACTTAGGATCGCCCTTGTTCCTAACTTCCACCACTTTCAGATTGGTCCCACCGGCATGAGCAGCCATAATCACAACAGCAGTAGTTCAAGGCACCGCAACCGCAGCGGCCATTCAATATAGATGCTCTTCTATTAGCTAGAAAGGTCCATCCGTGCAGTGCACCCTCCGCACCACCGTCTCTTCCTCTTCCCAACAACCCTTCCTCTATTCCAACTAATCATTAATCAGATGAAACTATACCCAAAAGCATTTAGCAATAAATAATCAACACCCTAACGTTTGGTTTCAGTCCATTATGAGAAACATTCTCACCATGTGGTTGCTGCTCCAAGCGGCATTTGGATGTTGACGACGGTGATGATGAAGGGTGTCATGGTTGTGAGGAACAAATGAGGGTGGAGTGAAAAAGGATTTGGGGAGGAATAAATTCAGTCTGTGAGGATGTAGATTACAACCTTGGAGATGAGTTGAATCCAATGGTGATTAAAACTAGTTCACCATAAACAATAGGAGCTTCTTGTCCACCATAGAATCCGTCCTATTTACGAGACTACAGAAACGGGAAACGTGCACTAGTGCAAAAGGGGTTTGATACGATGTCCTTTTACGAACATTGATTTATTGATAACCAATGTGAGAAAGAAGGCAGCAACAATTTTGTAAATATTTTGAAGCTTTCTGCATTGGTTAACCGATGTAAAAAGTATAATTTTACAGATAACCTACGTAATAGGGTTTTAAGAACCTCCCTGTCCTCTATGCAAAACTCACTTTGTCAGAAACTACGCAAACTTGCCAATGCTCCCCAACCCTTCCCTACCAAACCCTCGCCACCGACAACCTCCTAAACCTTTCTTCTTCTTCTTCCTCAAACTTGATTGTGTGCTTGAATTTGAAAGCTGCTGGTTTCAGACCATGGATGGTTGGGGAGTGCATGTGTTGTGGTCTGGTAGGAAACTTCGATTTGCTTCATTCTAGAATATTGTATATGGAATGTTGAACTCTTGTATGTTGGAAGAAGAAGAAGATTTTATTTCATTTGCCACACAAAATACAAGAGTATGATTTCCTATTTATACTAGAATAGAGTGACCACTCACATAATTTGCTTATTCAAGAATACTGAATGCTCACATAATTGCTTATTCAAGACTTTGTAACTCACAACCTTACAACTTTCATCTTCCACAATTTAAGGCTCATAAAACTTGTAATTATTATTTTTCTAATTAATATCTAACATCCTCCCTTAATTGGAAAATTCTTCTGCACACCAAGTCTTGCTCGCAATCTTCGAAAATCTTCAAATTTGAGAGACTTGGTGAAAATATCCGCAACTTGATCTTGAGTTTTCACATGAGTCAACTCTACTTCTTTCTTTGTAATGCACTCTCTAATGAAATGATACATTGTATCTATATGCTTACTTCGTTCATGGAACACCGGATTCTTGGCAAGCTCTTGTGCAGATCTATTATCAACATAGATCTTTGTGCTTTCCTTTTGCAACAACTGAAGTTCCTCCAATAATCTTCTTAGCCAAATGGCATGACATGTGCAAGAAGTTGTAGCTACATACTCGACTTCACAAGTAAAAAGTGTCACAATGCCTTGCTTCTTAGAACTCCATGTAAAAACACAATCACCCATAAAAAATACAAATCCAGTAGTACTTTTCATATCATCAACATCTCCGGCAAAATCACTATCACAAAATCCCACAAGCTTATAGTTATTGGAGGGAGAATAAAATAATCCAAAAGCAATTGTACCTTTCAAGTAACGAAGAATTCTTTTTGCGGCTTTTAGATGAGGAGAGGTAGGAGCCTCCGTAAAGCGACACACAACTCCCACCGCATATAGAATATCGGGCCTTGTATTGGTTAGATACTTTAAACTCCCCACAAGACTCTTGAAGATCGTGGAGTCTACCTTCTCTCCTTCATCAAACTTTGATAACTTCAAGCCACCTTCCATAGGTGTGTTCACGGAATTGCAATCAAGCATATTAAATTTCTTCAACACTTCTTGTGTGTAGCTTTCTTGTGAGACAAAGATATCATTCTCCATTTGCTTCACTTCCATTCCCAAGTAATATGACATGAGTCCCATATCTGTCATATCAAATTCATGAGACATGGACTCCTTGAAGTCTTCAAACAAATTTGGGTAT
Source organism: Glycine soja (assembly GCF_004193775.1). NCBI lineage: Eukaryota > Viridiplantae > Streptophyta > Magnoliopsida > Fabales > Fabaceae > Glycine > Glycine soja. The sequence goes on along the minus strand of NC_041012.1, from coordinate 33,231,934 downwards.
TGCCGGTAAAGATAAGGTCATCCACATAAAGACAAATAAATAAGACATCACCATTATTAAAAGTTTTAACATAAATAGCATTCTCATTTTGACAACAAACAAACCCATTGTCTTGGAAGTACTTGTCAATGAGAGTATTCCATGCCCTCGGTGCTTGCTTTAGACCATATAACGCCTTGTTCAATTTCAAGTCTTTTCCTTCTTGACCTTCGATGACAAAACCCATTGGTTGTTCAACATAGACATCTTCTTCAAGATAGCCATTTAGAAATGCCGATTTTACATCAAGCTGAAAAATTCTCCACTTCATTTGAGCTGCCAAGGAAATAAGAAGACGAATGGTTTCCATGCGGGCAACCGGTGCAAACACTTCATCATAATCAACTTCATATTGTTGCTTATAACCTTTAGCTACAAGTCTTGCTTTGTGTCTCTCAACCTCTCCTTTTGCATTCTTCTTGATTTTGAACACCCATTTGACTCCAATTGCTTCATGACCTTTGGGAAGGCTTGATAACTCCCAAGTGTTGTTCTTCTCAATGGCTTTGATTTCTTCTTCCATGGCTTGTCTCCACCTTTTGTCTTTCATTGCTTCATCAAAGTTTAAGGGTTCACTGTCAACAAAAAGACAACAAATCATTTATAACTTCAGTTTCATCATATAATTCTTGAATATTTCTCATTCTTCTTGGCCTTTCACTTGAACTCCCTTCGGAAGATGATGAGGCTTCATTGGTTGAAGGAGTTGGTGAAAGTGTTGGAGTAGAATCATTTGGAGTCAAGGCTTCTTCATCTATTTCTTCAAAGTACGGGAAAAAATCATAAGTGTCTTCTTTCTCCTCCCAATTCCATGTGCCTTCTTCATAGAACTTGACATCTCGGCTCACAATTGTCTTTCCATTGTTTGGATTGTACAATTTGTAGCCTTTTGAGCTTGCATCATAGCCAATGAACATATGTTTCTCACTCCGATCATCAAGCTTGAATCTTCCTTGGTCGGGTACATGAGCATATGCAATGCTCCCAAATACTCTTAAATGATCAACTCTTGGCTTCACTCCACTCCATGCTTCTTGTGGTGTTTGATCTTTGACATTCTTTGTTGGGGAGCGATTGGACAAATAAACGGCACATGCAACAGCTTCGGCCCAAAATTCCTTTGGCATATTTTTAGCCTTCAACATACATCTAGTCATATTAAGAATAGTTCTATTTTTTTTCTCCGCTACCCCATTTTGTTGTGGAGATCTAGGAACCGTTAGAGGGCGACGAATCCCATATTTTTCACAAAATTCATTAAATTCTTTTGATGTGAATTCGCCACCTCTATCGGATCTTAGAGCTTTGATTACATAACCACTCTCCTTTTCCACAAGAGCTTTAAAATTTTTAAAAGCTACAAATGCCTCAGATTTTTGCTTTAGAAAATAAACCCAAGTCTTTCTACTATAATCATCAATAAAAAGCAAGAAATATTTATTGTTACCACATGAAGGAGGATTGATTGGGCCACACACATCGGTGTAAACAAGTTGGAGAGGCTCCTTTGCTCTTGAATTAGCTTCTTTTGGAAAACTCCTTCTTGCATGCTTTCCAAGGAGACATGCTTCACACAATTGATTAGGATGGTTGATGTGAGACATCCCTTTCACCATCTTCTCCTCTCCTAAGGATTTTAGTGCTCCAAATTTCAAGTGACCAAATCTCATATGCCAACACCATGATTCATCTTTTATGCTAGCCTTCAAACATTTTGCTTCATTGGTTTAAATGTTCAAAGTGAACATTCTATTTCTTGACATAAACACCTTGGCAATCAAATTAGAATTTTTATCTCGAAGCCATAAACAACAATCTTTCATATGAATTTCATACCCCTTTTCAACAAGTTGTCCCAAACTCAAAATATTGCTTTTTAGTTTAGGAACATAGTAAACATCCATGATTAATTTGTGAGTACCATCTTTTAAAGAAATTAAAATGGTACTTTTTCCTTGGATTTGCACCTTGGAAGAATCTCCAAAAGAAACATTTCCTTTCACCTTCTCATCAAGTTCCACAAATTTCTCTTTGCATCCACACATATGATTGCTTGCTCCATTGTCAAGATACCATAAGCATTTGTCTTCCTTCTCACCATTATTAAGTGATAGTAGTAGTGTTGACTCTTCAACTTCTTTATCTTCTTTATCATCAACAAGATTGACCTTCTCTTCAACATTTGTTCTACACTCCCAAGAGTAATGTCCATATTTATGACAATTAAAACATTCAACATTAGATTTATCATACCTCCTTTCATATGCTTTTTCATAATTGTTTCTACCTCTTCCACGACTTCTAGTGGATTGATGGCTCCTCCATTCATTATTGTCAAAATTATCACGATCTCCTCTTCCTCCTCTTCCTTGGCCATGACCACGTCCACGACCACGTCCTCTTCCACGTCCACGTGTTTTTTGACTACTTTCTCCCTCATTTTCTTTCAAAGAAGCTTTGGCTTTGAGGACTTGCTCCAATGGCTCATCATGTCTTCTATTGAACCTTTCTTCATAGGCTTGAAGAGAACCCATCAATTGGTCTACGGTCATTGAGTCTAAATCCTTAGACTCTTCAATAGCACAAACCACATAATCAAATTTAGCGATTAAGGAGCGAATGATCTTTTCCACCACACAAACATCTTCCATATTTTCTCCATAACTCTTCATTTGGTTCACAATAGCCAATACCTTGTTGCCAAAATCTGAGATAGATTCGGATTCCTTCATATGCAATGATTCAAACTCTCTACGTAGAGTTTGTAGGCACACCTTTTTTACCTTATCAACACCTTCAAGGGAGGTTTTCAAAATCTCCCATGCTTCTTTGGATGTGGTTGCATTTGACACCAACTCGAACATAGCTTCATCCAAACCTTGATGAATGAAAGTAAGTGCTTGTTGATCCTTCTTCTTTGACTTCAACAAAGTCTCCTTCTCATTTGGTGACAAAATAGCCTCATTTTGAGGTTGGGTATAACCTTTCTCTACAATCTCCCATGCATCTTGAGAACCTAACAAGACTTTCATGCGACGACACCAATTATCATAATTCTCTTTGGTAAGACGAGGGAATTGAAATATGCTCAAGCCATTGCTTGTCATCTCTCAACTCACAAAGTGTTTCTCTCTCAACACTCTAGAACTCAAGCTCTGATGCCACTTTGTTGGAAGAAGAAGAAGATTTTATTTCATTTGTCACACAAAATACAAGAGTATGATTCCCTATTTATACTAGAATAGAGTGACCACTCACATAATTTGCTTATTCAAAAATACTGAATGCTCACATAATTGCTTATTCAAGACTTTGTAACTCACAACCTTACAACTTTCATCTTCCACAATTTAAGGCTCATAAAACTTGTTATTATTATTTTTCTAATTAATATCTAACATTGTATTCATTAATATTGCAGGTTTGGTCGTAAGCTCTGGTACAAAAATAATGTTTTTCATTCCTTTTGTTTAACAGTGAAGTGCATTGTGCACCTATATGAGGTGTAGTCAACGCGGATATATAAAGATAAAGATGTATAAAACAACCCACAACTCATTAGCACTGACACACAGCATAATGATCTATCACAGAATTAATTGGAATGCATGTTCAACTCCATGATTGAATATCTAATATTGAAAGTGATATTTGTTAATAAAATATTTACCCCTTATATGTGGCTGCTATCTTTAATAACTACTTTTGTTAGCCACACTAACCTCTATATCTGGCTCATTTTGAGCTTAATGTCGGCATTCTTTAGAATCATTCAATCGAGTTCTTTATTTTATTTTTCTTCCTGAAGAATCGAGTTCATTTTACTAACAAAAAATAAAATGTTTTTCGCCAAGTGTACGTTTTAAACCATAAGATTATTTCTATATCATTAAATGAAAAACAAACTTTTTAAAAATAAGTTCGTCTATGTAATTGCATAAAAACCAACATTTCAATTCTGGCCATAATTGTACTTATCTAGAATAATGAACTGGACAGGAATATTCATTGGCTTCATATAACTATAAATTAATCATCAGCAGAGATGTCTTCGTGAGGACTTAAATTCGACTTCAAAAAGATAGGCATTGAAGGTCTCATATGTTCAAGTATTTCATTGCAACTGAGTAGAACTACTACTTCAGACATGGCTGGCCTCTTTGCAGGCGATGCTTGAGTGCACAACAATGCAATGGCTATGACTTTCTTCACTTCTTCTGCATCATAGTCATTAGGGTCTAAGCTTTTGTCCACTAATTCCAAGAGCATGCCACTCTCATACAACCTCCAAGCCTGTTATAGTCAAAACCAAGGTTCATATAGTAAAATGTTACAAGAAAACAACTAATTTTCGGTATATATTAATGGGAAATTCCTTACTCGTCGAAGAAGATATTCTTCATCACCATCATCATCAACAAATTTCACATCAGTACTCTTTTGACCACTTATGATTTCTAATACTACAATTCCATAGCTATATGTATCAGCCTTTTCTGATAATTGACCATGGATTACATACTCAGGTGCTGTGTATCCCCTGACAAGTGCATATAATACAAAGTTCGTAATTAAATAAAGAACACCCAAATATATAACATGCTACAATTTTCGCACGAAAGATTTTAATTACCTCTTTTGTTAAAACTAATCTCAAGAAATTCAAGTAAACACATATACATGGGGGAAGTACATTTTACCCTTTAAAATTTTGAATTTGAGGCATTCGAGTTTTATTTGGACTTACAATGTTCCTGCAACTCTTGTGCGAAGATGAGATTGGTCCCCTGGTAGGAGTTTCACCAACCCAAAGTCAGAAATTTTTGGCTGAAGTTGTTCATCCAAGAGGATATTGCCACTCTTAATATCTCTATGAATGATAGAAACATGAAATTCCTCATGTAGATAAGTCAATCCCCTTGCTGTACCCAAAATTATATCGTAGCGGTTTTTCCAGTGGAGGGAACCTTTTCTTTTTCCTGTTTGCAAGTTTATATGCTAAAAATATTAGGTCTTTATTTGGTACAAGCGATGGAATTAACTTCCCGGTGACAGAAATGGGGGAGGAAATTTGTTTGGTATGATTTTGATAGGAAAATAAGTTACCAACATATTTAATTTCCTATTATATCTCTACTAAACAACTTTCTAATAGTATTTCTCACTTATTTCTCTTAAAACAAACAACAAAATATATCATTTTATTTTTACTTTTTCTTTTCTTCCAAATTATGTATATTTTTTTATTTTTATCTATTCTATTTTTCTCCTCTAAATCAAACACAGTCTAAGGGAGTAAAGAATAGTGTTAAGAAAGTAAAACTTACACAAATCACTTGATACTTACCAAATAAGAATTTGTCTAGGCTTGTGTTTGCCATGTATTGGTAAACAAGGATTCTTTCTTCGCCTTTACTGCAACAACCAAGAAGCCGAACAAGATTTCTATGATGAACATTACTTATAATTGTTACTTCACTTTCAAATTCATCATCTATCTGGTTGGAATTTCCTGAAATTAATATTTTGACTGCAACGACTTTCCCATTTTTCATGGTACCCTATTCAATTAATAGCATCAAAATTAAAAATTATTACTAGATGCGTTGCTTATAATGAATATTGTCTTTCATTTTTTTTTCTGAACACAGTATTGATATATGTAGTCACTATTGGAAGCTGACTAATGTTTGTAAGGTCTGTGAGCATAAAGAAGGTGACTATTTTTCTCTAAATATAATTTATACCTGATGTGAAAATTCAAACTTTGAATTACTTGATTAAATAACACAAAGTGTCACCACTTGTGTCAAACTAGTATTGGTTGATCTTACAATAAGTTATTGACAAGTATACATTAAAAAAATGTTTCAATGTGTTTTTCATACATGTAAAATAGCTCATTTGGGTTTTACTATCTAAACTTTATTTTTCTTTTACTACCTAAAAATTTTATGTAGTATCAAAATTGAACATATAATTTTTTTAGGTAGTAAAATAAAATAATAATAAAAAATTTAGATGGTAAAATAAAAATGAACTATTTTACAGATATAAAAAAATATATTTAACAAGAAAAAAAACTCCATAGTATCGCAATTGAAATGTGAGGAATACTTCAAGTTTACCTTGTATACAGCACCAAAGCCTCCTTCTCCTAATTTATTTTTCTCACTGAAATTTTTTGTTGCAGCTTTCAAGTCACTATACTTGTACTTGGTTGGACCTTTCAATTCAGTTGCTCCCATTATGGTACCTGCTAAGTAAAATATAACTTTGATTTTTCTTTACAAATGAATAAAGTCATGGATTCATATAGTTTTTATTTTTTTAAAAAAGAAAAGAGCTGATAATTGTGTAATAGTTGGATGCAAATTAAAGTATCACATAAAGACTTTCCAAATAGTCATACCTCTAGTAACTCTCTTGGGACTTTGGGATCTTCTATGCCAGGGAAATAATAAAAGAAGGATCACAACTAGGACTGCACTCCCAACAACACCACAAATAATGAACCACTTCTTACTTGAACCTCCTCCTTCAAGACAAAAAAACAAGTTGACCTCAAATATTCCAAATGCCGTGTCCATTCAAGATGTTGATGTTGATATTACATTATATGAAGAGTGGAAGTGGTACGTATTTAACACATTCCTTTACTATTAGTTAAAATTTAGAGTTTAATTTCTAAGCATTGAAAGCATAATTTTTTTTACAGTGCATCTCAATTAATCATAAACCATATACACTAGGTATAACTTTTAAGGTAAATGATGTAAAAATTAACAAATTTACTCTACATGTCAATATATATAAAATTGGATCACAGGATAAAGACCTTTTACAGTTTCGCTGCATGCATTATTTTCTCAAAAATCCTCTGGACAAGGAAACTGCAAAATTATAAATGAGACTCCTTAAAGAAGAAGTGGAGCTCATAATTTTTTTCCAGCATATTTCATTTTCGGGTAATAATATAGTCTGTTAGAAAACGTGTTCATTAAGAAAATGTATAACTATCTTTATACCCATAAGAGATGACACCACTCTAGTCCATTTTTATTCATTCAAGTCAACATCTATTAAATGGAGTTATGGCATTTGTACCTTGTTTTAAGAAGGGGCTGATATCAATGGTTTGGTTATCAGCAAAGAAGGGTATCTCCGAGTATCTCATAAAGCACCCAGAAGGATCGACTACCCTGGCATTTGTATTGGGAAGACAACCTTGTACACCAATCTGTTGAATTGACAAACAATCCAAACAGTTGTGTTGTGTTAGAGTTTCAGCACATTGTGCAACGGCATAGATTGCACCGCCAGCAATATGTGTCTTGGTAGCCGCAAAGTAGCCACTAATTTTGGGTGTTGCTATTTGCAGATCTATCAGCACTTGCTGTCCAATGGTACCAAAACCAGTGCTTTCATCTGCAGCTTGATCTCCACAAAGTGAGTGGCTGCCAGTAATGCGATATTGGTCGAAGAAGTCATTGTTCTCGTACCTCAAAAGTCAAACACATTTGAAAGCATCAAACATTGAAGTCAATTAATTCTGACATATTTTTTCATTGTAATGATATTCGAACATTCCATTACTTTAAACACACCGTGAACACCTCTCTTCCTATCAGATCATATTACTTATCATATCTATATTTTTTAATCTTTTTTTGCCCTATCTCTGTAGATGTCAACAAGCATTTATATTTTTCCTTCACATGAACTGACAACCTACCTGTTCTAGTGATGAAAACAGATCTAAAAAGTCTAATTCACACAGTTTCAATAATCTATAATCACCTTGCCCGTTGGTAATTTGTGTTAAATGTAAAATTAACCTACATGTTCGAGTTGGATAAAAGCACTATAGTTGACGAAGTGCATTCTGTGGATTTGTTTTTTACATGTTTAAAACTCAGTCCTACATTTTATAGGACTAGTGACGAAGCTAGTCTTACTCATTTTAGCCCTCTGTTTCTCACGTAAAAATGTCTCTCTTTGCTTTCCTCAAAGGATACACATTAACAGTGTCAAAAATCATTTATGAATTGTCAGCCATAAAAGAATCAGTTGAAGATATACTTTTGTAATTGTATAATATTTTATTTTTCAGTTTTTAAAATAGAATTTAGTAAATAAGTTGGTTTCCTATATTTTAGGAGTAAGTCAGTTTTAATATTCTGTTTTGCTAATATCTTGTTATCTAATTAGTTTATCTTTTGCTATTTATTATATCGCTGTTGAGAATAATTTGAATGAGAATAAAATAATTATATTTCCTCCGCATACATATTGTCTCTCTTCTCTCCTCTGTTTTTTATAATTTTCTCCACAAAACCAACAATTGGTATCGAGAGTCTTATTCTCACGGGACCTATACCATGGAAGGTGAAGCAAGTTTTTTCCACATAACTCTTCCAATCTTTGATGGAGAGAATTATGATCTTTGGAAAGTGAAAATGTAATCCTACATGGAGTCTTTGGATTTGTGGGATGTTGTGGAAGATGATTATGAAATATATCCGCTGCCTGAAAATCCCACCATGGTCCAAATTAAAAATCACAAGGAAAGAAAGATGAAGAAGGCAAAGGCGAGGTCATGTTTGTTCACTGGCGTTTCACAAATGATATTCATCAGAATCATGACTCTTAAATCACCCAAAACAATTTGGGATTATCTGAAAGAGGAATACGCTGGAGATGATAGAATATGAAGCATGCAAGTGCTGAATTTAAGGAGGGAATTTGAGTTTCAAAGGATGGAAGAGTCAGAGACATTCAAAGAATACTCAAACAAATTGTTGGGTATTGCCAACAAGATAAAGTTGTTGGGAAGTGATTTTGCTGATTCAAGAATTGTAGAGAAAATTTTGGTAACGGTGCCGGAGAGGTATGAAGCATTTATAGTTTCATTGGAGAACACAAAGGATCTGTCGAAAATCACATTAGCAGAAGTGCTACATGCCCTGCAAGCTCAAGAGCAGCGAAGGTTAATGAGGCAAGATCGTGTTGTCGAAGGTGCTTTGCTCGCCAAACATCATGAAGTTGATGAAAGCAAAAAGGATTTTTTCAAGAAGAATCAACCAGCAAGCAGCGAAAACAATGCAAATAACCAAAACAAAGGTAAGGATAAAAAGAAAAATTATTCACCTTGTTAGCATTGTGGCAAAAAAGGTCATGCACCTTTCAGATGTTGGAGGAGACCAGATGCAAAATGTAACAAGTGCAACCAGATAGGGCATGAAGCGATGATCTGCCCCAACAAAAATCACCATGATGAGGGAGCTCAGATTGCTAATCAAGACGAGGAGGACCAATTGTTTGTGGCCACATGCTTCTTGAGTAGTGAATCAAGTGAAAGTTGGTTGATTGATAGTGGTTGTACGAATCACATGACATATGATAAGACTCTATTCAAGGATTTGAAGCCAACTAATGTCTCAAAGGTCAGAATTGGAAATGGTGGCTATATTTCAGTAAAAGGAAAAGAAACTGTTGCAATTTCAACATGTTCAAGTATCAAATTAATATCAGATGTTCTTTATGTACCTAACATTGACCAAAACTTGCTAAGTGTAGGACAGTTGATTAAAAAGGAATTTAAAGTCTCCTTTGAACATCAACATTGTTTTATCTATGACAATTTTGGCCGAGAAGTTCTAAGGGTTAAAATGAAAGGTAAAATCTTTTCATTTGATCCAGCAGAGGAGGAGCATACAACTTATTTCACTCAAGTCACACCCATGGAACTCTGGCACAAGAGACTTGGTCATTGCCATCTTGAAAGAATGCTAAACATGAAAAAAAGGATATATGCAAAAGAAAATTTGAAGAAGTTTCAAATGGAGGAATGCAAATCTGTTAGCACACCAATGAATCAAAAGGAGAAGTTCAGCAAGGAAGAATGTGTTGATAACATTGATGAAGGATATTATGAGAGTTTGATTGGATGTTTAATGTATCTCACTACAACAAGGCCAAACATTCTATTTGCTCAAAAGAATAAAACTGGTATTTTTGTTGACAATCAAGTAGTCATTGCTATTGCAAACAATTCTGTGTGTCATGGGAAGACTAAACATTTCAACATCAAATTCTATTATTTGATAAAGATGCAACAAAGTGAAGAAGTGAACTTAATTTACTGCAAGTCTAAAAATGAATTGGCTGACATGTTTACAAAGTCACTACCTATCAACAAACTTGAACTCAAAGAATTGAAGTTTGTTCCAAAAGCAAGGAGTGTTGAAGATATACTTTTGTAACTGCATAATATTTTATTTTTTAGTTTTTAAAATAAGATTTAGTAAATAAGTTGGTTTCCTATATTTTAGGAGTAAGTCAGTTTTAATATTCTGTTTTGCTAATATTTTGTTATTTAATTAGTTTATCTTTTGTTATTTATTGTATCGCTGCTGAGAACAATTTGAATGAGAATAGAATAATTTTATTTTCTCCGCATACGTATTGTCTCTCTTCTCTCCTCTGTTTTTTATAATTTCCTCCACAAAACCAACAAAACCGACTATTATTGAACAAATATAGGATGCATGGTTTTAAACTGCATTCCGCAACCACTTTTGTGGCCGAAATATCAAGGTATTTTGACACTCTACAATCGCATCACAACTGCAATTGCGGTCCGTTCAGTCGTATTTTCCCACAATTGCACACAATATAAGAGTTTTTTGGATGTGTACCTAAGGATACAGCCGTCATAAACGATACGGGCAGTATTTCCCGTGGAGCAGTTGCGGATATTGGTGGTGGTGGCGGCTAAGCAGGCGGTGCAGTCAGTGTTGGAGAGGTAGTTCCGGCATTGGAACATAGCATAGACAGGGTCTGCTCCAGTGGTTGATTGAGCCGTGAGAAAGTGCTTGCTTTGGTTGCTCACTAGCTGCAATCTCAGGTCTGCCAAACTTGCGTTACGATTTTGGTTGAAGTTGGACAAGTCATGAACCGAGACTACGCCGCACTCCCATTTGAGTAGAAAGAGTTGAGGGTCTCCAACTGCACCCTCAAAACTCCACCATGACCACAACACCGACAAGGTTAAGGCTATGAGCTTTAGTTGCACCATTTTATTGGGATTCGATCTCAAATTTACTCGATCAGTATACATGTCTAAGGTTGAAAAGATGGGTCTATATAACCTTGAGTTGCATCATGTTCATGAGCAGGGACGATAGAGACTTACAATGGGAATATTTCCTCCACAAAATTTAAAAAATTCTTATTATCATATACATATATAATTATAAATGCCTCCATAATATGAAATGAAATATAAAAATTTAATTTATGATATAAGTTTGCCCTCGCAAAAATATTATGTTCACAACATAATATTTTTGGATTTTTCACTATTCATGGGCTGGACCAAGATAATTAAAAATTATGAAGTGATCTAGAACTATATTTCATTGTCCGAATAAATTTCTACACACTATGTAATATATAATTAAATATTTTAGGTTCTTATTTATCAATTAAATTTTTTGAATATTTATCATAAAAAATTTAATGGAAATAATAGACATCAGCAATGTGATCTAAACTACCTAGTATATATTTTTTTCAAATATAATATCCTAGTCTGAGTGATCGAGGACAATGTTTTTATTAGCTTATATATATATATATATATATATATATATAGTCAACGCGGATAAGCTGCTAAGCAGCCTTTGCATGTGCATAATTAAGATTGAGATGTATAAAACTACCTACTATTAGCACTAATAGCCGTAATGATCCATAATTAAATTAATTGGAAGCATGTCCAGCTCCATGATTGAATATATCTAATGTTGGAAAATGATATTTGTTAATAAAATATCTACCCATGTGGCTGCTGGCTTTAATTACTTTACTTTTGTTAGCCACACTATATAACCTGTAGACCTGGCACAATTTGTGCTTAACATTGGCTCTCTTTTTAATAATCAATCAAAGTTCATTTTTTTTCCAAAAAATCGAGTTCATTAATTTTACTTTAAAAAATAAAATATCATACGTCACGCGAATTTTACTTCACATTCTTTTGAGTAATAAAATAAAAATATACATTTTAATCAATAAGATTATTTCTATATGATTAACTAAACAAACATATTAAAAGGAGTTCATCTTTAAAATGAACTGAATAAAAATAATAAAATTTAATGACTTATTTTATATTAAATTAAGAGTGCAAACCCTTGGCGCGCAACTAATTAATGTGATAACACCAGAAGCACATTACAAAGAGTGACAAGTTCAATTCCTAATAAAAGGATATATAAAGAGAATAAGACAAGCGGCGGTTGTTCATCAATAAATAAGGCAAAAGGATATATTTAAAAAAATTGCCGGTTAAGACTTTATAAAATTTTATTTAACACAAGAGGTCAGGCTTTATTCTATCTATGAAAAGTCTTTTATGCATTATGGTGCTGTTTATCATAGCAACTACCTTTAATTATAAGAGTATTAATTAGTTGGCAAGGTATTTTAACAATATTACGTAACTATAACAAAAGTATGCATGGTTTTCAGCCTTAGCATAAAACATGCATTAAATAAATATGCAGATGTTTCATAACACATATATGCACTCAAGTACTTAGTTATTAATAAATGTTATGCATACGTTATTTGTATACTAAAATCACATAGTAATTATCTCATTTTCTTCTTCTTCTATGGTTTATTTTGTATTAAAACAATACAAACTTAACTTTTTATGAGTTTTTATCCAAAAAATGCTAAAGTTAATTATTTTAGAATAATTCTTTGGCCGATCCATTTCTCTTCCATTTTCTTCCCTTTCATCCCACTTTTATATTTGTAAGTCTTTCATGACAATGAGAGGCTAAAATCATCTGTTGTTGGGAGCTCTGCAAACTAAACTCTCTTTGATGTAATGATTCTAAACTATCTTTTAATGTAATGTTGTTATTATTATTCATCCTTGCGCTTATTTACATACTTATGGTTTGATAATTCATATTTATATACTATTTTAGGATATAAATATTGAGAAATGTTTGTATGCTAAAAATTTATGAAGAATATCTAAAGTGAGTCATATCTAGGGACAAAGTGATCTTCTTTAGCCTGTTCATGCATCTTTGCTCTTAATACAAATCATTTAGTAATCAATCACCAAGGGATTGAGAGCGATATTAAGTGATTTGGATTCTTTCACTTGAGGGATCTTGGTTAGAATAGACTAGTAGATGCGGGTTATAATTATATTAATGTTAAAAGAGAAAAATCTATTAAGATTACATCAAGAGTGGTTTCGGAAGCGAAGCCCCTAACACGTTCCTTAACTCATCACAATACCATCTCACAACTCTAAGCATTTGTTTTATTAACCTTCATGTTCCTTGCTTTCTAGTTAATTCCTTTTAGTTTATACTTGTAGTTAATCAATGAACAAAATTCGATTTGAGTCACTAATTGCTTAATAACTATATATATATATATATATATATATATATAACTCAGAGTACAAGCATAGTTCCTATGGAATTCGATACTTGGTCTTAATGTTTTATACTACTTGTGCAACTTGGTATGCTTGCCAAAGAGTCAACAATTTTTTGGCGTCATTGTCGGGGACTTTGTTCCTTGAACTCGGTAGTAAAATAATCTGATTTTAAGCAATTATTTTTTATTCCTTGATTCTTTGTATTTAATTTGTTAATACATATTAGATTCTTTGGCTTGATAGCATGTTCTCGAGCTGTTTTTGCCTTCTTGTATGCAGGTAAGGCTTCTAAGGTAAACCTTGTTCCACTAACCCCAAAAATCGAGGCAACCTGTAGGAAGAACAATGCCTTAAGGAGGAGGAGAGAGCACCTAGAAAAGCAGGCACATCAAGGAGATAGAGGAATCTCATCCTTTACAGCATCCTCGCCATTTCCACTTGATTTGGACGAGCCAACTACATCCACTCCTTTTTCTATTTCTGTAGATAACTCAATGGCAGGAGATGAGCCACAGAGAGTTACCTTAGAGGACTATTCCAACTCCTCAACACCACAATACTTCACAAGTATTGTGCGGGCAGAGGTACAAGCAGCTAACATCTCATATCCCTATTCTCTCATACAACTTATATAAGGCAACCTATTCCAAGGATTACCAAATGAAGATCCTTACGCCCTCTTGGTCACTTACATGGAGCTATGTAATACAGTCAAGATAGTTGGTGTTCCGGAAGGTGCTATTCACCTCCACCTATTCTCCTTTTCCCTTGCCCGTGAAGCTAAGAGATGGCTTCACATGTTTAAGGGAAATAGCCTGAGAACATGGGAAGAGGTTATGGAGAAATTATTGAAGAAATACTTTCAGAATCCAAGACAGCACAAGGCAAGGCTGGGATTTCTTCATTTCATTAGTTTCCAAATGAATCACTCAACGAAGCTCTAGATCGCTTACACGGTTTACTCCGTCGGACTCTAACGAATGGATTTAGTGAGCCAATACAACTTAATATCTTTATTAATGGCTTATGAACTCACTCGAAGAAACTTCTAGATGCTTTCACTGGTGGTAAGGTAAAGTTAAAAACATCCGACGAAGCTATGGAGCTGATTGAAAACATGGCAGCCAACGACAATGCAATTCTTCGAGATAGAGCTTACACTTCTGCAAAGAAAAGTCGGCTTGAGCTCACTTCCCAAGATGCATTACTAGCTCAAAACAAGTTTTTAGCAAAGCAACTGGAAACCTTGACAGAAACCCTAAGCAAACTTCCTCAACAACTACATTCAGGTAATCCTACTAATGTTTCTGTAATGTAGGTAGGAGGTTGTGTTGTGTGCGAAGGAGCTCATGAGTCAAGCGCCTGCATGACTCAAGAGGAAGCATAAAAAAAGTCAATTATATGACCAACCAAAATCACCAAGTGATGCAATCCTCCCTAGGAAGGGACCAATCACTAGAACCATGAGCAAGAGGCCCCAAGAAGATTGGGCTAGAGCTGCTGAAGAAGGCCCTAGGGTTCTCATGAACCTTAGGGTAGATTTCTGAGCCCATGGGCCAAGGTTGGGTCCATTTATCTTTGTACATATTAGACTAGGATGTCATTATATTTGGTCCTTGTATTTAGGGCTCCATATTGTAGGTAGGGTACCCTAGAAATATAGGATTTTTCAGCCCTTGTATTTTTGGGCACCTAGACTAGTTTTTGTATTAGGGGTAGTTTTGTAATTTCACATGTACTAAGTGGATATTTGATGTGTGTGGTTGGAAATAAATTTAATTGAATTGGTAGAAGCCCAATCCAATTAAATTTTAGAGGGGGAGGTGAGCATTTGCTTACTACACCCCATTGCCACATCATATAGTCACACTTTGTGCATGTCCTTCATGCTTTTCATGCCTCATGACACCTAAGCACACTTAGTGGAGAATCTTGGAATTGATCTTGGATTAGTGGGTTGAACCATAACTAAAATTCACTAATCATAATTAGTGAAATTTTGGCTCCAAAGTTTGGCTCCACAAATTCAATTTCAAATTCAAGTGAAATTTGAATTTCCCTCCAATTTTGTGTGACACTTAGGCTATAAATAGAGGTCATGTGTGTGCATTTTTTTCAACTTTGATCATTTGAATATTAAACTTCAGATTTCAAAGCTCATTTGGAGCACAAAATTTCGTGCTCTTCTCTCCCTCTCCCTTCATTCATCTCCTTCTTCCTCCAAGCTCTTATCCATGGCCTCCTATGGTGGTGAGCTTCTTCTAGACTCATCTTCTCCTTGAAGTGGCGTCTCCTCTCTCTCTTCCTTTCTCCATTCCGCTGCCATTCATCTTCCAAGAAGCAAAGGAATCCATTGATGAAGAAGATCCTAGGCCTACAAGCTCCAATGGAGCTTGCATCACCAAGGATATAATCAAGGAGGCAATGCAAGTTATCATCCATGAGGCAATGCAATTTTTCGGCAAGGAGGAAATTTTTCTTAGAACCAAGGTCAGGCTTGGAGGTTCCATCTAGGTAATAACTTCAATAAAGACCAAGGGGGTCCATCTAATTGGCCACCTAATCAGGGTCCAAATTTGTATGAAAGAATCACCAAGCTGGAAGACACTCTGGCTCATCTTATGCAAGTTTCTATTTCAAATCACAAGATCATTGAATCGGCTACTAAGAATCTAGAGGTTCAAGTGGGCCAACTTGCTAAGTAGTTAGCTGAGAAACCTAATGGAGAGTTTGCAACCAATACAGAGAAAAATCCTAAGGAAGAGTGCAAGATGATCTTCACCAGGAGCAAGGTACAAAAGAGTTCGGAAAAGAATGAGAGTGTAGAGGGAGTAGGAAAAGAAGTGGAAAAAGATGAGGAAGATGATGAGATAAAAATAAAAGAGACCAAGAAGATAATCTTAGAGGGAAAGAAATATAAAAAAATTAGAAGAAAAGGAAAAAGAAAAGACTAATACCAATGAGGATGGTGATGAGGTCTTGAACTCAAAGACCAAGAACCAATTAGCCGCTCTCCATGTGCAGAAGACTGAGAAATTTAAAGGTGGTCCCTTCTAGAATGACACTGCAACTTGCAGACCGCTTAATCACGCAACCCTATGGTGTGGTTGAGGATGTCTTAGTTAAGATAGAGCAGTTCACCTTCCCGGTGGACTTTGTTATAATGGACATCATGGAGGACACCAAAAATCCCCTAATTCTGGGCCGACCTTTGATGCTCACTGCTAACTATGTGGTGGACATGGGAAAAGGTCATCAGGAAATGAGCATGAATGACCAAAAGGTTTCTTTCAACTTGTTTGACTCAGCAACACCCACCAGTATTGATAACATCTGCTTCAGACAAGGAACAATTGATCCAAACCCATGAGGGTCCTTTGTGTCAAGCTAGTGACGTTAAAGAAGTGCTTATTAGGAGGCAACCCAAGATTTCTAACCTTTTCTCCTTTTTTGTTGTTTAAATTATATTGTTTATATAGTTGCATAGTTTTTGTGTGATATTTTTTTTTGTTATCTTGTGCTTGCTATGTTATACTTTGATTGTTTAAACATTCTTCTGGCTTAATACATGTTATATCAATAATTTGATCAAGTTCAAATTCTAATTGCTAGTATGTTGGTTGTTATTGAAATAGGCTATGTTGCAATTCTATTGTTGTGCGCTAAGGGCGCCTTGTCACACTAAGTGCGCACCTACCATTTTTGCCTATACGCTAAGCCCAAATATCTCTTTGTAAAAAATTTTTGCTAATTGGGCTTAGCGGGAGATTACACGTTAAGTGCGCACTTCCTATTTTTGTATTCCCGTTAAGCGAGAACGTCTTGCTAAGCCCAAAAACCTCTCTGTTTGAAATTCACTCGAATTGGGCTTAGCGCCCATGGGCAAGCTTAGCACACACATTTACTTGCTAAGTGCACCATGCAGGCTTAGTGGATCTTGCATGCCAAAATAACCTGCAACTAATGTTAAGCCGGGTCAACCTCCACCAAGCCTAAAACTCTCTTAGGTTAGTAATTATCCGAATTGGGCTTAGCGTACATGCTCGCGCTTAGTGCGTGTTATTATTAAAAAAAATTAATGATAAGTGAGCCAGGAAGGCAGGAATACCAAAGGTCACCGCCATTGCGCGCTAAGCAGGAAAAGCTTTCGCTAAGCGAGGTCATAATTAATATGTCTGAAATTGTCAGAGTTGTGCGCTAAGCACAAAGCTCGTGCTAAGAACGCAACTCGTAACTGTTAAAGTCTTTTCTTCTTCCCCCCTTCTCTTTTCTTCTTCATCACGCATTCGTTCTCCCCTATGCTCTCACTCACTTTTGCTCTCGCCCCCACTCACTCACCCATTACATTTGTAAAATTCCTTCCCTTCGTTTCGTGCATCAACACACTCACGCTCCCAAGTACATTCCATTTCCTATTATTTAATTTTCATGATTCTATGTTAATGTTATATGTTTTGATTTTTTCTCTTTTAACTTAGTTTATAGTTTGGTTGTGTACAAATTAGTGTATATATATATGTTTGTTGCATATGTTTGTTTTGATCATGTCATTTTGGTTTTTGAAAATCGATGAACTTGCTAAGTCAGACCTCTGTGCTTAGCAAGTTCAAACGATTTGGGTTTCTGAACATGAACGCACTTGGCCGGCATGCCGCGCTTAGCGAGTTCATCCATTTCTGGGTTTTTGTATGAGTTTTTGGAAAATTTTGGATGAACTCGCTAAGTCTATGTTGCATGCTTAGCAAGTTGATATGTTTGTATGTCAATACGTATGCATTTCTGGGTTTGTGTTTTTGTTTTGTTGCATGTTCATCAACATTTTTACAGATCTAGGAATATTTTCCAAAATCTGTTGCTCGCTAAGTGAGACTTGTGTTCAGTGTTTTCTCTTCTTGGGCTTAGCGTGACCTACACTTTAAGCCCACCTGTTGTTTCAATTCTACATAAGTTTTTTCGTTTCCAAATGCACGAGCTTAGCGCCAAATACGCAATAAGCCACACTATCTTTTTGTGTCCCTAAACCCAGGCTTAGCACACACTCTCACGCTAAGCCCATAAGTCTTTTGGTATTCTGTCTATCAGGCTAAGCACGCCTCGTGAGCTAAGCCAAAACGTTAAATAAATGTTGAACACCCAGGCTTAGGGCGCTCACTCGTGCTAAGTCATTGAACCCCTGGGACATTTTGTCGTTCATTGCCTAGGCTAAGCGCACAATGACATGCTAAGCCCAAAAGTGGCTCTGTTTGAATTAATTTTTGAATTGGGCTAAGCGCGATACTCGCGCTAAGCCCAAGCCTCTCCCAGAGGTTCTATTTTTTGTATGGGGCTTAGTGAGCCATACGCGCTAAGCCCAACTATTTCTTTGTCTGCTAATTTTCAGAAATTGGGCTTAGCGCACAACCTCACGCTAAGCCCAAACTTAATTTCATAGTTTTTTTTAGGTTGCGCTAAGCACCCACCAATGGGCTTAGTGCCCAACCACTGCAAGTATAATTTATTTTATTGTTTGAATTTGATTGTTTATCTTTTAAACTTATGTTTCTTTTTGTAATTTTTGTAGATGGCATCTAAGAGACACGGAGCCAGTAAATGTGGCACCCTCTACCCCAACATGCATATAAATGAAAAAAAAAAATACATAGAATGCGAAATCTAATTAAGTCAATTTTATTCAATAAAATCGTAAGTAAATCCACGTGGATAAAAGGTTCACATTCGTGTTAATCACCAAATTAAAAACTTATTAATTAAGGGTATGAAACACATCACCGACTCAAAACAAGGTCGTTCAAAACTCCAAAGAATGAACTAAAGACTCAGCATGTGAAACAAAATGATAAAAACTACATGCCCAAAACTTTATGCAATTAATACAAAAACCTATGCCCCAATGTCACATTGTATCAGAGCATTGTGTTCCAGTGTCCTCTAGCATGAGGTTCTCCATAGCAATCCACCTAACCATCTACTCCCACGAACACAAAGTTGGAGATCATCACAGGATCCAAACACAAACAACACACAGGAAGTGAGTTATCACATTCCTAACTAATAGAGAGAAACAAGACAACATAGATATGCATATCATTTAGATGAAATACAACTTACTTAAGCACACGTCATTTCACCACTTATCGTGTAACGTCACATCTCAACACTACATGTCTCACACAATTTCACATCATTTCCATACTAAAGGATCAAAACACAATATCACTCAACCAATCAATATCGATCAATACACATGCGTTATGCAACAAATATACTAAAACTCAATCCTATATGCAATGCAGTATCATGTCAGTGAAAAACCTCGTAAGGGTCACGTTGTTAAGTCAAGACACTCTCATTAGGTAAAATCATAGGGAGACCAGTCAGGGTCACACTGTTTTGCGAGAATGCTTCAACCATGTGGGATCGGCACAGGTGTCGCAACATGCCACGATAGGATGATGTCATAAAATTAGATATATTGTTTCCCAAAAAGGAAAACTTGGGGAGTCGCCCCCAACATTTATTTAGTAAAAACATTGGAAAAACAAAAAAGATAAGGAATGGTCTACGATTTGAGGAAAAAAGGATTCGAGAGTCGTTTACGTACGGGGAAGGTGTTAGCACCCCACATGCCCGTCATGAAGACGACAACCTTTAATCGAATGTGCTAAAAAATAAAGTGACTCTTTTAATTATTATTTTCCCTTGAGAACATGAGTTATGTTTGTTATATTTTTTTATTTATTTAGAAAAAGAAAGTGAATTTTTATTTTTTTAGAAAAAAAGAAGGGAATTTTATGTTTATTTTTTAGTTACTTTTATACTTTTTTAGGCCGACAAGGTGTTTGCCCTTGCTCCTACGTATCCTCAGGTGCAATGAGAAAATCAGACTTACGTAGTTCTTTGTAGAAAATGAGCTTGCATGTTGGATTGATTTTATTTTATTTTATTATTAATTTTTGAAAGATTTTTGATTTTGTGGTAAATTTTGTGAATTCAAGCAAGTCGGAGACCCAACATGACATTCACAAAATTTACTCACACTTTATTGAAACACCACCAACCAAGTCAGAGACCTAGCATGGAGTGCATAGAACATAAGCGTGTACTAAAGAATACTAATGCTGATTTACAAAAATAAATAAATAATTGACATAGTATTACAAAATCAGATAAATAGAATGAGACTAGAAAAGGATAGAATAGAAACGAGGAGTACACTTAGTAATTAAGGATATAAGATTAAAACATGAGGAAAATAAGATGAATAACGAGATATTTGCAATACATGATCAATTAAACTAACTAACTAGGTAATGATAAAAACAAAATAACATTGAAGGATAAAATAAACGATGGAGACAATAAATAAATAAAATAAAGTAAAGAGCTATCCACTAATATTTATAATTACTTTTCCCTTTTTCTTTTTTTTGGTCAAAGTCAAAGGGTTGACTTTGACATACTAAACACTAACGGAGTGTTGACATGACGGGCCCAATCACTAACCTAGGTGGTAGGGGTACATATATAAAGGAGGGGGTGTAACCATCAGGTTTATTTTATTTCAAACTTCACAAAAATGGATTAGGCCCAAAATAAAATAAAAAAGGGCATGTGTTAAAAAACGGGGTGTAAATAACATTTTTTTTATTTTGGACTTTGCAAAAAAGGGCAAGGCCCAAAATGAGAAATGGAGCATGTGTTAAAAAGGGGTGTAAATAACAGTTTTATTTTATTCTGGATTTAAAAGAAACGGGCTAGGCTCAAAAGAAGAAGAGGTGTATATATTAAAAGGAGGTGTAAAAAGTAATTTTTTTTCTTTTTTTTTTGCTAGGGTTGAAACCGATTCAGGGGGACTTGGCCCAAGCCGCAATTAGGCATCAGGGTTGGAAAACCGTAGGTGTTTAACTCCCAAAAAAGGCGCGGCAAAGGGGGAACCACATGGAGGGTGGCGCCCCCCCCCCCCCCCTTGAGCACCATTGGTGCCCATCCCAGCGATGCCAGACTGTCACAATGGTGGAAGAGGCGCGGTGGTGCAAATGAAAATAAAAAGAAGAAACGAAGGTGATAAGGGTCCCTAATGCTACTAGCGCAGGGCCCAAGGACGTGAAGCCACCACAGGGTAATGGTGAATGGTGGTGGCAGCATAGACAAAACGCGAGGATTCACCGGAAAATGAAAACAAGATGGAAGAAAAAGAGGAAAATAAGAAGAGGATGATGGAATGCGAAATAAAAATAAAACATCAAGAAAAAAATGACGATATCAGCATGTACAGATCTCGCCGACAAGCATGGAACTCATCAGGGAGATGAACAACGAAGCTACAGGCTTAAAAAAAAGAAAAAGAAAAAGAAGAAGAAGAAGAAGAAGAAGAAGAAAGGAACGGGGAGAAGGAAGCGTGGGAGAGTGAGGGAGTGAGGGGTTACCTAGTGACTCCTCTCTCTTCTCTAACAAAGCTTGCCAAATGATGTTGTTGAATTGGTTCGTTTTTCCTTCTCAAGATCCATGCCCCTCTGTGCATTAATTGCATAGACTTTCCTCTTTTATACATTGTGCTCTCCTCTTGACCTAATGGGCTCTCAAGGATAGCCGAATAGGCCACATAGTGTACATTTTTTTCTTTTTATGTTTCCCTTGTGTTTTTTCTTCTTTTTTCGTCTTTTTCTTTCCCTTTTTTTTACTGATCCTTTTTTGTTTTCTATTTCATTTCTTTTTTTACTATTTTTTTTCTTTTCTTCTTTTTTTTGGTTCTATTTTCTTTTTTTCCTTTTTATTCTTTTCTTAATACTTTTTTTCTTTTCTTTTATTTATTTCTTTTTTTTGTTTTGTTTTCTTAATACTTTTCTCTCCTTTTTTTTGGGCCCGGACAAAATTAGGGTCCGACAACAGGCTTAAAGGATCACTCAAACCAGGTGTATTTACCCCCAAGGCCTAGACTCCAAAAAGTCCGTTAGGGCCTCTCCCTCCTGATTTAAGTCCAACTCAGAAAAAGATTTAGCACACATACTCTATTTATGAACTGTACAAAACATACGACTCCTCAATTGTTCTCATAATTTTTACTCGTTGGATTTCCACAATGGATCCCATCACAATACTCGTCATGCATTAACTCGTCGCCCTTAAAGGGTCTTACAGTCATGTGATTGTACAGTTCATAGCTGATAACTAAATGCTCACAACATCTTAATACACATGTATCTTACAAATCAACACATACTCAATTTATCACATACACTCAATCTCAATCATAATGTTATAATCCCAAAACAACATGTTATCATACCTCATGAATGATATACACATCAAACAATATTAATATATACATGGCACAATCACAAACTTTACCTATGAACTATGCAATACACACAACTACTAAATTATTTTCAAAATCATTTTAACTCGTCGTGCCTCAAAGTGAATTATACAAAATTTTGCATTAACTCATCGCCCTTAAAGGGTCTTACAGTTGTGTGATTGCACAATTCATAGCTCACAATTCAATACATACAATATTTCAATACACATGTATCTCACAATTCATATCATATTCAATTTATCACTTACACATAATCTCATTCATAATTTCATGATCCCAATATAACAATTTATCACGTTAATCTAGTAAATCTTATCCAAAACACAAATGAATTATACAAAAATGCTTCTCATAACACGGGGAGTAAAACCCTCAAACAATTTCACATAATCATATCAAAATCAAAGGAATCAAAATTGTAGGTTCTAAAACACAAAAAAACACCAACAACACTCAATTTTATCAACCAATTCGCATCAGAGCATCAATTGGCCCGTCAAACACAATAATCTTGTAATTATAATCATAAAGGAAGAATTACAATAAAGTAAACATTTCAAAATGAATCCCAATTTGATCCTCTAAGAATCCCTACACATGTTTATTTTAACCCTAATTGCGATAAACTCACCCCTTACCTCTAAGCGAGCTCACGTGTGTAGTCTGGTACCAATAGTGACATCTTTAGCGGTTCCCTAAGATTCCCCAAGCTTTTTCTCTGGTTGCTCTGTTAGGGTTTCCAAGTGTTAGAGAGAAGGAGAAGGGATTGGAGCCTCAATCACTGTCTGCGAGCGATGGGAATTTCTCCCTCAACAAACATTATTTCGCTAATCCCAACGGTGGAGTTGTGTGAAAATGAGTTTTTAATCTGTTGTTCAAATTTTGAAGATGATCCAACGATTAGCAAGTCTGGGATCGTAGTTTGACGGGGACAAGTCTGGATGTATGCGGGAGAAAGAGAGAGTTTTGGGAGAGGAAGAAGGGAAAAACGAATTTGAGAGGAAGAGAAAGCATAGAGATGTATTGCAAATGTAAAAGTTGACCTAATATGTCTCTGTTTATAGTTAGGGTACTCTTAGCCTATTAGTTACTCTATTTTTCTTTATTTTGTTATTTTATAAAAATGAATTGTATTTTACTCCCTTTCAAATGAATAAATAAAACATCTTGTTTATTTTCTAAGAACATATATTTATTTACCTTAAAACCATTATTTAATTAATAAAAATATTTATTCTTATTTATTTAATTACAAAAACCTCATTATTTTCCTAAAAATTTATTTTATGAAAAATAGGGTGTTACACTCCACATCCCAGGCCAGACCACAAGAGCCCGGATAAGAATGAAACTCCACTAGGTTCACATCAGAAGTGGCTTGGCACATATATCAAGAGAACATTCGTATATGGAACATCTTTCCGAAGAGGAACACCCAGCTGGCCTACATAAACTATGATGAGTTCTTGGAGGAGCTCGAGCGGAGACGTTGGGACAAAAAGCTCACCAGGCTTCCAGACAAAAATATTCATGTAGCTTTGTTGAGGGAGTTCTACTCCAACATATATGATCTTGAGGACGACTCGCCTAAACAATGCAAGGTCCGAGGGAAGGTCATCAAGTTTCGTACTTAGACATTGAACACCTTCCTGGAGACGCCTGTGGTTCTTCAGGAGGGATAAAGGTACCCTGCCTTCTCCTAATTCCTCCGCAGCTACCCTGACCACCAATCCATTGAGGCCAAGCTCTGCCTACCTAGAGGCCACTACATTTTGAGGAAGATTCTAAGGAAGGATATGAATACCTTGGCTTAGACTTGGAGTGTCCTCTCCTACTCCAACCTCGCTGCTACCTCCCACACCTTCGATCTGAACATGGACTGGGGCTGCCTTATCTATGGGATCATCATGAAGATGGACATGGACCTGGGGAACATGATCTCATGTCAGATCACCCAGATAGCCCAATCCAACTCATCCCGACTCGACATCCCTACTCTTATCATGACCTTCTGTGATGCCAAGGAGGTCCACTCTGATACCTTGACCTTTGAGTCCTTGAACCTTGTAATTAAGTTGGCATACATATGGAAGAACTGGTGGAACCTAACAGACACTTCTGTAGTATCCCGGGAGACTAAGAAGACTCAGGGGCAAGCCACCCAAGAGGTCCCTCCAACACCATCGCTAGCTCCTACCCCTCCTGCTACCACTCCTCCTTCTTCTTAGACCTCCAACCTGGATGATCTCATACTGCAGAGCATCCATCAGGGTCAGCTTCTTCTACTGCAAAGCCTTCAGCAAATTGGTCACTCACTCCAGCAACCCATCATGTCTATAGAGGAATTCCTCCAGTGCATTACAGGGCTCGAAGACTGACTTGCTTATGCTAAGGGGGGGGGGGGGTGAGCCTACTACTGCTGCTACTTCTATAGAGGAGGCAAAGCCAACATTATTTATGCTGCTAAGATTGTTGAGGCGAAGCTAGCCACTGCTACCACTGTTGAGATAGACCCTGTACTTGTTGATGACCCTGCTACTAATGTTGCGGAGCCCAGACTTGATAAAGACTATATTGATGATGTCTCAGTGGCTCAAACTCCAACCTAGGATCCATTAGCTACATAGGATTAGGCCATCTAATTATGGACTTTTATTTATTTTTTATTTATTGCTTTCTTTTTGTGATATTACATTCATTGTAGTACTTTGGTTTATTTCTTAATTAAAATTTTGCATGATGGATAATTATTTGATATTTTGGATTGATTTATTTGGAAGTTCATTTTGGAAATGAGTTAACACTACTTGGGACAATTTGGTGCACTTGCCAATGAGTTAAATAAATTTGGCGTCTGAGTAGTGTTAACTCATTGTCAAATGCACCAAATTGTCCCAAGTAGTAAAGTAAAACGAAAGTTCGCGTGTCGAGTCCACAGGGACTTTGTTTGTACTCAGAGTTATACATATCCAAAATTTACAACAATTAATGAATGGAATTAAAGATTTGAGAGATGAAAAATTAAAAGGAAATTAACATAAAATTAAACTAATTAACTAAAACAAGCAAGAGAAGAAAAACAAACACTTAGGGTGATGACACGACAGTTGATTTAGAATGTGGATTTATTGGGGCTTAGCCTACCAAAACTACTCTCGATGTAGTGTTAATGATTTTTCTCTATTTAACATTATTCCAATTATCACCTACATCTACTCATATACTTTAACCATGATCCTTCATATGAAAAAGCCTAATTTACCTAATTCCTCTCCTAATCCCTTAAGAGAATAAACTAGTTAAATTGCATTATGAATAAAGATGCATAAAATAGGCTAAACAATATCATTCTATCTCTATATATGAATTATTTAGATACCCTTTTTCAGTTCTTAGGAGATAAACATTTCCTAATGCCTAAACCCTAAAACATACCATGAATATGGGTGGTCAAACCACAATCAATGAAATTAAGCACAGAAAAGAAACAATGAAATTAAAATAATATTAAATAGATAGTAGGAATAATTATATCACGAGCGTTTGGTTGCCAAGCTCCCTACAATGGAGGGTTTAGCCTCTCATTGTCATTAGAGGCTTTACGATTGCGAGAGAGTGATGGGAGGAGAAGAAGAATGGAGATGGGGGCAAGGAATGACTCCTAATGGTTGATTCCCCTTATTCCTTCACGAATCCTAGCCTTTGCTTTTTGTGGGAAACTCTCATTTGTGGATATTCAATGTGTCTTTTTCCTTTCCTTCTTCCTCTTTTTATAGGAGCAATTAGCTTAAATTTTACGCAACCTCACACTAAGCGCGACCGTCATGTTGAGCGAGTGAGTTGGTGGTCACATGCTTAGCGCGTGACTCGCGCTAAGCGCGCCTTTATGTATCAGGCTTCTCCATGTGACTTTTTTGTGCTAAGCGAGTGCTGCTCACTGAGCTGTCACGCTGAGTGTGTTTGGCACACTAAGCGAGACTCTTCCAAGCTTTACTCTGTGTTTCTGCAGCCAATATAACACAAAAACTCTATAAATTCATCTATTTAAACACCTACTGGACAAAAATTTGAATGATGTTAAAATTATAATTATTCACATAAAAAGAAAAAATAAAAGAGAGAAAATCTAACAATTCTTATATGACTTAATCACAATATATATGCACAACAGTTATCAAAGACAAATTGAATAACTTTGTCATTGAACCCTAAGCCAAATGCATGTGCTTTTGTTGTACACATACATTTTATATAGGTTGTAGGAGGGCATTGTTATGGATCAAGACAAATTTGTTTCAAATTTGGGGGAGTGTCTTGGATGAATTTTGTTGCAGGGAAGTAATTTATCAGGCACACAGAGAATCAGAATTTTACTCCCTTATTGTGTGTGTGTGTGTATGTGTGTATATATATATATATATATATATATATATATATATATATATATAAATCAAGAAAAAACAAGACAAAACAATAGAAAAAGGGAACAAAATCTGAAGGTAAATACATATGAATAAAATCTCTGTGTGCTGTGAATAGTGGCTTGATGCAAAGGTTTGGTGGTCATGAGCAGAAATTGATTCTTCAAGTAGATATGGAATGGAGAATGCTCTCCTAGAACCTAAATGTTTGAATTCTGATAAAATCCATGATTCTTTGTTAGCCCAGCTAAGTTACAAGTCTAATTAAGTGCTTAGAGATTCATATTGTGTGTGTGCAATTGCATTATTAGATGATGTGCGAATTTGAGATTTGTAATTTGTTGGACAAGTGGCCTCAATAACTTAAGGAGGGGGGGGTGAATTAAGTTTCAAAATTTCCCTTACTAACAAAATTTTAACCCCCTTCTAAATGATAGGCTCAGAATGCAGAAGAAGAAACAACAATCAATTTAATAATGTTCTTTAAACATGCAAGACAAAATTGATTGCAATAACATAAATGAGATAAGGGAAGAGAGAAATGCAAACTCGATTTATACTGGTTCAGCCACTTCCCGTGCCTACGTCTAGTCCTCAAGCAACCCACTTGAGATTTTCACTAACTTTGTAAAAATCCTTTTTACAACTTCTGAACACCCGAGGATTCCCTTTCCCTTGTATTCAGGAAACTCACAATTCAAGAGACAACCAGTCTCTTGATTATAACTAACTTTCTGAGATGAATAGAAAGATTTCTCTCTTTTAGAGTGGATGGTACAACTTGAAGTTCCTAGAGGAATTTCTCTCTTTTAGAGATGATAATACAATTTGAAATTCCTGGATAAACTCTCAATAGATTTGCAAGTGTTTGCCCAAGAGTTGTTAAGAGGGCATTTGACAATGAAGTTCTCTTAGAATATCTCTCTCTTGCTTTTTGAAGTCAGACACACATATATATAGGCCCTTCATGCATTTCCAAAATGGTTTGAAGAGATGTGTCTTTTCAAAAAGCTTTTTCTGAAATTCATCACTAATAATCGATTACAGGTTTCTGGTTATCAATTACACAATTATGTTTTGAAGGGTCATGACTTTCCAAATTAAATTTCAAGAGTTTCATTGCTGGTAATCGATTACACATCAATGGTAATCAATTATAGCTTTTAAATTCAAATTTCAAAACCCTTCTAAAAGCTGTTTTTTCAAAATTGTCTTCTAGTAATCGATTACCACAGCCTTGGATGTCTTGGAAACACTTTGTTTTGAGACAAAGCTTGATCTTGAAATAATCTTTAAGCAATATTTGTTTGTTGAAGCAACCTTGTATTAATCTTGAAGCAATGTTTAACCTTTGAATGTTTGTTGAAGTAATCTTGAATGCAATCTTGTTTGATTATTCTTTGGATTTGTCAAAATGATGTATTCATACATTCACATAATTTTAGTTAGTTTGAAGGATAAACACATAGCTACACTTGTGTGTTGAGTGAAACACTAGCCTTGTAAGTAGTGAAGCATGGTTAGTCTTCTTGAATACTTGTAATTCGTGCTAACCTTTTCAATCTTTGAGTGCATTCTTTACATGATTTCATCATGAAACCATGGCTTGTGTGAACTTAAGAATTGGAAATTGAACTTGTTGAAAGATATGCAATTACCTCAGTTGTTGTGATTGGTTACAACTTAAACATTACCATTGATCTAACTTAGTATAGTTTTAGTTTACTTTTGCTTGAGACAAAGACTATGCTTATACTCAGAGTTTATATATATATATATATATATATATAGGATTAAGCAATTAGGAATTCAAATCGAATCTTATTCATTCATTAACTACAAGTATAAACTAAAAGGAATTAACTACAAAGCAAGGAAACATGAAAGTTGAGAAAACAAACGCTCGAATGTAAGAAAACAATCAAATTTTACTCTCTTCCATTTTCTTCCCTTTCATCTCACTTTTATATTTGTAAGTCTATTATGACAATGAGAGACTAAACCAACCGTTGTGGGAAGCTCTACAAACTAAACTCTCTTTGATGTAATGATTCTAAACTATCTTTTGATATAATTTTGTTATTATTATTCATCCTTATGCTTATTCACATATTTATGGTTTGATCATTTATCTTTACTTACTGTTTTAGGATATAAATATTGGGAAATGTTTGTATGCTAAGAACTTGGGAAGAATATCTAAAGTGAGTCATATCTAGGGCCAAAGTGAGTGGTCTTTTGTAACTTGTTCATGGATCTCTGCTCTTAGTGCAAATCATTTAATAATCAATCACCAAGGGATTGAGAGTAATATTAAGTGATTTAGGTTCTTTCACTCAAGGAATCTTGCACTACTAGAAAAACGACATACAATGACAGTTTTAAGGTACATTCAAAGACGGTTTTGAACCGTCTTTGAAACCAACGTTGTCGAAAATCTTGACTTTCAATGACTGTTCCATAAAAAAACGTCTTAGAAAAATATATCCTTCTAAGACGGTTATTAGCTAAAAACTAAAAATCGTCTTAAAATGATATCTTTTTTTAAGATGATATATTTTTTAATATCATCATGTATTTAATTTTTTTTCCAATAAAATAAATATAAAATAGACTAAATTTAAGTACTCATTATTTTTTTTCCTTATCAGACATACATTACATTTTAATTAAGTATTTGAATTTGGCATATATTCTATACAATGAATCCACAGAAAAAGGAGTTACTAAAAACATTAAAAATACCTAAAATTAAAGACAATTCATATTTCATATTTCATGATTAGTAAGAAAAAATTCGGAACATAACCACACAATAGTAGATAAAATAAGATAAAAACAAGCTGTCATCGTGTCAATTATTCTCATACACTGTCTATTAAAATTTTCTAAGTTTTGAATGAATCAAGTTACTAAAAATTATAAGAGAAATTTTTAATGTAATATAATTTATAAAATAAGAATGAAATATAAAAAATGATAATAGAGTGTATAAATTAATGAGTATTCAAATATCATTCAAATAAAAAAATGATAATAAAGATTGTGGATTTTAAGATACCGTGCAAGAGCTTCCATAATGCAATAACCAACTGCCAACATGTTCTTCCCAGTTTGCAAAACATCTTCAATAGTTGGTTCATTGTCTTCTTTTATCAAATAAATCCCAAAGATCTAAATAGAACGCAACACACTCAATTGAAAACCGCAATATTGTAGTTAATTTGTAATATTCCCAATTAATCCCTTCCCTGTTTCTGGTATACTAATATTGCAAGAGTTCAATGGAGAGAGAGAGAGAAAAACATGAAATGCATTTCAAGAAGGATGATCTTGGATGATCTCTCATAGGAACGGTTCCAATTTTTTATGAACACAGAATTTATTAAGGTAGAAAAGAGTGGAACAAATACAAGAGGATAAGAGATTCTCAAGAACCATAACTAGAATGAAAGGACACCACCCCTAAAATGACCATGCAACACAACATGCTAATTTATTTAAATATGTTACAAAAGACACCACCCCAAAAAAGACCATCGGCAGAACACTAGAAAAATGATAGGTGAACTGCTCAATCCCAAATTAACTTAGGAGGCAACCAATGACCAATAAAGGTTCTAGCATTTCTTTCCAAACAAAAACTAAAATGCGGAAATTGAGAACAACACCAAATCCTTTTAACATCTCTGCTGGTGTCAACCCCTCTAAAATTAACAGAAAAGCACAGCTTGAGATCCTTGGGGAAAATGATCCAATCCTTACTAAAAACACCAAACAAGTTATTCCAGAGAAGGGAAAGTGCTGAACAATGAAAACAAATGACAACCAATTTCAGAACTAGATTTGCACATCACACAATAATCAGGAGAAAAGCAGCTAGAGGTGTTTGAAATTGAAGGGAATTTTCGGCATTAATCCTGTTTAGAATTGCATTCCGTGTAAAGGATTCCTCCTTAAATGAAGCCATTAATTTCCAAATGGACTTATCCCAAAGGTAGGAATCATTAATGGTAGATGATGTAAGAAAATAAAAATAGAATTTGTAAGAAAATAAACACAAGTTTTAAAGAGAACAAATTGGGTTAGTGTTTTGTCTTTTCTATTATTACGGAGCCATACATAAGAAAATATTATTGAGTGTCTTTATTTTCTCTTTTCTTTCTTTCCTACTTAAATCAATATAATTTCAATAATTACCTTCACATTATAATGCACCAAGGTATTGTCCATGTCATATCTAACGGCTCTAATTGACCGTAGATTCAGTGTTCGGGTGCAGAATATTCCACGAGGTGAATTTCTCGACAAAGGACTCTGAATGAGGACACTAAACAATGTTATTTACTTAATGTACATAAATGAATGTTCAGGCCAAAATCTAAAAAGAGTAGAGTGAGGGTAAAAATATATAGACAGCGTGCCAATGAACAATGATAAATGAATGTAAATAATAACATGTGGTAAAAGATATATAATAGGTCAATATCTTGAGGGAAAATAAAAGATTAAATAATTGTTAACCAGTACATTAACTGAAAAAAATCCTTGTAATTGAAGTTGCCACATGTTATTATTTTGTAGGCTGACTTGCAATTGAAGTTGCCTCTCACCACTTCAAATGGGTATGTAGCAGCTTCTGCACATGCACCAGCAATAGCCTCATTCAACAAAATTGCCGCAGAAGGTGCCAAACTAATAGTTGATGGTGCTAAACCCTTGTAAAGAGAAAAAAAAATCCTTTTATATGGTTATGCTTCTGTTTCTATATGATTCAGGTGTTCAAACTGATATGGCCATAAAATGAATTTCAATACTCTCAATTCAGCTAATTAAGAAAACATAAGCAGACTAATTAACCGCATGTTGCACCATTTTCCAACAAGTCAGACTTAGAAATAGAACAAACATGTCATTAAGAAATTACTTGAAAGGGCAAATAAAATGAATTTCGATACTCTGAATTCAGCTTCTAACATGGCCTTGTATTTCTTAGACAGGGACCCATTGTTGTATCTATCATTCTATCTCTACTAAAATGATATGGTCATGTTAGGACTTAGGAGCTAATCTGGTAGGATCCATGTCCAAATGAAGACAAATTATACCAATTAAACTTTTGTTTTCATTTTAATTTATACTTAACAGAAAAATATTCGAGCACAATGGAGCACGTCTAGCTAGACACGAAGAAAGAACAATCATGCTTTATTCAAGGACTACATATATATATATATTGGTGGGGGGTTGTGGGTTAAGATTTATATCACCAAAGCAATAATATTATGTTTCTTTCTCATATTATTCATTTGTTGTGATGTCATATCCAGTCGACCAGTCCAAATGTTTCATTCACTAAAAAAGTAAAAAAGAAAGTTAAGAACTTAAAATGTTCGGTTGAACACATACAAATACAGATCATAAATGTTCATCTAGCATGGATTCACAGAATAAATGAATAGTCAAAAGATGAGAAAATACCATTTAGTGATGCAATACTGTTGTGACGCTGCACTTAGCCTAGAATTCGAGGTTCTAGGGCCTCCAGAAGAATAAGAGGGAAAAGGAAATTGCTTGTATTATTCACTCCCCATCAGAATTACATAATCTCCTATTTATAAGCTTTTCATATAAATTCTAGAATGAAATAGAAGATACAATTCTAACGGTTTTTGGCTTTTTATGCCTTGAAGGAAAGCTAGGAAAATACTGATATTGCTTCAGAGAATCCTTTCTAACGGTCCAGGATCTTTGGAGAAATGCTTCTAGATGGTGCTGACCTGGCTCTTGATGCTTACTAGGATTACTTTGCAACATAATCCTCCAAGTATCTCGGTTTAATACTTCTTCTCTTTCCTTTTATAATTTATGCATTGTCCCCTGTTGCTTCTCTGTTCATATCATCCCTGCAGGCTTCCAAAACAACCTTGTCTTCAAGGTTGTAATCTTGTTTGATTGTATCCCATAGCTCCCACGATGTATCCTCTGGAAATAGTCCTACCCACTGAACAAGAACCATCAATTGTTTCCCTGAAGCAGTCTCTTCCCATTTTGTATCTAGAATGGCAAGTGGGGAAATGCATGGTTGGTTATCAATAGACTTAGGAGGGAGAGAGAGAGGTACTAAGTCATTCGAAGGAAGGTATGGCTTTAGGAGGGAACAATGGAAAACTGGGTGGATGCGGGAATCTGGGGGAAGTTGCAATTGATAGGCAACGCTACCAATCCTTTTGGTGATCTGAAAAGGGCCATAGAATCTCTTGGCAAGTTTGGAATGAGCAGTTCCCGAGGCTGAAGTCTGCCTGTGGGGACGTAGGCGAACTAATACCTGATCTCCCTCTGCATATTGCACTTCCCGGCGCCGGCGGTCTGCAACTTCTTTCATCCTTTGCTGAGCCTTGGTTAATTTCTTTACCAAGCTGCCAATCATCCTGTCACGTTGAATGAACCATTCGTCAATTGCCTCGATCTTGGAAGTACCTTCAATGTATTGTCGAAAACAGGGTGGTTTCTTCCCAAATGTGATTTCGTAGGGTGTCATGCCGGTGGCCGAATGAACCGAAGTATTGTATGACCATTCAGCCCAGGTCAAAAAGCGCCCCTAGGTGGAGGGTCGGTCGTGCACGAATGCATGAAGATATTGTTCAACAATGCGATTCATGACCTCAGTTTGCCCATCCGATTGTGGGTGATAGGCAGAGCTCATCCGGAGCTTGGTGCCACTGAGCCGAAACAGTTCTTGCCAGAAATGGCTGACAAATAGCGGGTCCCTGTCGGAGACCAGGCTTTTGGGCATTCCGTGAAGCTTGCCGGAGATTTCCATGAACAATTGAGCTACACCGGCAGCGATGTGGTGCTGTGGGAGTGACCCGAGGTGAAGACCCTTCGAAAAATGGTCAACAACCACCAAGATAACTGAGTGACCGTGATAAGATGGAAGGCCGACAATAAAGTCAAGCGAGAGGTCCTCCCATGGTTGCACCGGAATTGGAAGAGGAGATAGGAGGCCTGGTGAACGACGGTGATCTATCTTAATTTGCTGACAGGTAACACAGCTCGTGACGAACTAATGAATGTCTTGTTTCATAGAGGGCCAGACAAAATTTTCCCGAACGCGAGCTAATGTCTTCATTACTCCCATAAGTCTGCCGGTAGGGGTCGAATGAAACTCAGCAATAATGGTGGGGATTAGCTTAAGTCGTGGTGGAAGCCAAATGCGTCCCTTATGAAGGAGCCACGTGTCCCGAACAACCCATTCCTGGAATTAATTGGGTTCGTCGAGGATTTGCTGTCGGCGATCAATGAATTCCTGATTAGATGTGAGCTCAGCTTTTAATTCCTGCAGAAATAAACAATTGGGTATTGTTAGCACATAAAGCTGACCAGATGATTGTTCCGGTAGTCGCGAGAGAGCATCGACCGCCCTATTAGCCTTGCCGGCCCGATACTGAATGGTGTAATTAAACCCCATTAAGCGAGCGAGGTAGACTTGCTGTTCAGGGGTTTGCACTGCTTGTGCCATGAGCTCCTTCAAGCTCTTATGGTCTGTGGAAATCACGAACCGGTGCCCCAACAAATATTGCCGCCATTTTTTCACGGCCGTCGTGATGGCGGCAAGCTCCCTGACATACGTGGAAGCTCGAAGTAGCTTAGAACAAAATGGCTTACTAAAGAAAGCGAGAGGATGATGATGCTGGGATAAAATGGCCCCCATACCAATTCCCGAGGCATCAGTCTCAATCACAAATTCGGAATT
Source organism: Glycine soja (assembly GCF_004193775.1). Lineage (NCBI taxonomy): Eukaryota > Viridiplantae > Streptophyta > Magnoliopsida > Fabales > Fabaceae > Glycine > Glycine soja. The sequence goes on along the minus strand of NC_041012.1, from coordinate 33,196,922 downwards.
AAAGTCAGGTACTTGCAGCACAGGAGCTTGACACAGAGCATCTTTGAGAAGATGAAAGGCACGATCAGCCTCAGGGTTCCAATTGAATTTGTCCTTGGCCAAGAGAGCTGTGAGGGGAGCCGCGAGGGTGGCGTATCCCCTAATGAAACGTCGGTAGAATCTGGATAAGCCTAAGAATCCCCTTAAGGCACGAGTGGAATTGGGAGTCGGCCATTGTTGCACAGCTATGACCTTTTCCGGTACCGGTTCTACTCCCTTCGCAGAGACCAGATGACCCAAGTAATCGACTTGCTGGGTCGCGAATGAGCATTTAGACAGTTTTAATATGAAACTATTGTCGGCAAGAGTTTGTAATGCGATTTGGAGGTGCTCCAGGTGATCAGAAAAGCTTTGACTGTAAATTAGAATATCGTCAAAGAAGACGATAATGAATTTACGGAGATAGGGGCCAAAGGTACTGTTCATGGTGGCCTGAAACGACGAAGGAGCGTTACACAGGCCAAATGGCATGACCACGAACTCATAGTGGCCATGATGAGTTCGGAATGCGGTCTTGCTAATGTCCTCCGGTGCCATTAAGATTTGGTGATAGCCCTTAAGGAGGTCCAGCTTTGAGAACCAACATGCACCTCCCAATTCGTCGAGCAGCTCGTCTATGGTAGGAATGGGAAATCGATCTTTGATGGTGAGGGCGTTGAGGGCACGATAATCAACGCAGAAGCGCCATGAACCATCCCTCTTCTTTACTAAGAGCACGGGTGAAGAGAAGGGATTGGTGCTCGGATGGATGATTCCTTGTCGGAGCATGGTCGACACCTGAGTCTCGATTTCCTGTTTCTGGAAATGGGGATATCTGTAGGGGCGGATATTGACCGGGGAAGTGTTTGGTAGTAGGTGAATTGAGTGGTTTGTGGTGCGGGAGGGAGGGAGGGAGGGAGGGTAGTGGGTGGTTGGAATAGAGCTTGAAATTGGTCAATAATGGAGACGATGGCTGGGTGATGTGTAGGTGATGATGGTTGCGATGAGGAGATGCGAATGTGGAAGAGCTCACTCGCACTCTGGGTTTGAAGTAAACGTCGTAATTGGGGAGGACTCACAGCCAATGAATGCATGTCAGAATTGCCCCGGAGCTCGACCAATTGGCCTTCGTGAATGAACTTCATCGTTAACTAATTATAATCAGTGAGCACCGGGCCCAGAGACCTTAACCACTGGACCCCTAAGACGATGTCAGCACCTGATAAGGCCAAGACGTGCAAGTCAACCGTGAAGGTGCGGCCTTGGGTGATGACGGGAACTGCCACGCAAATCTGAGAACACTCCACTTCACTACCATTACCGACGAGGACCCTTAAGGTGGGTGTTGGTTGGGGAGTGAGGCCAAGGGACTTAACGAGGTGGCTCTGCACAAAATTGTGTGTGCTGCCGCCGTCGACTAAGATAACCACCGTGTGGTGAGCAATCGGCCAGTCAAACGGAGTGTCTCCGGCACGGTCTGGCCCGATAAGGCATGAAGGCTAATCTGGGCTTGGGGAGGTTCGTGTGGTATCTAGGTTACTGAAGAAAGGATATCGGGCTGGGTCATATCGGGTTGGGCCTGAACTGGGTCAAGAGGCGGGTTAGGTAAATGGGGCAGACCCTCTATATTAGGTTTCAATGGAGCGTCCCCTGTATCATCATCTGCAATCAGGAGGAAGAAGCGCGAGGAGCAGCGGTGGCCACGGGTGAATTTATCGTCACAATAAAAACACAGGCCGCGCTCACGGCGACTCGCGAGTTCTTCGGGACTCAAACGTTTGACGGGTAGAGGGGGAGGCTTTGCGGGGGAAGGAAGTAAGGGCAAAGGCGAAGGAGGTGAGGGGGCCGAGAAAGAAAGCGGGGTTGATGGTGAAGATGGAAAGGATGGGCGGATGCGGGGGTTGCGTAGGGTGTCCTGAAACTTTTCCTCTTGCAGACGGGCCAAGCCGGCGGCGTGAACCATGGTCAGTGGCTGCAAAGCTTGGACTTCACGACGAATAGCAGGGTCGAGGCCGGAAATAAAGCAACTCAGAAGCGAGGAAGGGGATAAGCCTGTGATTCGATTCGCCAAGGCTTCAAACTGCGTAAGGTAATCGCGCACTGAGCCCTTTTGCGTTAATTTGAATAACTGGCCTGTGGGATCCTCGTAAGGGGAATGAGCAAACCTAGCTTCAATGGCTTGCAGGAATCCTGTCCATGTGGGTAGCTGATGATTTCTTGCCATCCACTGGAACCAGGCAAGCGCGGGTCCGTCCATATAAAAGGACACGATCGTCAGGCGTTCTGAATCAGGGACGGAATGGTATTCAAAGAACTGGGAAATCTTGAATACCCAGCCTGATGGATCCGTGCCATCAAACCAAGGGACCTCCAGCTTGAGTCTGTGGGGCTGAAGTGGGTGGGTTGGTATTACAGGGTTCGCAGAAGAAGATGAAGGTGAAGGGGTGGGGTGAGGGGTATTTTCCAGAACCGCAACGCGATTGAGGAGGTCATCGAGTTTGCCGGTAATGTGCAGGTGACTCGAAGTGAGCTTGGCTAAAGCTTCTTCCAGACGGTCCAAGGTAGTTTTCGAACGGGTGGAGTCTGCCATGCTTGGAGTGCTCAATGAAAGCACCAAGTTGTTGTGACCCTGCACTTAGCCTAGAATTCGAGGTTCTAGGGCCTCGAGAAGAATAAGAGGGAAAAGGAAATTGCTTGTATTATTCACTCCCCATCAGAATTACATAATCTCCTATTTATAAGCTTTTCATATAAATTCTAGAATGAAATAGAAGATACAATTCTAACGGTTTTTGGCTTTTTATGCCTTGAAGGAAAGCTAGGAAAATACTGATATTGCTTCAGAGAATCCTTTCTAACGGTCCAGGATCTTTGGAGAAATGCTTCTAGATGGTGCTGACCTGGCTCTTGATGCTTACTAGGATTATTTTGCAACATAATCCTCCAAGTATCTCGGTTTAATACTTCTTCTCTTTCCTTTTATAATTTCTGCATTGTCCCCTGTTGCTTCTCTGTTCATATCAAATACAATCTGAGACCCATGTTCTTGAAACGACAAGAAAAGCGACAGCAAGCAGTTGTGCACCTTGTTTATCAAGTACAGTGGGTACCTGAAAGCAAGCAGTTCCCATAAGAAAAATGAGCCTGAAATAATAAAAAAGATCACTCGAAGTTTGGGTCTACATAGTAAGTCGTCAAGGAGATAATGCACAAACAGCCATGTATATGCATTCATTTCATCCACTTAAAGACATGCTTAAAAGGAAACATGATATAAATTATTCACGGGTCTTCTTCTTCTTGTGGTGGTGGTGGCCACTGCCCATTAGATCAGACAAGTACTCCAATGTACCTCCAACTCCCATTTCTGTATGTTATGGACATGAATATAGAAACAAGATTGAAGCAAGGGAGCATATATATAGCAGCACATAGGTTGATCATTTTCTAGAGAGACTACTACAACTTCGTACAATGTTTTTTACAACATTATTATTTTGTATGTCTCTGTCACTTTAATTATCTTATCCGAGACCCTTTTCTTTCCTCTTTCGTCTCCATGTATAACAGTTTTGTACATGACTTCAATTATTAATGGAATATAATTGCACTTATTTGAATGTATAAAAACGGATAAATTAACATTGAAAAACAGAAGGAAGCCAGCTCTGAAACGAAAAAAGAAGTAGTAGTTGCAAGGAACTTTCTTTCTTTCTTAAAAAAAATGGATTCGTTCGTTACCTTGTAATAATAATAAAAAAAAAGAAACGCTGCTCTGCTCAGTGCTGTGAAGAACATGTATACTACGTTTGAGATCTTTTACTTACAGGGAATCACAGACCTACATACAGCCTAATTATAGAGAAAGGTAAAACTTGAGCCATTTAGCTGCCACCTGCCAAAAAAAGTGGCTTTTGAATGTACACTATAGTCCATACTAGGAGGTGGAAAAAGTTTCAAACAAGGCTATAGGGTTTTATGCTGACATAATTTTTCAATATCACTTAATGACATCAAAGAGTTTGATGTTTATTGTTTTTCAAAACCACTTCACAAATTTCCTAAGCAGAATAGGAACATTGTTATACTACTCTGGATAAAGCAGCTCTACAGCAGTAAATGATCCCTAACCAAATGCAGAACAGAAATTTAATGAAAGAGTGAAGTTACAAACTCTAGGCCCAGAGAAGAAAATGTGCAAATCTTACCTTCCAGCCTCCAGTATATAAATAATTTCCGTCTCTGGAAAACTGGACCTGAAGGAGAGAAAAATTTAGGATTTCTTCAGTTTTATAATGAGAGAAAAAATCATTTTTTTTCTAATTTTTATTTTTAAAAATGATAACTTGAAGGGAGAAATTGACACAATGTTAACACTAACAAAATCCCAAATTTTCAAAATTTCTCAAACAGTGGAATATCAGGGAACCATAACAATTGAAAAATAGCTGCTAGTGCTATTTTCCAAAAAAATAACTTGTAAGTGGTAGGCAATTGGAAGGATATATTAAGTTACCAGTGTTTCTTGGAGAACTAAAATCACCTTTGGTAAACAGCATGGGGCTTCTTCTCCAGGATTTCACTTCTTAAAGTGGGAGAGAAAGGATTTGAAATTTTGAATACTAAATGAATATTTACAAAGTCAACTTTCCTTCTCAATACATTTAGAGACCAAAACCACAAGTAAATTTGACACAGTTGCTAGACGATAGGCATAGACCAAATATTTAAAATACCATTTGATTAAGTTTGGGGAGAAATTATAAATGAGCTATTCCATAAACATGTAATAACATAACAAACCTCTTGTTGGGTATATACACCAATGTCTTGAAGCAAATTCTGCATCAAGAAGATATGTCATTTAGCAAGTTTAAATTTCTAATTCTATGTCAAAACATAGTAATCCTCAAATAAAAAAAATAGCACTGCTCATTTTTTTACTGATTGACACACCGTAAGAGAAAAACATTGTGTTAGACAAGTGGTCTCAATAACTTAAGAGGGGAGGGGTGAATTAAGTTTCAAAATTCCCACTAACAAACTTTTAACCCCCTTTTTAAAAGATAAGCTTAGAATGCAGAAGAAGAACAAGAAGAAATCAATTTAACAATGTTCTTTTAAACGTGCAAGGAAAAATTGATTGCAATAAAATAAACGAGATAAGGGAAGAGAAAAAACAAACTTGATTTATATTGGTTCGATCACTTCTCGTGCCTATGTCCAGTCCTCAAGCAACCCACTTGAGATTTTCCACTATCTTTGTAAAATTCCTTTTTACACCTTTTGAACATCCAAGGAATCCCTTTCCCTTGTGTTCTGGAAACTCACAATTCAAGAGACAACCAGTCTCTTGATTACAATTGACTTTCTGAGAAGAACAGAAAGATTTCTCTCTTTTAGAGTGGATAATACAATTTGAAGTTCATGGATGAACTCTCAATAGATTTGCAAGTGTTTGCCCAAGAGTTGTTGAGACAGCATTTGACAATGAAGTTCTCTTGGAATATCTCTCTCTTGCTTTTTGAAATCAGACACACATATATATAGGCCATTCGTGCCTTTTCAAAATAGTTTGAAGAGATGTGTCTTCTCAGAAAGCTTTTTCTCAATTTTTTCACAGGTAATCGATTACAGGTTTCTGGTAATCAATTACACAGATATATTTTGAAGGATCATGACTTTTGAATTTGAATTTCAAGTGTTCATTGCTAGTAATCGATTACAAACATCAGGTAATCAATTACAGGTTCAAAATTCAAATTCAAAACCCTTTTTAACAACTATTTTTCAAAATTATCTTCTGGTAATCGATTACCAGAGCCTTGGATGTCTTGAAAACACTTTGTTTTGAGGCAAGGCTTGATCTTGAGTTAATCTTGAAGCAAGGTTTTGTTTGTTGAAGCAACCTTGTATTAATCTTGAAGCAATGCTTATCCTTTGAAGCAACCTTGTTTGATTCTTCTTTGGCATCATCAAAATTATGTATTCATACATTCACACTTTCATAATGCAAGTGTTGTTGATTTATTATTTGTGAAAATAATTACATAATCTAAATCACCTGTCTAGCTCTCTTTGCCACATAAACTACAACTGATCCTTTTGTTTCTATAAGGTACTTGAGATAACTCAAAACTCCACAAGGTCCATGTAAATTGAAAGGAGCCTTTGAACCACAACAAGAACTTGCATCAGTATATCAATATGTCAAAGAAAGAGTGTTCTGACCTATCTTTATCATATATACCTTTGGAGTCAGACATATGTCAATCTGTCCACTAGCTAAGGAAGCATGCATTGCTATGAATCCACGGTCACCATGATATGCACTATGTGCCTAATATAATGAGGGAATAGATTTAAATATTGTAATAGCTACCAAATTGAAAACATTACTTTGTTTAGTCAAATGGTCTCAGAATATTAAGTAAGTCACCTCAAGGTATGCAGAATTTATGGCTCTTTGTGCTTCCTCAACCGCAGTATCAAAGCCAAAAGTTTTGTCAATCAAAAGAATATCATTGTCTATAGTTTTGGGTACTCCAGTAACAAATATCTTAAGCCGTCTTTTACAGCGCTGAAAGAAAAAAAATCATTAGACACTCAGGACAAGCTTGAATATTCAATAGCATGCAATATATAAGTGAAGATCTGTCAATATCACACATAATGCATATCTGTTAACATTGAGTAATCAGAAAATATAAGAAATTCCTTGCACATGTAGCAACTGTGGTCCAAGCATAGTTAACGGAGCTTTTGAATATCTTCTTCCAATTTGCTATGGTGTCTGCAACCGCAAAGTTCTTATGCCACAAGTTGTCTGTTGGAGCAAAAAACACTCCATCGGGTCGAAGAGCCTTTGCTACTGAGTTCTAAGAAGCAGTTATCAGCAAGAACTTCCGCAATAGATCCTGCATCACATTGAATTTTCACAATAGGTTCTTTTCTCACTTCAGTTCCAACTTTAAATTGACATTTGACAGAAAGAAGGTTTTTTTACCCATTGGTTGAAAAACATCCAGTATAATGACATCGTAAGTGCCCTTAGGAACAAAATTGGTGAACGCAATTCCTGCACATGAAATGTTAGAAATTTTGTTAAAATATATTGAGTAATGTAACTCATACAACAATTTCTACACAATCATTTTTTTCTCTGTTTCTCCCCAACACACCTATCTTATTACACATTTCTCTTCCTGTTTTACTTGCTTCTTTCGCAATCACCTTCACACTTTACTCTTATCTCTTTCTCTCTAAAAAATGTGACTTTGTAGTATGTGTGTGTGAAGGAGCCTAAAACAGTACATATACTTGAGCAAAGGAACAAATATAGAAGTGTCCAATGCATAACCTAGGAAAATATTAAATTACATCATAAATAACCTCAGTGCTCTATGCAGGCACAGTGAAGAGAAAATCCTAAACCACCTTATCAATACTACCTTATACTCCTTATTTTCTTGCTTTGTGACTCCTGGGGAGAATGCTGCCATTTCCAGTGCCTTGTCTCTTCTCTCAAACTTCTTTAAGAGCTATAGCTGAAATAGATTCCAGGTTATTCTCCATTCTATTAGACTATAAAAGTCATGCATATAAAGACCTTCCAGTTTGCAAATAACCTAAAAAGTAGAGTACACAAAGCTATTTGTATATTACCTCTTTAGCCAAGAAATCCATTGATGTGGTGTGGCAGTGGAATTCATCACATGGACCGAAGCTTGCGATCTCCTGTCAAGGAAAAACATAGAAATTGTGCCTGCCAAGGAGCAATTCTTCAACTTAGAACACCAGCAGAACATTCATCAAACAAAAAAAAAAATAAAGGGAACAAAGAAGAGTAAATAAAATGACACCATATCTAGCAATAATAGTAATCAAAACCAAACTGTATTAGAAATCCAAAGCAGAAAGAATCCACACCCCCCGCTCCCCTCCCCAAATCAAAATAAAAAGGAAAATAAAAATGCAGCAACCTAATAAATTGTATTCGCATACGCATTAGATAAGCTACTAATAAGAAACACATCATATTTAAGTTTAATTAACCTTCTCCATCTTGCTGCCCTCAGCATCAGCTTCGGCCTCCTCTAGTGGGGGCATGTCAGCAACAACTTCACTTGCATCCTCATTGATGCTCAGTCCAAGCTTAAACATTATGTGGATCCTTCACGGCTGAAACTAGAAGTGAGAAGAGCAGTCTCAAACAGAAACAGAATAAGATCCTTCATAGATTTGTCATCCTTGATCACTTTGCAGGGGTTGTCAAACTTCTCCTTCAACTCTTCTTACTTCTTCTTCTCATCTTCATTCTTGTCAAGCTTGAGCCCTTCCTTGGTGGCAGAGACAAACTTCTTGCTCTCAAATTCCTTGAGCTAATCAACAACATATTCATCAATGGCATCAACCATATAAAGAACCTCCTATTCCTTTGTTCTTACCAAAATCCGAAATTGTGGCATGTCAGGATCGATGTGAATAGGTCCCAAACTTCACACATCAGCTTGGAGATGTGCCTCTGAAAGGAGGGGGACCTGCAAAACAAAGGACTCCGACGGTCAAGTAAGAATATGTGTAAGGAGAATAAAGCAAGTATATGATGTAATGGAACTCGTATAAGTGAAAGAAAGAGACACAAGTTTGTTGCCGTGTACTGAGTGTGTGAGCAAGTCATGTAGAGTGATTCGATGGAACCTGTGTTTATACTAGTTGAGTGAGGGTGTTGGTCCTTGTTTGTAAGGATTATCGCAGCCTTGTAGATAATTCTCAGCTTATAGATAATAGCCGAGAGCTTAGAGATAATGTTAGAGATAAACATTTGGATTATAGACAAAGGTAGAAGATAATCATACATTTATACCTTGTAGATAATATGATGTTATAGATAATTTAATACCTGCCAATAGATAAGATATTCAAATATATTTGAATATTAGTTAGGTTTGAGATAACCTATTTGTTGGGGAGCCCGGCTACTAAGAGTCAGGCGTCTGTGCTCCTGTAGCAGGGCTGACGTGGAAGGTTGACATGTGTTTGTAAGGGCCAAGTAGGATGTCACATAAATTTTGTGGGTCTTGGACAGTACACCATTCTTCTTCAACTTCTCCAAGAATGGAGAGTTCTTAATGACCTTCTTGCTTTCACCTGTGATGTAGCAGATTTCACTCTGATCCTTCCTCATCTTATCACCACTCTTGGTGGAGTAGTACCTGAGCAATTCAACAATCTTTCCCTTGTTATATGAATCCTCATGGATACCAAGCTTCAAGTTCTTAGAGAAAGCCTCATAGAACTTGTTGTAATCCTCCTTGTTCTCTACAATTTCAAAGAAAAGCTCAAGTGGATCCTCGTGTACAATGTCTTCTTTATATATCTTTAAATGACAAGGTAATAATAGGATCTAAAATGTAAGGATCCAAATCCATATTTATCATAGATTACATTATTACAATATACTTCTATCTAATATTGAAAAAAAATTGATACGTGTGTGCGCACATATATGTATATATGTACATATGCCTCATATTAAAAAAGTCAACTTTTGAATGTATTATGATATCATAATTGAATTCAGAAGTAGAATTTAACTGTCCAGGTGGACAAATCATCTAGAAAAATGTGACATACATGGTGTTAACAAATGATGCAAAATATAACAAAAGTATACATGCTTGAGAAGCCCTTCTATAGAGAATTGCAAAGGTTGATACTTATACATAAATCATATAAAATTTGTCCAGAAAAAAGAAGCATAAATCATATAAAGTGAAAGAAGAAAATAAAAATTCGAATCAAATCAAAACAAAAAAAATGGATTTCTTGAACAACCAAAAAATAATTTAAAATATGGCTTTCTATTTGATAAACCACCTCTCACAATTTCTTCAGCTTCTACACCCGCAACCCATTCCAGAAAGCAGCTGAGTTTACTACCTTTTCCCAGGAAGCTGAACTCCAATACCTGAGTGTTTTCGGAGGAGGAAGTGAGTGGTTTCCATCTAAAGCTTCCAATTGGTTGAAAAATCAATTAGTTTTTTGCACGGTTTGATTTTCCAAAATGACCTTCTTGGGTTCTCCTATGGTACTTGTAAATGTTCTCAAATTTCTCCTTGCACTTCTTCACACTCCTATTATAACCTAGCTCCAATGATTTCCTAATTATATATACATACATACAAACCTCTAATTCATTCGTTCAAAAATAAAATTGTTCAGCTTAGACTATAAATTATACATATATGTGTATTATTATTATTATTACTAAATAAGGACTGATAAAAGGGGTTTTAGTTGAAAAGAGGGAAACAAAAGAAGGAACTAACCTTGATACTTGTTCCCAGAGAAAGGCTTTAGGGTTTGCGTCTTTGAAAGCAACGTCCATTTTGCACTTTATCTTGAGCAAAGCCATTGTCTCCTCTCTCGACCACCAGTTCATGGCAGAATTTCGGTCACTATCCTCGGTGTGCTCCGCTTTCAACCTGTCCAATTTTCTATTTAATTGGATAACTTGAGTAGGAGAAAGAAACATGAAAAAGTAGCATGGATTTTAGACATGGAAGAGTAAAGAATGTGAAATCAGCGAAAACTGATTTGGTGAAAACATCAGCGATCAAAAACCCAAAACAAAAATCGGCAAGAATTAAATAAATGGATAACTAAAAATGAAAGAGAAATCGGATAGCATAGAGAAAACACTAGAAGTGAGTGTAGAGAGAATCAAATCCCTTGAGAACAACAGTGAGTGGCGCCAGTGGTTGTGAACCAAATACCACTAGTGGCTTAAGTAGTGGTTGGCATTCATATGTGCTCCTTTGTGCTCCCTACTTTGTGAATTTGAAGCTCACTTTTGGTTGTTGTCTTGAAGCTTTGGTTACGAAAGAAGCGAGGTCTAGGTTCATGGATGGATTTAGTCAGCAAGTACCTCACCATTTCACAACATTTTTCACAAAACCGTCTTAGAAAACCATCATTCTAAGACGGTTTTTGCAAAATCATCTTCGTTGAAAAACCTCATATTTACAAAATTGTCACCGTCTTATATATTAAGTATTAAGACGGTTTTGAGGGAACCATCGTTGAAGGTGCATCGTAAAAAACTATTTTTGTAGTAGTGTTGGTTAGAATAGACTAGTAGATGTAGGTAATAATTATATTAATGTTAAAAGAGAAAAATCTATAAAGATTACATTAAGAGTGGTTTTGGCAAGCGAAGTCTCCAATATGTTCCTTAACTCATCACAACACCATCTAACAACTTTGAGTTTTCTTAAGCTTTATGTTCCTTTCTTTGTAGTTAATTCCTTTTAGTTTATACTTGTAGTTAATCAATGAACAAGATTCGATTTGACTCACTAATTGCTTAATAACTATATATATATATATATATATATATATATATATATATATATATATATATATATATATATATATATATATATAGCTCTGAGTACAAGTATAGTCCATGTGGAATTCAATACTTGGTTGTACCCTTTTATACTACTTGTGCAACTTGGTACGCTTGCCAAGGAGTCAACAATTATAGCCAAGAGAAGTAAAGGTTGTAACAATATATGGCACATCACTACTAGAATAGGCTTTTTACATCAATTATTAAGAACTTTCAACATCGGTTATTAATCGATGTTGAAACTACCGACGTTAAAGTATCAATGTTAACATCGATATTTTAAAAAACCGATGTTGTTTTACTAAAAAACATCAGTTTTTGTAAAAATTGATGTTGTTTTCTTCTCATCAACATCGGTTTTTAGAAAAACCGATGTTGCCAGTAAACAACAACATTGATTTTCTCGACACTTATTTTTCTAAAAACCGATGTTTTTTGTATTTTTTTAATATCCTATCTGTTTTTTTAATTACCAGCCTGTAATTATTCATATCACAACTTATCATTCAAAATTGTAAGAAAAATCATAAAATAAGTCATGCACCAAAAGTTATTAGCAAAGTATATCATCACCAAGAGTAGTTATAAATATTTATAAACAAAATATACCTCAAATGTGTTCAGGATATTTCAATATTTCCCACAAAATATACCACCAAGACTTATAAACAAAAATTTACAGATTGATAATAGTATAGTAGTAATGTACTTTAATTACAAACAAATCCAAAATAAAACAAAGTTAGAAGTTGTATCTGGAAACTCAAATTTAAATATAATTTGAGTTCTAAGTGCAAATTTTGTAATTGTGCAAAAGTCCTTCATCCATTTCCAATTTTTGCAGTCTTCCTCCAATAATTATAAACAATCATGCACTCCATGATCCTTTCCAAATTCAAATGGGTAAATCCTACAGCTTTCATAAATGAGTACATGGTACTCGACACATCCTGAAATTAACATTAAATTCATATTAGATATGTATATGATTTTAAAATTTGATAGATAGAGGGGTGTTTAATTACTCACCAAATTTCTACAAGTCACTTTGTACTCAGTTAGCAAGACTTTAAAAGTGATTAAGTTAGGAAATTGGTGGTGCAAGGAGTACCATTTAGGATAAGCTTTTTGATAATAACTAAATATGAGTTATTTTGATAGTAAAAATATATTGAAAATATCTTTGGCTTAAATGATAAGAATTGATATTTTTGTTATTTATGGCTTGTAAATGTGAAAATGATGGATTATAAGAGAAAAAAGATCGATAAAATATAGAAAATATGGATAAGAAAGATTTTCAGCATCAGGCCCAAGTCCACTACAACAACTATAAAAAGGGAGTCAAGCCAAGCAGAAAGACACACCATAGAACCCCCTCTAGCAGGGGAAATTTTATCTCATTCTTTCTTTCACCCCTCTCATTGTAAAGCCCTCATGGCCATGAGTGGCTAAACCCCTAGTTAGGGCCTGACAGGTCTAAAAGCCAAACGATGTATGATGTACTCACTATTTATCAATGCAATACCAGGTGTTTTCTATTCTATTATCTTTTCTGCTTTTATCTTGCATTATTCATCTTGATATTCTTTTAAGGATTAGATGCTCGGGAAAGGGTAACATCTAATAAGATTTAAAGAGAATATGCATGCATCAGTTTTAGGGGTTAGACACTCGGAAGAAGGTAACTTCTAATAGAACAAGAAGAAAAGATATCATAATAAAATCATTGCTAGAGATAGAGTGATTGCATTTATGCCCATGCCTCAAAGCAAACATCTAGAATTAGAACTTCATGCATTTTATCTATTGAGTCTTTGCAAAGACATTTGGGAGATAGATAGGTAACATAGGCTTGTCATCGTGAGGCATCAGGGGCAAGTAAATGAATAGATGTGGGTAGGATAGAATCACCTGAATTGGTAAAGAAAAATCATAAAATCATACATCCTAGGCAAACAGGGCATGCTAGGTCCCAACATTATCATATTTTATTTTATCTTCTATTTTTATCTTATCTTTTTTATCTCCTACTTTTTAACCTTTAATTCAAATCTTTTATCTTTTTTATCTTCTATCCTTTATCTTTAATTCTTTTATCTTTCTGTATATTTTATTCTTATCTCTTGCTTGTAAATTGGGCGTGCATTAATCTAAGTACAAACAAAGTCCCTGTGGATTCAACACTCGGACTTCTGAGTACTTTACTACTTGTAACAAATTGGTGCACTTGCCAACGAGTTAACACTTTTGGTTCAGAAATACTTTTGAAGATGGTAAGGAAGAAAATATTCTGACCAAAATGGGTCATGGCTAGATCTTGGTTGTATGTAACAGAGTGCATGTTGTCATTATCGTCTAGCAGATGCCAAGTATGTTCTAGTTCATCCTGTGAATGTATGAATACATGATTTTGATGATGTCAAAGAAGAATCAAACAAGGTTGCTTCAAAGGATAAGTATTGGTTCAAGATTAATACAAGATTGCTTCAACAAACAAAGCCTTGCTTCAAGATTAACTCAAGATCAAGCCTTGCCACAAAACAACGTGTTTCCAAGGCATACAAGGCTTTGGTAATCGATTACCAAAAGACAATTTTGAAAAATAGCTGTTAAAAAGGGGTTTTGAATTTGAATTTTGAACCTGTAATCAATTACCAGATGTTTGTAATTGATTATCAGCAACGAAACTCTTGAAATTCAAATTCAAAAGTCATGACCCTTCAAATATAACTATGTAATCGATTACCAAAAACCTATAATTGATTACCAATGAAAAAATTCAGAAAAAGCTTTTTGAAAAGACACATCTCTTGAAACCATTTTGAAAAGGCACGAAGGGCCAATATATATGTGTGTCTGATTTCAAAAAGAAAGAGAGAGATATTCCAAGAGAACTTCATTGTAAAATTCTCTCTCAACAACTCTTGGGCAAATACTTGCAAATCTATTGAGAGTTCATCCAGGAACTTCAAATTGTATTATCCACTCTAAAGGAGAGTAATCTTTCTGTTCTTCTCAGAAAGTCAATTGTAATCAAGAGACTGGTTGTCTCATGAATTGTGAGTTTCCTGAACACAAGAGAAAGAGATTCCTTGGGTGTTCAGAAGTTGTAAAAAGGATTTTTACAAAGATAGTGGAAAATCTCAAGTGGGTTGCTTGAGGACTGGATGTAGGCACGGGAAGTGGCCGAACCAGTATAAATCGAGTTTGCATTTCTCTCTTCCCTTATCTCATTTATGTTATTGCCATCAATTTTGTCACATTATTAAATTGATTGCTGCTTCTTCTTATGCATTTTGGGCCTATCATTTAGAAAGGGGTTAAAAGTTTGTTAGTGAGAAATTTTGAAACTTAATTCACCCCCTCTTAAGTTATTGAGACCATAAGTTCAACACATTCTTCCATCTTACAACAAAGGACCTACTAACTTCACCATAAGGCTACTTTTAACAAGCAAACTAATATAAGAAAATGTGTTATATCATGTCATGTTTATTTGAGAATAGTCTTGAAATTTCTAACTTGATCCATAATATGAACAGTGTTGAACATTTCCTCTATTTTTTTGTCAATCTTCATCATTGTGTTAGCCATTTCCTTCTAGTTTTGTTGATCTTCATTCATCATTTCTAAACTTCATTTACAATATTAAAGTTAGTATTAAAAATAAATATGCATGCCTACCCACTAGTAGTAAACCACGACATATGAGTTTGGTCGAGTACATGCCATGGAGTATGATAACTGTGAAATTTGGGTTTAATTGATAGTCAATTTTGACTAAGAATGATTATAATTCCTTTACTTTAGTGTTGTTTTTAATGAAATAATGAGGAATTTAATGTCATGTTAAGTTATGACTAGCAGGATTCAAAAGAAGAAAATTACAGGTGCTTTGGAGGAAAATTGATGCAAAAACTTGAAGAAAAAACCTTGAAGAAAAAGTTGAAGATTGGGACAACTCGCTTAGCGCCCAAGACAGGCCTGACATGTCTCCTCGCCCAGTGGCCAGCTCAAGCTTAGCATGAAGAAGACCCCCAAAGAAGCCCAAAGGCACGCTTAGCGCGAATCTCACGTTAAGTGCACAATCGCTGCCATACTCGCTAAGCCAGACAATGTCACGCTCAACGCGCGATCACACCGCCATACCCGCTCAGCCCAAAAGGGCACGCTTAGTGCGAGGTCGTGTGAATTTTAAGCTACCTTAGGCATATAAAAAGAGTAGGAAGCAAAGGAGAAAGACACACCAAGACTTAGAGATTTCTAATGAATACATCCTAAGCCTGAGTATCTCAAATAGGGGAAACCCTCTTTCTATATCCATTATCCCCTTCTCCTCCTTTATCCATCCCTCTTCTTCTTTCATCCACATCAGCCCCTAAAGTATAAAGTCTCTCATTAATGAGAGGCTAAACCCCCATTGTTGGGAGCCTGGCAGACCAACTTCTTGTAATGTAACTCTTCCTTACTATCTCTTTAATGCAATTCTAATTTTTATTGTTCTTTTTTGTGCCTTTTTGTCGCTGAATATGGTTTGATCACCTATACTCATGCATTGCTTAGGAAGTAATGCATTGGAAAATAGTTTTTTTTCTAAAGAACTGGGAAAGGGCATCTCAAGGAAATCATTGTTAGAAATAGAGTGATGTTTGTTTAGCCTATTTCATGCATCTTTAATCTTAATGTGATTTACTATTTTATCTTTGTAAAGGAATTTAAGAGAGAAAATAGATAAATTAGGCTCTTCATGTGGGGAACCAAAGATAGAGTATCATAGTAGATGTGGGTGGAAACTAGGATAACATTAGATAGAGAAAAATTATTCACATTGCATCACAAGTAGTTTTGGCATGCTAGAACCCAACACATTTGCATTCTGAAGTCATCTTTTGCATTCAAATTATTATTTATTTTTCTTGTTTTCTTATATTTTACTTCTGCCCTCTAACACTAATAGAAAATATGCTTTCTACATCGGTTATTTATGACTTTCAACATTGGTTAAAAAACCAATGTTGAAAGTGTTATCGTTAACATCAGTTTTTAAAAAACCGATATTAACGTAAAATTTTCAACATCAGTTATACAAATAACCGATGTTAACGAATGTGTTAATGTTGAAAGTTAACATCGATTTTTTTTTACAGAAAACTGATGTTAATATCGAAAACGTTAACATCGGTTTTATACAAAAAAAACTTGATGTTAATATACGTTAACATCGGTTTTTTAGAAAGAAAAAAAAAACCGATGTTAATCGTTAACATCGGTTTTTTGCACAAAACGGATGTTAAAATCCAAAACGTTAGCATCGGTTTTTTTACAGGAACCGATGTTAATAGTTAACATCGGTTTTTTGTAAAAAACGGATGTTAACGTATATTAACATTGGTTTTTTTACAGAAATTGATGTTAACGATTAACATCGGTTTTTTACAAAAAAAAAAAACCGATGTTAATATACATTAACATCCGTTTTTTAAAAAACTGATGTTGTTTTCATGAATTTTTTTTAAATACTATTCTGTTTTTACAAAAAAAAAACAAAATTTAACCTATAAATTTAAAATCAGACCACACAGCACACAACATATATCATTTGCATTCTACTTTCGAATAGGTTTTAGCAAAAAACTAGCTAGTAAATTATTAATTGAAAAAAATCAATTGATAACTATGAATAACTATCAACAAAGGTTATTCAATGTTAAAATGAAACAACAATTGTAAAAAATGTAATGCAAAGTATGGTAAACTAATTAAGTAACCTAAAGTTGCATAGTTCCCTAACATCCTATGTTTGATTTCTAACTTTTAGATAGTGTTGTGCCCACTGGATGCAAAGCGCCTTGAATCTCTCTACTTCCAATGGTCTAACTTCATTAAAATACTGCATGATCAAATAAAAAATAAATTAATGATGTAATAACAATGATAAGAAAATCAAATTTGTTTGAAATAAACAATTACCGTTTCCCAATTATTCCTGAAAGATCCTAAGATTATCGTGGACAACCAATGCATGACGTAATAGCCGCACTCAGTGCTTCTTTTTTGTCTATTACACTAAATACATAATGAAATTTGGATATTAATTAAACATTAACTACAATTAGTGTACACAGACATAAGCAGTATATATAAGTAGAATAAATTTAAATCATGTACCTTAACAACAATCCACCTAGCAGCAGCCTTGGATTTAGATTGTGGAGTATCATCAAGTCCTTTCAAAGAACTGTTGAATACGAGGAACATTAAAATATTGATGTTGTTGAGTTATGCTAATGCAAATGTATTGAAAACAACACAGACCTGTTAATTATTCCCTTAAGATAGTTGTCTGGCCTGTTATGTAAAGAACAAAACCAAACAACTAGGTTTTCCTTAGGCAGAATGATGACCATTTGCCAGTGTCCGCTGTAATAGAGACAAATATGGGTTATTGTAGTACTATAGATTATTTAAATTCAGTTATTGTGTTTGACTTACCCATTGAAGTAGGCTCCAAGGTAGACATCTTGTTTTGAACTCTGCATCCAACTCTTGATGTAAATTTCTGATTCAAATTGTGATTGCTTAGATCTCTGAATGGACTGTGGCTCGAGGAATCCATACACATCGGAATTCCCCACTCGCAGACTTGTCTCAGTCAGATGCCTGTGTTGTTAAGACAAAGTTAATTATGTATGAATTTAAAACAATTACTTTGATAATTAACAATAATCTAAATTGACTTACAGAATCCACAACTATATAATAGATATGCTGAGACATTGACCATCGTGTGCAATTTCAGAGAGATCTTTGTGCTTTATGTACAACAGGAAGTTTTGATTATACACCTCGAACATGGTAGCATCCCACATAACCTGGAGAGGCTTCAAAAATAGTTGTGGGAGGGTCAATGTCATCAGGTATAGGAGATCATCGACATCATGATCCGGGCTTTCTGGAGGTTTTACTGGAGACACAATTGCCTGTTGATCAAACATAATTAATTAACAAGTTTTGATTACAGTGAACAAATCAATTGAAAAAAAGAAACATATAATTAGAGTAAAATACCTGTTCTGATAAACGCTTCACAAGATGTGTCGGCCAAGCAAGGAAGGTGTTAAGTGTCTGCCCCACTGAGGTAACCTCGTCAGTGGGTACATGAACGAGAGCCTCTGCATCTTTAACCTCCTCAACACCAACCTTGACTTGGCCATGCAACAAAGGGATGTTGTGAACTACTGTGGATCCCTCATAAAGTCTTCCTAGGGTAACCAGCGGGAATGATTTTCTTCAATGTATAGCTCGCATTTGTCTGAGTGACCCGTCTCTGGATCATTCCCTGAGCGAGCAACACAACTCTCCTTTGTGCTGACACGAGCACTTGAGGGACCAACCTCTGGCTCTGGAGGCAATGCAAGTCTTTGTGATTGCATCTGAGACTGAAACTGAGACTGTATCTGGCTGAAGGATGCCATCAGCTGTCGAGTCACTTTTTCTGTGATCGACTCCTCCAGCTGGTCCCTGAGTTGTTGGGTCAACTGCTGTAGGTCTTCAGGAGTCATGGAGGAAGAACTACGGGACGTTTGTGGAGCCGATCTGAAGTATTGCTTTATGGTGACACCGGCTCCAGCAGCACGGACACGGCAAGGGTGCTCTAGTCGCCTAATGGCAGCAGTTAAGACATCCTAATGTCCATGGGGGACGAACGATCCTTGTGACGCCTGCTCGTCCAAAGAATCCTATACAAAACACATATATTTGTCCAAGGCATTCACAAAATACACAAAGATAATTACAATTATTAATTATAAATGACTTACAATCTTCTCAGTTATTTCCTTTGCTGCCTCAAACGTCATCTGCCTAGTTTTCTTGGTGCGGGCCATCTTCCATTTCATGTGGCATCTGATGGGAGATGCAGGGTCAATGACGCCCTCAGTGCTTCCGGATTGGGCAGCTTCTTCCAGTCTTTTCTTTGTCTTCTCAGCCATGAGATTTTGTATTAGTTAATATTATCAAAAAACATTGTATGAGTTATGTAAATGAATGTACCGAAATGAAATACTATATTAGAAAATTACGTTAGACGATGTTAATTAATTCTCCTTCATCATGATCATTACGATTAGCATGAACTTCGTCAGCTTCTTCTTCTCCGACGACGTTAGAAGTCATTTGTGTGGACAAAGGACTAACATAAGTGTCCATGTATGAATCATCATCTTCTACATTAACACCAATTGTTTTCCCGTGTAGAACCACGAACCACCTTTCATCACAAGGGTCTTGCATATAAAATATTTGCTTAGCTTGTTCTGCCATGATGAAAGGGTCATTCTGGTAAGCTAGTTTCTTTAGGTCTACCAACGTAAATCCTACATCATCAGTTCGCACATCGGTGTTGCTATCAACCCACTTACATTTGAAAACACAAACAGTAAATTTGACATAGTTAAGCTCCTATATTTCATCAATGAACCCAAAGTAAGGGATGGAAACTACACAGGGATTGTCATCATGTACACTTGCAAAGTGTTGAGATTCAGCCCTTAGGGTTACCCCGCTATTTTGCATTGTACTTTTGTCATCTTGTCCTTTTGCGTAAAAGGAAAACTTGTTTATGTTGTATCCTTGCCAAGTTATAACATTTCTTTTAGGCCCATCAGCTAGCTTTCTTAATGTTTCAGAAGCATTTTCATCAGCAAAGATTGTATCTTTAAACCAATCAGAGAAAATCTTGTTATGCTTTTTCAAGACCTAGTTCTTTGACATTTTTGGATTACTTTGTTTAACTAAACATTCATGCTGAAGTATGTATGGCAAAACTTCATTACTATTGTTCAACACATACAAATGAGCTTGTAACAAATCTTCTACACTTGGAGTGATAACATCCAGTCCTCTTGAACCCATACCGCCCACTCTGTCGTCATGGCGAGACTCAGGAAGTCCAACAGGTTTAGCCTTCTCAATGTACTCTGAGCAAAATTAAATGGCTTCTTCTGCGATGTACCTTTCAACAATAGATGCTTTTGGACGATGTAGATTCTTGGTATACCCTTTTAAGATCTTCATGTAGCACTCAACCAGGTACATCCAACGCAGATAAACAGGACCACAACATTTGATTTCTCTAACCAGGTGAACAATTAAGTGGACCATGATGTCAAAGAAAGTAGGAGGAAAATACATCTCCAAATGGCACAGTATAATTGCAGCCTCATTTTCCAGGTCATCAAACTTGACAGGATCAAGGACTTTGCTACATATTGCATTGAAGAAAAATCACACGCGAGTTATGGCTAACCTGACTTTGTTAGGCAAAATGTCTCGTATGGCCACGGCTAACAATTGTTGCATCAACACATGACAATCATGAGACTTTAACCCCACCAGCTTAAGCTCCTTCAACTGCACAAGGCTCTTAATATTTGAAGAGTATCCTTGTGGGACTTTAACCCGGCACAAACACTGGCAAAAACTGATCTTCTCCTTTATGGACAAAGTATGACAAGCTGGAGGCAAGTATATTTTTTTACCATCAGAACTTGGATGCAACTACGATCGTATGCCCATGTCAGCTAGATCTTGACGGGTATTCAGATCATCTTTCATCTTGCCTTGAATGTTAAGGTGTGTCCCAATGACACTGTCACATACATTTTTCTATACATGCATAACATCAATACAATGTCTAACATCTAGATCAGACCAGTAAGGAAGATCAAAGAAAAGGGACCTCTTCTTCCATATGCAACTCTTACTTTTATCCTTCTTTTGGGTCTTTCCAAATACAGTATTCAAGTGTTCAACCCGCAGGAAGACCTGCTCACCAGTTAACGGTATCCGCACAGTTTCGTGCTCTTGACTTCCATTAAAAGCTTTTTTCAATCGTCTGTAAGGGTGATGAGGTTTTAGAAAACGGTGATGCCTATTGTACACTATTTTTCTACCATGTTTCAGTTGTATGTAGCTTGTGTCTTTTTCACAGATGGGGCATGCATGATGACCCTTAACATTGTAAGCGTTGAGATTCCCATATGCTGGAAAGTCATTAATGGTACAAAAAAGCATTGCACGCACTTGAAAAGTCTCCTTGCGAAACCCATCAAACACTAAAACCCCCTTGTCCCATATCTTTCTTAGGTCTTCAATCAACAGACTTAGATAAACATCAATGTCATTTCCTGGTTGTCTTGGGCCCGATATCATCATAGACAACATCATGTATTTTCGCTTCATGCACAACCAAGGAGGAAAATTGTAAATTACTAGTAGAACTGGTCATGAACTGTGTTGAGTGCTTAAATTGCCATATGGATTCATTCCATCACTGGCTAGTCCAAGCCTAAGATTTCTTGCCTCTTTGCCAAAATCCGGATACAAACTATCAATCTTCTTCCACTGGGAGCAATCAACCGGATGATGGACCATTCCATTAGAGTTTCTCCCATTTGCATGCTAGGTAAGATCTTTTGCATCGTCCTCATTAGCAAATAGATGCTTAAACCTTGGAATGATGGGAAGATACCACAACACCTTCGCTGGAGGGCCCGTCTTTGAGTTTTCATCAGAATTGTAGTCCTCATCATCCTTCACCATGTACCGTGACGCCCCACACCTAGGGCATTTGGACATTTCTTCAAATTCATGTCTGTACAATATGCAATCATTAGGGCAAGCATGAATCTTCTGATACTCCATACCCATCAGACACAGTATCTTCTTGGCCTAATAGTAGCTTTTAGGCAACGTGTTATCCTCTGGAAGTAGATCGTGCACTACTTGAAGCAGTGAAGTAAAGCTTTTGTCACTCCACCCATATCTGGCCTTGACATTAACCAGACTTAACACCACCGACAACAACGTCAAGGAATTGTTGCACCCCGGATACAAAGGCTTCTTTGAGTCACTCTGTAATCCTTCATACACAGGGGCATTTGCTTGCTGGAAAGACTCTTGTCCAAGGTCACGAATCATATCCTCCAAGCGATCTCCCATTTCTACATCAAATAGTTCAGATTGGTGCCCACTCTGCATGTCTGTCATTTCACCATGCCCTATCCACGTCGTATAATTCCTCTTAATTCCATCACACAAAAGATGCTCTCGTTTGTCATCCAGTATTTGTCGTCTTCCATTCAAACAATTGATGCAAGGACAGTAATATTTTTCATCTTCATCCGGTCAACCTCTTTCTGAAGCAAATTGTAAGAACTGCTCGACGCCTTCCTTATATTTTGGCTGATGCGACTTTCATTCATCCAACTTTGATCCATCTAAGTAATAACTCGGTTATACTCTCAAAGTTATTTGATGCATGAAAATCTCACTTTTTTATTATAGGTGTGGCCCTATCCCATTCGGGAAGACCGTCCTTTATGGTAGCTTTATACATCAAGGTTAATTCTATTTTGTTAAATTTGACAAAATTTCGGTAGCATGTCGCATTGGTCTCCAAGTACACGACATGAAATCGGTCTCCCCAAATTAAACAAAATAATTTAAACCTTAACACATGAATCTACCATAAAAATATCAGTCTCCCCAAACAGTCCAAACGGACAATTAAAGATTGAATACAATGATTAATGCAAACTGTCCGCAAGAATCCTTGCATCCAGTCTCAAACGGGAATCTAAGGTTCACTCATCATGAACATAATTTGTATAGCATATATCAATTGTCATTAATGGCAGTGAACATGTAATAAAAATATTAATTGGTAACAAACATTTGTACCTGTGATGATGAGCAGCAAATCCAAAATGAAAGCAAGAATCAAAGAAATAACTGAATGAACACCTACATCAATCATCATTCCGAAAAACAGATATCAATATGTGTGTGTTTATCTCTGATGAGGGTGTGTGTCTATGTGTGTGTGTGTCTCTGTGTGTCTGATTTCACGTGTTGTTAATGAAGGAGGTGTGACTAGGTTAAATAAGACGACAAGTTCCCTACAATGTGGAGAAACTAATAGGCAGGACAATGCTACACTCTATATTTCCTCCTTCAAAACCAAAACATACCAAAATTAAAACATCAATCAGAACTCAAAAGCAAAACTAATAAACAGATTAGAGGAAGACTAGAGAAAACTCTAAAAGAATCATTATGAAGGGCTTTCATCAAAACAAATTTCCAAATATTTGGTTTTTGATAGAGCATAATAGCATCAATTGATCAAAGTAGCAGACCTCGCCTAGTGGGTAGGAGACTTTGTTGTTGTGTTGAATGAATCACTAGTGTATTCCATGAATTAGGCCCAGTTTCTGATTATTAGGTTATGTCTTTATGAAGGTTTGTGTGTAAAGCCTTAGTTTTTATACCACTGACTTTCCAAACTATTTTTAGAGAATTTCATTAGAAAATAATTTTAATTTGTTAAGAAATTTCCTACAAAGTTGGAGTACGTGGGTGGAAGTGATGTACCTTTGTGTAATCTGTTGATTAATGAGTAGGTGTGAGAGCCCTAGCCTAAGTGGACTAAAGTTTCAGATTTTCTGCCTCTACTCATAATTTCTAATAAGAAATTGAATTTTAGCACGAAGTACGTGGGCTATTGCTATATAAAATCATCCAGGTATCATCACCTAACTTCACCTTGTGAAGTAATTGGTTCATGACGGACAGACTTCTTGTGTTGATGGCATTATTCACTCCTGCTCTTTTTCTTTTTGTTCCTCCATAAAAGAGTATATTTTTTCCTCTAATCTCTAGTCTTCCTCTTTCACATGTTATTGATGGGACAAGGGATCACACAACGATCACTCATGCCCTATTTGTTAGCAATTGAGAAGGAGACATATATAGGTTACATTAATTAATGAGCTTTTCATCCCACAAGGGTTTTTCGATCAAATTGATTTCATTACTGAAGATGGAGTTTAAGTAATTAACAAAGTGGTCTAGGGGGGTTACTTTCTGGATATATGTGGCTTTGCACAACTATATAAGGTCCTAAATGAGTATGAAATTAATCTCATAAATAGTAACCATGAAGGTGGTTGGAATTCATTTTCCCATTTGAACAACCCCCCCCCCCCTCCCCTCCCCCAAACATTCCCCATAAATAAACAAAACTTGTTTTCTATTCATGAATGCAGGCATTGCATCGACTTAAATTATTGCAACGTGGCACGGCAGCTAATGATTCCACCCGCCAGAAATCAATAGCATCTGAAGTAAACAACAGACAGCCACAGGGATCTGCAATTATGCAATTAAGGTTTGATAATTTCAAGTCAAGTGTAAACTTTCTTGTTCCTTTCGTGATTTGATACTCTTTCAGCAGTTGAGTGAATTTCTGTGATTTAACTGATAACCACACCTATTTGATTTACCTTGCCTAAAAGAAAGTCATTGAATTTCAAGGTAGTGGGAAAATGCATTGAAGTGGATAGTTTAAATGCCTATTTATACTCTTGTCAAAAAAGAATGTCTATTTATACTCAGGGATTACCTATTTTTCTGAGTTCCGAAACTGTTAAAGATTTCATTCCATAGAGTGGAACTTAGGAAGGAATGTGATGAGAGCTAAGAGCATAGATGCCAGTTGGATCAAGAATTTCCTTTTATAGCTGTTTGATTTTTCAATAATATTTCGTTCATCAAGTATATCATGCGACCACTGCTACCAAGGTGCACAAGATACTGATCGTTTGCATTTATTATATGCAGCCATTCTTATCTATAAATGTCACCAAGATTCTGCCTATTTTATGTTAGCTATTGACCCTTCAACTCATCAGTGCTTACCATTCTTGTAACTTCTAAAATTTTAGGTCTTTTATAAAATGAACACAGCAAGGTACATCTTAATTAATTTTCTCTGAAAGATGTTAAATGACAACTATTTTTATAAAATACAGGGAAAGTTTTAGCAGTGGGGCTGAACTTAGAACTGCGGTCCAGGCAGAAGTAGCTAATCCAAAAAGTCCTCAAAGGGGGACAACAAACAAAACCACACAATTGGATAACTCTGCCACCACTGATCATCTGAGCAAAGACACAAGCAACAATAAAGGTCATGGCAATGCCAATCATGCCACAGAATCCACACAAAAGTCAGTGT
Source organism: Glycine soja (assembly GCF_004193775.1). NCBI lineage: Eukaryota > Viridiplantae > Streptophyta > Magnoliopsida > Fabales > Fabaceae > Glycine > Glycine soja. The sequence continues at coordinate 33,171,408 of NC_041012.1, read as the reverse complement.
CACAGACTAGAATAGATCATAACCTATGAAGCCTAGATACGAGATACGATACAGATACGATACGACACAGATACGAAGATACGACAAATTTTTAAAATTAAAGATACGATACATCTTGGATACGTTAATAAAATATATAAAATTTTATATATAGTTTCATATTTTTTTTCTAGAACAATTAGATTTTTCATTGGAAGAACTTCAAATTTATATTAAAAAATAAAACATGGCAGAGTGTTGAGTTGAATTTTGCAAGCTTTCGGTTGAAACTATGTTGCTCCTTGGAGTTGGGAGGACATGACAGAGTGTGTGTGAGAGAGAAGCAGGGTATTTATTTAATTATTTATTTATTTTTTAAAAAAATTGGGTCTTTGATTAACTGAGTTGTAGGAAGAACAAAAAATTCATCTTTTTGTTTTTCTCCGCTGGGTTAGGAGAATTAGATAATAATTATGATGTTTGACAAAGTTTTTGAAAATGGTCTACTGCCGTGATTTTGGCTGCAACTTAAATTGTTTTTGAAAATGGTTGTGTTTACTGTATTTGTCTGTAATTTCCTTTAACATCAAGTATCATGATGAAACTGCGACCATAATTTAAAACCTTGATGTTTGAACAGTAAGCTAGTAGAAATTGTCTTTCATTTGATTTTAAGAAATCTTGTTGAGGCATGTTGGCTTAATACCAGGGTTGCTGTTTTAATGGTGGTGCAGGTAGGAGAATTATAGGCACTACCGTATGTAGATAGTTACATGTTATTTGAATTGCACTCTGGCGAGCAAATGTTGCCTGCTGCTGCAAAATGATAGTTGTTGTGGATTTGAATGCCTCACTTGTGCGGAGTTAACCAAAGACCCAATTTTTTTAAAAAATAAATAAATAATTAAATAAATACCCTACTTCTCTCTCTCACACACTCTGTCATGTCCTCCCAACTCCAAGGAGCAACATAGTTTCAACCGAAAGCTTGCAAAATTCAACTCAACATTCTCAGCCAAAGCACAAGAACTCACAAAATTAAACAACAATGTTGAGTAGCAAAGGGAACGTACCTCAGCAAGCAAACAAAATTAACGACGAATTCCCTTCGCAGAGCGAAATTGAAACAACAATCCCTACTTTGCACGAGGGTGAAAACCGAAACTGGGTCTATCAGAATGAGTGAACATTTAAAAAATCATAAGAAAAGGGGTTAAACGTTGTAGCTGTATCCGAGCAGTATTGGAGTCGTATTGAAGCCGTGTCTAGCCTTAGGAAGCTGTATCTAAGTCGTATCCCAGCCGTATCTTGTATTTAAAAAAAATGGATACTCCTAGGATACGTATTCGGCCATATTCGTGGAGTATCGGTGTCGGATATGGGTGCGACACCGATACTTTTCCTTTTTTCACGTATTCGGGCTTCACAGATCATAACGCAGAAGAAGCTCATCCAAGTTCAGATTTCAAGGTCCAAGAAACATGTCCAAGTTCAGATGTCAAGACTCCACACAATGATTCACAAGAAACTACCGAGGCAACTTCATCCACGATGGGTTCAAATCTAAATGAGATAATGGCAGATAGGGCAGAGACGAGCAACCAACAAAATGCTATGGCTAAAAGCAGTAATGATGAGACATTCAATGAGGAAGTGGAAAGTTACCAGAAGTATGCCGAAACCAGTTATGAGGAGACAGTAGAAAAGGCAAGTAATCAGAACTATGCTGAGAGCAGTTATGGTGATGAGATGGAGGAAGAGGTAGAGGAAATTGAACAGAATTTCTATGAAACTAATTATGATTGGATCAGTGAAATTTCTAGGCCTAGGAGCTATTGGGAAGAGCGCAGGCAAGCATGGTATAGAGAGATGATTGAAAATGGTTCTCAAAATGAGGATATACGAAGGCTTCTTGAAAGGTATACAATCTTCTGTTAATTTCCCATGAATGTCAACTAAAAGACATTTCAATTGCATAAATGACAGGCTGAACAACCAAACAAGAAACTATTACTATTTAGAAAAGAAAAGGTAAAATTTGAACATAATGACTGAGAATTGGACACTGACGCAAGAAAACCTTTTTTGTATAAACTTCATTGTTCTGAATATTAGTATATTATGCTTGCAGAAGAACAGTGTCAAGTTTCCTTTCTAGTGACTTCAGGGATAGAATGGATAGATTGATGGAATCTCATAGGGGAACACAAACACATCTAGTCAGTAGTCAAGACTGTGAGGAAGATAGTGAACACACTAGTATAGATCAATGAACTATGTTCCATGGGGATGGTAAAAGGCCAAACATATATTTGTATGTTTTGTATCCAATTAATAGGTGTGTGGATGTTATGAGAGGGAGAGAAAATAATTTTGAGACGAGTCTCCTAATTAAATGACAAAAGTCATCAGACTAATCCTTTCCTTTAGATATAATGATAATAGAAGTAAGTTGTGTCATTAAACAAAAAAAAATCATACATACAATTAAAGGATCAAACTCTTATTAAAATATTTGAGGTAGTCAATCATCTCTCAACTGTGTTTGACCTTGTTGTTCTCCTCGTTATAGACTAATTGGCATAGTTAGGATTTAAAAACATTTAATAAAATAGAAGAAAAAAACACACATTTGATAAGATTTGCATGTTCGCCTAAATGGACTCAAAAAGGCTAGTGACTAGTTTCGTGATGGGTCGCGACACCTTTCATAACCAAACCTCCATTCTCAAAATCCAAAGGCTTTTATGTGTAGTCTCTTCAAACTCCTCCCGCGTATTAATAACTCTATTTCAAGCAGTTTGTGCATTGCACGCATGTCCATAAACTAAGCCTTAGTTTAATAGTGATTTATGTCACAACAATTTTCTAACAATTTAGAAAGAGACTGAAGTTCAACTCTTTGATTAAACCAAATATTGACTTAATTGTAGATGCAATTGCCTTTGGTGTTTTGATGATGATCATGATGATATGATGCAATTGATGCAAATGGGCTTTTCAAGATTAAATTCAAGACAATACTTCAAGATTACAAGTCACAACATCAAGATGATCACTAGGATATTAGGAAGGGAATTCCTAATTGAATTAGCAAAAGGTTTGGCCAAGTAATTTAAATTAAAAAGTGTTTTTCAAAGGATTTACTCTCTGGTAATCGATTACCAGAGGATGTAATCGATTACCAGTGGCCAAATATGTTTTACAACAGCTACTAAAATTTGAATTTAAATTTTAGACTGTGTAATCGATTACACAATTTTGGTAATCGATTACCAGCAGTTAGTAAACGTTTTAATTCAAATTTTAAAAGTTGTAATCGATTACATAATTACTGTAATCGATTACCAGACAAGATTTTCAGAAAAATCTTTCTAAGAGTCACAACTTCTCAAAGGGCTTTTTCACGACCACCAATGGTCTATATATATGTGACTTATAACACGAATTTGCTGAGAGTTTTTCAAAACAAAAGTGTTTATCCTCTCAAAGAGAAAAATCATTTTATCCTCTTAAGAATTCCTTGGCCAATTCAATTGAAATTCATTAAGGAATTATTTGAGTGCTCAATCTGTAAAATCTATCTCTTTCTAGAGAGATTCATTCTTCTTCTCCTTCTAATTCGTTAAGGGATTAAGAGACCGAGAGTCTCTTGTTGTAAAGGAATTCTAAACACAAAGGAAGGATTGTCCTTGTGTGTTTAGAACTTGTAAAAGGAATTTACAAGATAGTGGAACTCTCAAGCGGGTTGCTTGAGGACTGGACGTAGGCACAAGGGTGTGGCTGAACCAGTATAAATCTGAGTTTGCACTTTCTCTTCCCTTAAACTCCTTTGTTTATTATTGCTTTATATTCATATTCAAATTGTTTTTATTTGAATTAATATTTAAGAAGTTCATTGTTAAGGGAATTTATAACTTGAATAGAAAGTGAAATAGATTTTTAATTGGGGAAGTAGTTTGGAATATCTTAATTCTTTTTATTCAACAAGCTTTGTTTTTTGTTTGTGTGTAAATCTATTAGCTAGCTTCCTTCCTTTCTATGGCAAAAATAGATGTTAACCACCCACACGTAACAACAGGAAATCAATTTCAAACTCAATAAACATTCATTGTTTTCCAAGTGGTAGGGACCAATAGCAAATGTGATAAGGATCAGTATCAACTCCAACAAGTTACTTGTTTTTAAAGAGTTATGATGATGCTGATAGGTTGCAGGTTATAGTTTCAACTAACAGGACCTGCTAGTGCTTACCAAGGCACATTGTCCATCTCATCGATCATGTATGTGATAGCCTTTGTTTTTTGGTTCAGGGGAGGGGAATGTGGAAAAAGTTTGGTGATAGTGCCTCATCTGATGAATGTGTACTGGTTCACAAAATATAGGCCTCAAGGAATGTTTCGGAAGTACTTATTGTCCTCAAGCTCCAGTCATTTAACAAAAATAAGAATGTGTCACTCTAGTTTCTTGTGATTAAGATTAATTGTTCTTAAAAGCTACATATTACTAAAAATATAAAATAGAGCCTTTGTATTAAGAATTTTATATTACAAATAATGAATTTCAAATAAAGAGATGATAAATTTTAAATTAAATTATATCATTAAAAATTCAATTCTAGCCAAATTAGTTTTAGAGAATCAAATCAAGATCTGTCAAATTAAGTTAGAACAATTTCACCTAAATTAAGATGTACTCCATGTTGTAGGCAGCTTAGCCAAGCATAGCAGCTTATATGATGTTGTTATATTGAATTGACATGCTTCCATATTTATACGCTTATGGACAACTCGGCCTTACAAATGGTCATAACGCAAAACTTCTAAATTAATATCCTCTCTTGGATTTAGAATCGCTCGTATTAAGCATCATATATATATATATATATATATATATATATATATATATATATATATATATATATAATGTAACTGTTATGTTACGTTTTTCATGATAGCACACTATATCTCTAAGCTAAATGATAACATGATTGACAGGTGAAGCCTGTTAGGAGTTGGATCCTAAGTTTGTGCTGATCGATCTAAAAATTGGATCTGCTACTATCAAGGGATAGAGGGAGACCACAGTAATAGGAGTGGGACCATATGTAAAGGAATGGGGACACATTGCAATTATACAAATCAACCAGATTCCTGGAAAAGGAACTTTATTTAGTGGTGGCGAGTTTACCCAAACAATTCCATATGACATGTATATATAACTATATATATGAGGTACAAACACAGTGTGTATGGTAGGGAAAGGCAAAAAGAGTACAATAGGCCAAATAATAGCTGCAGCATGCAGCTGGCTAGGTACCTGTAGATTGAAGCATATGTAATGTAATTACAGTTCCTTCCTTCCTAGCTACCCTCCCTTCAATTCAATTCTAGTACCAAATTAGTTATTATTAAAAAAAAAAAGAAAAAGAAATCAAACCCCACACTAGGAGTCTAGTCTCTCATTACAAGGCCCTCACTACCCTCTGAATTTGAGGTGAAAAAAAGGTTCAATGGATCTCTCTTATGATGACCTATACTCTAGTGATAAGAAAAAAGAATCACTATCATGGAAACGGAGGCTAAAGATCTGCACAGAAGCAGCACATGACCACACTACTTTCACATAGGTCCCAAGTGAACCATCTTATATCATGACATAACACCTTATAAAATTGTTTTCGATAGCAACATGGTGGCCAAACTCTCAGACTTCCAACTTTCCTTATAAGGACCGCATTATGCATCAAAGCAAAAACTATAGACAATATCAACATAAAGGTTTATAGGTATTTAATTTATTTTTGTTTTGTTCTTAGTTTACTGAAAAGAAGTATGCTGAAAGGTTAAACTAATACTTTCACTTATAGGTATATATGGCTATGCTGCTCCAGAGATTCCACAAAACAATACATTAACAAAAAAATGCGATGTCTACTCTTTTGGTGTAGTTCTACTAGAAGTGGTGTGCAAAGACAAGCTAGTAAATGTTGAAAACAGGCAGAAACACCCTGTTGAGGAGAATATTGATCCTAATCTCAAAGGCAAGATTGCCCCAGAGTGTTGGAAAGCATTTATTGATATCACAGAAATATGTTTGAAGTTTGATCCAAATGAGTGACCAGCAATGGGTGAACTGGAGTCATGTTCAAATAGTTTAGCATTTTAGTTAGTCTTAACTCACTTTATCACTGGACACCGTATGCAAACCCAAACCCATATACCTAGTTATATACACTTGGATCCTAAAGTGTATGAATTTTTTTTTCTTAAATACAATAGAGGAGAAGGCATACAAAAGTATAATAGATGAAACTCAAATTAATGATTAACAGTCCTATGTGTAAACATAAGCAAACCAATAATTATAAGTAGTGTCAACTAAAAAGGGTGAACAGTAATCATTACCTATAAAAAGGCAGACGATGACCTCGTACTACTTTGGAATTGGGGAAAACCACAAATGAAATGTATCAAAGCGGAGAATACAAATGAAAACAAAGTAGGGTTAGCAAATGGAATTGGGCTATCAGTTTGAGAACATAATAAACAAAATTCTAATTGCATTTGTACCTTAATTCTTTTTATTAGTAGTTAATATAATTAGAAAAGCTAACAATTACAGCCACTTATACAAACAAACCAGCATCAAAATAGCTAATAATCTCAACAATCAAAAACAATTAAGATACAATCTAAATTTTTCTTAAGTTAACTACTTCTGCTTGTGTGTGTGTGTGTATATTATCCTACATCCTAGGCTTTCCTTCAAAGCAGCAACAATTTGATCAACTAGAAGCTAGGCAACAAAGTTCTATGAATCCAACTTCCTCCATTTCAAAACAGACAATGGCCAGCCATTCTACATCTCTTATTAATGGCATTCCCATCAATGAGGCATCTAACCTTGGGTGGCAGCAGCCTCAAGTTATGGCAAAACCCATCAATTGATTCAAAAATTCCTCTTAAGGAAGAATAAACCATTTTCATTCTTGAAATTCCACTTAAAATGCCTCCATCCCATGCAGTTATAGATTAGAAAGATGAATGCCATACTCCTTAACAGAGACACCTTATACATTTGATACAAATGTGCGGAAAGGAGTACGGGACAGAAAAGGAATTAATTAAGAAAAATTTAAAATAAGAAAGTGAGCAATAACTTTTGGTACAAATGTGCAGAAACTGAAAAGTCATCACAATTAACAGTAGACACTGTTGAATTTCATAGATGACATCATGACAAAATAAAAGAATTTGAACATGAAGAAATCAGTGGGAAAATTAGGGAACCTTTGTTTTCAACTTTCAAAAAATGCAGATTCACAGTACAACCTTGTTTAGAGTAAAGTCATAGAATGCATTACAAGAGAGAAGACTTAAATATAATCTTCAGCCAAATGTTTGTCAGACTCTATTCCAATTAAAAAAAACCAAACACTATGGAAAGTCATTCCATGCATTAAGAGAGAAGACATAAAAATTGTGTTGAGCCAAATGTCCATCAGACTCTATTCCAATAAAAAAGCAAACACTACAATTTTTAGCTCCGAAAACTAAAAAGTTTTTTTTCTTTCCATCTGATTATTGTAAATTTTTTTAACATGCTTTCATTTTAAGTGGAATTTCAAGTATGCCGTTCAGATAATAAGTTGTATGAAACAATTGGTTATGTAATGTGACTAATGAATCAGCTTAGGCTTGTCTACTGAAAATCAATGTATAAAACGTATTTGTATGCAGACATTAATTAAATGACTTTGACATTTAGGTTTTATGTGAATAAAGGTATACAAAATGTTTTATGTAGTAATTTTCTATTCTGGTGCTTTTTTCCCTTTGGTTTGTGTTCCATTAAACCCTTCTAAGTCTAAAGAAAAACATATATGTTGAATAACAATGAAATTGGGCAGTTTTATTATATTCAACATATTTGTTTGAGGAGGCACTAATGTAATTGAGATAGTTTATATAAGATAAAATCTACATGCATGATTTATATGTTTAGTTTTGAGTTGGATAGTTACTTAGAGAGATTCATGAAATGAATTGGCATCTGCATAAGATTTATTTGTAGTTGTTACTTGTTCTTAAGATTTGACCTATGATTAAACTTTGTGTAAAAGGAAGTGGAGTTACATTGTTCACAGTCATTAGGTGGACACTAGAATGCTCACAAAAAGGAGAGGACGATGGCAAAGCGCGCAATGCAAATAGGGATGTTTGCTGAAAGGTACACAAGCCTAGCATCTCTGCCTCTTCATGGTTTCACTTTTCAGTTGCTCGGACTTGAAGCTCATGCTCCAATGCACCAAGGACATGTGCATCATCATTCAATGAGGGCTCCTGATATAAGAGCTGCAGCAAAATTTGGTAAAGACTATTTTCGGATGCCGATCTTCTTAGAAGATGATGATGTCGGTCTATTTTGGCCTGGAAGTTTCAGACAGATTGATGAAAGGGGTGGTTTTAATTTGGGGCATGGTGAACATGCTCATAATTCAAATACTAGTTTTGTAGTAGCAATTGCACCTCCAACACAAACATTTGCATCTCCTGATCTCACTCTGAGGCTTTAAAATTTTTCATCTTGATTGAATTCAAATACTAGTTTTGTACTCTTGTGGCATGCACAAACACATCTGTGCAAGCCTCCTCATGTTCTCACTATAAAGCTTTAAAGATTTTTCATCTTTAGTTTCATTCTCTTTAGACTTTAAATTATTGATTTATGGTGATTGTACTGTACAATGAGACTTGTATTTCAATGGTTTATTTAATTGACTATTGACTATTGATGAATGATGACCGGCTTTTCATTTAAATATTATTGTAGAGGATCGTGATCCGGTTTATTTTATGTTAATAAATTCAAAATGAATCCAACGTAAGACTTCATGTATCTAGCCTAACTCTTTATATATCACTAGGCTTGTAAAGTCTAGTGGGGGTGAGTATTACAAGACAATTTAACAATTGATGCAATGAAAAACATTAAAAAATGAAGATAAAATACTGTATCTTGTAGCCATGATTGGGAAAACAAGCCATAAGCATAGAGTTTAATTGAAATCTATTGTCAGTTGAAACTTAGTTATCAGTGGAAAAATGAAGGAAGGGTGCAGCAAAGTATGTGTCACAGGAGCTAGTGGTTACATAGCTTCCTCTCTGGTGAAGAAGCTCTTGGCCAAGGGTCACAGCGTCCATGCAACTCTCAGAGACTTGAGTTAGTATAGTATTAATATTCTCTCTGCATGTATATACCATGATTACCATTCTTGAATTTTGATCTAGAATTTGCAATAGCAGAGAATGAGTCAAAGGTGAGCCTCTTAAAGAGCCTTCCACAATCAGAAGGGAAACTAGTGTTGTTTGAAGCTGATATTTACAACCCAAATGACTTTGACCTTGCAATTGAAGGCTGTGAGTTTGTCTTTCATGTTGCTACTCCCATGATCCATGATCCTGGCTCCTAGGTTTGCCTCTCAAGTCTCAACTATATCACTCTCTTTAAAACAACTTATAATAGATTTTAATTTTATGAGTCATAGCAGTACAAGAATACTTCTGAAGCGACAGTGGCTGCGTCAAAAAGCATTGCCCTGTCTTGTGTGAGAGCAGGGACGGTGAAGCGTCTCATCTACATCGCGTCTGTTGTTTCTGCTTCTTCTTTGAACAAGATCTCCGTGAGACTGTTGTTAGAATGAGTGGATGTATATAGGTTTGGAGGTACAATGGTGGTTGCAAGCTAGGTGAGTCAATGAAGGTTCAAATGGTGGTTTATTAAAGAAGAAAAAATGAAAAATGATGAGAATAAGTAACAAAGACTCCTCCTAACTACTGCTACAATTCCTAGACCTAAAATGGCTAACACCCTATACGTGTAAACACTAGCATTGTTCCTTTCTCTAATAATCTATGTTTCTTTCAACAATAACACACAAAAAATAGGCATAAATAATGAACAAAACATGCATCCAGATCCAAAATGAATACTAAGCTTTCGAGAGTGGCCACTTAGAGCGAGGTTGGTCGTGAGTGGGAGTGAGATTGGCCACGAGCACTCAACTGAAAAGGGTTTGTGAAACACGAACAATACTTACTGCCACTGATAACTGCCTCCCTATCATGGTGCCACTCGCGAACGGCAGAGTTGAGACAAAGCAGTCAGGTGAAAAGGGTTTGCAAAACCTCACAAAAATCAGAAAAGAAGCAAAACACATACCTTGCGTTGATGTCGGACTCCAACGGAGGATGCTCCACTTCGCGACAGTCACAAACCCCAACGACAGTCACGAACGGCGAAGATGAGGAAGGCTGAAAGGGAGAAGAGGAAGGTTGTTTGCAATACTAGCAGGGTCTTATGGGTGAAAGGGAGAAGAGGAAGGCTATTTGCGATACTAGCAGGAGCGCGAGTGGAAAAAAGCTTTTAAGTAAATAATTTGAGTTAACATTGGTTTTTTTAAAGAAAACCGATGTTAACCTCAATTCGTTAACATTGGTTTTCTTTAAAAAAACCGATGTTAACTCAAATTATTTACGAAAATTGGCACCTTGCTTTTGTTAGCATCGGTTTTTTCAATAACTGATGTTAACCGTGCGATTTAAATGTATAAATTCTAGTAGTGTAATTTCCCACTTACAATTCCTTATGTTTTCTATCAATTTCTTTAAAATTGGATTTGTATTAATCTAAGTACAAACAAAGTCCCTGTAGACTCAACACTCAGACTTTTGTTTTAATTTACTACTTATGACAATTTGGTGCACTTGCAAATGAGTTAACAGAGTACTAGTTGAAAGACACAATGCATATGCCCACTTTTTAAAAACAATGATGATATTCCTATTTTAGGGGCCTAAGGCTTTGGCAGAATTCTCACACCAGCATAAAGTCCCATTAACAAGCATTTTTATGTTAGTAATACGCACAAAGTCCCATTATCAGTATTTGTAAATTCAAAAAATAACACATGTTTTCAGCAACATACACAGAAACAAGCATTTTCATGTTAGTAATACTCACATTAACAAGAAGCAATACACACATCAAAACAAGAACTGAAAATCATCAAAACCAAGAACGAGACCTAGCTTCTCGCTTACCATCACCATCAAAACCAAACACAAACAAGCATTTATAGAAGACTAACCTTTCGTTTCCATGAGTGAGTGAGAGCGCGAGAGAGAGAGAGAGAATGAGAGTCAGTAGACCTGTGAGTGAGAGCAAGAATGAGAGCCCAAGAGCAAGAACAAGATGATAGCGAGAGCGACAACGAGAACGATGTGGCCGTGCTGCTGCAGAGAGTGCGTGAGAGTGAGAATGAGAACGATAGTGCGAGGGATGAGTGAGAGCGAGAATGAGAGCACGAGAGATGAGTGAGAGCAAGAACGAGAGTGTGAGAGTAAGAGATGATTTAGAATGAGCGCGAGAAGAGGAAGAGACAAATTTAATTTAACTAACACAATATCGATTCTTTGGAAAACCGATGTTAACATGAGTTCGTTAATGTTGGTTTTTGGAAAACTGATGTTAACATGAGTTTGTTAACCTCGATTTTTGACAAAATCGATGTTAACGAACTCACATTATTTATGAATATATCACTGCGTTTTTGTTAACATCGATCTATGAAAAGATCAATGTTAACATACCAATATTATATCCATTCTTTCTACTAGTGACATGATAAGTATTTTTTTACGTATGATGAAACAAAAATAAAATAGGCTATTTTAGAAAATTAACTCTTTTCATCATCTTATTGCAACATATATGTTTTCAAAAGGATTATATTATTTATATGATTTGCGTGTGTACTTAGTCTCAAAGTCAACTTGATCACATTTTATATACGTATGTCTGGAGGCTTCACTGCATGATATAACATGTGTTTAATATACTATTTTTTTAAAAATGCGATATTTTGTTTAAAAAACACACTACCCACACAAAAAAACCGAAACTCTTGGTAGCTAGTGAAGCTCTCCTATGTAATTGCACAAAAGCCAACATTTCCATACAAGGGCTGGCCTAGCTATTACATTTTTAGGTCTAAAGTAACTTTAAAGTGAGACTTTTTGAAAATATATCAATATTTTTTTTATGTAATAAACTAAGAATGACATTTTATTAAAATAGTTGTATTTTTTATTGAAAGATGATCTTTCAAATACATTATGAAATATGAATCATTTATTAAATTAATATAATAGAAAAATATTGATATTTTTAACTTTTAAGTTTTAACATAAGTACATGTACAAAATTGGATTTTGAATTATTGGAAAGAAAGTTTAAAAAGTAACATATAAGAATCAATTTATAAAGAATCAATTTAACACATTCACATAAATTAAACAAAACAAATGAAAAAAAATAGCACTAGTCTTATACCTTATAAAATAAAGTCTAGTTAGTATCTTATTGACTTTTTCATATTTGGAAAAAGTTGAAAATTAGAGATCATAATGTTATTCTTTAAAGAATTCATTCTCTCTTGCCTACTAATGTCGACCTAATGGTTGGAGTTGGGGTAGATACATGAGGACTTAGATTTTGATCTCATAAAAAAAATGAAAAATTGTAATTTTTTTTCCAAGGCAAAAATGAACTTTATTAATAGGGCACAAATTGTGACCCTATAGAAGAACATATACTAAGAGGCAAAATATCAAGCTAAAAACTCTTAAGACACTCCAAAGGAGACATACACCAATTGGCAAAAGAAATACTACTAGAGCATGGACCTTTGTAACGAAACTGGATCGACCAAATCCCCTGAATATCAGAAAAATTAGTTATTAATTAAAATTTAGCTATTTATTAAAATTTATATGCTTGTTTACTCTATTGTGCATGTGCAGACATTTAACTACAATTTCAATTATTGATGTTCTAATAATGATTATAAGTCATCAAACTAGACAACCAAATGTAATTAAAATAAGGTTCTTTTGTAAATATCTTAAAAGTTTTGTACATCAATTAAGTGAAATAACTGATGTAAAAAGTACTACTCCCTTTCCTCATCCCAAATTTTTTTAGTTGTTTTAGCCTTTTTTCTTTCTCAAAATTAACAACTGTTACTATATCACTAAATAAAAATATTAAAATAAATGAAAAAGGACAAAATAAAGGAGAAATTTAAATAATTAAATTTTAAATATAAATTCTATTTTTAAAAATTATCAGAATGATTGGACAGATTCAGATTAAAATAAAATAAAAAATTAAATTCAAATAAATTAGTCGGATTATAATTTGAATTATCTAGTTTTTCAGAACTAATTTATTTAATTTAATTTGAATTATCAAGTTTTTCACAATCTATCTAGTCCATTAAACACCTCAAATATATGTGGTTTATAACTTTTTTTATATCAATGGAGTTTCTTTTTCAAGCAAACCAATTAAAGATATTGTGTGGTGTACTAGTCTTCTTTATAATTTATATTTTCTTTTATTTTAAAAAATAAAACATTTACCTTTGGTGTCATAAATACCTACCCATCATGTAATAAATTAAAGGTTAAATTACTCATTTAATCTCTATAGTTTCATGATTTGTACCTTTTAGTCCACATAGTTTGAAAGTCATTTTTTTAGTTCCTATAATTTACATTTTAATTTTTTTTAAGTCTCTATAGTTTAAAAATAATCTTTTTAGTCCTTATCATTTATATTTTAATTATTTTTTAATCTTTATAGTTTGAAAGTAATTTTTTTAGTTCTAATAATTTATATTTTAATTACCTTTTAGTCCTTACTATAAAAATATATATAAAAATAATTAGCTACAAATTAATTATAAATTATTAACTATTTTTTATTATAAATTATCTTACGATAAATTAGTTACGAATTACTTGCTAATATTTTTATAGTTAATTGTAATTGATAATATTACTCATATTTTGATGGTAAAGACTAAAAAGAAATTAAAATATAAAATATAAGGACTAAAAAAATCACTTTCAAATTATATGGACTAAAAGAGAATTAAAAACAAATTATAAGGATTAAAAAACCATTTTCAAATTAGATGGACTAAAAGAGAATTAAAATATAAACTATAGGATTTATAAAAATCACTTTAAAACTATAATGACTAAAAGATAGAAATAATGAAATTATAAATAACAAATGAATAATTAAAACTAAATTAAATAGTAAGTTCGTCCTACAAAATTACCCGCTCAACCTCAAATCTTCTAAGTACAATTTCTCATGCGCCTCCCAACTCGAGGACTCAACAAAGTTTTACATAAGAAACTTTTAGGAAATGAAAATGTTTAATGAATACCCAAGAACCTATTCAACACATTGAGAGAAAAAAAAAGTAAAAAAATAAAAATAAATATGATAAATGAAATAGAAAGAAATAAAAATATTAATAAAATGTTTTAAATAAATGATGATTCATTTGTTATTATTCTTTAGCAAATGCTCACAAGGAGCAGACCAATCTGGCGCCTCTCAAGAGGTGGAGCTATTTGTCTTGGCACCTCCTAGCTACACTTGCAAAAGTACTGTTTTTGCTGAACAATTTAGGTCCTGGTGGAGGAGAGCAGGATGACACCTCATGTATGAGAACAAAAACAAAACCAGAAGGCGCTAATTGAGATGGTGCCTCCTCCTACCGCCTACATGGCAAAAACAACTCGTGCAAATAAATATTTTTTTAACACCTGTTTGGTATTTTGTTTTTTAACACTAGTTTTTTCATTTAGTCCCACCTTCTTGATTCTTCTTGCTTATCTTCTTTTGACAAAGAAGGATACCTTTAGGCAACTCCAATAGAGCTTTCTTAGAGACCTGCCTCGAACTTTCTCCTCTACCATGGTTTTTTAATCTTTAGAATACTAATCCAACCTAAACAAATTGCAAATGTCATTACGTTATACCACTAGAACCCGAAACAGGTGTTTGAATGCTGACTGACCTAGAAAGATCTACCGTAACACCAACCGAATGGTCAATGTTAGTAAATGCAAGACCAAACATTGACCTAATGGGCATAGGGGAGCTAGAAAACATGAAGGCACACAAGAAACCTCAGGCGGCAGATCTTCCACCGTCAAAGACCCCCATTTCTTTACCAATACAGAGTAGAGCGCATCAAACCTAACCCCACACAATGAAATGGAAAGAGACAAAAGCAAAAGGGAAAAAAAAAATACTTGATATAGATCACTAGCAAGAACAAAAGGAAAAATGGTCAAACATCCTCAGACAAGAACTAATTAAAGATGAAAGAAAAGGACAAATGCATAAAAACACTTCATATCTTTACATACACGCACATATAGTAGGGTTATGAGAGAAATCATCAACAGCCAAAAAGTCACCTACACACCCAACAACTAAAACGTGGCACCGCTCTAGTAAAAATCTTTAAGGAGAAAACCCAAAGGGTCAAAACCAAAATTTGAACAGGCAACAAAAATGGAAAAAAAAAAAAAAAAAACTTGTTAGCAAACTCGACAATCAAGACTTCCTCAAAAGCCAACTCATCAGTTACTCGAGCAGATTGACTTAGGGGCAACTATTATTATGGAAAAATAACATGACCAAGCACTTAGCTCGAGCCTTTGACTAGATAACCCCAGGACTCAACCTTGGTACAAGGACTACTGCCACTCGATAGCTCATCCCCATCTTCCTCATGGTCCTATAGTCATGTCAAACAGTTAATGTAGTCGTAAAGTCCTGCACACATCAAGAATGGCACACGACAAGAATGACATTGTGCCTCGAGACCCACAAATAACTTGTTGGTATGCATTCCACACCATGAACCTGGAGTGCTACAAAATCCATGGACACAAGAAGCCCCTCCCTATGTGAGGAAGACACTCTTTCATAGTCACAACTTTAATAACTCATAGTTCATCTCAAAACAAGGGTCGCTTACAAAGTTAATTATGTGTGTATATGTAAGTTAATTAGTTTAAAATAGTTGTGCTTGTTGTGTTGCTATTAACAAATGTAAAAGCCTTCTAGTTGTGATGTGACAATAGAAACCTCAAAAATCATAATATTACAAATGCAAAGGACTCTAGACAGAAATTTAAAATAGAGTAATTATGACATTTCCTAAGGCTTCGTAAATTTTTCTCGATACTCTTCTTTTTTCTACTTCTACCTTAACCATTCTCAATTGTTTGAAAAATGTTACACTAACATCCCCGACATACACATTACACTGACACTTACTGTTACTCAAGGAACACATAAATTATGCAATGTAACCTTGTATGAAGCGTTGCAAAAACCTTAAAGAAAGGAATTGAAGGAATCATGTGCATTCTTAAGAAAACTCAGGTGTAATATGTTATTTCAAATAAGAATCACACATTATTGTACCAATTTTTAAAAATGATTTGGACATGAATTTTTTCATTTGCATCATATAATTATTAATTAATCATCGAACAGGTACTATAGAATTGGAGGGAGTAACATTAGATGTAGAGGAACCAGTTGAAGCAGAGATAACTCTGTGAAGCCTTGAATTTGATCCAATAAAAATAGGCATTGAAGGTCTCATATGCTGAAGTAAGTCATTGCAACTAAGTAGGACTACAACTTCAGACATGGATGGCCTCATTGCAGCCGATGCTTGAGTGCACAACAAAGCAATGCTTATGACTTTCTTCACTTCTTCTGCGTCATAGTTATTAGGGTCTAAGCTTTTGTCCACTAACTCCAAAAGCATGCCTCTCTCATGCAACTTCCATGCCTATTATAAGCAAAACCAAGGGTCATATAGTAAAATTTTACAAAAAAGACAACCAATTATCGGTGTATATTAATGGGAAATTCCTTACTCGTCGAAGAAGATATTCTTCATCACCATCATCATCAACTTTCACATCTGTACTCTTTTGACCACTTATGATTTCTAATACTACAATTCCATAGCTGTATGTATCAGCCTTTTCTGATAATTGACCTTGGAGTACATATTCAGGTGCTGTGTATCCCCTGAAAAGTGAATATATATAATTAATAAAAGAACACTCACACGTAGCATGTTATATTTTTCGCACGTAAGATTTTAATTGTCTCTTTTGCTACAGTTTGATGCTCAAATAAATGTCAAGAAATTCAACTGAGATGCATATGGGGGCAATGCATTTAACCCTTTAAAATTTTCAAGTTGAGCCATTCATTTTGTTTTGACTTACAATGTTCCTGCAACTCTTGTGCGAATATGAGATTTATCCCCTGGAAGGAGTTTCACCAACCCAAAGTCAGAAATTTTGGGCTGAAGTTGTTCATCCAAGAGGATGTTGCCACTCTTAA
This sequence comes from Glycine soja, assembly GCF_004193775.1. Classification (NCBI taxonomy): domain Eukaryota; kingdom Viridiplantae; phylum Streptophyta; class Magnoliopsida; order Fabales; family Fabaceae; genus Glycine; species Glycine soja. The sequence continues at coordinate 33,154,119 of NC_041012.1, read as the reverse complement.
TATCTCTATGTATGATAGAAACATGAAATTCCTCATGTAGATAAGTCAATCCCCTTGCTGTGCCCAAAATTATATCGTAGCGTTGTTTCCAGTTGAGGGAACCTTTTCTTTTTCCTGTTTCCCAAGTTTACATGCTCAGAACATTAGAGGAGAAAAGAAAAGGATTAGGAAAGTACAACCTACACAAATCACAATTTAGTTACCAAATATGAATTTGTCTAAGCTGGTGTTTGCCATGTATTCATAAACAAGGATTCTTTCTTCGCCTATACTGCAACAACCAAGAAGCCGAACAAGATTTCTATGATGAACATTACTTATAACTGTTACTTCACTTTCAAATTCAACATCCATCTGGTTGGAATTTCCTGAAATTAATTTCTTGACAGCAACAATTTTTCCATTTTTCATGGTTCCCTATTCGGTAGCATCAAAATTAAAAATTATCACTAGATGTGTAGCTTATAATTAATATAGTCTTTTGATCATACTTATGTTATGGAGATTTCAGTTGACAAGTTTACATTAAAAAAGAACAAGAAAAATTCTTGCAATCGCAATTGAAATCTGAGGAATAATTCAAGTTTACCTTGTATACTGCACCAAAGCCTCCTTCTCCTAATTTATTTTTCTCGCTAAAATTTTTTGTTGCAGCTTTCAAGTCACTATACTTGTACTTGGTTGGAGCTTTCAACTCAGTTGCTCCCATTATGGTACCTGCTATTTAAAATATGAGTTTGATTTTTCGTTATAAATAAAGCCATGGATTCATAACAATGGTTGCTTTTTTAAGAGAAAAAAAAAAGACATGATAATTGTATTATAGTTGGATAGAAAGCATCACATGATATTGTTTTTGTTTATAAAGAGTTTACAGATAGTCTTACTTCTAGGAACTCTCTTAGGACTTTGGGATCCGCTATGCCTGGGTAATAATGGAATAAGGATCACAACAAGGAGTGCACCTACTACACCACCACCAATAATGGCCCACTTCTTGATTGAACCTCCTCCTCCTTCAAGACAGAAAAAAAGTTGACCTCAAATATTCCAAATGATGTGTCCGTCCAAGATGTTGATATTACAATATAAGAAAAGTATTAGTAATACGTTTTGAACTCATTCTTTAATATTAATAAAAATTTAGAGTTTAATTTCAATGCATTTTTTTAAGTGCATCGAGATCAAAGATAAATCACATTATGTATAAATTTAAGGTAGTTGTGTTATAAAAATAAAAAAAACTTAACATAAATATCAATTTTAAATTGATTGATTGTATAAAAACGCGGTACACTTTCAGTGCATATGCACTATTTTCTCTAAAATTGTCTGGACAAAGTAATTATGGAATTTCGAAAAGAAGAATTACGTGAAGCTTATGAAATTTCTTGATTTCCAATAAACTTAAATACCAATATATTGTGTTAGAAAAAGAGTTGATTAAGAGAATGTATAACTATCTTTATACCCAAAAGAGATGGCACCACTCTAGCCCATTTTTATGCATTCAATTCAACATTTATTAAATGGGGTTATGGCATCTGTACCTTGTTTTAAAAAGGAAGTGATATCAATGGTTTGGTTATCAGCAAAGAAGGGTGTCGCCGAGTATCTCATAAAGCACACAGGAGGATCGAATCCCCTACCATTTGTACTGGGAAGACAATCTTGTAAGTCTCTCTGTTCAGATGACAAACAATCCAAACAAGTGTCTTGAGTGAGAGTTTCAGCACATTGTGCAATGGCATAGATTGCACCGCCTTCCACTTGTGTCTTGGTAGCTGCAAAGTAGCCACTAATTTTTGGTGTTGCTATTTGTAGATCCATCAGCACTTGGCGTCCAACTGCACCAAAACCAGTGCTTTCATCTGCAGTCTGATTTCCACAAAGTGTGTGGATGCTAGAAATGAGATTCTGCTTGAAGAAGTCATTGTTCTCGTACCTCAACAGTCAAACACGGTTGAAAGCATCAAACTGTTAGATATTAATTAGAAAATTAATAATAGCAAGTTTCTAAGCTTATAATTATGAGTCTTATAATTGTGCAATATTCTAAGTTAAAAGTTGTAAGTTACTAAGTCAAGATTGTGAGTTACGAAGTCTTGTAGTTTTCCATTTGTATTTAGTATCTTGGAATAAGGTATTAAGCATTTATGTGATTAGTCAAATGGTCACTTTATTCTAGTATAAATAGGGGATCATACTCTTGTATTTGGTGTGGCAAAGAAATAAAATCTTCTTCTTTCAACAAAGTGACATCAAAGCTTGAGTTCTAGAGTGTTGAGAGAGAAACACTTTGTGAGTTGAGAGATAGCAAACAATGGCTTGAGTATGTTTAAATTCTCTCGTCTTACCAAAGGGAATTATGATAATTGGTGTCGTCGCATGAAAGCCTTGTTAGGTTCTCAAGATGTTTGGGAGATTGTAGAGAAAGGTTATACCCAACCTCAAAATGAGGCTACTTTGTTACCAAATGAGAAGGAGACTTTGTTGAAGTCGAAGAAGAAGGATCAACAAGCACTTGCTTTCATTCATCAAGGTTTGGATGAAGCTATGTTCGAGTTGGTGTCAAATGCAACCACATCCAAAGAAGCATGGGAGATTTTGAAAACCTCCCTTGAAGGTGTTGATAAGGTAAAAAAAAGGTGTGCCTACAAACTCTACATAGAGAGTTTGAATCATTGCATATGAAGGAATCTGAATCTATCTCGGATTTTGACAATAAGGTGTTGACTATTGTGAACCAAATGAAGCGTTATGGAGAAAATATGGAAGATGTCCGTGTGGTGGAAAATATCCTTCGCTCCTTAATCGCTAAATTTGATTATGTGGTTTGTGCTATTGAAGAGTCTAAGGATTTAGACTCAATGGTCGTAGACCAATTGATGGGTTCTCTTCAAGCCTATGAAGAAAGGTTCAATAGAAGGCATGATGAGCCATTGGAACAAGTCTTCAAAGCTAAAACTTCTTTGAAAGAAAATGGATCGAGGAGAAAGTAGTCAAAGAGCACGTGGGCGTGGAAGAGGACGTGATCATGGCCAAGGAAGAGGAGGAAGAGGAGATCGTGATAATTTTGACAACAATGAATAGAGGAGCCATCAATCCACTAGAAGTCGTGGAAGAGAAAGAGGAAGAGGTAGAAACAATTATGAAAAAGCATATGAAAGGAGGTATGATAAATCTAATGTTGAATGTTTTAATTGTCATAAATATGGTCATTACTCTTGGGAGTGTAGAACTAATGTTGAAGAGAAGGTCAATCTTGTTGATGATAAAGAAGTTGAAGAGCCAACACTACTGCTACCACTTAATAATGGTGAGAAGGAAGACAAATGCTTATGGTATCTTGACAATGGAGCAAGCAATCACATGTGTGGATGCAAAGAGAAATTTGTGGAACTTGATGAGAAGGTGAAAGAAAATGTTTCCTTTGGAGATTCTTCCAAGGTGCAAATCCAAGGAAAGGGTACCATTTTAATTTCTTTAAAAGATGGTGCTCACAAATTAATCACAAATGTTTACTATGTTCCTAAACTAAAAAGCAATATTTTGAGTTTGGGACAACTTGTTGAAAAAGGGTATGAAATTCATATGAAAGATTGTTGTTTATGGCTTCGAGATCAAAATTCTAATTTGATTGCCAATGTGTTTATGTCAAGAAATAGAATGTTCACTTTGAACATTAAAACCAATGAAGCAAAATGTTTGAAGGCTAGCATAAAAGATGAATCATTGTGTTGGCATATAAGATTTGGGCACTTGAATTTTGGAGCACTAAAATCCTTAGGAGAGGAGAAGATGGTGAAAGGGATGCCTCTCATCAACCATCCTAATCAATTGTGTGAAGCATGTCTCCTTGGAAAGCATGCAAGAAGGAGTTTTCCAAAAGAAGCTAATTCAACAGCAAAGGAGCCTCTCCAACTTGTTTACACCGATGTGTGTGGCCCAATCAATCCTCCTTCATGTGGTAACAATAAATATTTCTTGCTTTTTATTGATGATTATAGTAGAAAGACTTGGGTTTATTTTCTAAAGCAAAAATCTGAGGCATTTGTAGCTTTTAAAATTTTTAAAGCTCGTGGAAAAGAAGAGTGGTTATGTAATCAAAGCTCTAAGATCCGATAGAGGTGGCGAATTCACATCAAAAGAATTTAATGAATTTTGTGAAAAACATGGGATTCGTCGCCCTCTAACGGTTTCTAGATCTCCACAACAAAATGGGGTAGCGGAGAGAAAAAAATAGAACTATTCTTAATATGACTAGATGTATGTTGAAGGCTAAAAATATGCCAAAGGAATTTTGGGCCGAAGCTGTTGCATGTGTCATTTATTTGTCCAATCGCTCCCCAACAAAGAATGTTAAAGATCAAACACCACAAGAAGCATGGAGTGGAGTGAAGCCAAGAGTTGATCACTTGAGAGTATATGGGAGCATTGCATATGCTCATGTACCCGACCAAGGAAGATTCAAGCTTGATGATCGAAGTGAGAAACATGTGTTCATTGGCTATGATGCAAGCTCAAAAGACTACAAATTGTACAATCCAACAATGGGAAGACAATTGTGAGCCAAAATGTTGAGTTCTATGAAGAAGGCGCATGGAATTGGGAGGAGAAAGAAGACACTTATGATTTTTTCCCGTACTTTGAAGAAAGAGATGAAGAAGCCTTGACTCCAAATGATTCAACTCCAACTCCTTCACCAACTCCTTCAACCAATGAAGCCTCATCATCTTCCGAAGGGAGTTCAAGTGAAAGGCCAAGAATAATGAAAAATATTCAAGAATTATATGATGAAACTGAAGTTATAAATGATTTGTTTTGTCTTTTTGTTGACAGTGAACCCTTAAACTTTGATGAAGCAATGAAAGACAAAAGGTGGAGACAAGCCATGGAAGAAGAAATCAAAGCCATTGAGAAGAACAACACTTGGGAGTTATCAAGCCTTTCCAAAGGTCATGAAGCAATTGGAGTCAAATGGGTGTTCAAAATCAAGAAGAATGCAAAAGGAGAGGTTGAGAGACACAAAGCAAGACTCGTGGCTAAAGGCTACAAGCAACAATATGGAGTTGATTATGATGAAGTGTTTGCACCGATTGCCCGGATGGAGACAATTCGTCTTCTTATTTCCTTGGCAGCTCAAATGAAGTGGAGAATTTTTCACCTTGATGTAAAATCGACATTTCCAAATGGCTATCTTGAAGAAGATGTCTATGTTGAACAACTAATGGGTTTTGTCATCGAAGGTCAAGAAGGAAAAGTCTTGAAATTGAACAAGGCGTTGTATGGTCTAAAGCAAGCACCGAGGGCATGGAATAGTCGCATTGATAAGTACTTCCAAGACAATGGGTTTGTTCGTTGTCAAAATGAGTATGCTCTTTATGTTAAAGCTTTTAATAATGGTGATGTCTTGTTTATTTGTCTTTATGTGGATGACCTTATCTTTATCGGCAATAACCCAAATTTGTTTGAAGACTTCAAGGAGTCTATGTCTCATGAATTTGAGATGACAGATATGGGACTCATGTCATATTACTTGGGAATGGAAGTGAAGCAAATGGAGAATGGTATCTTTGTCTCACAAGAAAGCTACACAAAAGAAGTGTTGAAGAAATTTAATATGCTTGATTGCAATCCCGTGAACACACCTATGGAAGGTAGCTTGAAGTTATCAAAGTTTGATGAAGGAAAGAAAGTAGACCCCACGATCTTCAAGAGTCTTGTGGGGAGTATGAGGTATCTAACCAATACAAGGCCCGGTATTCTATATGCGGTGGGAGTTGTGTGTCGCTTTATGGAGGCTCCAATCTCTACTCATCTAAAAGCCGCAAAAAGAATTCTTCGTTACTTGAAGGGTACAATTGATTTTGGATTGTTTTATTCTCCCTCCAATAACTTTAAGCTTGTGGGGTTTTGTGATAGTGATTTTGCAGGAGATGTTGATGATAGAAAAAGTACTACCAGATTTGTGTTTTTTATGGGTGATTGTGTTTTTACATGGAGTTCTAAGAAGCAAGTCATTGTGACACTTTCTACTTGTGAAGCCGAGTATGTAGCTGCAACTTCTTGCACATGTCATGCCATTTGGCTAAGAAGATTGTTGAAGGAACTTCACTTGTTACAAAAGGAAAGCACAAAGATCTATGTTGATAATAGATCTACACAAGAGCTTGCCAAGAATTCGGTGTTCCATGAACGAAGTAAGCATATAGATACAAGGTATCATTTTATTAGAGAGTGCATTGCCAAGAAAGAAGTAGAATTGACTCATGTGAAGACTTAAGATCAAGTTGCGGATATTTTCACCAAGCCTCTCAAATTTGAAGATTTTTGAAGATTGCGAGCAAAACTTGGTGTGCAGAAGAATTTTCCAATTAAGGGAGGATGTTAGATATTAATTAGAAAATTAATAATGGCAAGTTTCTAAGCTTATAATTATGAGGGCGAGCCTTGGTGCAGCGGTAAAGTTGTGCCTTGGTGACTTGTTGGTCATGGGTTCGAATCCGAAAACAGCCTCTTTGCATATGCAAAGGTAAGGCTGCGTACAACATTCCTCCCCCATACCTTCGCATAGCGAAGAGCCTCTGGGCAATGGGGTACGAAGTTTTAAGTTTCTAAGCTTATAATTATGAGTTTTATAATTGTGCAATTTTCTAAGTTAAAAGTTGTAAGTTACTAAGTCAAGGTTGAGTTAGGAAGTCTTGTAGTTTTCCATTAGCATTTAGTATCTTGGAATAAGGTAATTAATAAGAAAATTAATCTTGAAATAAAATCTTCTTCTTCCAACACAAACTTCAAAGTTAATTAATTCTAACCTTGTTTTTCATGAACTGCCAACCTACATGTTCTTGTGATGAAAACAGATCTAACACATCTAGATCCTCACAGTTTCTATTAGCTAGTTGGTAATTTGTGGTAAATGTCAATTTATATATCCTCCATGTTTGAGTCAGGTTGGACTATTGTAGGTGGCAAAACTCATTGTCTTTGAGTATAAGAAAGTTACATATCCAAAACTTGAATTCAACGTCGATTATTAAGCTGAAAAAATCTTGTGAATATTGATCGACTCATATAGTTGTTTTTTTTTTTCTTTTTCTTTTTTACATTCTTAAAACTCAGTCCTACAGTTTATAGGACTAATGACGAAGCTAGTCTTCTTCATCTTAGCCCTCTAAGTGTCGCGTAAAATTCTCTCTTTTTTCTTTCCTCAATGGGTACACACCAAGACTATTATTGAACAAATATTAGATGGAAGTGTACCTGAGGATGCAGCCATCATAAATGGCACGGGCAGTATTCATGGTGGAGCAGTTGCGGACTGTGGCGGCGGCCACAGCGAAACAGGTGACGCAGTCAGTGTTGGAGAGGTAGTTCCTGCATTGGAACATTGCATAGACAGGATCCGTTCCGGTGGTTGATTGAGCTGTGACAAAGTGCTTGCTTTGGTTGCTCACCAGCTGCGATTTCAGGTTTGCCAAACTAGCGTTTAGATTTTGGAAGAAGTTGGCCGAGTCGTGTACCGAGACTACACTGCACTCAAATTTGAGTAAAAGGGTTTGAGGGTCTCCAACTGCACCCTCAAAGTTCCACCATGACCACAACACCAACAAGGTTAATGCCACGAGCTTGAGTTGCACCATTTTCTTGGGATTCTCAAATTAACTCGCTTAAATCTAAGGTTGAAAAGATGGGTTGATATATTGGCCTCAAATAAAACAGTCTAGTTACTTGAATGTTCAACGGATGGACGAAGATAATGTAAACTTATTTAGTGGTCCAAAACTATATATATTATGGTCCCAATAAATTTCTATTCAACATGTAATATGTAATTGAATATTATTAATTATTTTTTATAAATTAAAAAATTTGAATGCTTATCATAAGAAATTTATTTTAATAATGGACATGTATCTAATAATTTCTTCTAAGATAATATGCATGTCTGAGATATGCATGGAGGACAATGTTTTTATTAGGTTATATATATATATATATATATATATTGAAGGACTTTAATTTATGACGACATCAAAGTGCATGGTCACCTATATGAGCTGTAGTCAACGCGGATAAGCTGCTAAGTAACCTTTACATGTGCATAATTAAGATAAGATTAAGATGTATAAAACAACGGACCACTCATTAGTGGCCCAAAACTATATATATTATGGTCCCAATAAATTTCTATTCAACATGTAATACGTAATTGAATATTATTAATTATTTTTTATAAATTAAAAAATTTGAATGCTTATCATAAGAAATTTATTTTAATAATGGACATGTATCTAATAATTTCTTCTAAGATAATATGCATGTCTGAGAGATGCATGGAGGACAATGTTTTTATTAGGTTATATATATATATATATATATATATATATATATATATATATATATATATATATATATATATATATATATATATATATATATTGAAGGACTTTAATTTATGATGACATCAAAGTGCATGGTCACCTATATGAGCTGTAGTCAACGCGGATAAGCTGCTAAGTAACCTTTGCATGTGCATAATTAAGATAAGATTAAGATGTATAAAACAACGGACCACTCATTAACACTGACAGCATAAATAATGATCTATAACAAAATTAATTGCAATGCATTTCAACTCCATGACCATGATTGAATATCTAATATTGAAAATGATATTTGTTAATAAAATATTTACCCCTTATATATTTGCTGTCTTTACTAACTGTTGTTTTAGCCACACTAACCTCTAAATCAGGCGCATTTTGTGCTTAATGTTGGCATTCTTTTGTAATATCCATGGAATTCTTTTCTTTCTTCTGAAGAATCGAGTTCATTTTACTTATAAAAAATAAAATATTTTAAACCAATTTTACATCAATTTCTTTAAAGTAAAAATATAAAAATACTCATTTTGAATCATAAGATTATTTCTATATCATTAAATGAAAAAAAATGATTTTTTAAAAATAAGTTTGTCTTTAATATGAATTGAATAAAAAATGATGACTTATTTTGCATTAAATCACGACTTTATGAGTGAAACCCCTTGGTGCAACTAATGTGACACACCAGAGGGACATTGCAAAGAGTCGCATGTTCAATTCCTAACAAAAGGATATATTAAGAAAATAAGATCGACTAATAAAAGTGATTAAGTTGTTAATTTTAATTAATAATATTATAAATTTTAATTTTATTTCAAAACTACTTATAGCATTGAATATTTTAAGTGGTAGTTATATTTCAAAAAATAACTTTTTTCCACCAATGAGAATACTTGTTTGGTTAATAGCCTCATAAATACATCCACTTTCATCGGAATGAGTATATATCATTAATAGGTCTCATGATTAATTAAGGATAAAAGAGAAATTTAGCAATTAATATACTTCATAGTGATCTTATGTTTCTTAAAATTATGACAAAAAATACTCTTTTTGTTTATTATATAAAAAGATAAGTTGGTAATATTAGATTACCAACATTACATTAGTTCAAATGGATCTCTTAAGAGCTCATTTAAGGTAGTTGCAAGTTTAAAGTTTTTAGTTTTCAAATACAATTTTTAAAACAAAATGGATTTAAAAAAGTGTAGCTAAATTATTTGTAATTCTCTTTTAAAATAATTTTATATTCATTTTCAAAACAACAAAAAATCATTTTAAAATTTGATTTTCAATTTTTAAAACATCAAACACTTCTTACATTTGACAACAACCTTTTTGTTGACACAACTGTCACCAACTCGACCACCACCACCATCGACAATGATACCACAACCATCATCACTGCCACAACTACCATCACTATTGGTATTTCTACCATCGTCGGCAACGTCCCCACACTATCATCAACCACCCGTATTGTCATTTGTCGCCATCATGGTTACTACCATATAAAAACACCCTTAAACTAATCTCAAGTTTAAAGATATAGTTTTTATCTCTTTTATGATATGTCGGGCCTTGGGCCTCAAGTTGCATCTAAATTTGAGTACAACATGATGAGTTTTGAACTTTGTTATTTATGAACTTTTATTTATAATAATATAAAAATTAGAAAAAATTAACTTATTTCTAGAGTAATCCTTTAAAAAAAATAATTGGCACCTGGAGTAATATTTTTAAAATTATTCTTAAAGTAACTTGTTCCCTCCTTTATAAAAACATATATGAAATATTTATTGTTTTATTTTATATTTTGCATAATTTATAATTTTTAACTAGATCATTTATTTTTAACAGCAAGCTAATTATATATTAAGACCTATTATATATTAAAATAGGGTACTAAAGTGTACCAACTATGTATATCCCCATGTACCAATTTGTTGTAAGGTCACAAACTGGGAACCATACCCGTACCACGTACCAGAGTGAATTGAGAACTAGGTGACAATGGGAAGGCGTTGTTTGCATTCTTAAGGAAAGGCACGTGTAATCTGCTATTTAAAATAAGATTTACACATAATTGTACCAATCTCCAATAATGAACTGAACAGGAATTATCGTTTGCATCATATAATTCTTAACCTATCATCTAGCAGGTACTATATAGAATTGGAGGTAGTAGCATTAGATGTTGAGGAACCCGTTGACGCAAATATATCTCTGTGAGGCCTTAAATTCGACTCAATAAAGATAGGCATTGAAGGTCTCATATGCTCAAGTAAGTTATTGCAGTTGAGTAAGACTACTACTTCAGACATAGCTGGCCTCATTGCAGCCGATGCTTGAGTGCACAACAAAGCAATGGCTATGACTTTCTTCACTTCTTCTGCATCATAGTTATTTGGGTCTAAGCTTTTGTCTACTAACTCCAAAAGCATGCCTCTCTCATACAACTTCCATGCCTATTATAGTCAAAACCAAGGGTCATATAGCAAAATATTACATGAAAAAAAAAGAAGCCAATTTTTGGTATCTAATGGGAAATTCCTTACTCGTCGAAGAAGATATTCTTCATCACCATCGTCATCAACAACTTTTACATCAGTACTCTTTTGACCACTTATGATTTCTAAGGCTACAATTCCATAGCTGTATGTATCAGCTTTTTCTGATAATTGACCATGGAGTACATACTCAGGTGCTGTGTATCCCCTGACAAATGCATATAACACATAGTTCGATAATTAATAAAATAACACTCAAACATATTATGTTACATTTTTCCCACGTAAGAATTATTTATCTCATTCACCACAACTTGATGCTTAGTTATAAATGTCAAGAAATTCAAGTGAATGCATATGGGGGGCAGTACGTTTTACCCTTTAAAATTTTCAAGCTGAGCCATTGGAATTTCTTTTTGACTTACAATGTTCCTGCAACTCTTGTGCGAACATGAGATTGGTCTTCTGGTAGGAGTTTCGCCAACCCAAAATCAGAAATTTTGGGCTGAAGTTGTTCATCCAATAGGATATTGCCACTCTTAATATCTCTATGTATGATAGAAACATGAAATTCCTCATGTAGATAAGTCAATCCCCGTGCTGTGCCCAAAATTATATCATAGCGTTGTTTCCAGTTGAGGGAACCTTTTCTTTTTCCTGTATCCCAATTTTATATGCTCAAAACATTAGAGGAGAAAAGAAGAGGGTAAAGAAAGTAAAACTTACAGAAAATGCTTCTATCAGAAATTCATGTTAGTTACCAAATAAGAATTTGTCTAGGCTGGTGTTTGCCATGTATTGGTAAACAAGGATTCTTTCTTGACCTTCACTGCAACAACCAAGAAGTCGAACCAGATTTCTATGATGAACATTACTTATAAGTGTTACTTCACTTTCAAATTCGTCATCTACCTTGTTGAAATCTCCTGAAATTAATTTTTTTACTGCAACAACTTTCCCATTTTTCATAGTCCCCTATTCAGTAGCATCAAAATCAAAAGTTATAACTAAATGTGTAGCTTATAATTAATATTGCTTATAATTAAAAAGAAAAAGAAAATTCTTAGAATATTATTAAAATGTGAGGAAAAATTCAAGTTTACCTTGTATACGGCACCAAAGCCTCCTTCTCCTAGTTTATTTTTCTCATTAAAGTTTTTTGTTGCAGCTTTCAAGTCACTATATCTGTACTTGGTTGGACCATTCAAATCAGTTGCTCCCATTATGCTTCCTGCTAATTAAAATACGATTTTGTTTTTTTTTTATTATTAATAAATAAAGTCATGGATTGATAACAATAGTTGGATACGAAGCATCACATGAAGACTTTCCAAATAATCTTACTTCTAGGAGTTCTCTTCGGACTTTGGGATCTTCTATTCCAGGGAAATAATGAAATAAGGATCACAACAAGGAGTGCACCTCCAAAACCACAACCAATAATGACCCACTTCTTGTTTGAACCTACTCCTCCTTCAAGACAGAAAAGAAGTTGACCTCAAATATTCCAACTGATCTGATGAGTCCGTTCAAGATGTTGATATTACAATATAAAAATGGTGCTAGTAATACCCTTTTAACACATTCTTTTTTATTACTTAAAATTTAGATTTTAATTTCTATGCATTTTCAGTATAATGTTTTTTTTACATTGCATATGGATCAATCAGCATTTATACTATGTATTATTTTTTAAATTATTATAAAAGTCAATAAATTTATTATATATGTCAATTTAAAGTTGGATGACAATATAAAAATGCTTTACATGTTTGATTCATGTATTATTTTATTTAAAATTGTATGTAAAAGGAAACTACGGAATTATAAGTGAGACTCCATAAAGAAGTGTGGATCTCAAAATATTTTGTGATTTCTGATATTTAATTTCTGGCATGCAATAATACAGTGTGTTAGAAAAAGTGTCCATTTTTATACCAAAAGAGATGGACCACTCTAGCCCACTTTTATTCATTCAAGTCGACATCTATATTAAATGGAGTTATGGCATTTGTACCTTGTTTTAAGAAGGGACTGATATCAATGGTTTGGTTATCAGCAAAGAAGGGTGTCTCCGAGTATCTCATAAAGCAGCCAGGAGGATCAAATGCCCTACCATTTGTATTGGGAAGACAACCTTGCATGCTGCTTTGTTCATTTGATAAACAATCCAAACAATTGTCTTGTGTGAAAGTCTCAGCACATTGTGCAACGGCATAGATTGCACCTCCAGACACTTGTGTTTTGGTAGCGGCAAAATAGCCACTAATTTTGGGTGTTGCGATTTGTAGATCCATCAGCACTTGCTGTCCAACTGCACCATAACCAGTGCTTTCATCGGCAGTCTGATTTCCACAAAGTGTGTGGCTGCTAGAACTGATCTGGTTGAAGGAGTCAGTGCTCTCGTACCTCGACAGTCAAACAAATTTGCAAGCATCAAACATCAAAGTCAACTCTTACTTATTAGTTTCATGGACTGCGACCCTCATGTTCTTGTGATGAAAAATATCTGAAAACTCTAATCCACACAGTCTCAATAATCTATATATAAATATCTAGTTTGTTGGTAGTTTGTGTTAAATGTTAATTTAACCTTTAATTTTTTTGGACAATAAAAAGGAAAAAAAAAGAGAAAAAAAAAAGATAAAAGTCTATGTTTAAAACAAGAAAAATATAGAAAGATGCCTAGTTTGGTTCATTTAATAAACCACATGTATGTTTGATAGGAAGGAAAATAATCTTTGTTCAAATCAGGTTGGATCATTATAAGTGGCAAAGTTCATTCTCAATCTCGTGACATTTGATACACGCATTGGACGGTTTTTTGTTTTCTTACATGTTTAAAACTCAATCCTACATTTTATAGGACTAGTGACGTAGCTAGTCTTACTCATTTCACCCCTTTATTCGTCACCTAAACTTCTCTTTCATTCCTCTCCTCAAAGGGTACACACCAAGTGTGTCAGAAAAATCATATTTGAATTATCAGCCATAAGAAAGGACTACTGAACAAATATTAGATGGATGTGTACCTGAGGAAGCAGCCATCATAAACTACATGGGCACCGTTGGTTCCGACGGAGCAGTTCCGGATTTCAGTGGCGGCGGCGGCTAAGCAGGTGGCGCAGTCAGTGATGGAGAGGTAGTTCCTGCATTGGAACATTGCATAGACAGGGTCTGTCCGGCTAGTTGATTGAGCCGTGGCAAAGTGCCTGCTTTGGCTGGTCACCTGTGCTCTCAGGTCTGCCAAACTTGCGTTTAGGTTTTGGTAGAAGTTCGACAAGTTGGGTGCCATGAATCCGCTGCACTCCAATGTGAGTAGATAGAGTTGAGGGTCTCCTACAGCACCCTCAAAGTTCCGCCATGACCACAACACCAACAATGTTAAGGCTACGACCTTGAGTTGCACCATTTTCCTGTGAGTCTCAAATTAACTAAATAGGTATATATATATATATATATATATATATGCCTCAAAGGAAAAAGTCTACTTACTTGTATGTTCATGGGGTGGACCAAGATAATGAGAAATTATTATGTTTTGTTTACAACATATCATGATCCAATTAGATTTTTATATATAATATTTTTTTATTCATAAAAATTGAAAATAATATTAGAGAATTTATAATAATTCATATATCTTGTTCAACTAATTGAAATAGACTCTCTTGATATTTAAAATTGAATACCTTTCATATAAAATATAACTGCATATGAATGCTACTGGTTCAAAAGTGGAGACAATTTGATTCGTTCAATTCGATTAAGGATGGTTTCGTAACAAAATAGCAGCCTACGTATATAGACTTGGGGTGTGGTTTGAAACTTCCAATTTTGGCAAAGGATTTAATTATGATGACATCGAAGTGCATCGTGCACCTATATGAGGTGCAGTCAACGCGGGTAAGCTGTTAAGCAACATGTGCATGTGCATAATTAAGATTAAGATGTATAAAACTACCCACTACGATCATTAGCATGCACTGACAGCATAATCATCTATATGTTCAACTCCATGATTGAATATCTATTATTGGAAATTAAAGATATTTGTTAATAAAATATCCACCCCTTATTATGTGGCTGCTGGCTTTAATTACTACTTTTGTTAGACAGACTGACATCTAGAAGCACATAATTTGTGCTGAACGTTGGGCATTCTTTTGTAATATTCAATCGATTTCATTTCTTTTCTTCTGAAGAATCGAGTTGATTTTAGTTATAAAAAATAAAATATTTAACGCCAATTTTACATCACTTTCTTTTTAGTAATAAAATAAAAATATACATTTCAATCAATAAGATTATTTATATATCATCAAATAAAAGAAAACTTTTTTAAACAATGAGTTCGACTTTAAGACTTTAAGAGTGAAACCCCTTATTGCAACTAATGTGACAACACCACATTAGGAATTTAGATGATTTAACCCCTTATCGCATGACCTATTTCATTAAATAAAATTTTAATATCCGTAAACATAAAAATACATTTTAGCATGCGGTGTATGAACCACACTTCTTAAATTAATTTGCTGCAATGAACAAGATAAGAAACTTAGATGATTTGATATCCTTTTTCATAAAGCATGAACCCTTGCTTTTCAGTTTGTCAATGTTGGTAGTTGGTTAGATGATAATTGATAGTTGATAATTTTAGAGAATTGTTTTAGAAAGAAGGTTATGTCATTGATTTCTTGGATTATTAATTACAACATATCAATTGTCTATTTATAGGCTCAAGTCACCAACATCTTAATGGTGGTGAATGTTTCTACGTTACTTTAGGTCTTTCTAGAGTTTTTATGCTAGATTAGTATCATGATAGTTCTAGATTCTTCTATCTTATACATACACTTATAGTTCTAGATTGTTCTACCACATACACATTATGGTTCTAGATTGTCCTACCATATTCTATAGTTCTAGGATATTCTACTATTTTCATATATATTATATTTAAGAATATTTTAGAAATCTGTAGCAATTTCAACACTCCTCCTTGATGCAAATTTCTGTGACTCCGAGCATAGCTCGTAATTCTTCAAATCTTGGTCTCGGCAGAGCCTTCGTGAATATGTCTGCAATTTGATCTTCTGTTCTGCAGTAGTCGAGTTTGATCTCTTTAGTTGCTTCAGATTCTCTGATAAAGTGATACTTGATTGCTATGTGTTTTGTTCTACTGTGATGAACTGGATTCTTCGCCATTGCAATTGCTGATTTGTTGTCGCAGTTGATTTTAGTAGGCCCATCTTGTTTTTCTCCCATGTCTTCAAGTATCCTACGAAGCCACATAGCTTGACTCGTTGCTTCAGCAGCTGCCACGTACTCTGCTTCTGCTGTTGATTGTGCTACTGTAGCTTGCTTCTTCGATGCCCAAGAGAACATTCCCGATCCTAGTGAGAAAGCATAACCAGATGTACTCTTCATGTCATCTGCCGAACCTGCCCAATCACTGTCGGTGTAGACAAATAATTTTGAGTTGGTTTCGGTAGTATACCATATATCGAACTCTTTTCTTCCTTGTAGATACCTCAAAATTCTTTTTCCTGCTCCAAAGTGTATTTGACTTGGGCTTTGCATGAATCTTGATAGAAGACTTGTAGCATACATTATGTCAGGTCGTGTAGCTGTCAAATATAGGAGGCTTCCAATTAGACTTCGGTATTTGGATGCATCAACTTTTGGTGCTCTATCATTCTTGTGCAGTTTCTCATTTGTTATGAATGGAGTAGCAACAGGTTTGCAACCATACATCTTGAATTTCTTAAGTAAGCCTTCTATGTATTTCTTTTGCGAGATGAATATCCCTTCATTTCTTTGACTTACCTCTATGCCGAGGAAGTAACTCATCAAACCAAGGTCGATCATCTCAAAGGTCTTCATCAAGTCTTCTTTAAACTCCATCATCATCTTAGTATTGTTTCCCGTGTAGATAAGATCATCTACATATAGAGAGAGTAAGAGAGTGTACTGCCCTTGAGACTTGATGTAAAGTGTAGGCTCACTCTTGCTCCTCCTGAATCTTTGATCCATGAAATACTGATCGATTCTGCTATACCATGCTCGAGGTGTTTGCTTCAAACCGTAGAGTGCTTTTCTTAGTCTTAACACTTTGTTTTCTTTGCCTTCAGACACGAATCCTTGTGGCTGCTCCACATAGATCTCTTCTTCAAGTACACCGTTAAGGAAGGTGGATTTGACATCTAGTTGATGGATACTCCATCCTTTTTGTGACGCAAGAGCTATTAGGGCTCTTATGGTATCAAGACGAGCTACTGGTGCAAATGTCTCATTGTAGTCAATTTCGGGTTGCTATGAGTAACCCTTAGCTACTAGCCTCGCCTTGTGTTTCTGTATAGACCCACTTAACCCCAATGATATCTTTTCCATGGGGACGATTTACTAACACCCATGTGTTGTTTTTCTCGATCATCTGTATCTCATCTTCCATTGCCTTGACCCATATTTCCTGCTTTGACGCTTCTTCAAAGCTTCCAGGTTCAAGTATGGCTAAGTTACAGGTTTCATTTATGTCCACCAAAGATCTTACTCATCTTGGAGTAGACTCTGGTGATGATAGTTCTTGATCTTGTTGTTGTGGTGGAGGTGAAGGTGGTTCACCTGGGTCTTCTTCCTCAGCTTCTTCTTGAGGTAGTTGAGCGGGTATAAGAACGTTCTTCTCCACTTTTTCTTCATCCCAATTCCAATAAGCGTACTCATCAACTTCAACATCTCGACTGATGACGAGTTTCTTAGTTTGCAAGTTGTAGACACGGTAGCCCTTAGAGATATTGCTATACCCAAGGAAGATACCTCGTATAGTCTTGTCTTCAAGCTTGTGCCTCTTCACGTCTGGAATATGAATGTAGCATATAGATCCAAAGACCCTTAGGTGCTTTGCTGATGGCTTCTTCCCGTTCCAAGCTTCAATTGGAGTCTTGTCTTTTACAGACTTAGTTGGACATCTGTTGAGTATTGAAACAGCAGTGTAGACTGCTTCAGCCCAGAATGTGTTACGTAGTCCCTTCTCCTTGAGCATCGATCTAGCCATCTCCATAACTGTGCGATTCTTTCTCTCGAACACTCCATTTTGTTGAGGAGAATATGCGACTGTAAGTTGTCGCTCAATGCCTTCATCCTCACAAATTCTTTCAAACTCGCAAGAGGTGTACTCTTTGTCGCGATCACTTCTTAGTACTTTTATCCGTTTTCCACTTTGATTTTCAGCAAGGGCCTTGAACTTTTTGAATACTCCAAAGACTTCTGATTTTTCTTTTAGAAAATATACCCATGTCATTCTAGAGAAGTCATCAATGAAGAGTATGAAGTACCTGTTGTTCCCATGTGATGGCGTCCTCATTGGTCCACAAACATCCGTATGTATCAGCTCCGATAGATTTTTCGCTCTCCATGCTCCGCTTGTTGAGAAAGGAAATCGGTGTTGCTTACCAAGGAGACATTCTTCACACACTTCATTGTTCTCCTTTATGCTTGGAAGATCTCTCATCATGTTCTTCTCATGTAACAACTTCAAGGCATGTGTGTTGAAGTGGCCAAATCTTCGATGCCATAGCCATGAATCATCAACTTGTACCTTCATGGCAATGTTTGTTGCATATTTTAAATTTAAAGGGAAGCTTCTATTGCTCTTATTCATCTTTACTTGGGCTATCTCAGACCTTTTATTTTTGTTGTCTAAGATTTTGCATACACCTCCTACAAAGTGAAGTGTGTAGCCTCTCTCCATTATTTGGTCAATGCTTAGAAGATTTTCTTTTAGGCTGGGAACTAGTAAGACATCATGGATGAGTCGCGTACCTTTATCTGTCTCCACCATGACAGTGCCTTTGCCTTTTGATTCAACCACACTTCCATTTCCCAGTCAAACTTTGACTTTGACAGACTCATCAATACTTTTAAAAATAGTCTCATCCTTGGCCATGTGATTTCTACATCCACTATCCAAGTACCAGCTTCCTCCCTTTTCTTTTATTGAGTCTTGAGTAGCGTAGAACGTACATTGTTCTTGATCATGCTCCTCTGCGATATTGGCTTGATGCCTATTTTTGTTGCGACAATTTTTCTCTACGTGCCCGAACTTCTTGCAATGGTTGCATTGTGGCATATTACGGAACCAACAATTTTTCTCTGCGTGGCCTTGCCTTTTGCATATATTGCATGGAGGATTTTTATCTGTTTTGTTCTTAAGGAAATTCCTAGAACCTTCTCTTCTTCTGAAAGTTTCTCCATAATTTTTCTTTCCTCTATTTTCTTTGTTTTGGGGCTGAAATTTAAACTTTGACGGGAAGGCATTTTCAATTGTATCTTCTTTATGCCTATACAGTCTTTGCTCATATGCATCAAGAGATCCCACAAGTTCTGTCTCTAATAGAGTGGACAGATCTTTGGTTTCCTCAATCGTTGTCACGATTGGGTCAAACTTTTGGGGTATAGTAATTAGAATTTTCTCAACAATTTTTTTGTCAAGAATATCTTCCCCAAAAGCTCTCATTTGATTAACTATTTCTTTAACTTTAGAATAGTAATCTTTAACTGTCTCAGACTTCTTCATCTTCAATAGTTCAAAATCTCTTCTTAGAGATTGAAGTTTAACGGCACGTACCTTAACACTTCCTTGAAACTCCTCCTGCAATGTGTTCCACGCTTCTTTGGCAGTCTTAGCTCCCATAATTCTTGGGAAAATTGGATCAGTCACTGCTTGTTACAAGGTGAACAACGCCTTTGAATTTTTCTGTTTATTTTTCTTCAACTCTTTTTCTTGAGATGCATTAAGAGCTGAAGTATCCACGGGAATGGTGAAGCCTTCTTCTACTATGTCCCATAAATCTTGAGATAAAAAATATGTTTCCATTTTAACGCGCCAGAAATCATAATTTTCACCATTAAAGATAGGGACAGAAATAGTTGACGATTGAGTAGTGTTATCCATAGCTTAGAAAAAATATTATTAGAGTGGGTTAATAATACAAAGGAAATTTTTGAAGTAGTTGGGAGGATTTTGGAATGGTAGGTAGGTAATATAACTACGCCCAATGTATGACCGAACGTAGCTCTGATGTCACTATTGGTAGTTGGTTAGATGATAGTTGATAGTTGATAGTTGATAATTTTAGAGAATTGTTTTAGAAAGAAGGCTATGTCATTGATTTCTTGGATTATTAATTACAACATACCAATTGCCTATTTTTAGGCTCAAGTCACCAACCTCTTAATGGTGGTGAATGTTTCTACATTACTTTAGATCTTTCTAGAGTTTTCATGATAGATTAGTATCATGATAGTTCTAGATTCTTCTATCTTATACATACACTTATAGTTCTAGATTGTTCTACCACATACACATTATAGTTCTAGATTGTTCTACCATATTCTATAATTCTAGGATATTCTACTATTTTCATACATATTATATTTAAGAATATTCTAGAAATTTGTAGCAATTTCAATAGTCAAGTAAAATTAAATGTTGATCATACAATTACACATAAATAGTTAAGGTTTAGTAATATGTGGCAACTTAAAAAATGCGTTTTAATCTTTATACAGTGTGTAATGTAATAAAAGCTGGGGGACATTACAAAAGAGTGACAAGTTCAATTCCAATTCCAAACAAAGGACGATAAAGAGAAAAAGACTTTATCCTATGAAAAGTCTTTTAGGCCTCAATTATGGCCTGTGTTTATCATATCAACTACTTTTATTTAGTATTAATTAGGTGGCAAGGCATTATTTTAACATTGTAACTAAAACAAAAGTATGGTTTTCAGCCTTAGCAGAAAAACATGCACAAAATAAATATGCAGATGTTTCAGAACACAATTATGAAATACTTGGTTATAGCCAAAACAGAAGTAAAGGCCGTAACAATTGATGCCACTTTCCAAAGGAACTTCTTTTTGCAAAGGATTAAGAACAGATCCATTTGAACCATTCTGATTTTGGTTATGGAAATGACAGGAAGAAGAATTGTGGTTTCTCACCATGGAAAACAAACCCTGGCTGAGCTCTCAATTGAGAGCTCTAATACTATAAAAGAAAACTGAGAGAACAGAAAAAACGAATGAAATCAATTATTGATTCAGTGCAACAAATCTATGTATGGCATTTATACAAACATCCAACACTACCAAAGAGTGCTACCAGGAATAACTAATTACAACTACCAATTAATCATCACAACAAACTTTAATTACTTATCATGCATCTGTATGCTCTACAACATCATTCTGCCCCTCTAACATGTGCATCATATACATAATTAATCATCGAGCAGGTACTATAGAACTGGGGGCAGTAGCATTAGATGTAGAGGAACTAGTTGAGGCAAAAATATCTCTGTGGGGCTTTAATTTAGACTCAATAAAGATAGGCATTGAAGGTCTCATATGCTCAAGTGCATTGCTACTGAGTAGCACTACTACTTCAGACATAGCTGGTCTCATCGCAGCCGATGCTTGAGTACACAACAAAGCAATTTCTATGATTTTCTTCACTTCTTCTGCATCATAGTTATCATTCAAGGTTTCGTCCACCAACTCCAAGTGCATGCCTCTCTCATACAACTTCCATGCCTGTTATAGTCAAAACCAACTGTCATATAGCAAAATGTTACAAGAAAACAAACAATTTTTGGTACATATTTATGGGAAATTCCTTACTTGTCGAAGAAGGGACTCTTCCTCACCATCATCATCAACTCTCACATCAGTACTCTTTTGACCACTTATGATTTCTAGCACTACAATTCCATAGCTGTATGTATCAGCCTTTTTTGATAATTGACCATGGAGTGCATACTCAGGTGCTGTGTATCCCCTGACAAGTGCATTTCATTTATACCATATATAATACTAAGAAATCATGAGACTATTACGCATAGCATATCGGTGTAATACATTTTATCCTTTAAATATTTCAAGCTGAGTCATTGGTAATTTATTGACTTACACTGTTCCTGCAAATCTTGTACTGAGATGAGATTTGTCTTCAGGAAGGAGCTTTACCAAGCCAAAATCAGAAATTTTGGGCTGAAGTTCTTCATCCAAGAGGATATTGCAACTCTTGATATCTCTATGTATGATAGAAACATGAAATTCCTCATGTAGATAAGTCAATCCCCTTGCAGTGCCCAAAATTATATCATAGCGTTGTTTCCAGTTAAGGGAACATCTTCTGTTACCTGTCTCTCATGTTTATATGCTCAAAACTTAAGAGAAGAATAGAAGGGAAACAAAGTAAAACTTAATGCTTCTACTGGAAATTGACATGTTAATTAGTTACCAAATAAAAATTTGTCGAGGCTGTTGTTTGCCATGTATTCATAGACAAGGATTCTATCTTGGCCTTTACTGCAACAACCAAGAAGCTGAACCAGATTTCTATGATGAACATTACTTATAAGCATTACTTCACTTTCAAAGTCGTCATCTATCTTGCTGGAATTTCCTGAAATTAATTTTTTCACTGCAACAACTTTCCCATTTTTCATAGTTCCCTATTCAATGGGATCAGAATTAAAATTTTGCTTGAAAGTCATTTATCTCTATCACTAGATGTGTGGCTTATCATTAATATTGCCTTCTTAGCTTATGAAGATCTTAGTTGACAACTTTACCTCAAAAACAATTCCTTAGAATCACAATTGAAATGTGAGGAACAACTCGATTTTACCTTGTATACAGCTCCAAAGCCTCCTTCTCCTAGTTTATTTTTCTCACTAAAGTTTTTCGTTGCAGCTTTCAAGTCACTATACTTAAACTTGGTTGGACCTTTCAACTGAGTCCCTTCCAATATGTTACCTGCAAAGTAAAAAATGAGTTTGATTTTTCTTTACATATAAATGAAGTCGTGGATTCAAAAATTTTTTTTTTTCAAAACAACTAAAATTAAAAGGCATGATTGATAAATGTGTGATAGTTGGATGCAATTGCAAAGTCTCACAAGGCTTTCCAAATAGTATTACCTCTAGGAACTCTTTTGGGAATTTGGGATCTTCTACACCAGGGAATTATAATTAAAAATGATAAAAGAAGGATCACAACAAGGACTAAACCCCCAACAACACCACCAATAATGAACCACTTCTTAGTTGAACGTCCTCCTTCAAGACAAAAAAGAATTTGACCTCAATTCCAACATATATTGATATAGTTATACAAATAGAGATGACATTTTTATTCATTAAACATATATTAAAAGGAGTAATGGCATTTGTACCTTGGTTTAAGAAGGGAGCGATATCAATGGTTTGCTTATCAGAAAAGAAGGGTGTCTCTGAGTATCTCATAAAGCACCCTGCATCGAATGCCCTACCATTTGTATTGGGAAGACAACCTTGTACGGTGGTCTGTTCATTTGACAAACATGCCAAACAATTGTCTTGTGTGAGAGTTTCAGCACATTGTGCAATGGCATAGATTGCACCACCAGCCACTTGTGTCTTGGTAGCTGCATAGTAGCCAGTGATTTTTGGTGTTGCTATTTGTAGATCCGTTAGTACTTGTTGTCCAGCTTCACTGAAAGCTGTGCTTTCATCTGCACTCTGACTTCCACAAAGTATGCTGCTGCGAGGCATGATCTGGGCAAAGAAATCATTGCTCTCGTACCTCAACAGTCAACACATTTGGAAGTATCAAACATCGAAGTCAATTCTGACTTTGTTTCATGAAGATGTTCTTGTGATGAAAGCATATCTAAATTAATCAACTAATTCAGTCTCATAATCGATAAACATCTTATTGGTGATTTGTGTTAATGCAAACCTTTAATTTGCTTAGTCAATAAATGATTTATATATACATACACTCAGAGGAATCAAACAAATTCGTCAAGATAACGAACTTGCTTAAACCCCAACATCATTCCAAAATAAACATCCTGTACAGCAAAGTTTTGCTTTATTGGTAATGTAACAAACAGTTTCATAATTAGTCTTTAGATTATAAATTACATCATATCTTAAGAATACTGCTAGGTAGTGAATCCCATTAAACCAATTTTTATGTCAAAAAGAAGTCGTGTACACCATGACATGTTAATTGTGGCATGCATCATTATTGTGACACGTGTATCACTGTTAGATAGTGATTTCATTGTCTTATATAATGTTTTATTTTCGGGATTTAATTTTAAGAAACAGGGGTCATCCTTTTCATTAAATTTAAAGAAGAAAAAGTTATGCTAGATAGTATATTCAACGACCGAGGGGTCACTAAATAACAATATTAATTAAGACTTCAATAAGCAAGTCTTGTCACTAAAAATGTTTTACACTATTAACCAATAAAAAACAATTGAATGTATAGATACATGGTGTTTGTTTGGGGTGACTCTATATTAGGACTATAGTCTATATAAGTTTAGGATGATTGTATAAGATGTCTCTTTACTGTCCTTGATGTATTGGGGGGAGACCCCCCCTGCATATTCATTCACTTTGATATATCGATCGAAAAAGAAAAGAAAAAAACAACTAGAAACCATTTAAATTAACAAACTTTTCCATGTCTTATTGATAGAGTTTTATGTATTGGGATTCTCTTCAGTCGGAAAATTTTCAGATTCACGCATTCAGCTAATTACAACAGTTAAATACATATTTGTCTCTTGTCTCTTCCTATTGTTTCACTCGTCAATTGTCACATCTCTCTCTCCTCTCATCAAAGTGATCGAACTCACCAAGAGACGTGCCAAAAAATCATTTTGGAATCATTTTAAAAAGATTATATATATTAGCAAAAATGTCCAATATATAATTCTTTCATTTAAAATATAAATATTTTTATTAAAATTTATTTTAAGTCTCACTTGTATAGTATAGTAGGGTGGCCTGTTAAGCACAAGAAACAGGTGGTTGAACACATACTGGATGGAGGTGTGTGTACCTGAGGAAGCAGCCGTCGTAAATGACACGGGCACCGTTAGCTCCGGTGGAGCAGTTGCGAATCTTGGCGTCGGCGGCGGCGAGGCAGGCAGCGCAGTCGGTGTTGGAGAGGTAGTTCCTGCATTGAATCATGGCATAGACAGGACTCGTTCCGGTGGTTGATTGAGAAGTGGCAAAGTGCTTCCTTTGGTTGCTCACTTCTGCTCTCAGGTCTGCCAAACTTGCGTTTAGATTTTGGTTGAAGTTGGACAAGTTGGGTGCCGTGAATCCGCTGCAATCCTGTTTGAGTAATAGAGTTTGAGGGTCTCCTACTGCACCCTCAAAGCTCCACCATGACCACAACATCAACAAGGTTAAGGTTACGAGTTTCATATTCTTAAAACTCACAAACTAAGGGGTTCAAACTTCAAAATATGGGTTTGATATTGGCCTCAAAGAAGAAGAAAAATGTCTAGTTGTTGATGATGTGAAAGCGTGGGTGAACGAGACTAAGACAATGTCAAAGTCTAAAAGTCTGAGATATACAATAATTTGTTAAGGCTACGTGCTATTGAGTTGCACCATATTCTTGTGGTTCTCATTTCTCAAACTCAATCGGTTTAGGCCTCAAAAAAAAAAAAAAAAAAGTATAGTTGTTGATGACGTCGATAAATTGGTGGACTAAGATAATATCAAAGTCTGAGTGATGGAGAAAACATGTTTGTCTTAGCCTAAAATAAGGGATAGTAATTAAGGAGTTTAACATTTTGCTGAGCCAAACAAATTGTGGTTTGAAACTTCAATTCAGACAAAAGATTTAATATTATGCACGTCACATTGACGTGCTTATGGTCCAATGAGGCGTAGTCAACATGGATAAGCTACTAAGCAACGTTTGTATGTGAATAATTAAGATGTACTATAAAACTACCCAGCCCTCATAACACTAACAGCATAATCTATTACAGAATTGGAAGACATTTCAACTCCGTGATTGAATATATAAATTAGAAATGATATTTTTTTAAACATCTTTTAAGCTTTATTTTTTTAACCTCTATAATTAAGATTTCTGATGATTCTTTGATGGAACCTCAAAATATTTTCGCATGTTTCTGTTCTATCTTGAGATTAATTAATCATACGCCTTATGTGGCTGCTTTCTTTAATTACGAACTACTTTTACCAGCAACAGTTCTAATCGCTGGCACATCTAGTGCAATTAAGGTTGGCATAATTCTTTTGGTAATCAAGAAAGTTCATTTAGAAATAAAAAATAAAATATCTTAGGCCAATTTTTTTATCACTTTCTTTTAAATAATAAAATAAAAAATAATAATATTTCTATATCATTAAAAATTCTTTCAAAAAATGAGTTCGTCTTTAAAATGAATATTTTAAACTAAGAGTAAATCACATGATGCAACTAATGTGATAACAGCTAACGGACATTACAAAGAGTGACAAGTTCAATTGATCCTAACAAAGGATAAAGAGAAGCTGACAAAAAAAGAAAAGAATAAAGAGAATAATATTACAAGCGGTCATTATCAACACTTACGTCTCAGGTGTTTATTAAGACCTTAAACCCGTTTAGTAAAACACCAGGTCAAGATTTTATAAAACTTTATTCAATACTCCTTCCGTCTTCAATTATAATTAAGATCATTTTTCAAAATTTGTTTGTTTATTTTATAAAACTATTTTTTAATTAATAGAAGCATTAATTATTTTTCCTTACATACTTTTACTTAATTATTCTGTTTCCAAAATTAATGAGAAACAAATCTAACAATTAAGTGGATTAATGAGTTTCATTCTGTTCTGTAAAGTTTGAAAATATTTGTTTGCATTTGTTGATAGCTAAATACGTGAAGTGAGATTACATCGTGATTGATTAAATATTCATATTATGTGTGTGAATAGTCTTTGCTTGTACTTATGCTGGTAGCTTGAGGATTATTGACAACTGAATAAAACAATTTGAAGATATTACCCCAATGGGTGTATTTTAGTTATAATATACCATTTGTAAATCTGTTTGTCAACTTGCCGGCTTTCTAAGACTGCTAGAAAGTCAGGTAACATCACAATCAGAACTCAGAAATATGTTGAAGGGAAAATTAGGGGTAAATTTACGTCACAGGGTCACATTTACAAACTATTTATGTAATAGGGTCTGTTTCGAAAGTATTTATGTAGGGGGTCTATTCTGCATGGAAGCCGCCAATGCCATTGGCGATAAAGCATGACTTGCCATTGCCATTGGCGATACAGGGGCTGACGTGGACGGTGCCGCCATTGCCACTGACAATACACGCTGACGTGGAGGGGTGCCGCTGTTTCCATTGGCGAGACACGCCACGTAGCCACGTGAAAAAGGTCTCGCCTCTCCCATTGGCGAGACACCTTCAGTCATGCAGTGTTTAGGGTCACAATGTTTGCAGTGTTTAGGGCTGCAGTGTTATGCAGGCTAGGTTGCAGCTTGGACCTGAAAATGCAGAGTAGCCTTTTGACCGTTGCATCTTTATGTTTTCACCTATAAAAAAAAGCTCCATCAACGTAAATTTATCTACACTTCTCTTCCCCAAGCTGAGCTTCTCCTTTCTTGAGTCTCCTTGAGTGTGTGCGTGCTACGCTTCCTTGAAGTTTGTTGTCTGCTTTCTCCTCCATAATTCCTGGTAAGTGATTTTCTTAAATAAGATTTATATATTCTGTTGTTAATATTATAAAAATAGTAGGTTAGTTAGTATTAATAGGTATTGTAAGTTTAGGTTAATTAGTATTAATAGGTATTCTAAGCTTAGGTTAGTTACTATTAATAGGTATTATGTTCTTAATTTTTATGTATTAATAGATATTACAAGGTTAGGTTAGTTAGTATGACAATATTATTTGGTTGTTGTATATATTCTTAGATATTATATATATATATATATATATATATATATATATATATATATATATATATATATATATATATATATTGTTAGTTTTAGTTTGTAGGTAAATATTATTTGTTTTAAGAAATTTACGTTATTAAATATATGATACATTGTACATTA
Organism: Glycine soja; assembly: GCF_004193775.1. Taxonomy (NCBI): domain Eukaryota; kingdom Viridiplantae; phylum Streptophyta; class Magnoliopsida; order Fabales; family Fabaceae; genus Glycine; species Glycine soja. Next base: position 33,126,266 of record NC_041012.1, on the reverse strand, counting down.
TTATTATTTTTGTATATATATTGGTTAAATAATTTTTTGCATTTCAATATTTATTTGTATTTTAATTTATTTGTTAGTCCATATTTTATTTAATTATTTGTTTGTTAATTGTAGAATATATTATGTTAATTATTTAAATTTATCTTCACATGTATTTTAATTTATCTGTAGAATATATTTAAATTTTATTATTTGTATAATATATTTTGTTATGAAATAAATATATTTTGTTATTTATTTAAATTTGTCTTCACATGTATTTTAATTTATCTGCAAAATATATTCAAAATTGATTATTTGTATAATATATTTTGTTATTGAAATATATAAATTCAAATGTATATATTTTGTTATTTATTACAAATTTATTTATATATATTTAATAACGTTTTTGTAAATGTGCCTAGTTTTATTTATATTATGTAGAAATAATGTATAAATTATTTTGTGAATTTATTGTATTATATTATATTTTGTAGTATCAATGGCATCTTCGTTGTCATGTCCATCAAATATTAAAATTAAGTCTGGCACGATCGATGGTGACGTATTATGGTTGCAAGCTAAGCATGTTTCAGAACATGTTTGGAATGGGGAAGAAGACCGCAAATTATACATCAGACGAGTTGTCCCCACTTATCAAGGGGAAGAAGAAATATCAGAGCAAATTTTTCCTTTCCTTCGACAATCTGGTTTTTACTGGATTATGAAGATGAGATACTTAAAAATAAATGTCTCATTAATTAGTGCTTTGATAGAAAGATGGAGGCCGAAAACACATACGTTTCACATGAGATGCGGAGAGTGTACTATTACTCTTCAAGATGTCTCTGTATTGTTAGGTCTACGTGTGGATGGTTTACCATTAATTGGTCCAACAAATCTTAATTGGGCTGATTTATGTGAGGAATTATTGGGAGTCAGACCACAAGAAGGTGAAATTAAAGGTAGTGTGGTTAAATTAAGTTGGTTGGCTCACCATTTTGCACAAATAAATAACCACGACGATGAAGAACAAGTATGAAGGTTCACCCATGCATGGATACTAAGATTCATTGGAGGTGTCTTGTTCGTTGACAAAAGCAGTAACAAAGTTTCGCTAAGGTACCTTCAATTTTTACGTGACTTTGGAGACTGTAGCACATATGCATGGGGACCTGCCGTACTTGCTTTTCTATACAGAGAGATGTGTAGTGTCACCGATTATAAAACTAAATCAATCGGGGGTATGTGCATCTTACTACAAATGTGGGCATGAGAATGATGTATAACTTTGGCTCCAAAGAGGACTCCTTCCCAAGTAGAAAATAAACCACTCGGGCACAGTTTAGTCATTTTTAAAAGCGTCTTTCATTTCAAAAGAATAAATGGTTTTAGGGTATATTAAATTTTAATCTTTGTAGGTGGCTGCGACGTAGAAATCAACATATCGGCAATGATGATGTGAGAGTTTTTCGTCACAAGTTGGATATTATGAAACGTCATGAGGTAAGAACATGGTATTGTATTTGTAAAATAAAAAATAATATGTGTTATTTTACTAAAATGCTGACAACTATGTTGTTATATGCAGTTTGTGTGGGAGCCTTACACAACAACTGTTATATCATTGTTGTCTCCCATTTGTGTATTCGGAAGTGTCGCATGGTGCGCGGTGGTGCCACTAATTTGTTTCCAAGTTATTGAGTGGCACCAACCGGATAGAGTATTGAGACAATTTGGAATGCAGCAACCAATTCTAGAGTCTCCTTCACAGCCCTTGAACATTCATGGCATAACACTCAAAGGGAAACATGACGAAAATTGGGGGCAATTGTTCGCCCCAATGATTGATCAGTGGAACAATTGCCATGCATTTAGGGTGGACGCTTATCCCCGACAAGAGGGCCTATTGAGCTTTAACTTCGACTACATGGTCTGGTATAGGCGAAAGACAAAGATGTTTGTTGACCCACAAAATGCAAACACAGCTACATTGATATTTTTTTTTGTTTTTTCAATATTTAACTTTAAATGTTTTTTTTAATGATGCCCATTAATTTTCTGACCCTAATAATTGCAGGCTGAAGTTGCAGAGACATTACAATACATGGTGTCTCCTCAAGGGAGGAATACATGGACAGTTGATGATTTTGTGCCTTATGTGGAGAAAATTACGATTTTATCCGAAGAGCAAGAGAGAATCACTGAGCCTGTGTCATATGTCCAGCATCAGAGCGTCAATTTCCAGCACAAGAGTTTCACATTCTTTAGTCAAGTGTTGAAACTTAGGGCATAGGCAGAGGAAGGGAGGCTGTTGAAGCGGAAAAATATTCCCAACAAATGGCGGAGCATGGCCATGGAATGTATTACACACCACAAACATTTGCTCAGTATCCGACACAGATGTATCAATATCATTTTCAGGGTCATCACACTGATACTTCTACAAGCGAGCATTCGTTCGGTGGTGTTGCGGAAACACATCCTCATTTTTCATGGCCGACTATGACCCCTTCACAACAATATCATGGCCCAATTCCAACACCTAATGCCCCATTAGGTACATAGTGGAATGTATCGAGACCAATACCTAATGTGGGTGACTTATTAGGTGTTGATATGCGTCAAGAATTTTCTGCTGAGGCTGACGAAGAAGAAGCGGGGAGACATCAGGGCAGAAGAAATCCTGATCGCCAAGCACGAAGATGGGATTGAACATGTGGCACATCCTCCCGGCATCACGAACACCAAAATGAATGATTTGTATGTCTCTGTTTAAATATGTTGTATATTTCTCATTTGAATTTGACACTTAATCTATTGTATGCAGTTTATTAAGGCTTACTAATGAATACAGTTTATGTCGCACATCAAACTATAATAATAAATAAAGTTAAAAAAAACTAAGATAGACAAGAAAATAACTAATGTTTCTAACTAACGATGAACACCAATGCCATATGTGCACCAAGGTAGACAAAAGAAAATAATTAATGTCACTGAACCTGGATTGCTCCACTCCATTTATTTCAACTTCTAAATGTAATTTTATTTCATTAGATGCATATGAGTCTGGAGTAATTTTATTTCAACCCTAAACCCTAAACCCTAAATCCTAAGGCTTAAACCCTAAATCCTAAACTCTAAACCCTAAGGCTTAAACCCTAAACCTAAGGCTTAGGTGTTATTTTGTTGTGTTATTCTGTAGTGTTTAGGGTTTATTCTGTAATGTTTATTCTGTAGGGTTTAGTCCTTGTTCCAGATAGTCCATAATGACTAAGTCCATAGTTTGTCATTGTAGATAGTTGTCCTTTAGTATCAATTTTTATACCGTTAAGTACAACATTGTAGATAGTTCTCCTTTAGATACAATTTCGAAAATAAGTAATGTATAAATTTCCTGACAAAAGTACACATTCAAAAATAAGTAACTGACGATTTCATTGAACACCACAAAGTAAATACATTGAACAAAACCTCAACCAATACAAGTCACTCATCTAACATACATAAATCAATTAAATGAATTACTCCCACGGTCAGATTGCATTGGACATCAGCGCCTATTGTGCCCTTCTGCTCCACATCTACTACATTTTTGTCGGTGGTCAGATGGTTCAAGTCAATCCATCTCATTCCTTATCCTTGTTGATTTTGGCCGACCTTTCGCACAAATTGTAGTTGGGTCAGGGATAAGTGTCCATGCATCATCAGAAGGAGGAATTGCCGCTTCATTCCCAAGAGGCCACCACTGTGCGGAGTATGCTTTTAAGATGTGCTCATTTGTGTAAACAACATCTATATATTGGTAGTAGTTCATGCTCACATAACCACAAGCTGCAATAATGTGTGAACATGGATAGTGAAGCGCGGAATACCTTCCGCATTGACAATAATGGCCATTCAAGTTAACTACCCACTTTTGTCTGCCACGTTGCATTATAGGATTGAAGGTCTCCTCTACTTCAAACCTTGTCGAGTGGATATCATACACGCGAACGATGTGCGAACAAGCTTGTTCTTGATTTTTCCTAAGTTCTTTAACAAGCTTAGAACAATATACTTGGCCTTCGTTTAATTGTCTTTGGGCTTGGCGGCCATGATCAACAAAGTACTTTCGGCACCTACTATATGTTGACTTGACCAACGCTGTTATTGGTATGCTGCGACAATCTTTCAACACCTTATTCACACATTCTGAGAGGTTGGTTGTCATGTGACCATATCTTCGTCCAGATGTATCGTAAGCCATGCTCCATTTTTCCTTTGAAATGCTATCAATCCATGTTGCTATGGCTGGACTCAATAGACGAAATTTTTCTAAGTTTTGATCAAACACATGCTTGCAAGGAGTGTACGCTGCATCAAATTTGTTACCATCAAAAGTTGTAGGTAGATATGAAACTCAAATTAACTTCATGTATAAAATAAACCTTACCCAATTTCTTGAACATCTCTTTTTGTTTCGCGTTGTTGAATTTGCGATTGAAATTGCTCGTTATGTGTCTGACGCAGTACACATGATAACCGTGGGAAGGTTGCCAACCAAGTGTTTCATTAGCGACAACAGACTTTATACTAGCGTGACGATCAAATATTAGACAAATTCCATTCTTATCTGTGATGTGTTCACGCAAGTGGGCCAAAAACCATGACCATGCTATTAACGTCTCACCTTCGACCACGACGAATGCTAGAGGAAGAACACCGCCATTTCCATCTTGTGATGTGGCCATTAACAAGGTCCCACGGTATTTCCCGTATAAATGTGTGTCGTCAACTTGCATGATTGGCTTACAGTACTTAAAAGCCTCTTTACATTGACCAAATGTCCAAAATACTCTATGAAACTGACGATGTTCACGACTCACCCTATTACCAACAATAAAATTGTCATGTAGTATTTGAAAATAAGACCCAGGAGAATGATTTTGCATATGTGTTAGCTATGACGAAAGTTTCGCATATGACTCTTCCCAATCGCCATATTCAATTGCAATTGCCTTTTGTTTCGCCATCCATGCTTTTCTGTATGAAACCTTATAGGAAAATTCACTATTTATCCTTTCTTGAATCAAAGAAATTTTTATTGATGGATCTTCTCTAATCACGCCTGTAATTCAAATAATAAATTAAAATAACAAATAACACAAAAGTAGGATAATATGAACATAAAAAACGTACCTGCTACGCAAGTCGCAATTAAATCTGAATCAAGCTTCTCATGGTCTTGTGTCATACTCATATTTAGACATGTGTGTGGTCCACCCCATTGTGTCACTTTCCATGCATCAGTTTTTTTAGATAAAATTGCTCTCATATAAAAAGGGCAATGAGACTTTGTGCTGTTGTTGGGGCAACAAACGATATATTTGTGAGATTTGGTTTCAACAACCTTAAAACTTTGATGCACCTTCACCACATATTGTTTCAGTGCATTTTTTACCGCATATTTACTGTCAAAATCCATGCCAACATATAATTCTTGTCCAACATTAAAAGTCGTTGGCATGTCCAAACCATAAATGTCCTCCTCGTCTGGATGACTCCAATTGATATTGTTATAATGCAAAGCATCATTCCAAAATGGATTTTGAATTCCTGGTACACCTAATAATTTCAAAAAAAAAAATCAGGTCAACAAACTACTACTATTTAGTTACCATTAAATACAGTTCTAATAAAAAGATAGATGTATTCAACAAATTTTTTATTTCATAAAATTTACCTTCTGTTGGGTGAACAATTGAAACTGGTTCAATAATGTCAGTGACTTCATCGTCTGTATTAGATATTCCTTCAACACTATCATCTTCATCCAAAGACTCTTCAACGTATGAATTAGACGCAAGATAATCATCATCATCATGTAAATTGCTTATATTTCTTGGCAGTTCCGACTCATGATGAGATAGATTATGTCCACATGACGTAACAAAATTTGCAGAATGAAACATGGAACCACCAGCAACATCCTTTTCTACGTACAATTCTAGAACTGACTGATGTGCCATCATTTTCTTCTATTTTCTAAACCCTTTTTGCACCATTTTAATTATGGATTGGTCTTAATTGTCAATTAATTAGGCAGTTTTATTATTTGGGCCCATTTAGCTAATTTGATGTTTTTAATCTAATTTCAGGAATTAATGAAACATTGGGCTTAATCCGGATTTTGGTTGTGGACTTGAAGAGGGCAAATAAAGCAGCGCTTACCTTAGTTAATTTCTAATTAGGATATTTCGCAATTTTATTTTATGTTGTTCAATGTTTATTTCGTTTTGGGCCAGAGTATTGTAATAGGGCCCAGTGACTCTGAGTGACTCTTTTTTTAAATAGCTGCCTTGGGATTCGTGCAGGGCATTCTATTCTGCTATGCTATTTTCATTATTCAGAGCTTTGGTTTTAGGTTTTCACGTTTTTCTGTGCCCTTGTTACAGTTTTCGTTCTTAATGCAAATTTCTGTTTTCTGCTTCTAATTACGAGTTCATTCTTGCTTTTTCTTCTACTTTCATTTACGCTTCTGTTCATTTACGTTTCTGTTCATGTTTCATTTGCATTTTCTGTTTGAATCCATGGAAGGCTAGATTTTCTGGTGTTGTTTCCTTTTGAGGACGAAGCCCAACTATCTTTGAGGTTTCGTTTGTAATGTGGTTTCCTGGCAGTTTTCCCTTCACTAGTTATCCCAATTTCGTGAATATTAATCAGTGCACGCTTCGTGTTCGATTAATTGCCTCTGAGCCTAACTTGCGTTCATGCTTAATGGACGAAGGGCTAACTGGTGTATGTGGTGCCTAATCACGTATTGAAAACCCTAAGTTGATTTTCGCTTAGTAAATTGAAATAGGGTTGGATTAAGTGGTTGACTGTTAGGGACGAATTCTCCATAACCTAGGATAAGAGAGTGGCTTCTGAATCAGAGGAAACAACCCGTTTTTAATATTAGTAGTTTCGTATTCCATTTTATTTGTCTGCTCTTTAATTACCAAACAACCAAACCCCCCCCCCCCCCCCCCCATCGTTACTGTTACTGCAAGTATATTATGAACATTTGGCTTGTCACTGCTCGTTGGGAAACGACCTAGGATCACTTCCTAGTTACTGCATTTTCATGTTTATTTGATTCGGGTACGGCCTCGATCAAATTTGGCGCCGTTGCCGGGGAGCAGTGTCCAAAGGTTCATAATAGCTAGCTAGTGTTGTGTGTTTAATCCTTTTGTGTTTTAATTGTTAGTATTGTGTTAGTATGTGTGTTAGTGTTGATTAGTGTCCTGGTATTTTGTTTAATGTGTGTTCTGTTTCAGTTTTACCATTAAGCGTTTCCCCTGTTTCAGTCTTGGGTGTTTTGCTATGAAGATTGTGCTTGATAACAGAGTAGTAGTAGAAATCAGCTTGCGGAAAAACAGAGTAGTAATAGAAATCAGCTAGAGACGGATTTTAGCGACCACCCATGCTGAATTATTTGAGATTTTTTGTTTTAGTAGCTAGGGTTGTTATTTTTGGCTGAATTTTTTTGTGGTAACTTCTTTTAATCCATATTGTGTGGGAAAAATAGCTAGAGCCTTTAGTTTGGTCAGATTTGAAAGTTCCAAAAAACTAGCAAATTTTGTGTTTGTCAAAACTTCAAACGGCCATAACTTTTGCTCCGGTTATCAGAATCGCTATTATTATATATGCATTTGGGGTAGAAAAAAATTTCCTACGCCGTGGCAGCCTGCCATAGGCTGGCTGAGGTCTCCATCGTCCAAAAAAAGCGATTCTGTCAAAAGTTTTTTATTTTTCAAGTTTTATTCACTTATTTTTCTTAACCTACCATTTTTAGCTTTCATAGTTATACTTTGAATTTTTGTCTGAAATTTTTTGTGCTATCTTCTCATCATTTTATAGGGCTGCTCACAAAATTTCAAGTCATTTGGATATCATTTGAGGGTAGCTGTAGTTCAAACCTACACATTTATTTACATGACAAGGCAACTAGCTGTGTGCATGCTGAATGTAGTGTATGACTAGAGGCAATCCATCTGACTTACAACCCTTTGATCCTGAGATAGATAGGACATTTCATAGATTAGTTAGGCATCATTTTATACCTTTTGATCATTTTGAGCATTCCATAACTGGTGAATCTGTGCATTCTGTTATTGGTGATTTTGAACATCCTGATCTTGAGCATTATAATTTTGAGCATTCTGATTCTGAGCATTCTGATTTTGCACATTCTGAGAACATGGCACAACCTCCACCTCGTGAGAGGACTCTAAGGGAAATGGCTGCACCTGATTTCACCTACGAAAGCTTGTGCATCCAATACCCTGATGAGGATGTCCCATATGTTCTTAAGACTGGACTGATTCATTTGCTTCCAAAGTTTCATGGCCTTGCAGGTGAAGACCCGCACAAACATTTGAAAGAATTTCACATTGTCTGCTCCACCATGAAACCCCCAGATGTCCAAGAGGATCACATATTTCTGAAGGCTTTTCCTCATTCATTAGAGGGAGTGGCAAAGGACTGGCTGTATTACCTTGCTCCAAGGTCCATCACGAGCTGGGATGACCTTAAGAGAGTATTCTTAGAAAAATTTTTCCCTGCTTCCAGGACCACAGCCATCAGGAAGGATATCTCAGGTATTAGACAACTCAGTGGAGAGAGCCTGTATGAGTACTGGGAGAGATTTAAGAAACTATGTGCCAGTTGCCCCCACCATCAGATTTCAGAACAGCTTCTTCTCCAATATTTTTATGAAGGACTCAGTAATATGGAGAGAAGTATGATAGATGCTGCCAGTGGTGGAGCCCTTGGAGACATGACTCCTGCTGAAGCCAGAAATTTAATTGAGAAGATGGCCTCCAACTCCCAGCAGTTTAGTGCCAGAAATGATGCCATAGTCATTAGAGGAGTGCATGAGGTAGCTACAAACCCATCTGCATCATCTGAAACTAAGAAGCTTGAAGGCAAACTGGATGCGTTGGTCAACTTGGTAACCCAGCTGGCCTTGAATCAGAAATCTGTACCTGTCGCAAGGGTTTGTGGTTTGTGCTCCTCTGCTGACCACCATACAGACCTTTGCCCTTCCATGCAGCAACCTGGAGCAATTGAGTAGCCTGAAGCTTATGCTGCAAATATTTACAATAGACCTCCTCAACCTCAGCAGCAAAATCAACCACAGCAGAACAATTATGACCTTTCCAGCAACAAATACAACCCTGGATGGAGGAATCACCCTAACCTCAGATGGTCCAGCCCTTAGCAACAACAGCAGCCTGCTCCTTCCTTCAAAAATGCTGCTGGCCCAAGCAGACCATACATTCCTCCACCAATCCAACAACAGCAACAACCCCAGAAACAGCCAACAGTTGAGGCCCCTCCACAACCTTCCCTCGAAGAACTTGTGAGGCAAATGACTATGCAGAACATGCAGTTTCAGCAAGAGACCAGAGCCTCCATTCAGAGCTTAACCAATCAGATGGGACAATTAGCTACCCAATTGAATCAACAACAGTCCCAGAATTCTGACAAGCTGCCTTCTCAAGCTGTCCAAAATCCCAAAAATGTCAGTGCCATTTCATTGAGGTCGGGAAAGCAATGTCAAGGACCTCAACCCGTAGCACCTTCCTCATCTGCAAATGAACCTGCCAAACTTCACTCTATTCCAGAAAAAGGTGATGACAAAAATTTACCTAACAATTTATGTGCAGGTGAATCTTCTTCCACAGGTAATTCTGATTTGCAGAAGCAGCACATTCCCCCTCTTCCATTCCCTCCAAGAGCAGTTTCCAACAAAAAAATGGAAGAGGCAGAGAAAGAGATCTTGGAAACGTTTAGAAAGGTAGAGGTAAACATACCCCTGTTGGATGCAATAAAGCAAATTCCAAGATATGCCAAATTCTTGAAGGAGCTGTGCACTAATAAGCGGAAGCTTAAAGGAAGTGAACGGATTAGCATGGGCAGAAATGTCTCCGCATTGATTGGTAAATCTGTTCCTCAAATTCCTGAAAAATGCAAAGATCCAGGTACATTCAGCATACCTTGTATCATAGGGAATAATAAGTTTGACAATGCCATGCTAGATTTAGGAGCTTCTGTTAGTGTTATGCCTCTGTCTATTTTTAATTCTCTATCTCTAGGTCCCTTGCAGTCAACTGATGTGGTAATTCATTTAGCTAACAGAAGTGTTGCCTATCCTGTTGGTTTCATAGAAGATGTCTTAGTTAGAGTTGGTGAACTGATTTTCCCTGTTGATTTTTATATCTTGAATATGGAAGATGGATTTTCTCAAGGATCAGTTCCTATCATTCTAGGCAGACCCTTTATGAAAACTGCTAGAACTAAGATAGATGTTTATGCAAGCACACTGTCCATGGAGTTTGGTGATATAACTGTTCATTTTAATATTTTGGATGCTATGAAATACCCATCTGAAGATCTTTCTGTATTTCGTGCTGAAATAATTGACCATGTTGTTGATGAATACATGACTGATCTTTATTCTAATCTGCATGCCTCTCACTCTTCATGCATTGAGTCTGAAATTGTACTTGATCATATGTCTGAATTTGATGCTGAGAGTGAATCTGAGAGTGATATTGATTGCATGCCTGGTGGTGGTGTTTTACCTCTTGAGATTGATTTTATAGAGTCAGATAGGACTAACCATGTTTCAGGAAGTACACATACCTCTGACTTTCTTTATGAGGTAAAGGCTGAGAAACCATCTCCTTCTACCACTGTCCAGCCGACCACACCAGAATTAAAGCCTCTGCCATCAAATTTAAAATATGCTTACTTGGATGATAGCAAGAGTTTTCCAGTGATTATATCTGCCTCCCTTGCTGATGAGCAAGAGGAGAAGTTGTTGTCAGTTCTCAAGAAGCATAAGAAGGCTATAGGCTGGACCCTGGCAGACATTCCTGGTATTAGCCCATCCACATTGAAGAAGGAGATAACCAAGCTTTTGCAAGCTGGAATCATTTATCCTATCTCCGACAGCCAATGGGTGAGTCCCGTCCAGGTAGTCCCGAAAAAGACTGGCCTCACAGTGATCAGAAATGAGAAGGAGGAGCTGATTCCTACTCGGGTGTAGAACAATTGGAGAGTCTGCATTGACTATAGGAGGCTGAACCAGGTTACCAAAAAGGACCATTTTCCCTTGCCATTCATTGATCAGATGCTTGAACGCCTGGCAGGTAAATCCCACTACTGTTTCCTTGATGGTTTTTCTGGTTATATGCAAATTACTATTGCTCCTGAGGATCAGGAAAAGACCACATTCACCTGCCCCTTCAGCACTTTTGCTTATAGGAGGATGCCTTTCGGCCTGTGCAATGCCCCTGGTACCTTCCAGTGGTGCATGATTAGTATTTTCAGTGATTTTTTAGAAAATTGCATAGAGGTGTTTATGGATGATTTCACTGTATATGGATCCTCTTTTGATGGTTGTTTGAATAGTTTGGAAAAAGTTTTGAATAGATGCATTGAAACTAACCTTGTTCTAAATTTTGAAAAATGTCATTTTATGGTTGAGAAAGGTATAGTTTTAGGCCACATTATTTCCAATAAGGGCATTGAAGTAGATCCTGCAAAAATTTCTGTTATTTCACAATTGCCTTACCCCTCTTGTGTGCGAGAGGTGCGATCTTTTCTTGGTCATGCAGGATTCTACAGGCGCTTTATAAGGGATTTTAGCAAAGTAGCCCTTCCACTGTCCAACTTGTTGCAAAAGGAGGTGGAGTTTGACTTTAATGACAGATGCAAAGAGGCTTTTGATTGCCTCAAAAGAGCGTTGACTACCACCCCCATCATCCAGGCACCCGATTGGACAGCCCCTTTTGAGCTTATGTGTGATGCATCAAATTATGCATTGGGGGCTGTCCTTGCTCAGAAAATTGATAAATTGCCCAGGGTGATATATTATGCTTCTAGAACTTTAGATGCTGCCCAAGCAAATTATACTACTACTGAGAAAGAGCTTCTAGCCATAGTTTTTGCTCTTGAAAAATTTCGATCTTATTTGCTTGGTACTCGCATTATTGTTTATACTGACCATGCAGCTCTAAAGTACTTGTTGAAGAAGGCTGATTCTAAGCCTAGGTTGATCCGATGGATGCTCTGGCTCCAAGAGTTTGACTTGGAGATCCGTGATAGGAGCGGAGCACAAAATCTAGTTGCTGATCATTTGAGTCGGATCGAACGTGTCTCTGATGCAGATTCACCTATTCGGGATGATTTCCCGGATGATCATTTGTATATATTGTATAGTATTTCTGACTCTCTTTCTACTCCCTGGTTTGCTAACATTGTCAATTATTTAGTTGCCTCTGTTTTTCCTCCCTTAGCATCTAAGGCCCAAAAAGATAAGATTAAAAGTGATGCTAAGCATTTTATTTGGGATGACCCCTACTTGTGGAAATTGTGCAGTGATCAGGTCATTAGACGGTGCATTCCAGATCATGAGACTGACTCAGTCCTGCAGTTCTGTCATTCTTCCGCACCGGGAGGTCATCTGGGTGTTCAAAGGACAGCTCGCAAAGTGCTTGATTGTGGTTTTTATTGGCCCACCATCTTTAAAGATGCGTGGAAGATCTGCAGCACTTGTGAGCAGTGTCAGAGAGCAGGAAATACACTTACATGGCGACAACAAATGCCTCAGCAACCTATGCTATTCTGTGAGGTGTTTGATGTCTGGGGTATAGATTTCATGGGTCCTTTTCCTGTCTCTTTTGGTTATGTTTACATTCTCCTTGCAGTTGACTATGTTTCAAAATGGGTGGAAGCCAAGCCCACTAGAACTAATGATGCTAAAGTTGTCACAGACTTTGTCAGGTCTAATCTATTTTGCAGGTTTGGAGTACCTAAAGCAATTGTTAGTGATCAAGGAACCCATTTTTACAACAGGACAATACATGCCCTGCTTAAAAAGTACGGGTTGGTACACAGGGTATCCACACCATACCACCCCCAGACTAATGGACAGGCAGAAATTTCTAATAGGGAAATCAAGAGAATTCTAGAGAAGATTGTGCAGCCAAGCAGGAAAGATTGGAGTACCAGGCTTGATGATGCTCTCTAGGCACATCGGACTGCCTACAAAGCACCTATAGGAATGTCTCCTTATCAGGTTGTCTTTGGAAAGGCATGTCATCTTCCAGTGGAAATTGAGCACAAAGTATACTGGGCAGTGAAGACTTGCAACTTCTCTATGGATCAAGCTGGCGAGGAAAGGAAGTTGCAACTGAGTGAGTTAGATGAAATCCGCCTAGAAGCCTACGAGAATGCCAAGTTCTACAAAGAAAAGACCAAGAAGTTCCATGATAGCATGATAGTTAAAAAAGACTTCGTGGTTGGGCAAAAAGTGTTATTGTATAATTCTAGGCTTGGACTCATGAGTGGTAAGTTGAGGTCTAAGTGGATTGGTCCTTTTGTTGTTACTAATGTTTTTCCTTATGGTACAGTTGAGATCAAAAGCGACTCCACAAACAAGAGCTTCAAGGTCAATGGACATCGACTTAAGCCATTCCTCACGAACCCTTCTTTAGTGGACGTAGTGGTGGAAGAGACTTCCTTACTCCACCCTACTCTTCCTCCACCATGACTTAGGGAGTTTTTCTTTTCCTATCTCCTTCTTTGCTTTTATTACACTTGTCCGATTCTCTTTGATGATTTAATTGTTTTTAATCTTTTAATTGTGCTACATTGAGGACAATGTGTTGTTTAAGTATGGGGGGGGGGAGTGTTCTTTGGTTTTGCTAGTTTTGTTGGTTTTGTTAATTTGTTAGTTGTGTTAATTTGTTAATGTTGTTAGTTTCGTCGGATTTTCAGTTTAATATTTTGGGTCAATTTCGTGTGCACGTACGACTTTGCATGTTTTTCTTTGAATTATAGGATATGTTCAAGAAATGGGTAATTGTTTTGAAAATAAAAGTTCTTGACATTTTGTGACTTGAAATCCTTGATTCTTCTCTACATGTCATGATAGTTTTGAAAGCTCAATTTGAAAGTGATGATTTTACCTTTGTGAGAATTTGAGCCATCCATCATTATAATCATTTGGTGTGTTTTGCCCCATTGATTGCTTGCACAATAGCCTTGGCTTGATTCTTGTTGATGCGTCCTAATTCACATGCATATTTGGAAATGATTAAGGCAATTTTGTTCTTATAAGCTTCTAGCCAAATGGACTTACCTTGAATTAATTCCTTTGATAGCCCTTTTGAGCCTTGTTTCCCTTTCCTTGTTTTGAAGCTCACTACAAGCCTTAAGTGAAAAACCATGATATTACCATATCCTTAAGGAATTTTGGAGCTTTGGAATTGTTTTGGGAATAAGTGTGGGGGGGTTTTTGTTTCATTGGACAACTTGTTTTGTTGGCTATGCTTCATGATGTATTTTGGGCCATACTTGATGTACATTGTATATTGGTTAAATGTTGGACATGCTGAATGAAATGTTGTTTCTCAAAGGCCAAAGAGTAAAAAAAAAAAAAAAAATCGAAAAAAGAAAAAGAAAAGCAATAAAGTTGAGTGAATAAGATCTTAAATGGCACAAGAATGATGAAACTCTTGGTTCTACTCTTCATGTTTAATTTTTACCTTTACTTCTTTATATTTTCTTATTTTTTTAATTTGCACTTATTCCCCTTTGCTCCTCTATTCCTTTGGGATTTAGCCACTTATTCCATATTTCTCCATACCTTGTCCTTGGCCCCATTACAACCTTAAAAGACCTTTTGATCCTCATGTGCTTGTGTTTATGGGTTGATTGTCAATTTTAGAATCTTGTCAAGTTTATGTGGTGTTTGCTTTCATGGGTGCTTTGAGGGTAAATAGTAGCCTAGACACTTGAGAGATAGAGTGTATATCTTGTGAGGCTTTATCACTTTTCATTCTTGAGCTGATTAACTATTTTGCCATGATTGGGTTGCTTGGATGATTTTCATGAATGTCTTGACTTTTTTGGACCTCCTTATGTTAAATGTTACCCATTCCTTTCATTCCTTGATGTTCATTGAGAAATATGTGAATGTTTTTGTTTGTCTCCCTTTCATATCCTTGGATTTTGTTCTTTGTTTCATTTTGCCCAGGAGTGCAAAAGGCTAAGTATGGGGGGTTTTGATGTGCCATCATTTTCTTCTATTTTCTAAACCCTTTTTGCACCATTTTAATTATTGATTGGTCTTAATTGTCAATTAATTAGGCAGTTTTATTATTTTGGCTCATTTAGCTAATTTGATGTTTTTAATCTAATTTCAGGAATTAATGAAACATTGGGCTTAATCCGGATTTTGGTTGTGGACTTGAAGAGGGCAAATAAAGCAGTGCTTACCTTAGTTAATTTCTAATTAGGATATTTCGCAATTTTATTTTATGTTGTTCAGTGTTTATTTCGTTTTGGGCCAGAGTATTGTAATAGGGCCCAGTGACTCTGAGTGACTCTTTTTTTAAATAGCTGCCTTGGGATTCGTGCAGGGCATTCTATTCTGCTATGCTATTTTCATTATTCAGAGCTTTGGTTTTAGGTTTTCACGTTTTTCTGTGCCCTTGTTACAGTTTTCGTTCTTAATGAAAATTTCTGTTTTCTGCTTCTAATTACGAGTTCATTCTTGCTTTTTCTTCTACTTTCATTTACGCTTCTGTTCATTTACGTTTCTGTTCATTTACGTTTCTGTTCATGTTTCATTTGCATTTTCTGTTTGAATCCATGGAAGGCTAGATTTTCTGGTGTTGTTTCCTTTTGAGGACGAAGCCCAACTATCTTTGAGGTTTCGTTTGTAATGTGGTTTCCTAGCAGTTTTCCCTTCACCAGTTATCCCAATTTCGTGAATATTAATCAGTGCATGCTTCGTGTTCGATTAATTGCCTCTGAGCCTAACTTGCGTTCATTCTTAATGGACGAAGGGCTAACTGGTGTATGTGGTGCCTAATCACGTATTGAAAACCCTAAGTTGATTTTCGCTTAGTAAATTGAAATAGGGTTGGATTAAGTGGTTGACTGTTAGGGACGAATTCTCCATAACCTAGGATAAGAGAGTGGCTTCTGAATCAGAGGAAACAACCCGTTTTTAATATTAGTAGTTTCGTATTCCATTTTATTTGTCTGCTCTTTAATTACCAAACAACCAACCCCCCCCCCCCATCGTTACTGTTACTGCAAGTATATTATGAACATTTGGCTTGTCACTGCTCGTTGGGAAACGACCTAGGATCACTTCCTAGTTACTGCATTTTCATGTTTATTTGATTCGGGTACGGCCTCGATCACTGACATTAGTTGTTGTTGTTGAAAACTTTTGATCATAGTTTCAACATCTTCGTCATCACAAATTTGCAAGGCAACATATTTTCCTGAAACTAAAAATCTATAACTTATAGTAGAAATGATTTCATTGTTTTCTAACTTTACCTTATCTCCAATTATTTTTTTCAAAGCATTGAAACTAATTCCGCATTTAATCTGAATCACCTTTTTACTGCCTTCAAATATTACACCATCATTGTCTTCATATACTCTTTCGTTGAAATACAACACTGTAATAATTAAATTCATGATATACCTACATGAACAAAATTAAAAATAATTAATCATAACAAGAGTAGTTTTAAAATAAATAACTATATTTGCTTGCTTCATCTACTAACTTAAACTTAAACTACAGATTCAAATTTCATTCTAACTTCAAAAAACTAGAAGGGAATCAGGTAAATATTTATAAGGCTTGTAAATAATTAAACATAATTAAAATAACTTCAAAGTAAAAAACCTAATTACAAAAATTAATACGCTTAAACTTCACGTATTAATTTTTTTCTAAAAAAAACAATTATTACTTCAATTAAATATTTTGTGAATGATAAAAATAAAAAAATCTATTTGCTTGCTCTATTAAACTTAAACTAGACATTGATACTTCATTCTAACAAAAAAATTATTACTCCAATTAAATAATTCTAAAAAAATTTCTTAATTTACAAAAATGGAAGACTCACCTCTAATTATTTTTAAGTCAGAAATAGCATCAACAAAAACTTATAACCCGAAGGGTCACACATCAAATTTCTAAGCCACAAAAACCATGAACAAAGACGCCTACAAATAATTACTCATAATAATTTAAAAATAAAAATTCTAATTCCAAAAATTACTACACTTAAACTTTACCTTCAATTTTTAGTCTAACAAAAAAAATTATTACTTCAACTAATACTTTTTTCAATGATAAAAAAAAAATATTTTCTTACTCTATTAAACTTAAATTAGACATTCATACTTTATTCTAAAAAAAATTATTACTCAAATTAAATAATTTATGAAAAATTCCTCAACTTCAAAATCTGCAAGTATCACATATAAATATTCTTAAGGCTGAAATACCTTCAACAAAGGCTTATAAATGGAAGAGTTACACTTAAAAAAATTTCAGACACAAAAACCTAATTCAAATAATTACTGGTAATAATTTTCAAATACAAAATCTAATTCAAAATATTGCTACACTTAAATTTCAGCTTCAAATTTGATTCTAACCACAAAATTTATTACTTCAAAATAAACAATTTGTAAATGATAAAAATTATTAACAAATTTAACTTGAAATCGAATTAAATAATGCTTCTAAAAATTTGACTGAATAAAAATTTGTTCCTTAAAATGAATACAAAAAATCCTTACTTTCAATAAATAAATACAACTTTGAAGATGAAATGAACAAACTTCAAACAAAAACAAACTTGAAAGAATTTCTGCCTTTCTTTCTCTCTTCAAACCACTTTTTTCTCACTTTCTTTCTCTCGCTTATGCCTTTCTTTCTCTCTTCAAACCACTTATTTTCTGGCTTTCTTTCTCGCTTCAGAATGTGGAATTTGAAGTTATACCATCCTCCTATTTAAACGAAAACTACACAAGCCATTAAAGCATGCATGTGAAGC
Source organism: Glycine soja (assembly GCF_004193775.1). Classification (NCBI taxonomy): domain Eukaryota; kingdom Viridiplantae; phylum Streptophyta; class Magnoliopsida; order Fabales; family Fabaceae; genus Glycine; species Glycine soja. Next base: position 33,108,363 of record NC_041012.1, on the reverse strand, counting down.
TAAATTTCTCCGGAGTCTTCTGGCCATTTAACCATGCATATGACCCTTGCACAGGCATACTGTATCCATGTGACCCTTGCACAGCTGCAATGCATGTGACACTTGCACAACTGCAACTAGCCTGTAAATGGTTCAGCCCTAGCCTGCATGGTTCAGCCCTAGCCTGCATGCAAATGGCTCATGAGCAGGTCTGGCCTGCATGCAAGTGTCTCGCTGGAAGCAATGGCGGCATTGCTTGGTAATAGGTCTCGCAAGATGCAATGGCGGGACACGTTCCATGTTGGCACATGTCTCGCCATTGCTGTTGGCGGCTTCTGCATGCTTCTTACGTGGAATGCTTCTCGCCAGTGGTGCTGGCGACACACCCACCTCGCAGCCACGTCACCACCCTTCTCGCCAGTGGTGATGGCGGCATCATGGTCTCGCCATTGCTTCTAGCGACACCCATAGCAAAACAGACCCCCTCCGTTAATACTTTCAGAAGGGACCCTATTTGGTAAATAGTTTCTAAAAGGGTCCCTGTCTGGTAAATTTGCCAAAATTAAGGGAGGATGATTCTAATCGTAATATTTATATATGAGAGCTCACAATTACAGCAGGTCATTCATAATAGTGATAAGATTCTCTTCATCTATACACACATACTATGATGCAATAGTTTTTATTTAAAAATTAAAGATTCAAATATGGTAGAGTATATCACGAAAAATATAATTATTTTTTTTAAAAAAAAATTATATTTTAGAGTAAATTGCACACGCACTCCATGTGTTTTTCTCAAATTACACATGCTACTTCTCTTTTTTTATCCCCCTTTTGTTAGTGGCATCGTTAATAGAAATATATAAGCAGAAAAATTGTTTTAACATCTTTGTTACACTCGCACTCCCAGTGTTTTTTTCAAATTGCAATTGATACCCTTCCCATTTTTTACATTACTTTTATCCCCTCCCCCCTTTTGTTAACGTCGTTAACTAATGTTTATTGAAATATGTGAGCTGACGAAATTATCCTAACATCTTTGTTAAATACTCAATAACAAATTAACAATTGACCATGTGAATGGACTTTTCTTGAGACAATAACAATTTTTCCTTTAATATTTGACTCTTACTTCATTGTTGCTAACACATGAAGAAGATGCAGCTTTTGACTAAGACATTATATCAAACACCTAGCCATCAAAAATAAATATTTCTAAGAAAGGAGTTAAAAACTCAAATGCCGGAGCAATACACTAAAATTTGAAGCAAATGATCATATTCAATCAATAGGCATTTCTAGGAACTTGTCCAACAAAAATGTAGCAACTAAACGACCCATACGCACCAAAAAAATTGAACTAAAAAGAAGAAGAAGAAGAACAAGAAGAAGGAAGGGTGTTCACACATACATACCAACAAGGTGTGTTCACGTCGAAATAGAGAAAAAAGAAAAAGAAGAAACAGTGTTAAAATATTTTCAGGTTGAAAATAATATCATGTCTTTTATGGAGTTAAAAGGAAGAAGATGAAGGTATTTTAGACATACATTTTCATTAAAAGTTATGTGACCAACATATGTTTACTTTCTGTTAAATTATTAAATGGTGTTTAAAAGGAGGGGGTCTGGGTGTAATATGAAGTAAACAATTAAGGAATTTTTTGTAGGGTAGAAAAAGGCAGGATATCGAGTGTAATTTAAAAAAAAATAGAGGAATGCAGATGTAATTTATTCTATATTTTATTTTTTTATTTTTCTTATTTTTTTAATGTAGCTGATATATATTGGTTTACCATGTCCATCGTCATGGTCATGGTATTATTGTTGGTTTATAACTTCTTCATAAATGTATGAAAAACCAAAATCAAATTTTAATAAAAAAATATTATATTCAAATTAAGATAATGACTCCTTTATTTATTATGATATGAATAAGTTATATACGCACACATATATAAGATAATATTATACTGTTATGAGATTTTACACCTTTTAAGATTTGTGATCACTTTGGCAGGCAAGTCCTTCTAATCTAGAGAATTTTCCTTTTGTTGTCATAGGAAACAAAAAAGATATTGATGGTGGGAACAAGAGAGTGGTATTTACCTCCTTAAGTTTGATATCATCAATGTTTTTTTTCTCTCTCTCCAAAACTTGTCCACATCAGGCACATTGACAAACATTGCTGTAATCACTAAACTTGGACTGAGATAACTAGTAATTTGATAGACACCATGCTAGTTGATCAAATTTGTAACATCTCGTTTTTGAAAAAATAAATAAAAAAAGTTTTATTTAAAAATTAATAGAGTTTTTAGAAATTAAATAAATGAGAGAAAATGATTTTTGTTAATTGAAATAAGAGTTTCATAGTATTAGAAAATAAATAGAGTAAAATGATGTTTTAGAAAATAAAAATACGTTTTAATTGGTTATTTATTTAATGAAATAGTAAAATAAAATTCTTTTTTATAAAATAATAAAATAAAAAATAGAGTAAATAATAGGCTCAAAGTACTCTAATTATAAATAGAAATATATTATGTCCGTTTTTACATTTACGATACATTCCTACACTCTTTGTTCCTCCAAAATTCGTTCTCCTTTCTTTCTCTCTCAAAACCCTTTCTTTTCACATATACATCCAAACCCATTGTAGTAAAACTACGATCCTAGACTCCTTAACCGTTGGATTATCCTGAAATTTGGATACCACCTTCGGAACTCATTTTCGCATATTCACACAATTGGAATTTTCGAAATAATATTAGTAGAAAGAGAAATTTCCCTCGCAAGGAGACAGTGAAATTGAAGCTCTAATTCATTCTCCTTCACTCTAATACTTGGAAAACCAAGCAGAACAACCAGAGGAAAAACTTGAGGAATCTTAGCTAGAGACGTTGCTATCACTGCCAAACTGCACACGCGAGGTCACTTAGAGGTAAGGGATGAGTTACTCACGCTTGGAGATTAAAATGAACATATGTAGGGATCCCTAGAGGATAAGCTTTGGATTAGTTTTTGAATTTCAGTTATGTTCTTATTTTTTTATTCACGATTTGACTGTGTTTGGCCGACCAATTGATATCCCGATGTGAAATTGTTGTGAAATTGATATGTTCTTGTGTTGAGTGTGAACCCTAGAGATAGGATCTTTTCTAATTAGCATTAATTGATGAAATTAAATAAGGGGTGAGTTACTGACACTTGGATATTAGAATGAATATGTGTAGAGATCCTTAAAGGATAAATTTTGGGTTATTTTATGAATTTCAATTCTATTCTTATTCTTTTATTTGCGAATTGACTATGTTTGATGGACCAATTGATGTCCCGATGCGAAATTGTTGTGAAATTGATATGTTCTTGTGTTGAGTGTGAAACCTAGATATAGGGTATTTTTTAATTAGCATGAATTGAAAAAATTAAGTAAGGAGAGATTTACCGTAAGAGGAAGTGAGATATTGATTTTGTATCTTTTCTCTTTTTGGGCTTTTTAGGGTTATTTATATATAGTTTGTTGGACAAGTGACCTCAGAAATTTTAAGAAGGGAGGGGTTGAATTAATATTTCGTTGGCTATTCCTAATTGAAAATTTCCCTTACTTAGATATTCCCTAGATTCAATTATTTCTTTAATTATAAGTTACTCAAATAATAAATAAGGAGAAGTAACCTTAAAGAAATATAAAAACTTCATCAAGGCAGAATTACCACACTTCATTCCTCACAAGGCTAGTGTTTCTCTCAGAGCACAAGTGTGTCGGCTAAGAATGTTTTTAAACTCAACAATTGAACTAATGTTCCCAACTTTGCACTTCTTCTTAGTTAAGGCCATCATACATACATACTATGGATCACTAAGGGCTTTTTAGGCTTGTAATATGGCTGGGCTAACAAAGAACTCATGGTCTTTCTTGGGAATCAAAGTTAGGGACTAAGAAAGCACCTATCTCATGTTTTTCTGATAACCCATAACTTTATATTTCATAACCCCCAACTTTTCCTGCCTTTTATTCCTAACAACGCGTAGAATTTATTTGGCACTTAGTTGCTATTAGTTCATACATGCTAACCTTTTTACTCTTGTGCTTTTGATTTATACTTCATCACTCACAATAACACATGCTCACATAAGAATCAGAATTTTCACAGTCAGTACACAATATATCTCATTCATCAATTCATCCAGAACAAGTTATGGCCAATTACTGATTTCCTATGTCTTTATCATGCAATTTTTATTCAATGACTGAAATTAATCTATTGGAATTAACTACTGAAATTAAATTAAAGAAAACTAAAGAAAAAGGAAAATTAAAGAAAAGGAAAATAAATAAATAAAAGAATCTTGGTCAAATTGGGCCTCAATCCTGTGTAGGCCCTAGATCCCAAGCTCTATGATCATCACTTATGTCCACAACATAATCATCATCAACTTCGACATCTGCGACATCACCATCAGCAATGCCAGAGGTGTCACCCACCTTAACAGATGGAGGTTAGACTCCTTGCCAAGCAACCTGGGCTAGGAATACCTCTGGTGTCATCGCCGGCTGCAGGAAGGAGAGATGGCGGAGGATTTTTATCAATAGGTACTAGCTGTGGTGGAGGTTATGTAGCATAGGAAGGAGTTGCTCCGGCTGAGAAAAAGGCAGAGAAGTTTGGCCGGTAGGTGGAGGAGAAACGTCTGGAGGATGGACTGCTAGTGGAGGAGTTGGTAGAATGTCTAGAGTGGCTCGGGTCCTGACCAGTTTTGGCCCCAGAAAGACACTAGAAGAGTCTGCAGGATTCACAATTGGCTTGGCTTCATCTTCTTCTAGAAACATAGAATTCAGGTGCCACCCAACAAGGTTAGTTTTTTTTATCAATTTCCTCCACCTTAAAACAAGTCTTGCTACCACTAGGATGTTCAATCTCCTCAAACAAGTTAAAGGTGGATTTGTGCTCTTCCACACTCATCTTTAAGTTGCCCATCCATAACACATTTTGCAGTCAGCATGAATGGCCGAACCAGAATCAAGGGGATCTTAGCATCTTATTCAATGTCCATGATTACAAAGTCCACCGGAAAAGTGAGTTGGTGGACTTTGACCAGGACATCTTCAACTACCCCGAATAGTCTTATGATGGAACGATCTACTAGCTAGAGTGTCATCCTCATAGGAGCTATCTTCAGATTTTTTATTCTTTGGCACATGGATAGCGGCATCAAGTTTATGCTTGCTCCTAAGTCAATGAGAGCCTTTCCTACGGACATATCCCTAATGGAGAATGGGATGGTCACACTTCCTGGATCTTTGAACTTGTGTGGTAGCTTCCTCTGGATCAATGCACTACAATTTCCCTCTACCACTATACTTTCATCGTTGATATATTTCCCTTTCTTTGTGAGGAAGTCCTTTAGGAATTTGGTATATAAAGGCATTTGCTGTAAAGCCTCTCTAAAGGGAATGGTGATCTCTAGCTTACTAAAGATGTCAAGAAAATGAGCAAAGTATCGTTCCTTGTCTTTCTTGGAAGGCACCAAGGGATATGGAACTTTTTTCATTGGGACTGAGGGTATCTTTTTCCTAGCCTCTAAAGCTAACTATCTCTTCGTCTTAGTGGTTGAGACCTCGGGTGTGATGAGGAATTTAGACCTACATAGTTATATAAGTTTGAATGTTTGTGTGTTAAATTGATTTTTATGTTTTTGAAAGATTTATTTTAATTGCGAACAAAAATTCGTTTAAGGCATTGAACCTTGAAACGATCTCAAGTGATATTTGATAAAAATAAATTAGTTATGAGTTGGTTTTATCTTGGTTTTGTTTATTAACTTTCAATCTCTGTAAAGACAACTTTACAACACTAGTGATCGGTTAAGATTGAACTTTACTAAGAAAAATGAGATCACCGATGATAGATGGAGGAAATGAATGTGTACAAAACAACAAGGGGGACCCCTAAGGGTGCATCGATCAAATCCAAATCTTAAAAACAAAACTAACGAACGGTCGCACGAAGAACACAGAACAAGGAACAATGTAGGGAATGATCATGGCCGCAATTCGGCAGTGCCTCGACTTCGTTTCCTCTTCTTTCTTATTCTTCTTTCTTAATTCTCTCCACTTATGAACCCTGGGACCCCTTAGAACACCCCTATGATGCCTATTTATAGGCGAAGGGTCACTTTGGGGAAGTTGCAGCTCGCCAAGTGAGCTGAAACTTAACCCTGCAGCAGTGAGCTCGCCCAGGCGAGCTAGTTTCTTCACCATGAAGCTATTTGGTGGCCCGGTGAGCCAGAGGCTAGCCTGGGTGAGCTAGGGTCCAGGAAAAAACCCTTTTGCCCCCTTTTTTGGTATTTTTTGCATTCTTCATCAAAATACTAAATGATCATTTGTTTCAAATTGTAACTGGTGTTCAACACCATAAGTCGACCAACAAGGATCAAAAGATCAACGAATGATAGTCCCCGGAAAAAATTAAGGTATGACAGTTGCCCCTCTTTACTTATCTTTTATTGGAAATAAAAGGGAAGTAAAGATAAGGACACTAATTTCATTCGAGCAACCTTGCTATTCGACCGAACAACTGGCAAAAACCAAGGAAGTGAATGCAAAAAAACAAGAGGACATTGAAGTCTTATAAAACGTAAAATGGAGGACATTGTAGTCATGTAGAGCAAAAGACATTTAAGTTTTTTTTTCAAGCATAGAAACAGAGGACGTTGAGTCCTAAGAAGCACAAAGACAAGGACATTGAGTCCTAAAAAAGACATAAGACATTGAAGTCTCGTAAAATGTAAAAGACAGAAGACGTTGAAGTCTTGTAAATGTAAATGACTGAAGACATTGAAGTCTTTGAAATGTAAATAAAGACATTGTAGTCTTTGAAAGCATAAATGACTGAAGACATTGAAGTCTTTGAAATGTAAAAGAAGATATTGTAGTCTTTTGAAAGCATAAATGACTGAAGACATTGTAGTCTTTGAAAGCGTAAATGACTGAAGACATTGAAGTCTTAGAAATGTAAAAGGCAGAGGACTTTGAGTCCTATGAAAGCATAAAGACAGAGGACTTTGAGTCCTATGAAAGATAAAGGCGAGGACTTTGAGTCCTATGAAAGATAAAGGTGAGGACGTCGAGTCCTATGAAAGATAAAGGTAGGAGGACGTTGAGTCCTATGAAACAAGCCAATAGGCACTAGTACCAAAGGGTTCAACCTTATGAGAAAGCAAGAGATTGACTCTTTGAGAGAGCCTCTCATCCTAAACTTAAAAGATAGGACATTAGATTTGGGAAATTGGTGTATAAAGATAAATCTATGCACTTATAGCCTAATATGAACATGATTTTTGGGATGTGGATGCATGCAACCTTCATCTTGAAATGCAGTAAATGTAGGCTTTGTATCTAGTAATGCAACAAGTTTTGAATCATGAAAATTGTGTAATGCTCATGACATTCTTTCCTATTTTGGTGACCTTAATTTTTTCTTTTTTCTTCCCTTTTTTTGTGTGAAAAAAAACACAAGATTGATTGTCTCTTTCTAAAAGATGTGATAACTCATGCAACCTCATCCTATCTTTTGCAAATCCCTTTGGGGACTCCCTTAGAGTGTATGTTTTGATTTAATCACTTAACAATTTTTTATGACGACAGTGGAGCCATTTGACGTTTAATCACTGAAATATTGATTGTAGGGTTTGTCCCTTTCTTTTTGTTTAAAACCTTCTATTATTCTACACAGCAAGGAAACATAAGGCTTTGGGATCGATCGTGCACCCCATTGAAGGATGGCAATGGATTGTGATGCAATCCTACCCCCCAAGTGCATTGGATAGAAGACTCCAATAAGATTGGGCCAGAGATGCAGGAGAAGGCCCTAGGGTTCTCATGGGCCTTAGGGTAGATTTTGGGCCCATGGGCTCAGTATGAGCCCACTTATCTTTGTACATATTGTTGGATCAAGTGGCCTCGGAATAATTAAGAAGGGGGAGGTTGAATTAATTATTAATGAACCTTTACTAATTAAAAATCTAATCCTTCTTAGGCTTTTACTATGTTGTTAAGAAAGTAAAGAATAGAAATAGAAACTTAACCAAAAGTAAAAGCGATAATTAAAGTGCACAGCGGAAAATAAAGAGTGTAGGGAAGAAGGAGACAAACACAAGAGATTTATACTGGTTCGGCAACAACCCGTGCCTACATCCAGTCCCCAAGCGACCTGCGGTCCTTGAGATTTCTTTTCAACCTTGTAAAAATCCTTTTACAAGCAAAGATCCACAAGGGATGTACCCTCCCTTGTTCTCTTTGAACAACCTAGTTGATGTGCCCTCCACTAGAACTGATCCACAAGAGATGTACCCTCTCTTGTTCTCAGTCAACAACCCAAGTAGATGTACCCTCTACTTGTACCACAAAGGATGTACCCTCCAATGTGTTAAGACAAAGTTCTCAGGCAGTTAGTCCTTTGAAACTTTATGAAGGGGGAAACAAAAGAATTCTCAGGCGGTTAGTCTTTTGAAATCTTTTGTTTATGGGAAAGGGAAGAATCAAAAGAATTCTCAGACTATGCCGTTTTGAATTCTTTGACAAGGGAGAAGGGAGACACAAAAGAATTCAGGCGGTTAATCCTTTATTCTTTTGGAAAAGGGAGAAGAGAGACACGAAAAGAATTCAGGCGGTTAGTCCTTTGTTCTTTTGGAAAAGGGAGAAGAGAGACACAAAAAGAATTCAGGTGGTTAGTCCTTGGCGAATTCATTTTGGCAAAGGGAGAAGGGAATGAAAAAGATGAATAGCACACTTTTGTTTTCAAGGTTTAGAAAACCAGAAAACTTGAGAAAGCTTTTGGCAAAGGAAGAAGAAGAAGAAAAAATTCAAGAAGATGCTCAAAGAGATTCAAAGGTTGTAAAAAGATTGTAATCAATGTATTCAATGTTATGAATGAATTCCAAAATGCAAGTCAAGGTCTTACTTTTATAGACTCTTCATGTCTGGTCAAGAAAACCATTAGAAGAGTTATAACTTTTAGAAAAACTTGAAAACCATTGGAAGAGTTACATCTTTTGATTTTTATTCAAAACTTATCACTGGTAATCGATTACCAAATAATTGTAATCGATTACACAAAGCATTTTTGTGAAAGGATGTGACTCTTCACATTTGAATTTGAATTTCAATGTTCAAACACACTGGTAATCGATTACCAAATCATTGTAATCGATTACACAATTTTGAAATCAATTGGAATGTTGTAAATTCAGTTGAAAGCTTTTTGAAATCAATCTTTGCTATTGGTAATCGATTACAATAAACTGGTAATCAATTACCAGAGAGTAAAAACTCTTTGGTAAAAGGTTTTGTGAAAAATTCATGTGCTACTCAATGTTTTGAAAAAAAATTTAGTACTTATCTTGATTGAGTCTTTTCTTGATTCTTGAATCTTGAGTCTTGAATCTTGTTCTTGATTATTCTTGATTCTTGATTCTTGCAAACTTGAAACTTGAAACTTCTCTTGAATCTTTCTCTTGATTCTTGAATTGTTCTTGACTCAATCTTGAAATCATTCTCATGGGCTTTTTGTCATCATCTTTGTTATCATCAAAACACCTTGAATCAATCTTGATTCATCATCATGAAGCAATGAAGCTTGCTTCTACACATATTACATTAGGATTTCATCATTTTTGGGCCTTGTATTTAGAGCTCCATAATGTAGGTAGGGTACCCTAGAAATGTAGGATTTTTCAGCCTTTGTGTTTTATGGCACCTAAACTAGTTTTTTGTATTAGGAGTAGTTTTTGTAGAAGCAAAACGACTTTAATGTTTTGATGGTGATCATGATGATTTGATGCAAATGATGCAAATGCGCTTTTCAAGTTTAAATTCAAGACAATGATTCAAGAATACAAGCCACAACATCAAGATGGTCACTAGTATTTTAGGAAGGGAATTCCTATTTGATATAGCAAAAGGTTTGGCCAAGTAATTTAAGTTAAAAAGTGTTTTTCAAGAGATTTACTCTCTGGTAATCGATTAACAGTGGCCAAAAATGGTTTACAACAACTACTAAATATTTGAATTCAAATTTTAGACTGTGTAATCGATTATAAAATATTGGTAATCGATTACCAGTAGTTAATAAACGTTTTAATTCAAATTTTAAAACCTGTAATCGATTACACAAATCCTGTAATCGATTACCAGAGGAGATTTTCAGAAAATAACTTCCAAGAGTCACATCTATTCAAATGGTTTATGAATGGCCATCAAAGGTCTATATATATGTGACTTGGAAACACGAATGAACTGAGAGTTTTTCAGAACAACAAGTGTTTATTCTCTCAAAGAGCAAAATCATTTTATCCTCTTAAGAATTCCTTGGCCAATCCACTTGCAATTCATTAAGGAATCATTTGAGTGCTCAGATTGTAAAATCTATCTCTTTCAAGAGAGATTCATTCTTCTCCTCTTTCTAATTCTCTAAGGGATTAAGAGACCGAGGGTCTCTTGTTGTAAAAGAATTCTGAACACAAAGGAAGGATTGTCCTTGTGTGTTCAGAACTTGTAAAAGGATTTTACAAGATAGTGGAACTCTCAAGCGGGTTGCTTGGGGACTGGACGTAGGCACAAGGGTGTGGCCGAACCAGTATAAATCCGAGTTTGCACTTTCTCTTCCCTTAAACTCTTTTATTTATTATTGTTTTATATTTATATTCAGATTGTTCTATTTGAATCAATATTTAAGAAGTTCATTGTTAAGGGAATTTGTAACTTGAATAGAAAGTGAAATAGAATTTTAATTGGGGAAATAGTTTGTAATATCTTAATTCAACCCCCCCTTCTTAAGATATCTGAGGCCACTTGTCTAACAAGTGGTATCAGAGCTTCATTCTTGTATAAAGTTTAGAAGCTTCAAGAAAAATGGCCTTAGCAAACTTCTTATTTCTAGAAGGAAATTCAATCAATAGACCTCCAATCTTTAATGGAGAAGGTTACCACTACTGGAAAACCCGAATGCAAATTTTTATTGAGGCAATAGACTTAAGTATTTGGGAAGCCACAGAAATAGGGCCTTATATACCCACCACAGTAGAAAGAATTACAATAGATGGAAGCACATCAAGTGAAAGCATAACAATAGAAAAACCTAGAGATAGATGGTCTGAAGAGGATAGAAGACGAGTACAATACAATTTAAAAGCGAAAAACATAATAACATCTGCCCTGGGAATGGATGAATATTTCAGGGTTTCAAATTGTAAGAGTGCTAAGGAAATGTGGGACACTCTACAATTAACACATGAAGGAACTACAAATGTTAAAAGATCTAGGATAAACACATTAACTCATGAATATGAACTATTTAGGATGAATGCAAATGAAAGCATTCAAGACATGCAAAAGAGATTTACACATATAGTAAATCATCTTGCAGCCTTAGGGAAAGAATTTCAAAATGAAGATCTCATAAACAAAGTGTTAAGATGTTTAAGCAGAGAATGGCAACCTAAAGTAACAGCCATTACTGAATCAAGAGATTTATCTAACATGTCTCTTGCTACTCTATTTGGAAAGTTACAGGAACACGAAATGGAATTATTGAGATTACGCCAACATGAAGAAAATGACAAGAAAAAGAAGGGAATTGCTCTTAAAGCCTCATCTGCAATCCAAGAAGAAAGTGATAAGGAAAATGATCTAGATGAAGATGATGATCTAAGCCTTTTTGTAAAAAGATTCAACAAGTTTCTTAAAGTAAGAGGAAATCAAAGGCGACCCAATTTTAAATCTAAAAGAAGGACAAAAACTTCATCCTCTACTCCAAAGTGCTTTGAATGCAATCAACCTGGACATTTGAGGGATGATTGTCCCATCTTCAAGAAAAAGATGTAGAAGTCTGAAAAGAAAAAATTTAGTGAAAAGAAATTGAAGAAAGCATACATCACATGGGATGAAAATGATATGGAATCTTCTGAAGATTCAGAAAATGAAGAGATAAACCTCTGCCTTATGGCTAAAAGTTATGAAAGTGATGAAGATGTAACTAACATCTTCAAATAACTTATCTATTTCTTTTGATGAATTACAAGATGCATTTTCTGATTTGCATAAAGAGTCAATTAAACTTGCAAAGTTGGTTTCATCTTCTAAGAAAACAATTTCAGATCTAGAAAATGAAATTTCAAAATTAAACAAAGAATTAGATCATCTTAGAAATGAAGTCTCAATTTCTAAATCAAATGAAAAAGTTCATATCTCTACTATTTCTGACAAGAAAATATCAGATTCTTGTAGTTGTTGTGAAAAATATGAAAAAGAAATTAAAGAGTTGAAAAACTCACTTGCAAAATTTTCTTATAGTAAAAATAATTTAGATGTCATATTAGGAAAACAAAGATATGTCTCCAATAAGGCTGGAATAGGATATAAATCTGAAAAACAACAAAAATTTCATAAAAACTTCTCTACTTCCACACAAAAATATAAATTTAGTTCTATCACTTGTTTTTACTGTGGAAGAAAAGGACATGGCATATCTACCTGCTACTTTAAGAAAAACTACAGCAACATTGAAATGATATGTGTCCCAAAAGGATCCTCAGTTTACACTAACACACAAGGACCCAATAAAGTTTGGGTACCTAAGTCAAAAACTTGATTATGTAGGTGTCTTTGAGGAAGGAGTGGTACATAGATAGCGGATGCTCAAACATATGACTGGAGATGCATCAAAGTTTACACATATCTCTCCCAAGAAAAGCGGGCATGTAACATATGGTGACAACAACAAAGGTAGAATCGTTGGAGTTGGTAAAATAGGTACAAATTCTTCAAACTCCATTGAAAATGTTCTACTTGTTGAAGGTCTTAAGCATAGCCTGCTTAGTGTTAGTCAATTATGTGACAAAGGCTATCTAGTATCATTTAATTCTCAAAAATGTCTTATAGAACATAAGCATGACATTAATATAAAGCATGTAGGACATAGAGTCAACAATGTATACATGATAGACTTAAGCCTAAAACTAGATAACAATCATTGTTTTCTTAGCAAAGATGATGATCCATGGTTATGGCATAAAAGAATTGCTCACATAAACATGGATCACTTAAACAAATTAATTTCAAAAGATTTAGTAGTTGGTTTGCCTAAATTGAAATTTGAAAAAGATAAACTATGTGATGCATGTCAAAAGGGTAAACAAACTAGATTTTCATTCAAACCTAAAAATATTGTTTCAACCACTCAACCCTTACAATTATTGCATATGGATTTATTTGGTCCATCTAGAACCATGAGTTTTGGAGAAAATTACTATGCTCTTGTTATAGTTGATGATTTCTCTAGAAATACTTGGACATTATTCATTACTCATAAAAGTGATGCATTCCAAGCATTTAGAAAACTTGCTAAAGTTATACAAAACAAGAAAAATTTTAAGATTGCATCCATTAGAAGTGATCATGGGGGTGAGTTTGAAAACAAAGATTTTGAATCATTTTGCGAAGAACATGGTATTGAACACAATTTTTCTGCACCTAGAACCCCTCAACAAAATGGAGTTGTTGAGAGGAAAAATAGGTCATTGGAAGAAATTTCTAGAACTTTATTAAATAATACTTTTTTTCCAAAATATTTTTGGGCTGAAGCCATCAATACTGCATGTTACATCATGAATAGGGCCTTAATAAGACCCATTTTAAAGAAAACCCCATATGAGTTATATAATGGTAGAAAACCCAACATTTCACATCTACATGTTTTTGGTTGCAAATGTTTTGTGCTTAACAATGGTAAAGATAATCTAGGAAAATTTGATGCAAAATCTGATGAAGGCATCTTTCTTGGATATTCATTACAAAGCAAAGCATATAGGATATATAATAAAAGAACTATGAATATTGAGGAATCCATTCATGTTACTTTTGATGAATCTAATTCTATCTTGTCAAGAAAGAATATGCTAGATCATATTGTAGAATCTTTAGAACAAATTCATATTCATGGACAAGATTCTAAAGGAAAAGGGAAAGGAAGCAATGAAGATCCTCCAGAAGAAGCCAAATCAAATAATGAACTTCCAAAAGAATGGAAAGCCTCAAAAGATCATTCTCTTGACAGCATTATTGGTGATATCTCAAAAGGAGTAACAACTAGACATTCTCTTAAAGAATTATGCAATTATATGGCTTTTGTATCTATGATTGAACCTAAAAATATAAAAGAAGCCATAGTAGATGATAACTGGATTATTGTCATGCAAGAAGAACTAAATCAATTTGAAAGAAACAATGTGTGGGAACTTGTAGAGAAACCTAAAAATTATCCCATCATAGGAACAAAATGAGTATTTAGAAATAAGTTAGATGAACATGGAATAATCATTAGAAATAAGGCTAGATTAGTTGCAAAAGGATATAATCAAGAAGAAGGTATAGATTATGAGGAAACATATGCTCCAGTTGCTAGATTAGAAGTCATTAGAATGCTCTTAGCATATGCATCCATAATGAATTTTAAGCTTTATCAAATGGATGTTAAAAGTGCTTTTCTAAATGGCTTAATTCAAGAAGAAGTATATGTTGAACAACCACCAGGTTTTGAAATATTGGATAAGCCAAATCATGTCTATAAATTGAAAAAGGCTTTATATGGCTTGAAACAAGCCCCTAGGGCTTGGTACGAGCGTCTAAGTAAGTTCCTTTTAGAAAAGGACTTTTCTAGAGGAAAAGTGGATACTACTCTTTTTATAAAGAGAAAATCACATGATATTTTATTAGTTCAAATTTATGTTGATGACATTATTTTTGGATCCACTAATGAATTGTTGTGCAAGGAATTCTCCCATGACATGCAAAGTGAGTTTGAAATGTCAATGATGGGAGAACTTAACTTCTTTCTTGGATTGCAAATTAAACAAACTAAGGATGGTATCTTTGTCAATCAATCCAAGTATTGCAAAGAGTTAATCCATAAATTTGACATGGAAAATGCTAAGCACATGGCTACACCAATGAGCACTGCTTGCTATCTAGATAAAGATGAAACTGGTCAGTCAATAGATGTTAAGCAATATCGAGGTATGATCGGATCACTTCTTTATTTATCTGCTAGCAGGCCTGATATAATGTTTAGTGTGTGTATGTGTGCTAGATTTCAATCAAATCCTAAAAAATCACATCTTAGTGCTGTTAAAAGAATCATTAGATATTTGGTAGGCACTACAAACATAGGTTTATGGTATCCTAGAAATTCCACATGCACCTTAATTGGATATTCTGATTCATACTTTGCCAGTTCCAAAACAGATAGAAAGAGCACTAGTGGAACTTGTCAATTCATTGGATCTGCTCTAGTTTCTTAGCACAGTAAGAAACAAAATAGTGTTGCTTTATCCACTGCAGAAGCGGAATATATTTATGCCGACAGTTGTTGTGCTCAAATCTTATGGATGAAGCAACAACTTTCTAATTATGGAATCCTTCTTGACCATATACCTATTAGATGTGATAATACAAGTGCAATTAATCTCTCCAAGAATCCAGTTTAACACTCTAGAACTAAACATATAGAAATTAGGCACCATTTTCTTAGAGATCATGTTCTAAAGGGAGATTGTGTATTAGAGTTTGTTGATACTAAGAATCAACTTGCTGATATTTTCACAAAACCTCTCCCCAAAGAAGCATTCTTCTCTATTAGAAGGGAATTAGGCCTCTTAGATGTTAGTGATTTAGATAAATAAGGATTGATTGATTAATTTACTCTTATGATTGATTGTTTATGTTAAGTATGTTACTTTGATTGATTTTGTTTAAATTCTTGTTATTATGATAGAATTTATGAATTCCTGTGTGTTTTATATTTGAATGCTTGAATTAAGTGCATTAGTAATTAATAATATTAGATGTATTTAGCATAGACATAGGTAATTTTTTAGAAACTAGCCTAGTTTATGCTCTAGTAATCGATTACCATCCAGTGTAATCGATTACACAAGAACAGGCAGCCTGTAATCGATTACCAGAAGGCTTATTACTCCTGTAATTGATTACCAAGCCTTGTAATCGATTACAACTCGTCCTCGTCTATAAATACCCACGAAACCAGTGTTGCTGCTCAGCCAAGGCCTCTCATCATGCCTCCTCCATCCCTAAATCTTCAAACCTTCGTATCTTACTCAAATCTTCACCAAAACACGTCCCGTAAAGCCCAATCTTCCTCTTTTTCACTCCTCTTTCACTTCCACCAATTGAAATCCACTAAAACTTCATCAAATGGCAGAACCATCGAAGAAGAGAAAGGGATCATCCTCTAGCACCGCTGCTACTTCCCATCGCCGCCACGGACCATCCGAAGCACCCACAGCACCTATTCATCCCTCTTTGTCATCTCCAAGATCATCCACGTTGTTTTCATCCGATGATCAGCGTATACGGTACCTTTCTCAATTTTCTTCTAGGATCATCTTAGACCCTAAGTACCTAGACGTAGATTTCTTTAATGATGAAACGTTTGATTGCTATCAAGTGTTTCAAAATTCTAGCCTGGTTGATTTCATGTCCTTAAAATTGCCACATTATCCTGAACTTGTAAAGGTCTTCTACTGTAATTTAAAAATTCAGGATGGAATTATTTCTTCTGAGGTGCATGGTATTCCTATGATCATTGATCATTCATTGTTCTTTTCTTTAACTCATTTACCCAGTCAAGGTGCACCTTTTGAGGGCACCATTGTTGATGACTGGAAATTTGATTATTCTAGTCATCATGCTCGCTATATGGTCTGCAATGACCAGGCTGAAATGACCGTAGATTGTTGGCCGGGTCATTAACATTTGATAACCACATCATGCACTATATAATTGTTAGAATTTTGCTTCCTTGGTCTTCAAATTTGGCCCAAGCCTCTGAGGAGGATTTGATTCTGATGTGGGCTTTCCTTACCGGTCGTCAGATCGACTGGGCTCACTTGGTTCGGTACTGAATGCTTAAGGCATTACGGGCCAATGCACCTCTCCCTTACCCTCAATTGATAACTTTGTTTCTGCGTCATTTTCAAATTCCGCTTGATGATGAACCATTTGTTCAAGTCAAGCGTTCCTTTGCAATTGGTGCTGGTGCAGTGACTTCCTTTGGATACCGTAAGGATCGGAATGGTCAATGGCTGAAGAAAGACGCACTCCCTCTTCAAGATAAGCGTACTCCTTCACCTCCTCCTCAACAAGATGATTCAGCACTCATGACTGAAGTTTTTTTCGAATTACGGGGTCTTCATTCTTATATTGGTGAACGTTTCGACTCACTGGATACACGTTTTGCCGGAATGGATATTCGCCTCACACAGCTTGAAGAGGATGTGGGTTACATTCATCAGAGTTTCGATCTTCCACCACCACCTCCACCTTCTTAGAATTTAGTTTCTAATTCTATGTCTCTTATAAGCCGTGTATTTTGGCTATGCTACTTAGATTATTATTTTCAGTACTTTATTTATCTTGTAGTATTTGGATTTTAGACTTTTATGCTTTGATATTATGTGTTTTTGAATTTTGAACTGTTTGGATTCTGGTTTGGTTATGTCTTATTTATGAGTTTGGTTGGTTATGCCTTATACTTTGTAATTGATCTGTTTCCACTTCATTATTATCTCTGTTTTGATTCCCAAGTACTTTGGCTTTTTGATGTTGCCAAAGGGGGAGAAAAGCTTAGAAAAAGCTTAGAAATCAAGTGATCATCAATTCCAAAACATAGGGGGAGTGAACGCCAATTTTATACATATACATTGCTTGCTTGTATCTTGATTTCAGGACTTATATTGTCATCATCAAAAAGGGGGAGATTGTAGAAGCAAATGACTTTGATGTTTTGATGATGATCATGATGATTTGATGCAAATGATGCAAATGCACTTTTCAAGTTTAAATTCAAGACAATGATTCAAGAATACAAGCCACAACATCAAGATGGTCACTAGTATTTTAGGAAGGGAATTCCTATTTGATATAGCAAAAGGTTTGGCCAAGTAATTTAAGTTAAAAAGTGTTTTTCAAGAGATTTACTCTCTGGTAATCGATTAACAGTGGCCAAAAATGGTTTACAACAGCTACTAAATATTTGAATTCAAATTTTAGACTGTATAATCGATTACAAAATATTGGTAATCGATTACCAGTAGTTAATAAACGTTTTAATTCAAATTTTAAAACCTGTAATCGATTACACAAATCCTGTAATCGATTACCAGAGGAGATTTTCAGAAAATAACTTCCAAGAGTCACATCTATTCAAATGGTTTATGAATGGCCATCAAAGGTCTATATATATGTGACTTGGAAACACGAATGAACTGAGAGTTTTTCAGAACAACAAGTGTTTATTCTCTCAAAGAGCAAAATCATTTTATCCTCTTAAGAATTCCTTGGCCCATCCACTTGCAATTCATTAAGGAATCATTTGAGTGCTCAGATTGTAAAATCTATCTCTTTCAAGAGAGATTCATTCTTCTCCTCTTTCTAATTCTCTAAGGGATTAAGAGACCGAGGGTCTCTTGTTGTAAAAGAATTCTGAATACAAAGGAAGGATTGTCCTTGTGTGTTCAGAACTTGTAAAAGGATTTTACAAGATAGTGGAACTCTCAAGCGGGTTGCTTGGGGACTGGACGTAGGCACAAGGGTGTGGTCGAACTAGTATAAATCCGAGTTTGCACTTTCACTTCCCTTAAACTCTTTTATTTATTATTGTTTTATATTTATATTCAGATTGTTCTATTTGAATCAATATTTAAGAAGTTCATTGTTAAGGGAATTTGTAACTTGAATAGAAAGTGAAATAAAATTTTAATTGGGGAAATAGTTTGTAATATCTTAATTCAACCCCCTCCCCTTCTTAAGATATCTGAGGCCACTTGTCTAACAGTTTTGTAATTTCACATGCATTAAGTGAATATTTGATGTGTGTTCGGAAATAAATTTAATTGATTTGGGAGAAGCCCAATCCAATTAAGTTTTAGAGGGGGAGGAGAGCATTTGCATGCTACACCCCATTGCCACATCATATAGTCACACTTTGTGCTTGTCCTTCATGCTTTACATGTCTCATGACACTTAAGCATACTTAGTGGAGAATCTTGGACTTGATCTTGGATTAGTGGGCTGAACCATGTCTAAAATTCACTAATCATAATTAGTGAAATTTTGGCTCCAAAATTTGGCTCCACAAATTCAATTTCAAATTCAAGTGAAATTTGAATAGAAATTCAAATTTTCCTCCAATTTTGTGTAACACTTAGGCTATAAATAGAGGTCATGTATGTGCATTTTTTCAACTTTGATCATTTTATAATTATAATTCAAAGTTCAGACCTCATTTGAGGCACAAAATTTTGTGCTCCTTCTCTCCCTCTCCCTCCACTCATCTTCTCCTACCTTCAAGCTCTTATTCATGGCTTCCTATGGTGGTGAGCTTCTTCTTGACTCATCTTCTCCTTGAAGTGGCATCTCCAATCATCTTCCTTCTCCATTTTGTTCATGTATTCTTGTCATTCTTAGCCTATCTTTTTAATTTTGAGTCTAATTCATGCATGTTATTTAGTTCATAATATGTTCTAAATCAATTCCTAGAAGTAGTCTTGTTGTTGAACTTTTTTTGGTTTTCTAAGTTTCCTACATGATGCCTATGAAGAAGTTGAGTTGTGGTGCTAAGTTGTGGCTGGATTTGTGAATAAAAATAAGTCTTAAGCTCTCTTGAATTGTTTTATTCAAGATAATTGAGCATAAGCAAACATAAATTGTAACTATCCAAGCCTTAAGCAACATAAAGACTACTCTTGATTTCTAGGTTGAAATCGTTGGTGCTGGCAGCTTGAACATGTGAACTTGTAAAAATTACTGGGAATTGGCCACTATGAAATTTGAGCTAAAATATTTACTGAATTTTCTAGACATCAGGAAAACAATTATAAAAAAAGAATAAAGTGATTTGGACAAAATTAAAAAATAAGAAAAATCACACAAATTGGAAGGAAAATCAATGTCCAAGAAAGAAAAAAAAAAGTGAAAGGAAAGTGTGCTTGTTGTTTTGGCTCAAAATTTGTTCTATAATTGGTGCCTATTTTATAACAATCTTAGTTTTGAAATTTCAATTGAAAATTAGTGTGAAAAAAAGTGCCAATACTAGATGTTTCTTGAGTCTTATTTTTATATAGTTTTTTTTACTCTACTCTAGAGCCATTATAGGTTTCTCTTTGAGTCCTAGCTTGCTTTTATGTGTTTTTCATTGCTTTAATTGTTGAATAATCCGTGAAAATTTGCCTTGTTAAAAATCTATTGGTTTATTTTTCATTTCATTTTTTTGGTCTTTGGTTATTGCTTGTCTCTTTGTTTCCTTGTTTGTGAGTTGCTATATAGGGAATTGGAAAGGAGGATTGGTGCAATCCCTTGAAGAATTTGAGTCAAGAAGCAAGGGGCAAACCACCTTAAGAGCTATTGGACTAAGAAGCACTCCAAATTTAGTCAATCACCAAAGGGAGAACAAACACCAAAATTGAGGACCATTTTGTAATTTTGTAATTGGCAATTTACTTACCATCATTGCTTTCATGTTTTTGTAAAAAAAAGGCTTTTCATTGGAAGTGTGTTGGGAGCCTCCAATAGGTTACCAAACTTCCATTTGTGTGTAAAAATTTTAGGGAATTTTCACATAGGATAGTGAGTGTTTTATTGGGAACCTTAAATGTGGTCGTCTAAACACTCTTAGGATTCCCCCCAAAGTGTTTGGCAGGGGTATGCTATTAAACACTTGCTCCTCAATTGCATATTCGAGGTGAGGCTCGAAGTCAACTAGTGTATGGTCTCGGGGTACTTCAAGTGTCTCCCCCATGGGTTGAGGGACTTGTGCATTATCAGATTGGGGATGTTGGTTCTCAATGGGTATGGGAGCAGAGTTATAGACATTCTCATCGATAGCGTGGGCAACATTGGGTGGTGTATAGCTGGGAGGCAAGCCATATGGTGGGACGGAATGCTTGCTCTGGACCAGCACAAAATGGGGTCGTTCGTACATTGGATGTAACAAATGTGAAAAGAAAGATAAGCATGGATGTATGTGAATGATACATTGTTGAAGTATTGCAAATTTTACGCAGGACATTCAGTAGAACATAGGGTCAAATCAATTCAGATTTTCATTAAAACAACATTGTTCATTACATCTTGTCAGAGTGAAAGTGCAACTGGAAATAAAACATGGACATCAACAGTCCCTAATTTTGTAAATGATTTAGCTCAATCATGTGTTGATAAGAGACAAAGAAGCTATGTAAACTCGATCCATCTTCTGCCCCAACTTTTGCAAGCTGGTTACTTCCATACTTGACCTTGACTTGATGAAAACCTTTTCTTAAAAGCATGTGCTTGGTTTGACCCTATGTTCATAAGAATAGAAATTTTGATTGCCAATACTTCAATAACCTATCATAGAGATGAATGATTATGGCATACTCATGCTATGCATGACACATGTAATTATGAGATCGACATGAGATGCCAAAAGAACCATCTTTTCTTAGTTAACAATGCATTAGGTACCATGTTCACGTGATTTTCAATCATTTTTCAAGAGAAATGAGTCTATAATCCTGACATGGTTGGTTTATAGCTATCATTATGGTACCCAATACATGTAATTAAGAATGTGGTGTAAACTTTCACGCTTCATTTTGACTTTCTTTTTGTTCTCTTTTTTCTTTGTTTTTTTTTTGTCTTTCTTTTGTTTTTATTTTTAAAATGCAAAGGCATGGGCAACTACGTTTCAGGGTCATGCATGAGTGAACATAACATGTAGACAATGAAAATAGAATGTATGCAATTTGGCAGAACAAAAGCATGTCATATAAAGATGTATGATAATGCAATGACTTATGCAAATGCAATGCATGAATATGATAAACGATAAATGTAGGAATGATATGTCCATTATGATGCCATGAAGAGATGCATTATGCAATCAAGGAATAAGCCAGAGTGAGTTTGGTATGTGACCGTAATTCAAGAACCTAATGGAAATGGTCCAAAAGTCCACTTCTAGTGACAACTCCCAAGGGTGGTTTCATGTAACTTCACTAGCTTCTAGAGATATCATCCTCTTAGATAATAACATTGTGGCGGTAGGGACTGCCAGCGACAATGATTCACCAAAAGAGGAAAACTCTAGGTGAGGTTTCACTATCATCAAGCAAGTCGAAGACCCAACATGACCATAAATTGACCTCCACTCCCTATGGCTCATACGGACCTGGGTATAGGGCCTAATATCTCAATGTGTATGCAAAGGTGTAGGTGCCATGTGTGCATGGAGCAACAAATATTTCTAACTACGAATGTAATAGATAGACAAACACACACCAAACACAATAACATAGCAAAGGTTATACACAAATATGGACAAAACTAAAGATAAAAGAGAAAAAGGATCATGAATGAAGAAGTCACAATAAACATTGCACACTGATCGAATGGCTTAACTCTCTAACAAATCCCCAGTGGAGTCGCCATCTGTCGCAACCTACCTTGCGACGGGACAACAAAGGCAAAATATAAAAGCGTATCTTCTCATGAAGAAAATGCGTGGAGTCGCCACCAACGTTTATTCAAGGAAAACGTTAGAAAAACCAAAAAGAGGTCTGCAAATTTTGAAAATAAGGGTTCGAGATTTTTTTACGCATGGGGAAGGTATTAGCACCCCACGCGCCCATCACAAGGGACGGCAGCCTTTAATCGAGTGTACGTAACGTGACTTCAAAATTATTTATCTTTCCCTTTTTACATTTTATTATTTTTTTTGGGGTCGACAAGGGGGCTACCCTTGCTCTTACGTATCCTTAGGTGCGATGAGGAATTCAGACCTACGTAGTTCTTTAAGTTTGAATGTTTGTGTGTTAAATTGATTTTTATGTTTTTAAAAGATTCATTTTAATTGCAAACGACAAGTCGTTTAAAGCGTTGGCCCTTGAAATGATGTTTTAAATTTTGAAAAGTAGAGAGAATCATTAAGGCATTGGACCTTGAAATGATCTCAAGTGATATTTGATAAAAGAAATTAGTTATAAGTTGGTTTTATCTTGGATTTGTTTATTAACTTTCAATCTTTTTAAAGACAACTTCACAACACTAGTGATCGGGTAAGATTGAACTTTACAAAGTGTCAGACCCTAATTTCGTACAAGGACTATCATTCACTGATGTTTTGATTCTCGCTAGCTGAACTGTGTTATTCGACACCAGTTACCACGCAAGATGAAATATCATTTTATGTTTTGGTCAAGGATGCAAAAGATACCAAAGTTGTAGAAGCAAGCTTCATGATGAATCAAGACTGATTCAAGGAGCTTTGATGATAACAAAAAGCTCAAAAGTCAAGATCACTTCATGATAACAAAAATGATGACATTCAAGAATGAGTTCAAGATTGAGTCAAGAACACTTCAAAGATCAAGTGGAAATTTGATTTCAAGAATCAAGAATCAAGAATCAAGATTCAAGATTCAAGATTAGAGAAAAATCAAGATCAAGATTCAAGACTCAAAGATTCAAGAATCAAGAGAAGACTTAATCAAGATAAGTATTAAAAAGTTTTTTAAAATATTGAGTAGCACAAGAAGTTTTCACAAAATCATTACCTAAGAGTTTTACTCTCTGGTAATCGATTACCAGATTATAGTAATCGATTACTAGTGGTTTTAAAACGTTAAGATTTTCAAAATTCAAAATGAAGAGTCACATCTGTTGATGTGTAATTGATTACACCTTTATGGTAATTGATTACCAGTAACTGATTTCGCAAAATTCATTTCCAAAAGTCACATTTCTTCAAGTGACTTGTTTCTGAAGATTCTTTCAAAAGCCATATCTTTTTAAGTGATTAGTTTTTAAAGGAATTGCAAAGAGTTACAAGTTTTGACTTGAGTCATCAAGAAACTATAAATATGTGACCTTGGCATAAAACAAAACAACAATCATTTTCATATCCATCATCTCATTCAATCATTCTATCTTTCAATCTATGTTTCAACATCTTCTTTCATTTCTTTCAGAACTTTCTGGTTTCATCTTCTCTTCATCTTTCTAAAAGTTTTTGTTCAAAACTTTCTCTTCCAAGAAAAGTTCTTTGTTCAAAAACTTGTGCTATTCATCTTTTTCATTCCCTTCTCCCTTTGCCAAAAAGAATTCGCCAAGGACTAACCGCTTGAATTCTTTTTATGTCTCTCTTCTCCCTTTTCCAAAAGAACGAAGGACTAACTGTCGGAATTCTTTTGTGTTTCCCTTCTCCCTTGTCAAAGAATTCAATAAGACACAGTATAAGAATTATTTTGATTCTTCCCTTTCCCATAAACAAAAGATTTCAAAAGACTAACCGGCTGAGAATTCTTTTGTTTCCCCCTTCATAAAGTTTTGAAGGCCTAACTGCCTGAGAACTTTGTCTTAACACATTGGAGGGTATATCCTTTGTGGTACAAGTAGAGGGTCCATCTACTTGGGTTGTTGACTGAGAACAAGAGAGGGTACATCTCTTGTGGATCAGTTCTAGTGGAGGGTACATCCACTAGGTTGTTCAAAGAGAACAAGGGAGGATACATCCCTTGTGGATCTTTGCTTGTAAAAGGATTTTTACAAGGTTGAAAAGAAATCTCAAGGACCGCAGGTCGCTTGGGAACTGGATGTAGGCACGGGTTGTTGCCGAACCAGAATAAAAACTCTTCTGTGTTTGTCTCCTTCTTCCCAACTCTTTTAATTTCCACTGTGCACTTTAATTCCCGCTTTTACTTTTGGTTAAGTTTCTTTTCTATTCTTCATTTACTTAACAACATAGTTAAAGCCTTAGAAGAGTACATTTTTAATTAGTAAAGGTTTAGGAATAATTAATTCAACCCCCCTTTCTTAATTATTCTGAGACCACTTGATCCTACAAGTGGTATCAGAGAAGGTTTCTTGTAGAAAGTTTAACCACTTCAAGATTCATGGCCTCTTCAAATCCTTTGTTTCTTGAAGGAAATTCCATTCGTAGACCGCCCATTTTCAATGGTGAGGGTTACCATTATTGGAAAACCCGTATGCAGATTTTCATTGAAGCCATAGATTTAAACATTTGGGAAGCAATAGAAATAGGACCATACATACCCATTGTAGTAGATGTAAGCACAAGCACTGTAGAAGCAAGGCTTCATGATGAATGTGATTCAAAGGTGTTTTGATGATAACAATGATGACAACAAAAGGTGATGAACAAAAAGCTCAAAGATCAAAGAACAACTCAAGAGAATCAAGAACAATTCAAGAGTTCAAGAATCAAGAACAATTCAAGACTCAAGAAGAAAGCCTAGAATCAAGAATCAAGATTCAAGGTTCAAGATCTCAAGAATCAAGATCAAGATTCAAGACTCAAGATTCAAGAATGAAGAAAATACTCAATCAAGATAAGTATTAAAAAGTTTTTTCAAAACTTTGAATAGCACATGAGTTTTTGACAAAACCTTTACCAAAGATTTTTTACTCTCTCGTAATCGATTACCATATTGGTGTAATCGATTACCAGTAGCAAAATGAGTTTGAAAAAGTTTTCAAACTGAATTTACAAAGTTCCAATTATTTTCAAAAGGCTGTAATCGATTACAATGTTTTGGTAATTGATTACCAGTGCCCTTGAACGTTGAAATTCAAATTCAAATGTGAAGAGTCACATCCTTTCACTTAAAAGCCTTGTGTAATCGATTACATTGATTTGGTAATCGATTACCAGTGACTGTTTCTGAATAAATCAAAAGATGTAACTCTTCAATAGGTTTTTGACTTTTTCAAATTGGTTTTAAGTTTTTCTAAAAGTTATAACTCCTTTGAATGGTCTTCTTGACCTGACATGAAGAGTCTATAAAAGCAAGGCTTTGTTTTGCATTTCAAGTATCTTGAACACTTATTCTTACAATCCTTTACAAGCCTTGAATCTCTTTGAACTTTTCTTCTTCTTTGTACCAAAAGCTTTCTGAAGTTTTCTGGTTTTCCAAACCTTGAAAACTTGTGCTATTCATCTTTTCATTCTCTTCTCCCTTTGCCTAAAAGAATTCGCCAAGGACTAATCGCCTGAATTCTTTTTTCTGTCTCTCTTCTCCCTTTTCCAAAAGAACAAAGGACTAACCGCCTGAATTCTTTTGTGTCTCCCTTCTCCCTTGTCAAAGAATTCAATAACACACAGTATGAGAATTCTTTTGATTCTTCCCTTTCCCCTAAACAAAATATTTCAAAGGACTAACCGCCTCAGAATTCTTTTGTTTCCCCTTTCATAAAGTTTCGAAGGACTAACTGCCTGAGAACTTTGTCTTAACACATTGGAGGGTACATCCTTTGTGGTACAAGTAGAGGGTACATCTACTAGGGTTGTTGACTGAGAACAAGAGAGGGTACATCTCTTGTGGATCAGTTCTAGTGGAGGGTACATCCACTAGGTTGTTCAAAGAGAACAAGGGAGGATACATCCCTTGTGGATCTTTGCTTTTAAAAGGATTTTTACAATGTTGAAAAGAAATCTAAAGGATCGCAGGTCACTTGGGGACTGGATGTAGGCACGGGTTGTTGCCGAACCAGTATAAAAACTCTTGTGTGTTTGTCTCCTTCTTCCCTACTCTTTTACTTTCCGCTGTGCATTTAAATTCTGCTTTTACTTTCTATTAAGTTTCTCTTCTACTCCATATTCTCTTAACAACATAAGTAAAAGCCTTAAATGAGTAATTTTTTAATTAATAATGGTTTAGGAATAATTAATTCAACCCCCGCTTCTTAATTATTCTGAGGCCACTCGATCCAACAAGTGGTATCAGAGCAGGTTTCTTGTAGAATGGCCTCTTCAAATCCTTTGTTTCCTGAAGCAAATTCCATTCGTAGACCACCCATTTTCAATGGTGAGGGTTACCATTATTGGAAAACCCATATGCAGATTTTCATTGAAGCTATAGATTTAAACATTTGGGCAGCAATAGAAATAGGACCATACATACCCACTGTAGTAGATATAAGCACAAGCACTGTAGAAGCAAGGCTTCATGATGAATGTAATTCAAATGTTTTTTATGATAACAATGATGACAACAAAAGGTGATGAACAAAAAGCTCAAAGATCAAAGAACAACTCAAGAGAATCAAGAACAATTCAAGAGTTCAAGAATCAAGAACAATTCAAGACTCAAGAAGAAAGCCTAGAATCAAGAATCAAGATTCAAGGTTCAAGCTCTCAAGAATCAAGATCAAGATTCAAGACTCAAGATTCAAGAATGAAGAAAATACTCAATCAAGATAAGTATTAAAAAGTTTTTTCAAAACTTTGAATAGCACATGAGTTTTTGACAAAACCTTTACCAAAGAGTTTTTACTCTCTCGTAATCGATTACCATATTGGTGTAATCGATTACCAGTAGCAAAATGAGTTTGAAAAAGTTTTCAAATTGAATTTAAAACGTTCCAATTATTTTCAAAAGGCTGTAATCGATTACAATGTTTTGGTAATCGATTACCAGTGCCCTTGAACGTTGAAATTCAAATTCAAATGTGAAGAGTCACATCCTTTCACTTAAAATCCTTGTGTAATCGATTACACTAATTTGGTAATCGATTACCAGTGACTGTTTCTGAATAAATCAAAAGGTGTAACTCTTCAAAAGGTTTTTGACTTTTTCAAATTGGTTTTAAGTTTTCCTAAAAGTTATAACTCTTCTGAATGGTCTTCTTGACCAGACATGAAGAATCTATAAAAGCAAGGCTTTGTTTTGCATTTCAAGTATCTTGAACACTTATTCTTAGAATCCTTTACAAGCCTTGAATCTCTTTGAACTTCTTCTTCTTCTTTGTACCAAAAGATTTCTGAAGTTTTATGGTTTTCCAAACCTTGAAAACATGTGCTATTCATCTTTTCATTATCTTCTCCCTTTGCCAAAAAGAATTCGCCAAGGACTAACCGCCTGAATTCTTTTTGTGTCTCTCTTCTCCCTTTTCCAAAAGAACAAAGGACTAACCGCCTGAATTCTTTTGTGTCTCCCTTCTCCCTTGTCAAAGAATTCATAACGACACAGTCTGAGAATTCTTTTGATTCTTCCCATTCCCTAATACAAAAGTGTTCAAAGGACTAACCGCCTGAGAATTCTTTTGTATCCTCATTCACAAAGTATCAAAGGTTTAACAGCCTGAGATCTTTGTCTTAACAAATTGGAGGGTACATCCTTTGTGGTACAAGTAGAGGGTACATCTACTTGGGTTTGATTGAGAACAAGAGAGGGTACATCTCTTATGGATCAGTTCTAGTGGAGGGTACATCCACTAGGTTCAAAGTGAACAAGGAAGGGTACATCCCTTGTGGATCTTTGCTTGTAAAAGGATTTTTACAAGGTTGAAAAGAAATCTCAAAGACCGCAGGTTGCTTGGGGACTGAATGTAGGCACGGGTTGTTGCCGAACCAGTATAAAAACTCTTGTGTGTTTGTTTCCTTCTTCCCTACTCTTTTACTTTCCGTTGTGCATTTAAATTCTGCTTTTACTTTCTGTTAAGTTTCTCTTCTACTCCATATTCTCTTAACAACATAAGTAAAAGCCTTAAAAGAGTAATTTTTTAATTAATAATGGTTTAGGAATAATTAATTCAACCCCCGCTTCTTAATTATTCTGAGGCCACTCGATCCAACAAGTGGTATCAGAGTAGGTTTCTTGTAGAATGGCCTCCTCAAATCCTTTGTTTCCTGAAGGAAATTGCATTCACAGACCACCCATTTTCAATGGTGAAGGTTACCATTATTGGAAAACCCGCATGCAGATATTTATTGAAGCCATAAATCTAAATATATAGGAAGCAATAGGATTAGGACCACATATACCCACTATAGTATATGTAAGCACAAGCACTACAACCCAAAAACCGAGAGATCAATGGACAGAAGAAGATAGGAGAAAAATCTAGTATGATCTCAAAGCCAAAAATATCATCACTTCAGCCCTAGGGATAGATGAATACTTTAGAGTGTCAAATTGTACTAATGCCAAGGATATGTGGGATACTCTCCAGTTAACCCATGAAGGAACCACAGATGTAAAAAGGTCTAGAATAAATACCCTTACCCATGAATATGAATTATTTAGGATGAATCCAAATGAAAATATCCATAGTTTACAAAAGAGATTTACACATATAGTAAACCATCTTGCATCTTTAGGAAAAAAATTTCCTAATGAAGATTTAATTAATAAAGTCTTAAGATGTTTAAGTAGGGAATGGCAGCCCAAGGTAACTGCTATTTCTGAAAGCAAAGATCTCTCTTCCATGTCTCTTGCCACTCTATTTGGTAAATTGCAGGAACACGAGATGGAACTTCAACGACTCAATCAGAATGAAGAAAATGACAAAAAGAAAAGAAGCATAGCCCTTAAAGCCTCATCTTCAATACAAGAAGAAAACGAAGAAGAAGATTCAAATGATGAAGAAGATTTTTCTTTCTTTGTTAAGAAATTTCAGAAATTCATCAAGAAAAGAAGAATTGACAGGCGTCAGAATTTCAATAATGGAAGAAAATCACAAGATGATTCTGAAGTCCTTAGGTGCTACAAATGCAATCGAATTGGTCACATCAAGGCCAACTGTCCGTCAAATGAAGAATGGTCGGAGAATAGTGAAAAGAAAAGATTTGACGAAAGAAGAACTAAGAAAGCATACATTGCATGGGATGACAATGATTCATCTGATGGTTCAGAAAAGGAGATTAATCTTCTAACCAAAGATTACGAAAGTGACGAGAACATCTCTCAAGGATGAAAAACAAGGATAAAAAGCATGATCCTCGTCTTTGAAGATCTAGACACTTCAATCCTGAAAAAGGCAATATCAAAACCATTATCTTATTAAAATTTCTCTTAAAGTTGAAATTTTTTTTCAAACAATTTGATTATGATGACTAACAATTATTTATTTGTTTGTCTTTTGATTGTTTGAAATCATGAGTATATTTGCTTGATTGATTTCATCCTATTTGCATGAAATATTCATTCATTTATTTAAGTAAAATCAATATTTTTCATACTTGTGTTTTGATTGTTCTTGATAAAATTGATTATCTTCATATTTTAAATATTTTTGCATGACATGATATGTAAATTACATGATTGAAAATTATTCATAAAGTATTTTCAAATATAGTATTTACAAATATAGTTTTTTTTAAAACTTCTTCTCTCTTAGAAAGCCTTCTATTTTTGTTTTCTGGCTAAAATAACCACTGGTAATCGATTACCATAATAGTGTAATCGATTACAAGCAGTTATTTCTGGCAAAGTTGCTCTCTGGTAATCGATTACCATATTTGTGTAATCCATTACAATGCGTCCCTGCACCTATATATTCAAATTTCAAATTCTGAAACCTGCAACCTTTCACTCTCTCGAAAACCCTCGCCCCCAATTTTTCTTCCAGCCATATCTCACTCAATTTTTGTCCAAATCACTCCCCGCATAGCCCAAACTTCATCTTTTTTCAATCTCTTTCATTTGAACCAACTGAAATCCCGAAAAAACTCTTCAAATGGTGGAACCATCGAAAAAGAGGAAAGGAACTTTGAGTCGGAGTCAGCGGCATTCCGAGTCACATGAAGCCCCAATTCCTCCCTCCATTCCCTCTGGATCATTATTCTCATCAGAGGAACAACATATATAGTACACAAACCTCTTTTCCTCTCGTTCCATTGTAGACCCAAAATTCATAGATATGGAGTTAATCTCAAATGAGAATTTTGAATGCTTCCAAGCATTTGAAAACTCCAATCTTATTCCATTCATGTCTCTGAAGTTACCAGTCTATTCTGAATTAGTCAAAGCTTTCTATTCTAATTTAGAAATTCATGAAGGTGCTCTAATGTCTGAAATCTATGGGATTAAGATGGTCATTGACCAATCCCTATTTTATGATTTAACAAAATTGTCTAGTGAAGGTGTACCTTTTGAGGGTGCACTGATTGATGAATGGAAATTCGATTTCTCTGTGCATGATGCCCGCCGGTTGGTTTGCACCAACCAAGCGGATATGACCGAAAGGCTTCTTGCCGGTTCATTGGCTTTTGAAAGTCGCATCCTCCATTACCTTATAGTTCGCATTTTGCTTCCTAGATCTTCAAACCTTGCCTAGGTTTCTGAAGAAGATCTCATTGTCATGTGGGCCTTTCATAAAGGTTTACAAATTGATTGGGCACATCTTGTTAGATATCGCATGCATAAGGCAATGCGATTGAATGCCCCATTGTCTTATCCTCATCTAGTTACTCTTTTCCTTCAACACTTCAACATCCCTCTTGATTCTGAACCCTATGTTCCAATCAAGAGATCATTCCTTATAGGCGCTTCAGTCATAGCATCCTTTGGATATGTTAAAGAGCATGATGGATCTTGGATAAAGAAGGGTGCTAGAAATGTTGGTGAAGAAGGACATGAGGGAGAAGATTCATCTCTTCTTTCGAAGATTTTGGAACGGTTTGATGGTCTTCAAACCTTTGTTGGTGAGAGGTTTGATACTTTGGAACTGCAAGTGGATATGCGCTTCAATGAAATGGAGTCAAGAATGACTAAGGTTGAAGAAGATGTATCTTACATGCGGTCAAGCTTTGATTTTCCACCACCGCCACCACCATCGTCTTAGACTTATATCTTAATATTAGTACTTCGATTTTCAGCCTTGTATTTTGGCTATATTAGTATGGTATTTGAACAATTTACTATTTCCTTATTTGCATGGTATGTTTGGACCAATATTAAGTATGTTATTTGACTATGTGGAGTTTATAATTAATATATGCCTGGTTGTTTGATTCATGGTTTCATGGTTCTTGCTTCTTGCTTCATGATTTGGTTGATATTTTTTATGAACATTGTATGGATGCTTAAATTAAATTTATTTGATACGCATTTTGGCTTTTTGTTGATGCCAAAGAGGGAGAGAAATGAGTTTAAATCAAGCATTCACATCAATAATCAACTTATTTTTAAGATATGCATAAATTTAAAAACAAAGGGGGAGAATTTATGAGAGTAATCGACTAGGAAGAAGTGTGTGTGTGTGTTTCTTGATTTCAGAAGTTGTCATCATCAAAAAGGGGGAGATTGTAGAAGCAAGGCTTCATGATGAATGTGATTCAAAGGTGTTTAGATGATAACAATGATGGCAACAAAAGGTGATGAACAAAAAGCTCAGAGATCAAAGAACAACTCAAGAGAATCAAGAACAATTCAAGAGTCCAAGAATCAAGAAGAATTCAAGACTCAAGAAGAAAGCCTAGAATCAAGAATCAAGATTCAAGGTTCAAGATCTCAAGAATCAAGATTCAAGACTCAAGATTCAAGAATGAAGAAAATACTCAATCAAGATAAGTATTAAAAAGTTTTTTAAAAACATTGAATAGCACGTGAGTTTTTGACAAAACCTTTACCAAAGAGTTTTTACTCTCTGGTAATCGATTACCACATTGGTGTAATCGATTACCAGTAGCAAAATGAGTTTGAAAAGGTTTTCAAACTGAATTTACAACGTTCCAATTATTTTCAAAAGGTTGTAATCGATTACAATGTTTTGGTAATCGATTACCAGTGCCCTTGAACGTTGAAATTCAAATTCAAATGTGAAGAGTCGCATCCTTTCACTTAAAAGCCTTGTGTAATCGATTACACTAATTTGGTAATCGATTACCAGTGACTGTTTCTGAATAAATCAAAAGATGTAACTCTTCAAAAGGTTTTTTACTTTTTCAAATTGGTTTTAAGTTTTTCTAAAAGTTATAACTCTTCTGAATGGTCTTCTTGACCAAACATGAAGAGTCTATAAAAGCAAGGCTTTGTTTTGCATTTCAAGTATCTTGAACACTTATTCTTACAATCCTTTACAAGCCTTGAATCTCTTTGAACTTCTTCTTCTTCTTTGTACCAAAAGCTTTCTGAAGTTTTATGGTTTTCCAAACCTTGAAAACTTGTGCTATTCATCTTTTCATTCTCTTCTCCCTTTTCCAAAAAGAATTCGCCAAGGACTAACCGCCTGAATTCTTTTTGTGTCTCTCTTCTCCCTTTTCCAAAAGAACAAAGGACTAACCGCCTGAATTCTTTTGTGTCTCCCTTCTCCCTTGTCAAATAATTCAAAACGACACATTCAGAGAATTCTTTTGATTCTTCCCATTCCCTAATACAAAAGTGTTCAAAGGACTAACCGTCTGAGAATTCTTTTGTATCCTCATTCACAAAGTATCATAGGTTTAACAGCCTGAGATCTTTGTCTTAACACATTGGAGGGTACATCCTTTGTGGTACAAGTAGAGGGTACATCTACTTAGGTTTGACTGAAAACAAGAGAGGGTACATCTCTTGTGGATCAATTCTAGTGGAGGGTACATCCACTAGGTTCAAAGAGAACAAGGGAGGGTACATCCCTTGTGGATCTTTGCTTGTAAAAGGATTTTTACAAGGTTGAAAGAAATCTCAAGGACTGTAGGTCGCTTGGGGACTAGATGTAGGCACGGGTTGTTGCCAAACCAGTATAAAAACTATTGTGTGTTTGTTTCCTTCTTCCCTACTCTTTTACTTTCCGTTGTGCATTTAAATTTTTCTTTTACTTTCTGTTAAGTTTCTCTTCTACTCCATATTCTCTTAACAACATAAGTAAAAGCCTTAAAAGAGTAATTTTTTAATTAATAGAGGTTTATGAATAATTAATTCAACCCCCCCTTCTTAATTATTCTGAGGCCACTCGATCCAACAAGCACCACAACACAAAAACCTAGAGATAAGTGGACAGAAGAAGATAGAAGAAGAATCCAGTATGATCTTAAAGCCAAAAACATTAATACTTGAGCCCTAGGAATAGATGAGTAATTTAGAGTGTCAAATTGCACAAATGCCAAAGAGATGTGGGATACACTCCAACTTACACATGAAGGAACCACTGATGTAAAAAGATCTAGAGTCAATACTCTTACACATGAGTATGAATTGTTTATGATGAATCCTAATGAAAACATCCATAGCATGCAGAAAAGATTTACACATATAGTTAACCATCTTGCCTCTTTAGGAAAAATCTTCCCTAATGAAGATTTGATTAATAGTCTTAAGATGCTTAAGTAGGGAATGGCAGCCCAAGGTAATCGCTATTTCTGAAAGTAAAGATCTCTCTTCTATGTCTCTTGTTACTCTGTTTGGAAAATTGCAGGAACATGAAATGGAACTCCAATGTCTTAATCAAAATAAAGAAATCGACAAAAATAAGAGAAGTATAGCACTTAAAGCCTCATCATCAATACAAGAAGAAAATGAAGAAGAAGATTCAGATGATGAAGAAGACTTCTCACTCTTTGTAAAGAAGTTCCAGAAATTTGTCAAGAGAAGAAAAATAGAAAGGTGTCAGAACTTTAACAATCAAAGAAGATCACAAGAAGACTCTCAAGTTCTTAGATATTACAAATGCAATCAACTTGGTCACATCAAAGCTAACTGTCCTTCAAATGAAGAATGGCCTGAGAAAAGTGATAAGAAAAGATATGATGAAAGAAGAACCAAGAAGGCCTACATTGCATGGGACGACAATGATTCATCCGATGGTTCAGAAAAGGAGATCAATCTTCTAACTAAGGATTATGAGAGTGATGAAAACATCTCTCAAGAAGGTTAAACAAAGAGCAAAAGTATGACTTTCATCTTTGAAGATCTAGACATCATAATCATGAAAAGGTAATATCAAAACCATTCTCTTGTTAAAATATATTTTTAGTTAAAATTTTCCTTCATTTTATTTGATTATGATGACTAACAATTGTTCATTATTTGGTTGTTTTGATTGTTTGAAATTATAAGTATGTGTTCTTGATTGAGTTTATCTTCTTTGCATGAACTCTTCATTCAAATTTTTTGATAATGTCTATAATCATTATTCTTCAATACTTGTGTTTAATTGCTTTGATATAATTGAATATCTACATGTTTTAATGTTTTTTGCATGATATAATATGTGAATTACTTGATTAAGATTCATTCATAAAGTATTTTTAATATATTTTTTTATATAAAGTTTTTTTTATACTCATTCAAATTCCTTCTCCTCTAAAAAGTCAATCAGCTTTTATTTTTTGGCTAAAATAACCTTTGGTAATCGATTACCATATTAGTGTAATTGTTTACAAGCAGTTATTTCTGGCTATGTTGCTCTCTGGTAATCGATTACCATATTAATGTAATCGATTACCACGCGTCCCTGCACCTATATATTCAAATTTCAAATTCTGAAATCTGCAACCCCTCTTCTTCTCGAAAACCCTCGTCCCCAAATCTTTCTTCAACCATATCTCACTCATTTCTTGTCCAAATCACTCCCCACAAAGCCTAAACTTCATAGTTTTTCATTCTCTTTCTTTTGAACCGATTAAAATTTCAAATAATCTCTTCAAATGGCAGAACCATCAAAGAAGCGAAAGGGTACTTCGAGTTGAAGTCAACGACATTCCGAGACATAGGAAACGCTGATTCCTTCCTCTATTCCCTCTGCCTCATTGTTTTCATCCGAAGAACAGCGGATACGGTACACAAACCTCTTTTCATCTTGTTCCATTATTGATCCCAAATTCATTGATATGGATTACTTTTCAAATGAGAGTTTTGAATGCATTCAAGCATTTGAAAACTCCAATCTTATTCCTTTCATGTCTTTAAAATTGCCTGTTTATTCTGATTTAGTCAAAGCCTTCTATTCAAACCTAGAAATCCAAGAAGGCACTTTAATTTCTGAAGTTTATGGGATTAAAATGGTCATTGACCAATCCCTATTCTATGAGTTAACCCAATTATCTAGTGAAGGTGTACCATTTGAAGGTACATTGATTGATGATTGGAAATATGAATTTTTTGTGCATGATGCTCGTCGGTTGGTTTGCACCAACCAAGCGGATATGACCGGAAGGCTTATTGTCGGTTCATTGGCTTTTGAGAGCCGCATACTTCATTACGTTATTGTTCGTATCTTGCTTCCAAGATCTTCAAACCTTGCACAGGTTTCTAAAGAAGATCTTATTGTTATGTGGGCTTTTCATAAAGGCCGACAAATTGATTGGGCATACTTAGTCCGATATCACATGCATAAGGCATTGCGATTAAATGCTCCATTGCCATATCCACACCTAGTCACCCTCTTCCTTCAACACTTTAACATTCCTCTTGATTCTGAACCTTATGTTCCAATCAAGAGATCATTTCTTATAGGTGCTTCAGTCATTGCATCTTTTGGTTATCAAAAAGAGCATGATGGCTCTTGGGTGAAAAAGGGTGCTCGACATGTTGATGAAGAAGGACATGGTGGAGAAGATTCATCTCTTCTTCAAAAGATTTTGGATTGGTTCGATGGTCTTCAAACCTTTGTTGGTGAAAGGTTTGATACTTTGGAGTTACAAGTGGACATGTGCTTCAATGAGATGGAGTCAAGAATCACCAAGGTCGAAGAAGATGTTTCTTATATTCGTTCAAGCTTTGATCTACCACCCCCGCAGCCACCATCATCTTAGTTTTCTATTATTTAATATTACTAGTACTTTGCTTTCTAGCCGTGTATTTGGCTATATTATGACATTTGGATAATTTAGTATTTCTTTATTTTTATGGTTTGAATGAACAATTATGAATTGTATTATATGACTATGTGGTTTTTTTATATATTTGATCTATTCATGTTTCTTGCTTCATGATTGGTTTATATTCTTCAATGTATGCCTTGTGAATGATTAATAGTATATGTTTGTCCTATACTTGTTATGCACTTTGGCTTTTTGTTGATGCCAAAGGGGGATAGAAATAGGGAATAAATCAAGAACTCACACAAGTAATTACTTAATTTCAAATGAAGCATAAACTCAAAAACAAAGGGGGAGAATGGAAATTTATGTGAGTGTTCGACTAGGAAAAAGTGTGTGTGTGTGTGTTTCTTGATTTCAGAGTTGTCATCATCAAAAATGGGGAGATTGTAGAAGCAAGCTTCATGATGAATCAAGATTTATTCAAGGAGTTTTGATGATAACAAAAAGCTCAAAAGTCAAGATCACTTCATGATAACAAAAACGATGGCATTCAAGAATGAGTTCAAGATTGAGTCAAGAACACTTCAAAGATCAAGAGGAAATTTGATTTCAAAAATCAAGAATCAAGATTCAAGAATAATCAAGATCAAGATTCAAGACTCAAAGATTTAAGAATCAAGAGAAGACTTAATCAAGATAAGTATTAAAAAGTTTTTCAAAACATTAAGTAGCACAAGAAGTCTACACAAAATCAATACCAAAGAGTTTTACTCTCTGGTAATCGATTATCAGATTATAGTAATCGATTACCAGTGGTTTAAAAACGTTAAGATTTTCAAAATTCAAAATGAAGAGTCACATTTGTTGATGTGTAATCGATTACAATTACCAGTAACTGATTTCGAAAAATTTATTTGCAAAAGTCACATTTCTTCAAGTGACTTGTTTCTAAAGATTCTTTCAAAAGCCATATCTTTTTAAGTGATTATTTTTAAAGGAATTGCCAAGAGTTACAAGTTTTGACTTGAGTCATCAAGAAACTATAAATATGTGACCTTGGCATGAAACAAAACAACAATCATTTTCATATCCATCATCTTTTTCAATCATTCTATCTTTCAATCTATCTTTCAACATCTTCTTTCATTTCTTTCAGAACTTTATGGTTTCATCTTCTCTTCATCTTTCTAAAAGTTTTTGTTCAAAAATTTCTCTTCCAAGAAAAGTTCTTTGTTCAAAAACTTGGCTATTCATCTTTTTCATTCCCTTCTCCCTTTGCCAAATAGAATTCGCCAAGGACTAACCGCTTGAATTCTTTTTGTGTCTCTCTTCTCCCTTTTCCAAAAGAACGAAGGACTAACCACCTGAATTCTTTTGTGTCTCCCTTCTCCCTTGTCAAAAAATTCAATAAGACATAGTCTGAGAATTCTTTTGATTCTTCCCTTTCCCATAAACAAATGATTTCAAAGGACTAACCGGCTGAGAATTCTTTTGTTTCCCCCTTCACAAAGTTTCGAAGGACTAACCGTCTGAGAACTTTGTCTTAACACATTGAAGGGTACATCCTTTGTGGTACAAGTAGAGGGTACATCTACTTGGGTTGTTGACTGAGAACAAGAGAGGGTACATCTCTTATGGATCAGTTCTAGCGGAGGGTACATCCACTAGGTTTTCAAAGAGAACAAAGGAGGGTACATCCCTTATGGATCTTTGCTTGTAAAAGGATTTTTAGAAGGTTGAAAAGAAATCTCAAGGACCGCAGGTCGCTGGGGGACTGGATGTAGTCACGAGTTGTTGTCAAACCAGTATAAAAACTCTTGTGTGTTTGTCTCCTTCTTCCCTACTCTTTTAATTTCCGTTGAGCACTTTAATTCCCGCTTTTACTTTTGGTTAAGTTTCTTTTCTATTCTTCATTTACTTAAAAACATAGTAAAATCCTTAGAAGAGTAAATTTCTAATTAGTAAAGGTTTAGGAATAATTAATTCAACCCCCCTTCTTAATTATTCTGAGGCCACTTGATCCAACAAAAGGGGAGGGGCAAAAGGGTCTTTTCAAGGATTTTTCTGGACCCCAGCTCACCCAGGCTAGCCTTTGACTTGCCTGGGCCTCCAAATTGCCTAGGGCTGAAGGAACCAGCTCTCCTGGGCGAGCTTGTTACTTCAGGATGAAGCATCAGCTCGCCTTGGTGAGCTGCCATTGTCTCAAATGCCATTTTTTGCTATAAATAGGCGTGATGGGGGCTGAGTAAAGGGTTCCAACATTGAGAGATTTTGGGAGAAATAAGGGAGAAGAAGAAGAAAGAAGAGAAAACGAAGTCGAGGCACTGTCGAATCACGACTGTAATCAGCCTCTACATCGTTCTTCATTCGTCATCCGGTTAGTGTTTGTTTTTAAGGATTTGAACATGATATCGATGCACCCTTAGGGGTCCCTTTTGTTGTTTTGTGCATATACATCTCCTCCTTCTATCATCGGTAATCTCTTTTCTTTTGTAAAGTTTAATCTTAACCGATCTTTTGTAAAGTCATTGAAAGTTGATAAAACCAACGCATAATTGATTTTCTCTCTGTCAAAGTCACTTAAGATTGTTCAAGGTCCAACGCCTTAATGACCTTTTTTGTTCTTCAATAATAAAAATAAATAAATCTTTCAAAAGCATAAAAACAACTCAATGCACAAGCTTTCAGACTTAAAGAACTACGTAGGTCTAAATTCCTCATCGCACCTGAGGATACATAGGAGCAAAGGCAACACCCTTGTCAACCCCAAAAAAATAAAAAATATAAAAAGGGAAAATGCATAATTTTGAAGTCATGTTTTCCAATTTCAATTAAAGGTTGTCGTTCATTGTGACGGGCACGTGGGGTGCTAATATCTTTCCCATGTGTAAACTACTCCCGAACCCTTATTTTCAAAATTTGCAGACCTTTTTTTTGGTTTTTCTAACGTTTTCCTTAAATAAACGTTGGTGGCGACTCCCATGCATTTTTTCTTTTTGAAAAACATGCCTATTATTTCACCTCACCCCTCCCGTCGTAGGGTAGGTTGCAATAGTTGGTGACTCCACTGCGGACTTTTGTTAGAGTTAAGCCTTTTAATTAAGCATGCATTTGTACCGTGACTTTTTCTTTATTCATGTTCCCTTTTCCCTTCTACCTTTTGTGTCGTTCATATTTGTATATAACCTTTGTTGTGTTATTGTGTTTTATGTGTCTATCTACCTATTACATTCGTAGTTAGAAATATTTGTTCATACTATGCACACATGGCACCTACACCTTTGCACACACATTGAGGTATTAGGCCCTATACTCGGGTCTGAATGATACATAGGGAGTGGAGGTTGATTTGTGGTCATGCTAGGTCTCCGACTCGCTTGATAACAGTAAAGCCTTATCTAGAGTTTTCCTCTTTTGATGATACATTGTCACTGGTAGTCCCTACCGCCACAACGTTGACATCAAAGATGATATCTCTAGAAACCTTGAAAGTTACATACAACTACCCTTGGGAATTATCACCGGATAGCGAACTTTTGATCCCTTCCATTAGGATCCTAAACTAGGGACACGAAACAAACTCACTATGTCTTGTTTCCTTGATCTAGTCATGCATATCTTTATACGTTATAATAGTATACATCATTCCTATGTTTATCATTTATATTATGTTCACACGCGGCATTTTGCACTATGTCATTATGTTATCATGCTCACTCGTCTAGCATGTTTCTTTGTGCTGCCAACCATATACCTTTTGTTTCCATTAGTCATTATGTTCACTCATGCATACTTCCTTGTGTCGTTACTCATGCCTTGCATTCTTTTTCGTCATCAAAGTCACAAAGAAGCGTGAAAGTCTGCACTGCTTTCTTAACTGCATGCATTAGGTACCATGGTAATATCTACAAACAAACCATGATGCCCAATGCATTATGGATAAGAAAAGATGGTCTTTCAAGTGTCTTGTCTCATTTGATAAATACGTTTTTCATGCATAACATAACCATGCCCTGATGCATTCATCATATCTCCTCTATAATAGGGTGTTGAAGTATTGGTCACTAGAATTTTCATTCTCGTAAACATGGGGTCGAACCAAGTGCCATCTTTTAAAAAAGAGGTTTTATCATGTCAAAGCCAAGAATCTAGAACTATCCATCTTGCGAGAACTAAGGCAGCAAATGGATTAATTTCGACGTCAAGCCTTTAGCAAGGCATATGGGAAGATCTGGGATTTGGCAATGATTGAAGTGTTCGCAGAAGCCATCACATCCCTCACTCAATACTACGACCAATCACTTAGATGCTTTACTTTTGGGGACTTTCAGTTGGCACCAACCATAGAAGAGTTTGAGGAGATCTTAGGATGCCCATTAGGGGGGAAGGAAGACATACCTCTTTGTCGGATTCTATCCTTCTATGGCAAGAATAGAAAAAGTGTTCAAGATCTTGAAACAAGAGCTAGACTGAGTGAAGCAAGATAGGAATGGGGTGGTAGGGATACCATGGAAGCGCTTGGAGGAGAAGGTAGAAGCTTTGGCAAATCAAGGGGAGTGGACCTCGTTCATTAACATGTTAGCACTATTGGTGTTTGGGACTATACTATTTCCGAATGTGGACGGGCTAGTGGATCTAGCAGCGATGGACGCCTTTCTTGCTTATCACCACGACAAGGAAAGCCTCATCATCGCTGTTTTGGCATATGCATATGATACATTCGACTTGAGGTGCAAGAAGAGCAGTGCGAGAATTGTCTATTGTACTCCTGCTCTTTATGTATGGTTGGCATCCCACATCTTTTATCATGAAGGTAGATCTGTTTGTCCTTTACAAAGTCATTGCATGTGCTCCGAAAAGGGTAAAGCAAATTGGGGAGAACTCTTGGCAGGTATGATGGGAGCGTCCATCAGATGGTTCCCACGGTGGAAGGAAGGAGGGGCAAGAGTGTTATGCTCGTGTGAGGGATTCCCAAATGTCCCTTTGATAGGGACGAGGGGTTGTATTAATTATAACCCCGTGCTAGCCATAAGACAGTTAGGCTACTCTATAAGACAGTTAGGCTACTCTATAAAGCGTGGAATAGAGTGGTAAGAAAAGATAAGGAGCTTAGGGGAAGTAGCAATGATGTCATCAGCGGCTATCACAAGTGGTTGAAGTCTAGAACGCAAGGGATAACTTGGCTCCCAAAGAAAAAAAGTCTAAGTGGGAAAAAGGCTGAAATTCCTGAGAAAAGTGAAGAAGTGCAAGCTTTGAAAGAAGAGCTCAAAAAGACAAGAATGGAAAAAGAGAAGTTGAAAACGACAGTCATTAGGGTCAAGAAAGAGTGTGATGAGCTGAAAGACATCAACATGACCACAGTTGAAGCATTAGAGTGGGAAACAAAAAGGGCCCGAAAGGAAGAATGGAGCAGGAACAAGTTCTGAGGGCCTTTGTAGGGCAGAAGTAATGAGCTCAAGCTTAGAAGGGCCGGGAGGGACAAATCAAGGATGGAAAGCATGGTGTTAGATGATAAATTGAAGAGTTGCTAGAGGTCAAAGAAAAGTTTGACGGAACAGTTGAGCAAAACCGAAGAGAATATGTTGGCAATCATCGATCAATATAAAGAAAAGGCGAACCTAGCCGCTAGTCATGGGTAGAGGCTGGAAGATGAACAGGCAAAGGTATCGGCTCTGCAGATTGAAAGAGAAGCGAGAGAAAGGGTGATAGAGTTATTACATGGGGAAGCTATGAAATGGATGGATAGATTCGCTCTCACTCTAAATGAGAGTCAAGAGCTTCCGAGGTTGTTAGCCAGAGCCAAGGCAGTGGTTGACACGTACTCGTCTCTCGATGAAGTTCACAATCTTTTCAATTACTGCCACCACATGGTCAAACTAATTACCCACATAATTAGGAATCACTGAGGCGTCTGTGTTGTATTTATACTTTGACTCTGATGTAATGGACAATGTTGTTTTAGTGAAAATCTGGATTGATTCGACCCTATGTTCTATGGAATGTCCTGTGTGAATTCAATACTTCAACAACTTATCATTCTCATGCATTTACGTTTAGTTAGTTGTTGCATTACTCATTGCATTCTATTTTTAACAGTCATTGTTGTCATGAAAAAGTAATCATAGTAACCAAAAAGAATGAACACGCTTTACGACACCCTTATCAAACGCGTGTCAGGGCTAGAATCATGAGCGAGGTAGAGGAAGTTCAGGAATAGATGAAGACCGACATGGAGGCCATGAAAAACCAAATGGTCGCCATGTTGAGCATGAGGAAAATAATGGAGGGCAACGCGGTTGCGGTCGCCACTACAAGTGCCGCCACTGAGATAGACCCGTCTCACCCATCCAGTATGAATCAAGTAAATCGTCCAGCCTCGAACATGGTAGGACAGGGAGGCAAAGTATTGGGAAGTATAGGCGCCCCCCATTTTGCGCAGGTCCAGAGTAAGCATCCGTTCCCACCGTACGGCCTACCTCCCAACTATGCACCACCCAATGTTGTACATGTGCCCAAGGAGAATGTTGACCACTCCGCTCCCATACCCTTTGAGAGCCAACAACCTCAATCTGGGCACGCACGTGTTGCTCAACCCATGGGGGAGTCGCATGAGGTACCCCAAGACCACGCTCTGGCCGATCTTGAGGCTTACCTCGGATATGCCACTGAGGGGTAAGCATCTGGTGCTATTCCTCAACCAAACACTATGGGGGGCCTCAGTATTGCCCACAACCGCAACTACAACCCTTACATTTTTCGGTGGGAAGACTGCCTCCGGCCATGATGGAAAGGGAAAAATTTGACCACCTAGAAGAAAAGTTGAGGGCCATTGAAGGAGGTGGGACTACCCTTTTGCCGACATGGTAAAACTATGCCTAGTACCCGACATCATCATTCCTCCCAAGTTCAAGGTACCAAACTTTGACAAATACA
The DNA here is from genome assembly GCF_004193775.1 of Glycine soja. Classification (NCBI taxonomy): domain Eukaryota; kingdom Viridiplantae; phylum Streptophyta; class Magnoliopsida; order Fabales; family Fabaceae; genus Glycine; species Glycine soja. The sequence continues at coordinate 33,064,852 of NC_041012.1, read as the reverse complement.
AGGGGACTACCTGCCCCCAAGAACCACATGAAGATGTACTGTCGGAATATGGGGGCATACACGAAGGATGAGAAACTCTTGATACATTTTTTCAAGAGAGTTTGGTCGGGGAATTGATCACCTGGTACACTAATTTGGAATCTTCCCGGATCCATTCTTGGAAAGACTTAATGGTTGCCTTCATCAAGCAGTATCAATACAACTCCAACATGACTCCGGATAGAATGCAGTTGTAAAACATGTGTAAAAAGGAGCATGAGTCCTTCAAAGTATATGCCCAGAGGTGGAGGGATTTGGCGGCTCAGGTAGCGCATCCAATGATGGAAAGAGAAATGATAACAATGATAGTGGACACATTACCAATGTTGTACTATGAGAAAATGGTGGGGTACATGCCCTCAAGCTTTACGAATCTGGTATTTGCGGGATAGAGGATCGAGGAAGGCCTGAGAAGGGAAAATTCGATTATGCGGCTTCAACAAGTGTTGGCAATAGAAGGACTGGAACAGGTGGTGCTAAGAAAAAGGAGAGAGATGTTGATGTGCCATTATTTCCTCCTATTTCTTAACCCTTTTTACACCATTTTAAGTACTGATTAGTCTTAATTGTCAAATTAATTAGATAATTTTATTATTTGGGCCCATTCAGCTAATTTGATGTTTTTAATCTAATTTCAGAAATTAATGAAGCATTGGGCTTGAATCCAGAATTGAGCTTGGGCTCGAATCCAAAATTGGGCTTGGACTTGAAGAGGGCAGACTATTTTATTCTACAAAATTAGATCTTATCTTATCTTACCTAGATATTATTTAGATTTGATCTCATCTAGATATTATTTCATCTAGATCTTATCTTATCTTATCTTATCTTATCTAGATTTTATTTTATTTTATTTATGGACTTGGATTTAAAACAGAATTGTAAGCTTTGGGGCTGGAAAACTATATAACAGCACCAAGGCTCTCTCCCTCTCTACCTCTCTTCTCTCTCCCTTATTTTCATTTTTTTTAGTTTTAGGTTTTTCTTTGAGACATTTTTTCGTTTTGCAATTCCAGTAGCAATAAAATTTCGTTCTTCAATTTATAAGTTCATTATCTATTGATTAATGGAAGGCTAAGTCCCCAGCGTTGCTTTCTCTTGAGGATCAAGCGCAGTTCTCTTTGAGGTTCTATTATTACTGTTAAATTTTGTTCAGTTTTTCCTCTTCACTAATTACTCTGAATTTGTTGCTATTAATTCATGCATGCTTAGTGCTTGATTAATTGTCTCTGCGCTTAATTTACGTTCATGCTTAATGATCGTTTATGAGTAATTGGTGTATGTGTTGCTTAATCACATAATGAATGTCTTATGTTAAATTTCGCTTAGTAATTTAATTTAGGGTTGGATTAAGTGGTTAAACTGATAAAGGATAAATTCTCGCAACCTAGGATAAGAGACTTGCTTGTGAATAAAGGGGAAGCAACGTACTTTAATTCTGATATTTTTCTAATTCAATTTTACTCGCTATTTAATCTACAAAAGCAAACAACCCCCCCCCCCCTCAATTTGTTACTATTTCCTACTATCTGTTATGAACATTTGGTTGATCATTGCTTGTTGGGAAACGACCTAGGATCACTTCCTAATTACTACATTTTAATGTTTATTTGATTCGGGTACGGCCTCGATCAGATGTCCATGCCATAATCACAGCTCCCACATGGCCAAGTTTCCAACAAACCCCTCACAACCCCACGTACCAATATCCCTTGCACCAATACAATTACTCAGCCAATATTGGATCTCCTCCCTGTCTGACGCCTATCCAACCAAGAATGCCCACCTAACCACAATTACCTCCCTAACATCACCCACAAAATCCATTCCCCGCACAGCCCCGACCAAGTGGAAATCCCAATCCCAATATAAACACCAACCCAAGAAGGAACTTCCCAGAAAGAAAACCCATGGAGTTCACCCTAATACCATTGCCATATGCCGATCTACTACCATCTTTGCTCATCAACCGAATGGTTATGGTGAGCCCGGGAAAGGTATATCAACCCCCCTTTCCCCGATGGTGCAATCCCAATGCCACTTGCACCTATCATGGTGGTGTCCCGGGGCACTCTATCGAGCAGTGTGTAGCCCTCAAGCACAAGGTACAAAGCTTGATTGATGCTGGATGGCTAACATTTCAAGAAGATAGGCCGAATGTGATGACTAATCCACTTGCCAATCATGGGGAATCGGCAGTGAACCCAGTGGAAGAATGGAAGTCTCGAGGGCTGAAGCAGATAGAGGATGTATCAGCTTTCCAATGGTTCATATTGGAAGCATTGCGTGAAGCCGGTATAATTAACCTTGATGGAGGCAAAGGAGATTCTTGCTTAATGCATCCAGGGGAATCGCACGACGTGGAGACATGTCTAATAGTCGAGGAGCTGCTACAAGGAATGATGAGCAGGGGCCAAATTGAAATCTGCAATGTGAAGAAAGGGGAAGGAGATGTATGTATGCAATCAGGTGACAAAAACACGAGTAAGCCCAAGCCTTTGGTGATCCATTTCACCAGTGACGTCACCACTCAGAGGCCCCAAGGCTTCCAGCCCTTTACAGTAAAGACGCATGCACCCTTCCCTTATAAGAGTGATAAGGCAGTGTCATGGAAATATGTTGTACAAAGGCCCGACAGAAGGAATGGCGCGTCTGTCATACGTGTTAAGAATGACCCGCCGTCTGCTAAAATTACAAATATTTCTGGTACGAGTGGCATGACTCATAGTGGATGGATTTTCGCTGCTCCTGAGCTACCAGTAAGGTCAAAAGACAAGAGGAAGGTGAAGGCAAATATAGGCGAGAGAGACAAGACAGGATCGACCGCAAATGACAAGGCCCCTATTGGAAAAATCATAGAGGAAGGGGATGACTTCAGCAAGAAAGAGATATTAGCTGAGGAGGCGACTGAATTCCTAAGAATCATTCAACAGAGTGAGTGCAAGGTGATTGAGCAATTGAACAAAACTCCAGCTAGGATCTCTTTATTGGGGCTGCTCATGAACTCTGAGCCTCATCGGGCGTTGTTGGTCAAAATTTTGAATGAAGCCCATGTAGTGCAAGACGTATCAGTGGAGAGCTTTGGGGGCATAGTTAACAACATCACTGCCAACAATTGCCTTCCTTTTGCCGACGAGGAGATACCAGTCAAGGGCAGGGGACACAACAAAGCATTGCACATGTCCATCAAATGCTTGGACCACATAGTGGCCAAAGTGCTCATTGACAATAGCTCTTCCCTCAAAGTTATGCCCAAAACTACGTTGGATAAGCTGCCATTTGATGCATCACACATAAGGCCGAGCTCTATGGTGTTAAGGGCTTTCGATCGTAGCCGGTGTGACATAAGAGGAGAGATTGATCTACCGATTCAAATTGGGTCGCACACATGCCAGATAACTTTCCAGGTAATGGATATAAACCCCGCCTACAGTTGCCTGCTAGGTCAGCCTTGGATCCATTCTGTTGGGGTGGTCCCGTCAATGCTTCACCAGAAATTGGAGTTTGTGGTGAAAGGACAGCTGGTTATAGTGTCCGGGGAAGAAGATATACTAGTGAGTTGTCCATGCTCTACACCCTATGTGGAAGCTGCAAAAGAGTCATTAGAAGCATCTTTTCAAGCACTAGAAATGTGAACAATGCTTATGTGGAGGCTACTTCGATGCAACCGCGTCTATCTGGTGCCTCCTTGATGGTGGCCCGAGTTATATTGAGGGATGGGTATGAGCCCGAAATAGGTTTAGGCCAGAATGGTGATGGCATGGCAAGCTTGGTGAGGTTCTTTGAAAACCCTGGAAGGTTCAGTCTGGGTTATAAGCCAACGCATGCCGACAAGAGAAGGGTCTCCTTAGAAAGGAAAGAAAGAAGCCTAGCCCATTTGCAAGGGCGGGGACCACAGATGGAGAGGGTCCATATCTGTCACATTAGCAAAAGCTTTGTCAGCGCAGGGTGGATGCTAAGAATCAAATTACTGTGCTAGATGAAGAAACCGACCAAGAACAGCCAAGTTGGGTGCAGCCATGCTCCCCGGGTTTCAAATTGAAGAACTGGCGAAACGTGGAGCGACCCAAGATTTCGATGTCAAACACAATGTAATCTAGTAGTTTGAACCCTATTGTTGGGCCTAGGCTTTAGGGCATACTTCTTTTGTTAGGTATACCTCTTTCTTTAATGTTCCCGTAATTATAAATACACAACCCTTTTCATTTTGATATGTTCCCTCTTGCACTTTCGTCTATTTCATTCTTCTGCATATTTATTTTTGTTGAGATTAAATGATTTGGCGCAGATCCAATAATAAGTCCTGTGAAACTAGTGATACCGAGGACCTGGATGTTGATTTTGAGTAACTAATAGATCAAGCCGAGAAGGGAGAAGATGAGGATTGGGGGCTTCCCCCAGATTTGAAGAGAATGGTGGAGCAAGAAGAAAGGGAGGTGAAGCCACACCGAGAGGAGACAGAGGTTGTGAACCTAGGCATTGGTGGAGAGAGGAAATAGGTCAAGGTCGACACTTGTATATCTGTAAATGTCCAAGAGGAGTTAGTGGCCCTGTTGAGAGACTACCAAGATATCTTCACTTGGTCTTACTAGGATATGCCTGGTTTAAGCTTGGATATCGTGCAACACAGGCTACCTCTAAACCCAGAGTGCTCCACGGTAAAGCAAAAATTGAAGGGAATGAAGCCCGAGATGTCCCTAAAGAAAAAGGAGGAAGTGAAGAAGCAATTCGACACCGGTTTCTTGGTTGTTGCTCGGTACCCAGAATGGGTCACCAATATCATGTCGGTCCCTAAAAGTGATTGAAAGGTACGAATGTGTGTAGACTATCGGGACCTGAACCAAGCCAGTCCAAAGGATAACTTTCCTTTACCGCACATCGACGTCCTAGTAGATAACACGACTAGCTTTGCCCTATTCTCTTTCATGGATGCATTTTCAGGTTACAATCAGATAAAGATGGCACCGAAGGATATGGAAAAGATAACCTTCATCACTCTATAGGGAACCTTTTGCTACAAGGTGATGTCATTTGGGCTGAAGAACGTTGGGGCAACGTACCAGCGAGCCGTGGTGGCGTTATTCCATGACATGATGCATAAAGAAATCGAGGTCTACGTAGATGACATGATCGCCAAATCAAGGACGGAGGAGGAACACCTAGTCAATTTGTGGAACATGTTCGGGCGACTGCGTAAATACAGGTTGAGGCTGAATCCCACAAAGTGTACGTACATGGTAAAATCCAGAAAGTTGCTTGGCTTTGTTGTTAGCCAGAAAGGGATAGAGGTGGATTTAGACAAGGTAAAAGCAATCCTTGAAATGCCCAAACCACATACCGAGAAGCAGGTCCGAGGTTTCTTGGGAAGGTTGAACTACATAGCGAGATTCATATCACAGTTAACCACCACTTGCAAGCCTCTTTTCAAATTATTGCGTAAGAATCAGTCTATCCAATGGGACGATGATTGTCAAGTGGCATTTGAAAGGATTAAAGGGTGTTTGATGAATCCCCCTGTGCTTGTACCGCTGGTACCCATATGACCTCTTATCCTATACATGACTGTATTAGATGAGTCAATGGGGTGTGTGTTGGATCCTTGCTGTTTCAATCTAATTTACCTTCCATTTTTTGGTCTTATGCTTTAATTCACTCTGTTGTGCTTATTAATTGCATATATACTCCTTTTCTTGGTAACAAAACACCCTATGAAATACTCTATGGAACCCTTTATGATATTACTTTGTTAAGAGTGTTTGGTTGTCTATGCTTCACTAGTACTATAATTGCCAACAAAAAGAAGCTTAATCCAAGAGCTGCTACTTCTGTTTTTCTGGGATTTAAGCCAAACACAAAAGGATATGTCACTCTTGACCTTAAGACCAGAGCCATTTCTGTCTCTAGAAATGTCATTTTTTATGAAGATTACTTTCCTTTCACTGTCCAAAATAAACCTGATCCCATTATAGTCTTACTTGTGTCACCCTCTTCTCTTAATATTGACCAGTTTGGTGATTTTCCCTAGAATCACCAACTGATCATCATATTACTGAACCTACTACCATTGTTTCTGATCTTGATACTTCACAAAGAGACACTCAAACACTTAGAAGATCAATGAGACAAATACAAAGGCCAAGCAAGTATAAAGACTTTCACATCACATATCTGTCATCAAATATTGTCAATCTCTCTACAATGTCATTGAGAATGTCCAAAGCATATTTCCTCTTACAGAGATTGATGCTAGCAGGAGTTCTAGCTACTTCAAAGCCTAGAAAAAACTTCAAATCACCTAGATCCTTTATTTTGAAAGCATTGTCTAACAATTGTGTATAATAAATAAGCAGTTTTAGCTAGAACACCTCATTTTTTTTTGTAAACTAAATTAAAAAGGATTTTTATTGAAAAATAAATAGAGTTTTGAAAAAATGATGAATTTTTTGTAATTAAATAAATAAGGAGAAATAAATTTATGAATCAAAATAATTATTTGAAGAAAAATAAAAGAAAAAAGATATTTATTTATTCATTTTATAGGAAATAAAATAGAGTTCATGTTTATAAAATAATAAAAATAAAGAAAAATAAAATAAATAATAGGCTCAAAGTACCAAATCTATAAATAGAGACATATTATATCAGTTTTCAGACTGAAGATACTTCTCTACGTTTTGTCTTCCTCTCAAATTAGTTTTCCCTTCTCCTTCTTCCAAAATCCTCTCTTTTTTACAGCATATACCCAAACATGTCTTGGTAAAATGACGATCTCGGACTCCTCAACCGATAGATACACGAGATTTGAAACTTATATTTGCCCACACCCGCCGTTGGAACTTTTGAGATAATGTCTATCCTAGAAGAAATGTTCCTCACACTGAGTTTTTTCTTTTCCCGCATACAACCAAACCTATCCCAGTAAAACTATGATCTCAGACTCGTTAAGCGTTGGATCGTCATGAAATTTGCACACTAGATTTGAAATTCACTTACACGCATCTTCACCGTTGGGATTTCCGAAATACTTTATGAGGGATAAATAAGCATCGCATGCAGACAATGGAATGAAGGCTTCAATCTCTTCTCCTTCTCTCTAACGCTTGAAAATCCTAGCAAAGCAACTAGAGAAAAAACTTGAGAAATTTCAGGAAACCACTAGAGATGCCGTTATCACTGTCAGAATACACACGTGAACCCACTTAGAGGTAAGGGATGAGTTTATCGCATTTAGGGGTTAGAATGAACATGTGTAGGGATCTTTAAAGGATTAAATTGGGGTTTATTTTAGGATGTTTATTGAATTATAATTTTCCTTTACGATTATAAATACAATATTGTTGTGTTTGACGCACCAATTGATGTCTTGATGCAAATTGGTTGATAAAATTGAGTGCTCTTGGTGTTTTCTTGTTTTTGACCTATAATTTGGATTAATTGATTTTAATATGATTGTGTGAAATTGTTTGAGGGGTTTTACTCCCCATGTTGTGAGAAGCATTTTTGTATAAATTGTAATATTGAGATTATGAAATGGTGATTCAAATTGCGAGTAAGTGACAAATTGAACATGTGGTGAATGTTGAGATACATGTGTATTGAGATGTTGTATGTATTAAGTTATGAGCTATGAACTGCTCAATCACACAATTGTAAGACCCTTTAAGAGTGACGAGTTTTTGCGCGACGAGTATTGTGATAAGATCCACAGTGAGAACCCGACAAGTTGAATCACTTTGAAGCGCGACGAGTTAAAATGATTTTGCAAACAATTGAGTAATTGTATGTATTGCATAGTTTATATGTAAAGTGTATATGATTCATGAGGTGTGATAACATGCTACTTTGGGATTATAACATTATGATTGAGACCGAGTGTATGTGATAAATTGAGTATATATTGACTTGTAATATATGTATGCATTGGGTTGTGAGCTATGAATTGTATAATCACACGACTATAAGACCCTTTGAGGGTGACGAGCTAATGCATGATGAGTATTATGATAGGAACCACTATAGGAACCCGATGAGTTTAATCATAGATAAAGTTGTGTGTTTTGTACAATTCATAGATAGAGTTTGTGTGCTAAAATGTTTTATAGGTTGGACCTGAATCAGGAGGAAGAGGCCCTGACGGACTCTTTGGAGTCTAGGCCTTGAGGGTAAATACACTCGGTTTGAGTGCTTCTTTAAGTCGGTACCAATCTCACATGGTTGGAGCATTCTCGTAAAACAGCATGACCCTGACTGGTCTCCCTATGATTTTACCTAGTGAGAGAGACCTGACTTACCATTGTGTGGTTTGTCTTATCATATACTCTTGGGCACCCGATGAGGTTTTTTACTGACATGGTACCACATTGCATATAGGATTAAGTCTTAGTATATTTGTTGCATAACGCTTGTGTATTGATTGATATTGATTGGTTGAGTGATATTGTGTTTGACCCTTGAGTACGTGAATGATGTGAAAATAAATGGGGCGTGTTGTGTTGAGGTATGGTGTTACGCGACAGGTGGTGAAATAACATGAAATATGTAGGTAAGTTTTATTTCATTCATATGATATGTATATTTATGTTGTCTCATTTCTCTCTATTATTTAGGAATGTGATAACTCATTCCCCGTGTGTTGTTTGTGTTTGGATCCTGTTATGATCTCGAACTTTGTATTCGTGGGAGCAAATGACTAGGTGGATTACTTTAAGGAACTTTGTGTTGAAGAACGTCGGAACATATTGCTCTGATAGGATGTGATATTGGGGCATGAATTTTTGTTTAATTACATGATGTTTTGAGCCAAAAATGTTTCTGACAAGTTTTATTTGATAATAGTGAAGTGAATGTGAATCTTTTATCACGTGAACTCTTTTATGTTCATTGAATAAAATATCATTTTATGTAATTCCATGTTTTCATGTATTTTATTATATAAATATGTATATCAAGGTAGAGGGTGTCACAGACACTAGCATGCTTGGTTCTAAACCAGTGTCTACTCCCTCTGATTATACCACTAGGCTCCATCATCTTTCGGGTTCCTCTCTTTCGACTGTGGATGCTTCATCTTATAGGAGATTAATTGGTAGAGTGATTTATCTGACTAACACAAGACCAAATATCACTTATGTTGTGCAACATTTAAGTCAATTTGTTGTTGAACCTACCTCAACTCGTAAAAAAGTTGCTTTCATGATTTTTTGATATACCAAAGGGTCTCCAGGTGCAGGGATTTTTCTTTATATAGATAGTAACATTCATCTAAAAGGTTTTAGTGATTTAGATTGGGCTGGTTGTATTGATATAAGAAGATCTATTACTGGTTATGCAATATATCTTGGTAATTCTTTGATTTCTTGGAAATCGAAGAAACAGGCTATCGTATCTAGAAGCTCCTCAGAAGCTGAGTATAGAGCATTAACTAGTACCACTTGTGAGCTACAATGACTTACTTTCCTGCTTGAAGAGTTCAAAATAGGTTTTCATCAACCTATTATTTTGTATTGTGATAATTGATCTGCTCTTCACATAGCTGCAAATCCAATTTTACATTAGAGAACAAAGCACATTGAGATTGATTGTCATCTAGTTCGGGAGAAGATACAAAAAGGAATTGTGAAATTGTTGCCTGTTACCTCTGCTAATCAGCTTGCAGACATATATACCAAGGCTTTGCTGCCTTGTGCTTTTCAATTTTTGTATTTCAAGCTAGGAATGTCCAATATTCATTTCTAGCTTGAGGAGGGATATTAGCATAGATGTCATTTTGATCATGGTTAATTCAGGTTGATCACATTGTAACTAGAGTTAACTTAGTTTGTTTAGTTAGTTAAAAGTTAGTTACAAGTTAGTTACTCTTGTAACCAACTATATAAACTGTAATAGTCAACACTTTTGTAAGCTAATTCTCATTCTATGCTAATTAGATTTCTTCCATTTTCTTTTTCTCTTTAACTTTCTCTGCAAGTTTTCTTTTCATCCATGGCAGAGATGGATTTTGTGACAATTTGAGGAGTTTCTCAATTAGTATCTCAGGTTCACTCGGGAATCTCTGTAACAATCTCCTTAGACGCCATTTCAATTGAAGAACACAACAAAACACGGAAACAATGATAAGGGAATTGAGTGGACACTTTGATATTTTATATATAACGGCAAGTAGAAGTAGCAGCCCTCTAAATCTATATTATCAATCAAACAAGTTAGACACTTATTACTAACAACGACTTCAGTTATGTAAGAATCACATATTACAGCACTACATGGTATTTCATCTATTATAAGACATGTTACTATAAAGTATAAACTTTAAAAAGTAGTTAGGACACTGAAACGCAATCTTAAAAAATAAATAAAATACCATTTTAGTTTTTAGTTTTTTACAATTGTTATAGTAATTTTATAACAGAATGGTATACATTTTAAAGAACATATTATAAATGATAACAATTTACTCTAGTGAAAATAATCTAACTCCATAGTAGTATTTAATTTCTTCCAAAATTTCATTACTCTATATACTTTTAATTTCCATGGTCTGGCATATTTATCAGCTGGTTTTACAATGCTGTCAAGTCGATCAGAATGATAATTATACAACAGGCATTAATTTATTTATAGCATGACAGTAGTTGTTCCTCTTGTAAAGTTTCTTTGAAGTATCTCTTCATGGTTATGAATATTTTTTACATTGTTGCTAAATGCTTTCACAAGTTAAACATTTATAATGTGTTTGGATGGGACAATTTAACAGGGAAATTTATTTTTTTAAAAGAATTTAAAATAATTCGTGATAAAATAGTTTGTTTGAATAGAATATTTGAAAGAGGATTTAATTTTTGGTATTTTTATAAATAATTTTGATTGACTAAAACAGTGAAATTTTAAATTCTCTCAAAAAATATAAAATTTGAAATTCTTTTTTCGGAGATGCTCACTTTAACTCACGTTCTTGCTCGCGACTCTTTCTCGCTCAACACTCACAACTACGAGTGACCAAAGTTTTTACGACCGATATCGACATAAGTTATTTTTCACTGACATTAGCCGAGGTTTTTTCGGTCATAAATTTTTTGTATGATGTCAACCAAAGCTATTTTTTGCCGATATCGACTAAGATTTTTTTTAGATGATGTTGGTTAGGGTTATTTTCTCACTGACGTCAGTCATGAGAAATTTTAGGTAACATCGGCCAATGATTATTTTGGTCATTGTCATCCAGATAATTTTAGTTGATATTGACCAATGATTTTTTTTTCTATTGACATCGGTCATAACTAATTTTTTAGTAGACATCTGTTAGGATTTTTCAGTCGACGTCAACTAGGTTTTTCCAGCCAACATTAGCCAAAACTATTTTTTAGCCAATATCGGCTAGGATTATTTTTTTAGCCGATGTTAGTTAGGGTATTTTGACTGATGTCAACTAGATTTTCTTAGTCGACGACAGTTAGGATTTTTTTTACTGACATCGACTAGGGTTATCTGGCTGACATCAGCCAAAGTTATTTCTTAACCACATTAGCTAGGATTTTTTATTGATGTTGGCTAAGGTTTTTTCTGCTAACACCAGCTAGGTATTTTTTACCAACATTGGGCATGACTATTTTTAGTCAACATCGACTATGTTCTTACAGTCGACATCCACTAGAGTTTTTTCGGTCGACATTGGTCAAAGCTATTTTTTAGCCAACATCAGCCAAGGCTATTTTATAGCCGATGTTGGGTAGGTTTTTTGTCTGACATTGGTTAGGGCTATTTTTTAGCCAACTTTAACTAAGGATTTTTCGGCCAACGTTGACCAATGATTTTTTCAGCCGACATCGAATAGGTTCTATTAGTCGGCATCGACCAAGCTATTTTTTAGCCGATATTGGGTAGATTTTTTTGTCAACGCCTGCTAGGATTTTTTAGGCCGACGTTGGCTAAAAATAGCCTTGGTCAATGTCATTCGAAAATACCCTAGCTGGTGTTGACCAAACAAACCCTAGCCGACGTTGGTAAAAAAATCTAGCCAACATTGCCTGAAAAATAGAGTCAACCAACGTTATCCAAAAAATAGCCCCGGTTGACGTCAGCTGACAAATATTCCAAAAATATTTTGACAAAAAAGCCCTATTTGATGTCGACCGAAAAATAGTCTTGGTTGATGTCGGTTTAAAAACATCACTGGTTGTGGTCAAATAAAAAAACCCTATTTTGTATTTATAAATTATTAAAAATTGAAAATATTTTTTAATTAATATTTCAAATTTAGATTGTGTTTATTTTCTATAAGTTTAATATTAAAATTTCATCTATTTAAAATATAAAATTGAAATTTTGCATATGAAGAAAATTGAATTGCCCTATCCAAACAAAGAATTTAAAATGGAAGAAATTTGAATTAATTTATCCAAATAAAGCATTTGAAAAATGAAGAAAATTAAAATCAAACCAATTCAAATTCTAGACATTTTAAATTCCTTGAAATTTAGAAATTTCTGATCCAACACAAGGTTAGGGGTGGTAAGTGACATTTCTTTATTCAACTGTTATGTACAGCCATGCATAAATTGGATTCAACAAATTTAAGCCCCTCATCAGCAAAACAACAAATTCTGGTATAGCATTTTTCATTCTCAATTTTCAGTTTAAATCATATATCTCTGTAATGTATTGTAGAGATTTTTTTTTTTCTATTTTGAAAGTAGTGCGTAGCAATATGGTCAAGTTGAACAACTGTTTTAGTTGTGTCATCTCGTCCTCACCATCTCTGTTTTTTTTTTCTTTTGGTGAGGGGTTGTGGAAGTTGAGAGATTTTTTATTTAAAATATATAAAACTATTTCTTTCAGACTTTTTCATCTATTTAGTATATTTTTTAGATTCCTTCATTTCATTTTTTTTTTTATATTTTGTCACAATTCAGATTTTGGCTAGACAACAAGCCCAAAGAGAGGAAGAGCTAGCACAGTCACAGCGCCATATTTTAGCTCTTCAAGTATGTCTTTGATTTTTTAGAATATCTATCTCATTTCCCCAATTGAGTCATCTCCCTTACTATATAATAAAATGTTGCTATTTTAGGAAGAAATTGAGGAGCTTGAACGTGAGAATCGTCTCCACAGCCAACAGGTTTATACATGTTAAAATTTTGTAATTGTATTTCCATCTGAAAAAATGTCACAAGTGGCACTACAAGGTCAATGATTGTTTCTTTAATTCAAGGACTAATTTTCTAGGTTTATTTAAAACTGAAATTTCTAATGTGATTTTACATTTCGATATAGATTCCCTTAACAAAGGAAAAAGTTAAGACTTTGTTGTTTTTTTCTTGTGCTAACCTAGGCTCATGAATTTCAAATATTCTAACTCTAGGAGGCAATGTTAAAGGATGAGCTTCACAATATGGAAAGATCAAAGAAAAGGGAAGGTGTTCATATGACATATTTGAAAAATGTGTATCTTAAAGCTGCTTGAGACTGGTATGAATTTCAAAAACAAAATGAAGAGATTCTTTTCTTTTTTTCAATCTCCTTATATTTATTAACTAGATTAAGAAGCTTATTAATGTAAATATTTTCTTTGACAGGTGAAGTTGAGGTATTGCTACCAGTTATTGGAATGCTGCTTCAGTTTGGTCCATAAATTTCAATTTTGTCATCGTCTACTTTGCATCCTTAAGACTTAATGAGGGAGGGATGAACTTGTGCAAATAGCCCACTCTATACGATGTTATTAGATCTCAAAAAATAAAATTAAGTGTTTTAATTTCATTAGAAATCACTTTGAAGTAATTTTGACTTCCAGAAAAAGATTTTGAAGCTAGTTGTAATTGACTAGATTTGCTGTTCAGATTATATTAATCTTTTATAAAATTTTGAATTTCAGAGTGTGTATTTTAATGCTTGAGCAGATAATGCTTGTTGATGTAGATAGAGTAAGAGTTGTAATTTAAAAATTAGCATTGACAAAGGGGATATCTAATTAAAATTTTATTTATCTATCGTTCAAGAAAGCGTTAATTATGGTAATAATTCTATTATTATTATTATTATTATTATTATTATTATTATTATTATAAAAGGACAACATTCTTAATGTCGGTTGGCTCTTGTAGAAGATGGGGATGCTGGTTTAATTTCATGTATAAAATAAATAAAAAAATTAACTTTTAAACACCATCTTAGAAATCCTCAAAGAAAAATTAAATTTATTTCTAAGACGATTTTTGACTTTGACAGTCGTAAAAAAGATTATTTCTATTTTTTTAAAAAAATTATTAATTCAAAAATTATTTTTTTTATAACCTTCTTACAAAATAACAATTTCTAAGATGGTTTTACTATTAAATCGTCTTATATACAAGTAGTTTTTTTCCTAAGACGATTTACGTCGAAAACCATCATAAATTTATAACTATATGAAAGTCAGAGACCGTCGTCAAAAGTATTCATCTTTTACAACATAGTTTATAAAGACGATTAAAAACCTTCTTTGAAAAGTCATTATAATTGATGTTGTATTCCATTTTTTTTATAATGAGTTCTTTATTAGTTTTTAAATTGGTCCACACATCCTAGGCACTTAACATGACTCATTTCTTATTTCTATTTTTTGTACTAACCAACAAAGCACTGACAAATTGCATATTGCGTTAGAATAACTTGTTTCAATTTTGAAGAATAGTAATACAGCCTAATGCTTAAAGCATAGGCACATTTTTTCCAGGGAAGCGAATTAAGTTGCAGATGGAATGGTCAAGCATGCATTGGAGACACAAGCTTAGCTACTTAGTATTAAGTTTATGAAAAATCATATTAATATATATATATATATATATATATATATATATATATATATATATTATCAAAATCATTTTTATTAAATTTTATCAAAATTAAACATCAACAACAAGATAATCAATTAATTTATATTTTAATATATTTTGAAATGTTTATATTACGTTGATTTTAATCTATATGAATGAGATAATAAATAATTTTAAATTAATATTAAATTTTATATATATGATCTATATAAGAGAAACTTTCAGTCAGACTGTGAATTTTAAGAAAATATTATTCTAAAATGTAAAAATTGAATTAGGTGTAATAAGTCCTTCCCAAGAAAGTCATAATTACAAATATGAAAAAAGAACATAGATATTAGGATCTCCAAAGAAATTAAGCCATTCAGCGGGGTAAAGACTTTATCGTCACACAACATCCACTATTGGGCAAATTTACTGTATGGGGTTAGTTTTAAAAACTATTTACGAAAGATGGTCTGTTTTTAAAGTTTTTACGAGGGGGGTTTGTTTCTCCATGGAAGTCGCTAGATGAACTGGCGACATAGTTGTTCCTCCATTGCAGATGGCGAGAATGATGCTGAGCTGGAGGGTGCCGCCACTGAAGATGGCGAGATGCATCCATGTTGGTGCCGCCACTGAAGATGGCAAGATGTATCCACGTTGGATCCGCCAATGCAGTTGGCGAGAAGCGCTGAGCTGGAGGGTCATGCCTATCCCATTGGCGAGACAGCTTCAGTGTTTAGGGTTCCAGTGTTTCAGGCTAGGGTTCAGTGTTGCAGTGTTTAGGCTTGCAGGGTTTGCATGTGAACGTTTGAACGTTGCTTTTTGAACGTTGAACATTCACTTTTTCTGCTATAAAAAAAAAAACTCCATGAACAAAGTTAACTTACATTTCAAAGTTAGAAAGCTTCTTCTCCTCCAAATTTCTAAGCTTCTCCTCCAGTGTGCTACCCTTTCCTTTGTTCTTCAATTTTCGTGTGTGCTTTTTCTCCTCCATAATCCCTGGTAAGTATTTTTTGAAGTGTCTAATATTTATGTATTATGTTTTTAATATTATAAAAAGATTAGATTAGTTAGTATTAATAGGTATTTCAAGATTAGGTTAGTTAGTTTTAAAATATATTCTATTGTTAATTTTTATGTATTATTAGGTACTTGAAGGTTAGGTTAATTAGCATGAAAATATTATTTAGTTAGTTAGTATGAAAATATTATTTGGTTGTTGTATATAACCTGATATATTATATGTGTTATATATGTATGATATTTTAGTTAGACACACGTAAGAAGAAATTCCATAGCAAATTAGTGCTCTAATAGAAAGATGGAGGCCAGAAACACATACGTTTCACATGAGATGCGGAGAGTGTACTAGTACTCTTCAAGACGTCTCTATATTGTTAGGTATGTGTGTGGATGGTTTACCATTAATCGGTCCAACAAATCTTGATTGGGCTGATTTATGTGAGGAATTATTGGGAGTCAGACCACAAGAAGGTGAAAGTAAAGGTACTGTGGTTAAATTAAGTTGGCTGGCTCAAAATTTTGCACAAATAAATAACGACGACGACGAAGAACAAGTATGAAGGTTTGCCCATGCATGCATAGATAGTTAAAAAAAACAAAGGTAGAGAAAAGAAAATAACTAACGTTTCTAACTAACGATCAACACCAATGTCACTCAATCTCGATTGATCCACTCCATTTATTTCAACTTCTAAATGTAATTTTATTTCATTAGAAGTACACATTCAAAAATAAGTAACTGACGATTTCATTGAAGACCACAAAGTAAATACATTGAACAAAACCTAAAGCAATACAAGTCACTCATCTAACATACATAAATCAATTAAATGAATTACTCCCACGGTCAGATTGCATTGGACATCAACGCCTATTGTGCCCTTCTGCTCCACATCTACTACATTTTTGTCGGTGGTCAGATGGTTCGACCCAATCCATCTCATTCCTTATCCTTGTTGATTTTGGCCGACCTTTCGCACAAATTGTAGTTGGGTCAGGGATTAGTGTTCATGCCTCATCAGAAGGAGGAATTGCCGCTTCATTCCCAAGAGGCCACCACTGTGCGGAGTATGCTTTTAAGATGTGCTCATTGGTGTAAACAACATCTATATATTGGTAGTAGTTCATGCTCACGTAACCACAAGCTACAATAATGTGTGAACATGGATAGTGAAGCGCAGAATACCTTCCGCATTGACAATAATGGTCATTCAAGTTAACTGCCCACTTTTGTCCGCCACGTTGCGTTATAGGATTGAAGGTCTCCTCTACTTCAAACCTTGTCGAGTGGATATCATACACGCGAACGATGTGCGAACAAGCTTGTTCTTGATTTTTCCTAAGTTTTGTAACAAGCTTAGAACAATAAACTTGGCCTTCTCTTAATTGTCTTTGGGCTTGGCGACCACGATCAACAAAGTACTTTCGGCACCTACTATATGTTGACTTGACCAACGCTGTTATTGGAATGTTGCAACAATCTTTCAACACCTTATTCACACATTCTGATAGGTTGGTTGTCATGTGACCATATCTTCGTCCAGATGTATCGTAAGCCATGCTCCATTTTTCCTTTGAAATGCGATCAATCCATCTTGCTATGGCTGGACTCAATTGACGAAATTTTTCTAAGTTTTGATCAAACACATGCTTGCAAGGAGTGTACGCTGCATCAAATTTGTTATCATCAAAAGTTGTACATAGATATGAAACTCAAATTAAATTAATGTATAAAATAAACCTTACCCAATTTCTTGAACATCTCTTTTTGTTTCGCGTTGTTGAATTTGCGATTGAAATTGCTGGCTATGTGTCAGACGCAGTACACATGATAACCGTGGGGAGGTTGCCAACCAAGTGCTTCGTTAGCGACAACAGACTTTATACTCGCGTGACGATCAGATATTAGACAAATTTCATTCTTATTTGTGACGTGTTCACGCAAGTGGGCCAAAAACCATGACCATGCTGTTAGCGTCTCGCCTTCGACCACGGCGAATGCTAGAGGAAGAACACCACCATTTCCATCTTGCGATGTGGTCATTAACAGGGTCCCACGGTATTTGTCGTATAAATGTGTGTCGTCAACTTGTATGATTGGCTTACAGTACTTAAAAGGCTCTTTGCATTGACCAAATGTCCAGAATACTCTATGAAACTGACGATGTTTGCGACTCACCCTATTACCAAAAATAAAATCGTCATGCAGTATTTGAAAGTAAGAGCCAGGAGAATGATTTTGTATGTGTGTTAGTCATGACGAGAGTTTCGCATACGACTCTTTCCAATCGCCATATTCAATTGCAATCGCCTTTTGTTTGGCCATCCATGCTTTTCTATATGAAACCTTATAGGAAAATTCACTATTTATCCTTTATTGAATCAAAGAAATTTTTATTGATGGATCTTCTCTGATCATGCCTGTAATTCAAATAATAAAATAAAATTACAAATTAAAATAACAAATAACACAAAAGTAGGATAGTATGAACATAAAAAACGTACCTACTACGCAAGTCGCAATTAAATTTGAATCAAGCTTCTCATGGTCTTGTGTCATAGTCATATTTAGACATGTGTGCGGTTCACCCCATTGTGTCACTTTCCATGCATAAGTTTTTTTGGATAAAATTGCCCTCATATAAAAAGGGCAAGGAGACTCTGCGGTGTTGTTGGGGCAACAAACAATATATTTGTGTGATTTCGTTTCAACAACCTTAAAACTTTGATACACCTTCATCACATATTGTTTCAGTGCATTTTTGACCGCATCTTTACTGTCAAAATCCATGCCAACATATAATTCTTGTCCAACATTAAAAGTCGTTGGCATGTCCAAACCACAAATGTCCTCCTCGTCCGGATGACTCCAATTTATATTATTATAATGCAAAGCATCATTCCAAAATGGATTTTTAATTTCTGGTACACCTAATAATTTAAAAAAAAATCACGTCAACAAACTACTCTTATTTAGTTACCATTAAATACAATTCTCATCAAAAGATAGATGTATTCAACTAATTTTGTATTTCACAAACATTTACCTTCGGTTGGGTGAACAATTGAAACTGGTTCAACGATGTCGGTGACTTCATCGTCTGTATCAAATATTCCATCGACACTATCATCTTCATCGAAAGACTCTTCAACGTATGAGTTAGATGCAAGATAATCATCATCATCATCTTCATCGTCATGTAAATTGCTTATATTTCTTGGCAGTTCCGACTCATGATGAGGTACATTATGTCCACATGACGTAACAAAATTTGCAGCATGAAACATAGAACCGCTAGCAACATTTTCTACGTATAATTCTAGAACTGACATTTGTTGTTGTTGTTGAAAACTTTCGATCATAGTTTCAACATCTTCGTCATCACAAATTTGCAACGCAACATATTTTCCTGAAACTAAAAATCTACAACTTATAGTAGAAATGATTTAATTATTTTCTAACTTTACCTTATCTCCAATTTTTTTTTCAAAGCATTGAAACTAATTCCGCGTTTAATCTGAATGGCCTTTTTAGTGCCTTCAAATATTACACCATCATTGTCTTCATATACTCTTCCGTTGAAATATAACATTGTAATAATTGAATTCATGATATACCTACATGAACAAAATTAAAAAAAATTAATCATAACAACAGTCGTTTTAAAATAAATAAGTGTATTTGCTTGCTTCATCTACTAACTTAAACTTAAACTTAAACTACAGATTAAAATTTCATTCTAACTTCAAAAAACTAGAAGGGAATCGGGTAATTATTTGTAAGGTCTGTCCACCCATGAACAAAGGCTTGTAAATAATTAAGCATTATTAAAATAACTTCAAAGTAAAAAACCTAATTACAAAAATTAATAAGCTTAAACTTCACGTTAAAATTTGTTTCTAAATAAAACAATTATTACTTCAATTAAATATTTTGAGAATGATAAAAATAAAAAAAATCTATTTGCTTCCTCTATTAAACTTAAACTAGACATTGATACATCATTCTAACAAAAAAATTATTACTCAAATTAAATAATTCAAAAAAAATTCCTTAACTTCAAAATCTTCAAGAGTCACCTCTAAATAGTTTTAACTCACAAATACCATCAACAAAAGTTTATAACCGAAACGGTCACACATCAAATTTCTAAGCCACAAAAAATATGAACAAAGAGGATTACAAATAATTACTCATAATAATTTTAAAATAAAAATTCTAATTCAAAAAATTAATACACTTAAACTTTACCTTCAAATTTTAGTCTAACAAAAAAAAATTATTACTTCAATTAAATATTTTGTCAATGATACAAATAAAAATATTTATTTGCTTGCTCTATTAAACTTAAACTACACATTCATACTTTATTTTAAAAAATTACTCTAATTAAATAATTTATGAAAAATTCCTCAACTTCTAAAAAATTTCAAACACAAAATGGAAGGGTTATAAATGGAAGGGTTACACTTAAAAAAATTTCAGACACAAAAATCATAAAAAAAAGGCTTACAAATAATTACTGCTAATAATTTTTAAATAAAAAATCTAATTCACAAAATTAATACGCTTAAACTATAAGGGAATCAGGTAAATATTTCTAAGGCCTAATTAGAATAATTAATACGCTTAAACTTCACGTTCAATTTTTTTTCTAAAAAAACAATTATTACTTCAATTAAATATTTTGTCAATCATAAAAATAAAAAAATCTATTTGCTTGCTTTATGAAAAATTCCTCAACTTCAAAAATATTTCAGACACAAAATGGAAGGCTTATAAATAGAAGGGTTACACTTAAAAATATTTCAAACACAAAAACCATAAAAAAAAATAGGCTTACAAATAATTACTGCTAATAATTTTTAAATAAAAAATCTAATTCACAAAATTAATACGCTTCAAACAAAATGAAAGAAGGCTTTAAAAATTGACTCAATAAAAAATCATTCCTTTAAATAAATACAAAATATCCTTACTTTAAATAAATAAATAACTTTGAGCAAAATCAGCAAACTTCACGAAACTGCCTTTCTTTCTCTCCTCTTCGGAGTGCTTTGTTTCTCTCTTCATACTACCTTTGCTTTGAGTGTGAAATTTTATTCTTACAAATGCTCTTATTTAAAGCCAATTTACACCATGTAGCATGTGATCTTCTCTACAATAATTACAGGCGCATGTGAATATGAAACTGTATCCATGTGAACCCTCAGCATGCCATGCCCTAGCCTGCAAATCAGCAGAACCCTAGCCTGTTGCATGTCACCCTTACTTGAAAACAGTGCCTTAAGCTGCCGTGTGAAGCCAGAACCCAAGTTGTAGCTGTGTCAAGGCGTGAAGAACCAGGTCCACGTTGGTCTCGCAAGAACCAATGGCGGGACTGATCCAAGCACATGTCTCGCTGGTGCTACTGGTGAGTTGCCCAATCAGCACATGTCTCGCTGGTGCTACTGGCGAGTTGCCCTGTAATGCTGTTGGTGCTGGCGACACCCAGCCACGTCAGCATCATTCTCGTTAGAGCTAGTGGCGGCATCCATGGAGTCACTGATGCAGCTGGCGGCATCAAATGAAAAACAGACCCCCCCCCCCCCCAGCAATTTCTTTCAAAAGGGACTCTAATCCGTAAATAGTTTATAAATGTGTCCCTCTGCCGTAAATTTGTCTCCTCTATTGTATTTCCTAATTTTTTTTGTTAAAATTGTATTTCATATACTATGAGCCCAGCAATCCAA
This sequence comes from Glycine soja, assembly GCF_004193775.1. Classification (NCBI taxonomy): domain Eukaryota; kingdom Viridiplantae; phylum Streptophyta; class Magnoliopsida; order Fabales; family Fabaceae; genus Glycine; species Glycine soja. The sequence goes on along the minus strand of NC_041012.1, from coordinate 33,043,262 downwards.
CACGCTATTAATTAAAAATTCAGTGCCAATTTTTTTTAAAAAAAATCATTATAAATATTGAAAATATAATTCAATTGAAGTGGGCAAAAAACAAGAAACTGACCGAAAATGGTAACATCTAATTAGTTCGTGCTTACCATACTTTAATTGACCAATAATATAACAGCAAGCATCGGAATGAAGTCCCAAGCCATGGCTCTGACCGTAACCAGGGGCGGATTTGGGGGTACTTTAGTTCCTCCTCCCTTAAATTCCTTTTAATGTTATATAATAATTAATATTTTTATTAAAAGATATTTTAAATAAAAACTATATACTAATTAATGATTAACATATATTATCAGATTAATTAATTAATGTACATATTTTTTTACTGGAATAATATATATATATATATATATATATATATATATTCTAATAATTAATTGATATGCTAAAATATGATATCTTTAGGACTTTTCATTAATTTTTATTACTTAGACTAACTAGTTATATAAATTATTATAAGCCTCATTTATTTATTTATTTATATATTTAATTAGTAGCATTGATTATCATTATTATTATTAAAATTATTATATAAACATATTTATATATATTATATATAGTTGCTATAAAATTTGATGACTTTTAGTTATTATTATATTTAATGAGCTTGTTTTTCTTTTTCTATTATGAGGTTATTGTTGTGTGCATGTCTTATTTAATTGTTATCGAAATTGTAAAATTAAAAAGTCTACCAAAATTTGAAATAAAAAATTAATATAAATACAATTTTTATTTGTTTTATTAATTGAAATAAAAATTAATTTTAAATTTACGTGTAAAATTAATAAATAATTTTATAAAAATTTATTATTTATTAAATATTTATTTATTTAAGGTTAGATACTTAAATAATTAAAATACAAAATAAAAATTCAGTCCCCTGCTTGATGAATTCTTGGATCTGTCTCTAACCATAACATGCTACCTTGTCCTTGTACAACAGTTCTCACGTGTAGAACCTATAAACAAGTTATGGAAGCCATATATTTTACAATCAACTTGTTAAAAAAGGAAAAATTGAATATATTTTTCGTTGTACATGTTTTATTGTATGAAAAAAAAATATTTTTCAGAAGTAAGATATTTCCACCATCAAAAGTCACTAGAATAATTTCTTGAGAAAGTAAATAACCAGAAAAGAGCAACTCTTCTTCCCACATACCTTTACTCTATTCACATGTAATTAAGAATCCATACATCTTGTGGGTTATTTAATGGTAAAACTAAACATTAATTACATACTTGGTTGTGTAATCTATATATATATATATATATATATATATATATATATATATATATATATTCTGAAAAATCTTCCACTTTGAAAATTATTAGACTATATGACATTTATATAGTTTTTCATTAATGGGAATAATATCAAGATTTTCAATTTATAAGAAAAAAAAATTCGCGTGAAAATTAACCACAATCACATGATCCCATTACCCGCTTATCTAAAAAAAAACATGATCCCATTACCCATAGTTTATTTTTTTTCAAAAAAGAAAAAGCATTCATTAATCTAAAATAATGGAATGGAATTGTTGTAATTGTACCTTGATTTTTAATTTAAGTAAGGTTATCAATGGTCTGATTATCATAGAGAATAAAGATGGAATTACATTCAATTGTTGAAATTTTGTTGTCCGTTGTCAGTGTGCCACTATGAAAGAGTGGGGGTAGCTTTACATACACTTAGGGAAACCGAGTGAATAGGTAATTTAGTCCCTGAGATTATAACCACTTTGCATATTAATCCCTGACTTAAATTTTAATTCATAATAGTCCCTAATTTTACATAAGTTTTGCAAAATAGTCCCTGTCGTTAAATTCTCAGGTGACGGCGTTAGTGAGGTGTATAGGTGGCAATTCAGTGCCACGTAGATTGTCCAACGTGGCACTGAGGTCTGCATCTATAAATTCTCTCTCACACGCAAGGTTGCTTCTTCTTCCCCCAAAAAATTAGGGTTTACGAAGCTGCTGGTTGCTTCTTCTTCTTCTTCTTCCCACGCTGAGTTGCTTCTTCTTCTTCTACTCTGAGGCTCAGTCGCTGCTGCTTGTTCTCTTGATTTGTCCATGTCTGCAAGTGGCAGTTGTTGTGCATTTTCTGGTAGTTTCATTCGGCAATGCCACCATGGAAGACGTGCAGCTATTCGAACTGCAAGAACAAGAAGGAATCCAGGAAGGTTATTCTATACTTGTGCATTACCCCAAACAGATCCAGATAACTGTCAATTTTTTCAATGGGTTGAAGAAGAAAACCAACTTTCTAATTCATCTTCTGTCTCAAGAGAAACAATGGTAGTGGCTGATTTGAGGCTACAAATTGAAGCTTTGCAGAAGAAAATGAGAAATTTAACAAACATTGTGTTGTTAGGTTTTTCATTTTTAATTGTAATGTTAGTTTTAGGGGGAATGTATTTTAAGTAAAATGTGTAATAGCAGCTTTTGATATTGTAATTGTTGTTTTGCTGAAGAATTTGTAGTAGGAAGTAGCTTTTGTAGTGTAATAGCAACTTTTGTTGCTACTGTCAATTGTTGTTTTGCTGAAGAATTTGTAGTAGGAAGTAGCTTTTGTAGTGTAATAGCAGCTTTTGTTGCTACTGTCAATTACCCATTTCAATTAAATATAATTTGTTGGTGAAATTTGTTGCTGAAATTTGCAGTTTATTAAATATAATTTAATAAAAGAAAGAGAATTAGGTAATAAGAAGCAGCTCATAATGTATATTGGGATGGATTGTACTACTCCAACTCCAAATCCAACACAGTGTATATAATTTATAAAAGAAAGAGAAGAAACATGATATCATTTCGAAGGGACAGCTTGAAATAAAAGAAAGAGAATTAGGTGATGGCACAAGAAAGAGAAGTTTATTAAATATAATTTGTTGTTATATAACTTTTTGAAGTTATTGAAGTAGCACTAAACTAGGTGGTCCTACTCCAACTCCAAATCCAACACAGTGTATAATTTATAAAAGAAAGAGAAGAAACATGACATTAAATCAATTTCACATAATATTTGACATCCCAGAGCATGGTAGTTAGAAGCAATTGTTCAGTAGGCCATAATGTTTACATCATTTCACATGCCAGTGAAGCTTTCAAAATATACAACTACACATCCTAATATCAAAATGCAACAAAAAATGCATTTTCAGTTTTCTTCATCAGCAACCTTCAAACTCAGCAACCTTCAAAATGCAACAAAAAATGGGTCTTCAGCAACCTTCAGCAACCTTCAAAATACAACAAAAAATGCTTCTTCAGTTTTCTGCATCATCTTTATCAGCAACCTTCCTTTGTTTGGCTCTTGTTATGGTTAGCTTATTCCTTGCTATTGGTGGAACAATAGTTGCAGGGACCTACATGCAAATGCCAAACATGAATAATTGTAATATATAAAAATGGAGTGCTGCAACAAATTAGGTTGAGATAAAACTACTTTGTTGTGACAAATATTTACCATCAACTCCATGTCACTATCTTGTGACAAATGAGGCTGAGATAAATTAATCTCCACCGGATCTTGTTGAACATGAGCAGTAGCTTCTTCAGCCTCATTCAAAGCTTGTTCATCTTGAGATAATAGGTGGTCATCCTCATTTGAAGTTGATGGTGCAACATATTTCTTTGGCCTAACAGGAACTCCAATATTTTTACAGCTTCTAATGTTATGATTGGTTTGGCCACACCTTCCACATGTAAACTCAGCCAATTTCCTCTTTAGCTTATGTCCTGTGACATTGTCCTCATCTACAGATCTCCTCCTATTTTTCTTTGGCCTTCCTCTTTGGACCCTTTTATGTGGTGGAACAGGGTGTGTATACTGTGTCTGGGCCCAATAATGTGGTCCTTGGACTGGTTCAATAAAATGCTGGTATGTCTTATTATAAGCTTCTATTGATAGCCACTCATGACACATGTCCTCAGGCTTCCCTCCTTTGTGAGTTATTGTTGCAATGGCATGTCGGCATGCATCCCTACATCAAAGTTGTAAAATCAGCACACATGTAGGTTAGGAATGAAAAAAAAACTATAAAGAACACAACCTGTTAGTTGCCATACTCCACAAGTGCATGTCCACATTCACCTAAATTGACCTCAACCTTATTCCCCCACATATGGACCTCATATCTCAGGCCCATGTTATCACCACACCAAATGGGAGTCCATTGATTAGCAAAATGGAATTCTTTTTCTAGTCTTTTATACTGCACTGGACATAATGGTCCAGGCTTTCCAGAAAGTTTAACCTTGCAGGCAGCCATGGTTCTCATGATATAACTTCTAATTTCTTCAAGCATTGTGATAATAGGCTTGCATCTATATTGTAGAATTCTGGAATTGAATACCTCACAAGTGTTGTTGCATATATTGTCCACCTTGGGTATTGTACTGAAGTGGGCTTTTGTCCATGCTTGTTTGGGCCATTTATTCAAATACTCCCAAGCCTGGCAGTTGATTGTCTTCAAATGGGCCATATGGCCTTCAAACTCAGCAACAGTAGTGGATTTTGCACATTGCCACACAATTCCTTTAAGTTCCTTGCTTTTCCATTGCTTTGTAAAATTTTTCCAAAGATGCAAGACACAAAATCTATGAGGTGCACCAGGCATGACTTCCTGTAAAGCTGGAATAAATCCCTGCAAAATTGCAGCAAAGTAGTAAATACTTCTAGACTAGTCCCTAACTTATGTCATTAACTTCAATTAAATACCTAACTTATGATAATAATTGCAAATCACACCATGTCATACCTTTTGCATGTCTGACATGAAATTCCACCCATTCTGTATGTAATCCCCAAGATCTTCATGCAACAAAGTTAAAAACTATTTCCAATTGTCTTTGTTCTCAATGTCCACAACAGCATAAGCAATAACATAGATGTGGTTATTGCCATCAAGCCCAACAGTAGAGAGCAAGTTTCCTCCAAATGCACTCTTTAGGAAACATACATCTAGACCTATGAATGGTCTACATCCAGCAACAAACCCCTTCTTACAGCCAGCAAGACAAATATATAGCCTCTGAAATTGTGGTGGACCTTCTGAACTTGGCACTGTGTTGATCTTAACTGTTGATCCAGGATTGCTCCTCAACAATTCATGTGCATAATCAAATACTTTGGCATATTGTTTCCTCTCATTCCCTTCCACTAATTGCTTTGCTTCTTTCATGGCTCTCCACATCTTTGTAACTTCAATGTGCACTCCAAACTCTTGCTTGAAATATTCCAAAGCTTCAACACATTTAAGGGTTGGCTGCATTCTGAGTTTGCCCTCAAGTTTACTGACCACCCATTGTCTATTTGCTTGTTTGTTGTTCACTTCTCTGCAACAATTATGGTTATGCTTCAATACTAAAGTTATATTGTCATTCATTCTACACAATCAGAAACCGCAAACATTGTCATATATTAGGAAATAAAAAAACCTACCTCAAAAAGCGCGAAGACATTGACATTGTCAAAAAGCGCGAAGACACAATCAGAAACCAAAAACATTGTCATCTATAAAAACAGAGCATCATAAACGAAAATAATAAAGGATCATAAACCTCCCTACGAAGCGCGAAGACAATGCAGATGAAACCCCTCGAACATATAAAACCCCAAATCAAACCACCAAAACAATGCAAACGAATTGAATGAAACCACCAACAAAAAGCGCGAACCCTCAATCACGAGAATGCAGGGGAGGGAAGAGCAAACCGCAAACAGTTAAAAAACCCTACAAGCAGTAAGACAATGAAAGGGAAAATGAGTTTACTTCATTTTTTATTTCTTTTTAACCTAATTTTTCAATTCAGTCCTTGCCTTGTCACATAATATTGCTGACTTGGACTCAAACCTGCCACATTGGATGCTTACGTTTGCCAAATAGACATTTGACTAACGGAGGAAATTAGATTTTAACAGCAGGGACTTATTTGCATAACGGAGGTAAAGTTAGGGACTATTATGAATTAAAATTTAAGTCAGGAACTAATATGCAAAGTGGTTACAATCTCAGGGACTAAATTGTCTATTCACTTTAGGGAAACCATTATTCACATATTGAGGTGTAAGACAAAATTTTCAAGCACCTTATCCGTATATGCACTAAGGTGTCATCATTAATCATCCTCCACCACTAATTGGACTTATTCATGTCAATGATTATGTTCATGTGTATGATTTGTAATTAAAAATACTTTGACACTTATTTTAATATAAGTCCAACGGATAAAAATAAAATAAAAATAAAAATAATCATTTGTTTGGTTTTGTGTTATAATCACAAAACTTGGATCCAAAATGTGAAAATTGGAAGCTAGTACATATAACTTCTGCTTGAACGTGGGCATCAGACATAGAAAATTAATCATTGACGCAACAATATTTTAAATACGCACTAAGAGTCTTGATCCATTGGTTAAATTATTTTTACCTCAAACATAATTTTACATGAGATTTTCAAACATATTTCATATATAGTATATACACAAAATGATTATATAAGCTAAATAAAACACACACACTTGTCTGATCTCTCTCTTTATAAGACACTACATATCTGATACCAACAGCAAGGGTAATATAATATTCCTTTTTTCTTTGCAACTTTCCTAGATACAAATAAAATAGAGAAGGGTTTTTTTTTTGTTAAAATTTGCTCATCTCCTCATTTCATTGCAACTTTCCTGATACAAATAAAATAGGTGTTCTCGAATATTCTCTCTAACAGAATGCCAGCACATGCACAAGATTATATCCTAACTGACTCAATAATTATTTACTAACTATTTACTGAGATACATTTACCCAATTGATATTTCCCTTAACTATCATAGATGTAAATCTATTTCAGTGGAGCACAAAATCTTCTTTCAGACGTGCCAGACTTGAGCTTCTTATTTGTGCCATTGAACCCAACATTCTCTTCTTCTACATCTATGTCCGTATCAATATCTTGGTCAAAGCACAAGTCTTCAAAAAGCTAGATTCTACAACTTGAGCTGCTGGCCTTAACTTTGATATGGTGGTACAATAATAATATTGTTTCATGCATATGGTGCAGTTCCAAACTCATTAAGAAGATTTTTTTCTTAAAATTATCTTAGAAAGTTAAAATCCTAATGTTTTTAATATTTTTTAAACAATAAATAAAATAATCTAAGATAATTTTTAGGAAAATCAATATAAAAAACAATATTTTAAGACAATTTAAGAATCGTTTTCAACCACAACTTCAAAGTCACATATTAGAATCGTAATAAAAAAATACTACAGAATCATTCATGAAAAATTCTTTTCTAATAGTATAAAAAGTGAAAATCTTTTTTATTATAAAATCAGGAAACTATAAATAGAAGTCATATAATTATGTATAAATGATCAAAATTAAAAATTAATTAGTAATTATATATATATATATATATATATATATATATATATATATATATGATCATTTTTAAAAAATCATGGTATATTTGTAAACTGCAAAAAATTATTTAAATACGTTTTAGTGCATCAAATTTGGATAATCATTTTTTGTCTTTCAAAAAAATTATTTTTATTAGTTCCTCAAAAAAATTTTAAAACTACTTTTAATATCTCACATTCCACCATCATAAGTGTTTTATAATTTAATTTCTTTGAAATGATTTGTGATAGTTTAAAACAATCACAATAGGTAAAAAGTCACAATAATTTTACATTCATGTTTTTATTTTTTCTTTCTAGAAATCGTCAAAATATGTAAAAAAAAAAAAAAAAACCACCAAATCATCGAGTAAAATATGTCGGTTTAAAATTGTCAAAAATAATTTTTTATGGTTAAAAATTATTTCAAAGTGTGAAACTATGAACACATTAAATAAAGAGAGATTAAAAAATTACAAAAATTTGAGAAATTATATAAGTTAAATTGTATAATTTTAGTCTCATAGTTTTACAAATTTAGTTCCCTTTATTTTCAATTGAAACATTTAGGGTATGTTTAGTTTGCATTTTTATTTTTTGTTTTTATTTTCTGAAAACTGTTTTCATTTTCAAAAAATTAGAATTCTGAAAATGGTTTGATTTTTTATTTTCGGCTTTCAATAAATAAAAACACTTAAAATGTGTTTTCAACCAAAAATATATTTTTAGATTTATTCCTTGTTACCGCATTTGAGGTTTCTAGTTTCAACTGAAAATAAAATTTTATTGTTTTATTATTTCTAATTTATAATTCATTTTAAAAAAATATTTTCACTAAAAATGCCTTCAAAAATCTAACTCAATACATTTTCATTATCATTTTATATGTATATTAAAAATGAAAACAGAAAATATCTAAATCAGCATCCTTAGTTTTCAAATTTTACAATTTTGATCATTTTTTTAATTTTATAGTGTTGACTCTCGTCTAATTTTGATTGTATATTACATTATGACTCGTTCAAGATAAGTTTATTAAAACATTATTGTTTAATTAAATAATTTAAAAAAAGAAAAAAGAAATTGTTGAGACCCACCCTCATCCCCCAACCTTTCTTCCCCTTTACTTCACCCACCTTAACGCAAGATCCATATCAAGCCTCGAAGTACAACAAGCGTTATAATCAATATGCTCGCGTTGTCAAAGAAGTCCTCAACGAGCCAAGGCATGTCATCCTTCTACGTTATCTCAAAAAATGCCGCAAACGTATGCGCCTTAAGCTCAAAACTCAAACCTTTCTCAACCAAAACCCCCGCTTGTTCATGCCTCTGACGGAGGCGGCGGTGGAGGAGGTTATTGTGGCGGCGACGCGGGGAATTTGTGAATAGGAAGTGTGCAAAGGAATTTGTGATGTGTGTTCTTTAGTGTCTGCGAAACGAGCCAAGGTGGAGGGTGGGGTTAAGGTGGTCGTTGTAGGAGATGGAGGGTGGGGACGTTTAGGGTTCATAGAGGGTTTTTTTTAAGCAGTTAGGAGGTTATGGTCCCTAATCTATAAATGTATTTTAATACTTAGCGGCTTTTAATTCTTTTAAATATAACATAATAAACCAACTAAAATTGTAAAGTTTAAAATAATGAAAAATAAATGTTACGGTTAAAATAAGAAGATGATAATTATGGATTTATTAAATCAAGATCAAAATTATAATTTAATTTGTTAGAAATGATATTAGAGTTTTCTTTTCAATCATAAAATAAGAAAAACATATTTTTTAATCAATAATATTTTCATATATTGTCAATAATATAAAAGATTTTCTCCCAAATCAAAACAACTAAAGATTACTTTAAGTATAATCGTTAATGTAAAAAGTCAATAATTATTTCTTAGGTAATAATTTATGATTGGAATTGGATTGATAGCTAAACAAACTTTAGGAGTTTTCCCAAAAGCTTTGTATTATTCAAAGGTGCCAAAAAAATTATCCCATTATCAAAAAGAGAAGTAAATAAAAGAAATAATGAGAGGACAAAGTTTTAGGCTGGATTTTAACTATGTTGTTTTGTATTTTTGAAATCCTTTTATTATCACCCATAAAATCATCACACTTGAGGAAGTTTCTGTATACATTGTGAAAATTCTGTCTCCTTCGCATCGGAGAAAATTAATGGGAACACATTTTAATTAGTGGAAGACCCTATTTTCCTAGCCAATCCCAGATCTTCACTAAAGTGCCTCATTATCAACAAAGTGGCAAATAATTCATCAACATCAAATCAATCACTACTTCACTATATAATTGGTATTTGTAGCACTAATGGCAATGCAATACTTCAAGAA